>NC_090939.1:57745516-59044802 GCF_040938575.1 Ambystoma mexicanum
CCATGGGATTACCCCCTAGTCGGGACCAGGCTTTGTAATGGATCCGGTCCAAATTAATGGCAACACGATTGAGAATGTCACTGTCTAAATAAAATGCAGCAGGTACATCTCGCACGACCCAACAGTTATGTACTATGCTTTTGTTTCCTATAGACATTTTGAGCATACACCTGCTAGGCACGAGATGTTTGGAATTGGGAGTTTCCAGGCCCATTTCCCACTTATCAATCAATTTAAATGTGAGAATGGCTGGATCTTTTGGGAGCTTTCGGAACATGGCTTCGCTGATGAAGCGCCTACCGTTGTTCACGCACACTCGGGCGAGAACCGATTCCTTCCCCTCATTTAACTGAATAGGGATGAACAACTGTTCTCTAATTTTCTGAATGTCAGCTAAACTCTGAGCTGGTTTCTCGTCACTTTTGGCTATGGAATTGGGATTTTCAGATTGTGAGTTGGTATGAAATTTCAAAGTATTTCTGTCCGGTGTGGATTGCCACTTGAGAATGGAAGGAAGGTTGATTTTCAGGAATGGAGAGGAGTTCCCATCACCAGTTTGTTGTCCTACAGCAATTACTGTCACATCAGGTATTTGATTGTTCTGAAAATGAATCCCAATATGATCAGGTTTTTGTTCAACCATGTGGCATGTGCCATTTAAACTAACATGGTTGACACTCTGTTTCAATTTTATCGGCCTGTTAGTCTGAGTCCAGAGGACATTATTCACACAGTCTATTAGGGGGACAACCTACACAGGATGAATTTCCCTAGTAGACAGGGTGTGCCCTCTGGAGTCACAACTATGACCGGGTGTTTCACTTTGTGTCGCCCAATTTTTATTTCCAAATCTGCAGTCCCCTCAAAAGGAATTTCATTCCCATCGAAGTTCTGGAGTTGTCCAGGAAGAGGGGTGAGAGGGATCTGGTATCTCTCCCCCCTTCCGGAATTTAGCTGATCAAAGGCCCTTTTTGACAGAAGAGTGGCTTGGGATCCAGTGCCCACCAGTGCTACAAATGTACATTGCCCCTGTACCTGTACCGGGGCATACAATCTACCCTCTTTCTCCACCAATGGGCAAAGGTAATGTGCATTTTGGGCAAGCTGGGTGGTCAATTTCCTTATTTTTGACTCCGACACAGGGGTAGTTTGGGCATAATTCTGTGTGGGAGTTATGGGATCTGAAAGAAAGATTTGACATTCGGATGATTGGGGAGTTCTGGGCTCCCCTTTTTCTGATTCTGGCCTCGTCCCTCCTTTTTGGAGTCAGTCAACAGAATTGGTTTGTGAGGTTTGGGATCCCTCTGTTACTATTGGGTTTCCCGGATGCTCATTCTGGGGTTCAAGGATGGGCGATTCTGACTTAGTCCCCACATCCACCCAGTCTTCATTTAAATCCCTTGGGACCCATTTTTCTTTGGGAGGAGTCCCCCCATCCCTGAAGGAGAAGATCTTTTTCCCAGAATCCTCTAAGTGTTCTTCCCCTTCAAATTGGAGGACACTAACTTCCTCCACAAAATGGGTCTTTTTGAGCTCTTTATTTCTCCTACCCCAATCTGTTCCTTGGGTTGCAGATTTTCGGAGGCAGGAGATTTTGGTTCCGGTTCCTGGGTGTCCAGGGGCTTTTCACGAGTAAGGAAGGAAGCTTCCTCTAGGGCTTTGCACCCCTTCTTCCCCCATGCCTCTTCCTCTGGAACCAGTGAGTTGTCAGGGTTCTCTTCCCGTCATTGTTATGGAGTACCAGACCCTTGGTTTGTGGGGCTCTGAGCTGCCATGTTCATCTGAGGGTTCTGTTGAGCCCTCAACATGCGGGCCAGATCCTGGGTTAGGTTTTGGACCTGGTGTTCAGTTGAGACACCTGTACCGGCTCGTACGGGGGACTCTCTTCAAATCTAGGTGGATCACGGGAAGGGTAACTATCCCTTTTCCTGTAATACACTGGATATTGTGAATTTTGGTAACCCTCCACCCTTGGCCTCCCCTCTCCTGGATTGGGTTGTCTGGATTCCTGAAATCAGGGAATGAAATGAGGGTTGTCCTGCAGGTTGTGGTTTTGTGAGTATCGGGGGAAGAAACTTAACTCAGCATTTGGGGAATTCATGCCCTCTTGGGGGATGTTAGGAGGGAAGTTTCCAGGGGCGGTACTTACCTGATTGGATCCGCCCTGGAGCTGGGGGAGTCCATACATACCCATGATTGGTTGGGTGCCCTTGTATCGGGGGCTGATATAATCAGGGGAGTTAGGGGTCCATTGGTGGGATTACCTCCCTGACTGTCACCTGTTTGTGACTGGCCTGAAAGCCTTCTGGGTCTCTGATTTTGCTGATTTTGTGTAGGTACATTTTTTGGCTCCCCATCTCTAGGTCTAGAATGAGGGCAACCTTCACCTGCGCCACAAAAGCAGCAGCAGGGGTGTTGGCTAGTTTGGGGTTCTTGGCACATTTCTAGGCACTCCCTGATTCTGGGAGCTTGAGAGGGGCTCACAGAATGGAGGGGCCTAGTTTCTTTACTCCTGTGGGGCACAGGAGAGTAGTCATCTGATTCTTCTCTGCTCCTAGGGTTGGCATAGTATCCCCCCCACTGCCCTATTTGGGTAGAGGTCTTCAGGATGCTTTTTTTGAGCCTCATTTCATTCAGTCTTTTTTATCAAATTGAACCAACTGGTCCCTTGGAAGGTAGTATTTCTGTGGATCTTATTCCCTGACCCTCCCCTCATAGGAGACTTCCTTGTCAGAGACATCAGCCTTAATGTTTGAATATCTATACAGGGATGCCCGTCCATCAATTTTTGGGGGGCGTTGATCTGTCAGTTCCATTATGCTAAACCTATTGAATTCTGCCAGCCTCATGGTTTCCGGCTCATGTGAACCGGTAGACATGAAGTTGGCAGTGTTCACAGTATTAAAGGGGTTTGAGTCCCTTAGTACAGAGGTCCTTATACTATGATCAGGGGTTACCTGTACCTCTCTACCTGTTCGGGATCCCTCCATTTAGGATTAAATCTAGCACCCTCTTTCTCTAACCTTGCTAGTTTCTCCTTCTCAGCCCCTACTTCTTGATAATAAGCAAAGATCTTAGCCTTTTGCTCAGCTATCAAGGCTTTACTGGCCTCTATGACCTGCTCTTGCGCTGCCACTTGATTGTGGAGCCCATCATTCTTTTCACAGAATGCTTCATTGTCTCTCTGTGCCTCCTGTATGTTTTGGGAATACTGAGACACTTTCTGTTGCAGGAGACTCACCTTCTGAGGTTTTGCATCTTTGGTCTGGGTGTCCTCTTCCAGAGCACATTCTACCCGCCTGGCGTGCTTCAGTAGATTTCCATATTCTGTTTTGAGTTAATTTAGTTTTTGGAGGGCTAGCTCACTTCCCTGTAACTCTATTTTTAATGTGCTTACTTCCTGGCCAAGGGTGTCTATCTCCTGATTTAGGGTGCCACTCTGTTCATCTAGGTCATCCCTTTGTTTCCTGATGGTATTGAATTTCTGGCGCTCTTCATCAAATTCTGTTTGCGAGTGGAGGTCTCTCAAAATTAACCCTGGTATAGGTTAATTGTTGAGTCAGCTTCTGTTGACGATCTTTTAGAGAGTCAACCTTTTCCTGACACTCTAGTCTCACTGCGTCTAATTGGGCCTCTTGGCCTACATTAGTCTGTTGTTGGAGGACCAAGTCCACTTTTAAATTTTTTATGTAATTTCCAGATTCTACCTCCAACTCTTGGCTCTTGTGTAATTTTTGTTCCGCTAATTTTAGTTCAGCCTGGATTTGATTTAATAGTTCAGATTGATTCTGCGCTAGAGTTTCATTTAATTTTCCTCCTGCTTTCCCCGCATCACTCCCATGTGGAGATACATGTAGGCCATGATCCTGACCATTTTAATTTGCTCCTCTTTAATTTTTGGGGTCATATATAATTCACTCAAAGCTTGGTGTAATAGGCCACCGTCCTGCCATGTATCCAGGTTCATGGCGGTGACCTGTTGTGTTATTTCTTGTAGCCAGACTTCTTCATCCTTTTCTGGCCATTCAACTCTGACAAATAGCTTGTGCAGAAGGTGCTCCTAGCCATATTGATCCCTACTGAAACAGCCATATTGGAAATGTCCTTTATAAATTAATGTATTTATTTATGTAAGGGTAACCTGCATTCTATTGCTTTTCTGTCTATTTTGGGGTTGATTTTAGTTTAACTTTTAGACACAGGCCTGGTACTTAGAGTATTTGTTTTGGGATGTGCTTTGTTTGTGCCCTCCCCGACTTTACGTGAAAAAATGAATAATACAGACACTCCCTGGACAGGGAATAAGGCACAAAAGAGCAGGCTGAGAGAGTTCAAGTAAAGTTTATCTAGATCTCTGAGAGCGCTCTGACCACATCGTGGTTACAACACCTTTATATAGTACATTGACATCTTTAACATATGATGCTACGTTGGACCAGGATTGGTCAGCCGGGGTGGTGTCTTAGGTGTGGACATCATCTCTTCCTCCGGGTTGGTTGCTTGGTTGGCGGGTGGATTGACGTCAGACATCTGTGCTCCGGATGGGTGAAGGTCAGGTCGTTGTGAGACACGGTGGTCACTATCTAAGCTAAGCTAAGAAAATACATTCTGAGTAATGCATGCACTAAATAATGGTTGATCAAAAGACCCTCGGTAGTGTATCATGTCATTGTACAAATCACTCAAGAGTTTATATCATCTACAACATTTGGGTTAGACAGGTCACAGGTTTACGGGCCTTGACCACTTTAATACTGTCATTGAACTATAGGGTTAGTCTCACAAGAATCTTAGGTATGTGGCATTTGATAGTATTGGGCACGATATACTGCAGCAGGGGTCTAATGTTAGTTGGGGGTCTGTTGGGTGGACTTCATCGCATGGTTGGCAGTCTGGCACATGAAAGGAATGCCTTGCAAGGACACAGGGTTAGAATGGCAATAAGTTTCAACTGGTGATGGTAAGAGGGCAAGGACACTTTTGTGGAGATGGAGAAGCTACGTGCTTGGCTTATGTTGGTTAACATGCAGGACAGTGATCTCAGAGGAAAAGAGATGTGTTACATTTATTATTTGTTGCAAGCAGCTCCGGCTTCAGCGTGAGAATGGAGCTGCAGAGTTTTCCAGTTGGAGTGGGAACGAGGGTGGGGGCCATGTGCTCCGAGCTGCTGCGGCGGGGAAAAGGGAGAGAGGCATTTTGTACTATCGCAGTGTGGCCTGGTCACCAAGATGGAGTCGAAAGGGGGTACAAAAAATGGATGCCCCTTGTCCTGCTCGGTCGGTTCCATCTACGCGAATGTAACCCAAAGTTAACATCGCATAAGGGCGAGGGGCATACCCACCACTAGAGGCACTTGGTCCGAGTTTTGTACTGAGAAGTGATGGTAGAGAGGGGCCCATTGGCCCCTCGCTCCCACACATTCCCCCCTTTCATTACATCTAAAGTAATGAATATTTCTATTTCTTTTTATTCTTTTCATTCTCCCTTCTGTAGTACTCAGCTTCCGCCACAGCCGCGTCCCACGCTGGGGTGCCTTTTATGGGCATCCATTCTCTGCATACACTTCTTAGGCTATTTCCTCTTCTGGCATATTCATCTGGTGTACACATTAAGTAAATTCCTCCATCCCCATCTAGATCTACCCATACTTCTTGGTACCATTGCAACTCCCTTGGTTCTTTTATCGTTGTATGATGCAAATTATCAACTATATCCCCATATTGCCTGTAAATTGCTGTCATCCTGTATTGTGGTGTAGTGTATTCCCCTGTTTGCATTTGTGCATCTATCATGGTAGCTACCGTTGTCGGTCGGCCCATTGTTACCATCATCATCGCTGAGGTTGGCATGCTTTTCTCACAACACCGTAGTCCCAGTTGGCACACACAAAAGAACAGGAGCACAAAGACGATGATGGGGATCAGTATTTTCATTGCCACATTTACCGATGATGGTATCCAGCTGAACAAATTGTCGAACCATGTGCTTTCTTCTGCTCCTCCTTCCGTTCTCATTTTTTTTCCTAGGTTGTGTACTGCTGTTATCACATGTGAGAGTGTCCCGTTATCAGCATCTTCAGTTGGCACGAATGTGCAACACGCCCCCCCCAATTTTTCGGCAGACACCACCGTCCATCGCCGTGAGGAGATCTAGGACATATCTGTTTTGCATTGTCATTAGGCGCAGTGCGCGGAGCTCTATTTTTATCACGTTGAACCCCTCTTCAGTGTCGTTAGCCAGATGAATGAGCTCCCAGTGCACTATCTGCAACCATTTGGCGTTCGCTCGTGCTTGCAGTCCAGGGACATGAAGTGAGGCGAAGAATGTCTCTGCTGATGAAAAGAGCTTGTATTTCTGCGGGATCTCAGCAAGGAGTTTCGATGATTCGGATGAGATGTAGTTGGAGGATCTTTTACTTCGTGTCAATCTTTTCTTTAGTTCATATTCTGACAATAGTTCATACGCTGGAGCTTCTATTATTATCAGATGGGGCGCTGTCGATGGTTCAGCCGATTGTCTTGCTGCCGATATGCCAGCCGATTGCTCTGCTGCCGATATGCCAGCCGATTGCCATACTGACACTTGGATGTGGCTCTCTGGTATTACCATCAGCGCTGTGTGGAGGGTGGCTAGAGCACAAGTTCCTTTTCACGATGCGGGGAGGTGCAGGTAAGCTTGTTTGCCACAAATCCAGTACATGTCCATCAGTGCAGCGGTACCTTTCTTCATGTCGGGTATTATGACCGTCTTGTTGCATGTCTTTGTCTCTCCCATGTTCACTCTTCCCTCCCCATGGAAGCACAGCTCATGTGGCACGTCTTTCTGTATTTTGATAGGTTTTTCTAATGCTGTGACCCACGTTAGCTTTGTGATATGTCGCGACCAGATGGGGTCACATACCTCTTTTATCCATTGGAAAGTGTCATTTGATAGGCCTTGAAGGGCTTCTCCTTTGCATTCAATTGTTTCTTTGTGCCACTTGTTTTCTGCATATCGTGTCCCCTTGATGACAAGTAATGGTTCCTTGAGGCAAATTACTCCTTGGCATCTGCTTGTGCACGTTTTCTCATGCTCCAGTTTTTTCAATGTGACGGTGTGCGCTTGGTACGTGCTCTTTATTCTGCATAAAACCAGATGAATTAAACATTGGGCCTCCGACAAGGGCCCTTCCTGCGGTACTAACATTTTCGGTGTTCCTGATGCGTGCGGAATGAGTGAACAGACGTAGCAGCTTTCATTTGTTGCTTGCTTCGCCGTGGCACTCATTTCGGAATACCATTTATTTCATTGATCAGGGTGGCAGGGATCTTCTATTTCGTCGAACCCCAGGTCATGATAGATGTCGTATCTTTTCCCTCCCGCCCTCCTTTTTCTCCTCCTCCTCCCTTCCTGGTTATTGTTTTTCACCCTTTTGTAATGTATTGGAAACATTCCAGCCGAGGTTGAATCATTACTATTCAATATGGCATGTGTATCATCATCAGTAGCAGCAATGTTGTGTAAGGTAGGGTATATGGTTGTCTGCACATTAATACTAGTGTTAATTAAATCATTTGACCAATAATAATCTCCATCATATTCGTTATATCCATAAGCATTACTCATATTTACATTGAAACGTAACACTGACACACTTGTTTATCCTACAGTGATGTATTCTGAGGGTTGCATCACATCTATTTTGTTGACATTAATCTCATGTGACTCTTTCCATATAGTCTTTACACCAGTCCATATCATTTGCGATCCTTCTCGTATCATGTTAGCCCCGCTTCCTCCCCTTTGCATGTCATTAACAAAAGATAAAATGGCATAATACCAAGCTGCGAAAAACAACATTACTGACATTGCAGCACATTTCAAAACACATTCAACGTTACTGAACCTTTTAGCCCTAATGGCGACCCTATCACTATCTAGCATTAATTGGTTCTCCGCGTTTGTAGGTCGTTGGGACATTTTTCACCTGGAGGGGCGATATAAATTTGTTAAGTCACCACAATATATACATGTATTTACATTCTTTGTTCAACTTCATGTTTAATCATCATTTTTAGACATGTTTGTTCTTTTACTCGATTGCACATGTACTTTTTGCTATGGAGAAGATGGTAATAAAACAGTGATGGAAAAAAGTGTGGAACAATAATCGAAACGAAGGTGGGAGATAGAGGGAGGGAGAGTTGAGGCGTATGGAGAATATTTTCGAGCAATCAAAGAGGAGAGGAGGAAAACATAAAAAAGAAGGAAGGAGGAGATAAGTCGTGCAGAGCAAAATACATATCATAACTTTTATCTCTGCATATTCTCTTTACTGACAATTTAGTTATCCTTTTTCAACCTCATTTGTGGTACCAGTGGCACCATCTTGCTCCTCCTGGGGGATTGTACTATTGTGTGCCCTCCTCACGTCTGATAAGTGTAACCAATACTTCAATCATTTTACCTTCACCGTGGTGGGTGTACTATAGATGACCTCATAAGGGCCATGAAACCTGGGTGAATTCCACCTCCTCACAAAGCTGCGGACGTACACATGTGCTCCTGGCATTAGTGTCCTGCTTGAACTGTCTGTGGCCGGTGTGGTAGTATTAGTCGCCACATTTTCAGTAAAAGGCGGTGCTATTTGTTGCGCTATGCTGCGCACTACGCGTGTTAACTGGGTCAGGTATTCCTTGAACTCTTCCCCCAGCACTGTGGCAGCCCTGTGCGCATCCGATGCTCGTCTAATCGGGGATACAGGCGTGTGTATTCGCCACCCAGTTACAATTTCGTGGGGGCTCAGATGGTGATCTTTACATGGTTGCGTCCTGAGCTAGAACAGTGCTAGGGGCAAGCAATACACCCAGTTTTTCTTCAATGTGTTACACAGCTTAATAACTTACTCTTTAATAATCCGTTGATCTTTTCTACCATCCCATTCGCCATTGGATGATAAATTTAGCATAGTTTGTGTTTTACCCCCAAGAGTGATGTCACTTCCTTAAAGAGGTCATTCACAAAGTGCGTACCGTTGTCTGATCTAATCATATTGCATATTCCCCAACGTGAAAACACCTCTCGCACAAGGAACTTGGCCGCACACTTTGCGTCTGGGTGGGGACATGGGCCCGCTTCCACCCATCTTGAAAAGGGGCACACCACCACAATCAAATATCTTGCTCCATTGCACCGCTCTCCCACATCAGCGTAGTCTATGTGGAGCTCTCTAAATGGTCTGGTTGGTCGGGGCAGGGTACCGCACAGTGTTCTTAATGTCATTCCTGAATTATATGTTTGGCATGTTATGCATTCTACAATGAATTTTGACAGGTGCTTTTGCAAATTGGGGACGAACCAGTGTTCTTGGATGTATGCGGCAATGTGTTGCTCTGCTACATGGCCCGGGGAAATGCAGCTGTTTGAATGCTATATCTAGTAACTCTATGGTCATTATAACCTTTCCTGTTGTCTCCTGTCTCCAAATGAGATCTCTTGCTGATTGTTTACATCCCTGTTTGCTCCACAGTTCTTGCTCCTCTTGTGGTGCTCTTCTTTGTAATTCTATTATCTGTGCTATTGGGGTATTATTGTATGCTTCCTCTTGTGGATCTGTGATGGTTGCTTTTACAATGCATTCGAGTGTTGGTGTCACATTGAAATACGAGGCCTCCTTCGTTGCTGCGGCGGCTGCGGCGGCTGCTGCGGCGGCTGCTGCGTTTCCCAATGAGATTGCATCTGTGTTGTTGGTATGGCTTGGCATTTCACCACTGCCACTACCGATGGTACTGCTAATGCATCTATTAGCTCATTCACCAATGTTGCATGCTGTACTGGAGAACCGTCTGTCCGCCTGAATCCCCTTCTACGCCACCGTGACAACCCTGAGTGCACTGTGGTAGTTGCATAGGCTGAGTCTGAGTATATTGTCACTGCACAGCCCTTGGCTGTGTGCAGTGCTTCGAGCAGGGCAGTTAGTTCGGCTGCTTGTGCTGTGTAATGGGATGGGAGGCGCTTTTGCACAATCGTCTCACAGTCATCTTCCTCCATGCGCACTACTGCCATTGCGACGTGTTTTCCCCTGTTTCAGGGTTTATTGATGCTGACCCATCTATTAATATATTTCTCCCTCGTGTAGGGCATTTTCGCTTGCTTTTGGGATGTCATCACCTTCCCCCTCATATGTGGCACAATCATGTTCCTGTATGTCCTCTGTCGTGCATGGCTCTGTAATGAATGTTGCTGGGTTTACTGTTTTGGACCTCTCAACGTGTACGTTGGGGCTTGAAATTATTATTTCATATGCTGTTGCTCTTTGTGTCGTTAGTGTTGATTTTGATCGCTCAAGGATGGCGAACAGGGAATGCTCCGAATATAGCGTTACTTAACATCCCATGACAACGGTGGCACTCTTTTCAATCGCGAAGGCCGCAGCTGCGAGAGCCTGTTCGCATGCGAAATGGCCTTGCATTACTGGATCTAGTGTCCCACTGTAATAAGCCAATGGTTTGTGACCTAGTGATGTTTTCTGTGTCAGAACTGCTGTCATCAGTGTGAAAACAAGAAAAATTCCCTCTCATAATCTGGGCGAGGACTGGGGCGTCAGCAATGAGGACTCTTAACTTCAAATACTGTGTAATCATTTCCTGCGTCCATTTTATTGCTGCTCTATTTTTCTGTGCCTCTTTTAACGCTTGTAGTAAGGGACGTGTGTATGCCACGTAATCAAGGATCCATGCTCGGCAACAGTTACAAATGCCAAGAAACTTTTGCATGTCTTTCACAGTTTTTGGGATTATTATTTTGCATATAGCAGCTGCTCTGTCTGGGAGTATTTGCTTCCCATCTTTTGATATTAGCTGTCCGAGGTATACAATCTCGGCGAGACAGTATTGCAATTTTCCCTTGTCCACCTTGTACCCCTTGGTAGCTAGCACATTCAGTAGTGCTATCGAGTCTTCTCTGCACTTTTCTTCTGTATGGCTACAGACGAGTAAATCGTCTACGTATTGAATGATGGTGCTCTCTACATCTATGTTTCCAATGTCTTCCTGTAACACCCTGTTAAAAATGCTGGGGCTTTCACAATACCCTTGTGGGAGTCTGCGATGTTCATACCTATTGTTCCCTAATGTGAACGCTGTCAGGTATTGGGATCCTGGATCGAGTGGTATGGAGAAGAAAGCATTCTTCAAGTCAATTACAGTGAAACATGTTGATTCTTTTGGCACGCTGCACAATATTGATGCCGGGTTAGGCACTAATGGGAACTCTTTTTGAATGACGTCATTGAGTGGGCGGAGATCCTGGATCATCCTCCACGCCCCTCCTTTTGCTTTATTGATTGGGAAAATCGCTGTATTACATGGGGAGTTTAATGGTACTATGATGTCTTGTTTCAGGAGTGCGTTTATGGTCTCCCTAATTTCCTCCTCAGCTTCTCTTGATATGGGATATTGTTTTACCCTCGGCAGTATTGCACCTGGCTTGAGTTTTATTTTTATTGGTGTCACCTCATGTAGTAGCCCTACATCGTGGGGCCCTGTGGTCCAAATTTCAGGTGCTACTTTTTACCATGTCTTCCTCAAATATAGTCAGTGGGGCCTTAATGATAGCCATCAATGGGTTGTGTACCTCTCTGTACTGGATCATAATATCACATGGTATGCTTATTTCCATTATTATTTCTCCATCATTCTCACCATCAGTGAATAATTCCTCGTCTGTTATATCTCGTAGCATTATGTTTGGGTCTATGCATAACACAGTTCTCCACTCGCACCCATGCGCATCCAGTCCTATGACCACAATACGTTTGCTGGATACTTGAACTGCCTCGATGTCTATGGACATTATCGTGCCTGGATCGACGTCTGTGTGTGCAATTGGGTGGAATATGAAATCTGATGGTGTTCTCCATTCTTTTCTCATTATCTCTGCCACTGCTCGTGCTAATACCTTGATGCCATAAATAAACATACTTATATCAATGGGTATTCCTCGCACCACAACTTGGTTCATTACTGTGCTGATCATCAACATGGCTCATACTGGGCATACTCCTGGGGTTGAACACACTATTCCTCGTTCTGTAAACAAGATGGTCATATTTAATTTGCTTAACAAATCTCTCCCCAGCAAATTGATTGGTGCGTCTTCGTGGTACAGTAAGGGTGCGCGCACGGTTTTCCCCCCACTGTTATATCAAGATCTTTAGTGTAAGGAACTTTTAAAATAGCCCCAGAGAACCCCTGCGTCTCTAAATTCCTGCCTGAGAGCGGAAACCTCCCTTCCATAAGACATGATTTCTCCGCTCCTGAGTCTATCATAAAAATAAACTGCTTATTTCCTATCTCTGCCCCCACTAGTGGTTCTTCTTCTGCACATAGGGTGGTGGATAGGACTGGACACGCAAGTGTTCCCTGTGGGCTGTCCTAATATGAATGTCTTTCTTGCCCTGGCACTGAGAAGACATTGTTCCCAATCACAGTCACGCCTCATACGGTGCGGGCGCACCGTTTGCAGATGTTGCATAACAATTATTGGTTGTGCTTCCCACTGCATTTTGTCTTGCCATTGGTTGTGGTGGTGGTTGCTGTCTTTGCTGTACCAGAGGTTCGTTATAGCAGTAGTCTTGCTGTCTCCCACTTCCCATCGGTAGTCCATAGGGGCTACCTAGGTGTGGACACCCCCAACCTTGTTCGTTCTCCATGGGCTGTTGCCCCTGGAAATACCCTGAAGGCCGCATTCTACAATCTCTAGAGTAGTGTCCCCATCTCCCACAGTTCCAACATGACCCTTGTGGTCCGCCTCTCACTCCTTGGCCGCCAAATCCCCCATTTCCCATACCTCCAAACCCCCCTCTCTGGCCACAGTACACATCTCTTCCTCCTGCTGGTCTTTCTTGCCACTGTTGCCCACCGTACTGCTCTTCTCCGTTCCACTGTCCTTGTCCTCCTGGGGCCCGCAGTGCTGCTATTGTTGCTGGTCTGTTTCCCGCTCCTTCGCCCCCCTCGTTTTTTCGGTCTGTGGTTGCGCTGGCGTTGACGGCGGCGACCTTCACTAATTTGTTCTGTACCAGCTTCGCCTCGTCTGCCAGCCTTTTTTGTGCTATCTCCTTTTCTCTCTCTTTGATCCTCCTGCAGTGGTGCACAATTGTGCTCTGTATTTCAGGCCAGCCCTTGGCTTCTATCCCAGCTATTTTGTCCAAGGCCTTCTGCACCTCCTTCAGGAACCCCTTTTTAATGATAAAATAAAACAAGGCGGTGGACTGGTTCCACGCCGTGCCAGTTTTGCTTCTCCATAAATCCTGCACCCGCAGTATGAATTGCGTAGGATCTTCGTTCTCCTCCATTGTGCACTGCATCACTAAATATAAATCTGGAATATCTGGAAATGTGCGCCTCAATGCATCCCATACTTGTGCTCGAAACGTTATTGAACGCCGACCCATCGTGGCGGTCACAACTCATCCTTAATCCAGGGAATCCGGCCTTTTCCCACACTGCGTCTGCTTGGTCACCAATTGCTGACACTAATAAACTCTTCACACCCCCTATCGCTAGGGTCGCTCCTGCTGTGTTTTTTCTCAAAGGCGTGTATCCATTTCCCAGCCCCTCCCGATAGTGGGGGGAGGACCTTTAGCAAGTTATTTTTATCCATTTGAGCCCATGGAATGTAGTGTGGCCTACCTGCTCCTTTATGTATCAATGGCATTTGTAACTTGTGTTTCTTTCCTACCTTACTTACCGCACCTTTCTTTATTTTACTTACCATCATATTTCCCCCTCGCGGTCTTAGTCTACCCTGCCATAGTGGTGGCGATGGTGTATCTGGGTAACGGCGGTTTGGCAGTGGGGACCCGGTCTCAGCAGCTGCCTCTTCATATTCGTCTAAATCACTCCACACCTCTTATATTTCTGATTTCTGTTCCCTTCACATCCTTCCCCTCTCTCACTTTCTGGGGTGGGTGGGCGTATAATCCTCACGGGTTTGTCATTTAGATGGAACAGGAACTCCCCTGACTGCCACTCTTTCTCTTGCCCTTGTGGTATGCGTGTTCCTTGTGATGATACTGATCGCGCTGGCTCTGAGATTGCTTGCACCACTTCCCCTGCTGTGCTCAATGTTGGCGTTAGATCCGCTATGGATAATGGTGGCACCTCTCCTCCCCCTGGCAGCATTTGGCCTCTATTGCACAATGCTCTTAGCTGCGTTATTTCCATCTGTGCATGCGCTAGCTGGCGGTCTAATTCTCCAGTGAAGTGTGCCAAATTCACGGGGGGTGCATTTGTTGGGCCATACAAACCTCCTTTTTCATAGGGTGGTGGTGCTGTGGCAACTGCTCCGTTTGTGTGTGCGGGGGTGGGACATGCTGGTATGTACAGGGGCTCACTGTATCCTACTGCTGACCATGACATTAAAGGATATATTTTGGTTGTATTGCCTTCAGCTGTAGTGGTTGTGCACTCGCCCTTTGGCGTTCTGCTTACCTCTTCCTGCGTTTTCTGTGTTTCGTTCGTTCTTTCTTTATTTACCTCTGCTGTAGGCGTAACGTCTTCAAACATTTGCCACAAGTCTAGTACCTCCCTTCTATTTTGTAGTTGTTTCCCCTTATTCCTTGCTAACCAGTGTGTGGATACTAAATCTGATACTCTTTTGTCGAATGACCCACCTTCTGGCCAAATTGGCGTCACACTGTCCCCTTTTATCTCCGTCAACCATTGATCGTGGTATTTTTGTATTTTCTCACTGTATAATGGAAGGTGCTGACAGATATGTGCTAGTGGTGTTATTCCCCCATAAAGCTATCTTTTCCTTTTCTCCCTTTGTCTGTACTTGCCCTTTGACCTCTCTTTCCCTTTAATCACTTCTTCACTAGTCTTTCTTTCCTTCTAGCTGGACAATACACAACAAATCTTCTCAGTTACTTGTAATTTGTATGCACATATATGTTTCAAGATAAATATATCAATCACTTTTCAACGTTAACCTTATAGTTGTTGCATGTTTAAATTCAACAGTTCATTTTTGCATGTTTTGCCACTTTAACTACAAATTAATCACAGTACTTGGATATCCTTGATGAAAAATGGACAGAACACAAAAGCACATATAACACTTATCATGCACATGCACTACCTGCACGCGTTTTCTCCCCGTTTTGTTCTTTTTTACCACCCCTTCCCCGTTTCGCCTACTCTTCTCATTCACTCCCCACCTCTTACACCCTCTTACTCTTTTCCAAGAATCCTTTCGTACACAGAAAAAGAATGTTCTAAATAACTACTCCGAGTCTACTCAATATACGAGACTCCTACTATTTTCTCTGTATCTTCACTTATTTATTCTGCACTGGACGAGACAATGCTACGCGGTGCCGCCTTCTACCCTGTTCGGGCTAGGATACCATTTCTCTTTTTTCTCTTCTCTTCTTACAAAAACCTAATGGCCATATAAAGGACAGATCAGAAAAGGCTCATCATCACTCACACAGGCCCTACTCTTCCCTATTACCCGTTGCCACCTGTCCACCCTAGTCCCCCTTACCTTTCCTTCGTAACCTTCGCAACCGGCACTCACATGTTCAGTCAGGTGAACCGAGGGTCGCCGCTCGCAGTCCGACCCCAGTCAGGCTCGCTCCCCAACCAAGCCGTTGCCCGCCTCGGCGAGCAGCTTTTAGGTCCTGTATTCGTCAACCGGGAACCCTTGACCCTTCTTCGTAGTGCGCACAGGCTGGTCAGCCGTGGAGGCAATGGTTTTGCTGGGGGGCGTCCCGGATCTCGCCGCACGGCACCGGCCTCGAGGCAACTCTCCGATCACGTCGCAGGGGGTCACCAAATATTTGTGCCCTCCCCGACTTTACGTAAAAAAATGAATAATACAGACACTCCCTGGACAGGGAATAAGGCACAAAAGAGCAGGCTGCGAGAGTTCAAGGAAAAGTTTATCTAGATCTCTGAGAGCGCTCTGACCACATCAAGGTTACAACGCCTTCATATAGTACATTGACATCTTTAACATATGATGCTACGTTGTACCAGTATTGGTCAGCCGGGTGGTTTCTTAGGTGTGGGCATCATCTCTTCCTCCGGGTTGGTTGCTTAGTTGGCGGGAGGATTGACGTCAGACATCTGTGCTCTGGATGGGTGAAGGTCAGGTCGTTGTGAGACACCGTGGTCACTATCTAAGCTAAGAAAATACATTCTGAGTAATGCATGCACTAAATAATGGTTGATCAAAAGTAGTGTATCATGTCATTGTACTAATCACTCAAGAGTTTATATCATCTACAACATTTGGGTTATACAGGTCACAGGTTTTATGGGCCTTCACCACTATAATACTGTCATTGAACCATAGGGTTAGTATCACAAGAATCTCAGGTATGTTGCACTTGTTAGTACTGGGCACGATATACTGCAGCAGGGGTCTAATGTTAGTTGGGGGTCTGTTGGGTGGGCTTCATCGCATGGTTGGCAGTCTTGCACATGAAAGGAATGCCTTGCAAGGACACAGGGTTAGAATGGCAATAAGTTTCAACTGGCGAGGGTAAGAGGGCAAGGACACTTTTGTGGAGATGGACGAGCTATGTGCTTGGCTCATGTTGGTTCACATGCAGGACAGTGATCTCAGAGGAAAAGAGATGTGTTACATTTATTATTTGTTGCAAGCAGCTCTGGCTTCAGCGTGAGAATGGAGCTGCAGAGTTTTCCAGTTGGAGTGGGAACGAGGGTGAGGGCCATGTGCTCCGAGCTGCTGCGTCGGGGAAAAGGGAGAGAGGCATTTTGTACTATCGCAGTGAGGCCTGGTCACCAAGATGGAGTCGAAAGGGGGTACAAAAAATGGATGCCCCGTGTCCTGCTCGGTGGTCCCATCTACGTGAATGTAACCCAAAGTTAACATCGCATAAGGGCGAGGGGCATACCCACCACTAGAGGCACTTGGTCTGAGTTTTGCACTGAGAAGTGATGGTAGAGAGGGGCCCATTGGCCCCTCGCTCCCACACAGCTTGTAAAGTGTAACCCAGTATTCCAACCACACAAAGTATCACTACCTTGCCGGTTAGTCTGATGTTTTAGACTGTCATGGGTGGCAACCAAACTCAATCCCCAGCACAAGCCCCCAAATTTGTTACGGATTTCAAACAGGCGACACACACCTTGGTCTCGGCCTAGTATGCAGCGCACGAGCGCACGACTGAAATGCTTATCTTTTTATATTCTATAGATTCAATATTGAGATGGTGCACCACTCATATCACACCCCTTTTCAAACACCCCGGGTCACAATGGACCATGAACTAGGCTGATTGGTAAAATACAATATTTATTTATTTATTTTAAAATTCAAAGGAAATCATACACTTTTAATATGGGGCAGCAATCACCAATGGGGTGATAATTACAATGAGAACGTGAGCAATGTGCTGGGTTTAACTTTCTAGTGGAACATATACAAAGCACAGCAAAATAGGAGCATTTTTGATTTAGGAAAGATAGCACGCAAGTTAGGATTTCCCCCTGCTACGTTCTCTCAACCCACAAATAATCAAGTCTGAGTGGATAAACAGAAGCAGCAGGTAATCAGGAATAAGAAACAGGAAACAGAATCCAAATCTCAAATAAGAGAGAAAAACCTGTTGCAATGTTATGAAATGATACTCGAAATGGACAAATAAATATTGAATGTGTGTTAAAAACCTTGAAGCAAATATAATTCCTCACTGAAGCAACAATGCAAAGACACTAACAATCACAAAGAATGGATTACCAAAAGCATACAGTGAAAATGAGTGGAAAGTTCAAAACAGATTGCAGTAAAATCACTCATGTAAAAGATGATTTTTTTTCAATTCCCGCCTTAAATTACCCAAACGGTTTTTACTAAAAACTGTTAAAATACACTGATGTGGAGTGCGGTTTTTGGGCTGGGGAAGAGAGGTATATGATAGGGATATAAAGTCTCTAGCTGGTAAATTGGATGAGTTATGCAAGATATAAAAAGGTGCGCTTTGAGCAAAATGAAACCGTGAAATAGGAAAGGAAATCAATTGTGACAAGAACAGTTTTACCCTACACTAGAGTATTCATGCTAGACTACCAAAGATGGACACAGTAAGATCCAAGGTTGATTTGTGTGTTCAACCCTCTCACCCCACCGCCCAACCCTGGCGGAAACCAGGCCGATCACTCGAAATATGACTATTGGCAGAGGGTTACACAAGACAAAATTGAGAAGAGAGATGGTGCTAGCACTAGAAATCAAGGGCATGGTTGCACGGATAATTCTGACAGTTTTACAAGTTATCAGGATAAGGATAGGATGGCTTAGAGAGTGGGATAAGGACAAAGGCAAGACAAGGTATACTATGGATGTCTATCGGGTGGTGATCTATACTTACAGTTGTCACACTCACATGTGTCTCTGCAGGAGCGATGGACGAGCCTCCCTTCACCCTGAGTCTTCACTTCCCCGTTTCACCCAGAGGAACAACTTGATCTTTAGTAGGGTGTGCACTCCATCCTGCATTTGCAGGGGCGCGATTCACTAATGTGATTGGTGCCAATGTCTATAGGCTGAGTTCAGATTCCTTCACAGTGAGGCCGAGAGTTCAAGGTGCCAGTTTCTTCACTGGCTAGAAAGTCCTTCCCACAAGTGAACATTGCGTGGAGAATGTTGAGTGTCCAAATTTGGCCGTATTGTCTGTTTGCCGGTCTTTTTGTGGGTGAGTAGCACTGCGTGTAGAAGCTAGCTGCTGGTAGGTTTGCGCAGCGCCTTCAATTCGAGCGCGCCTGGCAATGTCTCTCCCTTTCCCTTGCAGGAGAAATTATGTGGTATTAGTGCCTCGAGTCCGGGTTCCGCGCTACTGGAGACTTGGTGGTTTGCCCGGAGGCTTTTGGTAAGTATGCACCGTGTAGAGAGAGAGAGCGCAGTGAAATAAGTGCCACGTTATTGGAGCGAGCGCAATGAATAATGTCTATTCTGTCTTACATGGGTCTGTCCGCTCGTGCAACTAACCTGGATTCCAGCATCACGGGAAGATTCGGTGAGTATGCGCAGCATTTACTGATGTGCGCGTGTTAACGCTGTTCTTCTTTGTTCTTACAGGTGCCGGTGTAGAAGTCCCCTCTTGACTGGAGATAGCTGAGGCATGGAGTAAGAACCAGGTAAGCAGAAGCTGAATGATCCAGAGCGGGTAAGCAGAAGCAGGATTATCCGGAGCAGGTAAGCAGAAACGGGATGATACGGAGCAGGTAAGCAGATGCAGGCTGATCCAGAGCACGGCAAGTGTGTTGATGATACAGCTCACAGTAAGCAACACGAAGCACTGGAAGAATCTTGGGTGTGGCTTATATAGCCAGCCACACCCAAACACTATAGAGCTCATGAGTTATCATGCACTTCCTGTTTGGCAACAGGAAGTGGTAACCAGGAAGATACTACAAACACTAGGGAGGAATTAAAGGAGGGATTTGTTATGGGTTCTTTGTGTGCCTATGGCAGGCCTGCCAAGCCTCCACCCAGCTTGCCCCAACTACCTGCCTGATACCCATGACAACAGTCCACTTTTAGTTTGGGATTTTGGACCGTCAACGGTTCTGGTCATTACACGGCAGCGCGCCTGCAAACAGCTGGGCAGTTCTGGTCACCCGATGGCAAGGACTTGAATGGCAATTCTGGTCACTCGATGCTAAAGGTCAGCTGGATGGCCGGATTGCTGGATAGCAGGATGGCAGTGGGCATGCAGTTAGTGGGCAGCAAGCCAGGCTGGATCAGGATGCAAAAGGTACCACACCTCACGTGACAGAAGACCAAGATTTGGTCCATTTTGCAACTTTTGAATGTCTTAAATGATTTAAACTTGGCACTCTTGGTGTTCATTCTTTGCACCTTAACAAGGGATGATTCATCCTTCGTACGTTTGCTCCTTCCCAGAATAGATAGCTGACCTTGGCTGCTTCAAGCGTGACTCCAGGCCAGACAGCCTCGCCATGCAGCTCCACAATTCAGCTTTTTCTTGCTGCAACATAGTTTTCCCTTTCCCCTTTATGGGTCCTGGCTTACTAAATTCATAATACCGATGACCAGCTCCTATATAATGGTGGCTTTGCCTGTATTCTATTCACTACGTATAGCCAGCTTCCATGATGACTAAGTCTACTTTCCGCATCTGTGTAATTATTGAACGGTTGATTCTCTGCAGCACTTCACGCATGTGTAATCTTCCTTTTTGTATTAAAAAGTTCACGTGATTCTTTATTTCGTTATTAGTTTTCTTCAGCCATTGCCTTGAGACGTTGTTCATACTCTTGTGACGTCACATGCTTATTTTCTCTGCTCTTTTTCATATTCCTTCTGGGAATTCCTCCCTTAGATTCTCATCACTTCGGCGATACATTCGGTAGGGTTGTCTTAACTGGTATCTTCTTGGAACACACGTTGCAGTATTGGCACAACTGCTGGTGTCAAACATGACACAATTTCAGGTTTCCAACATATGGGAGATAGGGGGCGGGGTTTCCTGCAGAGGCATGCAGCTGCTCCTCTATACCTTGGCTTACCCACAAGGGATCCCAGACAATCCCCTTGCACCATTCCAGTGTGCTATCTTACGAAAACAAAGCTCTATGGGCCTACAACACCCAGGACCCTGCCTGCATCCTGGCTGCAAGTGTGGAAGTCATCTTGAGCACTCTGGCTCCCAGAGGGTCATTTGACACACTGCTTCCCGCGAGCCTCCTCTGGGCATCTAGTCCCGATGTCTGCAGATAAGGGCCAAAAGTAGCAAAGGGCAACTCGTGTTGTGGCCTGTTAGTGCTGGAAGGGGCAAAGGGCCAAAGCCCCTAATCATGCCAGGATATTGCAGTACTCGCTCTTTGCCTGACTCCTGCTTCCACACATAGAGATCCTTTGACCCACTGACTCTCCTTTCACTGCAGAGCTGCTCTTAACTCACAGGACCAAGGCTCATGTCTGTTTTGGATCTTTTATCTTTCTTTTGATTACCTATCGACCCATTCTAGCCCACCTCAGAACTTACACCTACTCCTTCCCAGCTAACCTTTCCCCCTGTCCTTTACCCTAACCCACTTACCCGCTCCCTGTTGGCATGCACCCTTCCTTCACTGTCGTCACTTACCTATTTCTTCTACCCATCATCAGGCAACTTGACTTTGCTCCATTCTTCCTTTTACTCACTCTTCTCATCCCTTTCTCTCATAGCCTTCAGCTACAGCTCGGTCTAACTTCTACGTCCACCTCCTCATCTCCCTTTCCACACCCTTCACCTCCATCCGCATCCATCCCTCTTACTCACCGCACAACACTTGCTCCACTCACCCACATCCTATCACTCTTTCAAATGGCCTTTGAAAAGCACAATCGCTCTGCAACACGTATTCCTTAATCTGTGACCACTTTGACTCTTCTCACCCTCGACTTTACCTCTTGCAATCACAGAAAGCTAGATCTCCCCTCGTGGCTCTGCTATCTTCACTCACTCTCCCTTACTTGTTGGGACGGGTGGGGATGTGGGGCTTGTTATTAACCAGGCCCTCACAGCTGCCCTCCTGCCGGCCCCCCCCTCTGAGATCTTTTTCTTTTGAATTTGCTACTGTTCAGCTACTCCCTCCTACTCCTCTAACTGTTCTGGCTCCCTATCGACCCACTAGACCTCTTAACTCCTTCTTACCTGACCTGAACCTTCTCCTTGGGTCAATTCCTACCAGTATCCCATTGCCATTTTGAGGGACTTTAACCTTACCAAACCCCCTGCAGCCACTTGCCTTGAACTTAATTCCCTCCTATCTGATCACTCTTCACTCTCTCAACAACTAGCCCGTCCATTCCAGTGGTAAGGCTCTTGACCATGTTTTTATTGCTTCTATGCTCTCCTACTCTGATCGCTCCATTGACCCTTCTCCCACTGATCACTCTATTGTTCACTCCAACATCTTAGTCCCACCATGTTCTACTCCTCCTCTTGCATATTCAATGACTAAGAGGAAATTCAAGTAGGACTCTCTCGCCCCTTACCTTGATGATATGAGGACCTCTCTCCTGCCTCTCTCCCCTGCCCATGTCTATTCCATGGACTGTCTGATTTTCACAATGCATTTATGACTTCATTTGATCAACACTATCATGCACACACATTTAAACCTTCCCGCTCTGCCCTGGGCCACCGCTGAGATCAAGACCCTCAAAAAAACATAAGTCATGACCTTTGACATTGGTACGAAGCCCACGCACCCAAAATACTCCTAGCATACAAAAATGCCCTTGCTCCTACTTCATAAATCTAACCTCCTCCCATCGCAATCATGTCTTCAAGTTTTGATATACCTCCAAGCTTTGCTCGCACTTCCAAAGCTGGTATATTTTGCCTCCTCCATTTCTGCTATTGACTTTGCTGACTACTAGTCCTCTAAAATCTCCAAAGGTTTTGACACTTTAACAGCCCTCCATGCTCTCCCTCCCTGCCATCCTTCTGTCCACTACCTATCCTCCCTTCCTACCGCTTCTATTCGCAGCTAATTCCCCTACCCAGTAAAACCAAAGAGTCCCAGTCACACCGCGCCAAAGAAAATGCAAAGTTGAAGTTGTAGTCTGAATTTATTTTAGGTGATGAGACAGCCTGACACGTGTTTCGAGCTTTAGTTAGCTCTTCATCTGAGGCTTGGCTTGAGGTTACGAAAATGTTCAGATTTTATTTTGCTATTTTGGTCCTCCTCAGATGTTACCGCAATTGCGAAGTAATTGAGCCGTACTCCTATCTGGCAACCTTATTGCCTCCTATAATTGGATATCTCGTAACCTCAAGCCAAGCCTCAGATGAAGAGCTAACTAAAGCTCGAATTAGTGTCAGGCTGTCTTATCACCTAAAATAAATTCAGACTACAACTTCAATCTTGCATTTTCTTTGGCGCGGTGTGACTGGGACTCTTTGGTTTTACTGTGTCCCTACAGTGGTAGCATATTGGCAGTATACCCACACCCCTCAGACGCCCGCAGCCCTGTGTCATTCTATTTTTGTTCCGTACAAGCGCTGTGGAAAACAGTCTTATTCTACCAAAAGCTTTCTTTAATTCCCCTACCTATCCTACCTAATTAGTCTCCCACCCTTCAAAGCGCCGATCTAACTTGCATGCCTATTCACCAGTTTGCTCCTCAAACGGTCAAATTCTCAATCACTGGCCCTTATCTCCCTGAGCTTTTTCTCTCCCCTGGACTTTTTCCTCCCTCCTTCAAATCTGCAGCTTTTGAAGAAACCCTCTGCTGATACAATCATCTTTGCAAACTATCACCTAGTATGCCCCATTATTCAAAGGCCCTTGAGCAGGTAGTCTTCAACCAGATCACTAATTACCCTGAGGATGTTGGCCACAGAGATCCACTTTAATCTCACTTCTAAAGTAAACATACCACATATACTTGACTCATGCATGTCTCCAGCTTTCTCGCTGATACTCACCACTCCAAACTCTCATGTATACTCATCTTTTTGACCTCACTGCTGCTTTCGACAATGTCAACTGGCACAGGTAGTATAGCGTAGTGGCAATGCGGTCGTCTTGGAAGCAAGACGACGCAGAGCAACACAGGTTCGAATTCCGGGTCCACGCTCAGAAAGCTCCTCTGTATTAAGTGTGTTATAAATAATCAATTATAACTAACTAACCACTCCTCTTTCATCCTCACCTGCCATGACCTTGGGATTCGCAAATCTGCTCTTGCCTGGATTGCCTCCTACCTCGAAGGTCAATCCTTTAAAATTTCCAGGAACTCGCAAACCTTTGACCTCACCCCACTCCCTGTTAGTGCTCCCCAAAGATCTGTCCGTGGACCTCTGCTCTTCACCCTCTATATGTCTGCCCTAGGAAGATGTATCTCGTCCTTTGGCTTTCAATATCACCTCTTTGTTGATGACACTCAAATATTGCTCTCCTTTCTCTCCTTCACAACTGTCAAGCTTATAAGGGAATAGGGGTCTCAATCCCCTCTTCCGAACCACAGAAGCCAAATAGATTGACCCCTCCCACCGTGGTTGGCACGGGCGCCTGAAGACTGATATCACAGGAAGCCACGTGGCAGCCAATGGGGGGAAGATGGAGTTAGGGAAAAGGGGATGGAGTGACAAAGGAAAGGAGGGGAACATACACAAGCAAATACATACAATACAGCGGTATTCCTGAACCTGAACCTCTATTTTCTTGAACACCTAACCTGACCTCCTATACCTGTAATGAACTTGTTACATATGAATCATAATAGCTCTTTAAACTCCACTTTGCATCTCATAGAATACAAGCGGATAACCTAGAACATAGACTTGGAACATAACATATGGATTGAACATAACGTAGGACTTGGACTGTCATTTCTTGAACACACATAGGTTTGCTTGCAAGCTAAATGGCACAAACAAAAGGGTGTCCCTTTTTATGATGACGCGAGACACATGGCCCGTCGGGCACAATGAAGCCACAAACAATGATTTAGGAAAAAAGACACACATGAACATGCCCTTCGTGTTCTTTACATAGTCCTTTCCAGTGCCCAGTTTTATCCGTTCAGAGTTTTATAGCATGTTTCTACACATGGCGTGTCTAATGCCTGGCATGTATCTTAGGGCGTGTTACCTCACACACGTTGAAGTAGTCAATTAATAAACAAGTAAGCATATAGCAACTCCAGTATATGAAAACACTTAACTGATGGTCCGGATGCCTCACAAGGACATCCGGACCCTGAAGAGCGATGCCCGAAGCTTATGAGAGCCCACTTCACCGCCGCGACCATGGTTATTCAACTGTTCGTCACCGTCGCGGCCCGGGGAAACTCCAAAAGTCCTTCGGCGTCTGAGAATTTCTGCATGCCTGCTCCTAAACTGCCGTCCCCTGTGCTAACAATCATTACTTACCTGCACCGAGGCACGGGCGGCGGCGAGCTTTAACCGTTGCTGCTAATGAGCAGCTGTTGTAGCGCGCGATAGAAGAACTACACCTCTTCCACGCCTCATGGGAAATGTAGTTTATCGCCTCTTGTAAAGCAGGAAGGGCCTACCTGAAGCTTTCCTCAGATTCCTGACAACAACTGCCATCTTGGAACCAAAGAAAAATGGCCTCACTGCAATTCGTTAATGGATGGCTCTGCCCTGCCTCATGGTGAGCTCTGGAAAAACAAAAGTCATCTTTCTCCAGGCTTCCAATGGCATTCTGATCCTATTCTATCCTATGACCTTCATTCACCTTCATCTAATGC
This sequence comes from Ambystoma mexicanum, assembly GCF_040938575.1. Lineage (NCBI taxonomy): Eukaryota > Metazoa > Chordata > Amphibia > Caudata > Ambystomatidae > Ambystoma > Ambystoma mexicanum. Next base: position 57,770,762 of record NC_090939.1, read on the forward strand.
TCGCAAACCTGGGGTCCTCTTTAACAGTTACCTCCTACTGAAACAAATCATCACTACCACTGCCTCTGCTGCTCGTATTTACCTTCTGAACATTCAGAAAATCCACCCACTTCTTACACACCACTGTAGAAAACATTCAATCACCGCCCTAATTTTCAGCAACTTCAACTACTGCTCCAGTCTACTTCTTGGCCTTCCTCTCTACTTCTTCCTTCCTCTAGAGAAAGTCCGCCACTTTGCTACCCACACCCTCTAAACCCTACCCAGATCCTCCCCCACTTCTACCTACCAACAGCGGGCTTGTTGGCTCTCCATGCACAACCGGTCCATTTTCAGGTTTCTTCCAGTCTACAAAGTTATCAATGGTATTGCTCCTCAGTGCTTGTCTGATTCTCTCTCTCTCTCCCTCTATCTGCCTTCTCGTTCCCACTGCTCCTCTTCTGCCCTTGCCCTCACTGTCTCTACCTCCACCCGTGCCCTCTCTCATTTATGCTCTTTTCTCTCTTTTCCCTGATTCCCTTGGAACCCGCTGCTCGTCACAATCAAAGCCAGCCAACTTCGATGTCTTCAAAGCTCAGCTTAAACATCACTTACTTGTGAAAGAGAGAGAATCCTCTCCCCCTCCACCTCCTTCCTACCTGACCCCATCACTCTCTCCAGTGCTGCATAATAATACAATTCTGGATATTTATAGAGCACTCCTCTTTAGGTAGAAGCACTCGCCACCCAGTTAATCTTACCTTTATAAGTCACCTGTTTTCCACCGAGCCTCCACAACCATTGGACTCGACTCTCGATTCATCTATTTCTTCTTGTTTCTCTCATTTGTTTTACCCATCGACTCTCGTGGGGGCAACTAAAGATCGTAGTGCCCCATCCTTCGCAGCCCTTAAACATTGTGATCAAAGTGTTCGCTCTTTGAAAACTGGAAGTCAAGTCTCAGCCTTCAATTGGCCTCAATACAACAAAAGTTAGAAAAGTGCCTGAATAAATTTGGAAAGTACTCCATAATCAAGATGCCTCTCGCCACGGAACCGATGGGCCGGCAGGAGTCAAATAGCCTTGTCTTGCAGCATGAGAACCTCTGTAATAGCAGCGTAAGATACTGCTCCCTCGGAGTGTCTACAAGAATGTGAGAGGCTGAGTATTCTCGCGTGTGAAGACACCTCCAGACATTACCCATCACCCTCGGTTATGTGTTTGGAGGATGTTGGACAAGATGAGCGTCTGCCATTTAAAAAATACCCACTTAAGGGCCCAGAATCTAAGAAATCAAGAAATTAAAAGTTCTTGGATTAAATTTGTATGTGCCCTCCCCTTACGCGAGCAGGAGGTCCCTGCCAGTACTAGTCACCAGAAATCTGGACCTCAACCATTAATTGCTCCAATTTTTACAACTTCCCTTATGGGTCTCAATAAATCAGTGAAAAAGAAACCTAAAAATAAAAAATACAATAAAGGACAGAGATCTGTAAGTGAATCTGTAAATACCTTGGGGGGCTCCTCGTCGCAGAGGGAACAGGGTGAAGGGAGCAATGGTGTATTAAAGTAAGGTTCTCACAAGGATTTGTAATTTCAAGAGGAATCAAGGTTGAACCCTAGATTTATATCGGAGTCGGTATTCTCTTCGGAAGAACTTTCTGGCTCTCTTTTATGTGCATGATTATCTCGAAAGACACCGCTCTTGTTGATTTTTTAAACTCCCCCAGAACGGACGTTGTAGCCATTGACGCGCCCTCTAGAATTGTGAGTGACAGGCCAGTGGCAGCTATGGATGATCTTCGTAAAAGGGCTTTTGATTTTAGAAGGGAACGTTTGTTAATTCACGGTCAGCAAGAGGGTCAACAGCGCCGGCTCAAGGTGCGCTCAGAGAGTGCGGCTGCACAAGGGCGCCCTCATGGCGTAGTGCATAAAGGGCGCATTGCCTCTAGTTTAGTGTCATGTAAACCTCGCCAATCACGCTGTGATTCTTTAATAGGCGCTGATTACAAGACAATAAGCTGGACGCACGGCGCCCTTAAGCACACTGTACAAGAACAGCAGGGGGTTCCGTTCTGTTGTTGGGCTGATACTTGTTCTAGTATCAGCCGAGCAACAGAAATCAGCCTCCTGCTGTTCCGCATGTGTGGTGGGCGGGCGGGGAATTGGGGGCTGGGGGAGGGGGCGAACAAATCTCGCGCCGGGCATTATCAGACCTGCACTAGGGGAGAACTCGGCCATAAAATTGTCTCGGACACCAATGAAAAAGTGGCTGACACTTGCAAATGGCTATTCATTCCTTTTGTGACACTGTTTGAATAGTACCCAAGAGGGAGTTTTTGATAAAATGTGATGCAAATTGCGCAATTTAAGGAATATTTATTCAGCAGCACTGGTCAAAACTACTAGCCACATAGTGAAGTAACTAATCAAACTGGGCCACATTGGCCCAAAAAGTGTCCCACGCTGGCATTTTGTGGTTTTGGTTCGGCCTATTGCCCTATAGGCCTGGACCAGAGGCCGGCATTGAGGGTCAAGACACTAATGTACCGTTAAAGCCTCCCGCTTTCCCGTTATTAGAAATCTCGTGCAAACAACGCACATCTCCAGCACGTGGGGTGGCCTTTGTAGATGTCACCTGGAACCGCCAACACTGGTCCTGGCAGCCGGTTCATTAAGCTCGTCTAGTCTCAATAGACCGACAAAGCGACCAGGTTTTTCGCGCACACTCAAAAATGAATGTTGTGGCTTGGAATTCAAGAGGCCACACTCACCTTTTGAAAGATCCCATCATTTGTGCAAAATGAAAACGTTTTCACATTCTTATATTGCAGGAAGTAATTCTGGATGGATATTTCAGGATAGCGCCACTGGCATTACATGGTGTGAAGGGAAGACCCAACAGTGGCCACTGCTTGCTGCTGTCAGTCACCAGCTTCTGTCACTTCTTTGGTATATTTTGTATTGCCCCTGGTGTATGTCTCACCTTTTTTACACCCTCATAAACTGGCTCACCACTTGCTCTCATTTTCGTGCAGTTGTACATGCAGCCCTCTGTGGAATTCCACGCCATCTGTAAATGTGTTATTGGAAGTTAGAGCACCACCACCCCTCTGGGCTGTTTGTGCACTTCATTAATGCAACAAATCAATCATTTCTGATTGGAAATGGACACCCCTGTTCTTCAAATAAATGCAAATATAAATAGAATCGGACACAAAGAGGTGAGAAGGACTTAAAGGAGAGAGGCAAAGCATTAGAGACTGATGTCCAGACAGGAGAGGCATTAAATGGGACCTCAAGTGTTTACAATAATAATGCATGCTGTTTGTGACCATTCTCAGGATTCAATGTCTTTGCCTCGTCTCCATCCCTAGTGGGCATTCAGTGGGCCCTTTCCGGCATTGGAAGTTGCTTCCAGGCCCTGTAGCTTACAGTTGCAGTCACCTGGGAGTTCGAGGGCAGCACTGCAGAAGCCGGGAACCATTTTGCAGAGTGTGACATCAGGTCAACAGTGGTTGGAGGACACAGATCACCTGGGGGTGTCAGTCTACCATTTGATCACACATGCAGCATGTGATTGTTAGCAACACTGAAGAGTGATGGATGGAAGGTTTTGAATAAATCATATCCACTGGCATTGCTCTACTTAGCCCTCCAAGCCATTGTTTTACAGACTGTTGTGCGATTAAAGGAGGGAAAAAAGCAGTGCGTGTGAAATCTAGATTTCAAATGATGGATGTGCTAGGTCCAGTGTTTCCCATTAATGCATTGTTCCTGTTGTGGCTGTGTGAGGTTTTGCACGGGCCCTCAAACCGGCAGGAGGACGTATCACGCGGGAGCCAGGATGTGGTTCAACCGTTCTTTATTTTAACACGGCAGGAACTGCCGAACAAACCCCTGGCCCCCACCCTCGCCCAACGTCACTTCCCTTCACTGGGAAATAGGACCGCAACGGCGGTCCGCCCACACAACGATGTGGGCGGGCTGTATGCCCTGAGGGACGACCTGACATCTCCCTCCCTTTTAACATGTAAGACACTTGCCGCTCCTCACTCCATCTCTTCTATAAGTCGGTGGGGTTTTATGTGGCTTCTCTGGGGTCGGCCGCAGTTGCGCGGTGTCCTCTCTGTCAGTTCATGTGACATCAGATTGTCCTCACTTTCCGAGGCCTCACTCTCTCCTAGGTAGGGGGTGTCTCGGCTTAGGTCATTGTCACTGTATCCGTCTCTGTCCGGCGCATTCTCTGTGTGGCTTCTCCAAGGTTTGAAGTACAATACATTCCGAGTGACGGAGGATTGATCTGTTCTCTGGGCCGTGACCATCGTCCCTTTTCTTTGTGTAACAATCAGCGGTTCTTTTGCGAACGTGGCATCCTCCTTTCTTTGTTTATGTTGTCGCATCCACACTTGGTCTCCGGGTTCAATGTTTGACTCCTGTGCTTTCCTTTTGTGGTCCGCGGTCTCTTTCATCTTGGCTTTCGCTGTGTCATCTTTGTCTCTGGCCTCCTGTTCAAGTGGCGTTGCCTCTGCCGAGTGTGTGTCTTCCGGCAGTCGTGTTTGAATCGGTCTTCGCAACATCAGGTCGGCTGGGCATATGCCCGTCGTGCTGTGAGGTGTGTGTCGATAGTCCCTGAGGAACTGATACAGTTCTTGTTCGAAAGGTTTGTTGAGTATGGCCACTATTTGTAATGTTCTTTTGAGGTTGGCCATGAATCTCTCGACCATGCCGTTTGCCTGCGGCCATCTGGGTGCTATTCTTCGGTGCTGGAACCCCATGTATTTTGAGACGTTCTCAAAGTCCCAACTCATGAATGGTGCTCCGTTGTCGGACTTTATGATCCGGGGTATTCAGTATGTGGACAGCATGCAGTCCAGTGCTGGGATGACGCTGGTGGCTGCGGTGCTGTCAACGATTTGTGCCTCTGGAAATCTTGAGTGCTCATCTATTAGCACCAACACGTATTTGCCATCTCTCACGGGTCCAAAGAAAACTACTGCGAGTTCCTCCCACACGTGTCCCGGTAGCGGTGACATGTGAAGTGGGTTTGGGTGTGGGGGTGGTGTTAGTTGCGCGCACGTCGGGCATTGGCCTACCATCTCTTCCACCATCGCGTCCAACCTGGGGAACCACACCTTTTGTCGTAGTCAGTGTTTCTCTATCAACTAGTATTGGAGGCTAGCACAGGGGCCGAGGAAGGGTATGGGTGGAAGAGCACAGGTCATCACTTCTTGCAGGTGATAAACAAAGCAGCAAATTTAAAAAAACAAGTCAGACGTTTTCGCAGTACACTGAAGGAAATGTGTTGCTTGTTTGCTAAAGGATAGGAGATTCCAGTACCCGTCTCGACAATAGCACCTTCATTTCCTTTCTATGCTCAGCTGCTGAGGGCTTTTCAATATAACCAGGTGTGCTGTGTGTATTGTCTCTAGCATCCCCGTGCATCTTATTTAACTGATAAGAAAGAATTACAGAAGAGGGATTCATAGTTGCAGAAGAAGGCACTCAATCAGTTGTATCTCTGATGAATTAATATTATTAACTTAAAAGGCGTATATATGTGTGATTTTCTTCAGCAGGGCTCCGTAATAAACCTCAGTAAGGCTCTTATTTAATTTTATCTAGGCTTTGGTGTGGAAGGGTGGCCACAACTATAGACTTTATTATGTGCCCTGTCATTTAACTTCCTATGTAAGGGATATAAGTAGGGCACTAGTCAAATGATTTTACAGGGAGTAAACAAGTAATTAGCTTTGCCAATAGGGATACTTTCTGCTTATTAAAAGATGTTCATCCCCTTAAAATTCCTGTTGAGATCAGGCATTAATATTATTAGAGTTACTTCCTATGCCACTGCTCTACTGGTCACTAATTCGAGAAGATCTCAGTGGAGCTTTGTGGGTTGAAGCAACAAAATGTTAATTGTTTCTCGTTTATATTGGCCACATTTTCATTTTTTAGGGAGTAAAAATGGATGGTGTATATGTCTCTTAGCTGTAAGGCTGGTGTTATCACTACCCAAAGGACAACGTAATGTGGATAGTAAGCAAAAGCATAGGAATATTTGAACATCATATTCTGAGGTGCAGTTATTCAGCTGCAATTATCATCCTTACATACATTATTAGAAGCATGCTCTCCTGGCCCTTGAATTACTTCATTAAAGTGGCACTTGAACTCCTATCAGCATGTTTTCTGACACATTGACTTTAATTGCCATTAACCATCGGCAAATGTGTATTCTGTCTGAATTTCTTGACAGCCACATCAGTTTACGACAAGAGATATTTGTGTTTTGTAGCACACAAGTGATTTTCCAGTGGCATAAAACGTTTGCAAGCTACTGTGGCAGATGTTACAGTCTTGGACTGGTTGATGAGTTTTCTGTTTAATCACATAGGACATATTCTGTTTTAGCCTATGTGTTTGGAAAAAGTGTTGTAAGATTTTCCAAGAATTGCAGTGACTGGGAAGAGGAAATTCCTTTCCAAACTCTCTTCTGCGACAGTGGTCCACTAAATACGCATGCTCACGAAGTGGCTTACCTCATTAGTCAGTTGCGCACGTGCAAAATAATGTGCGCACAACAGCAAACCAGTTCTGCACATAGAGAAAAATCATTAGAGGGAACATTGGTCGTAGTAGTCGCTTGGTGGCGACCACCCCTCGGTGGCTTTCATGTGCTACTTGGATCGTTCTGGTGCGTAGTGATTTTGGGAGGAGTACCTTGCACCCTTTTAGTACTACATGTTCGTTGACTATGGAGAGTTCGTCTCGGACCTGGTCTATGTGTTTGATGTCTTCTTGCAAATCCTCCGGTTCTTGTCTCGCTTGTTGACGCATGTGCGCTCTTCTGTCTTCTTGCATGCAGTGACGTACGATTCGTAGTGCCGGGTCCTGCTCTGATTGTGTGATTATGTCCGCCCACCCAACGGGCAAGGGTTGTAGGTGGTGGACGACATAGTTGAGGTATTCATCCGTGATGGATGGTTGAGGGTTGGCAGGGCCGGTAGGGTTGCGAGATAGGTAGTCAGCTGGGTTGTCTTCTTTTCCCGGTCGGTGCTTGATGACAAATTTGTAGTCCTGCAGCCGCAGACCCCATCTGGCTATCCTCGGTAGCATTCTTGATTTGGGATCCCCGTATATTGTGAGTAAGGCCTGATGATCCGTTATGATGGTGAACTCCTTACCGTATAAGAACAGGTGGAAGTATTCGCATGCCCATACCACCGCCAGGCTTTCCTTTTCCACTTGGGAGTACGCTTGCTCCGTGGGGGTTAGGCTTCTGCTGGCATACACCACTATGTATACGTTAGTGGGTTCATGAGGATCAATTTGCGTTAGTATGGCACCCAGACCGACGGGACTAGCGTCAACAATTACTTCAGTGTGTCGTTTGGCATCGAAGTAGGCCATGTCCTCCGCTTTTGTAATGGCGTCACGTATCGCCTCAAATGCCCTCTGGCAGTCTGTGGACCACGTGTAGGGTTGATCTTTGCGCGCTAGTAGGGGAGGGGGTTGCTGATGGCTGCATAGTCCTTTAGGTATCTGGAGAAGTAGCTGGCCAGCCCTAGGAAGGACCGGAGCTCCGTCGTGGTCGTTGGGGGTGTGGCTGAGTTGAGTGCTGCCACTTTGTCCGGGTCTGGCCGCATTCCTTTCCTGGAGAAGATGTGGCCGAAGAACCGTAATGAGCCTTTCCCCAAATTCGCATTTTGACTTGTTCAGTGTTAATCCAGCCGCTTGTAACGCTTCACACACTCTGTGAAGTGCTGTGTCGTGCTCTTCCTTAGTCTTCCCAAATACCAGGACATCATCTGAATAGTTCAGGCAGTTTGGCACGTGCCTGATAACTCTGTGTATTTCCTCTTGAAATATTTCGGCTGCGGAGGATATCCCGAAGCTGAGCCTCTTATATTGGAATAGGCCCAGGTGTGTGATGAATGTCGTGATGTACCTGGACTCGGGTGCAATCTCAATTTGATGATAGCCTTTTGTGAGGTCCAATTTGGAGAAAACTTGCGCCCCGTGGAGGAGGTGGATCATATTGGTGATCTGGGGCGCCTGATGTCTCTCCATCTCGATTGTGGCATTAGCTCTCCTCATGTCTACGCACAGGCATATTGATCCGTCGGGTGACTTTTTGGGGACGGGGACAATCGGGGATACCCATGGAGTGGGCCCTGAGACTGGTTCGATGATGTTGAGTTTGATGAGCTTGTCTATTTCTTCCTCAACTTGATGTTGTATGTTCACCGGTATCCCGCGATAGTGTTGAGCGACTGGCGGTATGTCCGGGTTTATGTGCAGCTGTACCTTCCTGTGTTTCAGTTTTCCCAGTCCTTTGAACAGATTCGGAAAGGTTTGTTCTATCGCGTCCGGTCTGGCGAAGTATTTGTGGGCCATGAGTTGATACAGTATGTGCACCAAACCCATCTCGACGGCGGTCTTAAAGCTGAGGATGCACCCGCTGTTGGCTTCTGTCTTCAGAATATGTAGGGGAATCTTTGCTGCATGTGATTTGTGCACGCACCATGCAGAGATGGTCCCTTTGCAGGGTAGTGGGGTGGTAGCTCCGTACGGGTATATGTCCACTGCTGCTTTTCGGATTTTTGGTGGGTTGGAGAGTGAGTTGTAAGCTTGTTCGCTTATTATGTTAACTGTCGCCCCTGTGTCAATGAGGAACTCAAGCGGTGTGTTGTTGACTTGTATTGTGAGCGTAGGACTGTGTTGAGTGGCCGTGGCGTTGTTGAGTGCCCACACATATCCTTTTTTCCGTTGGTCATCCTCTGATGACTGGGATTCGCTGCCTGATGGGGATCGCATTTCGATGTATCAGACAAATCTCCTCCTTTCAGATCGTCTGGAGCTGTCGGTTGGCTTCCTGTCTTCCCTGGCATACGAGCTCCTCCGGGTTCTGTCCTCTCTCCGTGGTCCCATCTGTTCTTCTTCTCCTCTCCCGGCGGGTGGGCTGTGTCGCAAGCCTCTCCTTCTTTCCTGTTGTCTCGGTCTGCTGGGCCCGGGTCCGGGCGCATTCTTGCAGACGGCTCTGTAATGGTCCATTCCGCCACAGGCGGTGCATTTTTGTCCAACTGCCGGGCAGTCGCCCACGTGTGGATATTCATACCCACATTGGTAGCACGTGGCGTCTGTGTGTTTCCCGCCTTGCGAGGGAGCAGCATATAGTTTGTTGATTGTGTCCGAGTTGGGTGTCTGGTGTAGAATGGTGACCTTGCCTAGACTGTCCAGCTGCGACTCGACTGCAGCTTCCATTCTGGCTAGAGCGAAGATTTCCTCGAGGGACCTTTGCTTTTGGAGCAATTGTTTTCTGAATGGTTGTGATATGCAGGAAGGAAGATGAGTGGGCACCACTTGATTATACGTCCATGTGTTTCAAATATTTTTAAACAAAGCAATACGTTTGTTCCAATATTTAGTATCTAAATATTCAGAAGGGAGCTGGCTGAGACGAATTTGGAGACACCCAAACTCAAAGTACATGTGAGGCAGAAGACCAAGTGAAATACAGGGTCACACAGCCGCTCTCCAAAGGACCCGATCCGGGTGTATGAGTAGTCCAAAACTTCTTTAAAAAAATATATATACTTCAAAGTAAACAAAAAATTATTATCTTTTGATTGAAAAAATAACAGCAATATTAGGATTCGATTGTTTTCAAGATGGTTTTATCCACAAAAATTATATCAAAAAAATAAGTCTCATATAGTTATGAGAGATCACTAATGCTTTCTTAGTGAGGAAGAAATCGCCACATTCGCTTTTTCAATCAGACCAACACATTGCCAATGCATTTCGGAAATAAATTTCCTTCATCAGGGCAGGTCTACCGATCATGTGTATGGGTACATAAATTCAACAATAATAAAGAAGACAGTTCATCATGGTACACAAACCATCACACAATAGTGTAAAAGAACACATGTTATAATATCAATTACATACCATTCATTCGAAGTCGCAGAAGAGGGTGCAGAAATAAGTGAATAGGGTAGAAAAAAATAGAGAAAAAGAGAACAATAAGGCTCTGTACGATATCCATGGAGAATAGTAACATGAATGCAGAAAGCATTTTACCTGGGTATGTGAACTTGAATACACAGAGTGTGGCGTGGTGCATGTAAAACATGTAAATATCAGCAGCTGCCTGACGTGAGTCAGCGCAGAAATCCAGCCTTCAGAAGATTGGCTGCAACCAAAAAGCATACGAGTTTGAGAGCCGGTGAAGTCCGTAATTAAAAAAAGAGAGAGTTGCAACGTTAATCACGCTTACCGTGTGCAACGCGGGGGAAAGGAGTTCTCCTCTTGCTGTCTCGCATTCGACTGAGGTTTTCGCATCGAAGTGTTGCCGAGGCAACGCTTCCATTTATTACCACGTGACCGCCAAGCCGCCCAGATGGGCGCGCGGTCACAATTGCAAGGCTGCTATGGCGCCATTAAGCCAATGTGGTGAGGATTCAGACATTTACCTGATCTAATAGATGTATATGGGAAATAATGGAGTGTAAAAAGGAGAAAAATAGACAAAGTGGAAGAATGGAAACAGAAGAAATACTCAGTTGTGGATAATGTAAGCCACATCATGGAGAAGAAAATGTCATGCAAATGGTGACATAAAGGGCAGTAAAGAACCAGGTCCAAAATTCAACATATGCAACAGTATCAAATACACATGATCAGTATTGCTTGAATTGAGTTTTCACATTAGCATATTTAAGACCACTGTTGTATGAGGTGACGTCCGAAGGCGGCACCTTGGGTCCTAGACGCAGTGTCCAGGAAAAACAACAGAATGGCTTAAAGGTCCACAGTCATTTGGTATACAGGATGGCATGCACAAGGTAATCTTGATAGTTGAAAACCTATTAGACAAAGCAGTATAAATTATAAGAAACAGTGGTAATTAATCTCTTCGTTGATTCCATTGGGAGTCAAACAACCAAGTCTATCGATCCAGAAGGTCTCTCTGCGGTTCAACTGCTGGTTCAGGTCCTCGTGCGGACTGTTTCTTGCAAGCACTTCTAAAATAACAAACCTTATCTGAGTCAGGTTGTGTCCATTCTCAACCCAGTGGCGTGCTACAGCCGAGTTGATGTTAGCATTCCGGATGTAAGAACGGTGCTCGTTCCATCTAGTTTTGGCCATTCTTGTGGATTGGCCCACATAGAATTTCCCACATGGGCATTTAATGCCATAGATGACATTGGTGCTATCACAAGTTCCATACGTTTTGAGCAGAATCTTTTTCCCTGTTCTCGGATGGTTAATGGCATTCCCCTTGATTATTGAGTTACAATTAATGCAGTGAAGACATGGAAACGTTCCAGTGCGTTGAGTTAAAGGTGCCTTGAGAGGTGGTCTTGTCTGCACCAATTCATCTCTTAAGTTCCTGCTGCGCTGATAAGCAAACACCGGTAGTTCACTGAATAAACTTTGAACCCTGGTGTCGTTTTTCAGGATCCCCCAGTGTTTACTAATGTTTTTTTTGATTTTGTTGCTCTGTATAGAACATTTGGATACAAATACAGGTGTCTTCAGTTCTCTCTTGTTCTTGGGGTTTTGAGTAGATATATGGTTTCACGTGCCAGGATGCTCACCCTAGCTGACGCTGAGTCAAGTTCCTCTTGTTTGTAACCTCGTGCCAAACATTTTTCTTTCATAATCAGTTGTTGGGCTAAACAGTCTTCAGTGTCACTGACGATTTTCTTTACCCGAATTAGTTGACTGTATGGGATATTCCTGAGCAGACTATGCTGGTGGGAACTTAAACGGTGTAAGAGGCTATTGCGGTCAGTCGGTTTGCGAAATAGAGAAGTGCTGTAGCTCGTCGTTTCCTTTTTGATGAGAACATCCAGAAAGGTGATCGTGTCGTGCGCAATTTCCCTCATGAACTGAATGCGTTGGTCTATGTTGTTGAGGTATTCAAAGAAACTGTCGAAAGCTACCCTCGTGCCTCTCCACACACCAAAAATGTCATCTATGTAGCGGGTCCATAAGTGTATATCCTTACTCCAAACCTGTTTGTTGAGAATGTTATCCATTTCAAACTTGTGCATAAAGCAGTTGGCATATGTAGGTGCCATCGTGGCCCCCATTGATGTCCCTGATGTCTGAAGATAGAACTGATTGCGGTATTGGAAATAAGAGTTTTCTGAAATGAACTGTAGAAGGGCCAATATGAACTCTTTTTGTGCACGGATTTCAGATGTTTGTAGCAGTAGCCATTCAACTGATTCCATCCCAAGGTCATGAGGTATCGATGTGTAAAGACTTTTCACATCTATGGTAAACATCAAGTCATCCTGTTGTGGGGTTATAGAATTGAGTTTTTGAAGAAAATGGGGGTTGTATCACGGGTGTATGTGGAGGTTTTTTGGATAAGAGGCTGTAAGAAGAAATCAATGTAGATACCCAGTGGTTGGTTGATGCTTTCCATCCCTGCAACAATGGGTCTTCCTGGTGGTTTGCGGGTGTCTTTATGAATCTTAGGTAATGTGTAGAAGTTCGGAATTCTGGGGTGGTTGTTGGACAAAAACCTATGAGTATGTTCATTGATCCATTCAAGTTCGAGAGCTTTGTCCAGTAGAATCTTCAGATTCTGTTTAATTGCAGCAGTTGGATCACAGTCCCAGGTGGCATACACTGTCCTATCCTGGAGTTGTCTGGTGCATTCTGTGTCATAATCAACTGTATTTTGAATAACCAATGCGCCACCTTTATCGGCTGGGCGAATGGTTACATTTTTATCACTGTATAGATCTTTAATTAATCTCATTTCGTGAGGTTTCAAATTCTTGTGAGGAGGAGTTTTGTAACTGATCCTTTCTAAGTCGCGGGTCACTAACTTTTGAAAGATGTCGATGGACGGGACTGTAATGGGTGGAACAAACCCGCTTTTCGCTCTGAATTCCTGGAAATTGGGCCCCTCTGCTGATTTGTCTTGGACTTCTAATTCCTCAAAAAAGACCTTAAGTTTCAGTTTTCTGATAAACTTATAAAGTTCAATCTTTGTATCGAACAGAGTGGTCCCAAAGGTTGGTACAAAACTAAGTCCTTTTTGCAACGTGTCCTCCTCTGATCTACTTAGTGGTCGACTAGATATGTTAATGACTACGTTTTCCTTAGCTGGAGTCTTGTTTGAGGTTTGTTCTTTCGGTTTCCTCCTCCCCCTGCGAGTTCTTTTGGGCGGGCGCCTAAAAAAGCCGAGGAAGAAGGTGTTTGTGCTGCAGAACCAGTTGCTTGGTTTGAATTATCTGTTGTTTGTTCCGTGGATGTTTCCGAGTCACGCTGGGCTTCCGAATCGGAGCTGCTGGTGTTGTCGGATGTATATTTGAAAAGCTTTTTAGGTGCTATAGGACCATATCTCTCCATCCACGTGTAAACTTCATCATTAATGTAATCGTAAGTATCGCGTTTAAACTTCTTGACCTTTTTCTGTTCTAGTTCCGTTTTGTACTCTTCAAGTTTTGTATTTATTTCTAACAGAATGACATCGTATTCCTCCTTGCCTAATGAGCCAACTAGCTCTTTTTCTATATCTTCAATCTCTGTCTTGAGAGTTATTAGGTTTTTTGAGAGTTCTTGGATAGTGAGCAAGATAAGATCTAAAGAACATCTATTCATGATCGCCTCCCACTTGCGAACAAACTCCTTGCTTTCTTTACACAGGGTTGGCCGGAGTTGTATGCGTAGGCCTCTTGGAATCCGTTGGTTCTTGTAATAACGACCCAATGTGATTGCATGTAATTTCCTGTTGATTTCTTTGCGTATGAGGTATTCTAGCTGCCTGATCCGTTTGACAGGATCCTTAAGTGTAGTTCCATGTGTACCAATCGATGTATCGCTAATGAGTTCTAATATGGCAGTTGCTTCCTCCGATGAAAACCCTAGGGTTTCTGCACATTTATTTGATAATCCTTCGATATCATCAAACGACATAATAGTTCATATGTTTTCGTTTCTTGAAAATACTTCGGGAAATGTGTGCCTCCACAACGGTGTGTCTCACCAAAAAATGGGGGAGAAAAAGAGCAGGAAGGAAGATGAGTGGGCACCACTTGATTATACGTCCATGTGTTTCAAATATTTTTAAACAAAGCAATACGTTTCAATCTAATCTAATAGATGTATATGGGAAATAATGGAGTGTAAAAAGGAGAAAAATAGAGAAAGTGGAAGAATGGAAACAGAAGAAATACTCAGTTGTGGATAATGTAAGCCACATCATGTTGTTTTTCCTGAACACTGCGTCTAGGACCCAAGGTGCCGCCTTCGGACGTCACCTCATACAACAGTGGTCTTAAATATGCTAGTGTGAAAACTCAATTCAAGCAATACTGATCACGTGTATTTGATACTGTTGCATATCTTTAATTTTGGACCTGGTTCTTTACTGCCCTTTATGTCACCATTTGCATGACATTTTCTTCTCCATGATGTGGCTTACATTATCCACAACTGAGTATTTCTTCTGTTTCCATTCTTCCACTTTGTCTATTTTTCTCCTTTTTACACTCCATTATTTCCCATATACATCTATTAGATCAGGTAAATGTCTGAATCCTCACCACATTGGCTTAATGGCGCCATAGCAGCCTTGCAATTGTGACCGCGCGCCCATCTGGGCGGCTTGGCGGTCACGTGGTAATAAATGGAAGCGTTGCCTCGGCAACACTTCGATGCGAAAGCCTCAGTCGAACGCGAGACAGCAAGAGGAGAACTCCTGTCCCCCGCGTTGCACACGGTAAGCGTGATTAACGTTGCAACTCTCTCTTTTTTTAATTACGGACTTCACCGGCTCTCAAACTCGTATGCTTTTTGGTTGCAGCCAATCTTCTGACGGCTGGATTTCTGCGCTGACTCACGCATTAGTGATCTCTCATAACTATATGAGACTTATTTTTTTGATATAATTTTTGTGGATAAAACCATCTTGAAAACAATCGAATCCTAATATTGCTGTTATGTTTTCAATCAAAAGATAATCATTTTTTGTTTACTTTGAAGTATATATATTTTTTCAAAGAAGTTTTGGACTACTCATACACCCGGATCGGGTCCTTTGGAGAGCGGCTGTGTGACCCTGTATTTCACTTGGTCTTCTGCCTCACATGGTTGTGATATGCAGTCAGCTATGACCTGAGATCTCAATGCTTCCTCGTTGGAGTATTTGTGGAATTCACAGTACTTCAGCTTGATGCGTAGGCGCATCACGAAATTGTCTAGTGACTCCCCTTTTTCCTGTCTCGTGGTATGGAATACATGGCGCTCATAGTCAATATTTGTGTGGGGGGTGAAGTATTCCGAGAGTTTCCCATGAAGTTCTCCGTAAGTAACGGTGTCTACATTCATTAGTTCGCCTGCTATGTCCCTGACAGCGGGGCCTACTGTCATGAATAAGGTGTTTTTTAGCCTTGCGTCATCGGTTAGTCCGATTGCACCCGCATAAAACTTGAAGTCCCTTAACCATATGACCCATCTGGGTCCCAGATTAGATGTGTCTCTAACATTGAATGGACCAGGCATGGGCATGTTCTGGGAGGCGTTACCTGATCCTTGTGCCTGTTGAGGATCATCCGCCATGGCTCCCGATCCGCCTGATGAGGATGCTGCTGGGCTTGCTGGAGCCGACATGTCAGCGATGGCGTGTGTGCTCTGGTCCGGGCCTGCTGTTTCTGTAGGGCCTTATGCTGTTGCCGTGTGACGACCTCCCAGCACGTGCTGTTTCCACGTGGAGCACGTGCTTTGTAGGAGCCGCGAGGGTTCTGCGTCGCCGTGGCAGGCTGTGGTGTATCCCCCAGACCCTCGTGGGGTTTGTCCTCGGGTCTCCTGTTCCCTGTGGTGCTTCCCGCGGCCTGTGGAGGCTGGAGAAGGAGGAGGGGGGTGGGGTTGCCACCCGCGACGACCTGTGGGCCTGCTGGGGCCACCTCGTGGTTCACGCGCACACCCGACGTGGTGTGAAGGGAAAAATGGCCTGCATCTGCCGTGCTCGCGGTGCTGGATGGGCCTCCCTCTTGTGGCGGCTCCGCTCTCATGGAGAGGAGCGCCAACGTGCCACGCCGCTCGACCGCGGTCCTCTGTGTGCCTTCAGGGCCTCAGGAGCAGAGGTGCGCCAACGCGCTGTGACCGCTCGACTGCGGGTCTCCCCCTGGCACGGGCGGGTGTCGAACACCCCTCGTCGCCAATTGTGAGGTTTTGCGCAGGCCCTCAAACTGGCAGGAGGACGTATCACGCGAGAGCCAGGATATGGTTCAACCGTTCTTTATTTTAACACGACAGGAACTACCGAACAAACCCATGGCCCCCACCCTCGCCCAATGTCACTTCCCTTCACTGGGAAATAGGACCGCAACGGCGGTCCGCCCACACAACGATGTGGGCGGGCTGTATGCCCTGAGGGACGACCTGACAGGCTGGTTCTCTGGTTCCTGGTTTCCATTTCCTTGTTCCAAATTCCTATGTTTCACGTGTTGCAATGCTTGGCAATGTTTTCTTTCCTCTGGCGTTTACCATTGTCTTGTTCTTGAATTAATGCTTGCCAGTTCCTGAATGGCCTAGTTTTTATGTTGTTCTTTGGCCGTGCCTGTTCCTTTGTTTAATCCTCCTCCCAGAGACTTCCCTGCTGTTTATAAATGTGTTCTACCCTGTGTTGTTGCAGCCCTTTGTGTATCTGTGTGATGGGCAGGATTTGTGGGGGGTTCGCTCTACGGGTTTTCAAATCGTGAGAGCCCTCAACACAGTCACTAAAAAGAGAATTTGATGGCGTGGCACAGGAAATTTTATAAGTACTGAAAGTGAAAAGTCTCCGCAGAGGTGACATGAGAATTAGTGGGCACGGCAGGCAGGTGGGTGCGGGGCTTAAGGGGAAAGCAAACAGGCGAAGCCGCTATGTAATCTTTCCTGCCTTCCTCTGGCTTCTCATATATTTCTCTCTGATTTGATATCATTTTAAAAGTTGATCATGTCACTTGTTGATGCCACCATTCAGCTCTCCAACAGCAAAACGACCTTTGACCAAGCGTGTCACTGGAAACAAGATATGTGTGCGTTTATGTATGGAACATAGATATAGTTCCGCCATCTTGTTATGTTCTATCAAGGGCATCTGCTTCTCAGTTTACTTCTCCAAATGATGACGATGTGAGACCAAACTCAGGGCAGTTAATGGCCATGTACACCCCCCGACAAGGGGGTGATTGCTTTTCGCACCCTGTGGCTTCACATTTTTTTTTTAACGAGAGATGAAGATGGGCTCACGTAATACAATCGCCCGCAAAAATAAGAAAAACAAGATGGCCATCGCCATAGAAAACAGAAAAGGGATTAAGTCCCTTTTCTATTTCTATGGAGACCATGACGGGAAGGAATGGCGGTGCTTGGAGCTGTAGCAGGTAAGTGGAGTGGTGGGTGGGGTATAGTGGATGATGTGAGGGCTAGGGGGAGGGTTACGGAAGGGCAGTGGCAGGAGGTACAAAAACATTAAATGGCAGCACCTGGAGAAGGTCTTCAGCTGGTTGGGAAAATGCGTGTTCTCTACCTGCGTTTCCAGCCACCTGATTGGATCAGGGCCCTTCCCCGGGTGCGAATATACATTGTCGATGGGATAAATTGACCAGCACGCTTCCTAGCTGACACCGTCTCAGGGACATAGCGGCCAACATGCTTCTGGGCTCACTCACAGTCTCACCGCTATAGCCTTACTTCATGGTAATTGCCTTTTCTTTGGTTTCGTCGTGGTCTAGATGTTGCCACCCTCTGAACAATGGTCACCTTTTTAGAGCCCTTCTGTAGGAAACCTACCAGCAAGCGCTTTTTAATCCCCCACTACAAGAATATTTCCCCCTTGCCTGGGTATTACCATTAGCTTATCAGCAAGTATGTCATCCCCTTTACCAGAGTTGTCAGGCTGAAATTATTAGCACCCACCAGCCAGGGGCTATCCAGCTGCCAGCTGCCATTTTCCTGGGCCGGAACCCTCAACAGGCTCTAGTTTTCCACTTCTGGTCTCAGGCTCCTGCCTGTGAGATATAGCCCCACGTTAGCTTGTAGCAAATCCTTCTCCTTGCTTTCTGAACTCTATTGGGGGTCTGGGATGTTAACCTCAGCAGGCTGATGCTTTTACCCCTTCCTTGGGTATTGGTTCTCCTCAACACCCACGTGGCAGCCCTCCCTGTGTGAACATTCTCCTCTCTGGCTGTGAAACCATCCTCAATATGTAACGTGACTAGTGAATACACTTTCAGTTTTTTATGAAAAAGAAATTATCCAACAAAAACGCAACAGGGGCTCCGAATCTAGGCAGTCCCGAATGACCAAATCAGCAAAGTAGGAACCGGCCTAGGGGGCCCTCTCCTTTTCGGGGCCCTGTGACAACAGATCAAAATAATATTGATTTGCTCGTGAAAGAAAATTACAATCAAGCTTTCTTAAATTGTTTCCAAAAGATAGAAAAAAATAATCAACTCAAACGAAAACTTTACATTATAGACTCTATAGAGATAATAGTGTTTTAATGTACTGTACCATTAACAATTTAAATTACATAAACCAGAGACGTCAGATTCACATAACAGTTTGTCTCTTAAAAGCTCATCTTCTGGCAGCTGGCAGTAAAACATTCTGGTTCAAACTGCATACGTGTAATGTACAGTAGTGATGGTCATCTCCATCTAGTGGCCAACGTGCGCACTACCTAGTTTAGTGTTATCCCACTAGAGCGCTGCACGCGCACGAAAAACACTCCAAAAACAAAGCTTCTGTGAGTTAGCGTGTTGCGAGAATTCCCACCGACTCCAGAGCCTAGTAGAATATTCGCGAATAGAAGCTTCGAGAACACCGATGAGTATATATATACCCGACGTCTGCGTTACTAAGTACGTTCGCTTTTCAGAGTTATAATGAAGTTGGATTAACTTCACCGTTTAATTTCTACTTTAACAGAGCAAATCTATCTTGTTCAGGCACTTTTACTCATTTTTGGCTGAGACTTAAGAATTCTTTCATTTTCTTGAAGAAAGCATACATATTGTCAGTCAGTTCAAAAGTGTATTTCGGATTCAAAATCCATAAAACAGATAAGACTAAACAAATACAAAAAATAAGACCAAACAATTACAATTAATAAAATCCATTCCCTTGAAAGTATACACCGAAACCCCATTATACAACTTCCAACAACAGTCCAATAATAAAATAACATATGTAATACAATACAATACTATCAATGTAGCGACAAAGTCTAAAACACGTCTAAAAACGATGTGCCTTTTCACATTACAGCTCTGCCGGGTAAATTTCATCATGCACTTAGTCTAATGTGACAAACTAGGATTATCACACTCAGCCTACTTTGTACCCCACTTGGGACTATTGCATTTAGCCTAATTTGTTCCCCACTTGGGACCATTGCATTTAGCCTACTTTGTGCCCCACTTGGGACTATTGCATTTAGCCTACTTTGTGCCCCACCTGGGACTATTGCATTTAGCCTAATTTGTGCCCCACCTGGGACTATTGCATTTAGCCTAAAATGTGCCCCACCTGGGACTATTGCATTTAGCCTTATTTGTGCCCCGCCTGGAACTATTGCATTTAGCCTATTGCTTCCTCACCTGTGTTAACTGCACTCAGCCTGGCCATGCCCCATCTTCCTGGGAATACTGCATTTAGTCTACTGGTGTTCTATATGTGACAATTGCATTTAGCCTATTTTTTGCCCCACCTGAGATTATTACGCTCAGCCTAGTTGTGCCCCTCCCTGGGATATCAGCATCTAGCCTATGCTCAGGCCCACCTTAGGGCTATACTAGCCCCATACCCACTGCCCATCGTGACTAATTAAGCTAGCCTAGCCTCGCCTCACCCCACTACAATGTCCTTAGTCATGATAGGTTGGATATTGGTCATCATGTTCCCCTTCTGCCTTGTCCAAGTAGATACCCCTTGCACTGGCAACTACTTCCTCACCCTTAGAAATGGCCTTACCAAGTTGGCCTGCCCGAGACACTACCCAATCCCTTGTCCCACTCCCTTCCTCCCAGTCACACCCCCTTCCCATTCTTTCCTAGCCAGACTCTCAGCTCCAAGGACCACTGCACAATAAATGAGGAAGACCTCTCGACCTCAACCCACCCTAACGACCTACTCTCACAGCCCAAACTCTGAGTCAATGATAAAACATATCCCATCTCTGGGAATGAGAGAACATCCCGCCTAAGAGCACGCACTAAAGTACCCTACCACACTTCCACTCCCATGACCCTGCCACCCAGACCACCCAAATCCATGGTCCCCAGAACCAACAAAAAGCTAACTCACCCTATAGCAACAAAAACCACGAGAAATCCCACTGAGTCCAGTAGTCTATCAATGAAGAATGTGCACATAAAGGACTCCAAACCTCTCATCAGCCTTAAAAACACACTCATCAACACCCGCTCCTTAGTAGCCCATGCTATCGAAATACATGATCTTCTCATCGAACAAGACCTAGATCTGCTAGTAATCACAGAAACCTGGCTACACCAAGCTTCAGGTCCTCTGTTAGCATTGGCCATCCCACCAGACTACACTATTCTCAGAGCTGATAGAACCACCTCCTCCGGAGGCGGTGTTGCCATCATAACAAAAAACACTCTCAAAATAAGATCAAGCTCCATTGAAATAATCGCAGGATATGAACTACTGCTCGCTAAATTAGCCATGAATGAAAACACCACAATCAACATAGTGGTTATCTATAGAACCCCTAGCACCAATAGCCACCCAGAAATAGACATCCCACTAATACTGACGCCCATCCTTAAACCCAAAACTAAATGCATCATCATTGGGGATCTGAATCTTGGCTTCAATGATGACCAAGACACTAAAGCAGCCTCCCTTCTTCTGGCGCTTAAAGACATGAACTTTAGCCAACATGTCAATGTCCCCACCCACATTAAGGGCAGAACCCTGGATTGGATCCTCACCCTCAACACCAAAATCACTATATGCCATATTACTCCTCTCAGCTGGACAGACCATTTTTGCATAGAATTCACTAACACCAGTGACGATCCCTGCCTTCCTAAGGACAAAATGATGGATACCGTTGAAAGCAGAAATCCCAAAAAGCTCACAGCAGAGAATCTTGACCCCACCTTGAATAAAATTCTAGAAACCCACTCAATCTTTAGTAACGATCCCACTACCATCGCAGAGTATTACCATAAATGCCTCTCCACCGCGATTGATACAATAGCGCCAGCCACTACCAAACTAAGACGTGTCAATAAAAAATCCACCTTCTGGTTCAACGAAGAACTAGTCACCCTAAGAAGGAAAAAACACTCTCTTGAACACGCCCATAGTAAACATCCCTCCCCCGACTCGGCCAAAGCCTTCAAAGACGCTAATACCATTTACAAAAACACAATCATTGCCCACAAAGCTAACGCCTACAATGCTCGCATCAGTAATGCAGCATCAGATTCCAAAGAGCTCTTCTCTATCCTCTGAGAACTTGAAAAACCCCTACCTACTGATACACCCACCAACACAAGTAAAGAATGGTGCACTACCATACAAGATGCGCTTGCCTCCAAAATTGCTGTGCTACAAAACAAAATTACCACCAAAAGACTACTCCTAGCAGATAAAAATTCCCCCAACCCTAACCCCATTGCCTCCTCCAGCGACAACTCCAACCCACCCTTCCAGTTCACACCCGTCACCCAAGATCTTGTACTTGACACTATCTCCAAACTAAAAGCGTCCAATTTCAAAGGGGACACCGTCCCCGCCAAACTAGTCAAAGCTTGTGCATCTACTTTGACCCCCACTATTACTAAATTTGTCAACGCTTCTTTTAACTCCAACACAGTTACCCCGCTTCTAAAAAAAACAAACCTAGACCCCACCATTCCGACTAATTATCGCCCCATAACCACGGTTCCGTTCCTACTTAAAATCATTGACAAACTAGCCTACAACCAAATCCAAACCCATCTCGAATTTAACCAGCTCCTCGGCACCAGACAATAAGACTTTAGGCCTAACCACAGCACTGAAACAGCTCTTTTGGACCTCAAAATCCAGATGGATGCTATCAGAGATTCTGGGACACTCTGCATTCTCTTGTTGTTGGACCTCTCTGCTGCGTTTGACCTGCTGGACCATGACAAACTCTGCACCTCACTCGCCCGAGAGTTTAATTTCTTCAACGAAGCCACTGCATGGGTGAAATCCTTTCTAACCGATCGCACCTCCAGAGTGTCCATAGGCAAAGAAGTGGCCAACCCCATTCCAGTCCCCATAGGAAGCCCGAAGGCTCTTGTCTCTCCCCTACACTGCACAACGCGTACACCAAACTCTTGTTCTCAGCACCAGACGACATGTGTGTCATATACACAAATTTTGCGGATGACACCCAGATAATCATACCTCTCACAGGTAACTATGACCAGGATACCATAACTATCAATAAAATATACGTCATTATACAAAATTGGATGGCACTAAATAGTCTCTGTCTCAACGACGAGAAGACAGAAGTCCGCATCGTAGGATCTCCAGCCAAAATAGCAACCCTCCACCCAGAATACTCAACCATCAACATCGATGGTACCGCTATGCCGGTGCGGAAGCTATGACTAAACAGATTAACACGCTCGCCTCCTCCACGGCCTACACTTCCAAACTCATCGCTCTCAGCCGACAATTCCTGACCCCAGCAAATTGTCTCACCTTAGCCAGAGCCCTAGTGCTATCGAAATTGGATTATTGCAATGTATTATTACTAGGCACATCCAATACCAATTTAGCTAAAATGCAACTACTGCAAAACAAAGTCCTAAGAGCAGCTCTAGGTATAAAAAAATCAGACCATATCTCCAAGACTAGGAAGGATGCTCATTGGCTCCATATCAAAGCCAGAATCATCTTTAAAACTTTATGTATCACACACAAATGCCTGACCAAAAAAGGACCTATCTATCTTAACAACACTCTTCACCCAAAAGATGATAGGCGATCACTAAGATCTACTGACAAACTCCTTCTGGCTCCCCCTCGCTTCAAAACCACTAGAGCGGGGGGGAAGCAGCTTCACCGCTCTAGCCCCCAAACACTGGAACACCCTTCCCATTAACATCACAAAAGAATCTTCCTTCACGGTTTATAAGAAACTGCTAAAAACCTGGCTATTCAACCAAGATTAGCTCCGCTATGATGTATCTTGTTAGTGAATATTTGTAAATTGTACTTCTGCACCTAATATCCAATATTGTAATGTAACCAAGGTAACAATGTACTATTCATTCCTAAGCTGTCTTGTAACCACGCCGTGACTTTGTACTAGATCATCCTAAATGGTCATCTCTCATATTGATTTGGAAGCATTTTATTGATGACATCTTTGGAATATGGTGTGGAACCCATGATGAACTGGAATCATTTTTTACATACCTAAATTCAGTCCGGTGAAGAATTAAGTTCACTATGGAAATTGGCAATCCATCCCTCCATTTCTTAGACGTTAATTTGAAGATTGAAAATGGCAATATCACGACCAATATTTACCACAAACCCACAGATGCCAATGATCTACTACATTTTTCAAGTTTTCACCCGAAAGCCATGCTACAAAGTCTTCCGTATAGCCTGATTATGAGGCTAAAAAGAATAATTTCAGAACCAGAGGACTTGACACTGAGTGTTCTACACTCATTGAAAATTTTAAACAAAGAGGATACCCAGATGCAGTATTGAATGAGGCAAAGACTAGATCACTTAATGTGACAAGAACTGACCTACTGAAACCTAAATCTCGGGAGATTTCTAAATTCTCCCGTCAGAGTTTCCAAATCAGTAAAAGCATCAAGAAACATTGGGCAATACTACATAACGATTCATCACTTTTGAGATTGTTTCCAAAGGCACCTATAATGTGTTTCAAAAGAGGTAAAAATCTGAGGGATAAATTAATCAAAGCAGAAAGACCATCTAAATAAAACCAGCAGTTTCTGACTACTCAGAAGAAAGGTACTTACCCATGTCTTAGTTGTACACACTTTAATAACATCAGCAGAGGCATTATGCTTTCGCATCCTCAAGCAGGCAAGAAAATAAAAATTCATGATTACTCTACCTGCTTGACACCGGGTGTGATTTATACGATTAAATGCCCCGGTGGAAAACTTTACGTAGGTCAAACTACGAGACCAGCCAAGGAACGTTGGTCAGAACATAAATCGAACATATGATGCAATAGCCAACGATCACCAGTGGCAAGACATTTTAACTCTGAACACCACACAATTGCACAGATGCGATTTCAGATTCTTGAGGTCATAAATAAAAACCAAAGAGGTGGTGACTACCACTCTATGCTCCTTAGGAGAGAACGATTCTGGATTAATTATTTAGACACTGTGCATCCCAAAGGGATCAACGAAGAACATTCACTTAATTGTTTCCTACAAGGTATCCATCCTATTAGGATAGAACAAAAAGGTTTTGAATATGTAATCTTGAAAGGTGTCCAGTCAAAGGATTGAAAATAAAGGATCGAATGACCTTTTGCTCGAATACAAAAGGATCGAAAAAAAAGGATCAATTTTTATTTATTTATTTATTTATATATTTTTTTAGTTTGGGTTGGTAAAAAAAAGTGTTTTTAATAAAGAAAACAGGGGTTTGGAGGGGAACCCCCCCCCCCCATAAATAAAAAAAAAAACATTTGATCCTTTTTTTCGGTCCTTTGACTGCCGAACAAAAGGCATTCAATCCTTTTGTTTTCGAAACTTTGACCTACAACCATCTTGAAAAGGTTTTGAATATGTAATCTTGGAATTTGTTTAGACCTTTATTGTGATGTTTTATCCTGAGTACTCCCAAGTTCTTAACAATGGATGTATAGTGAACTAATCTCGCCTCTCTCCATGAAACTTTTTAAATTTTGTGAATTATACATCTCCATGTATAGCATACCAGATTTTGAGAACTGAATGACACTTTGTTATATTGACCCACCAAAACAATACTGTTATAATTAACCATCTCTGTTATTTATTAGACGATTATTCCATAGTTCAATAGTAAATTTCTCTGGACAATTATGTACACTGTGCGAGGCTACTCCACCTCTGATCCACCATTTCCAATTTGTCGTTGCTATGTAGCTTAAGTGGGGATGGACCTTGTGACACCGTTGGCCATCCTGCTTGACTATAGCCTGTCTATGGCCTTTTTTTTCTCAAGACTACCTCCATATCTAATTTCCTTAGGCTATCTCCTTAACTATATATTTCTTTTCTCTCTAATTGCTTGATCATTTTTTAGACATTTTACGATCGACTCGACACTATTTGCGCATTCTAGTTATTCTTTTTTAGGAACCTTATTCACCCTATTTTATAGTTTGGTTACCTCATGGTTAGTTGGTTTATTTTTCTGAGCATCCTATTTTTTCTTTTGTTCATCTTTCCCGATGAATATACTAGTTCTTTGTACCTACAACATGGCCTCCCAGTTATTCCCTGTTGGACATCGTATTTCCCTTTTCTAGTTTCACGTATCCGAGTATCCATATTGGATACTACGATACACGTGTACCGCATCAACTGCTTTAAAGTGGTGTACCTCGTTACCATGGTAACGGTTGCCGATGCCTCCAAACGAATTTAGGACTGCACGCTTGATACCGCGGTTTTGGGTAAGAAGGAACGTAGCTCTAACAGAACGAACAGGATGTTAGGGACTCTCTACAAAGTCCTATGCCACTAAAATGTTTCCAAAACAATATTTCTTTTGCATTTTTTAGCTTGGGTGTTTAGTAATCGATCTGTGACTGTGCCCTTTGCAGTAGAATCCTCGGCACGAATCTTAACACGGTGTTCCCGACTCCATATCCGGATGATTGGTGAACACGCTAGAACTAATTGTTTTGCTTCTTATTGTTTAGCTATGTTTCTAACTTCATTTTTTTATACGATCTATCCTTTTTAATTCACTCTTTATTATATATTATCTACAATATTTTTTCGCACTGTTCCTTTTTACAGATCTCTGTCAATCCTTGATTCTTTCGAACAACGGGCTACTTGGACTGTCGCCCTCTGTCACTTGGGGATACCTAGAGACTTTACTATTAAATTATTGAGTGCTTACACAGTATGAGAACAATGTAAGTCATGTGCATATCATCGGTTCACTTACCTCATAATACTTGCTCTGTATCCTTTGATGGACATCATTCCCCCTTGATAGGGGCTAATTTGGCTATACTTGCTCTTACTATCTAATAGTCAGGATTTGTATGCCTCTATGCATATTTACCACGCTATAACTATGTTCTACATTCATCCTTGTTTTACAGATTGAGCTAGCTCTTGGAGCTTTATCCATACTGGGCACTACTTGGCTGATCTCCAGCACCCATATTTTGAAGCGGCTCTCTGCATCTGTTATATGTACTACCCTCTCTCTCTTTGGGGTGATATAAATTATGTCTACATCTTCAATCTTACACTAACAGGTAATCTTGACAATCTATTTCATTAAACTGCTAAATTGCTAGTCTGGTTGGAGAACCATGGGTCACGCGGGTCCCCTACCCACTTAA
Organism: Ambystoma mexicanum; assembly: GCF_040938575.1. NCBI lineage: Eukaryota > Metazoa > Chordata > Amphibia > Caudata > Ambystomatidae > Ambystoma > Ambystoma mexicanum. The sequence goes on from NC_090939.1 coordinate 57,797,358, forward strand.
GCCTCTTATCAAATCAGAGAGAAATATATGAGAAGCCAGAGGAAGGCAGGAAAGATTACATAGCGGCTTCGCCTGTTTGCTTTCCCCTTAAGCCCCGCACCCACCTGCCTGCCGTGCCCACTAATTCTCATGTCACCTCTGCGGAGACTTTTCACTTTCAGTACTTATAAAATTTCCTGTGCCACGCCATCAAATTCTCTTTTTAGTGACTGTGTTGAGGGCTCTCACGATTTGAAAACCCGTAGAGCAACCCCCCACAAAACCTGCCCATCACACAGATACACAAAGGGCTGCAACAACACAGGGTAGAACACATTTATAAACAGCAGGGAAGTCTCTGGGAGGAGGATCAAACAAAAGAACAGGCACGGCCAAAGGACAACAGGCACGGCTTAACCCACCTACCTTAACGGCTGGTAAAACCAGCCGTTAAGGTAGGGACCCGCGAAGGGACCTCGTAGTAAGGCGGTAAGGGATTACCGGTACCCTTCCGGTACCTGTAATCCCTTACCGCCATCCGTGTAATGAGGCCCAGTGTCTCCTTTTATTTTTTAGTATATAGACTTCTCAGTATTTATGGTATAAATGTACAACCAAGTGTGACAAATTTCATTTTTTGTAATATATATATATCTGTTTATAGTCTGTCTAGGCCTATGAAGAAGAGGTGTCCTTCCTCGAAACGCGTCGCCATTTGAAAGCAGACTACTGTCAACATTTCTTCAACTTGTTTCTTGTCTCTAAAAATATTATGATTGTTTTTGTCTTTGTATCTAATTTGCAATCTAAACAAAATATATACACTTATGTGTTTTACAAAACTTGCTTTGGTCGATAATCATTTTTTACGTTCTAATTCCTTATGGTATTACTTTCTTTAGGTCATAGTAGTTGGTTTATCCAACACATAACAGTGTGCAGGGGACGGGAGGGTTCAAAGTTTGAATCTTCTCTTTCTTTGTTTGTTATTTGTGGAGGTCTTGTGCCAGGATCTCAGTTCCTCCCCTGTACCTTAAACTTAATTGAGAATATTTTTTACTATTTCTAAAAGTTTACCACATTAGGAGTGCACCATTTTTGGAATCTTTGTTTGTAACCACGCTGTGACACCCGAGGGTCTGGGCGTGTAACAAATAAAAAAATAAAATAAAAAATAAAATCCCTCACCCTGTGCCCTCAATATCCCCTTTCTAAAATACATTTCTCTCTTCAGAAAGGACAGCAGTGCCCATGGACCCAGAACAGAGTCTGCATTTAGAAGAAATGAGATAGCCGCTTTATGATGACAGATCTTGGTCTCCCTAAGAACTGGGATTATCATTGCTCTCCGGATCCCAATATACCCCGGGCAAAACAATAACAAATGCACCAAGTCTTCTTTATTATGTCCGCACACTGGGCATGCCGCGGAGTCCGGATAACCTTTCCAGTTCACTGTATTCCCCCTCAGGAGGAGGCACTCAAACCTCGCCTGTGTGATTAGCCAGCAATCTTTTTTATAGGAGCCCCAAATCAAATAGGGATGGACATTCGCCCACAACCGAACCCATAAAAAGATTGGGGCCAACGCTCACTGATCCTCCCAGAATTCCGGGCCCAATTCTCTGTGAATAGATAAACACGCTGAGGAGTTAGGGAGCCCCAAAAGCCTCCTAAAAAAATGTATTCTCTTTGGCTTGCAACTCATCGGCCTTCTGGAAACCCCATATCGGAGCACCATATAATGTAACTGCCTTTGATTGAACTACGTAGATATTAGATACCACATCAAGCGGTTGGCCCTCACACCATGACATAAAGCGAAAAATACCCCCTATTTGTTGGCTCATTTTAGCTGACTGTTTTATTAGGTGTGACTTCCCGGTGAGAGCTTCCGAAAAACTAATCCCTAATCAAAGGCCTTCACCCTAGCGATAACTTCACCGGCACAAAGCCCGGGACGCATTGCGACCTGCTGTTTTCTTCCCACGCATGCCATCACGGATGATTTTTTGGAGTTAATATTTAGCCCCAAATTGCTCATGAAGGCTTCATATGCATTAATCAGAACCTGGAGAAAAAGATTTCTAATAAAATAACTCAAAAATAATCAAATCTTTTTGATTTTGACCCACTGTGTTTCATGTGATCTTAATTTTCAATTATTATGATTTGAAAAATTCATGTTTTTCCATTTAATAAAGAATAGAATCCATTTCCAACACAAGTTCTCATTCACTTCTTTAGATTACATTTTGGTTTCTAAGGGCAACTAAATTTGGATATCTTATGATACCAATATGATTGAGAAATAAATTCAGGATTTAGGTAAGAAATGTACCTTATACAGCTTTTTGGACTTCCTTTTTGTATATTATAGACCCCCACCATAGCTGTACCAGGTTTGGGGCAATCCCCTGCTTTAGTATTTGATCCACATAAGCTAGGACAGGGAAAGCCCACCCCCCCAATACCAAAATATCAGCCAATGTATTTATCAAATCCTTCGAGAGGCCATTGATATATAAACAATAACATATTGGGGCCAAAACGCAACCCTGCCGCACGCACACATGCTTCATTGTCACTATGGATATGTCACAGGTTTCCCCCTTTCTCACCTGTTTTCGTTGTCTGATGACTTCTTTAGGAGGAGTCTTCTTTCGTATGGTTCGGGTCTTATACAAGCCCGCTCGGCCATCCTCGGCTTCCAGTGTTCGTTCAGCTTCGATGTCCGGGATCAAGGGAAAACTCCAGGAAATTCAGAAAAAGGATATGGAGCACGCAGAGGTGGTGCAGGGGTTCCGGGAAGGGCTGGATAAGAAGGAGGGAAGGTAGATTGGAAGAAGGGGTTCCAGGAACCAGGAAACAACAGAATAATACAAGGGAGAGTACGGAGCACACGTCCCGTCACAGCTAACAGCAGCGTTGAGACGCGCGGGGCCACGGGGGTGTGGCCTCTTTATAGAGTACGCTGCGTAGAATGTAAAGACTGGTGAGCAGCGTTCTGAGCTTGCAGCCATGTTGGTAGTATTATGGAGTGTAATCCCCGACGTGTCAGGGACCAGGAGGCCCAGAAAAGGCGAGTTCGATGGTTCATGACAGGATATCCACCAGGACCCTCAATAAGTCCCCTGGGCAGCCCATGGACCCAAGCACAGCCCAAAGCTTTGACCTGTCTACCTTGTCAAACGCGCTGCTCAGGTCCATAAATGCTAAATACACCACCTCTCCTCTGCAAAAAACTGAGTTTGCCACTAGGAGATACAAAATTGAGGCTCTGCTCCATAGTTCCTACTCCTGGACGAAAACCAAACTGGATGTTGGATCAGATCGACTGTTCCAACAGCCAGGTTTCAATGCGTCCAAGAAGCACTCTCCCAAATATTTTAAAGGAGGTATCCAATAATTATATAGACCTATAAGCACTTGAGCTAGCATGATCCCCCCTTCTTGAAAATAGGAAAAATAATAGTCCCTTTCCAAGATGGAGGATATCTACCCAATTGTATGCAGGCATTAAACACCACCATTAAGAGAGGTGCCCACAAATCCAGGGAATCCTGGAAAACGTCAGATGTAATCACATCCGGACCTGGAGCGCGATTAGGCGCTTGCTGCCTTACGGCCTTCGTTACCTCATCCAGCCCAAACTTTAGACAAGAAGAAATCGGAGCTATACAACCCCTAACGTTCTCAACCCTAAACAGATTCCCAAAGTGCGCCAGCCAGGCAGCTTCATCCACATAAGTACCAATGGCCTCATTGTTCCTACAACCCAAAGGTCCCCCCTTCACAAACTCCCAGAAGGCCCTCTGGTCCTTGCCTTTAACTGCATCCAGAAAGCCCTCCCAGGAGGCCCCTTCAATTTGCCCTTTTCCTTCCCTTGAGCTCTTTGTAAGGATCTTTCTTCCTCCTGCATCCTAGTGGAATCTGGAGAGAGTGGGTTTGATTGACACTGGAATGTTACTGGGTGGAATGTTTGTGTGTGACTGGTGTTCTCTGGATGGCAGTTGGAGATGTAGGCCTGAGAGAGAGGATGCCAGTGTTTGCCACTGTGAACTGGAACTTACCATCTGATGAATATGACTCTAGAAACTGGATGTTATACTTGGAAACTTAATAAAGAAGTTACTCATCCACACCATGATATCAGAGTATTTATACCAGAACCCAGATTTCCACATTGGCGACGAGGATGCTGGCTGTGCTGGGGGTCAGCACAGAAGAAGGGACAAACTTCGTTCCCCAACCCAAGGAAGACCTCTCGCTCAGGTAGGGTGAGCGCTTAATGCAGTAGGCACAGAAGGGCCCAGCGCAAAGGGCACAGGCGCAGGAAGTAAGGAGCTGCGCCAGGGTAGGGGCCAGCTGGCCTGCCAGCAGTTAGGCAAGTCAAGCACAGAGAAATTCAAGAGACTTTGGCAGGGCTGAGGGCCCAGAGACTGTTGTAAGGGGTTTGGGAACCCAATCTGTGGCATGGAGGGCTTGGAGCCCATGCCAGTAGCAAGTGAAGAGGCCTGGGGTCTGAGGTGCGCCTGGAAAACTGGGAAGCCATGCTGCGCAGCTGGGGGCTTGAAGCCCAGGACAGCAGCATTAGAAGAGGCCGGAGCCTAAGTTGCGTCTAGTAGTTAGCCCATTGGCTGTGCAGAGGAGGGACCAAAAACCCATTGCAGCGCTAGAACGGGATTGGAGCCTGTGGCTGCACCTAGAAGGGCTTGGAACCCAAGTTACAGGATGACCTTATGAATAAGTTGGAGCCCACAACAGTAGCGTCTTGAGGGGCTGGGAGCCTATGCAAGTGGGCTTGAAGGAGCTTGAAGTCTTTTGCTACGTTCTGCTGGTATTGCGAATTCATGGTTCAGCACCCGTGAGCTTTGACTGGGCTTGAAGAGAGCTTGGAGCTCGTGGATGTGCCTAGGAGGGGCTTGGTGCCTGTTGCTGGATAGCAGAGGGGCAGTGTCTGTACCTATGGTTTTGAGAACTGTGTCCTTATTGTTTTGGGAACTGCGCTTTACAAGGATCACAGATAAACAAACTTACCTGGTTGCCTTTGGTGACTATCGGAGTCAACAATATCTGTGGGCGAGTGCTGCGTGGTGTTGTTCGTGTATCAGAGGAAGCTCTGTGAGTGAAGAGAGCAGCATTTGAGGCTGTAACGACGGTTGGAGAGCAGGGCTCTGTCCTCTTTGGAGCCGTGCTGAGAGTGATGACGTCAGCCGGAGGTGCAAGGGATTCAGCGATTATTGGGTTCTGTGGGTACTTCACAGAGGGATTAGTTGCTGGTGACATACGGAAGAACACTGTTGCTGTTGGAGGAGATGTAGGGGCCACGGCGTGTTGTCCGCTATGGTACTAGAGAAAGCACCCTGTGACGTGGGTACGTATCAAGGAAGTGAGCGTCAACGGCAACAGGAACGAGAAAGTGTCTTGGGGGTTTGTCAAACTATAATACGCAGCGTCCAGAAGGCAGAGGTGTTTGCATTGGGGCTGCAATGCTGTGGCGTTTAGGAGCGGGTGCCAATAGACAGGCGGCAATAGAGCTAAGAGCTGTGGACGAAGGAAAACAGGAGCAGACAATTTCACCTGCAATTTAGAAGTATATCGTGAACGGTGGAGGTGATGCTGACCTGTAAAAGCAACTACGAATGCGGCGATTGAAATTGTTTCTGAAACCAGCGTGGATGGGGCCGTGTCCCCAGAGGTACTTTTGGGGGTTGAAGGATGCTGCCACGATGAACAACAAATCAAGCAAACTGTTTCTTTTAGTTTGTTTATGATTGTTGCTTCCTAATAATGTTGTTTTGGAATAGATGTCATGTGAGGCTTATTAGTGATTTTGACATTTTTGAGTGAGTTGGAATGAACGGAGTGAGTAGGTATGTCGTAGCCTCTGTTAGGTGCGCAAGGTGCATGAGTTTAGTAGTTTTGCTGTTGAACACTTTTCATCCCCACAGATGGACTCTTGTGAATTGCAGTGTAAACTGGCCAGGATTTTAAGAATGTTGTTTTAAAAAGTTGATATCATAGTGTCTGCTGCGCTAATAGTTCTTTTTCAGGTTGGACACTTTGAATGGAGGGTGGGAAAACACTGTTGATGAAATGTTATGACTAAATCAATGTTTTCTCCACAGGTGGGACTTTTGTTCATGATAAAGTTAGTAATGTAGACTGTTAGGTGCAAAATTGGTTTATGTGGTTTATGTTTCCAGGTTGGAAACCTTGTAGCAATGTGATGATAAGGTCAAGATGTTGTGCGAATCTTATGCTGTTGGTGTGACGCTTGTGGTGTGTGTGTTGAACGTGGTTCTCCCTAAGGTTAGTTGTTGTGTTAAGAGTACTTTCAACACGGGCTTATGAGGGATGGTGGGGTCACTGAGTTTTGGTGAAGGAGCTACCTGGGTATCGGATACGCAGCCCGGTTGGCACACCCTGGTGTTGTGAATAAAGGGTGTGAGGGAGTTTGAGAGTTTGTTTCATTGTGGACTGTTGGAGATTGGATATGGACGAGAGATTTGGGTGCCTCATTTGTGTGCAAGTTCTGTTTATGGTATTTCATGTGGTTGGTGATGTATCTTCTTCACTTAGCAGAAAGGGGAAGGGGCATTGTTGTAAAGTGTGTGCCACGGCGGTGAGGACGATCATGGTTTTGGAGGTTGTTATCAGAATGTCTTAAGTTGGTGAGATGATGCATGTGCATTAAAATTGTAGGTGTCTGTGTGTGTGTGTGTGTGTGTTTTGAGTTAGCTGGTCGTGTTTTGATATCTCTAAGAAGGGGAGATATGTAAGAATGTTTCTTCCTCCTGTAGTGGAATCTGGAGAGAGTGGGTTTGATTGACACTGGAATGTTTCTGGGTGGAATGTTTGTGTGTGACTGGTGTTCTCTGGAGGGCAGTTGGAGATGTGAGCCTGAGAGAGAGAGGATGCAGGTGTTTGCCACTGTGAACTGGAACTTACCATCTGACGAATATGACTCTAGGAATTGGATGTTATACTTGGAAACTTAATAAAGAGGTTACTCATCCACACCATGATGTCAGAGTCATTATACCAGAACCCATTTTCCACACTCTTCTTTGTATGAAGCCCTGGCCTGGGCAATTGATCTTCTACTAGAATTCAGGGCCTTCATTGTCTGCAGTAATGCTCTCTTTGCACTTCTGCAAGCCTATTGTGTTTTGTCTTTATTTTGTAGACCCATAAGGTCGGTGCCCGGTTCGGATAATTTGAGAGGTGCCCCCTGAAATTTCGATTGTCTAGGGGCCTCTTGTTACGCTCACCTGGTTCCCACGGGGGCGTCGACCGGAACTGGGCCGCTGTTATTTCCACCAGCGTGACGTGTAGCGCCGAGATGACTGATTGGACTGGCCCGCTCGGCCTAGTTTGTCTGGCTCGCAAGAATATTCTTCTGCAAAGGAGAAGAGGAATTAACCACCCGTGGAATTGAGTGTCAACCCACCTTCCCCGCTCCCATTGTCTTCCCACTGATCACTCTTGATGTCCCCTCTTTAGTCTCACCTGATGGTTTGGAAGGAGGAGCTCTCCATCCTGCGTCGACCGCAGGGGCGCGTTGATGACCAGTTACTTCACTGGCGTAGAGGAATTGGTGAGTTCCAGTATTGACTCTAAAGTCCAATTGTTTATAAGAGTTCAAATGTCTGCTCTTCACTCTGTCCGATTCCTTGCAAGTTGCCGAATTAATCCACTCGAAGATTTCCAAATGGCACTCGGTAAGATTCAGGTAAGTCTATTGTGTTTTTCCCCTTAGGGGCCAGGGTACGGCGATGAAGCAGAGTTGACTGTGCCGACCCGAGATGAGGTCAGACCCCCGTGGTAAATCAGGTAGGTTTTGTGGGGGTAGGTTGTATGGCCTTAGAGAGTCCCCTTGCTCACCTTGCTGTCTTTGTCTCCTTAGGTGTCGGAGGGTGGCCGCGAGATGGAGAGAGCGTGATGGAATGCTGGTGAGTTCAGCGCGGCGCCGTAGGAATACGAAGCGATGCTTCAAAGACTTCTGTCTTTCAGTTCTGTGGCGAAATGGGTCAGGATTCAGGTAAGGATTAAAGTTAAAACTCCTGTTCTAACCTTTAACCTTTTTGTCTTCTTGTTTCAGGAGTCCCAGGACTGAAGCGGGCGTGGCTGAAGACTGGAGCTGCTGAAAACACGGTGAGCGTTACGCTGCAGCAAGCAGAATAACGCGAAGCACGTGTGGCTGTCCGGGCGTGGTTTAAATAGCCTTGGAAGAAGATCCAGGTAAGTATTCTTGCACAGCCCCACCCAAGTAACAAAATAGTCCCTTCAGTAAAATAGTCCCTCCTAAGACTCATTTGGCTTGAGTCTTCAAGCAGCATGGTCTGCCTCAGGTGAGTATGCAGCATGGTCTGCTTCAGGTAAGTTATCAATAATGAGCCTGGCACCCATGGTGCCAGTACTGACTTTATCTTTATGAGCCTGGCGCCATAGGCGCCAGGACTGTACCCAAACAGCCCCTAACTGGGGCTTTTGGGCATGCTCCAAGTGGCATGATGCCTGCTTCCGGGGCTGCTGGGCCTGTTCTGGTCTTCCGGGGGTAGACATCATGACAGCACTCCCCCTCAAGGCCCCTCCTAAAGTCGTTCTCCCCCTTGGCCGTGGTTTGTCTGGAAATTCCCGATGGAACCTCTTCACTAAACGAGGTGCATGCACGTGGTCACTAGGTTCCCAAGACCTTTCCTGTGGACCATAACCTTTCCAGTCAATTAGGTAAAAGAGTTTTGATCTCACTCTTTTTGAGTCCAAAATATTCTTGACTTCGAACTCGGGCTCCCCGTCTATGAGGATAGGTTCAGGTGGAGTGGTTAGCCTTGTTCCTGGTTGCACTGGCTTCAAAAGAGACACGTGGAAAACGGGATGGATTCGCATATGAGCAGGTAGGTCCAACTTGACGGCCACTGGGTTCATAATTGCCTTAACAGAAAAAGGTCCCAAATACCTGGGGTTAAAGGTCCGAGTCCCCTTGAGTGGTAAGTGCTTAGTGGCTAACCATACTTGGTGCCCTGTTTGGTATTGAGGAGCTTCACTTCTGTGCTGATCCGCATCCTTTTTGTATTTTTCCTTAGCCTTTTGCAAATGGATGGTTGCTTCTTTAAAGGCTTGTGTAATAACAGCGTGGAGATGGTCCACTGCGGGCATCTCTAAATGCTGGGGTGAGTCCAAATCCGAGGTTCGAGGATGGTGCCCATAATTGGTAAAAAAAGGACTTTGTCCAGTTCCTGAGGGTACGGAATTATTGTACGCATACTCTGCGATCCACAGAATGTCTTTCCAATTCCCCTCAGACTGATGTAGCATACAACAGAGGTACTGTTCAAGAGTCTGGTTGGTCCTCTCCGTTTGACCGTCGGTCTGAGGGTGGTGACTGGTCGAAAGCCTAACATAAATTTGTGCCAGTTGGCAGCATTTCCTCCAAAAATGTGAAATGAATTGACTGCCCCGATCTGAAATTAACACTGAAGGAAAGCCATGCAGGTGGACAACATTTTCAAGGAATTCCTTGGCCAGGATTGAAGCTGAAGGTATCCCTTTTAAAGGAATGAAGTGGGCCATTTTAGAAAAAAGATCTACAATAACTAGAATGGTATTGTAACCTTGGTACGGGGGTAAATCTGTGATGAAGTCTAATTACAAGGTATGCCAAGGGGTAGGTGGTATGTCTAATGGTTGCAATAATCCAGCAGGTTTTTTCTTTTGCCCTTTATTTTGTGCGCAAATGCCACAAGACATGACAAATGACTTGACATCCTTTCACCAGGTAGGCCACCAAAATTGCTTCCTAATTTTAGCTTCGGTTTTTGCAATACTCGGATGCCCTTCTATTAAGGTGTCATGGTAATGGGAAATGGCAAGTTACTGTAGTTCCTTTTGCGGTAAAAATAGCCGGCCTTGGTAATAAGGTAAATCATCGATGACAGAGTACTCTGGACCTTTCTTTGCCCAGTTCTGTAGGGCAACGGAATCAAAGAGTTGGTGGATCTTGTTTTGAATGTTCCCCAGTGTCTGTATGGAAGTCAGGCCAAGGATTCTCTGTTCCGGAATTATGGGTACGGGTTCTAAAGTTATTTCTGCTTCTCCCATTCCAATCCGGGACAAGGCGTCTGCTTTACCATTCTTACAACCTGGTCGATAGGTTATTACAAAATCAAACTCGGCAAAGAACAATGCCCAACGGAGTTGGCGCGAAGATTGGGCTTTGGCTGTCTTTAGGTATTGTAAGTTGTGGTGATCGGTGATGACCGTGATGGTATGTCTGGCATCCAGTAGATAGTGCCGCCAAGCCTTGAAGGCAGACTTGATGGCCAGCAGCTCCTTGTCGGTTATGGCATAATTTAATTCGGGGGCTGAAAATGTTCTTGACCAAAACGCTACTGGGTGAAGCTGGTTAGTTTCGGGATCCTTTTGGGAAAGGACTGCTCCCATGGCTGAACTGGATGCATCTGTTTCCACTATGTAGGGAAGGTCGGGGCGTGGGTGTCTTAATATGGGAGCAGATGTGAATTTAGCTTTTAACTCTTGGAAGGCGTTCTCGGCTTCCTCTGTCCACACAAAGTGTTTGTTTTTTCGCAATAGTGTTGTGATGGGATGTACAATGTGCGAGAAGTCCGGGATAAACCTGCGGTAGAAATTGGCAAAGCCAAGCATGATTTGAACTCCTTTGATTGAACTTGGCGAAGGCCAATTAAGAATGGCATCCACTTGTCGTGTACCCATCCGGATTCCTCTCGGGGTCAGAATAAATCCAAGGAATTTCACTTCCGTAGTGTGGAAGATGCATTTTTCCAGTTTAGCATATAATTTATGCTGGTGTAACTTCTCTAGGACTGCTCGAACGTGTTTTACATGCTCAGATTCTGATAAAGAGTATACTAAGATGTTGTCGATGTAAACGACCACACAAACGTCGATAAGCTCTTGGAGGACATCGTTCATGAAGAACTGGAAGGCTGCTGGTGCATTGCATAGTCCGAAGGGCATCACCTGGTACTCAAATAGTCCGTACTTGGTGCGAAAAGCAGTCTTTCATTCGTCACCCTCTTTGACACGTACCAGATGATATGCCCCCCGAAGGTCTAGTTTCGTGTATATACAAGCGTCCTTCACTTGATCTAGTAGTTCTGGGATCAAAGGCAGTGGGTATCGATTCTTGATGGTTATCTGATTCAGTGCGCGGTAGTCTATACATGTTCTAAGGTCGATTTCCTTTTTCGGAACGAAGAACAAAGCTGAAGATGCAGGGGATTTGGACGGGCGAATGAAGCCATTAGCAAGGTAGTGGTCTAGGTACTGGCGCAAATGAAGATTTTCGGGTTCCGTAAGGGCATAGATTCTGCTGCAAGGTGGTTGTGCTCCAGGTACAAGATCTATTTGACAATCATACGATCTGTGAGCTGGTAAGGTGTTTGCCTGTTCCTTTTGGAAGACATCCTGAAAGTCTTGGTATTCAACAGGTAATTGCATGGCTACTGGAATTACTGGTGCCAGGACTGAGTTTTGAGTTTTCCTTGGGTAGCAGGTGTGAGCACATTCTGGGAAGGTTAGTCTCTTCTCTCGCCAATCAATACAGGGATTATGTTTTTCCAACCAAGGTATCCCCAGTATCAGCTGAAACTGTGGGGCCTTGATTAAGTCAAACATCATAGCCTCTCGATGCCCATCTTGACTCAGCAATGTCATCTCTACAATGGAATGAGTTACGGGTCCAGAGGCGATTTCCGTTTCATCTACAGTGGTGACAACATCGGCCGTGGTCTTGCGGGTGAGAGATAGATTCATCCTGGTAGCCAATTCCCAGTCCAAGTAATTTCCTATGGCTCCACTGTCTACGTACGCCTTTACCGCGTGCATGCGTGATGGCTGCTCTGGATCTACAAGGACCATGGGTATGGTGAAATGCGAGGTCAGAGTGTCCTTCTTTAAGCTCGGCAAGCGGACCTCTACGCTTGCCGGGCGTGGTCGTTTCCCGAGTCAGATTTCACATGGTTTTCGTCTGCTGCTCCTATAACTTTCTTGGGTGGTTTTACAGGGCAGTTCCGAAGCAAATGACCAGCAGTTCCGCAATATAAACATAATTGCAATTGCCATCTTCTATCTCTCTCCTTTTGGGTTAGGGGTCCTTTAACCCCCCCGATTTGCATTGGTTCTGAGACATCTACTCCCTTGGAGCTTACGTGGGTTTTAACCAACACCCTGTTCTCAAACTTGGTTCGGTCAGCCTTCCTGGTTTGAAGTCTGTGATCGAGCTGGACCACTAGATCTATATATTCAGCACAGTCTTGAGGCGGGTTCATGATTTGGGCCAAAACATCTTTGAGTTCTCCTCGAAGTCCTCGATGGACTAATGTGATTCGCTTGGCTTCAGGCCATTCGATTTCCACTACTAATCTATTGAAAGTTGCAATGTAAGATAAAAGATCCTGGTTACCTTGATGTAGGGATAAAGGTTTGTTGTCCAAAGCCTGTCCTCGGGAGTGTCGGGCGAATAGTCTTTCCATGCTTGTTCGAAAATCCTGGAAATCTCGAAGAATCGGGTCATCCTGGTTAACTAGTGGAATGAACCAATCCGCCGCACTGCCGCTGAGATATGACAGTACAAAGGCTACCTTGGCCTGATCGTTTGGGAAAGCTCCAGGTCTACATAAAAAATGCAAGCAGCATTGATTCATGAATGTTGCAAACCCTTTTGGGTCTCCGGCAAAGCGTTCAGGCGGAGCCAAAGGAACGGCTCCAGGTAAATTTATCTGCACCGGGTTACTCGATGGTACATGAGCTGGACTTGCCCCAAGTCCTGGTAGAGGTGTTTGTCCAGCCTGGCTCTGTAATAGTTGTCTGGCCAACTCATCAGTTTGTTCTTTTGACACTATCAGTTCCCTCCTGAGGGCATTGGTTTCTTGGTGAGCGGAATGCACTTCGGCCCTTAATTCCCCTAATAATTGGGCCAACTGATCAGTTTCCGAGGTCTCCATGACGCCCAGGTGGGTATTTGTGGGTAGTCTTCGCGTTCTGTTACGCTCACCCGGTTCCCACGGGGGCGTCGGCCGGAACTGGGCTGCTGTTATTTCCACCAGCGTGACATGTAGTCCTCTGAGGGCGCTACTGAGCGGACTGGCCCGCTCAGCCTTGTTTGTCTGGCTCGCAAGAATATTCTTCTGCAAAGGAGAAGAGGAATTAACCACCCGTGGAATTGAGTGTCAACCCACCCTCCCCGCTCCCGTTGTCTTCCCACTGATCACTCTTGATGTCCCCTCCTTAGTCTCACCTGATGGTTTGGAAGGATGAGCTCTCCATCCTGCGTCGACCACAGGGGCACGTTGATGACCAGTTACTTCACTGGCGTAGAGGAATTGGTGAGTTCCAGTATTGACTATAAAGTCCAATTGTTCATAAGAGTTCAAATGTCTGATCTTCACTCTGTCCGATTCCTTGCAAGTTGCCGATTAATCCACTCGAAGATTTCCAAATGGCACTCGGTAAGATTCAGGTAAGTCTATTGTGTTTTTCCCCTTAGGGCCGGGGTACGGCGATGAAGCAGAGTTGACTGTGCCGACCCGAGATGAGGTGAGACCCCCGTAGTAAATCAGGTAGGTTTTGTGGGGGTAGGTTGTATGGCCTTATAGAGTTCCCTTGCTCACCTTGCTGTCTTTGTCTCCTTAGGTGTCGGAGGGCAGCCGCGAGATGGAGAGAGCGTGATGGAATGCTGAAGTACCGCCAAGCAGGTGAGTTCAGCGCGGCGCCGTAGGAATGCGAAGCGATGCTTCAAAGACTTCTGTCTTTCAGTTCCGTGGCGAAATGGATCAGGATTCAGGTAAGGATTAAAGTTAAAACTCCTGTTCTAACCTTTATCCTTCTTTTCTTCTTGTTTCAGGAGTCCCAGGACTGAAGCGGGCGTGGCTGAAGACTGGAGCTGCTGAAAACACGGTGAGCGTTACGCTGCAGCAAGCAGAATAACGCGAAGCATGTGTGGCTGTCCGGGCGTGGTTTAAATAGCCTTGGAAGAAGATCCAGGTAAGTATTCTTCCACAGCCCCACCCGAGTAACAAAATAGTCCCTTCAGTAAAATAGTCCCTCCTAAGCCTCATTTGGCTTGAGTCTTCAAGCAGCATGGTCTGCCTCAGGTGAGTATGCAGCATGGTCTGCTTCAGGTAAGTTATCAATAATGAGCCTGGCGCCCATGGCCCCAGGACTGACTTTATCTTTATGAGCCTGGCGCCATAGGCGCCAGGACTGTACCCAAACAGCCCCTAACTGGGGCTTTTGGGCATGCTCCAAGTGGCATGATGCCTGCTTCCGGGGCTGCTGGGCCTGGTCTGGTTTTCCGGGGGCAGGCATCATGACACCTCTGCAGGGTTTAATCTGGCACTGAATCTGGGGGTAGGCCCTCTACACTTCCCTTGGACCTGGAAGGGACTTTACCTCCCAAGTCCAGACTTCTCTACTCTCAAAAGGTCTATAGAAATGCTGCTTGTCTACAGCCAGGGTGCCCCTACTGTCTGAGCTGGCACTACTACAGGGGGTCGGCGGGTGGGGGGCATCCAAAAGGCCATATCTCTCTAACTTCCTCATGGACTTTCAAAGTGCAGATAAATATCAGCCTCTGTATCTGAATAAGGGAAGGATCTGTTCCCCACTAGGGAGGTCTTTGTAAAACAGGCGCCAATCTGGCAGAGGAGGATGGCAGGTGGGAGGCACTCTGGGACACATCATCTGTTTAGCATGTTTTTTGTGGGCATTCTGAACCCCAAAAGTCGGTTGCATAAAACCACTGGGCTAATTGGGCTTTTGCCCCTAGCCGCCAAACTTCTGGGCTGTTGCTTATGGGATCTTGATAATCTCCAGAGCTTTCTAGGGGAGAGTGGGGCACTGTTGAGCGGCCAGCACCTTAACAAAGAATTAGCAGTTACTTACTTAACACACCCCTTTTATCGCCGGCACGCTGTGCTATGTGTGATTACAACTGCAATGCAAGGTGTACAGCAGAAAGCCCACAGAAAGGTACATTTGCCTACAAAACAGGTGCCTTTTGTCAAAAAAACAAAAGTCAGTTAGTAAGAAAACTCTTTGTTAAAGATTAGTTTATAGCCATGATGTCTACTAGTTTGATATGCAAATGAATAAGGGTTTTCTAAACATCATGCATAAAAACAAACTGGAAATGTCTGCAAACAATTATTATTGACAGGTAACGTTATCATACCCTTTATTTTGACATGTGCCTTTAAGTGTTGAAAGTATAGTGGAGCAAAACAATGAAGATTTTCCACATTCACTTTACTTTGCAATCTGGGATTTGCAGTCTTCCATTCAGAATATGGAAAATAAAGCTACAGTGCATATATACATTGTCAGTATGCTTCACTTTGTGATTTGTATAATTTTCAAGTAAAGCACATTGTACAGTAATATTGTAGTTCCTGAAATCCACACTTATATACTTTTAGAACCAAGAGATTGGTGTGTGGTCAAGTGCCTAAATTGCAGTGTGGGTTAAAATCCTATTTTTATTGCTTAACCAAGGTGTGTGATGCTGGGAAAATAATGTAAAATCACTGTGCCGTATTTACAAAAATGGGGAGTCCTTACAATGGATTTAGTTCACGCTATTGTAAAAATCTTTCCCTGTGACAAACTTAGGGGGTCATTAGGAGTTCGCCAGTATTTGCCAAATTCAGCCAAATGTACCATCAACCAAACGCAAGGTCCTGTGAAATACTACTCGAGGCATTCTGTAGGAATACCACTGCAGGTATGGGGGCCTCATTACACGGAAGGCGGTAATCCAGGGTGCTATTAGCACCCTGGACCATGCCGGTAAATTACCGGCACCGCCTTGGCGGAAAGGGGATTTACCGCCCCATTCCAAGGTTGGAGGGGCGGTAAATCCCCCTTCCGCCATTGCCCTTCCCCATTCCCATTTCTGCCCCATAGGGCTCTATGGGAATGGGGAAGGCGCTAATTACGGCACCGCAATTTTGCGGTGCCGTAATTAGCTCCGAGGTCCCTTAGCGGGTTGGTACTTAACGCCTGCAAGAAGCAGGCGTTGATTCCTCCAACCCGCAAAGGGACCTCGTAGTACGGCGGTAAGGGTTAACGGTCACCGTTGCCATTAACGGTGACCGTTAACCCTTACCGCCGTCCGTGTAATGAGGCCCAATGCATTTTCTGCTTATTCTTTCCTCCAACTCAAAGGTGGAGGTAACACTTCCAAACCGCATCCAACATATTTTAAAACCTTTTTTTGATGTACAGGAGGGATGTGTAGTCACTTTCCGTCAATGCACTGCAAAATGTTTTTTACTAAGGCCAAGGTAAGCGGGATAAAAATTGGGCATTTCTGGCACGAACATGCGGTTTACACGCTCTGTATGAGCTATGCAAATCAGACCAAGGGAAACATGTCCTGTACACATTACTTTTACATGTAAACTTTGAGAAAACAACATATAGCCGACGGGGAATTGTGTTATCTCCTTATTGTAAGGAGTCTATTGATTTAAGAATAAGGAACTTGATGTAACCCGTATGGACAAAGATTTTCTGTTATTCAATACATTGCGATATGCAGCAATACATTGGCCTTGAAGAAGCCCACGACAGGTTTAAAAAGGTTAGAAACGAGTTATGCGAAACACGTATAGGCTGTCTCATTTATGGTCTAAAAGCGTTGCTACCAAGGGACTCTACATATCCTTTGGACGACAATACACATACAGGTTTGGAAAACTCTGTAATTAGTTTGCTTAACACTGAAAAACTCATGTTACATGAATACAAAGAAATATTTTGACTATATAAATTGCGCGTAATCAGCCGAGAAAGTATATTATTTAACCAAATCATATTGTCCTATAGAATATGACCAGCTCATATTGTGCTCGGAATTATGTCCATGTATATTGGGCTCGGGAATAATCCGATCTCATATTATACAAGGAAATATGACCATCTCATACTATGCAAGGAAATATGACCATCTCATATTATGATGGAGAATATGCCCATCCTATATTGTGCTAGGCCATAATCCCATCTCATATTGTGCTAGTGAATAATCCCATCTCATATTATGCAAGGAAATAAGACCATCTCATATTATGCAAGTTAACATGACCATCTCATATTATGCTGGAGAATGTGCTCATCCTATATTGTGCTAGGGAATAATCCCTTCTCATATTGTGCTTGTGAACACTCCCATCTCATACTATGCAAGGAAATATGACCATCTCATATTATGATGGAGAATATGCCCATCCTATATTGTGCTAGGGCATAATCCCATCTCATATTGTGCTAGTGAATAATCCCATCTCATATTATGCAAGGAAATAAGACCATCTCATATTATGCAAGTTAACATGACCATCTCATATTATGCTGGAGAATGTGCTCATCCTATATTGTGCTAGGGAATAATCCCTTCTCATATTGTGCTTGTGAACACTCCCATCTCATATTATGCAAGGAAATATGACCATCTCATATGATGCAAGTTAACATGACCATCTTATATTATGGTGGAGAATATGCTCATCCCATTTGTGTTAGGGAATATGTCCATCTCATACTATGCAAGGAAATATGACCATCTCATATTATGATGGAGAATATGCCCATCCTATATTGTGCTAGGGCATAATCCCATCTCATATTGTGCTAGTGAATAATCCCATCTCATATTATGCAAGGAAATAAGACCATCTCATATTATGCAAGTTAACATGACCATCTCATATTATGCTGGAGAATGTGCTCATCCTATATTGTGCTAGGGAATAATCCCTTCTCATATTGTGCTTGTGAACACTCCCATCTCATATTATGCAAGGAAATATGACCATCTCATATGATGCAAGTTAACATGACCATCTTATATTATGGTGGAGAATATGCTCATCCCATTTGTGTTAGGGAATATGTCCATCTCATATTATGCAAAGAAATATGACCATCTCATATTATGCTGGAGAATATGCTCATCCTATATTGTGCTAGGGCATAATCCCATCTCATATTGCTCTTGGGCATATGATCGTCTCATATTGTGCTAGGATATATGGCTACCTCATATTGTGCTAGAGAATATGCTCACATATTGGGCTAGGGAATAATCCCATCACGTATTGTGCCAGGGAATACATCCATCTCATATTGTGCTATGGAGTAATGCCATCTCATATTACACTAGGGAATATGTCCATCTCATATTGCGCTAGGGAATCGTGCCAATATCCATCTCATATTACCCTAGGGAATATGTCCATCTCATATTGCGCTAGGGAATCGTGCCAATATCCATCTCATATTACCCTAGGGAATATGTCTATCTCATATTGCGCTAGGGAATCGTGCCATTTGATATTGCGCTTGAGAATATGCTCATATTATATTGTGCTAGGTAGTAATTCCATCTCATATTGTGCTGGAGAATGTGCCTATCTCATATTGTGCTAGGGAATATGTACATCTCATATTGTGCTATAAAATATGGCCACCTCTTATTGCACTAGAGATTATGCTCATATAATGTTGTGCTAGGGACTCATTCCATCTCATATTGTGCTGGAGAATGTGCCTATCTCATATTGTACTAGGGTATATGTCCATCTCATATTTTGCTAGGAAATATGGCCACCTCATATTGTGATTGGGAGTAGTTCCATCCCATATTGTGCTGGAGAATACGTCCATATCATCTTGTGCTAGGAAATATGGCCACCTCATATTGCACTAGAGAATATGCTTATGTCATATTGTGCTAGGAAATATGGCCACCTCATATTGTGCTAGAGAATATGCTCATATCATATTGTGCTAGGAAATATGGCCACCTCGTATTGTGCTAGAGAATATGCTCATATCATAGTGTCCTAGGGAGTAATCCATCTCATATTATGATAGAGAATATGCTCATATCATATTGTGGCAGGGAGTAATTCCATCTCAAATTGTGCTGGAGAATACACTCATCTCATATTGTGCTAGGAAATATGTCCATCTCATATTGTGCTAGGGAATAATCCCATCTCATGTTGTGCTAGGGAGTAATTCCATTTCATATTGTGCTGGAGAATACGTCCACCTCATCTTGTGCTAGGAAATTACGGCCACCTCATATTGCGTTAGAGAATATGCTCATATCATATTGTGCTAGGGAGTAATCCCAGCTCATATTATGCTAGATAATATGCTCATATCATATTGTGGCAGGGAGTAATTCCATCTCATATTGTGCTGGAGAATACACTCATCTCATATTGTGCTAGGAAATATGCCCATCTCATATTGTGCTAGAGAATATTCTCATTTTATATTGTGCTAGGAAATATGCCCATCTCATATTGTGCTAAAGAATATGCTCACCTCATGTTGCGCTAGAGAATATGCTCATATCATATTGTGCTAGGAAGTATGGCCACCTCATATTGCGTTAGAGAATATGCTCATATCATATTGTGCTAGGGAGTAATCCCAGCTCATATTATGCTAGATAATATGCTCATATCATATTGTGGCAGGGAGTAATTCCATCTCATATTGTGCTGGAGAATACACTCATCTCATATTGTGCTAGGAAATATGCCCATCTCATATTGTGCTAGAGAATATGCTCATCGCATATTGTGCTAGGAAATATGCCCATCTCATATAGTGCTAAAGAATATGCTCACCTCATGTTGCGCTAGAGAATATGCTCATATCATATTGTGGCAGGGAGTAATTCCATCTCATATTGTGCTGGAGAATACACTCATCTCATATTTTGCTAGGAAATATGCCCATCTCATATTGTGCTAGAGAATATTCTCATTTTATATTGTGCTAGGAAATATGCCCATCTCATATTGTGCTAGAGAATATTCTCATTTTATATTGTGCTAGGCAATATGCTCACCTCATGTTGCGCTAGAGAATATGGTCATATCATATTGTGCTAGGGACTAATCCCAGTTTATATTATGCTAGATGATATGCTCATATCATATTGTGGCAGGGAGTAATTCCATCTCATATTGTGCTGGAGAATACACTCATCTCATATTGTGCTAGGAAATATGGCCACCTCATATTGCGTTAGAGAATATGCTCATATCATATTGTGCTAGGGACTAATCCCAGCTCATATTATGCTAGATAATATGCTCATATCATATTGTGGCAGGGAGTAATTCCATCTCATATTGTGCTGGAGAATACACTCATCTCATATTGTGCTAGGAAATATGGCCACCTCATATTGCGTTAGAGAATATGCTCATATCATATTGTGCTAGGGACTAATCCCAGCTCATATTATGCTAGATAATATGCTCATATCATATTGTGGCAGGGAGTAATTCCATCTCATATTGTGCTGGAGAATACACTCATCTCATATTGTGCTAGGAAATATGCCCATCTCATATTGTGCTAGAGAATATGCTCATCGCATATTGTGCTAGGAAATATGGCAACCTCATATTGAGATAGAGAATATATTCATATCATATTGTGCTAGGGAGTAATGCCAGCTCATATTATGCTCCAGAATATGCTCATATCATATAGGGGCAGGGAGTAATTCCATCTCATAGTGTGCTGGAGAATGCACTCATCTCTTATTGTGCTAGGAAATAGGCCCTCTCATATTGTGTGTGCTAGAGGTGTGGTCATCTGTTTCTGTATCAGAGAATAGGCGCATTTCATATTGTACAGGAAGCTATGCCTGTCTTGATTAGACGTGCTAGACGGTAAGACCACCTTCTGTTGTGGCAGAGGATTTCGCCATCTCATGAGGTGGTAGATCAGGTCATGATTGAGAACGTGCCATCTCATAGTGTGATAGAGAATATGCCCACTTGAGTTTGTGGCAGAGAATAGCCCCGTGCCGGAGGATATGCCTATCTTGTATCATGTCAGAGAATAGGCCCATCTGATATTGGGCCAGAGAACACGGCCATTTCGTAGCGTGCTTGAGAATAGCATATTGGGAAGATTGCAAAGATCCCGCATTCCAGGGAACCCTAAAACCAGGGTCAAGAGCCCTAGGCGATGCACCAAAGACAAGACAAAAACGAATGACTTGTACAAACATACCCTGTGTATTTCAAATGCAGAATCATTTCACGAAAAGCATGAAGCGGCAGGCAGTACCAACGGCCCACATCACACAATTTCTTGCTCAAGCTACCGACGACACAACCCCCAAATAGAACAATCAGGGGCCCCTTTGACCCTCGTGCAGGACTTACCTACACAGAGCGGCAATCAGAGTCATGTTGCAGGATGGATCTCCCAGACTGGCGGGGGTGGGGATGAAAATGGCGATCAGAAAACAGGGAGCCCCTTTTCACTCCTCAGACACCTACACCAGAGGGAGATCTGCGGCTTTGCTGGGTGAGATATATCCCAGAATAGGCTACCTCCACAAATTCAGGGCGTCGCCCCATGACTGTGACAAAGACATCGAGCCAGCGTTGCGGTGGACTGGCCTATACAGAACTCTGGAGATTTCCTGGGAGGCCTCTGCAGCCTGGGCAGGGGTGGACTGGCCTATACAGATCTCTGGAGATTTCCTGGGAGGCATCTGCAGCCTGGGCCTCCTTTGTTCGGCAAGGGAAGCTGGATGGACGGCTGCAGACTAGCCTACACAGCGACTCGCGGTCAGGAATCGTTGTCTCAGTGCTGGTTGGCGGGTCTGAAGCACTGGTCGAGGCATCAATGGTGCATACGGTTGCAGCTCGAGGGTATCAACTGCCTCGAAAATGTCCTTAAAAGTGGATGCTGGTTGATGCTTGTCGGTGCACTCCTAGCTTCTTCGCTGGGCCTGTGTCGTCCTTTAAGGCGAACGGCCCAAAGCTGAGGAGAGTGTTTCAGGCACCGGCCTTGCTCTGGGTTTGGTTCAGAGACTCTCTGGCACTTCCCACTTAGGAAGCTTGCTCAAAAAACCCAGCAGGGCACAATGTGTGCTGGCTGGGTACCGGTTCTGGAGCTGCTGGTGGGTCCTCTGGATTCAGAATCTCCCTCTGTTCCTAGGGAGATGTTTAGGGGGGGTCTTGCTTCCCTCTTGGATTACCTGGCTTTTCTTCAATGGGGGAAGCTGTAAGGCAGACTGTACCTTCAGCCAGGGTTCAATGCGGAGTTCTTCTTGTTACTCCTTGCAAAGTCTTCACATGATCTGCTAAGTGAGGGGCTGAGCCCTCTTCTAAAGCCAAATGGGCCCCAGTGAGTGGTGCAGGCTACACCTACCTTAATGAACCAATCCTGGGTCCCCACCAACAATCTTCTGTTATGTGTGAGGTCATAACCAGAGTGCTTTGCAACAGAAAAGGTAAAGGGGCCAAAACGTGTACTACTAAGTCCCACCCATCTTCCTGTCTGTTGTGGATCAAAGGGTCTCTCTGGTTAATTGAGCTGATAAAAGCAGAGGTGCCCCTTGAAGTTATGTTGAGAACAGACTTTCTGTCTCCATTGAATCACATACTTCTTCCCTCTGAAAGCGGGTCCACCCGCAGGGGTTGCCTACTGTAAACAGTTGTCCTCGACATGATATTCACTGCCCTTCAAACTAAGGGGTGGAAGCTGACTTCAGGTTGACATAGATGCATATCAAAAAGGTGTTGGAGTTTCTGCCCCTTTTGTCAGATCTGCGACCAGGCCTCTCGCAGGCCTGCTTCAATTAACTCTCATCACTATGTGCTGCCACCAGCAGATTGACAATAGGCAGGGCGGAAAGTGTTGCCCTCCTCCTCTTGAGATGCTTTTATGTACTCCTGGCTGTCACATTCCAACTGAACATGACAGGAGGATTGCACCTCTAGGCTGTGTCCCCCCAGAGTACATGTGACTATGGGCCTCATTACGAGGCTGGCGGTCCCGTAATGAACGGTGCGTATGTGACCGGCACCGTTCATTATGGGCTGCCTGATTACGAGGTCCCTAGCGGGACCTGGAACAGACGTCTGATAAAACCAGACATCCTTTCCGGGTCCCGCGAAGGGACCAAGGAGCTAATAACGGGCCTGTTATTAATGGGGAATTGTTCTGTGCATGAGGAATTACTGGGTCCTCCAAGGTCAGAATGACCCAGTAATTCCTCATTCATAGACCCCGGTATTGGAGCCCGGTATGGAGGCAGCCATGGCGCTAATAGCACCATGGCTGCCTCCATACTCGCAATGAGGCCCTATATGTTTGTTGTACGGCCAGCGTGGGAAAATGTGTGCGGATTAGCCCCACACATTTTCCGGAAGTTGATCTCCCAACATTCCATTTCATTGCAAAATTCCAAAAACCATGGGTGAGTGCATGCGGATGGATGGTTGAATTCCTAGTAGAAGGATTCAGGGCTTGTGTAAGCTATATGGTTTGCACAACACACCCAATGTAGCCAGGACCAAGGGGAGGCATAGTCACAATCCATGTGGACACTTCTAGGGTCCAGGTTCACAATCGCATTTTCCTTCTTCCCTCCAGGAGGAAGCACAGAGTTCCCGGCAACCGTTGCCCTCTCCTGTCCTCAGGCACCCTACGCATTCAGAGTTTATGCATATGACAGTAACAACTTAGAGCGGGAGTGCCACTGTGCAGGCCACGGAACGTTCTGGACGTGCAGAGCAGGTCTTCCATGACAATGAGCAAGACACCCAACATTTGTGGGTATGAGGCCTGTTTCTGGGGTGTCATCGCAATTAAGACTCAAAATTAAGCACACACTCGATTCCGCAGACAATGGGCAGTTGCTTTGCGGATGGATACAACGCGCAGCACAGCCCAACCCGGCGCAGCCATTGCGTGAATGGTCTACTTTGCTGCTGGACTCCACGTATGCAGTGGTTTATAATGACATGGTGCTCATGGAGCCGGGTCAGATCCAAGGCTGCTTATCCCTGCCACCCCCAACTCTAAGTCAGCCTCTACATGTGCTAGCCAACAGTTACTTCATGGAGCATGTGTAATAGTGGAGTGTAAGGGAACCAGCCCTGAGGGTATCTAATGATGACCATGGCCCTAAGTTACATTATGATCTGGAGTTCCACTACCTAGAGGCAGAGGGTGCTCTTCCCCAGCTAGATGCCAAAGGGAACATTTGTCAAAGCTGCATGAACAATGTAGCGCCTTCGTCCAATTCTATCAAATGGACAGTCAATGCCTCACTGTCCCGTCCTTCAGTTACTTCCTGAGACGCGATCAAGACTGGAGGCAGAGTGGGAAGGAGTTCCAGTGGCACCAGCCTTGTCGCAGAAACAGGGCTCACACAAAATAATTAGAAGAGTAGCAAAGTAGAGAGACAGTGTATTGCATTGCAGCACAATAGAATAGACACAATGCCCCCTTCTAACATTCCAGCAGCAACCTGCTTCCATACACCAAACCCGACCTAAGGTAACAGTGCGATGACGAGAAGGAAATCGGATCCAAAGATAAGACCCACAAAGGGGGGCCTTGGCTATCCCTGGGAAGGTGCCTTACTCCGCTTTGGAAGCCCATTCCCAGCTCCTCACCAGTTCATCATCAATGCACTAGTTCATCGTCAACGCACTAGTTCATCATCAACGCACTAATTCATCGTCAATGCACTAGTTCTTTCATCAATGCACTAGTTCATCGTCAATGCACTAGTTCTTCATCAATGCACTAGTTTATTGTCAATGCACTAGTTCATCATGAAAGCACTGGTTCATCATCAACGCTCTAGTTCATCATCAACACACAAGTTCATCATCAACGCACAAGTTCATCATCAACGCACTAGTTCATCATCAACACACTAATTCATTGTCAATGCAATAGTTAATTGTCAATGCACTGGTTCATCATCAGTGCACTAGTTCATCATCAACACACTAGTTCATCGTCATTGCAGAGGTACCTGCTGTGTCACTCACTCAAACCCTTCTGGAAATGTCCTGTCCCAGTGGTAGTCTGGGGTGACCAACCCCCTTCCACACTTGGCAGTAACTGTCTAGGTAGATAATCAAATCCATGGTCCCTTGTTCGAGTGGCCCATCCCAGCATCATTCAATGCCAACTGACTAATGCCATGCTCACCTGTTCATTAATGTACCACCAGTTCTAACAACTGAGGCTTCATAAGCTGGGCCAGAGACCTGAACACACGTGGTCTCTTAATTGCATGCATGTAATGTAATGACCAAACAGAGCACGTTATTTTTCATGACGGAACAAATCCGCGTTACTGGACCCCCCTTGGCTGTGGCTTCCGTTTTAGAGGGGGATTTTCTGAACCGTATTTATTACTTTACAAAAATATGAGGCCAAGTTGAGGAAACTTTGCAGATGTTGCAATACCCATTTGCCGTGGACCCCTCGAGAGCGCCTACGTGTCAAGATTCCTGTCTCTTACAAACAAAGCAAAGCTGATTAGTAAACCACGTTTGAACTTCCCTTGTGTGGATTTAATATTCTATTGTACTTTATATTTCTGATGCTATTAATTACTTGGACACATGGTCTTCTCTTAACTAGGTCAGACATAATCATTTTAACCAGGTGCTGCTTTTATCCCCCATCCCCTCCTCCCACTCCCAAACCTCATTGTTAAATTAGGAATTGTTTGCAGGTTTTGCACAATATGAGAACTCGCTGTTTTTAGGTCTCTAATGGTTTGGTTTTGTATGGGAGGACAGGTCCAAGGGACCCCCCCTCCCCTGCAGTCCCCTCCTTGTGACATCCATGACTCGTCAGGGGCCCCCCTGCCACCAGGGCCCAGGTGGTGGGTGGACCAATGGCTGACACATTGACCAAACGTACCATATTAGGCTAGTTGCTGGAAACCATTTTGAAAACCTGAACGCCATCTTAAGACATGATTCCTCGTGCGCTGCAGCATGGCCCCCACCTTCAGAGAGTCCTCGCCTACCCCTGTTGCCCCCGCTCCCTGGCAGATCCGCTGAAAGCCCGTTCCCACGAACAGTCGGACATGAGCTAGTGTTAGAGCAAACACTGTTTCATTCACCTTCCGCAGTGCATCATTATCCCCAGCGTGACCCGGGTAGCGGGACCGGCTTGGAAAATAACTGTAAATCGTCCCCGACGAAACAAAAGCCTCAATCCTATACCAAGAAACTGTTTATATATATATATATATATATATATATACATTTATAAATATATATAATGCATCACAATGATATCCCTGCTGCACGACCCCCTTGTCAAAATATACAAACACTGTAAGAATAGAAGAACGTGTTATTATTTGACAAAATGGTCAGGATACCCAAACCTCCTCAGTTATGTACAAACACCCAGTGTCCCTGGCCTCCTACTATGTGCTTCTCTAGGGGTAATGTAAAGAGAGCGATACCAAGTCCTTATGCCATGACTACCCTGATGCTGCTAGAGTGCAAAGGAACACAAGCGCGACAGTATTGTGAGCTCATGTAAATTGCTTAAAGAGATACATAGAATGCAATCAAATGTGAATGTATGAGTTTAACATGTATTACTGCTGTCAACCATATTGGTCTGCTGTTCCTGCGTGCTCCATCAACCCTAATGCTACCTCACGTATCGTGTTTACCATATAATGCAAGAGCTGCTATTTTTGCAAATTCTCACCCTATAGTGATTAATAGAAACGTTGGTATAGTTAACATATTTGAAATGACTATGTAAAGGTGCAAACGATGTAGACGTGTAACCCTTTAGAAAATCAATAAGCATTATACATTATACGAATCCTTTTGTTTTCAATATAATTTGCAGCATACGAGAAGAGTATCATTGTGGGCATATCCAAGGTCACTTCCCCTCCCTTCCCATTGAAGCCTGCCAGAGAAAGCAAAGGCCCGAGCTACACCGCCTCACCTCCCCCAATTCGGCTGGAGCCGCTTCAAGCATTCATGTTCCCCCGCTGCTCACATGGCCACAGCCAGCCACCTGAATTATTTACAACCTAGCAGTAAAACCTGGCCATAACCAAAGGCCAGAGGTGCCCCCTCATAGGTCCCATGGCCCACCAGTTCACCCCAGATTAATGGCGCTTGTAAAATAAGACACCTAATATTGCACCAACATTGTGTAAAAGCATCTGTCATTACTCCTAACGAGACCTAAAACTCGGACAGCTCACCCCGTGCCCTGAGACCCGACCCCATGACCCATGATACCTAGTCAACAGGAAAACAGTAACCATGTATTGATGTATCGTCAAAGTATTCCACCCAATGTGCATTCCTCCTGTGTTGTATTAACCTGTAGAATAACCTATTGTAGGATTTACAGGACAACTGGCATTGCAGTATTGAATGAATGGGGTGTGCATGGCCATTAGGGCAGAAAGCCAAGAAAGACCTCCATCAATGACACTGACCACCCCTGGCCTGGCAGCACCTCCCGGATGAGCCCAGCTGACCTACCCACCCCATGTTGGCACCCGGCGTTGTCCACCAACCACGAAGCGACACATCACAGCTGCACATATAGTTAGTCGACGCCACCCAATTCCCATGAACATGTGCCCCCTATAGTGTGTAGGTTCTTATGACACTTTTTGTAAATATAAACACCTGTCTTTGCGATTGTCAGGCAGAGCGCTCTCGGAGTTTGCAGAGTTCTTTGCATGCCCTATTTGACTTAGATAAAACTTCCATTAAGCTCACCCGCACTTGGTCCTAGCCTTATTCCCATTTTGGGAGAGTCCATTATTGCCTCTCATTGCGGGGAGGGTCGTGCTATTTGGGGATGCTCGCCTTCAGTGGTGACCCCGAATGCGTGATTACATCTCTTAATATATCCCTTCCATCCCCTCTGGCACGAAAATCTCCGGTCGAAAAGGGAGATGCACGGTACGCCTGCTCCGGAAAGCTACCCGCCTACGGCAACTGGTACGCTTAGAAGTGCGCACTCAATAGAGAAAGGGTAGGGGATCGCGTTTCAAAAATCCCCTTTGAGTACCGCTCGCCGGAGCTGGCCGTTGAACGTGTGGCAGCGCCGCCTGGATGGACCCAGTTCGGAGACTCTCGATTCAAGACGGGCACGTGAGTATTAAGTGCGAGTGACCGTAAAGGGAGTAGGGAAGGGAGCAGGATAAAAAACAAGGTCATTTAAAAGGGGACACTTTTGGGACCACTAAAAACTATTCTACATTTTCTTAACTTTTTCTTTGCATATGGCCATTAGGATCAAAAGGTGAAAAGAGATAAAGAGACGGGAACCTAGCTCTGCAAGGGGGTAGAAGGCGGCGCCGCATAGTGCTATCTTGGCTAGTACTGGGAATATATGAACAAGTGGAGAATAAGATAAAGGTGTCTGGTAAAAAAGGGAGACACAGTGAATATATTAGTAACTGCTATTCTTTCATTCTTTCTGGGTCTATGAATAAAAATAGGTTAATACTGAGCAAAAATAAAAAAGATTCAAGCAAAAGGGGGACCTCATATCAAACAAAGAAAGAAGGGGCCAACTAGGGAGGGAGGAAAACGATTAAAGGATAACTGTCAATAGAGTGTTGACTATCGTTGTATTTGCATTATATGTGTCAACACGTAGCTATGTTATGATGATTTTAGTGAATGGTGAAATGTGTATGATTATGGTGTGGTCATGGTAAGTGTGACCAGGAGACAGTCTAAGGTGGTAAGCCCAATGAATTAAACTGTTTCTTTTGAATATTTGTGCTGAAGATATTGGTGGTGTGCAAAAGGTGGTTTGCTCTTGCATGTGCCCCCTAAGTTATTTAAAGTATAATTGTACACACCCACTCCCATATTGCCCAGGTGTTGGAAACGCACAGGTTTTTATACATACGTGTATATAGTGATATATAAGCCAAGCACATACCATGGGGGCAGAAACACCCCATGCCCATATTTGTAAGAGTTTACCTGGGTATGCTGAACGCATCAGAAAATACCACGACCAGTGGATCACAGAGTTAAAGGGAGAAGGGCTGCCCCAGATATGGCCAGAAGGGGGATCGTTTAACAAAAATGTTCTAGATATGGTAGCAACCTGCATTTTTATGAAATATAAGGGGAAGCAGTTCCACAATAGGAAGGAGATATTAGATCTTTGGAGATTGTTTGAAGGTATGCCCCCTCTCAAAAATTAGGAGTTAGGGACCAATTTGCCATCTACCACCGATAACCCATTACTGATACCTTAAGATGATAAAGAGATGATAGAGGAAGGAAAACCAGGTGAAATAACACGGTTGTACCCTATACTTATTAAGCCGGTGCCCACAGAGGGGTATAGTGACCCCACATATGTGCCCCCAACTACAGCTACAACGACCCATGGCCCGACTGCACCCCCACCCTATGAGAGCCATAGACAGCGTGGACAGGTAAGTACACCCACAGTAGATATAGAAAAGCTAACAGAGGATTTAGACTCCAGGCTCTCATTAGCAAGAGAAGAATTATCAAGAATTAAAAACATTTGTGAGCAAAGTGGGACTAATGTTGCCCGGTCAGAGCAAACGCCAAGGGCACAGGGCCATGACAAGTCAATTGAGGAGGGGTGGAATAAGGGGGAAATATTGTTCAGAATACAAGAAGAGCCCACGCGAATATTAGAACTACTTGAGGTGAGTGAACATGCGGATAATGAAATAATGGCCACAGGGGGTAGAGAGGACTTGTGGTGTGATGTGGAGGACGAGGAAGAAGAAGGTGGGAGATTAAGTGCAGCAATGGGAGGAGAAAGTGGGAGGATGGATGGTGCATCTTTAGGGAGAACAATGGATGAGGAATGGACATGCCGATTAAGGAATAGATTGGGGAGAATGGCTCCACTAGGAAAGAAAGGAACAAAGGTGAGTACAAGCAAAGTAACAAAGGGAAGGTTACAACTCCCATTGATACACAGGGGAGGAGGGAGGCCAAATGACATACCCTGGGCTCAGATTGATAAGGCCAATTTGTTAAAGCTGTTACCACCGCTGTCGGGAGTGGCAAGTAAGTGGATATATGCATTCGAGAAGCACACAGCTGGAGTACCCTTGGTGGTAGGTGATGTGAAAAGTCTGCTAGTATCAGCAGTTGGGGACCAAGCAGATAGAGTGTGGGCAAAATCTGGTTTCCGGGGATAACACTAGATTGTGACCGCCATGATGGTGCCTCCTTCAACAGAGTGCGTGCACGAGTGTGGGACGTATTAAGAGAAACGTTTCCAGACACCCCAGACTTACAGTCGGTGATGCAATGTACGATGAATGATGGGGAAGATGCTATGGATTACATTTTCCGGGTACAGGAGCCGTACGGAGTTCCGCAGTGGCAAGTTTGGGCCCCTCGAGGGGGACGAGGTGGGTACAGGGGTCGCAGAGGGGGTGGGCAGGGGTACGGTAGTAATGGAGGATATGGGGGGCAAGGTCCCAGAGGTGCACAGGGGAGCTGTTGGAATTGCAGGAGGTGGGGACACTTCTCCCAAGAATGCAGGAACAGGCCAAACAACGGATTTCAGGAGATGTAACAATACGGTAACCCCCACCCAGGGAGCCCATACGTCCTTCGAATGGGAAGACAGCAGAGGCAACAAGAGAAAGGGTACGTAGACCAAAGACTAGTTCAACCCAATAGAGCACAGGGCCACCCACAGAACGACGAACGTATGCAATACACACCAGGAAACCCTTTTGCAACAGTTGCGAACGGGGCACCTGCCCTAGCCCCCTACAGTGGGGTGGCAGTAGTGTCAGGCAATGTCTTTAGTCAAGGGGGAGCCATGAGGCAACCAGCATAGGACAGCCCACAGCGAACACTTGCGTGTCCCATTCTATCTACCACCTACAATGCAGCAGAGGAACCATTGGTAGGGGCGCAGATAGGAGACAAGCAATTCATATTTATGGTGGATTCGGGAGCCGAAAAATCATGCATACGTGAAGGCCGGTTTCTGCTATCTAACCGTAGGTTGGAGAGGCAGGGGTTCTCTGGGGCTGTCGTTGAAGTTCCTTACACAGAAGATTTGGATGTGACAGTGGGGGGTAAAACAGTGAGGACACCCTTACTCTACTATGAACAGTCACCGATAAACTTGCTCGGAAGGGACCTTCTCAGCAAGCTCAACATGACTATATCATTCACGGAAAGAGGAATAGTTTGCTCCACCCCAGGATTATGCCCGTTGCGTGTAATGCTGGTGGTACATGCGCGAGCAACAGCACCAGAGATACGTAGCATGCCGGTAAATCCAAATGTGTTCATTGAAGGATTGAAAACACTAGCCCGAGTAGTACCCGAGCTAAAAAACCTAGAAAGGCGGGTGCCAACAGAATTCATCTTCCGCCCAATAGTACGCCCAGACATTGCACCTGGTTCAGTGATATCTCTAGATTTGCATGCTGTACAGATATCAGCCAAAAGAATAGCAGTAATTGGCATGGACATAGATGGATGTGAATGGCGCACTGTGTTGTGCATCAATGCCGACATTGCCTTACGTGATCTGTCAGATGAGGATCTCTTTTCTGACTCAGAAAGTGACGGAGAGATAATAATGGAGATAGCAATACCATGTGATATCTTGATACAAGTGAGACAAGTGCCTGTACAGATAATGGCTGTGGTGGGAGCACCACCTTCCTTTTTTGATGACAACATGAAATTAATGCCACGCAACTTGTGCACTACAGGTCCCCATGATGTAGGGTTGTTGCACGGTGTTACCACCGTCACGATAAAATTAAAACCAGGAGCAATCCTGCCCCGAGTCAAACAATCCCCCCCCTTTCCTCCCCCTTCTCTCCCCCCCCCCCTTCTTTTTCTCCTCCGCAGCCCCTGGCTCGCGGCTGCGGCGACCTTTTGGGGTGCTCCTATGTTGTCCGGCTACAGCTGGAGGGGCTCCTGCATGGTGATGCTCCAGACATGTGCATCTGACAACACTACCAGCATGTGGTCTATTAGGGGAGGTCTTAAACATCGGGACATAGTTCCCCTCATAACTAGTTCCATCCCCTAGTCCGTTTTCTATTATTAGTGCCTTGGCGCTTTGCGTCCTACGTTGATTTATAAACGTGTTGCTCACGCAACGTTTGGTCCTTTCCTCGGCGCCGACTTTCGGATACGGCTGTCGGGGAGCACAGCTCAGAGCATGCATTGAGCCTGTGTCAGTTTGGTTACGTCGCGGCTCACGGTTGGCCGAGCCTGACAACCTCGACTGAAGGGTCCCGCCCGGATTGGGGGCCACACTAAGGTAGGTTCCCACCCGGTACATTTGACCATTCCAATTGTGTGTGGCAAAAGGGGTAAGGGGTGGTGAAGGCCGTGTAGGTGGCCTCTGCATAGTGGAGATTGGGGCTCACATTTGGACGCAAGTCTATGACTTTTGCGTTTCCTTCATTAGGTGACAGCTCAAACACATTTTGAAATTAATATTATCTTTCTTACTATGGGATGCTTATTTTACTTTTCCGTGTTTTGTTGTAGGCACCAACGGTATAGGGCTACCCCCTCTCCCTCCCTCAGTCTGCAGTTGACATAGTGGGGACGTGATATTTAAAAACCCTCCCTAATGCGGCACCACCGACCCTTGAAACCCAGAGCGGGCTACGCGAGGGACCTTCTTTGATTACCTGCTCCGATTTATAGTCACAGGTTAGTCTCCAATTCCTGAGTCTTTTTCTTGCCCCGACAGGAGGGCTTTGGTATGTATACTTACCTGTGCTTTATCTTGTGTTTATGGTTCCAGACGATCAGACTGGGAGACACTTCTCGGGGCCTCTGGATCTTTCTGAGGCCTCTGAATCACCCTATGGGGTTACACCCTACGATTTCTAGTAAGTGCAGAGCCATTGTTAACTCTTGCTGTACCTAGTGCAGGGTACGGCATACCCTCTAGCGCTGGGCCAGATGGTTTGGGCACTCTCGGCATATGCGCATTTCGACACAGCAGCATCTCATTTCGCTTCTCAGGGGGTCTATACCATTGGGTTGTATAATGTTTCCCTCGTTCTCACGTTTCTTGGTGAGTGTTCTTTTCTTCCCTGCCCTGTCCCTGCTTTTTACAGAGAAGGGCATAGTGAAGAATTTGGATTTGGTGGAGGCTGACTCTATATTTATGTTTTCACTCTGTTGCAGGGTGTACTCCATCTCATACACAGGGGTTTGGTGGTTTTTTTCTTTAGGTGGAAAATTTCTTTTCTCCTTAAATGTTGTTATTAATTGACTGTATCAGCAGCTATTAGCCGCCTTCTTTTTGGACTGCTGTTGGTGTTTTGTATTAGGTGGTCCAGGCGAGTAACATTAATATCTATCACATCCACAGAACTCCATTCCCTTTGGGGTCCTGATGAAGGCAGCAGCATCAATGCCCTGCCGAAACGTCCAGTACATCGCTCCGTGCTTTTGAGCTTTGTGATATGGCCCATCAACGCCACAACGGACGTAGACCTGGGATGTGTGTGTTTTGGTCAGATGCAAATTTTATGTGCCATGTCTAATTAAGTTTTAGCATTATAACTGGGTGACACTGCCATACAGAGCATATCTGTGACTTGGTTAGCCAGATAGGGACAGTAAGTCAGAATATGTGCCCACGTAGCTCTGTGATACAAAAATTTGGCGGCGTCATCCGTGTGTTTTTTACCATTATACATGAATTGGCTAATAGATGCATTGTATATATTTTTTACATTGATATATGTCTTTGTGAGGTGCATTTTATGATTGGTGTACGTAGGACTTATGGCCTACGCAATAAAACTATGAAAACATTTTTTTACTAAATGATAAATTTGTTACTCTGTGTATTTTTTCATTTTGTGAGGTGATATATACGACTCATGGAATGCAACCTGGATTAAATTGGAGCTAGGTCATTAAATTTGGTTTAAAATGGTTCATCTGGGGGACCCCCCTCTGTGTGTTTATGCTGTCACTCATTTGTCCCCTGTATGCCTTTGAGTGTGTATCCCTTGTGTGCCGAGTCAAACAGTACCCATTGTCCCGCGAAGCTGAGGAAGAGATAAAGGAAACGATAAGTGCCTTATTGGCCCACGGAATAATAATACTCTCAAATTCCCCATGTAATACTTGCATTTACCCAATCAAGAAAGCAAAGGGAGGGGCATGGAGGATGATCCAGGATCTACGCCCACTAAATGACGTCATACAAAAAGAGTTTCCTCTAGTCCCGAACCCTGCATCGATACTTTGCAGTATCCCAAAAAACGCATCACATTTCACAGTAGTTGATTTGAAAAATGCATTTTTCTCCATTCCCCTGGCAGAAGAAAGCAGATACTTGACAGCATTCACACTAGGGGGGAAGAGATATGAACATTGCAGGTTGCCACAGGGTTACTGTGAGAGTCCCAGCATATTCAATCGCATCCTCCACGAAGACTTGGGAAACCTGACAGCTGAAAGCACAATCATTCAGTACGTAGATGACCTGCTCATTTGCGCACAGAATGAGGATGAGTGCAGGAAGGACTCAGTTACCCTCTTAACACTGCTGGCCCACAAAGGCTACAAAGTGGACAGAGGGAAACTACAATACTGTCAACCAGAAGTATTATACCTGGGACAGCTGATATCAAAGGATGGCAAAATGATAATACCTGACAGAGTAGAAGCGATCACATCAGTAAGAGAGCCAAACACGGTAAAAGAGATGCAAAATTTTCTAGGAATGTGCAACTATTGCAGAGCATGGATACTAGATTACGCAGAATACACCAGGCCCTTACTACAAGCACTCAAAGAGGCCCAGTGGGAGAACAGAGCAATAAAGTGGTCAAAAGAAATGAGTGACTCCTTTGCGTCACTGAAAAAGTTAATTTCAAGTGCTCCAGTTCTCGCCAATCCGGACTATGAGCGCAAATTTTACCTGTTCTCCCACTGCAAAGGGACTCTTACGACAGCTGTGTTGACCCAAAAGACATCCCTGGGGACACAAGCCATTGGCTTACTACAGTGGCACGCTAGATGCAGTAATGCAAGGTCACTTCGTGTGCGAGCAGTCTCGCCACTATAGTAATGGGGTGCTCCGTTACATTATTTGTGGAGCACTCCCTGTTTGCAATACTGGAGAGATCAATAAGCACACTGACAACACAGCGGGCAACCGCCTATGAGATAATATTGTCCAGCGCCAACATCCACATAGTAAGGTGCAGAACAGTAAACCCAGCGACATTCATCACAGAACCATGTACATTAGAAGACATGCAAGAGCACAATTGTGCAACTTACACAGGAGAAAAGGGAGAGGGCCCGGTGGTAAGTGAAAATGCCCTAACGGAAGGAGAAGTGTACTTTGTAGTTGGATCAGCATCAATTGACATGGATACAGGGGTAAAACATGTGGGAATGGCGGTAGTGAGATTAGAAGAAGGTGAGTAAGAGGTGCTAGTACAATATCGTCTGCCATTGCACTTTTCAGCTCAAGCAGCAGAACTAATCGCCCTAATTGAAGCATTACGTGCAGCCAAGCGATGCACAGTAACGATATACACAGATTCAGCCTACATGACTACCACTGTACACGGTGGACTGGCCCGGTGGGGGCGGAGAGGGTTTCGCAGGGCGGATGGGACTCCAGTACAACATGCCGAACTGTTAAAGGAATTAATTGAGGCACTGAAAGAACCTACAATGGTGGCAATCGTCAAGTGCCAAGCCCATAAGTCTAACACAGACATTGTATCTTTGGGAAACATGGCAGCGGACGCTGCTGCCAAGGAGGCATCATATTTTGAAAAAGAAACTGCAGGTGAGTACTTATTGCAACAACAAGCAAGTGAGGAACTACCAGAAGGGTACAATGCCATGCCCATATCGCAAATACTAGAGTTGCAGGAAGGAGCGAGTAATGAGGAAAAAGCCTTGTGGGAAAAAAGGGGTTGCAGCCAGTCGGCAACAGACTTCTTGTGGCGCCAAAATAACACAGGTAAAGTAGTGATGCCCATTAAACTGGTGGAGATAGCATTCCAGCAATTACACTTTCCAGCACACAATGCCAAACAACATATAGCAGCAGAGATACAGGAAGATTGGTTTGTGCCTGGGCTCCAAGAACATATATCAAGATTAGCAATGGCGTGCACAACCTGCCAGATATACAACTCTGGGATGACCTTACGGACACTCAGAGGGACAATTCCAAAACCTACAGGGCCCTTCCAAGAACTGCATATTGATTATGCAGACATGGGGGAAAGGTGTAATGGGGCACGCTACATGATAGTGGTTGTATGTCCGTTCTCCAGGTGGGTCGAAGCTGGTCCATGTGCACGCCCTGATGCTAAATGCGCCGCAAGGTTCCTAGTGAGAGAGATGTTCCCGTGCCGGGGAATTTGCGACATGATTCGCTCAGACAACGGCACTAATTTTGTAAACGAGTTATTTAAAGAAGTAACTGCATTGTTGGGGATTAAACATAAGCTTTGCTCGATTTATCACCCTCAAAGTAACGGCGTTGTCGAGAAGATCAACGGCCTGTTAAAAGGGAGATTGTCCAAACTATGTTTCTCACTCCAAAAAAATTGGATGTATTGTTTACCCCTTGCACTATTCGAGCTGCGGAATCAGCCAAGTAAGGACCACCACTTGTCCCCGCATGAGATTGTGACGGGAAGACGAATGCACACAACACATTCTCCGCTGCGCAGACACTCAGATGCACACAGAAGCACCACAATATTAGGAGATGAGTTTACTGATTACCTGACAAAACTGACTAGGGCAGCACGCGCAATCTCAAGACAACTCTCACCGCCATTTACAAGGGAAGAAGGGAACACAGCTGTGTCGTTTGTGGAACAGAACCCCCAAGGACAACTACTGCCAGGGGATTTCATTTATGTTAGAAGTTTTGTGCGTAGGTGGGATGCCCCAAGGTTCCATGGCCCATACAAGGTAGTTTTTTGTACGCTCACCGCTGTCAAGGTCAAAGGACTCCGGTACTGGATACATTTAACAGATGTACGGAGGGCGTACAATAATGTTCAGGAGGAAGTGAATGAGGAGGCACAGACAACAGCAAACAATAACAATGAAAATGTTGAATGAAAAGGTACAGGTAAAAGGAAGTGTAAACGGTATATTAATATGCTAACGAACAAATTCACTTACAGGTAAAAGAAAAAGATAACTGGGTAACATTAATGATTGAAATGAAATATGAAAAAAGTGATCAAATATAAATGAGAAAATGTTTTTCTCTCTCTCTCTTTCTCTCTGCGCCCGTCCCACCCCCTCCCTCTCTCTCTCCCTATAATCCTCTGGTACATACAGTACAAAAAAAAAGTTTACATGTATATACTTAATGCACTTTTATGTTTTAAATTGGAACAACCATGGCAACAAACGGGCAGCCTGCAACGGATAGCAATAGAGTGTCTAGATGTAGAGATGCTATAGTAAAACATTGTAGATATTCGTATGAATGTGGACTGTCTGTGTGCATCGTATTACTTTTTGCGATACGGTTTGGCCTAAGTACTTATTGGTTCGTAGCATTCATCTCTATCGAGATGAATGAGGGGGGAGGGGGGAACGGAACTAATATGACAAATGAAACCAAAACAACTGAAAGGGTAAAAGAAGGTGATTTCTTGGTATGGGACGGATCCCGGCTTGTATGGGGCTATAACACGAAACCACCCAAAACAATCAACCCGTCCAAGGAAAGCAGTGTTGAAATGAATGCTAGCACAACTCCCCTGCCAAATGTCTCTGACTACAATGCCCACAGCTTAAATGGCCGCAACCCTTCTGTCATATCATGGCTTTACAATACCCCCACTACCCTGCCCACACACATAACCACCCCTACAGCAGACAGTACATTACATGATAGAATAAAAGAAGAAAACGAAGAGATGGCAGAAAGGTTTGCATCTCTGTATGATGAATGGGAAGAGGGCGGTGTGGGAAAGGGGGTCTAGATTACACCTCGCCCGTGTAGCTGGGAGATACCTTAGAAATAATAGAAGGAAAAGGGAGGTGGGAGTAGGCAGTATGACGAGTATTATGGTCTGGGTTTAGATAAAATGGAAGACCCAAGACACCCTGACCAGACTAATAAATGGTATGCGGACATGAGTGCAACTGCCAAGCAAACAACAAATGAGAGTTGCTATGTCTGCTCCCTTATCCCCCACGCCTCAGGAACACCCAAGGTGCTGCTACCAAAAGAATTGCCTCTTAGAAATGCCCAATGTCTCCTTCATCTCACGCTGTGCAGAATTAAGAACACCTTCCAGGCACACAAAATAACTTTTAACATGCTACAGAACGAGAAAACATGCTACCCGAAAGTGGAAGGAGTAATATGCCTGAAGGAACCGTTTTTTATAATAAAAGGGACATTATTTACAGACAACAAATGGAAAGATGAAGAAGTGACATGTAAAGCTGAGGCGCTACAAATTTTTCAGGAAT
The DNA here is from genome assembly GCF_040938575.1 of Ambystoma mexicanum. Classification (NCBI taxonomy): domain Eukaryota; kingdom Metazoa; phylum Chordata; class Amphibia; order Caudata; family Ambystomatidae; genus Ambystoma; species Ambystoma mexicanum. The sequence continues at coordinate 57,835,700 of NC_090939.1, forward strand.
GTCACCTGAAAACCTGCAGTGAATCGAAAAAATGTGTACACCAGTCTGGAATGAGCATATTGCAAAGCTAACCTGGGTGACTGCCATTGAAAAACCGTTCAAACTGCAGAAAGAAATAACATATGAACTTTGTTTCCAGGGAGAAGGAAAAACCGTAATGGGGGTAAACAAAAACTGCAACAGGACTCTCACCATCCCAGACATGAGGAAGGGGACAGCAGCACTCATGGATACTTACTAGGTGTGTGGCAGCCAGGCATACTTGCATCTCCCACAATCATGGAGCGGCATTTGCTCACTGGCCACACTACATTCTGCTCTAATGGTGATACCAGAGAGCCACATCGGTGGGGGCAAGAAAGTGCAAGAAGCTCCTCGTGAAAGGAAGAGCCGCAAATGTATGTCCTGTCCTCTGGCAATAAGGAAGAAATGCTGTCCCGAAACAGACGATCGTCCAATTACATATCCAAAGCATCTTCAGAACTACTGGCGAAGATCCCAGACAGATATCGATTGTTTAGCTGTGCAGAGACTTTCTTTGCCTCACTCATTCCAAGTATCCAGGCACGGGCAAATGCTAAGTGGCTCCAAATAATCCGCTGGCAGCTGATCCAGTTAGCAAACGACACTGAAGAAGGTTTCAACGTGATCAAGGTAGAGCTGAGAGCCCTGCGGCTAATGACAATGCAAAATAGGTATGTCTTAGACCTATTAAAAGCGATGGACAGAGATGTTTGCCGAAAAATTGGAAGTGCCTGTTATGATATGATATGATATGGCATTTGTAATGCGCCTATACACAAGTGTTTCAAGGCGCGACGAGGCAGGGAGGGGGGAACAGGGGGAAGACAGACAACGATCCTACTAGGCCAGGTGTCATTCAGATCGCGCAAGTGCAGTGGTAGGGGGAAGGGAAGAAGTGCAAGGAGGGGAGGGGGGAAGTCCAAGGAGGGGGGGTGGGGGAAGTGCAGTACAAGGTAAGTAGAATAAAATAAATAATAAATCAATAAATAAGGAGGGCCAGCTGGTGGCAAGTGCAAGGTAAGTGCATGTAAGTGCTGGGAAGGGGGGCTGGAGGGATACAGAGACAGTCCCGCAGTGCAGGGGTTGCCAGGGAGGCAGTGCAAGTGGAGAGTGGCTGGGCCCAGGGTCGGGGAGAGTGGCCCAGTTGCAGATTCAGTGCAGTTTCAGCGAAGAATTAGCAGGGGAGAGGGAGAGAGAAAGCAGAAGCAAAGAGGAAGGTTTTGAGGTGCTTCCTGAACCGGAGATGGTTCTCCTCAAGTTTCAGGGAGGCAGGAAGGCTGTTCCAGAAGGAGGCCCCTGCCGCGGAGAGAGATCTACCCCCAGCACGTTGCTTCGAGCAGTGGCTGACCCTGAGGGAGTTGGAGACGGATGAGCGAAGGGATCGGGAAGGAAGATATTTAGGAAGAGAGAGTTGAAGGTATTTAGGCCCCATGCCCCAGATGGCCTTGTGGACAATACAGAGGGTTTTGAACTTTATCCACGCAGCCACTGGGAGCCAGTGTAGAGATTTCAGTCCTGGAGAGATACGGTCCCTGGGCTTGAGGCCAAGGACAAGTCTCGCAGTTCTGTTCTGGATGAGTTGCAGAGGGCGGATAGTGGAGGCAGGCAGATTAAGATAGAGGCTGTTACAGTAGTCCAGCTTCAAGAGAACCAGGGCTCGGGAGACAGTGAGCTTCGGGGGGAAGGAGAGGAAGGGAAGAATACCTCTGAGGAGGTGCAGCTGGTAGTGTGACTTCTTAGAGACGTCGGATATATGCGGAGAGAAGGAGAGTGTGGAGTCGAAGATAACCCCGAGGTTTTTTGCCTTGCAGGTAGGAACAGGAAGAGGGCCAAGAGAGGCCGGCCAGACAGCTGCAGGGAAGGAGGGGGTGGGTGTGCCGATGAGTAGAATCTCAGTCTTACTGGCACTTTTGTACCTTCTGAAGACACAGATAATGGTACATTGTCCCACGTGATCGCCGCAGTACACAACCTAGGAGAAAGAATGAAAACCAAAGGTGGGGCAGAAGCAAGCACGTGGTTCGACAACCTATTCTCCTGGGTCCCATCATGGTTGGGGATGACTGTCAAACTACTAATGCCCACAGTGGTCTTTTTACTTCTAATTTTTTGCGTGTGCCAGATGGGCCTTCGATGTTGTGAAAACGCAGTACCAAATGGTACATTGATGATGGTGACAATGGGCAATGCTCGATGTGCAATACAAGCTATGCAGGAAGCTCAGGTGCAAACAGGTGACGAGGGTGGGCCCAAATACCAAATGGTGCCAATATACCATAGTTGGGATATAGTGGCCATGGTGGATGGCGGATTTACCACCCCATTCCAAGGTGAGTGGGGCGGTAAATCCCCATTCCCCATTTACCCTTCCCCATTCCCATTTTTGCCCCATAGGGCATAATGGGAGTGGGGAAGGCGCTAATTACGGCACCGTAAATTACGGTGCCCTAATTAGCACCAAGGCGGGTTAGCGCCTTGCATTTTAATGCCTGCTAAAAGTAGGTGTTAAAATGGTAATCAGGCGTTAAGGGTTAACGGCGCCGACGGCGCCGTTAAACCCTTAACGCCTGGGTTGTAATGAGGCCTTGTATCTTTCACCTTCCACAGTGCATCATTATCCTCAGCGTGACCCGGGTAGCGGGGCCGGGTTGGAAAATAACTGTAGATTGTCCTCGATGAAACAAAAGCCTCAATCTTATACCAAGAAACTGTTTATATATATATATATATATATATATATATATAATGCATCACAATGATATCCCTCCTGCACAACCCCCTTGACAAAATCTACAAACACTGTAAGAATAGAAGAATGTGTTATTATTTGACAAAATAGTCAGGATACCCAAACCTCCTCAGTTATGTACAAACACCCAGTGCCCCTGGCCTCCTACTACGTGCTTCTCTAGGGGTAATGTAAATAGAGCAATACCAAGTCCTTATGCCATGACTACCCCGATGCTGCTAGAGTGCAAAGGAACACAAGCGCGACAGTATTGTGAGCTCATGTAAATTCCTTAAAGAGATACATAGAATGCAATCAAATCTGAATGTATGAGTTTAACATGTATTACTGCTGTCAACCATATTGGTCTGTTGTTCCTGCGTGCTTCATCAACCCTAATGCTACCTCACGTATCATGTTTACCATATAACGCAAGAGCTGCTATTTTTGCAAATACTCACCCTGTAGTGATTAATATGTCGGAATTGAAACAATATTATGCCTCCTATCGCAACAATTGTATGTGTATTGGCCTACGCCAAGTTGTCTAAACATCATATGCAAACAAACTCCACGGCAAGGTCTTGACCTTAGAGAAAGTAATGTAAGTCGCCATCTTGGATTAAGCCGCCATTTTAGGTTCTCTTGTTATATGGAAGTCATCCTGAACATCAAAATGGAGGCCGAATGACATTCTGAGTAAGATTCTGGCCGTTTTGACCTCCGTACACACGAATAATTAATATGCCTGCAGGCCACTTGTCGGGGTCGCGAACTGAGACCTTGTCCTACTGTTGACCTATGTGTAAATGTACAACTATATCAGCGAAACTAATCAAAATGCATATATTATAGGATTGACCTGGCAAGGAACCCATAGGCCGACTGCTAGAATGGTTAACCCGCGAGAGGGTTGGCCAATGGCTGGACAAATAGTATAAAAGACCCAAGTATTCCAATGTACGGTGTCTCTCACTAATGCATCGAACCTTCATTGAAGTTTGTTACATTACTCTGAGAGCCGAATAGCTATCCGTTTGTCAATTGACTTTGGTAACTGTTGTAGCTTTTAAATAAAGCACTTGTATGTTCTTTGTAAACTGTGTTGGTGTGTTTCTTTCTGGGCTTCCGGCCTCATATTATTTTTATGTTTTCACAAATAGAAACGTTGGTATAGTTAACATATGTGAAATGACTATGTAAAGGTGCAAACGATGTAGACGTGTAACCCTTTAGAAAATCAATAAGCATTATACATTATACGAATCCCTTTGTCTTCAATATAATCTGCAGCATACGAGAAGAGTATCATTGTGGGCATATCCAAGGTCACTTCCCCTACCTTCCTATTGAAGCCTGCCAGAGAAAGCAAAGGCCCGAGCTACACCGCCTCACCTCCCCCAATTCGGCTGGAGCCGCTTCAAGCATTCATATTCCCCCGCAGCTCACATGGCCACGGCCAGCCACCTGAATTATTTACAACCTAGCAGTAAAACCTGGCCATAACCAAAGAACAGAGGTGCCCCCTCATAGGTCCCATGGCCCACCAGTTCACCCCAGATTAATGGCGCTTGTAAAATAAGACACCTAATATTGCACCAACATTGTGTAAAAGCATCTGTCATTACTTCTAACGAGACCTAAAACTCGGACAGCTTACCCCGTGCCCTGAGACCCGACCCCATGACCCATGATACCTAGTCAACAGGAAAACAGTAACCATGTATTGATGTATCGTCAAAGTATTCCACCCAATGTGCATCCCTCCTGCCTGTGTTGTATTAACCTGTAGAATAACCTATTGTAGGATTTACAGGACAACTGGCATTGCAGTATTGAACGAATGGGGTGTGCCTGGCCCTAAGGGCAGAAAGCCAAGAAAGACGTCCATCCATGACACTGACCACCCCTGGCCTGGCAGCACCTCCCGGATGAGCCCAGCTGACCTACCCACCCCACGTTGGCACCCGGCGTTGTCCACCAACCACGAAGCGACACATCACAGCTGCACATATAGTTAGTCGACGCCACCCAATCCCCATGTACATGTGCCCCCTATAGTGTGTAGGTTCTTATGACACTTTTTGTAAATATAAACGCCCATCTTTGCGATTGTCAGCCAGAGCGCTCTCGGAGTTTGCAGAGTTCTTTGCATGCCCTATTTGACTTAGATAAAACTTCCATTAAGCTCACCCACACTTGGTCCTAGCCTTATTCCCATTTTGGGAGAGTCCATTATTGCCTCTCATTGCGGGGAGGGTCGTGCTATTTGGGGACGCTCGCCTCCAGTTTGGACAAAGTAGGCGGATTGCAAGTAGAAAAAAAAGGTGCTCATTAGCTAGACATGTAGTTGTTAGTTGTAGAAAGTGCAAGATCACGCGTGTGGGTTACGGTGTGTGTGCACAGTCTGGGAAAGCCTCGCCTCCTGGTGCGGGGGCTACTTCAGGTGTGCAAACAGGCATAGCTTGGCAAAATAGGTAAGCGTGCACAGTCTAGGAAAACCTCGCCTCATGGTGTGGGGGCTACTTTAGGTGTGCAAACAGGCATAACTTGGCAAATAGGTAAGTGTGCACAGTCTGGGAAAGCCTCGCCTCCTGGTGCGGGGGGCTACTTCAGGTGTGCAAACAGGCATAGCTTGGCAAAATAGGTAAGTGTGCACAGTCTGGGAAAGCCTCGCCTCATGGTGCGGGGGGCTACTTCAGGTGTGCAAACAAGCATAGCTTGGCAAAATAGGTAAGCGTGCAGAGTCTGGGAAAGCCTCGCCTCATGGTGCGGGGGCTACTTCAGGTGTGCAAACAGGCATAGCTTCACAAAATAGGTAAGCGTGCACAGTCTGGGAAAGCATCGCCTCCTGCGGTGGAGGGCTACTTCAGGTGTGCAAACAGGTATAGCTTGGCAAAATAGGTAAGCGTGCACAGTCTGGGAAAGCCTCGCCTCATGGTGCAGGGGCTACTTCAGGTGTGCAAACAGGCATAACTTGGCAAATAGGTAAGTGTACACAGTCTGGTAAAGCCTTGCCTCCTGGTGCGGGGGGCTACTTCAGGTGTGCAAACAGGCATAGCTTGGCAAAATAGGTAAGCGTGCACAGTCTGGGAAAGCCTCGCCTCATGGTGTTGGGGCTACTTCAGGTGTGCAAACAGGCATAGCTTGGCAAAATAGGTAAGCGTGCACAGTCCGGGAAAGCCTCGCCTCATGGTGCGGGGGCTACTTCAGGTGTGCAAAGAGGCATAACTTGGCAAAATAGGTAAGTGTGCACAGTCTAGGAAAGCCTCGCCTCATGCTGTGGGGGGGCTACTTCAGGTGTGTAAACAGGTACAACTTGGCAAAATAGGTAAGTGTGCACAGTCTAGGAAAGCCTCGCCTCATGGTGTGGGGGGGCTACTTCAGGTGTGCAAAAAGGTACAACTTGGCAAAATAGGTAAGTGTGCACAGTCTGGGAAAGCCTCGCCTCATGGTGCAGGGGTTACTTCAGGTGCGCAAACATGCATAACTTGCCAACATAGGCAAGCGTGCACAGTCTGGGAAAACCTAGCCTCATGGTGCGGGGGCTACTTCAGGTGTGCAAAGAGGCATAACTTGGCAAAATAGGTAATTGTGCACAGTGTGGGAAAGCCTCGCCTCCTGGTGCGGGTGGCTACTTCAGGTGTGCAAACAGGCATAGCTTGGCAAAATAGGTAAGCGTGCACAGTCTGGGAAAGCCTCGCCTCCTGGTGCGGGGGGCTACTTCAGGTGTGCAAGCAGGCATAGCTTGGCAAAATAGGTAAGCGTGCACAGTCTGGGAAAGCGTTGCCTCATGGTGCGGGGGCTACTTCAGGTGTGCAAACAGGCATAACTTGGCAAATAGGTAAGTGTGCACAGTCTGGGAAAGCCTCGCCTCCTGGTGCGGGGGGCTACTTTAGGTGTGCAAACAGGCGTAGCTTGGCAAAGTAGGTAAGCGTGCACAGTCTGGGAAAGCCTCGCCTCATGGTGCGGGGGCTAGTTCAGGTGTGCAAAGAGACATAACTTGGCAAAATAGGTAAGTGTGCACAGTCTAGGAAAGCCTCTCCTTCTGGTGCGGGGGGTTACTTCAGGTGTGCAAACAGGTATAACTTGGCAAAATAGGTAAGTGTGTACAGTCTGGGAAAGCTTCGCCTCATGGTGCGGGCGATTACATCAGGTGTGCAAACAGGCATAACTTGCCAAAATAGGTAAGCGTGCACAGTCTGGGAAAGCCTCGCCTCATGGTGCGGGAGGCTACTTCAGGTGTGCAAACAGGCATAGCTTGGCAAAATAGGTAAGCGTGCACAGTCTGGGAAAGCCTCGCCTCATGGTGCGGGGGCTACTTCAGGTGTGCAAAGAGGCATAACTTGGCAAAATAGGTAAGTGTGCACAGTCTAGGAAAGCCTCGCCTCATGGTGTGGGGGGGTACTTCAGGTGTGCAAACAGGTACAACTTGGCAAAATAGGTAAGTGTGCACAGTCTAGGAAAGCCTCGCCTCATGGTGTAGGGGGGCTACTTCAGGTGTGCAAACAGGTACAACTTGACAAAATAGGTAAGTTTGCACAGTCTGGGAAAGCCTCGCCTCATGGTGCGGGGGGTTACTTCAGGTGCGCAAACAGGCATAACTTGCCAAAATAGGCAAGCGTGCACAGTCTGGGAAAGCCTAGCCTCATGGTGCGGGGGCTACTTCAGGTGTGCAAAGAGGCATAACTTGGCAAAATAGGTAAGTGTGCACAGTCTGGGAAAGCCTCGCCTCCTGGTGCGGGTGGCTACTTCAGGTGTGCAAACAGGCATAGCTTGGCAAAATAGGTAAGCGTGCACAGTCTGGGAAAGCCTCGCCTCCTGGTGCGGGGGGTTACTTGAGGTGTGCAAACAGGCATAACTTGGCAAAATAGGTAAGTGTGTACAGTCTGGGAAAGCTTCGCCTCATGGTGCGGGGGGTTACTTCAAGTGTGCAAACAGGCATAACTTGCCAAAATAGGTAAGTGTGCACGGTCTGGGAAAGCCTCGCCTCATGGTGCGGGAGGCTACTTCAGGCGTGCAAACAGGCATAGCTTGGCAAAAGAGGTAAGCGTGCACAGTCTGGGAAAGCATCGCCTCCTGGGGTGGAGGGCTACTTCAGGTGTGCAAACAGGCATAGCTTGGCAAAATAGGTAAGCGTGCACAGTCTGGGAAAGCCTCGCCTCATGGTGCGGGGGCTACTTCAGGTGTGCAAACAGGCATAACTTGGCAAATAGGTAAGTGTACACAGTCTGGGAAAGCCTCGCCTCCTGGTGCGGGGGGCTACTTCAGGTGTGCAAACAGGCATAGCTTGGCAAAATAGGTAAGCGTGCACAGTCTGGGAAAGCCTCGCCTCATGGTGCGGGGGCTACTTCAGGTGTGCAAAGAGGCATAACTTGGCAAAATAGGTAAGTGTGCACAGTCTAGGAAAGCCTCGCCTCATGGTGTGGGGGGGCTACTTCAGGTGTGCAAACAGGTACAACTTGGCAAAATAGGTAAGTGTGCACAGTCTAGGAAAGCCTCGCCTCATGGTGTAGGGGGGCTACTTCAGGTGTGCAAACAGGTACAACTTGGCAAAATAGGTAAGTGTGCACAGTCTAGGAAAGCCTCGCCTCATGGTGTGGGGGGGGTACTTCAGGTGTGCAAACAGGTACAACTTGGCAAAATAGGTAAGTGTGCACAGTCTAGGAAAGCCTCGCCTCATGGTGTAGGGGGGCTACTTCAGGTGTGCAAACAGGTACAACTTGACAAAATAGGTAAGTTTGCACAGTGTGGGAAAGCCTCGCCTCATGGTGCGGGGGGTTACTTCAGGTGCGCAAACAGGCATAACTTGCCAAAATAGGCAAGCGTGCACAGTCTGGGAAAGCCTAGCCTCATGGTGCGGGGGCTACTTCAGGTGTGCAAAGAGGCATAACTTGGCAAAATAGGTAAGTGTGCACAGTCTGGGAAAGCCTCGCCTCCTGGTGCGGGTGGCTACTTCAGGTGTGCAAACAGGCATAGCTTGGCAAAATAGGTAAGCGTGCACAGTCTGGGAAAGCCTCGCCTCCTGGTGCGGGGGGTTACTTGAGGTGTGCAAACAGGCATAACTTGACAAAATAGGTAAGTGTGTACAGTCTGGGAAAGCTTCGCCTCATGGTGCGGGGGGTTACTTCAACTGTGCAAACAGGCATAACTTGCCAAAATAGGTAAGTGTGCACGGTCTGGGAAAGCCTCGCCTCATGGTGCGGGAGGCTACTTCAGGCGTGCAAACAGGCATAGCTTGGCAAAATAGGTAAGCGTGCACAGTCTGGGAAAGCATCGCCTCCTGGGGTGGAGGGCTACTTCAGGTGTGCAAACAGGCATAACTTGGCAAATAGGTAAGTGTACACAGTCTGGGAAAGCCTCGCCTCCTGGTGCGGGGGGCTACTTCAGGTTTGCAAACAGGCATAGCTTGGCAAAATAGGTAAGCGTGCACAGTCTGGGAAAGCCTCGCCTCATGGTGCGGGGGCTACTTCAGGTGTGCAAAGAGGCATAACTTGGCAAAATAGGTAAGTGTGCACAGTCTAGGAAAGCCTCGCCTCATGGTGTGGGGGGGCTACTTCAGGTGTGCAAACAGGTACAACTTGGCAAAATAGGTAAGTGTGCACAGTCTAGGAAAGCCTCGCCTCATGGTGTAGGGGGGCTACTTCAGGTGTGCAAACAGGTACAACTTGGCAAAATAGGTAAGTTTGCACAGTCTGGGAAAGCCTCGCCTCATGTTGCGGGGGGTTACTTCAAGTGCGCAAACAGACATAACTTGCCAAAATAGGCAAGCGTGCACAGTCTGGGAAAGCCTAGCCTCATGGTGCGGGGGCTACTTCAGGTGTGCAAAGAGGCATAACTTGGCAAAATAGGTAAGTGTGCACAGTCTGGGAAAGCCTCGCCTCCTGGTGTGGGTGGCTACTTCAGGTGTGCAAACAGGCATAGCTTGGCAAAATAGGTAAGCGTGCACACTCTGGGAAAGCCTCGCCTCCTGGTGCGGGGGGCTACTTCAGGTGTGCAAACAGGCATAGCTTGGCAAAATAGGTAAGTGTGCACAGTCTGGGAAAGCCTCGCCTCCTGGTGCGGGGGGCTACTTCAGGTGTGCAAACAGGCATAGCTTGGCAAAATAGGTAAGTGTGCACAGTCTGGGAAAGCCTCGCCTCATGGTGCGGGGGGCTACTTCAGGTGTGCAAACAAGCATAGCTTGGCAAAATAGGTTAGCGTGCAATGTCTGGGAAAGCCTCGCCTCATGGTGCGGGGGCTACTTCAGGTGTGCAAACAGGCATAGCTTCGCAAAATAGGTAAGCGTGCACAGTCTGGGAAAGCATCGCCTCCTGCGGTGGAGGGCTACTTCAGGTGTGCAAACAGGCATAGCTTGGCAAAATAGGTAAGCGTGCACAGTCTGGGAAAGCCTCGCCTCATGGTGCAGGGGCTACTTCAGGTGTGCAAACAGGCATAACTTGGCAAATAGGTAAGTGTACACAGTCTGGTAAAGCCTTGCCTCCTGGTGCGGGGGGCTACTTCAGGTGTGCAAACAGGCATAGCTTGGCAAAATAGGTAAGCGTGCACAGTCTGGGAAAGCCTCGCCTCATGGTGTTGGGGCTACTTCAGGTGTGCAAACAGGCATAGCTTGGCAAAATAGGTAAGCGTGCACAGTCCGGGAAAGCCTCGCCTCATGGTGCGGGGGCTACTTCAGGTGTGCAAAGAGGCATAACTTGGCAAAATAGGTAAGTGTGCACAGTCTAGGAAAGCCTCGCCTCATGGTGTGGGGTGGCTACTTCAGGTGTGTAAACAGGTACAACTTGGCAAAATAGGTAAGTGTGCACAGTCTAGGAAAGCCTCGCCTCATGGTGTGGGGGGGCTACTTCAGGTGTGCAAAAAGGTACAACTTGGCAAAATAGGTAAGTGTGCACAGTCTGGGAAAGCCTCGCCTCATGGTGCGGGGGTTACTTCAGGTGCGCAAACAGGCATAACTTGCCAACATAGGCAAGCGTGCACAGTCTGGGAAAACCTAGCCTCATGGTGCGGGGGCTACTTCAGGTGTGCAAAGAGGCATAACTTGGCAAAATAGGTAATTGTGCACAGTGTGGGAAAGCCTCGCCTCCTGGTGCGGGTGGCTACTTCAGGTGTGCAAACAGGCATAGCTTGGCAAAATAGGTAAGCGTGCACAGTCTGGGAAAGCCTCGCCTCCTGGTGCGGGGGGCTACTTCAGGTGTGCAAGCAGGCATAGCTTGGCAAAATAGGTAAGCGTGCACAGTCTGGGAAAGCGTTGCCTCATGGTGCGGGGGCTACTTCAGGTGTGCAAACAGGCATAACTTGGCAAATAGGTAAGTGTGCACAGTCTGGGAAAGCCTCGCCTCCTGGTGCGGGGGGCTACTTTAGGTGTGCAAACAGGCGTAGCTTGGCAAAGTAGGTAAGCGTGCACAGTCTGGGAAAGCTTCGCCTCATGGTGCGGGCGATTACATCAGGTGTGCAAACAGGCATAACTTGCCAAAATAGGTAAGCGTGCACAGTCTGGGAAAGCCTCGCCTCATGGTGCGGGAGGCTACTTCAGGTGTACAAACAGGCATAGCTTGGCAAAATAGGTAAGCGTGCACAGTCTAGGAAAGCCTCGCCTCATGGTGTGGGGGGGTACTTCAGGTGTGCAAACAGGTACAACTTGGCAAAATAGGTAAGTGTGCACAGTCTAGGAAAGCCTCTCCTTCTGGTGCGGGGGGTTACTTCAGGTGTGCAAACAGGCATAACTTGGCAAAATAGGTAAGTGTGTACAGTCTGGGAAAGCTTCGCCTCATGGTGCGGGCGATTACATCAGGTGTGCAAACAGGCATAACTTGCCAAAATAGGTAAGCGTGCACAGTCTGGGAAAGCCTCGCCTCATGGTGCGGGAGGCTACTTCAGGTGTACAAACAGGCATAGCTTGGCAAAATAGGTAAGCGTGCACAGTCTGGGAAAGCCTCGCCTCATGGTGCGGGGGCTACTTCAGGTGTGCAAAGAGGCATAACTTGGCAAAATAGGTAAGTGTGCACAGTCTAGGAAAGCCTCGCCTCATGGAGTGGGGGGGTACTTCAGGTGTGCAAACAGGTACAACTTGGCAAAATAGGTAAGTGTGCACAGTCTAGGAAAGCCTCACCTCATGGTGTAGGGGGGCTACTTCAGGTGTGCAAACAGGTACAACTTGACAAAATAGGTAAGTTTGCACAGTCTGGGAAAGCCTCGCCTCATGGTGCGGGGGGTTACTTCAGGTGCGCAAACAGGCATAACTTGCCAAAATAGGCAAGCGTGCACAGTCTGGGAAAGCCTAGCCTCATGGTGCGGGGGCTACTTCAGGTGTGCAAAGAGGCATAACTTGGCAAAATAGGTAAGTGTGCACAGTCTGGGAAAGCCTCGCCTCCTGGTGCGGGTGGGTACTTCAGGTGTGCAAACAGGCATAGCTTGGCAAAATAGGTAAGCGTGCACAGTCTGGGAAAGCCTCGCCTCCTGGTGCGGGGGGTTACTTGAGGTGTGCAAACAGGCATAACTTGGCAAAATAGGTAAGTGTGTACAGTCTGGGAAAGCTTCACCTCATGGTGCGGGGGGTTACTTCAAGTGTGCAAACAGGCATAACTTGCCAAAATAGGTAAGTGTGCACGGTCTGGGAAAGCCTCGCCTCATGGTGCGGGAGGCTACTTCAGGCGTGCAAACAGGCATAGCTTGGCAAAATAGGTAAGCGTGCACAGTCTGGGAAAGCATCGCCTCCTGGGGTGGAGGGCTACTTCAGGTGTGCAAACAGGCATAGCTTGGCAAAATAGGTAAGCGTGCACAGTCTGGGAAAGTCTCGCCTCATGGTGCGGGGGCTACTTCAGGTGTGCAAACAGGCATAACTTGGCAAATAGGTAAGTGTACACAGTCTGGGAAAGCCTCGCCTCCTGGTGCGGGGGGCTACTTCAGGTGTGCAAACAGGCATAGCTTGGCAAAATAGGTAAGCGTGCACAGTCTGGGAAAGCCTCGCCTCATGGTGCGGGGGCTACTTCAGGTGTGCAAAGAGGCATAACTTGGCAATATAGGTAAGTGTGCACAGTCTAGGAAAGCCTCGCCTCATGGTGTGGGGGGGCTACTTCAGGTGTGCAAACAGGTACAACTTGGCAAAATAGGTAAGTGTGCACAGTCTAGGAAAGCCTCGCCTCATGGTGTAGGGGGGCTACTTCAGGTGTGCAAACAGGTACAACTTGGCAAAATAGGTAAGTTTGCACAGTCTGGGAAAGCCTCGCCTCATGGTGCGGGGGGTTACTTCAGGTGCGCAAACAGACATAACTTGCCAAAATAGGCAAGCGTGCACAGTCTGGGAAAGCCTAGCCTCATGGTGCGGGGGCTACTTCAGGTGTGCAAAGAGGCATAACTTGGCAAAATAGGTAAGTGTGCACAGTCTGGGAAAGCCTCGCCTCCTGGTGTGGGTGGCTACTTCAGGTGAGCAAACAGGCATAGCTTGGCAAAATAGGTAAGCGTGCACATTCTGGGAAAGCCTCGCCTCCTGGTGCGGGGGGCTACTTCAGGTGTGCAAACAGGCATAGCTTGGCAAAATAGGTAAGCGTGCACAGTCTGGGAAAGCCTCGCCTCATGGTGCGGGGGCTACTTCAGGTGTGCAAAGAGGCATAACTTGGCAAAATAGGTAAGTGTGCACAGTCTAGGAAAGCCTCGCCTCATGGTGTGGGGGGGCTACTTCAGGTGTGCAAACAGGTACAACTTGGCAAAATAGGTAAGTTTGCACAGTCTTGGAAAGCCTCGCCTCATGGTGCGGGGGGTTACTTCAGGTGCGCAAACAGGCATAACTTGCCAAAATAGGCAAGCGTGCACAGTCTGGGAAAGCCTAGCCTCATGGTGCGGGGGCTACTTCAGGTCTGCAAAGAGGCATAACTTGGCAAAATAGGTAAGTGTGCACAGTCTGGGAAAGCCTCGCCTCCTGGTGTGGGTGGCTACTTCAGGTGTGCAAACAGGCATAGCTTGGCAAAATAGGTAAGCGTGCACAGTCTGGGAAAGCCTCGCCTCCTGGTGCGGGGGGCTACTTCAGGTGTGCAAACAGGCATAGCTTGGCAAAATAGGTAAGTGTGCACAGTCTAGGAAAGCCTTGCCTTCTGGTGCGGGGGGTTACTTGAGGTGTGCAAACAGGCATAACTTGGCAAAATAGGTAAGTGTGTACAGTCTGGGAAAGCTTCGCCTCATGGTGCGGGGGGTTACTTCAAGTGTGCAAACAGGCATAACTTGCCAAAATAGGTAAGCGTGCACAGTCTGGGAAAGCCTCACCTCATGGTGCGGGAGGCTACTTCAGGTGTGCAAACAGGCATAGCTTGGCAAAATAGGCAAGCATGCACAGTCTGGGAAAACCTAGCCTCATGGTGCGGGGGCTACTTCAGGTGTGCAAAGAGGCATAACTTGGCAAAATAGGTAATTGTGCACAGTCTGGGAAAGCCTCGCCTCCTGGTGCGGGTGGCTACTTCAGGTGTGCAAACAGGCATAGCTTGGCAAAATAGGTAAGCGTGCACAGTCTGGGAAAGCCTCGCCTCCTGGTGCGGGGGGCTACTTCAGGTGTGCAAGCAGGCATAGCTTGGCAAAATAGGTAAGCGTGCACAGTCTGGGAAAGCCTTGCCTCATGGTGCGGGGGCTACTTCAGGTGTGCAAACAGGCATAACTTGGCAAATAGGTAAGTGTGCACAGTCTGGGAAAGCCTCGCCTCCTGGTGCGGGGGGCACTTTAGGTGTGCAAACAGGCGTAGCTTGGCAAAGAAGGTAAGCGTGCACAGTCTGGGAAAGCCTCGCCGTCTGGTGCGGGGGTTACTTCAGGTGTGCAAACAGGCATAACTTGGCAAAATAGGTAAGTGTGTACAGTCTGGGAAAGCTTCGCCTCATGGTGCGGGGGGTTACTTCAGGTGTGCAAACAGGCATAGCTTGGCAAAATAGGTAAGCGTGCACAGTCTGGGAAAGCCTCGCCTCATGGTGCAGGGGCTACTTCAGGTGTGCAAAGAGGCATAACTTGGCAAAATAGGTAAGTGTGCACAGTCTGGGAAAGCCTCGCCTCCTGGTGCGGGGGGATACTTCAGGTGTGCAAACAGGCATAGCTTCGCAAAATAGGTAAGCGTGCACAGTCTGGGAAAGCATCGCCTCCTGGGGTGGAGGGCTACTTCAGGTGTGCAAACAGGCATAGCTTGGCAAAATAGGTAAGCGTGCACAGTCTGGGAAAGCCTTGCCTCATGGTGCGGGGGCTACTTCAGGTGTGCAAACAGGCATAACTTGGCAAGTAGGTAAGTGTACACAGTCTGGGAAAGCCTCGCCTCCTGGTGCGGGGGGCTACTTCAGGTGTGCAAACAGGCATAGCTTGGCAAAATAGGTAAGCGTGCACAGTCTGGGAAAGCCTCGCCTCATGGTGCGGGGGCTACTTCAGGTGTGCAAAGAGGCATAACTTGGCAAAATAGGTAAGTGTGCACAGTCTAGGAAAGCCTCGCCTCATGGTGTGAGGGGGCTACTTCAGGTGTGCAAACAGGTACAACTTGTCAAAATAGGTAAGTGTGCACAGTCTAGGAAAGCCTCGCCTCATGGTGTAGGGGGGATACTTCAGGTGTGCAAACAGGAACAACTTGGCAAAATAGGTAAGTTTGCACAGTCTGGGAAAGCCTCGCCTCGTGGTGTGGGTGGTTACTTCAGGTGCGCAAACAGGCATAACTTGCCAAAATAGGCAAGCGTGCACAGTCTGGGAAAGCCTAGCCTCATGGTGCGGGGGCTACTTCAGGTGTGCAAAGAGGCATAACTTGGCAAAATAGGTAAGTGTGCACAGTCTGGGAAAGCCTTGCGTCCTGGTGCGGGTGGCTACTTCAGGTGTGCAAACAGGCATAGCTTGGCAAAATAGGTAAGCGTGCACAGTCTGGGAAAGCCTCGCCTCCTGGTGCGGGGGGCTACTTCAGGTGTGCAAACAAGCATAGCTTGGCAAAATAGGTAAGTGTGCACAGTCTAGGAAAGCCTCGCCTTCTGGTGCGGGGGGTTACTTGAGGTGTGCAAACAGGCATAACTTGGCAAAATAGGTAAGTGTGTACAGTCTGGGAAAGCGTCGCCTCATGGTGCGGGGGGTTACCTCAAGTGTGCAAACAGGCATAACTTGCCAAAATAGGTAAGCGTGCACAGTCTGGGAAAGCCTCGCCTCATGGTGCGGAAGGCTACTTCAGGTGTGCAAACAGGCATAGCTTGGCAAAATAGGTAAGCGTGCACAGTCTGGGAAAGCCTCGCCTCATGGTGCAGGGGCTACTTCAGGTGTGCAAAGAGGCATAACTTGGCAAATAGGTAAGTGTGCACAGTCTGGGAAAGCATCGCCTCCTGGTGCGGGGGGCTACTTCAGGTGTGCAAACAGGCATAGCTTGGCAAAATAGGTAAGCGTGCACAGTCTGGGAAAGCCTCCCCTCATGGTGCGGGGGGCTACTTCAGGTGTGCAAACAGGCATAGCTTGGCAAAATAGGTAAGCGTACACAGTCTGGGAAAGCCTCGCCTCATGGTGCGGGGGCTACTTCAGGTGTGCAAACAGGCATAACTTGGCAAATAGGTAAGTGTACACAGTCTGGGAAAGCCTCGCCTCCTGGTGCGGGGGGCTACTTCAGGTGTGCAAACAGGCATAGCTTGGCAAAATAGGTAAGTGTGCACAGTCTGGGAAAGTCTCGCCTCATGGTGCAGGGGGTTATTTCAGGTGTGCAAACAGGCATTGTTTGGCAAAATAGGTAAGTGTGCACAGTCTGGGAAAGCCTCGCCTCATAGGTTAAGCATTTTAATTGAAACTTGGTGGAACTGGGACAGGTTTAACATGAGCAAGTATTAGGTGTCATATGAAATTAAATTGTTTATCTCTAAGAAAGTGAGAGCATTTTCCACTGTTTAAACGGTCTTTTTCACGTGCTGAGTATGATGCTGCAGCAAAAATAGGTTTCTTGCTGAAAAAACTCTTGCCTGGAAATTGCTTTGTTGTTTCCCTGTCTGCTTCTGAAGACAGAATGTTCAGAATACAGTCAATACCAGTGGTTAATGACTGCAAACTTGCACTCTGAACATTCTGATTGGCTGAGGGTAGGTATTACATCCCACTACCGGCAATGGTCACTGTGGCACCGCGGTATGCATTGTAATTTGTTACTTTTTGCCTCCCCAAAGATGGCGGTGAAATTCCCCAGTCGTGCAGTAGTAGGAGGTGCAGCCTTTGCACGCACGTTTCCGACGCCGGAGAGAAGTCAGGTGACACAATATAGCAGTCGCGTAACAACAACTCAACGCATCGCTACTCTTCAGAAGGACGCTGCAACGGACGAATCATTATCGGCGCTCTCCATTTACCGCCCGGAACCTAACATCAGGAATTTCACTATCTCTCATCAAGATTCTTTCCTCGCTTCCCGGGGACGAGTCTTTCCCCGACTGCCTCAGAAGCGCTCCTGCCCTAAACCGCTCGACTTTGCTAGATGGTACATTTTATGTCGATTCCGTTACTTGCTTTGACTTCTAGAATCTTTACTAATCCATCTTACCTTTCGGCAGCACCAGGTCCGTTCCGTGACCAGCCCGCAGTCCAGGCTATGCGTATCCTTGCTATATGCCCATTCAAGTCCCTCTAGTAGGTGGCAATTCGGTACCTCCTCCTCTAATATATTACAGTCATACCTCTCTTCTTTCCTGTTACCTCTATCCGCTCTAGAGTTCAAGGACTCCCTCAGTTCCCCTGAAGCGGATCCTGTTAAACCAATTGAGAAACCAGCTTGCATCCTTTAGGTAGGGGGTTCCTATTCTCGACTCATACTTTCTATCTCTTGCTTGCTCTGACTTTAACCTTTCTTTTCTTATCACTTACCTTGTAGTGGGCGGTTCCGTCCATCAACGATCATCCAATCCATCTGGAATACTGAATTCCGACTGCCATTCGAGTCCAGCTCCAGAACGCGAAGATCCCCAAACTTCTGAGGAGCGACATCCGTTCCAGAGCAGGGTTTTCTGCCCCAGAGGGTTTCCCTGGGAGTACTCCCCCCTCCTTTCCTGGTTTGCTAAGGAAGGAGGGTGGTAGAATTTTCAGGTGAATTCTCATTGTCCTCACTCACGGTCATCAAGGCAGGTTAGTGGAGATCTGCCTTTATTTTTGGTATCACTGTCTAATTGCCTGTTTACATACAGAATTGTAATAGTAGGTCAATAACGATCTCCATGTGTAATATATAGTGTATCTTAATATCAAAAGTTTTGCAAAATAAATCTATATATTTTGAAAACCTTGTCTCCCACACTAATTATGAAGCTTTAACTCACACAATGAGACTACTTTGCACGACTCAGTACTCATGTAAACCACCTCATTTTTAAAGTAGATGTTGTGAAGTAGTGTTTCACTGTGAGTTAAGGTTTCATTGTAGTGTGAGGAACTATGTTTTCCTTTCCACATTTTTTTACCATGTGTTTGTAGTAGTGTTAAATGCATTTGTGTGGGTAGTAACCTTCAGACCTTTTTGAAAGGTATTTTGCAGTTCATTTCCACTGTATCTTTTCCAAGTGTGTAATGTCTGCGATTTTGCCTGCATGTAGGATTCTGCATGTGCTGCGGTGGTTGACCTTTGTTGAGTGTAGCTTTGCATGCATTACGCATGTTTCCAAGCATGTCCAGAGGTATCCGGGTAGTCAAGTGGATTGCGGCTGCACACAGGGATGCACATGCATTACCTGCATCCACGCCCCGGTCCACAGGTGTCTAGGCCAGGAGGATAGCTCAGGGGCAATGTGTTTGTCTTGGAAACAATGCATCAGGGTAGGAAATGGGCTGGAACAAGAAGGACCAGAGCTCCAGCAAAGTGTGCCTTGCGGAGGAGAAGAGGCCCAGGGGTAGCCCAGGTCTGTCTTGAAGCCAAGAGAGCCTACCTGCAGAAACATCTAAAACCTCTCCTCCTGGTCAGAAGCTGCCCAAAGTGGTGTACACGTCTTGCAATTCACAGACATTTAGTTCTTAGGGTGAACCTTGTGGCGAATGGAAATAGCGGGGCCCAACTTCCATTTCTCCTTTAAAAAGGAGATTCTTGCTGAATCAAGGACACAGCAATGTGTGCAATTTAAAAGGGCAGCATGCACAATTTAGGTCAAAAACAGGGGTGTGGGGCCTGTTTAGCACATTACATTATCCGGTCTACTTTCGCCATTATGGCCCTTTTCATAAACAGAGTGCTTCTCCTGTGATTTATTTGCTGATCTGGGGCTGCACCTTGGCACCGAGAGATTCATGTGAAATTACATAATGAGATGTTGCGTAATATACCCGACACGACATGACCCTATCCGGCCGGTGTAACAGAAACCGGTATCATGTCCCCAAAAATAAAAGCAGGCGGTGAAAGCATAAACCAATGGAAATGCAAAACGAGCGAAACTGCCTTAAAAAAGCAGGAAATCTAGTGGCAACAAAGTCAAACGAGTCCACCGCGCTTGCAATGCAATCTCAACAGGAACAAGGCTGCAGGTAACTGGTTAGTGTGGGTACATTGCCAGTGTACACCACGGCAGTGCGGTACAGTGGCATGAGAGAGATCCAGCCACTGAGCGCCGATTAGAGAATTCTAATATGCTTCCCTCGCATAAAGTATTTATTGTATCGAAGATTCAGCCTGACACGTGTTTCGAGCAAAAACGTGCTCTTCCTCCGAGGCTGATAAGACATAACAGTGATTCCGATGTGCCTCATGATTATACAAAACTAAACAACCGTGGCACCAAACAAAAGTTGCACAAGTCAGCAGTTCAACATATGTCCATGTATGTTAGTTCCCAAAAGGAATTGTGGTCACATTACCAGTCAAAAATACATATAAATCAGCCAAATACATCAAAACAGAGTAAAAGTACATGTAAGGATAATAAACACACAAACAAGAGAGAGAGAAAAATAAAAACAAAAAATATACCTTGTTTGTGAAGAAATCTTGGCAGATTACAATTTATGCCAGTCAGGTACAACTACCTGCTGGAACCCTGTGGAGTGTGTTTAATACTGGAATGAGGAACAGGAAATGAACATGACTGTAAGGGCTAAATTCGCATTACCTGCTTATTGTCACTGGTACTAATATGAAAGTAAGTAATGATTGGCAATCCTACCTCTCTTGCTTCACAGTTGTGCAATGTAACTGAGCAATTTGTACCAAATGTTGCCAATTCAAAAGGGAAAGCATCCAAATTATGTTGAAATGGCATCAATGATAAGTGGATGTCCCCCCATAGAACGAAAGGGAAGTGATCAGAGTGGCCTCAAATTACCAATTACTGGCATGATCATACTGCAAAATCCGTGCCGCGATCGAGCGAGGGTCCTAGGCAGGGGAGTTGCTAGGTCTGGAAAAGACCCGGGGCTCAGCTGATGTTGGAACTGTTGGGACTGGGGGCTAGCTAGTCTTTTGGCTGTAGTTCCTGAGATTCTATCCGGGGCTACAACCAAAAGATCAGGGGCTGTAGCCCCCTTAACCCCCCCTAGCATCGCCCCTGGTCCTAGGGACCATATCACAAGAGGCTCACCTGGGTTGTCGGCTGTAGCCGTGCTGAAATCAGAACGCTGAACACCTGCAACGCGTGCTCGCGAGTATACAGGTTCACTTGCTAGCAAGTACGCTCAGAGAACACAAAGTGGTGAAAGGCGCCCCCATCTTGGGAGGGTGACATACCGACCAGGATAGTGTTTTAAAGCTTGGTATGCTTTCACTAGAAAATATTTGTAAACAAATCTTTTTTTTAATTACATTTTTTATTCTATATGGTTTATTACAAACCTTTAAAATACATGTTAACATGCAGACACTATTTCTTTCAGATTGTGCCACGGTACAGATGGTCACACTGTGTTCTGCTGTGTTTAATATTAAATTTGTAAGACACGAAAGTGCCGTATTACATAGAAGTATGACTAATTAGACTTGATACTAGTTTTAACTTGTAGATTTCAATCTCGCATTAGTACGTCCATAGTGCCCATGCGCATATTGTGTGAAATAAAACGCAACTAAACTTAGCACGAGAATTAAACAAGTGCATTACATTCACCTTGTTGAGCATCCAAAGCTCCACTGCGCAATTTGTTATCTGGAACAACGTGTAAATAAAACACTGGCCCCATTCACCTAATTCATTTTACACAAAAGCCTGCATGTTAGGCATGTATTAACTAGGCCCACATCCTATCTGCCTTTTTTAATCTCATAAAAGCACAGCAAACTCATGGTCTGAGTTCAGGCCAGAGTGTACAGTTCTGTATTTGCAGATGAGCTTTGCTTCTAATCTGTGTAGTTTCAAAGTTAGGTTTCACCCACGTGGAGGTGACAAGACCTTTGGCCGACCAACAAATGTAATATCTAGTTTGGAATCCATTTGGTGGAACTTTTGCCAATGACTGGCTAAAGGATATTTCGCATCTTGGCTGGCAATGGTAGAGAGATGCTCCCTGACTCGAATCTTTAACTGTCTGATGGTACTGCCAATATATTTCTGGCCACACACGCATATGATGCACTATACAACAAACTTAGTATTGCAATTCATAAAGGAAGCTATGTGGTGTACTCCCAATTTGCTGAAATTCACTGCTGATGTTTCCAAAGCATGTGTACACATTGAACAACCACCACATTTGCCAAATCCTTTATTCTGTGACATGTGAAGCCAGGTCTGCATCTCTTGAGAGTTGTTCATAAATGAGGGACATAGAATATCTTTAAGGGTAATTCCTTTGCTGAAAGCAAAACTAGGGTGTGGGTCTACCCATTTGCTTACATCCTGGTCTAGGTGAAGCAGATGCCAATGTCTTTTAATAATTCCATGCAGTTTGTAGCTGTCTGCATTATATCTGGTGATTAACCTGATATTCTTAGCTGCGCTTACTTGATCACCACTTTTTGGTACCAGTAACTCAACTCTCCTCGTTTGTCTTACTTCGTTTTCTTTGTTAACAAGGATGCTGCCATCATAGCCTCTTTGTATGAATCTAGCTTCAATGAGTTCACTTTCTGTTATGAAATCCAACATTCTGGAGCAATTTGTCCTGGCTCTGATTAATTCTCCCTAGGTATATTAAAAATTACTTGTTTCTTGTGACAACTTGTCACAAGTGTTAAAGTATTGACAGATGTACTTTTGCGAAAGGTTTTCGTTTCAAAGCCCTTGTCAGTTATAGAAATCGACAGATCCAAAAAATCTATATTGCTTTTGCTGTAAGTGTGGATGAATTGTATACCCCACTGGTTGGAGTTAAGAAAACACACACATTGCATTACATCTTCTACAGTGCCAGACCAAATTACAATGACATCTTCTATGTATCTCTTCCATAGGTGAATGAATGGATTGAACTGGGAGTTTGTTAGTGCAAACTCCTGTTCGAAATGATGCATGACATGTTTGCAAGTGCAGGCGCAAAACTAGCTCCCATGGCAATCCCGATGATTTGTTTGTAGTAGATGTTGTTAAACAAAAATACATTATTTTGCAATGTGAACAGCAACAGTTCTTTAAGCATCTCAATATGATCATAGTATGAGGCCGATGATTGGCAAAAAATATAGTCAACACTAACCATGGCTTTGTGATGCTCAATCGAAGTAAATAATGACTTATGATCAAGGGTAATCAATAACACGTTATTTCTAAATGTCAAATTGTCAAGAATGTGTAGAATGTGCATAGTGTCCCTGATGTATGTGGGTGTTTGTAAGACAACAGGCAAGAGACATTCATTAGTATGAATGGAGATAGGTTCCAAGAGGCCACCTCTGCCGCTAACAATAGGCCTGCCTTCCGGGATCGCAATAAATTGTTTGTGTATCTTAGGCAGAAAATATACAGTCGGCATTGTGGGATCATCAACAATTAGAAACTGCTTTTCAATATCTGTAAGTGCACCTTTCTTGTGCCATTCTTGAATCATTTTGTTAGTTGGCAATTTAATCTGATTTAAGGGATTTTCAGGTAAGATCTGATAACATGCTACCATATTCAAATGACTGGTATTCAAATGAATGGAATGCTTTGTATTCCTGCCTTGTACTGTGGCACACATCACCTTCCCGAGAAGTACCACAGGGATATTGCTGTGTTTACTGTGGCACACATCACCTTCCCGAGAAGTGCCGCAGGGATATTGCTGTGTTTACTGTGGCACACATCACCTTCCCGAGGAGTGCCGCAGGGATATTGTTGTGTTTTCCTGTAACACACATCACCTTCCCAGGAAGTGTTGCAGGGATACTTCGTATTGCTGTCTTTTACTGTAGCACACATCACCTTCCCGAGAAGTGCCACAGGGATATTGCTGTGTTTACTGTGCCACACATCACCATCCCAAGAAGTGCCGCAGGGATATTGCTGTGTTTACTGTGGCACACATCACCTTCCCTAGAAGTGCCGCAGGGATATTGCTGTGTTTACTATGGCACACATCACCTTCCCGAGAAGTGCCACAGGGATATTGCTGTGTTTTCCTGTAATACACATCACCTTCCCAGGAAGTGTCGCAGGGATACTTTGTATTCCTGTCTTTTACTGTAGCACACATCACCTTCCGAGAAGTGCCACAAGGATATTGCTGTGTTTTGCTGTGGCACACATCACCTTCAAGAGAAATGCTGCAGGGATATTGCTGTGTTTACTGTGGCACACATCACCTTCCCGAGAAGTGCCGCAGGGATATTGCTGTGTTTTCCTGTAACACACATCACCTTCCCTGGAAGTGTTGCAGGGATACTTTGTATTCTTGTCTTTTACTGTAGCACACATCACCTTCCTGAGAAGTGCTGCAGGGATATTGCTGGGTTTTACTGTAACACACATCACCTTCCCTGGAAGTGTTGCATGGATACTTTGTATTCTTGTCTTTTACTGTAGCACACATCACCTTCCCGAGAAGTGCTGCAGGGATATTGCTGGGTTTTACTGTAACACACATCACCTTCCCTGGAAGTGTTGCAGGGATACTTTGTATTCCTGTCTTTTACTGTAGCACACATCACCTTCACGAGAAGTGCTGCAGCGATACGTTGTATTCCAGTCTTTTACTGTAGCACACATCACCTTCCCGTGAAATGTCACAGGGATACTTTTTATTGCTGTGTTTTTCTGTAGCACACATCACCTTCCCGAGAAGTGAAGTGCTGCAGGGATATTGCTGTGTTTTACTGTAGCACACATCACCTTCACGAGAAGTGAAGTGCTGCAGGGATATTGCTGTGTTTTACTGTAGCACACATCACCTTCACGAGAAGTGAAGTGCTGCAGGGATATTACTGTGCTTTACTGTAGCACACATCGCCTTCCCGAGAAGTGCCGCAAGGATATTGCTGTGTTTGACTGTAGCATACATCACCTTCCCGAGAAGTGTCGCAGGGATACTTTGTGTTCCTGTCTTTTACTGTAACACACATCACCTTCCTGAGAAGTGCCACAGGGATACTTTGTATTCCTGTCTTTTACTGTGGCACGCATCACCTTCCTGAGAAGTGCCACAGGGATACATTCTGCTCGATCTCTCCTCTGCCTTTGACACTGTCAACCATGCCATCCTGCTCAACCGTCTCCGTGATAACCTGGGTATCACTGGTCAGGCTCTGGCATGGCTGACCTCTTTCCTTTACGGTCGACCCTCCCAGGTCCAAATGGGCTCCTTCCTCTCCGACATCTTTTTCTCCACCTGTGGTGTCCCCCAGGGATCCAACCTCTCTCCCTGGCTTTTCAACCAGTATCTGGCACTCCTTGCCCACCGCATCGCCGCTCTCTGCCCCCACTTCCAGTGCTATGCGGACGATACCCAGCTCATTTTCAGGCTACCCTCGGCCTCTTCCTCTTCTTCCCTCATCTCCGACTGTCTGTCTGCTATCCAGGAATGGTGTGCCGCCAATGACCTCTGCCTTAACGCCAGTAAGACTGAGATTCTACTCATCGGCACACCCACTCCCTCCTTCCCTGCAGCTCTCTGGCCGGCCTCCCTTGGCCCCCTTCCTGCCCCTACCTGCAAGGCTAAAAACCTCGGGGTCATCTTCGACTCCACACTCTCCTTCTCTCCTCATATATCTGACGTCTCTAAGAAGTCACACTACCAGCTGCACCTCCTCAGAGGTATTCTTCCCTTCCTCTCCTTCCCCCAGAAGCTCACTGTCTCCCGAGCCCTGGTTCTCTCAAGGCTGGACTACTGTAACAGCCTCTATCTTAATCTGCCTGCCTCCACTCTCCGCCCTCTGCAACTTATCCAGAACAGAACTGCGAGTTTGTCCTTGGCCTCAAGCCCAGGGACCGTATCTCTCCAGGACTGAAATCTCTTCACTGGCTCCCAGTGGCTGCGAGGATTAAGTTCAAAACCGTCTGCATTGTCCACAAGGCCTTCTGGGGCCTAAATACCTTCAACTCTCTCTTCCTAAATATCTTCCTTCACGAGCCCTTCGCTCATCCGTCTCCAACTCCCTCATGGTCAGCCGCTTCTCGAAGCAACGAGCTGGGGGTAGATCTCTCTCCGCAGCAGGGGCCTCCCTCTGGAACAGCCTTCCTGCCTCCCTGAAACTTGAGGAGAACCATCTCCGGTTCCGGAAGCACCTCAAAACCTTCCTCTTCGCTTCTGCCTTTTCTCTCCCTCTCCCCTGCTAAACCTGCTTAACTCCCCACTGAAATTCTGCACTAAACCTGCATCTTGGCCACTCTCAGCGACCTCGGTCCAGGGCCCAGCCACTCTCCACTTGCACTGCCTCCCTGGCTCCCCCTGCACTGTGGGACTGTCACTGTATCCCTACAGCCCCCTTCCTAGCACTTGCTCTGCACTTACCTCGCACTTGCCACCAGCTGGCCCTTTTATTTATTATTTATTATTTATTATTTTATTACGCTACTTACCGTGTACTGCACTTTCCCCCCCACCTCCTCCCCCTGCACTTTCTCCTTTTCCCCCTACCTCTGCACTTGCGCGATCTGAATGACACCTGGCCTAGTAGGATCGTTTGTCTGTCTTCCCCTTGTTTCCCTCCCTCCCTGCCTCGTCGCGCCTTGAAACACTTGTGTATAGGCGCGTTACAAATACCATATCATATCATATCATATCATACTTTGTATTCCTGCCTTTTACTGTAGCACACATCACCTTCCCGAGAAGTGCTGCAGGGATACTTTGTATTGCTGTGTTTTACTGTAGCACACATGACCTTCCCAAGAAGTGCTGCAGGGATACTTTGTATTGCTGTGTTTTACTGTAGCCCACATCACCTTCCCGAGAAGTGCTGCAGGGATACTTTGTATTGCTGTGTTTTACTGTAGCACACATGACCTTCCCAAGAAATGCTGCAGGGATACTTTCTATTGCTGTGTTTTACTGCAGCACACACCACCTTCCCGAGAAGTGAAGTGTTGCAGGGATATTGTAGTGTTTTACTGTAGCACACACCACCTTCCAGAGAAGTGCTGCAGGGATACTTTGCATTCCTGTCTTTTACTGTAGCACACATCGCCTTCCCGAGAAGTGCTGCAGGGATACTTTGTAATCCTGTCTTTTACTGTAGCACACATCACCTTCCCATGAAGTGCCGCAGGGATACTTGGTATTGCTGTGTTTTACTGCAGCACCCATCACCTTCCCGAGAAGTGCTGCAGGGCTACTTTGTATTGCTGTGTTTTAATGTAGTACACATCACCTTCCCGAGAAGTGAAGTGCCGCAGGGATATTGCTGTGTTTTACTGTAGCACACACCAGCTTCCAGAGAAGTGCTGCAGGGATACTTTGTATTGCTGTGTTTTAATGTAGCACACATCACCTTCCCGAGAAGTGAAGTGCCGCAGGGATATTGCTGTATTTTACTGTAGCACACACCACCTTCCAGAGAAGTGCTGCAGGGATACTTTGTATTGCTGTGTTTTACTGTAGCACACATGACCTTCCCAAGAAGTGCTGCAGGGCTACTTTGTGTTGCTGTGTTTTACTGTAGCACACACCACCTTCCAGAGAAGTGCTGCATGGATAACTTGTATTGCTCTGTTTTAATGTAGCACACATCACCTTCCTGGGAGGTGCCGCAGGGATACTTTGTATTGCTGTGCTTTACTTTAGCACACATCTCCTTCCAGAGAAGTGCTGCAGGGATACTTTGTATTGCTGTGTTTACTGTAACACACATCACCTTCCTGAGAAGTGCTGCAGGGATACTTTGTATTGCTGTGTTTTACTTTAGCACACATCACCTTCCCGAGAAGTGTAGAAGGGATCCTTTGTATTGCTCTGTTTTACTGTAACACACATCACCTTCCTGAGAAGTGCTGCAGGGATACTTTGTATTGCTGTGTTTTACTTTAGCACACATCACCTTCCCGAAAAGTGTAGAAGGGATAATTTTGTATTGCTCTGTTTTACTGTAACACACATCACCTTCCTGAGAAGTGCTGCAGGGATACTTTGTATTGCTTTGTTTTACTGTAACACACATCACCTTCCTGAGAAGTGCTGCAGGGATACTTTGTATTCCTGCCTTTTCCAGTAGCACACATCACCTTCCCCTGAAGTGCCGCTGGGATACTTTGTATTGCTGTATTTTACTTTAGCACACATCACCTTCCCGAGAAGTGTAGAAGGGATACTTTGTATTGCCCTGTTTTACTGTAGCACACATCACCTTCCTGAGAAGTGCTGCAGGGATACTTTGTATTGCTTTGTTTTACTGTAGCACACATCACCTTCCCGAGAAGTGCCACAGGGACACTTTGTATTGCTGTGTTTTACTTTAGCACACATCACCTTCCCGAGAAGTGTAGAAGGGATACCTTGTATTGCTCTGTTTTACTGTAACACACATCACCTTCCTGAGAAGTGCGGCAGGGATACTTTGTATTGCTGTGTTTTACTGTAGCACACACCACCTTCCCGAGAAGTGCCACAGGGATATTGCTGTATTTTACTGTAGCACACATCGCCTTCCCGAGAAGTGCCGCCGGGATATTGCTGTGTTTTACTGTAGCACACATCACCTTGCCGAGAAGTGCTGCAGGGATACTTTGTATTGCTGTGTTTAAGTAGCACACATCACCTTCCCGAGAAGTGCTGCATGGATAACTTTTATTGCTCTGTTTTACTGTAGCACACATCACCTTCCCGAGAAGTGCTGCAGGGATAACTTGCATTGCTCTGTTTTACTGTAGCACACATCACCTTCCTGGGAAGTGCCACAGGGATACTTTTGTATTGCTGTGTTTTACTTTAGCACACATCACCTTCTCGAGAAGTGTCACAGGGATACTTTGTATTCCTGCCTTTTACTGTAGCACACATCACCTTACTGGGAAGTGCAGCAGGGATACTTTGTATTGCTT
The DNA here is from genome assembly GCF_040938575.1 of Ambystoma mexicanum. Taxonomy (NCBI): domain Eukaryota; kingdom Metazoa; phylum Chordata; class Amphibia; order Caudata; family Ambystomatidae; genus Ambystoma; species Ambystoma mexicanum. The sequence continues at coordinate 57,863,774 of NC_090939.1, forward strand.
TGTTTTACTGCAGCACACATCACCTTCCCGAGAAGTGCCGCAGGGATATTGCTGTGTTTTACTGTAACACACATCACCTTCCTGAGAAGTGCTGCAGGGATACTTTGTATTGCTGTGTTTTACTGTAACACACATCACCTTCCTGAAAAGTGCTGCAGGGATACTTTGTATTGCTGTGTTTTACTGTAACACACATCACCTTCCTGGGAAGTGCTGCAGGGATACTTTGTATTCCTGCCTTTTCCAGTAGCACACATCACCTTCCCCTGAAGTGCCGCTGGGATACTTTGTATTGCTGTATTCTACTACTTCCCGAGAAGTGTAGAAGGGATACTTTGTATTGCCCTGTTTTACTGTAGCACACATCACCTTCCCGAGAAGTGCCACAGGGATACTTTGTATTGCTGTGTTTTACTTTAGCACACATCACCTTCCCGAGAAGTGTAGAAGGGATACCTTGTACTGCTCTGTTTTACTGTAACACACATCACCTTCCTGAGAAGTGCTGCAGGGATACTTTGTATTGCTGTGTATTACTGTAGCACACACCACCTTCCTGAGAAGTGCCACAGGGATATTGCTGTGTTTTACTGTAGCACACATCACCTTGCCGAGACGTGCTGCAGGGAGAACTTGTATTGCTCTGTTTTACTGTAGCACACATCACCTTCCTGGGAAGTGCTGCAGGGATACTTTGTATTGCTGTGTTTAAGTAGCACACATCACCTTCCCGAGAAGTGCTGCATGGATAACTTGTATTGCTCTGTTTTACTGTAGCACACATCACCTTCCCGAGAAGTGCTGCATGGATAACTTGTATTGCTCTGTTTTACTGTAGCACACATCACCTTCCCGAGAAGTGCTGCATGGATAACTTGTATTGCTCTGTTTTACTGTAGCACACATCACCTTCCTGGGAAGTGCCACAGGGATACTTTTGTATTGCTGTGTTTTACTTTAGCACACATCACCTTCTCGAGAAGTGTCGCAGGGATACTTTGTATTCCTGTGTTTTACTGTAGCACACATCACCTTACTGGGAAGTGCAGCAGGGATACTTTGTATTGCTGTATTTTACTGCAGCACACATCACCTTCCCGAGAAGTGCTGCAGGGATATTGCTGCGTTTTACTGTAGCACACATCACCTTCCCGAGAAGTGCCGCAGGGATATTGCTGCGTTTTACTGTAGCACACACCACCTTCCAGAGAAGTGCTGCAGGGATACTTTGTATTCCTGTGTTTTACTGTAGCACACATCACCTTCCCGAGAAGTGCCGCGGGGATATTGCTGTGTTTTACTGTAGCACACATCACCTTGACGAGAAGTGCTGCAGGGAGAACTTGTATTGCTCTGTTTTACTGTAGCACACATCACCTTCCTGGGAAGTGCTGCAGGGATACTTTGCATTGCTGTGTTTAAGTAGCACACATCACCTTCCCGAGAAGTGCTGCATGGATAACTTGTATTGCTCTGTTTTACTGTAGCACACATCACCTTCCCGAGAAGTGCTGCAGGGATAACTTGCATTGCTCTGTTTTACTGTAGCACACATCACTTTCCTGGGAAGTGCCACAGGGATACTTTTGTATTGCTGTGTTTTACTTTAACACATATCACCTTCTCATGAAGTGCCGCAGGTATACTTTTGTATTGCTGTGTTTTACTTTAGCACACATCACCTTCTCGAGAAGTGTCGCGGGGATACTTTGTATTCCTGTGTTTTACTGTAGCACACATCACCTTACTGGGAAGTGCAGCAGGGATACTTTGTATTGCTGTATTTTACTGCAGCACACATCACCTTCCCGAGAAGTGCTGCAAGGATATTGCTGCGTTTTACTGTAGCACACATCACCTTCCCGAGAAGTGCCGCAGGGATATTGCTGCGTTTTACTGTAGCACACACCACCTTCCAGAGAAGTGCTGCAGGGATACTTTGTATTCCTGTGTTTTACTGTAGCACACATCACCTTCCCATGAAGTGCCGCAGGGATACTTGGTATTGCTGTGTTTTACTGTAGCACACATCACCTCAGCGGCTCCAGAGAGTAGCTGCAGGTATCCGCAGGAGAAGCATGAAGCCAGTAGCCAGCCGTGAACCAGCCCCAACCAAAACGTAAGTGTGGCAAGGGTGGGGACTGAAGTAATTACTTCACACAAGAAAGCCCTACCACCCTTACTGAAAAGTCTAAAACATTATATTATGTTACATCATTCAGTCACATAATGAGGTCATGTTACGTAATAGCTACGCTATATTAAACTTTGCTTCTTGACTGTACACCCAACACCATTGAGTGTGCCCTAATCAGCGTCACTGGGTTAAAATTGAACTTAAAATGTGTCCCATTATATAGTCACTGTGTTAAAGCTAAATTGAGAAAGTGTGCATAATAGCGTCATTGCGGTATAGTCCAATCTAGAAAGTATGCCAACTATCTTCACTGTGTCAAAGCTGAATTTAGAATGTCTGGCTAATAGTGTCTCTGTGCCAAAGCTTGAACTTAGAAAGTGCGTAACTGTGGTATAGTTGAATCTGGAAAGTGTGCCTAATATCATCACTGTGCTAAAGTTTAGTGGTTGGAGTGGATATATCTCTGCTCCTATACACCATCATTCAACTAGAACACAGCTATGCCATGACACATTCGGCCTAGCTGTTCTCATACTAACATGACCCCACGAAAGCCTCATCATCCTAATGAAACACAGCTAGCTGAGCACATACCGGCTAGCTTAGGTGTCTCCTCAGGCCTAACGCAGCCAGAACTCAGTCTGAGTGTCCACCCTCCAGACTGAACACATCCAACTGGTTTTCCTCAGCACCACTCCTACTGCTAAGAAGCGGCTGTCATGCAACAACCACACCATTTGCACACATATCCGCTGCACGCACGCACCATACTACACTCTCTCTCTCTACTGACTTGAACTGCGGTTCCCGAGGGAGTTCAACCTACCAGCGCTTTGTGATCATACCAATGATACATAAGGCGCTATATAAATGCCAAGTAACATAACATAACATAACTTAGGTCCATGGTAATATAGTCAGTCTTGTTCATAAAGGCAACATTGCCGCCCTTTCCAGGTTCTTTGATCATTCAATTTTGAGTTATTGGCCAAACCCTGCAATGCCAAATGTTCCTTTTTATTCAGATTAAATTTGGGTCTTGGGAAATGTTGTCTGGGAGCATCTGCTAATGTGTCTTTATCGTTGGTTACCACCTGATGGAAAGTGTCTGTTATATTGTCATTCGCAAAGATAGGCGTACATTTAGATGTCTTGCTCAATTCTTCAATTTTCAAGTTTTGTTGTTCAATGTCCAGAACACTTAGTACATTCAAAATGCTTGATTTTGGCTGCTCATTACAATCTTCCAATGACATCAATATATGTGTCTTCAACATAGTTTGAAGGGTGATCTGGCTCTCTCTCATTCCACTGCCTTAAAAAAGCAACACATTAGAATGTGTTACAAGATCGCCATTGGGAAGGGGGGATTAGAAAAGGAAAAACAGAATGGTGGGGCAGGGTTAGAGGCAGCGAGGGAGGAAGTAAAGATCCAAACACGGGTGTTATTGGGGGAGAGGGGGTAATGAAAAGCCTAGATTTAAGTTAACATGCATTTAGGCATGGAAACGAAACACATAGGGCCTCATTACGACCCTGGCGGTAGGGGGTTAACGCGGCCGGTAGAGTTGCCGGCCCCGTTAACCCCCTACCGCCTCATTACGAGGTCTCCTCGCGGGACCCACTAAGGACGCCTGCGTCCTTAGTGGGTCCCATGAGCAGACCAGGATGCAAACAACGGGCCATCATTAACGGGCCAGTTGTTAGCATGCTCCCCATTCCCATTGAGCCCTATGGGGGCTGAAATGGGAATGGGGATGGTCCGGGTTCCCTGAATGGGGAAATACTGGGCCCTCCAAGGTCGTAATGGCCCGGTATTTCCCCATTCAGGGAACTCGGACCCGGTACCCGGTACCCGAATGGCAGTAGCCATGCCGCAAAAAGCGCCATGGTTACCTCCAGGGTCGTAATGAGGCCCATAGACTGCAACAAACACTGCACAACATGTCCCTGTAGCACACCAGATAGATCACACTGACAGCGAATATTTGCGAATGCTTTATTTACTCAAGACCTCAGAAGACCATCTCCTCTGCAACCCATCCTGATTCTCATCCATGCAGAAAAGAGCCAGCCTTCCAAAATGGGGGCCTCACTGCTGAACCCAAAGACAGCCATTTAAATCAAAATGCGGACAGCTCGGTCTGCATGCCCTCTGTTACTTCAAAGAAGCCCCCGAACCCCGCCTCCACCCCCCGTCCCCGTGGCCTTCACACAGGCAAGAGGATGCGAATTCAGAGACCCTTGGAGCCTAAAAGAAGATTGTCTCGACCCATGAATCTGGGACAGGAGAAGCACTTGAAAACAGAAGCTCACTAGTTCGCCATGCCATCTATCTCTCTGCGTCTTCCCCTACTCAGAAAGGTGGGGGGGGGGGGGTAGGTCATATTTGATCACATCCACCTAGGGGTGTGTTATGGGAGTGGGGGGAGGGGTAATTCCCTGCTGTCCGCGCCCCTTCCTCTGGGTTGCCATGCTCCTGGATCAGGCTCTCAACCCATCTGTGTCCGTCGTGTGGAGCTCACTGAGCCCTTGCATTCTATGATTTTGGCACTTGTAGTAGTCTTTTTCTTATTGTAAATGAGGACTACACGTACCAGAATTCCAAAAATCATAGCACAACTGCATGGGCTACTCACAGCAGTGACAAAGAACAAGCCAAGTGCTCAGAAGCTCATAGAAGCCAGGTAACAGCATGATTTAGTGCTATGAGAACATCCGTTTGTTAATAGCATAGCTGCCACGTGCACCCATGCCATCATGTATCAGGAAACTGCTCACTAGAGGCAACAGAATGGATATCGTCATTTCTACAAGGCAGACAATCCAGGATTGTCTGGGGAAATAAGGTCTCCGGAACCAAACCGGTGGACTGTGGAGTCCCGCAGGGAGCTAGTTTCTCCCCCCCCTACTGTTTAACCTGTATATGCAATGCCTATGTACCATGCTAACTCAACTGGGAATATTCTTCACTAATTTCGCCGACGATACTCAATTGGTCTTCGAGCTTAGTGGAGACTATAATCAAGACAGTGAAAAACGTACGACTATATACAGCATCGTCGAGGGCTGGATGAAAGACAACTGGATGTGTTTGAATGGGACCAAAACGGAACTAATGATCTTTTGATCCACACACGCCAGGAAAAAACTAACTCCTTCATACTCCGCATTCAGTATAAAAAATGCCCTAATTCCTATATCCGAGAAAGTAAAGACACTTGGAGTCTACTTACAAGCCTCACTAGGAGCAGAGGCCCGTACAGCATGCCTAAAAAGGAACTGTCAATACCATCAAAAACTCCTGAGAAAAATTAGAACCTTGTTCAACCAATAAAACAGCATTACCATAGCCAGAGCAACTATACTGTCAAGACTGGGCTACAGCAACTCCTTGCTTCTGGGAGCTAATATGAAATGCCTGAAGCAATGCCACGTAATTAAGAATAATGCTGTTAGGTCAATCACGGGTAGGCCAAGGAGGGAACACATCACAGGCGATAGGAAAGATCTACACTGGCTGGCCATGGAGGAGAGAATTACTTTTGAATCCCTCACAATGGTCCACCGATGCTTGTATGGCAAAGCCCCAGCGTACTTGAAAAAACACTTCAAGTGGCATGAACCATCTAGAAATTTAAGATCCTCCAACAAAGGTCTTCTCCAGACAACCCCAGCTAAAAAGCAAAACGGCCTGAGCAAGGCCTTTCCAAACAGAAGCATCCATAAATTGAATGAACTGCCCGTATCCTTGAAATTAGAAACCAACTACATACTCTTCAGAAAGAAGTTAAAGACCCTACTCTTTAAATAAAGTGGATTAGCGACCTCTCTCAGCTCCCCATGATATGATCTTCTGTGTGTCTATTCTTGTCCCATTTTTGTAATAACTGTCCTGTCTTTTTGGAATGCGCTGATGCTTGCGGGCTTTAGCGCCAAACAAATAAATAAATAAATAAATAAATGACATCATGTATCATGACACATGGAGCCAATGCTAACATTTCAGCCAACAATACTGTGAGAGAATGGGTGCCTTAACTGGGACGAGGAACTCAGGAGAGCTCTGAAAAGAGGGTGGGCCTGAGTATGAGACGACTGGAAATTGCATTGCTCCCAACTTGGCAGCCACGAATGTGAGGTGGGTGCATTTCTATCACACCTTTTACTGTGCCTGCCTGTCCTTGCATTTCTTACGACCCTACAGGCAGCCCTTTTAACCAACAAGGCAGGGTGGTAAAAGAGATGCCTGCTGGGATCTGCACCTCTGATTAAGAAACAAGAGAAGCAGAAGCATGCTATTTCACCGTTTAGTGCACTTGCTTCTCCTTCGTTTCTTAAGCAGAAGCATTGACTCCTGCAGGTAACCCTTTCACCATGTAGTTCTGCTGTGTGAAAGGGCTGGCTGAGGGGGTTGGCGCCTCTTGGGTTATTTAGGGAGCCTGGCAGAGACCTGTGTTGGAAGCACTTCTGGAGACTGCTGATATGGTGGCCATCTTTACTAAATGGTTTTGCAGCACACTTTAGAGGCGGAGGTTCCGTACAGTATCATTTGTCCCCCTCTTTTGCTCCATATCGACCTTTTGCTAACAGCAGGGGAAAGGCGCATTGCAATACATGCACAGCAGCAAATAATCCCCAAAAATATACAGGACCATTAAGCATTCCAGGCGCTGACCTGCACGTTTTCACTGCAAAGCCGTTCCTGCATTTCTGGGGTCCTGTGCGGCAATAGACATGCACACCTCCTTATTTGCATATGCATTGACGTCATCAGAAATCAGCATCAGAGAGGTCACAGAAAAGGACATTGCAAGGAAGGTCACGAGTCTTTGACACTCAGGGGCAACATGGGGCGTGGCATTACAAGAAGCTGCCCTGAGTAAGTCAAAGGACTCCTATTTATGTGGCGTACAGCATGTATCGAGCAACTCTACACTCTAATACACACTAAGTGAGGCCTTTTTTAATAGCAAACAATGCAAACTGAACGACTTCCAGGGACTCAGATAAGACACCGAGAAATGTAAGTATTTACCCAGGATCACACAATTCGGTTAAGTGGGGAAGCCACGATTGGGGGCCAGTCTGCGATATGAGCCCTTCACCACATATTGTGCCCTTTTTTTGTTCATTCAAATATTTGTTAAGGTTTAAGTGTCATGCCCTTTAGTAATATTTTGCTTTATAGCGTGCGTTCAAAAGTACACACATTACGCACAGACTAATCAAACAACATTCAGATCGCTTGAGAGAAATGTGGCGCATGAGAGTGGGCTTTCGCTTTATTTTGCTCACACTGGATGAAAGATGTTAGCACCCCTAGTCAAAGATCTGTGAGCTTCAACAAATCCTTTGGGTTTTAAAACGGTAGTTCTGATTTCACACGGCCTGCAGCATTACGCACCCCTCCCATTTCTCACCCCACCTTTCACATCCCATAAGGCATAGTGGCCCCCTTCCTTAGGAACCCATTCACTGCTCTGTCTGCCCCTTATCACTCCCATTGTAGTGCTGTGCAGTTTTAGCGCGAGGTGTGAAGAAGCTGTTTTACAGACCACAGCAGAAAATATCACACACAAGTGTGAGCTCTGAGCAGCAGGCGTGCTTTGATCTTGCTGCATTTTAGGAAAATCGGGTCTTTTCCCTGGAACGGACAGGAATCGCTCATAAAATCGGGACAGTCCCGCAAAACAAGGTAAGTGCCGAGGTTCAGTCCTGCCTAGGCCTGGCCCACTTAAAGCCCTGGGCACAATGCCATTTGTGAGGGCAGAATAGTTTGAGATTTTTTTTTAATGTTGTAACCCAACATCACGCTGCTAATTCTGAGCAAATGCTCCAGTACTTTCATTCCTACATTTGCGATTTTCAGTCCCATGCTTACAATATTGTAAGTGCCGCTGCAGAATGCAGCTATATTAACAGTGGATACAAGAAAATGGAATCTCCCGGCTAAAAAAGACGGCGTTAAACTCTTCTCCCCGGCTCCAGATAACGCTTGGGGCGGCTGACAGTTTAAAGCCATTTTAATTTCATTTCAGCCCTCGTTTTCTCTGGTTTTCCAGCGTGAGCGATGGCGGCGCATTAGCAGAGCGAGCGATGGATGGCTTCCCCAGATCTGGCTGAGGTCCTGCTGGTTTATTACATCAGGGGACCCCCTTTGGTGAGTTATGGCCCCTTCTCCCGTCGCCTCTCCCCCCAGGGGTCGTTGGCGGAGTGACTTATGGCCAGGCCCGCGGGCTGGCAGTCGCTCATGCTGCTTGCTGTCCTGCATATTGGCATTTTCTAGCCGCGCCATTATAGAAATTGCCTCAGTCCCAGAAAATGGGGCTTTAAAGTACTGCGCGCTGACGAGAGAAGTCCCACTGGAGGCGCGCGCTCAGAGGAAGAGGCACGCCATTATGTGTACGTGTGGCCTTCCTGTACTGTGTTTCCACAACGCTTCCATCAGCTAAGACACAAAGGGGCTCATTACAAGTACGGCAGTGTGGGAAACAATTGTCAGTAATGGAATTACCGTCACTTTTCGTGCACTGCCATACTACGAGTATGGCTCTGGAGTGGCGGATTTACCTTCAGTGGAAAATCCTCCCACTTCTGCTGAAAATCAGCAAAATTGGTGGAATTACCACGGCGGTAATTCTGCCAAAAATGGCACATGGATTCTGAAAAAATTGGGATTTACTCCGCCACCGTCACTTGTAATCTGGCGGTAATTCCACTGAACATAGTGGTGTTTACGGTAATTCCGTTGGGCGGTATTGGGGGTGCACTGAATTCTGGCAGCAATTGTGTTAATACCCTTTTTTGGTAGTAACACATTTCAGCAGGCTATACCAAACTGCTGAATTCTGACTTTGGGGATGAAGGGTAGGATTCACTTCCAGCTGTTACTGGAGGTGACCCCTCCACTTGACCTCTGCACATCAATGTGTTGCCTCTCACAGTAAACCTGACAAAATCCCCCTTTGATCTTGAAAATAGGTATGAACTCACTTTACCTCCTCTTGTAATTCCACTGTAAATCCACAGGAGTGAGTGGTGGTAACGGTACATGAGTCTTGCAGCAATGACATCGAATTACCGCAAAATTCAATATGAAGCCGAACATACTTGATTTGATAAACTGAGGGATTTTTATGAAACATTGACAACAAATTTAAAAAAATGAAAAACATCAGAGAGCCCCGTTGGGAGTTTGGCGTTGTTACCTGTGTTAATTCCATCAAAATCGTTTAATGTTACCGCTATGGCAAATGGTGGCAAATCTTTTGAATTCTGGGGTAGTATTATTTTCCATTATGGAGTGCGATAGGACTCAGTTGGGGATTTGAGGAATTACTCAACTTGTTATGGCGGAAATGCAGCCAGCCTTATACTGGAGGTATTTGCTCCTGTTTTTCTCTAACCCCCAGGATTTGGCAGTGTAGCAAAATGGCAAGATTTCTGGTGCTGTGATTTTTAAGCGCTACCGCTGTGCCCAGAATGAGGCCCGCAATATTCTGTCAGCCTTTGTAGTACCCCACGGTATTCTGAGGCTGTCTAGTACCTATGTCCGTAGCCGGTCTGTCCGATACCTGCTGAATCACGACCGCTTAGAAATCAAAATCTGAACGGACGTGTGTTTCTTGTATTTGTGCGTCTATGTTATTATGAGCTTTGTGGTTCGAAAAGAAACATGTTCATAATGTCAGATAATAGGGTATTCTCACAAGCAGGTGCCTTACACTAGAATGTGCACAATCAGAGTGAACAGGGTGACCCTATGGGTGAAGCAGGACATGAACTGCAGACAATGGGGCTCATTGCGAGTATGGCAGTGTAGGAAAAAATGGGAGGTAACGGAATTACCACCACTTGTCACGCACCGCCACACTACGAGCATCATGCTGCAGGTAAATCCTCCCACTTTCCGCTGAAAATCGGCAAAAGCGACAGAATTACCACCGGTGGTAATTCTGTAAAAAATGCCCCATTCAGTCCAATGGACTCTCAAAAAATGGGGATAAAATTTGCCACCGCCACTTGCAATCCAGCGGTAACTTCGCTGGACCAAGTGGTGGCAATGGTAATTCTGTTAGGCGGTATTCTGTTGATTTACCACTGGAATACCACCCAACTCATAATGAGGCCCTGTATATTCCCACACGGTCACCGGCAGGAGTAGATACACCTAGACGTGTCACTTTATGCACATCGATGGAAGCAGAGAGCGGTTTATGGCTGGGAAGGGGGCAGGAGTTGTTTGCCAGGATGGAATGTGGAACTTTTCAAGGTGGTGGATGGAACTTATGGGCTGGCTAGAATGCATACATGTTGGCAGGGTCGGACTGGGGCATACAATTGTCTCTGCACCAAAGAAAAAGTGGCCGACAGTTGCAAATGGCAATTCATTCCTTTTATGGCAGGCTGTTTGAATCTTCCTACTTCTACTCTCCGTCCGCTAAAACTCATCAGAACCGCATGACTTATCCTTGGCCTCAAGCCCCGGTACTGCATCTCTCCGGCTCTGAAATCCCTCCACTGGCTCCCAGTGGATGCAAGGATTAAATTCAAGACCCTCTGCATCATCCAAAAGGCGTTCTGAGGGCAGGGCCTGCACTATCTACAGCGCTCTCTTCCTAAATACTCTCCCTCTAGAGTCCTCCTCTCGTCCTCCAACTCTCTGAGGGTGAGGCGCTTTCACAAACAGAGATTTGGGGGTAGATCTCTATCCTCTGCAGGTGCCTCCCTATGGAACAGCCTCCATGCCTCACTCCGTCTTGAACCGGAGCACCTTAAATTCCAGAAACTCCTTAAGACCTTCCTCTTCGCTGCCTCCTTCTCTCTCCCTCTCTCCTCCTAACCTCCTCTCTCTTTCTCTTCTGCCACACCCCTCCATCTCTCCCCTAACTCTGTGCTGACTGGCCGCCTGGCTCACCTACAGAGCCTTACAGGTCCCAGACTGCCCGCCAGTCTTTGCACTGCCTCCGGGCCGCTGCACTATGCTCAGCACTACTGCACTTTCAATATACGCTCCATGAGAGGGGTAACCTCTATGCACTTATCCCAGGGCCCTGCTTGACTGGGCACACTTCTTCCCACTCCCCCCATTCACTTGAATGACCCGAATCAACTAGGCCTAGTAAGTTCTGTCTTGTCCCCCCTGTATCCCCCTCCCTATGTGGTTGAGCCTGAAACACTTCATGCACTTGCACTAGGTGAAAAGCTGTCAGGCCTAGTACGCTAGTTACTTTTTTGTTTGATCATTCGGAAATTTCAAGGCCTAAGAATGACTATTCTATTCTCTTGCTCCCTTTCCACCTTGAAGCGCTTTGAATCACTTCACCTGTGTATAAGCGCTGTACAAATAAACAATTAGAATTACAATAGTACCCAAGGGGGAGTTTTGTGATGACATTTAATGCAAAATGTGCAATTCAAAGAATATTCATATAGAATGAAGAATATTGGCCGCAATGCTCAAAACTACTAGCCGCATAGTGAAGTAGCTCATCAAATTGCCCCACTCTGGCCAGAAAAGTGACCCACTTTGACCCAAAAAACGGGCCACACCAGCATTTTGGGATTTTGTTTCTGCATTGCCCTATAGGCCAGTCCGAGCCTGCATGTTGGCGGTGCTTCTGATTCCAGGGGGTAGGTAGCTCCGTGATGGTGGGCTAGGAGGGAGAAAGAGCAGAAGTGAGATGATGCCACAAGGAGGGCAATGGGATGGCGAGATTGGTAAGGGTGTTGGAAGGGCGGGTCTAGCGGGAGACTGAAGTAGCTAGGTCCTGTGGGTAGCCCATGAATAGATTTGAAGACCGGTTGCAGACATATGAAAAGGGAGCAGTTGTGCATAGAGAACCACCCAGCGTGGAGGCGGTGGGGAGTGGTGGGAGAAGAGTGTGTGGGGGTGTTACACAGAGTGCAAGTGGCAGCCTTAAGGATTTTGTCCGGGGGTATAAAAGAGTAGAGCAGAAGACTCAAGAGATGTTCAAGTCGACTAAGTACCTGAGTGGAGATGAGAATCCTAGTGGTGTATTAGCTGAGGAGCGGGGCTGGGGGTTCTACCTTACATATGAAACGGTGGTCCCAACAACGGTGGGGGTGAGGAGATGCTGGAGCTTCAGGGGTCTGTCAAAACAGCCCCAGGTTTGTAAACCTTGGAGGAGGGGCTGAGGCGGCCAGGGGAAAGGATATTGGTGCCTTTGGGCTAAGAGGAGTTGAGTGTTAGACAGTGATGTGCCGTCCAGTGGTAAAGGGCTGCCAGGCGGCTTGAGAGCCTAGGGGAAGCACGACGTGCCAGAAGAATCATACAGTGCGGGGTAAACAACAGCAACACAAGTGGAGTGCGGACCCTTTCTCTCCACCAGATAATGAGATCAAGAGGCAAAGGAAAAGTGCTGTGTGCCATCCTAGGGAAACACCCAAGGTTACTGCCCTGGCCTGGAATATCAGCATGTTACAAAATGGCGTTTAACAAATGTTACTAAAATACTCTACTTACTGTAAACATGGACTAATCCTTTGCAGACATGGGCAAAGGACATGATTGACACTTTTCCCTATGACCTCTTTGCTGATTGAGTAGGGCATCCTTCTGGTTGATTGGGAACACCTGTCAGGGCCACGCTTCCTGCTACTGGGTCCCAGCCACGAGGCCACACAGAGATACTCCAACTCTGCACCACACTTGCAGGTGCATCTCATCAGTGCCCACCTCCAGACCTCTCAGAATAGCCACACCCTTAGTCTAGATGAGACCTCAAGGCAGTGGAGCAGCCGGCACCCTGCAATAGGATCACCGGCGTCCTGAGAGGAAGGTGAGCATGTCTCCTGAGAGAGCAGACCCGTTTGTGGCCCGGTGACACCCACTGCGTATCGGGTACGCCGCCCTGCGGTAAACGCAAGACGCAGCGATCGAGCTCTCAATGTGTGAACCAATACGCTCTTACCTCATACTTTATTTCAGTATTCAACCTTAAAATGTAAATGCAACCAATACATAGGCTAACACCATGAAGTATTCATCATTAAATCTACTTAGCACAAATCTCATCAAAAAAGGTTCTATGTGAAATTTCAGTTTTTCGAAGGCTGCACATGAAAGAGACCGATTTGTTTCAGGCGATTTTGTGCAGCCCTTAAAAAGCCCAAACAGCTTGAATTCGAGGGGGAATTACCCCCTCCCAGAGCCTCCTTTCCTCCTTGTTCCCCCAGACCCCACTGCCTCCTTTCAGCCCCAAGCATCTCTGCTTATTAGTCTCGGAAGGATATCTTAGGGGCAACGTGCTCGCCTTGGAAGCAAGATGACATAGAGCACCCCAGGTTCGATTCCCCAGGTCCCTGCTTAGAAACCTCTGGGTATTAAGCGCGTTATAAATAACCTATCATATCACCCAATCCTCCAACTTGTTCCCGCAAACCCACAACCAGTTACATTTACCCCCTGTCCCTCATCCTTCACAAACATTCCTTTCAGACACACATACTCACTCCTTCACCTTGGACTCCCGCAACTCCTCCTCTGGGTACGCTGTGCTTGTCAGCCTCTCCGTGCACTCGTGTGCATCGCAGGGGCTGACTGTTCAATTTAGAAATACTGCTTGGGGTGGTCTCCAAGTGGTCTTTCTAAATCAGTCTTTTTTAAATCGATTATACGCAATCAATATTTTTACTTAGTACCTAATAAATACGTAATTTAAGCAATATTTATACAAAACTTGCTCCCTAGGCTGGGATCCTTCTTAAACATTTCATAAGACTATTAAAATGCAATTTATAGTTTAGTTACTACCCTAAACACTTGTGAAATCATTGAGGAGGCTAAAAAGAGCCCCTTCATTTCAGATATCCTAAGTCTCTTCCAATAGCTGACAGATTGAAATCTATCCCTCCATCTCCAGGCCTTAGCCAGGCAGTTGGAGACAGTGAATATTACATCAGGCACACTAGCCCTTTTGCACAGTGCTTCCCCATACATAAGACATGAGATACCGCTATTTCATAAACCATTTTTCAAGCTTCTGCTTCTAATATCATTAAATAGAGGACATAGGAATAAAAAACGTTGCAAAGTTTCCACTTTATTAGGGCAAAAAGGACATGTGAGGACCAGTTTCGGGTTCCACCTGGGTTTAATTTTAGCCAGATCTAGCTCATCCCACCGCATTTTGGTAACCAGATCTCTCATTACCGGGTTTTCAATAGGACACAGGCTATCCTCGATCATGAACGAATGTTTCTCAGACGAATCACCACATCCTACGGGCAGATGCGGCCATTCGTTTCCGTTTTAAGAGATGGAACTGTCAGAAGGCACTGGTCTGCAGAGATGAGAGTTCGCTTTGGGCAATAGATTTAAATGTTTGTGATCAAATGGATGTGAATATGTTTTGATGCATTTAAACCATTTTAGGGATTGTGCCCTCTGGTAAGCAAGAACATCTTCTAATAATTTCCTACTTTTGGTGAAGGAGTCTAAGGTCCAAATTTGTATCCAAAATATTCTAGGTTTTGTCGCTATCTGATCACCTATGCATAAAAGACCAAGTTCCATATGCAGCGGTATACTTGCAGTATTCTTCGCAACCCTCTGGGGCCTTTTGCTGCCACGCCCTGAGCTGGAATCTCCAGAGCTGGAACAGTCTAACACGTTTTCCCCAAAAGATTTAGAAAAACGTGACATACCATTGCATTTTCTTGCAATCGTCAGATTGGCCCTGGCAATATGATCTCTCCAGGTGCCATTACATGAGATTCCGACTCCCAGAACCTCATGTGAACCCATTCACTCAACACACAGAGGTACCTGGTTGAAGCAAAAGCCATTTGGCATTTGTAGAAGAGCAGTGCTAAAAACTGTAAGATGGGCAGCAAGTTTATATTTCTGTACAAACTCAGAGCTTTTAGCCCATGCAAAGTCTGAAGCTGCCCAGCCCGTTAATTGACAGTTCAGCCATTTTGTCCCCCTCAGGCAGCCATTTTGTCCCCCTCAGGCAGCCATTTTGTTCCCTAGTCATAGGCAATCAGGTATCCCATCATCCATATTCACAGTGGCAGGGTTGAGAGCCTGGGGGTGGTCATATGTCTAGAGAACTCTATGAATATATGAGCTGTCATTGGGGTCGTACTGCCCATGGAATTCTGACCACTACAAAGAACTTTAAAAGAAGTTAATCATTTAGAACATTTCTACTGTTATTACTGCCTGTGTATGTTCAGGGCACCCTATGATTTTCCCATCCTCTCCAGGTGGAGCCACTATTGCAATTACTTAGACTACCCATTTGGTCAGGCCTTAAACCCCAATGCTGTATACGGTGTGCCACTCTCCAGTACAGGTCAGTGCCATGTACCTGTTTTTCACATCTACCACCAAAGGGGGACATTGGGTTGCAGAGAAGTCTGGGATAAAGGCAAGAAATGACAAGAAGTTGTGAGTGACATCAGCAAAGTGGAGATAACAACGGAAAAGACTATCTTACTGAGAGGGGAGATGTACAGAGCAAAGAGTACAGGGCTGAAGACAGTGCCTTGGGTGACCACACGCCAGGAGGGGGTGGCATTATCGATCATGATGAGCGTTGGGTGGTAATCCAGACAACTTCAGTACCCCGAATTCCAAAGCAGGAAAGTGCCAGAAGGAGAGGGGGTGCTTGAATGCTGGGTGAGAATGGAGGTGAATTTTAAATGATGGACAGTAGTGAGAAATTTGGAGACGCGGATCACGGCTGTTTCTGTGGAGTGACAGAGGTGGAACCCTCCATTTAAGGTAGATGCCGGGTCTTTTATTTTGCAAGTAACTGATGATCCTGTTGAGTACCTCATAGTCCACGGTTTTAGAGTAGCAGGCAAGCAGAGGGACAGGCTAATATTTGGCACGGCTATTGGGTCAGTAGGGGGTCTCGTGAGGACATGTTGTATAGGTGGAGTTCCCATTAGTGAGGGAGGGGTTCATGAGTGCAGGCGATCATTAGCAGTGGTTGCTATTTCTTGGAAAGTTTGAGAAGGAAAGGGGTACACCGGGACATACAATGGGTTACCATTCAGCCAGCTCAGTGGGTAAGGCGGAGGAGAGGGAGTGATGGCAGGCGAGAATACAGGTGAGAGGGTAGTGAGGAAAAGGAGGTAAGAAGCAGAGAATAGTGGTTGAGGGTATCAGATCTTACAAATCTTGGTGTAGAAGGTCCACCTGCCTTGCTCCCTAAATCAACCTCAGCTCCCTTGCTACCCCTCCACCTTACCGGTAACCCCCTGGGTTTGTGTCCTTCGTTCAGCACTTAATGCCTTTCCAGCTAGGTTTGCTCTTTGTAAAGCGCATAGAAGCCTATATAGAGGGCAAAGCCATTTGCTGTTAGAGGTAAGTACCTTAAGGGTCAGGGTAGCATAGCTTGGGGGTAGAGGAGAGTTTGTGGTGGTGAACATAAACAGAGGAAATGAGACTAACAGAGTAATAGAACTAAGTGGCATCCATGGCCGCAGAAAGAGTTAGGAGGGAATGCTTGTAGGCATGTAGGCAGGAAATAGTGGGGGGCAACAGAAAATACACCAGTGCTGTAGGTGCAAGTGCATGTCGGGCTTACACTATTACATCTCCGGGACATCTCCGGGACAACTGGGGTTAGGATTAAGGAGTAGAAGAAGTAAAGACAAGGGTCGAATAATTGTCCATGGACCTTACGCAAATTGACGTTGCACCCACGAACAACAAATGCAACACCCTAGACCTAGTCTTTACATCATCATCCCTCATCATCTACACAAATCCTAGCCCACTCAACTGGTCTGACGAGGGCACCATCCCACTGTCGATCACCCACTCGACCAAGGTCCACAAAGGTCAGGCTAAACGCCCCGTCACTCGTCACCTTCCCGGCCAATGTGCTAGAAGCAAACTTCACATACGTCCTCACCTAGAATTATTCAACAACTCTGCTATGAAACTATGGAAAACTCAAGCCCCCCTAAAAACTGGCCTCACTTAGACCAAACCATCTGCCTCTTGATACACCTACGAGCTTGCCTCCAACAAAGGCTCAATCATAGCCCGAGAGAAAGTGTGACACAAAAAAACATAAGCCTGGAGATGTCACTAACCTCAGATTTCTCTGTGCCAACCGTACGATTCTGATCACTGACACCAAGGCTGCTTACTACTCCAAATAGAAAAGGTTCAGAGGGAGAGAGGAGTTGCAACGGAGACGTTGAAGTGATGGAGAGTGTGTTCTGATAGGTCAATAGGGAGGCTGCCTGTGGTAAGGGAGGATGATCGAAAGGCAATGTTGAAAAAGTTGCCATGAGCCTGAGTCAATAGATGCCGGAGGGAGGTCAAAGAGTGGTCAGACAGGAAAAAGTCAAGTTCAAGTTAGTTAGAAGCAAATAATCGTAGAAAATTGAGATCTACCATGAGAGCAACAGGGCTGATTAGGTATGCAGTGATTTTACTGAATTAAAAAAACGGAGTAACATGTTTATCTAAAGGTTTTTGCTGGGTTAAAATGGGTGGGGAGGGGATTGGGTGGAATTATAAATGAGGGGGAGAAGGGGGGTTAGGGGACACCCCCCAATAAAAAGAAATCAGTATTTGTTTTGGTAAAAATGTTTAGTTAAAAAAGTTTTTGTTATTTTTTAATTCAGTAACATCACATGTAACCGGCTGATAACAGGAAGGGAGTTACGGAGGACAAAGAGTTCAAGGGCTAATGGGGCCTGACGAATAGGAGGCTAGTGAAGGGGCGGGTGCAAGCAGATAGGTAGCAATCGGGTGGTGGAAGGGAGGCAGAAGAACTGGGCTTGTTGATCAATAAATCTATCCTGCCGCCTGTCCTGGGTGCTCAGGGAGGGTGAACACAGGTAGAAGATTCGGTGTCTAGGGATCCGCACATGGCCCATGCAAGCTTTCTTTGACAAGCATACATGCCAACATGTCTCATTCCAGTCGAGAGATGCTAGTCCAGTCCTGGTTTTAACTTTGCATTCAGGGACTAGTCTAATGGGGAAATCCAGGTCTAAAAATCCCAGAATGGAAAGTTGTATGGATTGGATAATGTTGCCATATATGTATGGACGAGGGATGGAAATACCCCAAGAAAACATGTGGCGAAGGCCTTTCTAGGGTTGCGAAAAACTGTATATATTAGTGAAACAGGACAATGCAGCCCACAAATTCTCAGGACCATTTAAAGGTTAAGCCATAGCTTCACTAAGGGGGTCCATCACAGTTGTCGTGGAACAATGATCACTGACTACTCTGGTGGATTGGTAAACAATGTATTAGTAAAAATGAGGCAACAGGAAAACAAACAAACGACAATACGAGGCTTCGATGCAAGTGAGAATCCACTTCCCTCCGTGCACCGTTCTCTTATACCAAAGGAACACATGCATTTCAATGGAAGGGGTGGTCCAGACAGGGTAAGGAATCACACTGAAACAATGTTACAAAGAAGGGATCAAAGATCCACTATACAAGTCTTTGATACCAGCTTCATTCTTACAAGTTAACACTGTGTTATCAGGGAGGACAGTATAAAGTGATATATTTAGGTGAGCTGAATATACTCCTCAGAGGTTCCCACACGGTCTGAGGCAGGCGAGTGTGCTTACAGTATGATGACTTACATCTGCTAAAGCC
Source organism: Ambystoma mexicanum (assembly GCF_040938575.1). Classification (NCBI taxonomy): domain Eukaryota; kingdom Metazoa; phylum Chordata; class Amphibia; order Caudata; family Ambystomatidae; genus Ambystoma; species Ambystoma mexicanum. Next base: position 57,882,529 of record NC_090939.1, read on the forward strand.
GCTTTTCCTAAGAAAGCAGGAGTCTAAAACACGCTTCCATAAGCCAAAAGGGAAACACAGAAGCAAGAGATGTGAAGGCGAGGCTGGGACATAGCCCCTCCCTCGCCTCTACTCTACTGAGCAGCTGAAGAGGCTGCTGGAACCCCAAACACATGCAGGGGCCTAGGAGAGAAAAAGAAACACAGACACGTGGCTCCAGAGTGCCCTGATGGCCCGGCTGGTGACTGGAGAAGTCTGTTTGCAGCAGCAGTGTCTATGGTGTGGTTAGTAGGTAATATGTAACTTATTTTGGTTGCTCGACGCATGCGGCAGCTCATACACTACACAGGCTTATAAAATAACACTGCCAATTCTGCAATGCCTTTTTAATAAGCTTGATAAGCTTACAAGTTAATTAAGAAAGGCAGTGCCGAATCGGCAGTGTCTTTGTTAATTAGCAGGGTGAAACCAGGGATTTGTGTGCTTACGAGCACAAGTAAGGCCATCGTTTCGCCCTCCCCACAGTGCTGCACTGCCTGCTGCACCAGTGCAGTTACCACGTTGCTTTTAGGAGATAGGAATATTTCCAATATGTACAACAATTTAAAAGCAACTAGCCCGAAACTGCAACGCTTTCTGAAAGCCTTTGGGAAAGCACTGTAGTTAGCAGCCAGCTGCTGTGCATGTGTCTCTGTCATCGAAAAGGGAAAAGGTCCCCCAAGACAGCCAAGACATATCTACAGGTTTCAGGGGTGCACCTATGACATTTCAGAGAGGGGGCGAACCCTTCATATGGGGGGTCTAACTTCAGAGACTGGAGGAGGGTCAAACTAACTTGCGTCGGGTCATCTAACTTCTTTCCACATTCTAAACATGCAGCTATTCTGGTGAAGCCTCAATGTTACAAGCAGTTAACTCTCTCCTTCATTTCAGAAGGGTTGATAGGACTGATCAATAGTGAAACGGTACTCTCATGTGTGGGTATTATTATTTATTGTGCATTTGTTAGGTGCTTATACAGCAAGTCAATTCTGTTTCAAAGCGCCCACAGGGCAACAGGGCGGCGACATGGGATTGGGAAAGAAATAAAAAAATTTCGCACAATGCGCCCATTAACATAATGATACAACAATACATAAAATTATCAACGAACGCTGTGTAAAATTAGATTCCTTTTTTCCATAAAATATTTGATACTTTAAAAGCTTCCTTAATAAAATTGGCTGCACCAGATACACATTTTACATCATTAGTATTCATAAAAAAGTTAATTGCCCCAGTGCAGGTTCTTATTTTATTCTGATTAAAATGCTGCCTGAGCCGGCGTCTCCTCATATGAATGGTGAACCTGCAGACTGTTAAGAAACGAATCAGGTCCCCTGTACGACCCAGAGCACAGGGAAAAGTTTTCTCTGATCTCATCCATGCCACTCTCGCTTGCAATGGTAATATATCTATTCTTGCCAGAAGCAGCAACCTGCAGCTGTTAGGAGAGTGCAGACCTTCTATTGTTGGTAAGCATCTTGGAAACACCAAGACAGGGTCGTGGAACATTAAGGACGGGCGAGTAATCACTCGCTCTAAGAAGACACCCACTTCACACTCTGCTGCCCTTTTTGTAAGAATGGATTTGCGTCCGGCTTTTAAATGTACTGCCTTTCAATCCTCGGCCATAATTTTCCAATGAGACATTAAGATCTGCCCACACGAGAGCCAATTTTTAGTGACTTTGTTTGCTGAGAACCGCCACTGCAGCCAATACATTTGGGTTACAAAAAGGGCCATGTCGATACTTTCAAAAATAGTCCAGGCAGCTCTGTTCTGCTAAAAGAGAGATTTATCACACCTAGTTCAAAGCGGACAGCATCTGCAGGGGAGTTAGGAGGTAGACCTATCAACCTGGTAAGACTCTTGTGTTGCACCGTCTTCAGACGCCTGCATGGGGTGGCACCCGACACGTCCGCCCCGTGAAGAGTAGCCGAATTGATCATGGATTGCAGTACCTGGCGTTTTGCATGAGAATTGATGGTAGACGTGCATGAGGCCGCCATAGAGACTTGGGCCTGGTTAGAAATGTATGATGTATGATATCTCCACGACCCATTGTAGGTGAATAGCAGGCCTAGGTATTTATACTCATTCACAACCTCAAGAGATTCTTTCTTAAGTGACCAACTAGGGGTGTGCTCCATTTTTTCCCCCAAACATCAAAATCTTAGATTTTACAATGTTTAGTGTAAGTCAATTGTTTTTAAAATATATATTGGCATAGTCCACGCTCAGCTGTAAGCCTTTGGGGGTTAGATCCATCAGCACTGTGCTATCTGCATAGAGTGGTGCGCTTACCCGGACCCCGTTCAGAGAGGGTGCAATAAGAGATGTTTGTCTGGCCCTAGGATTAAAATCACATAGAAATAGCAAAAATGAAAGAGCGGCAAAGGGGTAACCTTGTTTCACCCCTTTGTTTCTGTTAAATTCTCTTGAGTACCCGTACTGATCATCACATCTGACGGATATCCTAGGAGTCTCTGTGTAAAGCGTTAATTGCAGCCAGAAGCGTAGGCGGCACACCAATAGATTTAAATTTCATCCACATGAATACACGGTGAATGAAATCGAATGCTTTGGACAAGTCAAGAAATGCGGCAGCTTCAGTCCTTTAACATACTTCATGGCATGTAGGATAAAGCACTGATCTACTGTTGAGTAACCTTTTCGAAAACCTGCCTGCGTATTTGGGACCACATAATTCTCAGAGGAGCATGCATACAATCTGTCTGCTAGGCAGGCCGCGTAAATCTTATATGACGCGTCAACCAGTGCTATTGGGCAATAGCAATGTGCGTCGGAAATATACCTTTTTTAAATAGGGGGACAATCAAACTCATTTGCCAGGCAATAGGACGGGTATTCAGGATTGCTAGGGAATTATAAAACTGGACCAGTATCGGGGCCCACCAATCGCTGGCCTCCCCATATATTTCAGTTCTGAGGGCATCTGGTTCCGCAGCATTTCCTTTTTTTAGAATCCTTAGTGGACCTTCAATTTCAGTTAATGTTAGGCCCAAAGAGAGGCCCGGTTCTACAAATATGCGGATATTGGGGGATGAAAGACCCCACTGCGAGGTCCGACAACATTTCTTCAAAATGGGGTGCCCAGCGTTCTGGATTAATTGCACCTCCCACTTTTGCTTTAGCACCTGCAAACCCCTAGACAGCAGAATCCTTTTGCTTGATCATCTTTCACTGACTTGTCCAGCAAATCCCACTGGGCCTCAACAAACAGGTTTTTCTTTCTCTTAAGCAATTTCTTATATGACTTCTTTAGGTGGAGGAGGTGGCCTACAGTGGACTTCTGTGTACGAGAGGCTACTTAGATTGCCTGCTTCATCTGCCTGCATTCGCTGTCGAACCGGGGGCCATCTGCCCTCACTGGCCCTGTAACATGCTGCAATGCTACTGAGGCGGGCACAACTCATTTGCTAGTTTCCAGCTGAATACATGGGAGTGAAGAAAAAATACAGTGGAGGATAAAAAGACGAACCTACTATGCCTTTTGAGTGTTCAGAACGAGCAAGTGCAGACGGAAGAGGGGAGGTGGGACAGGTGCTGGGTTATCTGTGCTCTTGGGTGAGCAGCAGATGGAAGTGCCTATTGTTAGTAAGTGCTATGAGGCAAGGATCCACATGAGGTGGGTGAGTGCAAGCCTACAGGATGGAGGCATGTGGGTGCTGAGACAAGTGCTGTGTGTAGGCAGAGGCTGGGGCGATTGGGTGTGGACGGCAGGACTCCGAAGGACACATAAGAGCCCTGGTCACCAATCACAGCGACTGTGAGAGTAACAGAGGAGGGAGGAAGGGAAGGAGGAGGTGAAGAGGGAAGTCTTGAGGAGCTTCCGGAATTTGAGACGGTCCTGCTGAAGACAGAGAGGGAGGGGGAGGCTATTCCATGAGAGGGAGCCAGCTGAGGAAAGAGATCGGCCTCCAGCCCTCTGTTTAGTGAAATGCTTTACACATAGCGAGTTGGTGCCAGAGGAACGTAGGCGTCTAGAGGGAGAGTATTTTGTAAGAGAAAGTTGTAGAAAGCGTGGTCCTTGGCCCCAGACAGCTTTGTGTTTGATGCAGAGAGATTTGAGTTTAATCCATGCAAAAACCGGGCAGGAGAGATGCAGTGTCTGGGCTTGAGGCCAAGGATAAGTCTTACTGCCCTATTCTGGATTAGCTGGAGGGGTCGTAGCTTGGAAGAGGGTAGATTCAAGAGAAGACTGTTGCAGTAGTCAAGCCTAGAGAGAACCAGGGCTCGGGTAACATTGAGTTTATGGGGGAAAGTGAGAAAAGGGAGAATTGCTTTGAGAAGGAAGAGTTGAAAGTGGGACGTCTTGGCAATGTCCTGAGTGTGCGGGAGGAAGGAGAGAGAGGAGTCGAAGATGACTCCCATGTTTCTGGCTTCAGATGAAGGACCGGGGGAGAGCCCATAGAGGATGGCCAGAGTGAGGGGAAGAAAGAGGGAGCAGGGGTCCCAATAGGAAGGATCCAGGTCTTGCTGGCATTGAGGCAGAGATCATTTGAAGTGCACCACGACTGGATGGCAGTTAGGCAGTGTGGGATGATGGAAGATGCAAGAGGGTCAGTAGGAAGTTTGGAAAAGAGCTGTGTGTCTTCTGCGTAACACTGGAAGTTGGGGGAGAAGGAGGAAATGAGTTGTGCCAGCTGAGCAAGGTAAGTGTTAAAGAGCCAGGGGGAGAGGTTTGAGCCCTGGGAGACACCACAGGTAGAGAAGGAGGTAGGTGAGGACAAGGTGCCAAGAATGACCTGGGATGAATGGTCAGTTAGGAAGGAGGTCAGCCAGTCCAGTGCCCACTGGGTATTATGGAGCTGTTTTAGGAGGATGGATTGGTTGTCTGTGTTAAAGGCAAAAGAGAGATCGAGTGGAATGAGGACAGTTGGACAGCTGGAGAGTTAGAGTCCAGAGATGCAAGCAGCTCTTCATGGGTGTTCAGAAGAGCAGTTTCCGTGCCTCTGAATGCTCAGAATCCAGATTGATTGTCATGGAGACCACCAACAAGTTCTGTGTGTGAGGGGGGAAGGCCATCTTCTCCAGCAGGTTCCTGAGGAATGGGGTGATAGAGATGGGGCGATAGTTGGCTGGTCAAGTAGGGTCTGCTAAAGGTATGTTCAGGAGGGGGCCCACAAGCAAGTGCTTGAAAGAGGAGGGGAAAGATCCTGTAGCAAAATAGTGGTTGTAGTAATCAGCAAATGCAGGGGCAAGGGAGCCAATATTGTCCTTGATGATTCTAGAGGAGCAAGGGGAGGCCTTTTTGGATATGACCTTCATAGAGTGGACAACTATGGAGACTTCATCTGGAGTGATAGGGGAAAAGGAGGAGATAGAGGGGGAAGGGAGGTGGACGGCCATAGGAGGCAAGGGAGTGGTGGAAGGGTTGGGGGAGTGGGTAGCAGGGGTGCTCAGGATGTCCAGATTGTTTGTGGTGAAGCAAGTGGCCAGTGCGCTGCAGAGGGCCTGGGAAGGAATAGGGGGAGGAGACTGCGGAAGGGTTGGCAAGTTCCCTACAGATTTGAAAGAGTTCAGCGATGTTGTTGGATGCAGCAGATACCCGTGCCTGGATGTGGGCTCTTTTCTTGGCACAGATGGAAAGTCTGTCTTGCCTATGGAGCAGGCAGCAGGCCAGTTTGTCAGAGGGTGAGCCTGAGGTTTGCCACTTCCGTTCCGCAGCTCTGCACTTGCGTTTCAGGGCTGAAAGTTCAGAGTCGTACCAGGTATTACACTTCAAGGCAGGTTTCAGGTGGATCCTCATGACTGGAGCAAGAAAGTCAAGGGTGTTGATAATGGCCAAATGGAGGTTGCTGAGAGCAGAGTCGATGGCAGAATCTGAGGCAAGAGGAGAGGTGGGGATGAAGGTAGATGAGAAGACAGCAGCTGACTCTTGTTTAATGATATATGATGATATGATAGTTTATTTATATCACGCCCATACACAAGTGTTTCAGGGCGCAACAAGGCAAGGGAGGGGTACAAGGGAGGAAAAAACAATAACAACGCAACGATATTACTACGCCCAATGACATTAAGAACGTCAAGTGCAGGGAAGAGGGAGGGGGTAAAGTGCATATGGCAGAGGAGGAGTGGAAAGTGCTGAAATAGGAGTTAAAACAACAGCAGGTAGTGCGGTCGGCAGGTGGCAATTGCAGAATGCAAGCACAGACGAGTGTCGGACAGGTGCAGGTAAGGGGACTGTAGGATTGTAGATACAGACCCAAGGGCAAGGGTTGCCGTGAGGCGTGGCAGATGGGTGGGCAGGGATCTGGGTCCGAATACAGAGGGTAACCAGGAGCCCAGTGTAGAAACAGACAGATTAGCAGAGGAGAGGAAGGGAGAAGGCAGAAGCAAAGAGGAAGGTATTGAGGTGCTTCAGGAATCAAAGGTGGTTCTCCTCGAGTACTTGTGGTGGTTCTCCTTCACTGGATGGATGTTCGTGAATGAGGTTGGCAGGGCTTTTGGAGGTGTGGTCAGAGGGCTGAGAGGACCCATATCAGAGGAGAGGAGAGAATGGTCTGACCAGCGGGCGTGAGATAGAGCTCACAATGGATGAGGGCGTCCAGAGTGTATCCAGCCATGTGAGTTGGACCACAAGGAGAATGGAGAGTGATAGAGAGGCACAGAGGTCAAGGAAGAGAGTGGATGCTGTGACAGGGGAGTCCAGTTGGATGTTGAAATTGCTGAAGAGAAGGAGTTTGGAAGTGGTTGAGAGGAGAGAGGCACAGAAGTCAGCCCATTCACAGAGGGACAAGGTGGTAGTGCCGGGGGGCCTGTAGATAGTGGCAATGGTCAGAGAGGAGGAGGGAGAGATGACCAGTTTGCAGACCAGGCTCTCAAAGGAAGAGTAGTGCTGGGTAAGTATGAGGGAGGAAGGAACCCACTCTTGGAAGATTAAGGCAACACCCCCGCCAGCATGGAGAGGTTGTGGCTCGGAAATGATCTTGAATCCATCTGGGAGAAGGGAGTCAAAATCAGTGACTGAGCTGGCATTGAACCACGTCTCAGTGAGAGCGAGAATGTCGAGGTCAGTGTCTTCAAGAAGGAGGCAGATGTCGGCGGAGTGTTTGTTGGCTGAGTGGGCGTTGGGAGTATCCAGGTGAATGATAGATGTGGAGATTACCTCCCAGTGAATGATACTGTGCTCTAAGACGTTGGACTCCTTCTAATAAACGACAACGTATGAAGGTGTAAGACTCCAAGGAGTAATATTCACACTCAATGAGTCTCACACTGACTGAGTGAGCTTGTGCTCCCATGTCTGGCATGTTCACCAAATAAGTGAAAATTGTGCTGGAAAATGCACAATTTCCACCCATTTAAAAAAAATAATCCCTGGGGGAGAAACCCACAAACCCTCATTAATTGAGTCAGGCTTGCTCGCTCTGCTCACTTGCACTTCATTGAATCAAACGTTTTACGACCCACCATGTTCCAAGTTCCCCAGCCGCCACTGCTCCTATGGCAAGAAACAGTGTTTAAGTATGGCAGTTGGCAGTGCCTACTCAATATTATAATGCAGCAGTATGCTAGGGGAGTACATGAACTTTCTCCCATACAGTAGGTCGGAATTTCTGCCATCAGTAGGGAGTCCTGGTGCACTGGTAGCAGTAACAGAGCAAGAGGAATCGAGGAATGCTGATAAAAGTCTCAACCTGCAAAGTCTCCTTTTGCTGATGGGCAGACTTCCATATTAGTGATGATGCTCTGAAAGTCTCTGAGGGAAAATCATGTTATTATTATTAGAGTATGTGTTGAGAGTGGACCAAGTTTCGGGAAGTCACTGAGTCCTTTACAAGTCATAGGGGGAAGGAGACATGTGGGCGAAATGTATGTGGCACAAACAATACAGGGAATTCTTTCCTTCCCCAACCAAAAGCGCAACACCAAAAAACCTGTGAATATTGTTCAATCTAGCCCTGTCTATGACTCATATAGAGCCACCTAGATCCCTCTCCCTGCGCCCCAGATAAACCAAGAACCAGGCCGGTGTGTAGGCAGAATATATATTTATTACACAATAAATCCAATTAATATTTGCACAAAATCACAACACACGCCACTGCACTCCTTGGTTCAAATGCTTTCCTTTCCTGACAAATCAAGTTTCACAAATTCACATCACCAGTGGTTTTGTATAATTCAAATCACAGACTCTTTAACTCCACAACATGTACAGTTTTCCTTCCTCGGTTATCTCCACCCTGGTTACACAGAAACACACGTCTATAGAATACCTCCGATACCCGTCTCGAAATAATCATGATATACAGAATTGTGAAGCACTTTGGAACATTACAAAATCACATGCTTGGCAATATACTGGTATAAGTTTGATTTAAATAAAATGCAACACTTTCCTATTTGTAAAAACAATTTCACACATGCAGCACTCTGTATTTTTAATTTCCCTGCGCAATAGGCAATGCTTGCAGTATTGGAGTACAACAGACTTTTAAAACAAAGCACTTTGTATGTACATATAGAACACTTCTTCCTACACCCAAATACAATGGAGAACCTCTCATCTATCAGGAGTCACTTTCCCAACTCTCAATGGGGAGTATGCTTTTCACTCAGGGACTTCCCTTTATTTAATTTGCAGCACGCTTTTCTGTACCAGCACAAACACCCAGATATTCTGTTGACATTCAGTCCCCCTCTGCTTTAAAGCAGGGTCTGATAAATGGTGAACAGTTGGGAATTTCATTTTTTATGCACCCCTCCCTTTAGAACATTTTTGAGGTTGGCAATCAGAAATAGGAGATCCAAGTTACTTTACAAACTATGGGCCTCATTACACAGTAGGCGGTAACCATGGCGCTATTGGCGCCATGGTTGCCGCCGGTATTTTACTGTGTCCGCCTTGGTGGATGGCGGAATTACCGCCCTACTCCAAGGTGAGCGGGGGCGGTATTCCCCATTCACCAAGGCACTTCCCCATTCCCATTTTTGCCCCCATAGGGCTCAATTGGAATGGGGAAGGAGCTAATTACGGTACCGCAAATTGCAGTACCGTAATTAGCACCAAGGTCCCTTAGCGGGCCCATTCCTTAACGGCTGGTAAAACCAGCCGTTAAGGTCGGGTCCCGCAAAGGGACCTCGTAGTAAGGCGGTAAGGGTTTACCAGTACCGGTGCCCTTACCGGTACCGGTAAATGCTTACCGCCTACCGTGTAATGAGGCCCTATATTTTTATTCACACTGGAAGCAAAGTTGTTGAGTTTGAATTTCAACCAAATCAACCTGTGTTGGTTGGCTATAGGGAAGTTAATTAATGTATTTCTTAGTAAAAATACTAAGGCTTTACTTTGTGTGCCCACCCAATTGGGAAAACTATTAAATCCAACAGATCCCCAAAAGACTTGGTTTGGTTGGACACATTTACCTACATAGCATATGTCTGGGTTTCATCTCATAGGCAAAAGTTCTCAAGGCTTCTGGTTACTCGGTGCAAACATCATCACTCGGTTAGAGGCCTCTCCAGGTTCAGTCAAGAATGGTCTCCAGCATTAATCCCTTTTTGATTTTGCCTCTTCTTGTATAAATCTCAGCCAGAGTTGAGGACTTTCCAGGGCTCCTCCAGCAATTTTGGTCAGCAGTTCCAACTCAGACGATGGCAGGCAACTCTCCCTGATTCCCAAAAGTATGATGTACTAGCTTTTTGGCTCTTACTTGAGATTGGATCACTATTCTCCAACCCCTTAACCGAGGCCTAGCCCCTTCTCTTTTGATAGGTCCCTTCAATTACCAAGCCCACATTTTTGGAGGGATAAGGCCACCCACTTGAATTTACAGTTTTACACATTGACAGGCCGATTCATGGAATAAATAGCGCGGCGCAAGTGGGCAAAAACGTGCGAATCGCAGTGGAATTGCGAAAATCGCAGTGCAATTGCGAAAATCGCACGAAAAGCAGCGCACATCGATTCATGGAAGGGCGTGCGCGAAAAAACCATCTGATGTGCGCTAAAAAAGTGCGCGGCGCACGTTGGCGCACAGGCCATCTAACGGCGTGCGCCAGGTCACAGCGAAAATCGCACAGGCCACAGCGAAAATCGCACATAGCGCGGCGCACGCTACAAAAGTAGGCGGAACACGGGGCGTAACACTCGGAATGGGGACAACCTGCCAAAATGTGGGCGTCACGGGGGGAAGTACAGGGTGCAAATGCGCGGAACGCCCACACGCTCGCCTACAACACGTATTCATGGAATCGAATAGGGCAAAACAGCGCACGGTCAAACCAGCGCACAGGCACAAACACGACCGCCACAAGAAAGCAGGCGGTAGCGTCCCTGCGCCTGTAAAAAATGTGCGCCAAAAGGTGCGCCAACAAATAGCACCTATAAACAGCTATGATGTCCAATACTGTGGCCCTCCAGGACAAATGACGTGCAAAGGGGTACCCACAAACACGGATACCCGCTGACCCACCTGTATTTCGGGGTGCGCGGGAAGTTTCACACGTGAATTGGCTGAGTACCTGGATTCCAGGGGTGCGCGGGAAGTTCCACACGCGATTGGGCTGGGTACGTGGATTACAGGGGTGCGCGGGAAGTTCCACACGCGATTTGGCTGGGTACGTGGATTTCATGGGTGCGCGTGAAGTCCAACACGCGATTTGGCTGTGTACGTGGATTTCAGGGGTGCGTGGGACGTTCCACACACGATTTGGCCGGGTACGTGCATTTCAGGGGTGCGCGGGAAGTTAAACACGCGATTTGGCTGGGTACGTGGATTTCAGGGGTGCGCGCAAAGTTCACAAGCGATTTGGCCGGGTACGTGGATTTCAGGGGTGCGCGGGAAGTTCAACACGCGAATTGGCTGGGTACGTGGATTCCAGGGGTGCGCAGGAAGTTCCACACGCGATTTGGCTGTGTACGTGGATTACAGGGGTCCGCGGGAAGTTCCACACGTGATTTGGCCGGGTACGTGGATTTCAGGGGTGCGCGTGAAGTCCAACACGCGATTTGGCTGTGTACGTGGATTTCAGGGGTGCGCGGGAAGTCCCACACGCGATTTGGCCGGGTATGTGTATTTCAGGGGTGCGCGGGAAGTTAAACACGCAATTTGGCTGGGTACGTGGATTTCAGGGGTGCGCGCGAAGTCCACACGCGATTTGGCCGGGTTCGTGCATTTCAGGGGTGCGCGGGAAGTTCAACACGCGATTTGGCTGGGTACGTGGATTCCAGGGGTGCGCGGGAAGTTTCACATGCGATTTGGCTGGGTACATGTATTTCGGTGTTGCAGGGGAATGCTACACGTGATATGGCCATGTGGGTCCCCCCAGGTGTTCCCTCTACCCTCTCCACGGCCCCTGCAGGCAGCCCACACCACAGGGTACTACCCTGCACCCCTGCTCATGTCCTACAGGCAACCCATCCACCATGGCCATGCCCACCAGCCAACCCACATGTCACCTTGCACCACTGATCACCAACACATGTCTCCCACCACCCCCACACCCCAGCCACCAGGGGCAGCCTCCACCAGGCCCCAACTCATGTCCCCTATTACCCCCACCCCCTCGCAATGCAGGGGCACCCTCCACCAGGCACCCACTCTTGTCTCCCACCACCACCACCCCCAGCAGTCCAGGGGCAGCCTCCACCAGGTCACCACTCATGTCTCCCACCACCCCCACCCCCCAGCAGTGCAGGGGCAGCCTCCACCAGGCCCCCACTCATGTCCCCCAGCACCCCCACCCCCCAGCCACCAGGGGCAGCCTCCACCAGGCCCCCACTCATGTCCCCCTGCACCGCCACCCCCCAGCCACCAGGGGCAGCCTCCACCAGGCCCCCACCCATGTCTACCACCACCCCCACCCCCCAGCAGTGCAGAGGCAGCCTCCACCAGGCCCCCACCCATGTCTACCACCACCCCCACCCCCCAGCCACCAGGGGCAGCCTCCACCAGGCCCCCACTCATGTCTCCCACCACCCCACCCCCAGCAGTGCAGGGGCAGCCTCCACCAGGCCCCCACCCATGTCTACCACCACCCCCACCCCCCAGCCACCAGGGGCAGCCTCCACCAGGCCCCCACACATGTCTCCCACCACCCCCACCCCCCAGCAGTGCAGGGGCAGCCTCCACCAGGCCCCCACTCATGTCCCCCTGCACCCCCACGCCCCAGCCACCAGGGGCAGCCTCCACCAGGCCCCCACTCATGTCCCCCTACACTCCCACCCCCCAGCCACCAGGGGCAGCCTCCACTAGGCCCCCAACCCATGTCTACCACCACCCCCACACCCCAGCCACCAGGGGCAGCCTCCACCAGGCCCCCACTCATGTCTCCCACCACCCCCACCCCCCAGCAGTGCAGGGGCAGCCTCCAACAGGCCCCCACTCATGTCTCCCACCACCCCCACCCCCCAGTAATGCAGGGGCAGCCTCCACCAGGCCCCCACCCATGTCTACCACCACCCCCCAGCCACCAGGGGCAGCCTCCACCAGGTCCCCACTCATGTCTCCCACCACCCCCACCCCCCAGCAGTGCAGGGGCAGCCTCCACCAGGCCCCCACCCATGTCTACCACCACCCCCACGCCCCAGCCACCAGGGGCAGCCTCCACCAGGCCCCCACCCATGTCTACCACCAACCCCACCCCCCAGCCACCAGGGGCAGCCTCCATCAGGCCCCCACTCATGTCTCCCACCACCCCCACCCCCCAGCAGTGCAGGGGCAGCCTTCAACAGGCCCCCACTCATGTCTCCCACCACCCCACCCCCCAGCAGTGCAGGGGCAGCCTCCACCAGGCCCCCACCCATGTCTACCACCACACCCACCCCCCAGCCACCAGGGGCAGCCTCCACCAGGCCCCCACCCATGTCTCCCACCACCCCCACCCCGCAGCAGTGCAGGGGCAGCCTCCACCAGGCCCCCACCCATGTCTACCACCACCCCCACCCCCCAGCCACCAGGGGCAGCCTCCATCAGGCCCCCACTCATGTCTCCCACCTCCCCCACCCCCCAGCATTGCAGGGGCAGCCTCCACCAGGCCCCCACCCATGTCTACCACCACCCCCACCCCCCAGCCACCAGGGGCAGCCTCCACCAGGCCCCCACCCATGTCTCCCACCCCCCACCCCCCAGCACTGCAGGGGCAGCCTCCACCAAGCCCCCACCCATGTCTACCACCACCCCCACCCCCCAGCCACCAGGGGCAGCCTCCACCAGGCCCCCACTCATGTCTCCCACCACCCCCACCCCCCAGCAGTGCAGGGGCAGCCTCCACCAGACCCCACCCATGTCTACCACCACCCCAGCCACCAGGTGCACCCTCCACCAGGCCCCCACCCATGTCTACCACCACCCCACCCCCCAGCCACCAGGGGCAGCCTCCACCAGGCCCCCACCCATGTCTACCACCACCCCCACCCCCCAGCCACCAGGGGCAGCCTCCACCAGGCCCCCACTCTTGTCTCCCACCACCACCACCCCCAGCAGTGCAGGGGCAGCCTCCACCAGGTCACCACTCATGTCTCCCACCACCCCCACCCCCCAGCAGTGCAGGGGCAGCCTCCACTAGGCCCCCACCCATGTCTACCACCACCCCCACACCCCAGCCACCAGGGGCAGCCTCCACCAGGCCCCCACTCATGTCTCCCACCACCCCCACCCCCCAGCAGTGCAGGGGCAGCCTCCAACAGGCCCCCACTCATGTCTCCCACCACCCCCACCCCCCAGTAATGCAGGGGCAGCCTCCACCAGGCCCCCACCCATGTCTACCACCACCCCCCAGCCACCAGGGGCAGCCTCCACCAGGTCCCCACTCATGTCTCCCACCACCCCCACCCCCCAGCAGTGCAGGGGCAGCCTCCACCAGGCCCCCACCCATGTCTACCACCACCCCCACGCCCCAGCCACCAGGGGCAGCCTCCACCAGGCCCCCACCCATGTCTACCACCAACCCCACCCCCCAGCCACCAGGGGCAGCCTCCATCAGGCCCCCACTCATGTCTCCCACCACCCCCACCCCCCAGCAGTGCAGGGGCAGCCTTCAACAGGCCCCCACTCATGTCTCCCACCACCCCACCCCCCAGCAGTGCAGGGGCAGCCTCCACCAGGCCCCCACCCATGTCTACCACCACACCCACCCCCCAGCCACCAGGGGCAGCCTCCACCAGGCCCCCACCCATGTCTCCCACCACCCCCACCCCGCAGCAGTGCAGGGGCAGCCTCCACCAGGCCCCCACCCATGTCTACCACCACCCCCACCCCCCAGCCACCAGGGGCAGCCTCCATCAGGCCCCCACTCATGTCTCCCACCTCCCCCACCCCCCAGCATTGCAGGGGCAGCCTCCACCAGGCCCCCACCCATGTCTACCACCACCCCCACCCCCCAGCCACCAGGGGCAGCCTCCACCAGGCCCCCACCCATGTCTCCCACCCCCCACCCCCCAGCACTGCAGGGGCAGCCTCCACCAAGCCCCCACCCATGTCTACCACCACCCCCACCCCCCAGCCACCAGGGGCAGCCTCCACCAGGCCCCCACTCATGTCTCCCACCACCCCCACCCCCCAGCAGTGCAGAGGCAGCCTCCACCAGACCCCACCCATGTCTACCACCACCCCAGCCACCAGGGGCACCCTCCACCAGGCCCCCACCCATGTCTACCACCACCCCACCCCCCAGCCACCAGGGGCAGCCTCCACCAGGCCCCCACCCATGTCTACCACCACCCCCACCCCCCAGCCACCAGGGGCAGCCTCCACCAGGCCCCCACTCATGTCTCCCACCACCCCACCCCCCAGCAGTGCAGGGGCAGCCTCCAACAGGCCCCCACTCATGTCTCCCACCACCCCCACCCCCCAGCAGTGCAGGGGCAGTCTCCACCAGGCCCCCACCCATGTCTACCACCACCCCCACCCCCCAGCCACCAGGGGCAGCCTCCACCAGGCCCCCACTCATGTCTCCCACCACCCCCCAGCAGTGCAGGGGCAGCCTCCACCAGGCCCCCACCCATGTCTACCACCACCCCCACCCCCCAGCCACCAGGGGCAGCCTCCACCAGGCCCCCATCCATGTCTACCACCACCCCACCCCCAGCCACCAGGGGCAGCCTCCACCAGGCCCCCACCCATGTCTACCACCACCCCCCAGACACCAGGGGCAGCCTCCACCAGGCCCCCACTCATGTCTCCTACCACCCACCCCCCAGCACTGCAGGGGCAGCCTCCACCAGGCCCCCACCCATGTCTACCACCACCCCCACCCCCAGCCACCAGGGGCAGCCTCCACCAGGCCCCCACTCATGTCTCCCACCACCCCCACCCCCCAGCAGTGCAGGGGCAGCCTCCACAAGGCCCCCACCCATGTCTACCACCACCCCCACCCCCCAGCCACCAGGGGCAGCCTCCACCAGGCCCCCACCCATGTCTCCCACCCCCCACCCCCCAGCACTGCAGGGGCAGCCTCCACCAGGCCCCCACCCATGTCTACCACCACCCCCACCCCCCAGCCACCAGGGGCAGCCTCCACCAGGCCCCCACTCATGTCTCCCACCACCCCCACCCCCCAGCAGTGCAGGGGCAGCCTCCACCAGACCCCACCCATGTCTACCACCACCCCACCCCCCAGCCACCAGGGGCACCCTCCACCAGGCCCCCACCCATGTCTACCACCACCCCCACCCCCCAGCCACCAGGGGCAGCCTCCACCAGGCCCCCACCCATGTCTACCACCAACCCCACCCCCCAGCCACCAGGGGCAGCCTCCACCAGGCCCCCACTCATGTCTCCCACCACCCCACCCCCCAGCAGTGCAGGGGCAGCCTCCAACAGCCCCCCACTCATGTCTCCCACTACCCCCACCCCCCAGCAGTGCAGGGGCAGCCTCCACCAGGCCCCCACCCATGTCTACCACCACCCCCACCCCCCAGCCACCAGGGGCAGCCTCCACCAGGCCCCCACTCATGTCTCCCACCACCCCCACCCCCCAGCAGTGCAGGGGCAGCCTCCACCAGGCCCCCACCCATGTATACCACCACCCCCACCCCCCAGCCACCAGGGGCAGCCTCCACCAGGCCCCCATACATGTCTACCACCACCCCACCCCCAGCCACCAGGGGCAGCCTCCACCAGGCCCCCACCCATGTCTACCACCACCCCCCAGCCACCAGGGGCAGCCTCCACCAGGCCCCCACTCATGTCTCCTACCACCCCCACCCCCCAGCAGTGCAGGGGCAGCCTCCAACAGGCCCCCACTCATGTCTCCCACCACCCCCACTCCCCAGCAGTGCAGGGGCAGCCTCCACCAGGCCCCCACCCATGTCTACCACCCCACCCACCCCCCAGCCACCAGGGGCAGCCTCCACCAGGCCCCCACTCATGTCTCCCTGCACCCCCACCCCCCAGCCACCAGGGGCAGCCTCCACCAGGCCCCCACTCATGTCCCCCGGCACCCCCACCCCTCAGCCACCAGGGGCACCCTCCACCAGGCCCCCACCCATGTCTACCACCACCCCCACCCCCCAGCAGTGCAGGGGCAGCCTCCACCAGGCCCCCACCCATGTCTACCACCAATCCCACCCCCCAGCCACCAGGGGCAGCCTCCACCAGGCCCCCACTCATGTCCCCCTGCACCCCCACCCCCCAGCCACCAGGGGCACTCTCCATCAGGCCCCCACCCATGTCTACCACCACCCCCACCCCCAGCAGTGCAGGGGCAGCCTCCACCAGGCCCCCACTCATGTCTCCCACCACCCCCACCCCCCAGCAGTGCAGGGGCAGGCTCCACCAGGCCCCCACCCATGTCTACCACCACCCCACCCCCCAGCAGTGCAGGGGCAGCCTCCAACAGGCCCCCACTCATGTCCCCCTGCACCCCCCCCAAGCCACCAGGGGCAGCCTCCACCAGGCCCCCACTCATGTCCCCCTGCACCCCCACCCCCCAGCCACCAGGGGAAGCCTCCACCAGGCCCCCACCCATGTCTACCACCACCCCCACCCCCCAGCAGTGCAGGGGCAGCCTCCACCAGGCCCCCACCCATGTCTACCACCACCCCCACCCCCAGACACCAGGGGCACCCTCCACCAGGCCCCCACCCATGTCTACCACCACCCCCACCCCCCGGCAGTGCAGGGGCAGCCTCCACCAGGCCCCCACCCATGTCTACCACCACCCCCACCCCCCAGTCACCAGGGGCAGCCTCCACCAGGCCCCCACTCATGTCTCCCACCACCCCCACCCCCCAGCAGTGCAGGGGCAGCCTCCAAAAGGCCCCCACTCATGTCTCCCACCACCCCCACCCCCCAGCCGTGCAATTTGCCTGGGTACGTGTACTTCGTGGTGCGCGTGAAGTTCCACACGCGATTGTACGTGTACTTCGGGGTGCGCGTGAACTTCCACACGCGATTTGCCTGGGTACGTGTATTACTGTGGGTGCGCGTGAACTTCCACACGCGATTGGGCCTGTGAGAGTGGGTCACATGTATTCCAGGGGTGGGCGGGAATATTTACCCGCGACTGTGCCTGTGAGAGCGTGCTACATGTATTCCTGGTGTGGGCGGGAAGATTCACACGTTCACCTACGACGTGCCGAAAAAGTGTCCAATCCTGACACAGGTACGCCAGCATGAAGCAGGCGTACGTCGACCCGCGCAGCATAAAAGTGTGCGAAAACCACAAACAAGCTCATACGCCAGGATGAATATACCATTCCTAGCAGCAGTGGCCGTGCGTTACCAAAGGAGGAGGAGGAGGATAGTGAGGGCCCGAATTTTCACTCCCAGAACCAGCCTTTTTGGGATGCCTGATGACCAGGTGTATGGGAGGTACAGGTTTCCCCCACACATGATACTTGACCTGGTCAGTGAGTGGGAGGATGACCTCACATCACCCACCCTGTGCTCCCAAGCACTCAGCCCCCTGGAGAAGGTCCTCAATGTACTGCACTTCTTGGCCACAGGATCATTTCAGCGGACAAGTGCCATAGTGGGTGGGGTGTCACAGGCCACGCTGTCACGCTGCCTACACCAGGTCTTGAACATCATCACTGCACGCCCAACAGTCCGTAGGCACATATACCTGCCCAGGGCACCTGCAGAAAGGCAGGCTGCCACCCTCGATTTGTACGGTGTGGGACAATTTCCAAAAGTGCTATGTGCCATTGACTGCACCCATGTGGCACTACGTCCCCCCAGGGCATCTGAGCACATCTATAGGAACCGCAAGCACTGGTATTCCATCAACGTGCAGGTAGTATGTAATGCCAAGGGAATCATCACCTCAGTATATGCAAACTATCCAGGGTCCACCCACGACAGCTTCATTTACCGAATGTCTACCCTAAGCCGGGACCTCGAAGCTGGGCGGCATGGTGATACATGGCTGCTTGGTGAGTATGAATGCCACTGCACATGCATGCATGTCAGATGCAGAGTAATGTCACTACCCCATTAATGATACCCATCTCCTCCTCACCAGGGGACAGTGCCTACCCTCTGAGCACCCACATGATGACGACAATTCGGAACCCCATCACGCCTCCAGAGGTAAGATACAACACAGCCCATATAGCAACCCGGGGCATAGTGGAGCGCACATTCGGAGTGCTCAAGTCACGCTTTCGCTCCCTTGACCGGTCTGGCGGGCAGCTGTTATATGCGCCCCCAGTAGTGTGCAGGATCATAGTGGCAGCATGTGTCCTGCACAATGTTGCAACACGCCAGGGCCTGGCCGTGGACATGGTGGTGCCCCCACATCCCCAACCACATGCACGCCCGCTGCGCATGGGAGGGGAGAGGGCATGGGGTGAGGCAGCCCGTACGCAGCTGGTGGCTAATTACTTCACATAGAAATCACACCCCAGTGGAGTGCACACAGGCCTGGCACATACCATCTGATTAGCAATGATGACTCGGCCTGACAATTAAGACAAACAAAGGGACTGTCAACTGTCAGAACCATAGCAGCCTGAGATTGTTCATGTGGAAGTGTCACAATGTGTGCATCCCTACCTACACAAACACCACCAATGCAGTGTCATGAAAATACACTTCCATGCTGCATAAATGAAAACCGGTTGCAAAATACTACATGAAAACAGTGCCATGTCACCCACCCCCTCTACGGCACGGCCACACAACACACCATGGCATGTCATGCAATGTGAGAGGAAAGAAATGAATCCCCACAACATGCCCCAAGTGTCAGCAGCTACAGTGTCCCTAATGGAAACCTGTCCACACATGAAATGCTCACAGTAATGCAGGACCTACAGCCCACATTACCAAATACTTACCAATAATACCAATCACCTACACAACCTCCAACCCACCTTAAACATGACATTACAGACTTAAAAATTAGCTAGCCTCACCACCTGATGATGACAGCCCTCCGAACACTTGCAAGTATACAGTGTTGGCGCCACGCAAGAGTGTAGGTGCACTGCTTACAACATGGACTCCAGTTCCAAGGTGGACCGCATTGTGAAGACATGAGGAATGGACCTGCAAATATGGAGGATGAGATGGACACAGAGGCACATATGAATACACCACGCAGTGTACAATACAACAACAATATGCACTATGAATGTATACACAGTATTGACTACAGACTGCCCACACAGCTCATGGGAGTCCAATGTCACCATGTACGTCAATGTCACTTGGGCACACCCTTTGCAAGCCCATGGAAACGGGAAGCAGGAGGGGTGTGTGTGACAAAAACCCAAGCATCTGAACCAAATCCATGACAAGCCTGCATGTGCCCAGTCACAATGCAGCGTATGCCCACGGGAGCCACACAAGGAAACACACTGTCCCAAAAAAATAAAAAAAAAAAAATAAAAAAAATGGCCATTAATGGGACGGGGGGTTGGGGAGGCCACCCAGGAGGTCAGAGGACAGGGTGCACACCAAAACCCACCTGTGTGGATCTTGCGAAAAAAAAACACCTCCATGGGCTCATGGCCCACACGGCTACCCTATTGTGGGAGTATCACTGCTGTCGCTATTCTCACCCTGTGCAGCTGCATCCGGAGGTGGTGGCACTATGGGCGGCAGCCCACGCAAGGCCCTAGTCTGTTCCTCCATGGCTGCAAGCATGCGGGTGTGGTAGGTCTCGTTCTGGAGGATGAGTGTGCGGAGGTCCCCATGCAACAACTCACGGGATGCCCGGACCTCCGCCCGAGTTGCCTGCATCTCAGCTGAGAACGTACGGGTGAGATGCTCCAGCTGCTGTCTGTCCTTCGGTCTGTTGAAGCCTCAAGCTCAACAAGAGTCGTCCTGAGGTGAAGGAGTTCCAGCCTCAGGGCTTCCCTGTGGCCCTGGTACTCTATGGAGATGGCTTCCTGCAGAGTCGCCAGTGCCGCCCGCCTGTCTCTGTTGGACGCCAACATGTCCTCCCTGTGTGACTGGCAGATGGAGTCGGTTGCCTGCTCTAGTTGCTCCATCAGCTTCTCGGGGGGGACAATGGAGGTGGCCACCCTATCCGTGGCCTGATGATGCTGCCTGTTGGGTTGCCATACCGTAAATGGATTGCTCCCATGTGGTATTGCCAGGTGGCTGACGGCCACCACATCGGCGGGCACCACACCTGTCTGGGGCAAGGCGAACTGCGCCTTGCTGTGCCGGCACTGCCTGAGGCTGCAGGACTGCATTCCCCCTCTGATCTGCTGGCCCAGGAACAGGATCAGATGTCGCGGAGTGTGACCCTGCATCCGTAACCACCAAAGGCGTACCTGCCAACAATGACATCCCCATTGAGGGTTCTAACCCTGGTGCAGGTGGGTCGGACAGAACAGAATCCCTCCCAGGAACACTCACCTGCGACGGCACGTAGGTCTCATCAGCCGAATCAACACCTGAGTATAGCTCGGGGGAGGTGCAGCCAGAGACACCCCTTGAGAGCACGACCTGCAGCAGCTGTGGGTTCTCACCCACCACCACACCACGTCCCTCACTGGTGGTCGGTCGGCCCTCAGACCCCCCCTGGGTCTGCACCATCTCCACAACCCCAGCAGTATCAGGTGCGTCTTCCCCTGCAAAGACATAAAAGAAAACAAATGGAAACAGGCATTAGCACCATGGCACACAATGAGGGCTGAGAGGCTACAGAAACAGTACTTGATTGACACATGTCCCACATGACTAAAACACTCCCATGCATGCACCGTCACTGTGTGTGATGGGGAGGCAGATGCCACGCATTGATGACACCAAGATGGAAGATGTACACATTTGCTGCATGCTGCCTAGCAGTGCCATCACACATTGGCCAGTGATTGGCAGGTCAAATACACATGCCATCACACAGATGGCATGTACCCTAGCCATGAAGTGAAGAGGGAGAGGAGGTCACCAATTGTTCATTCAGTCCAGTTTGTTCATATGATTGATCATTTTCATTGTAATGGTTCTAATGTTTAACATGCAGCTGCCAGTCAAAAATGGTCCTATAGCAGAGGGACATGTCCAAACTAATCATGTCCACGAAACTGAGCCAGTCCACTGTACCATAGCCATGTCAGACATGTGACAATAGGACTGAGAAATCCAGAGTAAATGTGGTGGTATGCAAACAATCTGCCTGAATAAGCAGAGGTAAATAAGCAACAGTGTAGTGGCAAGATGACCCTCCAAGGGCAACTGGCGTGGTGTTGGGCTGGATGTCTAATGTTGGCTGAAGGGATGCTGCTATACCCAAATGCTGGTGCAAAGAATGTTTTGGAAGAGGCACATGGGTGAGCCGAACCACTCAGGCACACACACCCTCCCCTGGCACCCAAACAGAAGCCCTCCCACACACAACATGCACATGGATGACACACACATGCATGTGCACTCACCGGACAATGCCTCGTAATCTGCCACTACTCCCACGCCTTGGATCTGTTCCTCCGTGACGTAGGTCCCAGCAACCTGCTCATGTGGAGTGAGTTCTATGTCGTCTGCTGGAGACCCACCTCCAGTCACTAGAGTTGCGGCATGACTTGAGGCCAGCTTATTCTTTGCCCTGCGCTTCAGGTCATTCCAGCGCTTGTAGCAATCATTAGCTGTGTGCCTCACGATTCCAATGGCACTTATGATGTCCGCAATGGTCTGCCAGTGTGCCTGACGTTGTGCAGGTGTGGTCTTGGATCCTGCAACAATCACCATTTTGCGGTCATGTGCGGACACATACTCTACAAGTGCATTCAGTTCGGCCTCATTGAAGCTGGGCTTCCTTGACGGGCCGGACTGTGTAGCCGTGTCTGGGGCATCAGCCTCTACTGGACGAGCACTCTTCCTCTTCCGCTTGGAAGGTGGTGGGGATCCGGAGTGTCCTGCGCCGCTCTGGACACTAGGGGCAGGAGCGTGGGATTGCACACTCAGCATGGGAGTTGGTGCAGGCATTATCTCAAGTGTGATGGTGTCAGGGGGAATGTCAGCATGATGTACTTGGACCGACACTGTCCTGGCTGGGTGTGTGAGAGGTGGGGTGGATGGAGCCGCAGCTGCCCCTGCAGCCTCCCCAGCCTGCCTACGCGGGGCAGCAGATGACCTAACTGCCCCTGACCCACGTGCCATGATGACACCAACGTTCACCGGCGCACGTGGCCTAGACCTGCTGACCTGGAAGTCAGCAATGGAGTCACCCTGTGCCAGGTCTGGTTCCACAGTGGGCTGGTCCAACAAGGGCTGAGCATGGATGGTGTCAGCCACAGTAACCTCAACCAGGGGGGGGGCATGGGTGTCCCTGACTGCTCCTCCACACATGGGGGGCTAGGGGCACCCTGCAAGTCACGGCCACGTCCCCTACCTGATCCACCACGGCCACCACTTGGGGCTCGGCCACCTTTGCCACCCTTACGGCTTGTTCGCCTCCCAGCCATGGCACTGATGTTATTGTGCGTATGGGAGTCGATGTGAACTATTGTCCTGGGCAATTGGGGGTCAAGGGGTTGGGTACCAGATGGTAATCGTACCCTAGTGCTCTAGCAAGGCTGTATGTCACCCCTGGGGAAAGATGACGGGTCACGCAACGCACAGGCAGCCCAGAAAAGGGAAGTAAGGTGCACGCAACCCCTCCTAGACCACGTGCGTGGAAAAAAAACCTGCACTACGATGTGGCACCCAGGAACACAAGAATGAACGTATGAGTGTCACACGCAGCCTAGAATGACCTCTGAAGGGGTACGCGACACACGGGGCAAGCACAGATGTTAGATACGTGCGCGACTCACCATCTGCCAGGAACAAAAGCGTGAAAAATATGCGCATGTGCGCGTTGGCAAAACCCCCGCCAAAAGAAGAATTGTACGCTGTCTGAGGAGACAGGACAACAGTAGTAGGGGAGCTGTTTGAGGAAACAGGCCCAGGGAAAAGAGGAAAAGAGAAAAAACTGTCAGAGGTAACAGGGAGTACGAACTGGAAACGCCGTGAAGTAAATCGCGTGTGAACCGACAAGAAGTACAGATTTCACCCACTCGCTCTCCACGAAAAGCACGTACAAGGAAATGGCGTCCTACACGTACCTTTTATACACACGTCACAGACGCGCATACGCGATGAGGCCATTTCCACCAATTACGTGCTTTGACACTCGGACGTGTATCTCTTCATTTTTACACGCGCCATTCTCTACGGCCATGCGCGTGACATCACAGCTGCGCATGGTGGCCTTTGGGCCAATGAAATGAAACTGCACGTCCGAGTGTCATCGCGTGTAATCGGAGGGAAGTGAGCGTAGACGCGATTGGCCTGGGTACGTGTATTTCTGGGGTGCGCAGGAAGTTCCACACGCGATTGGTGGAAATCCACGTGTGCTCTGTCATCACGTGTAATGAGGGAAACACCCGCGCCCCTCACGTCACAGACGCGCTCACGCGCTAAGGGCCTTTGGTCCAATGAAATCGCATATGCGTGCTGACGTGCATACGCGCTAAGGGCCTTTCCTCGATTTACACGCAGACGTGCAGGATTTTCACGTGCCAAATCACTCCGTATCAAGCTGGCAACGCATAAGCACACGGAAGACCACGCTCCTGCCCAAAAGGCCGAATTACTGCCCCCCAGAGCCCCGAGCAGCCTCCCACGAGCCATCTGCTGCTGCCTGCCTACCTGCCTGCCTGCTGCCACCGTGCCTTGCCATTTGGTGCCTGCACATCAGCCATCTGCAGGGGTCCATTTGCTGTGTCCACCCCTGCTGGAACAGAGTACTCCCGACTGGGATACCATCGCTCCACAGCCCAGCCCCAGGACCCAGTTGCCCACCCACTCCTGCCTCTGGGGTTGCCATGTCGGGCACTGCTACATCTGGCACCACTGGCAACCCCCGGCCAGATAGGCAGAGGGGCACTAGCTTCAGTGCCACCAAAGTTGGTGTCCTGTGGAGCAAGTCCTGGGGCAGTATGATGCCCTCTTCGGAAGTAAGCGCGCCAACAAGGAAGGACGGACTTGGATCTGGACGGACATCATGACTGCCATCAATGCGGAGGGGGTGGCAGTCCGCGACTACCAACATGTCAAGAAGCGCTGGGATGACTGCAGGTCCAGGACCCTTTTGAAGGCTCGGCGCCTCGTGGAGGGGGGCCGGGGCCGCATGAGTACCATCCAGATGAGGGTCCTGGAACGCGTAGGCCCAGCGCTCCACAGCCAGATCCTTGAGAGGCAGACCCGTCTGGAGTTGAGCGGTAAGTGGCCAAGCATTGCTGTGTGAGACAGGGCATGTCGCAGTGTGCTGGTTGTCTGATACCTGCCTGTATGTGTGACATAGCCCATGTATGCATGTGTGTGTGCAGGGACGTCATGCATGTGAGACCAGTAATGTGTGAACCACACGGTTGGTGCATGTGTTCAAATGCAACATGGGTTGCCCTATGCGGAATGGCCACATGAAAGCATGCCAGTCTCTGTTCCTGGACATGGGTGAGGGATGGGTGCTGATGCCATGTACATATATGCTGTCCATGTCTGTGTGTCTGACCAGCGTGTCTGTGACTTGTGAATGCCTGGGATGCATGACACATGTCTGTGGCAATGTTCCGGTTCACTGATGCAGCCTAGTCATCCTTGTATCCACTGTGTCTGTGGTGTACGAGGCCAGATGGATGAAACTAGGGTGAAGTGTGTGCATGTGATAGGCATGGCACATGATGCATGTGAGTTCCAAAACAACAGTGTATGTTTAAAGATTAACTTGGACATGTATGCTAATGTCCATAGCATGCGCCATGCCTGTTACCGCATGTGTTTTACCTGCACTGAGCCATGTGTTGTGGAGGGACATGATGGAAGTGATCTTTGACAGTGCCACTCATCTGCTATTGCTTCCTGTCTAGGGGACCATTGTACAGTACCCTGATGCTTGTGTTCTATGTCTCCCTCTACACAGCGCCACGTGAAGAAGAGGGCAGAGACGGCTCTGTGGGGCAAAGCGGCGGGGATGCCCCCACGGCTGCAGCGGAAGGGGTGGGTGAGCCCCCACAGGGGCTTGCAATGGCGGAAGACGGGGTGGAGCCATCCAGGTTGGTAGTTTCCACAGAGGAGGAGGAAGCCGCTACTGAGGCGCACATGGGGCCTGGTGGGGGCATCCCTGCTGGTGCAAGTGTTGCAGTCCAGGGGCAGGGGCAGGAGGCAGCACAGGTCGCCGTGGAGGGGCCTGTGCATGTCACTGTCCCTGACACTGTGACTGCACCACCATGCACCAGCAGGGATGCCCCATCCCAGGCCCGTCCGCAGGTAGGGGGATGTCCATGTCATCTGACTCCCCTCACCCTGCGTACGAGGGGACCCCTGGCCATATGGAGAAGGTCCTGATTGGTGTCGCGTTGCGCACAAGTGCAATTCGTGATGAGGTGCGTGCTTCCCGGGAGGAGCATGCACGTCATCACGGAGAGCACCGCGCCGACGTGGCCCAGTTGGGAACGGCCATGGTCGGGGGTTTCCTACATGTGTTGGCCAATCTGGCGACCTTCTCCTCTTCTGTGGAGACTATGCACCAGTCGTTCTCCATGCCGTCTTCTGGCCCAGATGCCACCGGGGCCCCCTGTGGACCTGCCCCGACCAATGCAGCCGGCTCGGTGGGGATCCCATCCCTGCCACAGTCGGGAGTCGGAGGTCCAGCAGGGGTGGACACACCAGCAACTGGACCCCAGCAGATGGAGGATGTGACGGCATCATCGGGCAGGGCACAACGACCGCGTCGGTGGATACCATCAGCCTGGATGCCATCGTGCTGGCACAGGCAGTTGCGTCGGAGGCAGCGGCAGGCTCGACGTGGGAGGCATCATGGCTCGGGGCCATCAACATCAGGGGTGCAGGCATCGGCCGGAGGGCAGGAGAACCCTGGAATGGGAGTGGCTTCCGTGTGGGAGCGGTTGGGCCAGCGGATAGCTGCGGAGCGGCAGCGGGCAGAGGCGGAACGGCTCACAATGGTCAGGGCGGAGAACTCCATGCGGAGGGCGCTGAGGCGGGCTGAGTGCCTCGAGGGTCTTCGCAGGGAGTTGGAGCTGGACACTGCTTTATCCCTACGAGTCCTCTGGGCCAGGGAACATGCTCGCCTCCAAGCCATTGAACAGGAGTTCGATGATGCCCTGGCCCATGACAACATCCAATGAGCCGTTGGACTAGCCCGCTGCCCATGTAAATAGTTATGTAGTTAGTGTTAGGTTTCCTTTGTTTTTGCTTTTTCTTTGGACCTTTTGGACAATGGGCCACATTTTTGTATATAGTTATTTTTTATTAGGTAGTATTGTTAGATAGGTTTCATTTCTTTTGTTGGGATCATGGACCCTGGCTTGTTCACCTGTACATAGTTATCTGTTGGATTTTCGTTTCTTTTTACCATTTACCCATGGAGCAATGGCTTTCTATTATAATTTCACATTGGATTTTCGTTTCTGGACTGTGACTTTGGACACCATTCCTTTGGATTCTGATTTTTGGTTTAGCATTTTTTCATGGACATGCTTCTTTTTACTTTTTTTAAATTCCCATTTCTGTTAGTTTATTTTTGATTCAATTCTTGTTTTCTTTAATACATATTTTTAGATCAAACTTCAATGTGTAGTATCATCTCATTGGTTTCATGCATATCATGATACGGGTTTGGAGATTCACTGACACCCATTGGGTGTATGTGAGGGACATGTGTTCGTTTCCAAACTTGCAATTGCAGTTCTATCATGTTATTTCCATTTCTGAGTGGGTGGATGCAATACTCGGGTGGGTGTTTTGCATTTGGAGGCTGACCATGGGGACCGGGGATCTAGATTGTGATGACATGTGGGCTGGGGTACATGAGTTGGACATGAGTGGGGGCCTGCTGGCAGGTGCCCCACGGTGCTGGGGGGTGGGGGTGCAGGGGAACATGAGTTGGACATGAGTGGGGGCCTGCTGGCAGGTGCCCCACGGTGCTGGGGGTGGGGGTGCAGGGGAACATGAGTTGGACATGAGTGGGGGCCTGCTGGCAGGTGTCCCACGGTGCTGGGGGGTGGGGGTGCAGGGGAACATGAGTTGGACATGAGTGGGGGCCTGATGATATCTGCCCCTGGTGGCTGGGGGGTGGGGGTGGTGGGAGACATGAGTGGGGGCCTGGTGGAGGCTGCCCCTGGTGGCTGGGGGGTGGGGGTGGTGGTAGACATGAGTGGGGGCCTGGTGGAGGCTGCCCCTGGTGGCTGGGGGGTGGGGGTGGTGGTAGACATGAGTGAGGGCCTGATGGTATCTGCCCCTGGTGGCTGGGGGGTGGGGTGGTGGGAGACATGAGTGGGGGCCTGTTGGAGGCTGTCCCTGGTGGCTGGGGGGTGGGGTTGGTGGTAGACATGAGTGGGGGCCTGGTGGAGGATGTCCCTGGTGGCTGCGGGGTGGGGGTGGTGGGAGACATGAGTGGGGGCCTGGTGGAATCTGCCCCTGGTGGCTGGGGGGTGGGGTGGTGGTAGACATGAGTGGGGGCCTGGTGGAATCTGCCCCTGGTGGCTGGGGGATGGGGGTGGTGGTAGACATGGGTGGGGGCCTGTTTATTTATTTTATTTATTTTACATTTATAAAGCGCTCACACAGCCCGCAGGCATCGAGGCGCTGTTACAGGAATTGTTTTTTTTTGTTTTTTTTTTCTTAGTTGCGTAATTGTGTGTGTTTTTTTTTTTTTTTCTTAGTTACGTATTTATAACGCGCTTAAACACCCAGAGGTTTCTAAGCGCGGACCCGGGGATCGAACCTGTTGTTGCTTCGTGTCGTCTTGCTTCCAAGACGCGCACGCTGCCGCTGATCTATCCTCCCGGGACAGGAGGCTGCCCCTGCACTGCTGGGGGGTGGGGGTAACAGGGGACATGAGTGGGGGCCTGTTGGAGGCTGCCTCTGCACTGCTGGGGGGTGGGGGTGGTGGCAGACATGAGTAGGGGCCTGATGGTATCTGCCCCTGGTGGCTGGGGGGTGGGGGTGGTGGGAGACATGAGTGGGGGCCTGATGGTATCTGCCCCTGGTGGCTGGGGGGTGGGGGTGGTGGGAGACATGAGTGGGGGCCTGGTGGAGGCTGCCTCTGGTGGCTGGGGGGTGGGGGTGGTGGGAGACATGAGTGAGGGCCTGATGGTATCTGCCCCTGGTGGCTGGGGGGTGGGGGTGGTGGGAGACATGAGTGGAGGCCTGGTGGAGGCTGCCCCTGGTGGCTGGGGGGTGGGGGTGGTGGTAGACATGAGTGAGGGCCTGGTGGAATCTCCCCCTGGTGGCTGGGGGGTGGGGGTGGTGGTAGACATGGGTGGGGGCCTGGTGGAGGCTGCCCCTGCACTGCTGGGGGGTGGTGGTGGTGGGAGACATGAGTGGGGGCCTGGTGGAGGCTGCCCCTGGTGGCTGGGGGGTGGGGGTGGTGGTAGACATGAGTGGGGGCCCGTAGGAGGCTGCCCCTGCACTGCTGGGGGGTGGGGGTGGTGGGAGACATGAGTGGGGGCCTGGTGGAGGGTGCCCCTGGTGGCTGGGGGTAGGTGTGGTGGTAGACATGAGTGGGGGCCTGGTGGAGGCTGCCACTGGTGGCTGGGGGGTGGGGGTGGTGGGAGACATGAGTGGGGGCCTGTTGGAGGCTGCCCCTGCACTGCTGGGGGGTGGGGGTGGTGGGAGACATGAGTGGGGGCCTGGTGGAGGCTGCCCCTGGTGGCTGGGGGGTGGGGGTGGTGGTAGACATGAGTGGGGGCCTGGTGGCGGCTGCCACTGGTGGCTGGGGGGTGGGGGTGGTGGGAGACATGGGTGGGGGCCTGTTGGAGGCTGCCCCTGCACTGCTGGGGGGTGGGGGTGGTGGGAGACATGAGTGGGGGCCTGGTGGAGGCTGCCCCTGCACTGCTGGGGAGTGGGGGTGGTGAGATACATGAGTGGGGGCCTGTTGGAGGCTGCCCCTGCACTGCTGGGGGGTGGGGGTAATAGGGGACATGAGTGGGGGCCTGTTGGAGGCTGCCCCTGCACTGCTGGTGGGTGGGGGTAATAGGGGACATGAGTGGGGGTCTGTTGGAGGCTGCCCCTGCACTGCTGGGGGATGGGGGTGGTGGGAGACATGGGTGGGGGCCTGGTGGAGGCTGCCCCTGGTGTCTGGGGAGTGGGGTTGGTGGTAGACATGAGTGGGGGCCTGTTGGAGGCTGCCCCTGGTGGCTGGGGGGTGAGGGTGGTGGGAGACATGAGTGGGTGCCTGGTGGAATCTGCCCCTGGTGGCTGGGGGGTGGGGGTGGTGGTAGACATGAGTGGGGGCCTGGTGGAATCTGCCCCTGGTGGCTGGGGGGTGGGGGTGGTGGTAGACATGGGTGGGGGCCTGGTGGAGGCTGCCCCTGCACTGCTGGGGGGTGGCGGTAATAGGGGACATGAGTGGGGGCCTGTTGGAGGCTGCCCCTGCACTGCTGGGGGGTGGGGGTGGTGGTAGACATGAGTGGGGGCCTGATGGTACCTGCCCCTGGTGGCTGGGGGGTGGGGGTGGTGGGAGACATGAGTGGGGGCCTGGTGGAGGCTGCCCCTGGTGGCTGGGGGGTGGGGGTGGTGGTAGACATGAGTGGGGGCCTGATGGTATCTGCCCCTGGTGGCTGGGGGCGGGGTGGTGGGAGACATGAGTGGGGGCCTAGTGGAGGCTGCCCCTGGTGGCTGGGGGGTGGGGGTGGTGGTAGACATGAGTGGGGGCCTGGTGGAATCTGCCCCTGGTGGCTGGGGGGTGGGGGTGGTGGTAGACATGGGTGGGGGCCTGGTGGAGGCTGCCCCTGCACTGCTGGGGGGTGGGGTGGTGGGAGACATGAGTGGGGGCCTGGTGGAGGCTGCCCCTGGTGGCTGCGGGGTGGGGGTAGTGGTAGACATGAGTGGGGGCCTGTTGGAGGCTGCCCTTGCACTGCTGGGGGTTGGGGGTGGTGGGAGACATGAGTGAGGGCCTGGTGGAGTCTGCCCCTGGTGGCTGCGGGGTGGGGGTGGTGGTAGACATGAGTGGGGGCCTGGTGGAGGCTGCCACTGGTGGCTGGGGGGTGGGGGTGGTGGGAGACATGAGTGGGGGCCTGTTGGAGGCTGCCCCTGCACTGCTGGGGGTGGGGGTGGTGGGAGACATGAGTGGGGGCCTGGTGGAGGCTGCCCCTGGTGGCTGGGGGGTGGGGGTGGTAGTAGACATGAGTGGGGGCCTGGTGGAGGCTGCCAAGGGTGGCTGGGGGGTGGGGGTGGTGGGAGACATGAGTGGGGGCCTGTTGGAGGCTGCCCCTGCACTGCTGGGGGGTGGGGGTGGTGGAAGACATGAGTGGGGGCCTGGTGGAGGCTGCCCCTGCACTGCTGGGGGGTGGGGGTGGTGGGAGACATGAGTGGGGGCCTGTTGGAGGCTGCCCCTGCACTGCTGGGGGGTGGGGGTAATAGGGGACAGGAGTGGTGGCCTGTTGGAGGCTACCCCTGCACTGCTGGGGGGTGGGGGTAATAGGGGACATGAGTGGGGGCCTGTTGGAGGCTGCCCCTGCACTGCTGGTGGGTGGGGGTAATAGGGGACATGAGTGGGGGCCTGTTGGAGGCTGCCCCTGCACTGCTGGGGGGTGGGGGTGGTGGGAGACATGAGTGGGGGCCTGGTGGAGGCTGCCCCTGGTGGCTGGGGGGTGGGGGTGGTGGTAGACATGAGTGGGGGCCTGTTGGAGGCTGCCCCTGGTGGCTGGGGGGTGGGGGTGGTGGGAGACATGAGTGGGGGCCTGGTGGAATCTGCCCCTGGTGGCTGGGGGGTGGGGGTGGTGGTAGACATGAGTGGGGGCCTGGTGGAATCTGCCCCTGGTGGCTGGGGGGTGGGGGTGGTGGCGGACATGGGTGGGGGCCTGGTGGTGGCTGCCCCTGCACTGCTAGGGGGTGGGGGTGGTGGGAGACATGCATTGTTGATCAGTAGTGCAAGGTGACATGTGGGTTGGCTGGGGGGCATGCCCATGGTGGATGGGCTGCGTGCGGGACATGAGCAGGGGTGCAGGGTACTCCCCCGTGGTGTGGGCTGCCTGCAGGGACCATGGAGGTTGTAGAGCGAACACCTGGGAGGACCCACACGGCCAATTCACGTGTAGTACTCCCCAGAACCCCTTGAATACACGTACCCTGCTGAAATCGCGTGTGGAACTTCCCGCGCACCCCTGAAATACACGTACCCTGCTCGCACGGGGACAATCGCGTGTGGAACTTCCCACGCACCCCTGAAATACACGTACCCTGCTCGCACGGGGCCAATCGCGTGTGGAACTTCCCTCGCTCCCCTGAAATACACGTACCCTGCTGTAATCGCGTGTGGAACTTCCCGCGCACCCCTGGAATACACGTACCCTGCTCGAACGGGCCCAATCGTGTGTGGAACTTCCCGCGCACCCATGAAATACACATGCCCTGCTGAAATCGCGTGTGGACCTTCCCGCGCACCCCTGGAATACACGTACCCTGCTCGCACGGGGCCAATCGCGTGTGGAACTTCCCGCGCACCCCTGAAATACACATACCCTGCTGAAATTGTGTGTGGAACTTCCTGCGCACCCCTGAAATACACGTACCCTGCTGGAATCGCGTGTGATACTTCCCACGAACCCCTGTTATACACGTTCCCCGCTTGGCGTTTGCTGTTTGCCAGCCCTGTGAACTGGTCTAGGGTTAGCGCAGCCCTTTGCGATTATTTGGGGATTTTGAAGGCTTTTCCTTGCGCGAGGGTGTTCTTGGGGGCGTAACTGGCGCTGCTGCAGGGTCGCTGCACCACGCTGCGCCACGCCTGGTTTTGGATGCGAAAATCCATGAATACGCTGTGCGCGGAAATCGATTTTAGCGCACGCGGCTGGCGCAGACATTCGCACGGGCTTGCTGCGCGCCTGTCGCGTGCGCCACTTTTGTGCGATTTTCTATGAATTACCCTGTTAATTGTTGCACTAAAAACTGTAACGTGGCAAATATTTTCACTTTACAGTTAAGAATAACAATATATATGTACAAGAACATTTGGCTTTTTTTAAGTACAGCTGGTCCTATGGGTGACTCCTTTATCCTTCCTATTAGTTTGAGTAATTTGTAAAATCTCGTGTTCATTGAGGTTATTGTCAGCAATTGTCGCAGTTCAACAAAGTCAACGGTATGAAGCCTAAGCCGTTGAAGGTTAAATTGAAAAATAGACAAAATTCCGTGACTCTGCGCCAGACTTATCACACTTAGTTGAATTTCATTATGTTATACTCCCTTGATAACACGTGTTTCGGCTCAGCAGAGCCTTTTTCAAATCTGGGCTAAAGAAACACACTGTCTCGTTCAATTAGAACTGTATCTCAAAAAATCTGCAATTCCCCAAAGTAATACCCATATTATTATTCCCCAAAAACCCACCAAATCAGGAAACCTAAATGTATACCTATTCATGAACCATAATTCAATTGCATAAGAAAATTGTCAGAGATTGAGGATGGGTAATGGGGAGGATTGCATGGGTGGTAAACCATGGGTGGGAAAGTGTGGTGCCAGGCAGGAGGGGGGAAGGGTCATGAAAAGGAGTTTTGGGGATGAAACACCCCGATTAACAAAAATAATGAGGGCACACTGGGTGTCGGGCCAAATACGTGATATTTTGGCATTTTGGAGGTGACACCAAAACAACCAAATAAAATTGGCCTTTTTGGTGATCGACCTTCAAAATGTGGGAATATCACATGAAACCACCTGTTGATTGTTCAGACTTTCCTTCAGTCATTTCCCCCCGGGTCATCAGACTCAGGTGCAGGGGAGTTCTGGGAAGCAGGGTTAGGTTGAGGGTTTGACTTAGCCCTCAGCATGCACCCCGGGCTGTCGGTCAATTGTTGGACCTGTGGCTCTAGCTGAGTAACATTATCTGGGTTGTAGGGAGGTCTCTGCACATACATCTGCTGCTCCCTAAAAGGGTAAATGTCCCTTCTAGCAAAGTAGCTTGGGTATTGGAAATGTCCTCCATAGTTTTCAGTCCTGATTCTCATTTCTCCTTGTTTCAGGGATCTAGTGTCCTGAAACTGGGGAGAAGGATAAGGATATTTTGGAAGGTGGTGGAGCACTTCTCTCCTGCGAGTTTGGATGGAAGTTTCTTGGGTAAGTCCTTACTGAGTTATTCAAAAGGGGAGTGTAAACATACCCCAGGATCAGTTTTGTACCCTCGTATCGAGGGCTTATGCTGGTAGCAGGGTCAGAGGGGTCATTTCACTGATACCCTGCCTGGCTACCATTTGATTGGGCCTGGGAGGATGATCTCCTGTGCCTCTCGTTCTGCTTATCAGTTGGAGGAGTATTTTTAGCCCCCCCCATCTCCAGGTCCAAAGGTGGGATAGTTTTCACATCTGCCAGCTTGGTACTGGCAGGGGTGGTAGATGGCTTTGTTGCTTTAGGGTTGTTTTTACTGTCAGTGGGTTTCTGGACCACATATATCCTGGTGGATTGCTCTATTACCCTATCCAGTGTCCTACGCTCAGGGAAATTGTGAACTTATTTGGTAATTATATATTTGGGAAGAGAGTGGAAGTGGACACACATTTCCTGCTGTAAGTCTGCACAAAATAACAGAAAAAGGTTGATTATTGATGCACACCTCAAATTAAATGGCAATGAAACATACATTTAAGAGATGCTGTAGATTAATTTTAGGTGCGGGGGAGGAGCTGGGGCCATGGCACAAGACCCCTACAAACAAGAGACAATTGGAATGAGGATTCAACAAGGGAACCCTCCCGTCCCCTGCACACTTTAGGATGTTTGGACTAAGTCCACTACTGTTTTCTCATATTAATACAAAGAACATATAAACCAAAGAGTTCAGTTGTGTGTTTTTATAGCAAAAGTTTATATCTAAAGTGTCAAATACACAATATTTCAAAAGGAGAAACATTTACAAATTCAAGAAGCAAAGCAGTGCAATAGTAGGTCACAATAAATTTGAAACAATGGTGGAATCCAATTCATGTGGCGACGCGTTTCGAGGATACTTTCCTCTTCTTCATATGGCCAAAATTGAATTCTTCATAAAAAAGGAAAAAACAAAGGGGAGAACGTTTGTACAAGTTTTTTTATACCTTGAGGTAATTCATTAAACTCATGCTGTACATTTCAGTCTCATCTGTGAGCCAGAACAGACTACATTGTCAGAGAAATTGTAATTAATCTAGTACCGCAAGGGCACATTCATTCCCAGTTAAATTCAGGGAGAGGGGAGGAGAAGAGGTTCAGAGAGACGTTTCTAGTCCAGTGCAAGAGAAGTCGTCGTTCAAAAGTGTTTAGAAAGAATGTAGGTAGGTAAAGGAGCCATATAGGACATGATATAAGAAAGTATAATTACCAGTAAGCAATGTGTTCGAGGGCATCGGGTGCAGATAGAGATCCTTGGTGGTGAATCAAGCGATGTGTAGATCCTCCACGGGAAATATAGTTTGCTGTAGTCAAGAGGAAGACACAGCTGCAACAAAAATGAGGAGCAAGTGAGTAGAAATCAAACTATGATGAAAGGTAAGTTCAACCCTAGGCACTAGAAGAAATGTAGTACCTGTGGAATGTACAAGAGGAGTGGCAAGTGCTGGAGAAAATATTCGAACGGCGTGGAAGCCTGATATATTCGGGGTTAATTCACGTTAAACACTGTGTAACTTCTGTTCAACGTTCATCAAGAGTCAGCAAAGCACTCTAGAGAATACGATATAAGTGTGAGCTTGAGAGGAATACTAAAACAACATATATTGATACAATACTATCCACATCTAAAGTGTTAGCTGATGAAAAAAATACCTTGTGGTATACGCTTAGCAGTTATGGTGCGCGAGCTCTCAGGCACAGCGTTCTGGCAATGCGCTTTCTTCAGTGGACGGTTTGTAAGGATAGGAACTCAGGCAAAACAAATACAGTGCAATTGTGCACTACGGGTCTCAATGCGCAGATGATGATCTGTGAAAAAGTGTAACAGAGAATTAACCCGGATCGAGGTTGAGAAAGTACTTAAACTAGAAATCTCAATGGGATAGACAATGCCTGGTAACGTGCGCTTACCTGCACAATAGGAGACCAATCGCAAAGACAGCTGCCGCCGGTCAATGCGTCTTAGCAGATATGGGAAAGGCGCGCAATGTGGAAGAAAAAGGTTGGCGAATGTGAAGATAGAGAAGGGACTAAAGCAGTCACCTAAAGGATCGGTCATCTTAGAATGGCATAAGAAGTCATCGGGTGAGCCCGCCGAGGTAAACCACAATGTGTCAAGAGAATTGTGAAAGTATATGTGGAATAAATAATAAAATTGATGAAAATAAAGATAAAAAATAAAGGGAAAATAGAAAAAGTATGAAGAGAACATGTAAACAATACTAATGAGAAATCCTGCAGAGTCAGCAAAAAGAGACTATTCAATGGAGAAGTAGACAGATTAGGAGGTGCCACTGAAATACAGAAACGTCAAAATGAAACAAGTTCCATCCGCCAGAGTCCAAATGAAAGAGGGAATTTTAACCACTCACAAGGTTAATTCGCATAATGTATGGCTGAAGGGTGGACAAAAGAAAATAAGCACAGCTTGTATACATAAGTTGTTGTCCAACATATAACACTAGAGTTCATTATATGTATATACATATATATATACATTTTAGTTCAACCTTCAGTGGAGTATGTATTAAAAGGGTATCAAGAGAATAATACAAGTCATTGCAAAATACAATCGGATATTACTTGTTGGCAGTTAAAATTTCCAGATAAAATAAACTTGACATAACTTTGATCTTTACAAAAAAACAAGATGCTAGTGTTAGAGGTCAAACATACCCTATTCACAGGAAACAATTAAGGGTAAAATCTTCATTAAGGCCCAAAGGTTGCAAAGAGCCCATTCTGTCCATCCAATAGGCTTCCCTCTGTAGTAAGAGGGATTGAAAGTCACCGCCCCTTGTTGGGTGTTTAACAACTTCAAGTATCTGAAATTTAATTTGGGCAATGGAATGTTTCTCAGAATTGAAGTGTCAGGCTACTGGTGAATATTGGTTCTTACATCGTATGTTTGATTTGTGTTCTGTTAGTCTTAGTTTTATGTGTCTTTTTGTCTGGCCAATGTATACCTTCCATCAGGGACATTTCAGTAAATATATTACACCTGATGACAAACAGGTGGAGTAGTCTCTAAGTTTAATTTTTTGTCCAGTTCTCGGGTGGGTTACTACATCACCTTTGATGACGTTGTTGCAGTGTGTACATCCCAAACAAGGGAAGGTGCCCAATTTTTTAGTGGTCAGAAACAGTTGCTAATCCTTCGGTATTTTTTCTGCCCTTACTAGTTTATCTCTAATGTTCCTACCCCTTTTGTAACACATCATTGGTGGGGTTGGGAATAATTCTAGCAAAGTTTGGTCATTGTGAAGAATGTTCCAATGCTTCTTGATGCTCCTTGTGATTTGAAAACTCTGTCTTGAGAATTTCGATATAAATAACAACGGTGTGTCCTTACCACTTGGTTTTGTTTTTAACAAGTCGGTACGTGTAATCTCTGATGCTCTGTTTTTAGCAATTTCCAAAACATCTTGAGGATAGCCTATATTCTCAAATTTATCCATCAGGTTGTTGCATTCCTGTGTTAGAACTTCTGGATCAGAAATGATCCTCTTAAGCCTTAGGATTTGGCTATACGGTAAGCTTTGGAGCATAGCTCTGGGGTGAAAGCTAGAGTAATGTAGCAGGTTGTTTGCATCAGTTGGTTTATGATATATGGATGTAGCGACTACGTTGTTACTAATTCTCAAATTAACATCCAGGAAGTGGAGATATGGATTACCGACTTCCATGGTGAACTTGATACGAGGATGTATTGAATTGATGTACTCAAAAAACAGGTCCAATTCTGCACGTGTGCCACACCATATGCCGAAAATGTCATCTATAAATCTCTTCCATGTCAGGATGTAAGGGGACCATGTGGGATGTTCTAACACATTTTGGCTTTCAAACTGTCATGATCTCTGCTTCCAAAAGATCAGGACTTGCCCGACTCCCCTGGAAGCAGACCCATAACCCCGGTTCCGAGTGCCAGCCAGTCCCAATTGGGACCTTTTGGACCCTGTCCTGGCGCCAGTGGCACCAGGCTCATAA
Organism: Ambystoma mexicanum; assembly: GCF_040938575.1. Classification (NCBI taxonomy): domain Eukaryota; kingdom Metazoa; phylum Chordata; class Amphibia; order Caudata; family Ambystomatidae; genus Ambystoma; species Ambystoma mexicanum. Next base: position 57,920,061 of record NC_090939.1, read on the forward strand.
AGATGCCCAGTCCCAGCGCTGGAAGCGCCGGGCTCATAATGCTTGGGTGGACTTACCTGCAGCAGAACATGCTGCTTACTTACCTGCCAGTTGAACCCCTGATCCTCTTCTGTTTGGGACTACTTTTCCTTTTGGGTGGGGCAGGAGCCACTCCCTAGATTCAGAACACTGGAACTCTTCTGGAAAGCAGGAACTCTTTTCTTACCTAGGCATGGCTGTGGAAGGAGACACCTAAGCACTACAGGAGGCTATTTAAACCACACCCGATGGATGAATTTTGCTTTGCGTTATTCTGCATTCTCTGCAGCAGAACGCTCATTGTGTCTTCTGCTTCTGATTCTGGGCCTAAGGGAACAAAGGCTTACCATCCTGGAATCCAGTCTTCAGCAGCACCTGTAAAGACAAAGAAAGAACAGGTTAGCACTACGGTCTTCAGTGGCAGCGCATCTCTTACCTGGTCCATCGACTGTCACCAACGCCTCGCGCTGCATTCCGGCATCTGAAAGACAAAGGCTTACCTACTCTTCGCATGCTCCGGAGGTCTTCGCACTGCATTCCGGCATCTGGAAGACAAAAGCTTACCAGCTCTTCGCACGCTCCGGAGGCCTTCGGCGCTGCATCCCGCATCTGAAAGACAAAAGAAGGTGCGTTTAAAGACATTGGGCAACTTTATTACTCACATGCCATTACTCCTTCCCACGCCGAATCCAGTGGGTATTCCAGCACCCTTCAGCTTCTCTAAAGCTCCGAACTTGTACCTGCAAGATAAAAGGGACAGTTAGTGCGCATCGTGAAGCAGGCTACAAGCGCTTACTTACGTGCTTCCAGGAGCTTCTATTGCTCACGTGGGTTCGATCCTCAACTCTCATCAGCCCGCCATCCGCCATCGCCGGAACCCTGCAAAACAAGAGATATCATTACAAAAGACTTTTAAGACATTTGAAGTGCCCAGAACTTACCGTTCGTGCAGTTAACGACAGACAGCAGTCCTCTGAGGTCAGGAGGCCTGCACCCTTATCCAGTGAAGAAACTGGTTACGGCACCCTGCCCCGAGGCAGATGGAGAGCTCGGCGTTCACTTACCTAAGGTGAGGGCGTTAACCTTTGGGGTTCTACAGGAGAAGAGAAAGGGAAGAGGAGAGAGGCACCCAATAAACCCAGTTCATTAATCCCATATTTTCTATCTGCAGACATTTTACTCTTCGAGTCAGACATACAGTGCACAGAGGTCCAGCCCAAAGAGCCAACCGTGTGTTACACATCACCTTTGAAGATACGGCATTCATCCAGTCAAGACCGGCGCCTCTGCGGGAATCAGGTGAGCGTTACAGAACGCAAAGCCTACCGCAAAACTCCCACCCAGGCGCTATGGAAACCTCGGATACCGACCAGCTAGCCCAGTTACTTGGGGAACTAAGAGCAGAAGTGCATGCAGCCCGTCAGGAAACGAATGCTCTAAGAAGGGAACTGATTATTTCCAAGGAGCGAACAGACGATCTCGCTAGACAATTGCTACAGTCACAAGCCGGACAAACTCTGTTACCCGCATCAGGGGCAAATCTTCCTTCAACATTCTCTACGAACCCAGTGCAGATCAACCTACCTGGGAATGTACCTCTGGCTCCGCCCGAACGATTTTCTGGTGACCCAAAGAGGTTTGCAGTATTTATTAATCAGTGCCGGTTGCTCTTCTTATGCCGGCCAGCAGCCTTTCCAACTGATCAAGCTAAGGTAGCTTTCGTGCTTTCGTACCTTAGTGGCAATGCGGCAGACTGGTCGATCCCTCTAGTTAATCAAGATGATCCGGTTCTCCATGATTTTCAAGCTTTTCAGCTCAGTATGGAAAAACTGTTTGCAAGACATTCACAGGGGCAGGCCTTGGACAATGAGCTCCTTTCATTGCGACAGGGTAATCAAGACCTTTTGGCTTATATTGCGTCTTTCAACAGACTGATAGTGGAAACTCGATGGCCTGAGGACAAAAGGATTACGCTGTTTTATAGAGGTCTACGTGGAGAGCTCAAAGATGTGTTAGCCCAAGTAGTGAATCCCCCGCAAGACTGTTCGGACTATATTGACTTAGTCGTTCAAATTGACCACAGACTGCAGAACAGGAAGGCCGATTGTTCCAAGTTTGATGCTCGAGTATTTTCCAAACCACCAACTCCTACCAAAGGAGTACACTCCGGGGAACCCATGCAAATAGGGGGCCTGAAAGGACCACTAACACAAAAGGAGCGGGAAAGGAGAAAACAGCTGGAATTATGCCTCTATTGCGGAAACTCGGGGCACTTTCTTCGAGACTGTCCGGTGAAACCAGCCAAGAAGGCAGTAGGAGCTGCAGTTACCAGGGTCACAAACTCTGAGCAGGGAAACGACCTTGCCCGACAAGAATAGAGGTCCTCTTGCCGAGCGTTAAAACCAGTTCTGTGACCTCGCATTTCGTGATACCTATGGTCCTCATTAGCCCTGAACATCCGGATCGATTACATGCGATTGAAGCTTACGTCGACAGTGGTGCCATCGGCAATTATGTGGATCATGAAATGGTTTTGAGGATGAATCTGACTCTTTGTCCAAAGGCTGTAAAGGACGTCATTACTACGGTGGATGGTACGGAGATAGCCTCCGGACCAGTAACGCATACCACCCAAGAAGTGACGCTAGTAAATCAAGATGGACACCATGAGAAGATCGTGTTCGATGTGATCAAGGCCCCTCAGTTCCAGATTATTCTAGGAATTCCTTGGTTAGAGAAGCACAATCCTCAGATCGATTGGCGAGCAAGAACGGTTCAGTTTCCAGAATGTGTCTCTACTTGTCACCCTCGACCTGGTGTTGCACTGGCAGCAATTTCCTCGGAGGCTCCCCAGTTACCTCCTGAATACCTATAATTCCAAGATGTTTTCCGGAAGGATCAGGCTAACTCTCTACCTCCTCATAGGTCTTATGACTGCCAGATAGACCTGATACCTGGATCTACTCCTCCTTGTAGTAGAATTTATGCCCTCACCGAGCCTGAGAATCTTCACCTCCGACAATACCTGGATCAATACCTAGCGAATGGGTTTATTCGTCCTTCCAAGTCCCCTGCTTCCTCAGCTTTGTTCTTCGTTCCAAAAAAAGAAGGGGACCTTAGAACTTGTATAGATTATCGCGCCCTGAACCAGATCACCGTTAAGAATAGATATCCGTTACCTTTGATCCCTGAACTCCTGGACCAAGTCAGAAAAGCATGCATATATACAAAGCTGGATCTTAGAGGAGTCTACCACTTGGTACGAGTAAAAGGGCGATGAATGGAAGACGGCCTTCCGCACCAAGTATGGGCTATTTCAATATCAGGTCATGCCCTTCGGACTTTGCAATGCCCCGGCCGCCTTTCAATATTTTATGAACGATGTCCTCAGAGAGCTCATAGATGTGTGTGTTGTTGTTTACATTGACGACATCCTTGTTTATTCTTCATCGGAAACTGAACATCGGAAACACGTGAAAATGGTCCTCGAGAGATTGCGTCAACACAAACTTTTCGCTAAGTTGGAAAAATGCGTTTTCAACGTGACTGAAGTTGAATTCTTGGGATTCATATTATCACCTAGCGGAGTGCGTATGGATTCAAAGAAGGTCGATGCAATTCTCAAATGGCCATCGCCATCCTCCGTAAAAGGTGTTCAAAGCATGTTAGGCTTCGCTAACTTTTACCGCAGGTTTATCCCCGAATTCTCTCGAATAGTCCAGCCCATCACCGCCTTGTTAAGGAAAAACAAACGTTTTGAATGGTCTACCGAGGCGGAACAAGCTTTCCAGAATTTGAAGACTAGATTTATCTCTGCACCGATCTTAAAACATCCTCGCCCAGAACTCCCCTACATCGTTGAAACTGATGCTTCGAGCCTTGCCATGGGGGCAGTTCTATCACAAAAGGACCCAGTAACCAATCAGTTGCATCCCGTGGCATTTTGGTCCCGCAAATTCTCGCCTCCTGAAATCAATTACACTATTACTGATAAGGAACTTCTAGCTATCAAGTCCGCCTTTAAGGCTTGGCGGCATTATCTTCTGGGGGCCCGACACACTGTTACTGTGATTACAGATCACCGAAACCTGCAATATTTGAAAACTGCAAAAGCTCAATCCTCTAGGCAACTCCGTTGGGCACTATTCTTTGCTGAGTTTGACTTCATAATTACCTATCGACCTGGTACAAAAAACGGTAAAGCTGATGCCCTTTCTCGGATGGGAGTGGAAGAACATTTGATCAATCCTAAACCTGTACCTATCATTCCAGAACAAAGAATTCTAGGTGTAATCGCCACACAATCCATAGAGGAAGTTAAGGATAAAGCCAGGCTACTGGTAACTCCAGCAGACATACAGAATTGGCATCTGCAGGGAAAGGACTTTACGGTGAAGGACAACCTATTATATTTCCAAGAACGGTTATTCCTGCCCAGCACAGATTTACAGAAAAAGGTAATCTCTTGTTATCACGATTCTTTAATGGAAGGACATCCCGGTATGACCAAGACCTCGGAAAAGATCAAGCGCTACTTCTGGTGGCCGTCTTGGAAAAAAGATATCAGAGACTTTATAATGTCCTGTGGAGTATGCGCCCAAAACAAGAGTCAAAAGGAAAAACCAGCCGGCCTCTTACGCCCTATTGACATCCCGCCTCGCCTTTGGCATACGCTTTCTATGGACTTCATCACCGATCTACCTCCATGCTCCGGATACAATACGATCCTAGTAATCGTGGACCTATTCTCCAAGATGGCGCATTTCATTCCACTCAAAGGCTTACCAACAGCAGCAACTCTGGCCCGAGAATTTCACGAAAACATCGTCCGACTGCACGGTTTTCCTTCAGTTCTAATTTCGGATCAAGGTAGTCAATTTATTTCTCATTTTTGGCGAAGTTGCTGTCGGTCGGCTCAAATTGATGTGAGACTTTCGACCAGCCACCACCCTCAAACCGACGGACAAACCGAGAGGACCAATCAAACTCTGGAACAGTATTTGTGCTGCATGCTACAACAAACTGAAAAAACTTGGAAAGATATCCTTTGGATAGCCGAATATGCCTACAATAACTCTGTCCACTCGGGAACTGGGAAGACCCCGTTTTTTCTTTTATACGGTAGTCACCCTCGAACCTCGGAGTTGGATCCACTCCAAGATCTTGGAACACCAGCAGTAGACCACCTGCATTCTACAATCACCCAAGCCTTTCAGGAAGCCGTTTCTCACCTTCAAAGGGCTAAAGAACAATACAAGAAAGGAGCAGACCAACATCGGAAGGAAGCCCCCCAATATCAAGTAGGAGATCAAGTCTGGTTATCCACCAAATATCTACCTCTAAAAGGACCACGCACATTCAACCCAAGATACCTTGGTCCCTATTCCATCACTACCATAGTAAATCCAGTAGCGGTCAAGTTGGACTTGCCCCCTCACATGAATATACATCCAGTCTTCCACGTCTCTCTATTAAAACCCGTGCAACCTCAAACCCGACTAACTACATCTCCAAAACCTATTCTAGTTGATGGAGAACTCGAGTTTGAAGTCAAAAGCATCCTGGATTCCAAGATCTCCAAATCTAAACTATTTTACCTGATTGACTGGAAAGGCTAAGGTCCCCAAGAAAGATCCTGGGAACCTGCAGAATATGTCCACGCGCCTCGTCTAATCAAACAATTTCATCGAACATTTCCTAACAAGCCCAAACCCCCGGAGAAGCCCGGTTTGGGAGGGGCCTTGAGGGGGGTGCTGTCATGATGTCTGCTTCCAAAAGATCAGGACTTGCCCGACTCCCTTGGAAGCAGACCCATAACCCCGGTTCCGAGTGCCAGCCAGTCCCAATTGGGACCTTTTGGACCCTGTCCTGGCGCCAGTGGCACCAGGCTCATAAAGATGCCCAGTCCCAGCGCTGGAAGCGCCGGGCTCATAATGCTTGGGTGGACTTACCTGCAGCAGACCATGCTGCTTACTTACCTGCCAGTTGAACCCCTGATCCTCTTCTGTTTGGGACTACTTTTCCTGTTGGGTGGGGCAGGAGCCACTCCCTAGGTTCAGAACACTGGAACTCTTCTGGAAAGCAGGAACTCTTTTCTTACCTAGGCGTGGCTGTGGAAGGAGACACCTAAGCACTACAGGAGGCTATTTAAACCACACCCGATGGATGAATCTTGCTTTGCGTTATTCTGCATTCTCTGCAGCAGAACGCTCATCGTGTCTTCTGCTTCTGATCCTGGGCCTAAGGGAACAAAGGCTTACCAACCTGGAATCCAGTCTTCATCAGCACCTGTAAAGACAAAGAAAGAACAGGTTAGCACTACGGTCTTCAGTGGCAGCACATCTCTTACCTGGTCCATCGGCTGTCACCAACGCCTCGCGCTGCATTCCGGCATCTGAAAGACAAAGGCTTACCTACTCTTCGCATGCTCCGGAGGTGTTCGCACTGCATTCCGGCATCTGGAAGACAAAAGCTTACCAGCTCTTCGCACGCTCCGGAAGCCTTCGGCGCTGCATCCCGCATCTGAAAGACAAAAGAAGGTGCGTTTAAAGACATTGGGCAACTTTATTACTCACGTGCCATTACTCCTTCCCACGCCGAATCCAGTGGGTATTCCAGCACCCTTCAGCTTCTCTAAAGCTTCGAACTTGTACCTGCAAGATAAAAGGGACAGTTAGTGCGCATCGTGAAGCAGGCTACAAGCGCTTACTTAAGTGCTTCCAGGCGCTTCTATTCCTCACGCGGGTTCGATCCTCAACTCTCATCAGCCCGCCATCCGCCATCGCCGGAACCCTGCAAAACAAGAGATATCATTACAAAAGACTTTTAAGACATTTGAAGTGCCCAGAACTTACCGTTCGTGCAGTTAACGACGGACAGCAGTCCTCTGAGGTCAAGAGGCCTGCACCCTTATCCAGTGAAGAAACTGGTTACGGCACCCTGCCCCGAGGCAGATGGAGAGCTCGGCGTTCACTTACCTAAGGTGAGGGCGTTAACCTTTGGGGTTCTACAGGAGAAGAGAAAGGGAAGAGGAGAGAGGCACCCAATAAACCCAGTTCATTAATCCCATATTTTCTATCTGCAGACATCTTAATCTTCGAGTCAGACATACAGTGCACAGAGGTCCAGCCCAAAGAGCCAACCGTGTGTTACACATCACCTTTGAAGATACGGCATTCACCCAGTCAAGACCGGCGCCTCTGCGGGAATCAGGTGAGCGTTACACAAACTGAAACATAAATGTATTTGCATAGACAGGTGCCATCGATGATCCCATCGAGGTTCCGGAAGTCTGTAAGAAGTAGTTACCCTGGAATCTGAAGTAACTGTTAAATAAAATGAGGTTGAGCAACTCTAGGACAAATTGTGGGTTGCCCTGAATCTCTGAATTGTTAAGTTGTAGCCATTCGACAGAATCCAGACCTTCGCCATGGGGGATCGAGGTGTATAGACTGCAGACGTCAAGACTAAATAGAATACATTCTTCAGTGATAAATGAAAAATCTTTGAGGCCGTTCAAAAAGTCGGTTGTTTCCTTTAAGTAGGTGGATGTTGCCTGTATGATCGGTTGCAGTAGTTTATCGATGTAAATAGGCAAGGGGTCAAATATACTCTCCGTTCCTGCTACAATAGGTCTAAGAGGAGGATTGTCTTTGTCTTTGTGTATCTTGGGGAGTCCGTAGAAGACTGGAGTGATAGGATGAGAGTTGGTTAGAAATTGATGAGTCTTATCACTGATCCACTCGTTTTCCTTTGCCTTGAGTAGCGCTCTGTTTATCAATATTCTAATCTCCGGTAGTGGATCTCTATCCAGTGCAACATAAGTGTCCGTGTCATTAAGAAGTTCAATACATTTCTTGTTGTAGAAGGATGTGTCCATAATAACTATGGCACCCCCTTATCTGCTGGTTTGATGGTGATTTCCTCACTTTTAGCTAAGTCATCAATCAAATCAAGTTGACGATTCTTAATATTGATGGGTGTTTTTCTCTTGTAATTAATCTTACTTAAATCTTGGAGAACACTTTTCTCAAACAAGTTCAAGATAGAATTCTGAACATGGGGGTCAAATGTGCTTTTTGGGCGAATTTCCAGCAAGTCATCTTGGGTTGGTTCAGGTGCCATTTCTGGTTGTGTAGCAAAGAAGATTTTTAACTGCAGTTTTCTCAGCAATCTGTGTAAGCAGATCCTCTCCTGGAAGAGCGAGGTGTTACAAGTGGGCACAAAAGAGAGTCCTTTATTAAGTAGATTAAGTTGTTCTTAATTCAAAACATCAATTCAAAACTGGCCAACTACAAAATGGAAATCGAACAGAGAAAGTTGCGTAAATTCAAGAGAGACACTTTTGACTATTTAAATGACATAGTCTACACTTGGCAGGAATACTACCAACAAAGGAACTTTAATCGCAACAGACAACGCAATACAGGTTCAACAAACTCTGGCAACAGTAGTGATAGCAGCATTGGCGAACCTATACAGAGACCTACATCGGAAGAAACCAACCAACGAGACTTATCTGAGGAGAGAAATAGATCTAGAGCGTTAAGAATCCCAAGCTCCCAACAAACAAAGAAATTGACCCTAACTCATCTATTGGGGCTTTTTTAGGCCTAAGAGAAAAACCAGGAGAGGGAAGAAAGCCTCAAACAAAAAAGAAAAATAAATAGGGATTAACAACCTGGTGGTGAATATCTCCAGTAAGTCTCTAACAACAGAACAACTTAATCTACTTAATAAAGGACTCTCTTTTGTGCTGTTCTGCTAGGTCCCCTTACACCAGGGGTGCACAACTGATTTTGACAGAGGGCCGAAAGTACCTTACATGAGGGCTATAGTGGGCCGAAAAGTAAATGTGGGCGGGGCGGTAGGCGGGGCGTGGCAGGAGGCTTTTGAAACCCCCAATTTGTTTTAAACACATGGAAAAAGAATGTTTTTGAGGGGTAACGATTTTTATTTGCATTTCAAACTTACATTTTGTACTACAGATTTTCCATTGTTGTAATTTATTTCTATTTAGTTATTGTATCTCGCCTGTTTAATTAATTTATATATATTTTATTGACCCTAGATTGGACATGCCATTATTTTGGACTGCTACAGTTTGCTATTTGGGTTGCCCAAGAGGAGTATGGCCTTCGTTGAGTCAGGTTTCCTCAAAAAGCCAAAGATGAACATCTCCTAACTGTGCCTCTTTTAGCTTTATTATTGGGTTCACTCTTAGAGTGCAACACTATGCCCCATGTCCCTCACGCCCAACTAAACACTATGCCCCATGGCCCCCTCACACCCAACCAAACATTATGCCCCATGGCACCCACACCCCAACCAAACACTATGCCCCATGGCCCCCTCACCCCCAACCAAACACTATGCCCCATGTCCCTCACCCCCAACCAAACACTATGCCCCATGGCCCCCACACACCCAACCAAACATTATGCCCCATGGCCCCGCAACCCCCAACCAAACACTATGCCCCATGGCCCCCTCACCCACAACCAAACACTATGCCCCATGGCCCCCTCACCCCTAACCAAACACTATGCCCCAGGGCCCCCTTACCCCAACCAAACACTATGCCCCATGGCCCCCTCACACCCAACCAAACACAATGCCCCATGGCCCCCTCACCCCAACCAAACACTATGCCCCATGGCCCCCTCACACCCAACCAAACATTATGCCCCATGGCACCCTCACCCCCAACCAAACACTATGCCCCAGGGCCCCCTTACCCCCAACCAAACACTATGCCCCATGGCCCCCTCTCACCCCCAACCAAACACTATGCCCCAGGGCCACCTTACCCCCAACCAAACACTATGCCCCATGGCCCCCTCACCCCCAACCAAACACTCTGCCCCATGTCCCTCACCCCCAACCAAACACTATGCCCCATGGCCCCCTCACACCCAACCAAACATTATGCCCCATGGCACCCTCACCCCCAACCAAACACTATGCCCCATGGCCCCCTCACCCCCAACCAAACACTATGCCCCAGGGCCCTCTTACCCCCAACCAAACACTATGCCTTATGGCTCCCTCACCCCCAACCAAACACAATGCCCCATGACCCCCTTACCCCCAACCAAACACAATGCCCCATTGCCCCCTCACCCCAACGAAACACTATGCCCCATGGCCCCCTCACCCCCAACCAAACACTATGCCCCATGGACCCCTCACCCCCAACCAAACACTATGCCCCATGTCCCTCACCCCCAACCAAACACAATGCCCCATGGCCCCCTCACCCCCAACCAAACACTATGCCCCATGGCCCCCTCACCCCCAACCAAACACTATGCCCCAGGGCCCCCTTACCCCCAACCAAACACTATGCCCCAGGGCCCCCTTACCCCCAATCAAACACTATGCCCCATGGCCCCCTCACACCCAACCAAACACTATGCCCCATGGCACCCTCACCCCCAACCAAACACTATGCCCCATGGCCCCGTCACCCCCAACCAAACACTATGGTAGTTGGAAAAAACACCTTTTTGGAGGTGTACCGTTTTATTTGTATTTAAAACTTACATGTTGTACTATACATTTCCCCAAATCATACAGGATGAAACAGTGAACCAGACATAGTTGATCAGTGAGAAACATTGCAGCGTTTCTCAGCTGTCAGTTTCTGGATCTCGGGCTCCAGTGAGGTTGTTCCTACTCTCAGGATAGCATGGAGATGTTGGTCAGTTAGTCTTGTCCTTAGGCTGGATTATGCCCGGGATTTTTTTTCATTTGTGAAAAAACTTGCTCACAAATGTAAGTACTGCCAAACATAGAAACCATCTGTAATGCTTCCCGTGACAGATTGGGGAATTGCGCAGTGTCCAGAGACTGATAGAAGACTAATAAAGGCATCTCTATGTGCTTATTTTTGAGGGCACTACAGCACTGAAGTTCAATCAGTTCCAGTTGCAGTTCAGGCTGCACACTGTCAACATCAGCTGAGAAAGGGTCTGCAAAAAGTTTAAAAGAGGCTCGCTGGGATTTGAATTGTGAGAAACGATTCTCAAAAACATTTTGCAGTTCCTTCAGGACCTTCACATGCCGATACCATCCTACATACTTGTCATGGGGTAAAACCTCTGCACATGCGTGATAGTGTGCCAGCATCCCTTTCTCCAGTTGGGCTGTCAGAAGCCTTAACTTTATTTCAAAGGCACAAACTGCCTCAAACAGATCCAATATGAGATTTTGGCATCCTTGCAACTTTAAATTTAAATCATTGAAATGGCCTGTCAGGTCAGTCAGAAAAGCAAAGTCAGCTACCCAGTCAATATCTAGCATGACAGAAGTGTCCATTCCCTTTTCATCAAGGAATGCTTTTATTTTGTGCCGTAAAGCAAAGAATCGCTTCAGCACCTTGCCACGACTAAGCCATCGAACATCAGTGTGATATAGGACATCACCATAATCCGCCTTTACCTCTTCTAGAAACGCCTGAAACAATCAGTGATTTAAAGAGCGTGCACAGACAAAATTAACCGTTTTCACAACAAAGTCCATCACTTGAGTGAATTGCAAATGTTTTGCACATAATGCCTCCTGCTGGATGATGCAGTGATAATTTTGTAAATGGACAGCCTTCTCGCCTAAGTGCCTTTTCAAGCAGCCAATAAACCCATTTTGCTCCCCAACCATGGCTGGCGCCCCATCAGTCGGCACGCCTACCAACGCATCCCATGGCAAATTTAAATCATCAATGACTTTTTGAAAGGCATTACAAATGTCAGCACCAGTAACATGCCATGCAAAGATGCCAGGGAAGCCAGTTCCTGAAATACTTTGCATTGATTATCGACCCCCCGAATGAAAATTAAGAGTTGGGCTGTGTCACTTGCATCTGTGCTCTCATCAAGGGCTGCTGAAAATAACTTGACATCCTTACACCGCATTTTCAGTTGGCTGTAACAATTGTCAGCCATATCTACAATACGCCGCTGGATACTCATACGTGAAAGGGGTACATTTGTAAAAGCATCTTTTTTTTCTTTGCACACTGCCTCGCAAATCTCCATCAGGCAGTCTTTAACGAAATCCCCATCTGTGAAAGGACGTGCTGACCTTGCAATAAGCTGTGCAACCTTATAACTCGCAAAGGTGGCACATTCAGATTCTTTTTGTTTTCTGGGCAAAAAACACCCTGTTGCTTAGCCAGCTGTGTTTTTAGCTCCCCAGCTTTCTTAATTCTCGCTTCCCCCTGCAAATCCTTATATTGTGACTGTTTTGATTCACAATGGCGGCGGATATTATATTCCTTGGGGACTGCTATGCGTTCGAGACAAATCAGACACGAGTACACATCAGGTTTGGACTCGATGAAAAAAAACTTCTCAGTCCACTCATCCTTAAATTGACGGTGCTCCTGGTCAATCTTTCTTTTTTTTACTGCACTAAACATTGGCAGGGACATCTTTGGATAAAGATACGAAATCCACTGTTATGCTCCCACTAAGACGGTCCAAGTCTAGAGTATGTACAAATTATATACTTTTTGGAGAATCCTAGAAGCGACAAAAGAACAAGATCAGATAAAGAACATAGCCTTGCCAGCATACCTTTTCATGCACTTATTGATGGATACTTTCAGGAACAGCGGGCTGCATAGCATATCAACCTGCTATGTTTGAGATTAAGGTGGAAATTGAGGACATACTTTAAAAAAATATATAGCATTTCAAAGCACAAGCTGTTGCCAAATTATGAGCTTTTGAAAGGAATTATCACAGGATGACCAATTACTTTAGTGAACATACAAAGAAACTGATCTCAGTTTCTTCCTGGGCAGGGCAAAACTGACAGGAGCTCCACCATATTGCGCCAGAGAAATAGTTTCTGCTTGTGCTTCTATCCCCCTGAACAATGCTTGATGGGGTTGTAGAAAGGTAACAATTACTCGCACTCAATGGGTCTCAAACGCTTGATCGAGGTTTAGTTGCAAAATTACAGGAGCAGACATCATCCAGGACCATACTAGAAAAGGCTGCAGCCGATTTTGAAAGCTTTAGGAATGTACAAAGAAACCACATCCACTGCTGACCCTTGACACTCTGGCCCAACATCTTTAATGATATGCTATGATAGTTTATTTCTGGTAGAGCTGGAGAATTACACAAGGTGAGGGAGAGGGGAGGAGAAAGGAGGGAGAGGAACAAAACAAGCTTTTATCGTACTAGGCCTGACGACATTTCAGATAGTGCTGGAGAGGGAGAGGGGATAGTAAGTGGGGGTGGGGGGCAAACATTTGTTACTATCATACTATGTCCAGGGACAATTCTGGACCTAGCAGTATGATCTTTAGGGGACTGCAGCGAATGCCAAAGAGCATCACTAAATGGGAACAGATCTACGTGGTGATGCCGATTTGGGTTTGGCCCGGAATTTACACACTGGGTGCAGTTGCTATACATCAGGCCAGTGGCCAGGGTTTGCACTGGCAAACACATTTCACCTGCCTGCGTGATCCTACGGGGCACCAGGCAAGGCTGCCCGTTGTCTCTGATGTTATTCACCCTGGCCCACCTCACCCCCCAACTCAGCACACACACACTCTCAAACAAGCACCCATACAGACCCGAACCCCCCACCTCCCCAACTCCAAACCCCCACCCCCAAATCAGCACACACACAAACCAGCACCCATACAGACCCGAACCCCCCACCCCCCCACCCAACTCCAAACCCCCCACCCCCAAATCAGCACACACAAACCAGCACCCATACAGACCCGAACCCCCACCCCCCAACTCAGCACACACACTCTCAAGCATGCACCCATACAGACCCGAACCCCCCGACTCAGCACACACACCAAACATGCACCCATACAGACCTGAACCCCCCACCCCCCCAAATCAGCACACTCTCAAACAAGCACCCATACAGACCCGAACCCCCACCTCCCCAACTCCAAACCCCCCACCCCCCAACTCAGCACACACACAAACATGCACCCATAAAGACCCGAACCCCCCACCACCCCCGAACTCCAAGCCCCCCACCCCCCAACTCAGCACACACACTCTCAAGCATGCACCCATACAGACTGGAACCCCCCAACCCCCGACTCAGCACACACACAAACATGCACCCATACAGACCCGAACCCCCCACCCCCCCAAATCAGCACACTCTCAAACAAGCACCCATACAGACCCGAACCCCCCCACCTCCCCAACTCCAAACCCCCCACCCCCCAAATCAGCACACACACAAACCAGCACCCATACAGACCCGAACCCCCACCCCCCAACTCAGCACACACACAAACATGCACCCATACAGACCCAAACCCCCACCCCCCAACTCCAAACCCCCCACCCCCCAACTCAGCACACACACTCTCAAGCATGCACGCATACAGACCCGAAACCCCCACCCCCCGACTCAGCACACACACACAAACATGCACCCATACAGACCCGAACCCCCCACCTCCCCAACTCCAAACCCCCCACCCCCAACTCAGCACACACACAAACATGCACCCATAAAGACCCGAACCCTCCACCACCCCCGAAACAAAAAAGCCCCCCACCCCCCAACTCAGCACACACACTCTCAAGCATGCACCCATACAGACCCAAACCCCCCACCCCCGACTCAGCGCACACACAAACATGCACCCATACAGACCCGAACCCCCACCCCCCAACTCAGCACACACACAAACATGCACCCATACAGACCCGAGCCCCCACCCCCCAAATCAGCACACACAAACCAGCACCCATACAGACCCGAACCCCCACCCCCCAACTCAGCACACACACAAACATGCACCCATAAAGACCCGAACCCCCCACGCCCCCCAACTTCAAACACCCCCCGCAACTCAGCACACACACTCTCAAGCATGCACCCATACAGACCCGAATCCCCCACCCCCCAACTCAGCACACACACAAACATGCACCCATACAGACCCGAACCCCCCACCCCCCAACTCCAAACCCCCACCCCCCAAATCAGCACACACACACAAGCACCCAACCAGACCCAAAACCCCACCCCCCAACTCAGCACACTCTCAAACATGCAAACATACAGACCCAAACCCCCACCCCCAACTCAGCACACACACAAACATGCACCCATACAGACCCGAACCCCCCACCTCCCCCAACTCCAAACCCCCACCCCCCAAATCAGCACACACACACAAGCACCCAACCAGACCCGAACCCCCACCCCCATCTCAGCACACTCTCAAACATGCAAACATACAGACCCAAACCCCCACACCCCAACTCAGCACACACACTCTCAAGCATGCACCCATACAGACCCAAACCCCCACCCCCAAATCAGCACACACACAGACCCGAACCCCCCACCCCCAACTCAGCACACACACAAACATGCACCCATACAGACCCGAACCCCCAGCCCCCAACTCAGCACACAAAAAACATTCAAATCAAAACATTCATACACATCCGACAACTCCCCCACCCCCGCATCTCAACATACACACAAAAAACATTCAAATCCAAACATTCATACACATCTGACACCCTCCCACCCCCGCATCTCAACATACACACAAAAAATAGCAAAATCCAAACATTCATACACATCCGACACACCCCCACCCCCGCATCTCAACATACACACTAAATACATTCGAATCCAAACATCCGACACACATCCGACACCCCTCCACCCCCGCATCTCAACATACACACAAAAAACATTAAAATCCAAACATCCGACACACATCCGACACCCCCCCACCCCGCATCTCAACATACACACAAAATGCATTCAAATCCAAACATTCATACACATCCGACACCCCCCACCCCCGCATCTCAACATACACACAAAATACATTCAAATCCAAATATTCATACACATCCAACACACATCCGACCCCCCCTCGCAACATACACACACAAACATAAAGCAAAACAGGCCCGACACACAAAAACAAACAGACCACTTACCGGAGACGTGCTGGAAGGCAGGCAGGTAAGCGGCAGGTAAGCTGGAACGCTGGAATCGTACTACGGCTGGCGTGGTCCAAGGCTGAAATTCTTTCCGGCATCAAGCCTTATGGACCACGCCAGCCGTAGTGCTGGCCCTCCATTGGTGTAGCACACACGCACTACGTGGCTCATAGGAGCGACGTGGTGCGTGTGTGTGCTGAGCCAATGAGGGTCAGTGTTTTGTCCGGCCCGGAAGACAACAAAGACTTTCCTAATGGAGGGCGGCCGTGGGCCGCCCTCCATTAGGAAAGTGTTTGTTGTATTCCGGGCCGGACAAAAGAGCATGGCGGGCCGCAACTGGCCCGCGGGCCGTATGTTGTGCACCCATGCCCTAGGGTATTCCGGCGCATTACAAATAATAAACAAACAAACAAACAAGCCTTGTGTGCCTCTTGTGGGTTCCTGTGAGTCGATAAGTGTTTTAAAATGGCCACATTATAGGTGGACCATTTGCAATGATCCTGGTCTTCCAGTCCTGCAAAGAAACTAGAATACAAAGGGGAAAATGTCAATTTCACAAACTCCATACAATTGACATAATTGTTATTTTAAATGATGACATCTTTTTTTCATAAAGTTGGAAGTTCTCTCACACTAAATACTTTGCATTCTTGTGGTATGGGGTCATGAATCTCTTTAGGGCCTTAATCTGTCTAATGGGGTCATTAACAAACCTTTTCTCTGTTTTATAGACGTTCTGCACCTCTGTACCAGAGTCTATTCACCTTCAGAATCAGAGCTGCTCTTTGAACTCCATTGCCTGTCCCCTGTGCGCTCCCTGTCTCTATGAGATGGGGAATCCCTCGCAGAATAATGGCATCTGCACTCCTCTCACCTGTGCTGCTGTGAACTCTCAGGTACACTTTCCCTGACATCACTTTTAGGCACAGGATAGAACACAGTCTCTTCTTCAGACTGTTGCCAATGGGTACTATCTCTACCTCCAGATAGTCTGGGTGAATTTACCCACTCACCTAAATGTGGGGAGAATTTTAAATGCCCATCCTAGTCTGAAGCTTTTGCCATTCTCTTTCAGTGAAGCGGGCTAGGTAGTCTCTTTGCATTCTCATTTTCTGATAATCAAACTCTCTGAACTTCTCATATGAGGTTTTTGGGTCAGAAGTACTCACAGGACTATTTTTGGTCTCCCATGACACACTGGTCTGGCCACCCTTCCCTTCTGTTTGTTAGAGGTGAATATTCATCAATGTCCGATAAGGACTGGCTTTGCTGATCAGGTCAGCTAGGAATAGGCAAGTCCAGCTGCCACATGTTTCCCTGTTCTCTATAAGTATAATGCGTGAGGTCAGTTCCAGTCTGTAGATACCTGGCATGAGGTCCTTGATGGGAAGGGCTCTCCTTGATCATAGGGCCCTATCCCATCCACTGGTTGGTCAGGGTGTCTAAGTGCCTGTTTACATTTTCAGTTTTCAGTGTTTAATTTCTCACACTTGTTTCTCTCTGCAAGGATTTCCTGCTTAAATTCAGAGAGCAGAACCTTTAACTCTGACACTAAGGCCTGGATTGTTTCAAGCACACTGCTCTGAGCTACCAATAGATCCTTTATTTTCTGTGCTTCATCTTGAAGGATTTCCTATTCCCGTTGAGCTTCTTGTGCTATACGTGCATGTTCACAGCACTTTTATTTCAAGCTCCCAAATTCTCTCTCTGAGCATCTCTACTATGCGCTGTCTGTAACAGGTCAGCTTCTGCTTGTCTCAAACACTCCATAAAATCTATATTTTCTTCCCTGATTCTGGTCAGCTCCAGAGAATCAGGCTGACTGTTTTCAACGTCCATTTTCAATTTGAGTGCATCTTTTTCTTTGATCAACTGTAATTTCTGCTACTTCAGAATATTTAAACCCTGACACAATTTATCAAACTCCTGTTGTGAGTCCATCTCTTTTATGATGAAATGTTTTCACGTTTTACTTCATTTATGGACTGTTCAATGGCCACAATTTCATCCAACAATGCACTATTGCAAACGGTTTGGTCATTCAACTTGTGTTGCAGTTTGCGTAAGGTTTCTACGCACTCTTTGTATGTGTCCTGGAGTGTAAGGAACTGCATTTCTCACTCAAAACTCTCTTGTGGAATGCTTTGGGAGCCACAGGGTGGACCCCTGAGACTGAATTTCAACAGTAAGTGATCAAACATCTGTTTGATCTGGTAATTCACTGTGTCGTCTGTGCTGGAACAGCTACTGAGCACTAACAAGTGCTGAGACTAGTGGACTGTGTTCACATTTAACAACACCCATTCCTCCACCAGTCATGTGTGCTTATGTCTTGGTAGAGACTAATCACGACTGAAGATATCAATCTGGGTGCAGGGATGGCGTTTCAAGAACCTGATTAAATCCCACCCCCACAAATCAAGCTGTACCTCAAGTATAGTTGACCCTCCAATTTCCAAATGCTATCTTTTCCCAGTACTTCCATAAAAGAAAGTCTCTCCTTCTGGCCCCTCTCTCTCTGTTTAGCAGGGCCCTGTTACCTCCCCCTGGGATTGGCCGAGCAGGACACAGGCGGATCATACTGAAGGGCAGACGTTGCATCTGCCATGTGGGTGAGTAGAGCCAGACGCTGCAGAGTGCCCTTATTTGGTGCATGCATGTACAGCCTCACACGTTCACAGCTCTAATGAGGATCCACTGGCATTAAAGTGCCTGTCCAACCTTAACTTTCCACTCAAAGTGGAGTGTTGTTTACTTTCTCACACAAGCAGGCAGAAACAAAGCTCAAATTTTGGGAGAGTCATAAACCATCTGGTATTTAACAGGCCTATAGAGTGAGACAGAGTGAGCTAGATTGGTGTGGGAGACGCTGGGCACAGCTGGTGTATTTACGGTTCTTCTGTGTCTGTCAAAGCCAAGCATCACACAATCCATCGCCATGCGCCCATCTGGGTACAAGCGCGAGGCGTTGCTAATTCTGCCGTTCCCTTGCAGAGCTGGTGCCTAATCCTAACAGAGGCGTGTCCAGGGAGTGGCCTGGGGAGCACGTGCTACCCCTAAACTCTGATTGGCCACCCCAGGTCCCATCATATTATCCTGAGCTATGATCATTATGTGTGTGTGCGCTCGTTCTTCATGCCACCCCAGCATAAATCGGTGCTCCACTTGGGCCACCCCAGTTAAAAGAGTCTGGACACGCCACTGAATCCTAGGGGAATTCGGCAGAGCTTTGTGCCCTGCCTCTCTAACATTCACCAACACAACCAAAACCCTCTCCAAGGGAACCTTTACGGTGCAGGTACCCATGGGTGCTGACGTTTCATTTCTGCAATGGGGGCCCATTTTCTTTTTATTGTGCACTTCCTGAATCCTTAACTCTAATGCTCTAGAAGTATCATGATTTGCGACAAAACGTTGTAAACACTTTAAAGTAATTAGCTCAAGCATGTGATTGATTTTAAGGTGCCTAAAGGAGCAGACAAGTAGGGTGTTTTGTAGCATAGGCGTTGCTATCACAGGAGTGCAGGGACAGCCCTGCCATAATTCTAACATACAGATTACAGGTCGCACAGGCTCCCTGGAGATCTATGTATATGTGTACCAGCCAGCCCCTGCAGCGAGTCTGCTTGCTTAGGTGTGGCAAATGTTTTCACTTCAGCCGCACAACAGCAATCTACGTGGAGCAGTGACTTGTGAATTTTGTATTGGAGAGGTGCAAATATTTCCCACGAATAAGCAGGAGCGACCGAGTGTACTGAGGCAGCTTACAACAAACCATGGAGGGTTCCGGGGGGTTCTACCCCCAGAGAAAATGAATAATGGGTTGAAATTGTGTAGTTGACACCACACTTTCTGTTAAAAATTAGGTAAAAAGCCACACAGTTTGCAGTCGGTTTACAGACCCAAACCCTTACATACACACTCACATACCGGCTTTTATCTTACCTGCAGCGCCAGTCCAGACTCCAAACACCATAGCATCATACCGCCTGCACGGCTCCCGCACAGGCATGCAAACAGGAAGCGAGTAGCAGTGAGGGCATCCTGGTCCTTGTACATTCATGGTAGAGCCTGAACACGTTCTCTCAGTCCCATTCCCCACAAATGTGAAGGGATGTGCACAAGTCCCCCTAGCACGTTTGGCCCTGCAGTACCCCAGCCTCCGTCTCCAATGGCCGATGCAAGGCTGGGGAAGCAATACGACCCAGGCTTTGTGTGGCCCAGTTTGCATGTGCACTGGGGTACTGACCTTTCAAAGGGAAACCATGTTTACCTGTACAATTAAAGTCACCCTAGCATTGCTTCCTGAGATACTTGCTGCAGCTCAGGGTTCGCTTAGTGTTTTCACTGGGCTGGCTTGGCTCCTCCATAATGAGTGGCGGGTAACGGTTGGAGCCACCTCACCCACTATGGACAAGCTACCCCTGTCTACAAGTTTCTGTTAAAAGCATCAGTTCAATATGAGAATTCGAAAGCCCACCAAAGCTAATAATGCAGGCAAAATACTGCCCAGAACCCTCACTTAACACTATTTCATTAACATTATAGTTTATTAAACATAGGCAGACAAAATAGCATTAAAGCCATTTTGTGTAAATCCTGACAAGTTTAGCGCACTTAATTTGAATTCATTTACACATTCTAAATGCCCAGCAACAAGTCCCAGAATGCAATACAAGAGCCAAAAAGCCAGGAATGTTGACCTATTTCACTCCTGGCAATGGACAACTTGACATCTCCACAGACTATCCTATAGGTCTTATTAAGTTCAAGACTTGGACACACCCATTGAAGAGCCTTTATGATAGAATGATATGCTTTTATTCCCAGTTTGACACAGACAGGCATCTTGTTTTTATGTACAAAATTCCAAAATTCGCACATCAAACAAACCACAATAAAATTAAGCAGAGCTACTCTGCAGCTTCTCAAGGTGTCTCCAGCAGCCATTAAGAAAACCGCTCACCGTTAGCAGTGAATTCGTGAAAACAAAGACAGTTTAAATAAAGGGAGCATGCCTGGGGTGTTCTGGCGCCGAGTGGCGTGATGACGCCACAACTAGGGACAGTCATTCGGCGCTGGAAGAGCTGCGTTGAGCGGTCTCCAGTGGGGAGGAGCTGGGTTATGTTATGTTATGTTAAAGGTACTTATATAGCGCACCGTCAACAACGGAATTAGTCCCCAGGCACTCTGGCGGATCTGTAAACAGGAAGGACAGGTAGGGTTAGTCGGAAGGAGGGGAGAAGGAGAGTGGGAGAAGTGATATGCTGTTGGCAGCTTCAGCTCGGTATACACCGAGTGCTGGGCTTTGGTGCTAGTATCGGATCGGGCGAGACCTCGAGTGCTGTAGTTGATGATTATGTATTGTTGATGCGGTGTGGTAAAGTGCGTGCAGATTGCTGGGAGAGAGATGGTTGTGTTGCTTTGTGTGGGTTAAGTATGCAGAAGATTGGGGGTTGGGTTAGTGGGGTCTGTATCCTGATTCAGGTACTTCTGATTCCGTTAGAGTTGTATCCCTGTGGGTTGGGTTGTTGCTGGTTCCTCGTGGCCCGACTCGCTTTGTTGGTGCTGCGCTGATCCAGCTGTATCATAGTGAGTATTGTTTGGATTTATAGGTGCGTCGGAACAGTTTCTTCATGTGTGGGACTGGGTTGGTAATATCTATTCTCTTGTTATCTAGTGTGACACTGGTCAGTTGAGGTTTTGAATGGTTCAGGGTCGGAGTGGTGTTGATGTGGCATTCTAGTGCATCCATCTTGGTGAGCCTGGGTATTCAGTCGTTCATTTCCTCCTTTAATGACTGTCTTTCCGTTGGTTCTTTGGTTTCCGTGGGGTGAACATCCTTGGGGCTATTGTTTAGTTGTAGTTTTTGTGTGATGGGGCATTGTGCTTCTTGCTGTGTAATTGGGGCTTGTGGTGCAGTTCTTCCTTTCACTCTCGATCTGTTGTTCTTAGGTCTGTTGGGAATGGCTATAGTGTAAGGTCATGGTCCTCTTGATGATTCGTCCTAGTGTTTCTGTCTTTGGGCCTCATTACACGTCGTGCGCTAAAAATCGCAAATTACCGGCATGGCGCCCTTAACATGTCCGCCCTTGCATGAGGGCGCTAATAGCGTACCATTACGAGTACGCAGACACGAGCATCGCGCCATGCCAGTAATGCCCCAACTGCCATGCCACTAAACTCCCCCAATAGTCCCTTACCGGCTTAGATGACAGTGCAGATAGCACCTCCGCCTTGACGCAGCATGCAAATAGCGGTCACCGCTAATAGTGGTGACCGTTAAATAGCGGAACCGGAAACAGCGTCATCGCACAGGAACGGGAAAGAGCACGGCGTCCATCTTTAAAAACACAATCCATTGCCATCCTCTGCCCCCTGGACCTGTTTGTAGGACTTTGCCATGGGAGAACATCTGGAACACCCTTACCATGCCCAAGGCTCTGAAAAAAACAACTGACCGCCAGAGGAAAGAAAGGTTTTCCAATGAGGAGCTACTAATGCTGACACAGACCCTATCTGAAAATGCTGCAGTGGTCTTCGCAAACGACATGCGGCGGGAGACACTCCTCCAAAAAAAAGCAATCTGGGAGGCGGTGGCACTGAAAGTAAGTGCTGTGGGCACCAGCACCCGCACTGTACGTGAGTGCCGGATAAGATGGGATGACCTTAGACTCCGGGTCAGAATGATCTTGGCAGAAAATCACAACATTGCCAGAGCTGGTGGATCGGGGTCGCCAATCAAACTAAAAGAATGGGAGGAGACATGTGCCAACCTCATAGGAGTTGAATGCATCGAGGGAGTTGGGAGGATGGAACATGGCGTGGCAGGCACTTCGGATGGAGGTAATTGTACCAATGAAAGCATGCACTGTGAATCTACTGGTCCCCGCAAATGTCAGGCCAGAATCACCTCATGGATGGCCAAACAGCCACACCTGCATCCCACCCTGCCCATGTCAGTGCTAGACGCAAACACACACACATGCACACATCAACAGAGCCAAGTGCCACACACAACACTGCATGGATGAGCCACTGAACTGACACATCACCTGCATCCTTCACAATAAAGCCCAAATGCCCACAACTGCATTGATGATGTATCCTGCATTAAGTACATCGAACCGTAACCAATGCCATCCCCCTTGTTTTCCCCGACAGGGTCACATACAGACAGTGGCGATGGTGGGAATGCATCCCAGGCACCCCCTGCGCAGAAGAAAAAAAGGCCATAGCCCACAGAGGACACCCCCACAACATCTAGGGGAAAAGGCACAAGGCTCCATTTACAGAGTCTGAAAGATCGGTCGAGCGCCACTGCCAAGGCCACACCAAAGCCAACTGCCCCACCTCCGGAGGTCCACTCACCACCACCGATCACAGCCACCGAGGGACCACCATCAGCTGCAGCCAGTTCGGCAGGAGAGGCGGCAGCCACTGCTCCATTATCGGATGTGGAGGAGCCAACAGAATTCGACCTGGGCATGCACACTCCAAGCCCCCTGGAATCCCCCAGCCATCACCACCACACACACCTGGCTCCAACGTTACTGGTGATGAGACCATGGCAGCTTTCAGTAGCCCCCCGGTGCCTCCATCTGTTCCCCTGCCTGCATCACAATGCACACCAGCCACACCACCAGAGCCCGACACTGCCCTTGACCTGGCCAGCATCAGCCAGCGGCAACAGAGTCACACTGTGCTGGTTGGGCAGCACGTGGAAGAGGCTGCCCGTCTCAGGGAGGAGATAGCGGAGACATCCAGGCAGTCCAGGGAGGGGATGGAGGCATGCACAGACAGGCTGTGTGGGGAGCTCATCCGAGTTTGCGAGGTCCTCACACGTATTGCGGATGCTATGGCCCTCCAATTCCCACCACCACCACCACCTGGACAGTCTGCCCCTTCTTCGTCCACAAGTTCGAGGCAGTCAAGCCCACCCCGACGCTCCGCACGCACCACCAGGTGCACCTCCAGGCAGCCTCCCAATGCTGGTTTTGGCAATGACCAATAGGGAGTTAATGTTCATGCCGCCGCGTGCATGCCTGGAGGCATACATTGTGGAAGACACATGAGGGACTGTTGTGGGGGCTGGGGGGGAAGGGTATGATGGGACTGTTGTGGGGGGTGGGGGGAAGGGTGTGATGGGACTGTTGTGGGGGGTGGGGGGGAAGGGTGGTGGGACGTTTGGGGACATACACATTTTCCTGTTTAAGTTCATAAATACACTGGTGTTTGAGCAAAACACAGGCCTGGACTCCTTCATTGTGTGTGTGTACTTTATTGACGCCAGGGTCCATTGTGAGCTCAGAAACAGACACCAGTGCATCACTAGCCATATCCAGGTGACAGTACGAGAACATGTTACTCAGAATATTTGGTTGATCAGATGCAGTCTCACAGCACGTCCCTCCTGGCCATCCCCTCTTGCATGACCTGCATCCCCTTCACCTCCATCCTCATCACCATCATCATCCTCATCAGGTGCTTCTATTTCAACGTCAGGGGGCAGTGGCACATTCCGTCTGATACACATATTGTGCAGCATGACACATGCCATGGTGATCTTGGCCACCTTGTCATGGCCATACAGGAGAGCGCCACCAGACCTGCTAATGCACCTAAACCGTGACTTCAAAAGTCCAAAAGTCTGCTCGATATCGATGCGGGTACGGGTATGTGCACGATTGTATTCCTCTTCGTGCCTGTTCTGTGGGTTCCGTACAGGTGTGAGGAGCCACCTCTTCAGGGGATAGCCGGCATCACCTATATGGGGGAAGGTATGGGGTCCTGTTACTGTTCACCTCAAGTGTGGCCTGTTCATTTCACAAACATTGACTTGGCATTGAGATTCAAGTACACAATCAACAGCATACATGCAAATGGTCTGTATAACTGCAATGTGCAAAGGTGCGCTCAACCCTGCAAGTAGACATGCCCCATTAATGCCTCCAACAGTAATTGACATGTCCTGTGTGAGGCCAGGTCTTAGGTGTCCCTGTGCCCAGGCAGATTTGGTACCACACTGGTGGTGTACTGCCCTTCCAACATTGACGTTGCCATGCTGAGAGGCATCACTTCAGTGGTGCTATGGGTTCGTGGTGCATTGCTATGGCTAGGGGGTATCCCTTGGCATGCATTGAAGGGCACATTGCATTGTTGATGTCGGGCTGTACGAATTCAGCATGACTATGTTGACAGCATGGATGACATTTGTGTATTTTGTGCCGTGGAATGTTGTGCAGTGTGGATGTGGTTTGATGTTTGATGTTTCTAGGCTTGGATTGTCATCTGTGTTGTGTAGCATATACTTGCATGTCCGTTCATCTCAAGTATGTTGCGGCCCTCCCAGATGCACATTGGTTTACATCTGTATGTGCATTTGTGCGACGGACTATAGGCTACACCCAGTTGGAGTATCTATCTCCCCCCCCACGCACACCCAGTTGGAGTATCTATCTCTTCCCCCCCACGCACACCCAGTTGGAGTATCTATCTCTCCCCCCCACGCACACCCAGTTGGAGTATCTATCTCCCCCCCCCAACGCATACCCAGTTGGAGTATCTATCTCTCCCCCCCAAGCACACTGCCATGTGCTTGGCCTGCTACTCACCATGTAGCCACGAACGTTGTCCCGTTTGTCGCTCCATGTAGCGGGTGATAGTTGAGTTCCGCAGGACCATGGAATCATGGGTTGATCCTGGAAATCTGGCACAGCAATGTGTGATTATCTTGTTGGTGTCACATACCATTTGGACATTGATGGAGTGGAATTGCTTCCTGTTTCGGTACACTACTTCATTGTGATGTGGGACGACCAATTACACATGTGTACAGTCGATGGCCCTGATGCAACTTGGGATGCCTGCCAGTGAATAGAAACCGACTTTGGTGTTTGCAATCTCCTGGGCAGTCCGTGGCATGTATATGTGTTTGAGTGCATGCTTCAGGAGGGCATCAAGTACCTGGTTCAGTGTGCGTGAGAATACTGGTTGGGAGATGCCATGCATCTGCCTCACTGTATGCTGATAGGTGCCTGTGGCCAGGAAGTGGAGCACAACCACCGCCTTCAGTAGAGGGGGGATGGCAGTTCTGATGTCTATGAGGCTCACAATGTCATGGTGTATCATGTCCACGATGCTGGTGATGGTATCCTGGTCCAGACGGTACAGGGTGTGTATCTGCTCAGGTGTTAGGTTAAATGGACTGGCTCTGATCCTGGGAATTGGTGGGTGCCTCTGTGGTATGATTAGGTGCCGTGGTGGTGCTTGCTGTGCCTGTCTTGCCCTCCTCCTCCTCCTGCGTCTCCTCTGTGCTGCCTGTTGTTGTTGCAGCTGCGCTACAATCAGGTCCTCCAGCCCATGTAATGCTGCTAGTATTGGAACCATCTCGGTGTGTGAAGGGGTGTGGGAAGGGGTGTGGTGTGCTCCTTTTGAGCAGCTACAGTCTCCATTGCCTCCACCTGTGCTGATTGTGGCCACCTGTGGCAGGTGGTAACACTGCACAGTTCTTTTAACGGGTGGTTCGCGATGGCGGTATTAGCGCCATGCCGGTAAGGGGTTCTGGGTGCTTTTCCATGCTGCTATTGGCACGTCCGCCTAGCTTGTGATGATGTGCTAATAGTGGCATGGCGTTAATTACGGACACGAGGGTCGTGCCCCCGCGGACTGGCCGCTATAAGTGGCACCGTACTTAGCGGTGCCGCAAATAGCGGTGAGCAAGGTCATAATTTGGATGGAGATTTAGCGTTACCGGTATTCCATTACCGGTAACGTTAAATCCCTACCGCCTACCGTGTAATGAGGCCCTTTGTCTTGCTATGTATACAGTCTTTGGTGGTATTTCGGCTGTCTCCCGGTTAGTCGTTTAGTATGTCGTGGGATATTTTCCTTAGGGTTATTCCCATTGATTGCTTGGTGTAGATCCAGGTCTCTCTGTACATTCATCGATGTTTTAGTTGTGTGTGTGCCCCTGTGGCCGGTCTTTCTAGTTATGACGTGAAGAGCCAGGTTTTGAGTAGTTTCCTGAATAGTAGGTGGTTTCTTGTGTTAGATATGTACTTTGGAAGGTCGTTTCAGGTTTTCGGGGCTTGGTGAGAGAAGGAGGATCCTCCAAGTTTTCTTTTGTTGTAGGGTTTTGGTTCCAGGCGGATGTCCATGCTTGATCTGAGCGTTCTTGTTGGTTGATGTAGACGCCGTTTGTCTCTCAGGAACTCAGCGCCTTTGTTGTGTACTTCTCTGTGCATGATGCACATTGTTTTGAAATGTATTTGTTGTTTCATTGGTAGCCAATGTAGTGTTTTCAGCGCTGGTGTGGTGTGTTCTCTTCGTGGTAGTTTTGGAAGCAGCCTGGCTGCCGCATTTTGAATGCGTTGTAGTTTTTTTTAAAGTCATTCAGGCATTCCTAAGTATAGGCTGTTGGCGTAGTCTACTCGGGACATGACTAGAGCGATGATGATGGTTGTTTTGTTGGCGAACAATAGGAATGGTAGGATCCTCTTTGCCCCTCGCAGGAGGAAGAAGCTTTTCTTCAGGTGAGCGTTTACTTGTGGCTCTAGCGTGAGATTATTGTCCATCAGGACCGCCAGGTTTTTTACAATCGGTGGGGGTGCTGGGGTTGTCCCGAGTTCCCTTGGCCAAGGGATGAAGTGGTATTCTCCTACATTTTTTGTGACGATCATTATTTCTGTTTTGCATGGGTTGATTTGGAGAGAGTTGGAGTTCGTCCAGAGGAATACATTGCAGAGGCAGTTTTCTAGCGTTGAGTTTATTTCCGGGTTGTCTTGCATTTTGAAGATTATTTGTGTATCGTCGGCGTAGTTGTAGCAGGTGATGCCGTGGCTTTTGATGATTCTGATAAGTAGATACAGGTAGATGTTGAATAGTAGCGGGTGAAGGATGATCCTTGTGGTACTCCACAGGTGAAATCTCTCAGGCTGGATTTGAAGGGTTTCATCCATATGGTTTCTGTTCTGTTTGTTAGGAAAGATTTGATCCATAATAGCGGTGTCTGTTATTCCAAGTCCTTCTAATCTCGTTATGCGGGTGTCGTGGTTAACTGTGTCAAATTCTGCTGATAGGTCTAGGAGTATCAAGGCAGTGCTGTTGTCCTAGTCTGCGTTCATTTTTAGATCGTCCCATATTGAGAATAGAGCTGATTCCGTTCCGTGGTCTGAAGCCAACTTGTGCCTGGTCTAGTAGGCCATGCTCTTCTATGAAGTCTTGGGTCGTTTTGTATATGTACGTTTCAAGCAGTTTGGCTGTATACGGGATGTTGGAGATGGGTCTGTAGTTGGAGAGGTCCTCTACGTTTCCCACTGTATCTTTAAGTAGTGGCCTGATGTATGCAGTTTTGAAGGCTTGTGGCACTTTCCCAGTTGCGATGGAAAGGTTGAAGACATTCCTATGATATTCCATGGGCGTTCCTTGTTTAAGAATCGATTTGTATATGTCTGGTGGGCAGAGGTCTTCGGGAGACCCTGAGTTATTGCTTTCATTCACCAGTTTGACGAATGTCTCCACTGATATTACTGGAAAGCTTCGTAGTTTGTTTGGGTGCTCCTCCTGGGTGTAGGTGGGGATCGTGGTCAGATCAGGCGGTCTGCTTTGTATGGTTTGTTGGATGCTGGTGATTTTGTTTTTGAAGTGGTGTGCAAGGTCATTGCATAGTTTTGTGGACGTAGTTGGTGTGTTGTTACATCCCGGGGGGTTTTTCATTTCGTTTATGATTTTGAAGAGTTCTTTTTGGGTGTTTGGAGCTTCGAAGATTCGGTTGTCGTAGTGTTTCCTCTTTGCTTTTTGTATTTCCTTTTTGTATGCACGGTTGTGTTGTAGGAATTACAGTTTGTTCGCAGTGTCGTTTTGTTTTCTCCAATCAAGTTCTAGTCTTCGGTTTTTCCTTTTCATGGTGCTAAGTAGTGGGGTGAACCATTTTGCCATTGCTTGTTTATGAGAAGGAGTGAAGGGTTTTTCTTTGGCGATGTTGTCTATAGTAGTTATAATCCAGGAGTGCAGCAGGGCTCCTTTTTTGTCCAGGTCATCTTCTTCCATGAATGTTGGGTGTGGTTTGCTTAGTTCCAGGAGTTCAATTAAGTTGGAGTTTTTGATGGTTCTCCAATTTCTTTTCAGTGTTTTGTCTGGTTGACTGTTTTTTGGGGTGGTCATTTTGATTACGAAGAGGATGATGAGATGGTCGCTCCAGGGTATTTGAATTGGGGGTGCCGTGGTAAGGAGTAGTTTGTTTGTGAATATTGCATCAAGTGTATGCCCTGCCGTGTGGGTTGCTCCTTTGACTAGCTGTTGTAGATGAAGTGCTGCTAATTGGCTGGTTAGTGATTTTTGTATGGTTGTGGTTTCTTCTTCGAACCAGATGTTGAAATCTCCGAAGACTATCAGGTAATTGTGTTTGATGGCTAGGACGGTGATTGCTTCTGTGATCCAGGTGTTCCTTGTGAATGATTGCCAGCCCCGCCATCTTTTGGTTTTTCTATTTGCTTGGACGCATTTGAAGTATTCAGGCAGGCTGTTGTTGAGGGTGATCTTGTAGTTGTCGTCTAGCCATGTTTCTGTTACAAACAGGATGTCGATCCCTCCATCGCAGAGCAGATCGTATATTTCGGTGGCATGTTTGGACATTGACCTTGCATTGATGAGGTTGCAGTGGATCATTTTGGTGTGGTTTTGCTTGTTAGTTGTTCCTTGTTTTGGTTTGTTGTTGTTTGGTTGAGGTGCATTGTTATTGGCGTTGATTGGGGTGCATCATCATTGTAGGGGGGTGGATGAGGGTGTAAGAGGGGGACAGGTATGCGCTGCCCCTCTTTGTTGTTCCGGCCCACCTGAGAGTGCATTCAAGGGGTAGGCAGTGCCACTGCCGGTATTGTTTTCCTGCCCTCCCACCCTATAGGTTAATGATATGGTGGTGGCTTGTTTATTCAGGGGGAGCACTATGTTGGGACACTTTGCATTAAACTGAATAATGGGCTCAACAATTGGGGTTACTCTTATAGAAATGTCGCTTCTAGTTATGGTCCGAATCTTCAATCGTGCTGTGCTGACCGATGGGCAGTACTTTAAGTGGGCCGGGCCAGGCCCTGGCAGTCTCCTATAGGTGGGGCTGAGCGA
The DNA here is from genome assembly GCF_040938575.1 of Ambystoma mexicanum. NCBI lineage: Eukaryota > Metazoa > Chordata > Amphibia > Caudata > Ambystomatidae > Ambystoma > Ambystoma mexicanum. The sequence goes on from NC_090939.1 coordinate 57,950,168, forward strand.
GGCCCTACCGGGGCCCGGTCTCACCAGACCACGGCAGGGCACATTATCTTGCTACGACCACAGCCGCCACGGGAGATGCGCCTGCCATTTACACATCAGGCAAGCTGACGGAAGTTCCAGCCAGCAACTGCGTCGCTCAAGCAACGCTGTGCCTCGAGGGGTCACTAGAGGAAGTTAGTGTCCTTTTGTACTGCCTCGGCAACTATGACCGTCGGTGAACCTGGGGGATCCGTGCCATATTTCTAAGTTTATAAAATATGGCTTGAAAAGTACACAAACCATAGTAAGGTGTGCGTACCTTACTATGGTTTGTGTACTTTTCAAGCCATCTTGAAGTACACAAAACATATTATATATTTGTTTGCGTGCCTTACTATGGTTTGTGTACTTTTCAGGCCCCGCCCATCATGCAAGCCATGCCCCCAAATGAGGGCCCCCCTCAGTTTCTTACGTCACATAAAGCCCTGCTGGTAGGAGGACGGAACGAAGAGGAACGGGATTGGGAGTCTGATCGGTTCACAGGGGTCACCTAATCCCCCCACCCCACAAGACCATTCCTCTGCCCTTCGGGGCGGTGGCCACAGCCACACCCCACACCAAAAAGTTGTAAACAATATGGTGTAGCGATATGGCTTAACATGTATCCTACAATGTCATTAATCTGTCGTCTGTTGCATTTTGTAAATAAATGCGGCCGAATGTCTTCCAAAAGAATCTGGTGTCTTGTCTCACTCCGCCTGTGCATCCCACAAAGGGTTTGCTGCACATGGTGTCTGAGGCACGAGCAGCTGGGATTCTTTCTAACTCTTGCAAGGCCTTCCAGGTTTCCTAGGAACAGCAGCTGGGTGGGGAGACGGACCCGCAAAGGTCTGCAAAAGGCCAGTCTCGCCTCGGTGTGGAGCCTGTGCCGCGCAGTGTTTCCTTTTCAAAATATTTAGGATCTCCACAGGGGCAAAGTGACATTCCGGCTTCCATTGCTTCAGGGAAAAGGAGGCAGCTGCCCACTTTGCCCCCATGTACTCCTTGCCCATGCAGGTACCCAAGCAATCCTTGGGCTAGGGCTCGAGATCTGAAGCGAAGGCACAGCCTGCCCCTTAGCATCCATAAGAGGAGAGTCGCCATCAAGCCCCAATGCTCTTGCCTTCTCGGAACCCCCGCTGTCAAGGGGTATTAAGCGGTGTGCTCCTGGTAATGTCCTCCGAAGGTAGATGTATCTATCCTTAGTACCTGGCGTAGAAGCTGCAGCCAATCAGATGTCCCAAAATGAGAGCAGCCTCTGCTAGAACAAGCCATTCCATTCTTGCCACCTCAGCCTCTCGCTCTGGTCTGCCATTGTGCAATTTTGATTCCCATCGGCCCAGCCCGAAGCCCTATGTCATCCTCCCTCCTCTAACCCTCTACCCCAGTTCCACATGTCCTCCCCACCGTCTCCCCCTTTCCATCTCGTCAGTCCTGCATCAATGCGCCAGTGGAAACAGAAAAGGGACCAAACCCCTTTAGTGTTTCACCTGCCGGCCATCTTGGTTTTTCATTTTTGTACAGGAAACAGGACATGAGTGAAACGTGTGCACACACTCCCTTTAAAGCAATTCTCATTAGTACTCCACAAAGGAATACCTGAGGTGCTGGCTCGGAGGATGGTGGAAACTCTCGCTTCTCTCTGGTCTACCTGGGCTCAGGCTGGCAGGCCGTTACCAACCCAGTCGGCTCCGGCCCAGGATCCTTAATGCTACAGTGGGCGTGCCAAGGTGCAGGAGTATCTGTCTGCAGGCACTGCTGCAAGCCAGGCCCTCGCTGTCCTAGGCCCCTACCGTACATTGCCGTGTTCCCATTAAAAACATACGTGATTATGAGAGCAATTGGCATAAAGGCAAACCTTGCATATTCGATTTCTAGCCAGGATGAATATCAGGGTTAGGTGGGATGGCAGTCTTTTGGGAATCAGTGATCTTCACACTGGGAGATGGATAGAGACCTTTAAAGTTGAAGCCTTTGTCCTTGTTACAGGTTCGGCAGTGTGGTAAAAAAAAAGTGGCGGTCATTCCGTTAATGCCATTTTTTGGGATGCATGGCAATTATAGCCATTTTTATGGCACCGCTGAATTTGGTAAAACCTGCAAAAATGTGCAGATTTTCCGCCAACCTCGTAATGAGGCCTCTTGTGTCCCCCGAAGGTGCAGTGAAGGGGAACCATGGCACGCCATGTGGGGGAATGTTCTTTACCCAAAAGGCGACCCAATTCCCTTTCAAGAGTCTAGGATTCGCCCAGGGCTCGTGTGCAACTTCCTGCAGGTGCAGGAGGATCCTGCCGCTCTTGTACGCTGCTGTGGTGCATGGCAGCCACGAAAAGAGTGAATCACTCATGAAGGGGTGCTGACAGGTGCACTCTTTATTCCTCTATAAACCTGGTGAAGGGCTCCCGGTTTACAAGCCCGTTCCCTCTCTGTGCTCAGTCACAGTCCATTTCTCTGGACGCGTCTTTATATACAGCTGCGCAGCCCACGTCCGTCCCAGCGCTGATACCACCTCGCAGCAGAAGTGTCGCTGGGGGGCTATAGCCCCGGGTCATTTGGTTGTAGCCCTGGATAGAAGCTATGGGGCTACAAGCAAAAGGCTAGCTAGCCCCGAGTCCCAACAGTCCCCACATTAGCATAGCCAGGGATCTTATCCATACCTAGCAACACCCCTGCCTAGCAGACAGCACCTCAATTCCTCAACAGTTCCTGTTTCCTGTCCACTTCTGCCTGCCCGGGAGCTTTGCCAATTTCCCTCCGAGTAACCGAGGGCATGGGCTCCAACCTAGCTATGCCCATGGCATGCCAACCATTTCCATTAGATGCCAAGTCACCAACAATGCACAGGAGCATTCTCCAACGCACTTTCATAATGCCTTTGCCCAGTGCATGCCAATACATGTGTAAAAAACATTTTCATACTGATTGCGCCCACGAAGGTCCTTTCAGGTGCACCCATACATGTCAGTGATTCCCACATAGGAAAATACTCATGTTTGCTTTGTCCATGATGCCAGTAATGATAATATGTCAAAACATGCTTATGCTGGCTCTGCCAATATATGCCAGAATCCCCATGTAAGAACATGCTCCTATTGGTTTTGCCTTAACACACTAAAATGCCATGCTACACTAAGGAAACATGCACTCCACTCCCCCATGTAAGAACATTCATCATGTTGGCTCCACCCTTAATACTAGTACAACATTCCATGCCACAGTAATGCCCAGCCAGCCCCATCGTACTACCCTCCCTCACCCCAATCCCTCCTTCACATAATAACACTTAAGTTGGCTTTGCTTTGCCCAAAAACATAAGCAAAACATGCCAGTCAAAAAACTGTTCACGCTCCAATGCCCCTCCCTGGACCCCAGCCTCACTCTCACACACACACGCACACACACAAATAGACATACACTAACACAGTAACACTCACACACAGGCATTCACACATAGATGCACATATGAACATATATACGCACACACACACACACACACACATGCATTACACACGCAGATACACACATAGATATACACATACGTTCATACATACTCACCCACCAGTTTTGCAACTATACAACTTCTCTGTCGTTCCCACGAGCCCAAAAACATTTACACTGCATTCTCATTCACACCCATGCACACCATTCACACCGCTTTCATTCATATGCATGCACTTACAGACACCCCCTCGCATACATGCATACATACACGCAAAAAAAATGCCTTTTTGTTCCCTGTATGTTTCCTTCCAGACTTAGAAGGAAGGTCAGCAATCCTTGCATACAGGCACCAGAAAGCAGGGAGAGCATCCTGGTTCCTGACATACTTGGAGCACGGGAGTCGGAGAGCGACCCCTGTTGCATATTCTGCACAGTGACATCTGTGAATTCACAGACTGCGCTACATACTGAGTGGGCATTTACAGATTTTGGGTGGGCCTTGCCCGCTCAGGCACTACCCTGTCCACGTATGTGGCAATGGGCACAGTTGTATCCGCCTCACGTCATGCACAATTCGATGACGTGAGGCGTAATAAAGGGCTTGTCCGCCGGAAGCCGGAAGAGAGAGTGCAACGAATATGCAGCATGACATGCTTTCTTGAGCTCCCGATCCTCACCCGCGCTGACTCCTTGGCGCGGCCTGCACTCAATCCATCCCCTGCCGGCACCCCCAGCGCAGGGATGTAACACTGGCGACTAGGAGTCAGTACGGCTCACGCACCAAAGCTGACAACACAGCGGATTGATTTACATCGATCCCACCTGCAATTTTTGGAACCGCAGAGGAGGCACATTCATCGGCATGCGCATCCTGAGAAAGAATACGTGTTCACAAAGCTAATTGAATAACACGTGCAACGTTTGATCCTCAATTCCTCAACAGCACAGAATAATGAAAATAAATACCTAGCAAGGGTGGACCTGCACACTAGACACACACCACAGGCAGTTCTGACCCCCTATTAATGCAGAAGTGAACACCCACAAGTGCAGCAACATGGCTACAGGGTTCTCTACACACAGGGCCAACACGCCGGTAAGGCTGGCAGCAACACTGTCACCCCAGATACCACCTCCGTCTCCAGGGGGGGGCGTGACAACAGCGCTTGGACCATTCAACCCCTACACAGACCCATCCTCTGTGGGGCCTCACTGGACAATTAGCTATTAGCGCTGGATCACGGGTTTGGCGGAGTGGTTAGTGCCCATTCCCCATTGGGCCCATTCCGGAATTCCTCATTCCCCATTGGGCCCAATGGGGAAGTTTCGCGCTATTACCGCCGGCGGATTTCCCGCCGGCGGTAATAGCGCCGAAAATCGGCAAATTTGCCGCAGATTTCCCCCCATTGAGCAAGTGACCAGCCCAAATCCCTGGGTCTCCCCTAAGGTTGTTACAAAAAAGCCCAAGCAACCCGGGAAGGTACAGATATGCATAGATATGTGCCTGCCCAATGCCACCATAAAAAGGCAGAGACACATCACCCCTACATTGGACGAGATAATCACGGACCTCACAGGGTCGAAGATTTTCTCCAAAATAGGCCTCAACGCCGGCTATCACCAGCTCAAATTACACTGGGACTCGAGGTATATAACAACTTTCTCGACCCACCTGGGCCTGTAGCGCTACAAGAGACTACGTTTTGGGATATCCTCGGTGGCATAAGAATTCTAACAGGCCATCCAGGAAGTAATCCAGGTAATCCCCGGTGTACTCAACATCAGCGACGATATCCTGATCCATGCTCAAAATAGGATGGAACACCTGCGTCGCCTAGAAACGGTATTCGACAGGTTGGAGAAAGCAGGGCTCACAATCCACAAGGACAAACGCAAGTTCCTAAAGGAGGAGATCACTTTTTTGTCTATGTCTTCAATAAAGAAGGGATATCAGCTGACCCCCAGAAGGTAGCAGATATAAAAGAAGCCCCCCCCCAACCACACCCACAGAAGTGCGAAGTTTTCTGGGCACGGCCACGTACTATGGCAGATTTATCCCCAACCTGGCCACCATGTCAGAGCTGCTCCGAGAACTCACCACGCAGAATGTCAAATGGGAGTGGAGCCCTCAATGCATGGAAGCATTTCAGTGCATCAAGAAATCCTTATTGCGCGATACAATGATGGTCTACTATGAGCCCGCTCTGGCCATGGAGCTATACGTGGACGCAAGCCCAGTCGGACTCAGGGGCAATCCTGGTACCGAATTCACAGACAGGGGAAACTCGACCGATTGCATATGCATCCAGAGCCCTCATACCGACTGAACAGAGATACTCCCACATTGAGAAGGGAGCTATAGTGCTCCTCTGGGGATGCAGACACTTCCACATTTATCTTTACGTACAGAAATTCTGAACATTCACCAATCACAAACCACTGCTCCCAATCTTCACAGGGTCATCAGCACACCCGCCGGCTAGCATAGGAAAGTGGTTACTGCACCTGCAGCAGTATGAGTTCGAGTTGGTGTACCAGGCGGGTGCGGACAACCCCGCAGACTTCCTGTCCACGCACATGCATCAAGTGACACGAGATGTGGACGAGGCAGAGGAGACACATGAACATATATGCCAAGTCATTACGTCACCAAGCCCAAGGCAGTCAGCATCACAGACATCGTCAAGTTGCAGCAAATAAGTACATGAGCCTGAGCCACAAGAGGAATGCCAGGGAAGCCAGACACAAAGTAGGCGACAGTATGTTGGTACTGCAGAACCCCACAAAGTCAAAACTAGAGTCAAGATATGACCACCATCCATGGAAGGTGACAATGAGTCAAGGGTCGATGGTGATGGCGAGGACAGCAAACCATCACAAGAAATGCCTTCTGGTTCAAGAAAGTGCCAGAGGAAATGTAGACCTATGCAAACGGGCCACCACAAAGAGACAATGACCCCACGCAGCACATCCAGCGCAGATGGTCGAGGAAGAGGACACTCGAGATGGCAGCCCAGATGAGCTAGCAGACGAAGAAGAGGTGCCCGACCAGAGATAAGGTGAGCAGGATGGGGGAGGTGAATCGGAGACAATCCCGCCCGCAACTCCATAGATATAGCCCGAGTGCCCCAATGACCTAGCGAGGCTGCGAGACTATGAGTGGTAGAGGCCACAAAGACTGGTTGGGACTCTTTTGCTCATTGGAAGCAAAGGGAGTGCTTCGCCTGCATTGGACTTGAGTATGCAGGGAGAACCCCATGTTTGGCCACTGTTAGTGTTAAAGTTTTGTTATTTAAAATAAAGGAGGAATGTTGTATCTGCCTCACGCCACACACAACGCGATGACGTGAGGCATAATAAAAGGCCCGCCCGCCGGAAGCCAGCAGAGCGGAGCACAACAAATACGCAGCATGCCGTTCTTTCTTGAGCTCCCGATCCGCACCCGTGCTGACACGTAGGTGCGGCCTGCACGCAATCCATCCCCCGACGGCACCTCCGGTGCAGGGATGTAACAGGTACCAATGGCCCACAAAGTTCAGAAGCACATTACGGGGAAACCAGTGAGTACCCAGAAAGATCTGCATGATTCCAAGTGGTGTTACAACTTTGAACGTGCACGTACTTGGGCTCCTGTACTGGGGGGAGCTTAGCAGCCGGAGCTTAACCGGAATTAAAGCTTGGTGCAGGGGCAGAGCAGGAGTAGGAGCAGGAGGAGGAGGAGTAAGAGAAAAAGGGGGTGGAATTGGGGGAAGCAGAACACTGATTAGGGGGAGAGACCAACACTCTGGGTGATTAGCAGTACGCACATGCCTCATCCTCTACAACATTAGTCTTCAAACTGGGGTACGCGGCCTGATGTCCGGGGGGCACAGTACCACAGCCTGAAAATACCAATATATTGGTCGTAAAAAAGCTGGCAGGGGATGGAATGCAATATTATGCATATCCCACCCCAACATGACTCCCACCACACATGCTCAAAGTGACAGGGGCTAGTATTACGGTCAGTGGGCATGGCTGACACAGGAAAAAATGCACCTGGCAGCGCGAGAGAACGTGCTTCAGTGTGTTTGTTCCCATGTGTGGCAGAGGAACGGTGGCTTAGGCAAGGCGCCTGGACTGGCTATGGCATCAGGTAAGTGGGGGGGTGTAGAGCTTTGGGTTGGAACGTTGCTCACAGCTGGTCTCGCGGACTGATGTTAGGGTTGGAGCAGCCGCGTGACCAGTGAGAGTGACGGTTGGAAATCGCTGAGGAGTGCGATGTTGGGCTCTGGGGAGCTCCGCTGAAATAAAGAACTGAACCTATCTACGGTGTCAGTGATCTCTTCATTGGCGACGAGGATGATGACTGTGAAGTATACAGAGGGCACTTTTGAGAAGACTTGGCCAAGGTACAGAGAGGAGTTGCAGAACAAATAGACAAACGGAAATACGAGGAGAGGCTATAAGTAGACTGAAGTAAATAAAATATTGGGGCAATAAGGATACAGCCAGTGTGCAACTGCGTACATAGAGCCAGGAGGTATATATTGAAATATAATACACAATTATGGCTGCGGCTAGTATGTCACCGCCCCCTCCATTTCTGTCAGAACCCGGAACTCCGCCAATAAGATGGGACAGGTGGAAGAAATTGTTCGACACTTACCTGATTGCAATAGGGGGTGATAAGTTTGCAGCGGCGAGAAAAGAAGCTATCCTGCTCCATAACTTAGGAACAGAGGGCAGAAGTGTGTATGATGGATTGCCTAATCTCGTGCAGCAAGGCCAAGGTGAAATGGACCAATACTCAATGGCTGAGAAAAAATTGGAACTCCATTTTGAAGCCAAGAAGAACATAACGTTCGAAAGACATAGGTTCTTTCAGAGGGTACAAGATCCACAGGAATCAGTAGAGAACTTTATTGCGGCACTAAGATCGTTGAGCCACACATGTGAATTTGGTTTGCTCACAGACTCCCTTATAAGAGACCAATTGGTTAGATGCACCAATAATGTAAAAATACAGGAAAGACTATTGTCAAAGGATGCATCACTGGAATCAGCCATTGAAACAGCGAGGAGTATGGAACAAACTCATAAATATATGTCAACCATGAAGGGAGACAAGCGAGAGGGAGAAGTGGCTGCCGTAAAGAGTTTCCGTAAGATTTTTATAAACAAGGAAATAAGATGTTACAAGTGTGGAAGTAACCGCCACATTTCCACAAGTATGTTCTGTCCCGCCAAGAATATATCGTGTTTGAAGTGCAAGAAGAAGGGCCATTTTGCGAGAGTGTGTCGGGAATCAGGTGTGGTGCAGAACATTGAAGTGGGAAGAAAGGTGCAAGAAGAAATAGAGGAACAAGAATCGGAACTATGCAACCGGACAAAGCATGTGCTAGAGATTTCTGAGGTGTCAAGCCAAGGAGGTGCACCCACAGATGTATTCATGGTCAATGGAAAAGTGGTGACCATGAAGGTGGACAGTTGTTCACCGTGGACATTAATGTCAAGGGCAACTTTTCTAAGTTGCATGCAGGGAGACGTGAAATTGTTGAAAGAACATAACATTGAACCTTATGCATATGGAAACGTGAAGATTGATATGGTAGGAATGTTCCAGGCCTCCATAAAGTATAAGGGTAGAAGCTGTGAAGCAGAAGTGTATGTGACACAAGAAGGATCAACACTCCTAGGTTGGAGTGAACAATGGAAATTAGGGATCAGAATCCAAGCGAATGCAGAGAGACCGATTGATGTGGCTGAAGTAAAGGACAAGTGGGAGAAGGAGTATCCCATGGTATTTAAGGATGAGTTGGGTATGTTGAAAGGGTTTGAGCACCAAATTCGGTTGAAGGCGGGCGCAAGCCCAAGGGTGCATAAGGTGAGGCCAGTACCCCATGAATTGAGTGAGAAGCTGAAGGTGGAGGTAGAGTCATTGCTTCAAAGAGGAATAATAGAGAGAAGTGAAAGCTCGGAATGGTTGTCGCCGGTGGTGGTAGCTGCAAAGGCGTGTGGAGACATCAGACTTTGTGTAGACTTGAGAGATCTTAACAGGAGCATCCTGGTGGATAGGCATCCCTTACCTATAATTGGTGATAAATTATCTGTGTTGAACAATGCCAAAGTATTTTCAGTAATTGACCTTTCTCAAGCGTATCATCAAATTCCATTGACGGAAGAGTGTCAACATTTAACAGCATTTATAACGATATTTGGAACATATAAGTACTGTAGGATGCCATTTGGACTTGCTTCGGTGGCGGCGGTATTTCAAAGGGTGATGGAGACAGTACTGGATGGAGTGAAAAACATTATTGTGTTCCAAGATGATGTTTTGATATATGCTAGTTCCACTAAGGAACATGATGAAGTGTTGAAACAGGTGTTGAACAGATTGGGTGAGGCAGGGCTGACGGTGAAAAGGAGTAAATGTAAGATTTCAGTGAGAAGTGTGGAGTATCTAGGACATGAAATTGATGAACAGGGAGTGACACCGAAGAAGAATCTAGTGGAAGCATTGAGGGATGCACCGGTGCCAAGGGATAAAGAACAGGTCAAATCATTTTTAGGGTTGGCCGAGTATTATCACAGATTTGTGAAGGATTTTGCCAAGGTATCAACTCCTCTTAGAGTGTTACTTAAGAAGGGTGTGAGATTTGAATGGTCAAAAGAATGTGAGGAAGCTTTTGAGTGTATTAAGAATGCAGTGAGTGAAGCACCATCTATAGGAAGATTTGACCCCAAGGATAAAAGTGTGTTGGTGGTTGATGCGAGTATGTTGGGGTTGGGGGCAATGTTGGTGCAGTATGACAAAGATAATACAGAAAGAGTTATTGCATTTGCGTCTAGGACGCTAAGAGGGGCGGAGTGTAAATATTCCGTCATTGAAAGGGAAACCTTGGCTATGTTCTGGGCGGTAAATCATTTTAAGTATTTCTTGTGGGGAAGAAGATTCGTGGTCAGGTCGGACCACAAACCCATGGTGCAGCTCTTTGAAAGTGGAAGGTGGGCGTTGGGTTCCCCGAGAATAAGCAGGTGGGGTTTAGGACTTCAGAATTTTAACTTTGATGTGAGTTACTTGCCGGGAAAGCGAAATGTGGTGGCGGACTGCCTGTCCAGGCTACCAAGGGAAAGTGACAGGGCAGAAGAGAAAGAGGTAGAAGAGGAGTCAGTGGTGGCGGAAATACAATGTGCAGTCAGTAGAGAAGAGTGGACACGAGAAGAAGAGTCAGATGAAGACCTAAAACGTATAAAAGAATGGACGGTGAAAGGGTGGCCGGATAAAAAAGTGCTGGAGAATAAATTCAATACATGGTGGGAGATAAGAGAGGAATTGAATTTGTGTGAAGGCAGATTGAGGAGGGGTAGGTGTTTGGTTCCCCCTCAAACCATTAGATTGGTATTGTGAAATTGGCACATCAAGGTCATCCAGGGGAAGCTGCCATGAAAAGGAAGTTGAGGCAAAACTATTGGTGGCCGGGAATTGACAAAAGTGCTGAAAGTTATGTTAAGGATTGTTGGAGTTGTCAAACTAGCGGCAAGTGCAGAGTGGTGAGAGAGGCCCCATTAATACCTAATGTGATACCAGATCAACCTTGGAACAAATTGGCAGTAGACATTATGGGCCCAGTGACTGGCTTGGAAGAAGGATATAAATTTATATTGGTAGTAGTAGACTTCCATTCTAAATGGTTCGAATGGGAAGTAGTGAAGGAAGTGACGACTAAGGAGTTAATTGGTTTCTTGGAAAAAGTATTTCTTAAGGAAGGAGTGCCAGAAGAAATAGTGTCTGATAATGGGGTACAGTTTGTGTCTGTGGCAATGAGGAGCTTTCTGGCGAGTTACAGCATAAAACACACAAGGACTGCACTGTATAATCCCAAGGCTAATGGTCTAGTGGAGAGAATCAACAGGTACATAAAAGGGGGCCTACAATTGGCAATGAAGTCTAAACAACCATGGAGGGAGGTGTTGAAGATGTTAACATGGAGTTACGTCACTACGCCACACTCGGTAACTGGTGTATCTCCATTTGTGTCAATGAAAGGTAGGGAACCTGGTACGAGACTGTGTCCAGGATGGCTGGGAATGGCCAAGGTGGTCAGTGTGGATCGTGATCAAATGAAGAGATCACTGACACCGTAGATAGGTTCAGTTCTTTATTTCAGCGGAGCTCCCCAGAGCCCAACATCGCACTCCTCAGCGATTTCCAACCGTCACTCTCACTGGTCACGCGGCTGCTCCAACCCTAACATCAGTCCGCGAGACCAGCTGTGAGCAACGTTCCAACCCAAAGCTCTACAGGGGGCTTGCTCTTGTGCAGGAGTGGAGTGCAGGTAGCCCTGAGACAGTGCTGGGAACGGGTTGGTGAGCCCAGGGCCTGTGATGGAAGAGGGGTGGAGGAGTCCAGGGACTGCTGGAAGATGGGTGGAGAGGCTAGGGACTGTGCTAGGAGTGGGGGAGCCCAGGGACTGTGTTGAGACAGTGGTGAGGGAGCCCAGGGTCTGTGTTGGGAGAGGGGGGTGCCCAGGGACTGTTCTGGGAGATGGATGGGAGGAGCCTAGAGACTGTGCTTTGAGAATAGTGGGGGAGACCAGGGACTGCTGGGACAGGGGTGGGGAGCCCAGGGACTGTGCTAGGAGTGGAGCGGGGATCCCAGGGGCTGTGCTTGGCGACGGTTGGGCGAGCCCATGTTCTATCTTGAGAGGGGGAACCCCGGGGCTGTGCAAGGGGTGCATGGTGGAGCCCAGGAACTGTGCTGGAAGAGAGGTGAGGGGAGTCTAGGGACTGCAGGAAGATGGCTGGGGAGGCTAGGGACTGTGCTAGGAGTGGGGGAGCCCAGGGACTGTGTTGAGACAGTGGTGAGGGAGCCCAGGGTCTGTGTTGGGAGAGGGGGGTGCCCAGGGACTGTTCTGGGAGATGGATGGGAGGAGCCTAGAGACTGTGCTTTGAGAATAGTGGGGGAGACCAGGGACTGCTGGGACAGGGGTGGGGAGCCCAGGGACTGTGCTAGGAGTGGAGCGGGGATCCCAGGGGCTGTGCTTGGCGACGGTTGGGCGAGCCCATGTTCTATCTTGAGAGGGGGAACCCCGGGGCTGTGCAAGGGGTGCATGGTGGAGCCCAGGAACTGTGCTGGAAGAGAGGTGGGGGGAGTCTAGGGACTGCGGGAAGATGGCTGGGGAGGCTAGGGACTGTGCTAGGAGTGGGGGAGCCTAGGGACTGTGTTGGGACAGGGGGGAGGGAGCCCAGGGTCTGAGTTGGGAGAGGGGAGGTGCCCAGGGACTGTGCTGGAAGATGGGTGGGAGGAGCCATGGGACTGTGCTTTGAGAATGGTGGGGGAGACCAGGGACTGCCAGGGCAGGGGCGGGGAGCCCAGGGACTGTGCTAGCAGTGGAGCAGGGATCCCCGGGGCTGTGCTGGGCGAGGGGTGGGCGGCCCCATGGTCTATCTTGAGAGGGGGAGCCCCGGGGCTGTGCAATGGGTGCATGGTGGAGCCCAGGAACTGTGCTGGAAGAGAGGTGGGGGAGGAGGGGGCTCAGTGTCTGTTTTGGGAGTGGGGATGGAGTGCCCAGGGACTGCGCTGGGGGGTGTGTGGGAGGAGCCTAGGGACTCTGCTGGAGGGTTTGAAGTTCTTTCGTGGGGGAGCCCATGGACTGGGTTAGGAGAGGGATGGGGGAGACCTAGGTCTGAGCGGGGTGGGTGGGGGACCAGGATTACGCAACAGCATGCACTATTTCATGGTGATTGGGATTTACTAGCCATTTGCACTTTGGGTGGGGCCAGCCTACTCAAAATGTGATTGGGGGTGGGGGGTAGCAGAATGAAAAAGTTTGAAGACCACTGCAAGCTGAAGAGCCGTCCCATCCCCTTACTCTTGCTGCAGCTTTTCCAGGGCGGCATTCGCACAGCCGCAGCCTCATGATTGTGGCTGTGCTGCACTTCTGTGCTGCACTTCTGTGCTGCGGGGACCTTCCAGGACAGAGTGAGAGTGTGGCATGCCACGTCTCAGCCTAACTTCCCTGTTTCCTGGTACCTTGTCTTGGAGGTCTTCCTGCCCGTGCCCATAGGAACATCTCCCTTCCGTCCAACAAAGGCAAACAAACATGTAGCCAGAACCCGGTGTTTTGGCACAACTTGCTTCTCCAGCATTGAGGGGGCATTGGCTGGCACCCATGTGGCCTCACAGGCAAATGAGCAGATCTTTAGAATCAGGAACTGAATGGCAGCATGCACGTGCAGATGGCATGGGATTCCACTCTGTGCATGCCTCGCTGCTGTGCACCCTTCCCAGGATGCACCTCTGATGACAAGGCCCTGAGAAGCAGTCAGAATGTTGCCACTTTACATGGAGTCACACATGCCAACTAAGATGTGGCTGCTACGTATGTCGCATAAATGCCCATGTTCCCTCCCCAAACCCTCCCCTCTCCCTTTCTCCAATTGTGCATCTCCTGTTCCCACGTGTACATGCACAGTCCCCTCTTGCATTTCCACCCTCCTTACTGGTACATCCCACCTCTGTCCCAATGAAATTTCGTCCTCCCTACTTACACTTTACTCTTCCTCGCGTGCATTTGCCCCCCCTCCCCCCTCGGCTTGCACCACCACCGCACATGGTGTCCTACAGTTACAGAGGGAAAACGCACATGTCCAGGGACAAAGGGTGAATTACCAAGGAAATAACAGTCGCTGCACTACAAGCGCGGGACCAGGATTCAAACCCATGTTGCTCTGTGTAAATGTGTTGCCCCTTGTTATGTATGCGCCACGTCACCGTGCACGGCGGTATGTGGCACGAGAATAATGAGCCGGGGGCAGGAACCTCCAGCAAGTCCCGAGCCAAGCACTAAAGCGGCCTGATGTCTTAGTTCCTCCCGGGCTCTGGGGACTTCTATTAGCCGCAGAGCTCCCATTCCTCACAAGGAGCTCCCGCCAACGTACCACTGGCGACGTGTGTGCAATGCGAACCGCGCTCAGACTATAACTTTCCCCTAATGCCAGCAGACTAATAGGGACAGGGCCTCACACAAAAGTCGGTACACATACCCAGCATCCATTGCAAGAAGCAGCTGCTCTACAGGTGAGAGGGACCACCCTAACTTGCACTAGAAGGGGAGGATTGCCCAAAGAGGGTTATGACAGAGGGTACATCCACGCCCAGGCCAGGTACTCCATTGATTATGGTGACATTGCTCATCTCCCCCTTGACAGCACGTGGACAGGCGCTGGACGCCTTTGACCCTTATGCGGACCCCTCATCGGTACGGCCTAGGTGGACAATCTGGATACAAACGTTTGAGATGGCAATGGACTGCAAAGACATTACAACACCAAGGAAAATGAGGTCTCACCTGCTATTAAATGCAGGGGATGATGTATTGCATATCTTCAACTCACTTGCCATATGAGATGGTACGGATGCATACCAGTCAGCGAAGGACACCCTCACAGCACATTTCATGCCACAGCTAAAACCTGACTTCGAGACTTTCAACTTCTGTGCTATGATCCAGACCGATGATGAAGCACTCGATGCGTACCACACCAGGCTCCGACGGTTGGCCCTATCCTGCGATTTTAATGATGTCAAGAAAGAAATCAGATGCCAAATAATAAATGGCATGCAAACTGAGAAGCTGCAACAGATAGTCCTGTGTGAGAAAGGCATATCCCTAGTAAGGTTACTTGAATAAGAGCGCCAGAGGGAACTGTCACATGCCAGGGCAGCCCACATGGGCACTACTCTGCAGGAGCTACAACTCACCCTGGTGGCAATGGTGGCACAGATCATAAATCGTCCGATAACCAGAGAGGAGAAATGCAAATCTCACACAGCCGCAGGGTGGCAGACAAGGACGCCTGGGCCAAACGAATGCGGATGGTTTGGGGGTTCACGCCATGGGAAGAGAAACTGCCCAGCCAAGGGAACCACATGCAGGGCATGCAGTGTCAGTCTAGAAATACGGATACCTCTACTTTCAGACCGCAAACGCATTTTGGTGGCCGTGGACCAACCGTCTCATGCACGATACGACGGAATATAGGTTTTCGAGTTTGCCAATGAACGGCCATTTTGATGTAGCAAGAATCGCCATTTTGTTTTCTAACCATTGCTCATTGCTTTCTGTTCCTATTGCTTCGCAGTATATTTTCCGCTTACACTGCTCGACTGTGGAACATTGTTGTCTGTATGTGAAAAGAACAAGGCCGCAGGGCCGTGAGGATAACAAGAGTTTGCTGAAACACAAACGTAGGCAGCGCCAGGAAGAATGCCCGGCTCCCTCCCGAATGTAGCCTTGAAGCAGAGCTGCAGGGCATTTAATCATTTCACAGCTGCCAGCCAGTCTTGTTATATGGTAGAATATGTTAGAATAATACCGCTAAAGGCTTGAATTATGCTGTTCTAACGGCCCCCCTTTGCTGAACCCGCTAGAGCATGTTGGCTCCCAGGACGCGAATAGCACCTGATAGATAGCAAGGTCCGGAATGCAACTCCCCCCCGTATGTAGTTCGCTTCCAAGAACAGAAGCGCCATGTTCTATTCAATAATCAAAAGATGCCTACGCACTCACAAATTGCAAATTGTTACTAGAATAGATGTTTGAAGGTGTCATAGTGGTCGGAGATGTCCATCATCACATCAAGTTCAAAGAAACCCAATAAAGGGGGGGTGTTAAACATGTCGTAGCTGATTGTTTGATATGCATTTTGTATATGTGTAACTGATGTACGTAATTCACTCTCTTGCGTCCCTCGAGGTCTAGAGATACACGTCGCGGGGCGTGAGACCGAGTTGGCCAACTGAGACTTTTGCTTTGCAATTAAACCCTAGCTTTGGGAATGCAACCTCGTGTCTGGCCTCTCTATCGTGTGTGGTAACCCGCCTTGTTTCCATAGACCTCAGGGTCCCCTAGGGGCCCCTTTCAGCAGCCGCCGAGTTCATTATCCACAGGTCTGCCGGTCATCGGGTCCACCCCCACGAAACCGGACCCAATCTCCAAGAACATACACCAAGAAGAAGAAACAAGCGGATACTCGCCGTGTTGTGACGGGGGACAACTCCTCCACCGATGAGTCTGGAGAGGAGCATGACGGACTTGCGGCAGCAGTTGAAATGGGACGCACAAAGAGGAAAGGAAAGATTCACCTCATTCCAGCCCTGGAACAGGTGAACAAAACACTGAAGAAGAGGAGGCCCAGATATCTCATAAATGTGCAAGGAGAAGAAACAGTGATGACGGTTGACACAGGAGCCTCCATAAACATCATGCCAGTGGCGATGTTCAAGAAGATGCGACCTCAGCTAGAACTCAAGAACATGGGCACCTTCTTATAGGTGTATGGTTGCAAGACAGCACTACTGGTAGTGGGACTGTTCCAGACGACACTCAGCAGAGGAGACAAGGAAATCAGATTGAAAGTATACGTTGTTGACGCAGGCATAGAATGCCTACTCAGCTGGGAGTCTGCAGAAGAGCTGGGGCTGATCAAATTTATCTGCTTATGGAAGCATCCCGGCCTACTGCAGGGCATAGGATGCCTGAAAGAAAAGCTAATCAAGCTACAAATTGGGCCTCATTACGAGGTTAGAGGTAAGGTAAAAACGATGCCGGTAAAAGATTACCGGCATCGCTTTACTCTCTGGGCTATTCTGACCTGACAACCCGCTATTA
Organism: Ambystoma mexicanum; assembly: GCF_040938575.1. Taxonomy (NCBI): domain Eukaryota; kingdom Metazoa; phylum Chordata; class Amphibia; order Caudata; family Ambystomatidae; genus Ambystoma; species Ambystoma mexicanum. The sequence goes on from NC_090939.1 coordinate 57,967,284, forward strand.
GCGGCACCATAAATAACGGTGCCTCTAATAGTGGCATGGGCGCGGGCACGTGACCCTTAATGCCGGCAATACCGGCATGGCGTAAACAGGAGGACATCACAAGTCAGGCGGACATGCAAATACTGGCATGAAGAAGGCGCTAAAAGTGGATACCGGCATGGCGGCATTACCGGCATCGTGAACCACCCGTAAACTGCCATGTGCAGTGTTCTCAACTGCCACAGGTGCACACAATCAGCACAGGTGGAGTCAATGTAGACTGGGCCAGCACAAAAGGAGCACATCACACCCCTTCCCACACCCCTTCCCACACCAACATGATTCCAATACTAGTAGCTATACTGGGGCTGGAGGACATGCTAGCATTGCTACAACAGCAACAACAACAACAACAGACAGCACAGAGGAGACGCAGGAGAAGAAGGAGGGTGAGACAGGCACAGCATGCCCCACCAATGCAGGCAGTTGTACCACGCAGGCAGCCCCCAATCCCTCGCATCAGAGCCAGTCCATTCAGCCTAACCCGTGAGCAGATCTACACCCTGCATCGTCTGGACCGGGATACCATCACCACCATTGTGGACATGATACACAACGACATCGCCAGCCTCATAGACATCCGTACCGCCATCCCCCCTCTACTGAAGGTGGTGTCTGTACTCCACTTCCAGTGCTCAATGCCCTCCTCAAGCACACAAGCGACCACATATCCCTACCACGGACCGCCCAGGAGATCTCCAACACCAAAATTGGCTTCCATTCACTGGCAGGCATCCCAAATTGCATCAGTGCCCTCGACTGCACCCATGTGGAATTGGTGGTCCCACATGCCATGGAGGTAGTGTACCGCAACTCTAAACTATACCACTCCATCAACGTGCAGATGGTATGGCAAATGGTATGTGACTCAAACAAGATCATTTCACATTGTTGTGCCCGATATCCCGGATCAACCCATGATTCAATGGTCCTGCGGAACTCCACGATACCACACTACATGGAGCGACATGCCGGACAACATTCCTGGCTACTTGGTGAGTTGCAGGGCTAGCACATGGCAGTGTGATGGGGGGAGATGCATAATTCACCTGGGTGAGATTGTGGGGGGATGCATACTTCACCTGGGTGAGATTGGGGGGGGATGCATATTTCACCTGGGTGAGATTGGGGGGGGGGATGCATACTTCACCTGGGTGAGATTGGGGGGCGAGAGATGCATACTTCATCTGGGTGGTATTTGTCTAGAAACTGAACAATGCCCATACTGTAATACACTATGACCCAAGCCAGCCCAGACTATACGTGACACCTGAAACTAATATGCAAGATGTAAGCTGCACAACAATAACAACAAGCCAGTGCAGCACCCATACCATATCCATCCACATGTACACTGCACATAATCAGAACGTACCCTCTGCAACGCAATGCAGCGATATGCTGACAGTATGCCCAATGTAAATGACCGCTGAATAGCATCACAACGGACATGCGTCCATGAGTGTGTACAAAGGAATCACATGAAGCCAATACACAGAATGTCACTGGCACACCACCACAAAAGTGCAGAATGCCAGCATGAGGACATCAAGCGTGAAATGGCAGATCATCAAGAGTCTGTTACCAACGGTGACAGGATCAAAGCATACGATTGACTACACATCACCTAGATCATGTCAACAACTGCCGTAGGCAACCACAGTGCATGAACACTAGAAAGGAATAGGACACTCCTGCATCAACTAGACGATGCGACGCACACCTGTGGATAATGTGAATTCACACATTGCAGTTACTTTGAATATCTCCATTCTTGCAGGGATCTGTGGATGTGAGCAAGAAATCAATGCAGGCTTGTGTGTGATAAGTACAGTTTACATTCGATGAGATCACTTACACATAACCATTTTTGCACCCATGCAGGTGATTCTGGCTATCCCTTGAAGAGGTGGCTCCTTACCCCTGTCCGGAACCCGCAAAACAGGCACGAAGAGGACTATAATCGTGCACATACCCGTACCTGAGTGGTGATTGAGCAGACCTTTGGCCTATTGAAGGCACGGTTTCGATGCCTCAGCAGGTCGGGTGGGGCACTCCTATAGGGGCATGAGAAGGTGGCCAAGATCATCATGGCATGTGTCATGCTGCACAACATGTGTATCAGATGGAACATGCCTCTGCCCCCTGACATTGAACTGCAACCGCCTGTTGAGGCTGAGGAGGAGGAAGAAGAAGATTGGGTTGCACGTCAGGCAGGTGGCGATGCACAGGATGGACGTGCTGTGCGCCAGAATCTGATAGCCCAATATTTCTAAAACACATGGATGTGGAGGGTGCAATGGAAGTGGGACCCAGGGAACTGGGTGTTGGGGCGACATGGACACTGTGCACTCTTCACCAATAAAGCACGCATTCACAATAACCAATGTCCAGTCATGTGATTGTTTTTGAAACAATGGGTGAATTAACCATAAAGAGAATAGGAAGTGCATGAACCCTCCACCCCAAACATCCTCTCCCCCCTCCCGCCACAACTCCCCCAAACACCCTCTCCCCCCTCCCACCACAACTCCCCCAAACACCCTCTCCCCCTCTCACCACAACTCCCCCAAACACCCTCTCCCCCTCCCGCCACAACTCCCCCAAACACCCTGTCCCTCCTCCCGCCACAACTCCCCTGCACATGGCATGCACTTCAGTGCAGCATTAGTCTGCAAGAGTCACCAATAACAGGCTGCCCTACTCCCCATGTCCTCTACCAGCATTGGGTGGTTGCATGTCTGGCTGGCGCAAGGTCTGCGCGGACCAGCACAGGGGGCTGGTCTGCCTGGAGCTGGCAGAGGAGGAGGTGCCTGGTTGCTCCTGTTCCTGTGCGGGACGCTGCCTCTCCATTGCATCCGCGATGCGGCTGAGGACCTGCCTCACAGCTGCCAACTCATCGCAAATGCGTGTTGTACTGGCTTCTCTTGCGAGTTTTATGCCCGTAGCGTATTCACGCCACTCCTCCCTCACCAGGGCACCCTCGCTCACATGCTGGACAACCAGCGCAGTGAGCTCCTCCTGGCGCTGTTGGATGAGGCTGATTCCCTGGTCTCTGTCCCTGCCTTTGGTTGATGTTGGCGCAGCTTCCGGCATGGGTCCGCCATCAGGTGAGCTCTCCCTGGGGCTCCATCTCCCTGCCAATGACTCTCCACCAGACAGCTCATGGCTGCTGGCATTGGATGTGGGGCGTGGGCTGAGGTGGGATGACGGCTGCGGGCTGGGTGTGCCCTGTCCTACGGGTGTTTGGCATGGTCCCCCTACATCCGACAGGGGAGCCGTGGCAGCTGCTTCTCTAAGAGAACTGTTGGCAGTGGACAGTGAGCCTTCTGCCACTGGCTCCGGTGTGGTGGGAGCGACAGGTGTGGCTGCTATTGCATTGTCAGTAGCCCTTTTACGCCTTGTTGACGTGTCATCCTGAGTGGCTTTCACGTTCTGCTGCAGTCCTGGTTTGCCAGTGCCCCTTGATGTACTAGTCCTGTTGCCTCCTTCCATGCCCCTGTCTTTCTTCATTGGGGTTGTGGCCTGTGCCGCAGAGTCCTGGTCCTCACTGTCAGATTGTGAGCCTGTGGGGGACAAGAGAGGGACAGCATTGGTGATGGTTCTACGTGCATCATGCATATGTTGGTATTGCTGCAGTTCTATGCATTTGGACTTTGAGTTGTGACATACAGGTTGCTTGCCATATAGGTGGGTCATACAGGCATACGTCTGGCTGACACATATATGAGGGGCTGCATGCATGGGGATGTGATGTGGATATGGACAGCCTATGGGCAGGGTTGTGTACATGTGTGTGATGCCACATGCATTGGCTCATTTCAGTGTCACATTTGGGGAACATCGTCATGCTTTGCATTACAGTGTTCTGTGTGGACACTCACCTCCATCAGCCGATGACGGCACACCACGCTCCATTTCCCCCACTCCCTCAATTGTGTCTATGCCTATTGTGCTGGCACATGTCTCCTCCCAGTGTGTCATCTTGATCGGGGAGCCTCCTCCGCCACCTGTTCCCATGCCCTGGCTCCGATTGGCTGCGAGTATGCCCCAGACACGGGGACGCAGGTCATCCCAGCGCTTGCGCACGTCCATTACAGTGCGGGGGGGATGGTACCCACTGCACTGACTTTGCGTGCCACCTCCTCCCAGATCTCCTTCTTTCTTATCTGGGCAGCACGCCGCATGTCTTGCACGAACACGACCTCCGCATTTGCAGCTAGTGTGTCTGCGAGCATATTTAGCTCCTCCACTGAGAAATGGACCTTGCGCTGGCATGCAGCGCCTTTCTTCAGGGCCTTGGGCATTCTGATATGGTGTTGGGTGAAGTTTGTTTGTTTTGTTTGTTTGTTTATTTATTTATATCGTGCACCAGACCCAGGAGTATTCGGGCGCGAAGGCAGAAAGAGGGTTGTTCAGCTTAGCTTACATGTTACACATAAACAGGGAGTACAGCTACGGTTACAATGCTGTAGACATGTAGTGTCAAAAAATCATAGAAATATGTACAGTAAACTTACAAAAATGCAGAAGTTACAGATGAATAGAGCAGAGCAAATATACAAAATATACATGAGATCCAAATGATAGTAGGGTGAAGTTAAGGGTGTCCGGTCAAAGATTCAAATCCAAAAGGATCGAATGCCATAGGATCGAGTCAATTTGGCCTAAAACAAAAGGGTCGAATTTTTTGGGGGTTTTTTATATTTATTTTTTTGGGTTTCCGTTTTGGAAAAAAAAGTGGTTTTTACCACAAAAAAGGGGGTTTAGGGGTGACCTCCGCAAAAAAAAAAAAATCGACCCTTTTGTTTTAGGTCCTTTTGATTCGACCCTTTTGTCATTCGATCCTTTGCATTCGAATCTTTGACCTATAACCGAAGTTAATCATCATGATCTTTTAGCCATAGGATCAGATTGGATCTGAATTGCTGTTAAGGGAGACCTTCCCTTAGAGCATTTGGAAGGGAGTTCCACAATTGTGCCGCTTTAACAGCGAAGCTACTCCCGGCAGATTTAGTACGTTTAAATCTGGGTACTAACAAAAGGTTAGAGTTAGCTTTTCGTAAGGGGCGAGAGGCTGTTTGTCTGGTGAATCTGTCTATGAGATATTGCGGGGGTGCGTGGTTTAGGCATTTGTGTGCAAGAGAGGCTGTTTTGAGGAGGATTTTGTTTTTAGAGGAAAGCCAGTTGGTGGATCTCCTAAGGTCTGATATGTGGGCTTTTCTAGGGAAGTTTAGGGCGGCTCTCAGGGCATTATTTTCCAGAGTCTGAATTTTAGCGGTGATGTATTTAGTGCTGCCTATGTAGAGGGCGTTGCAGTAGTCGAGTTTCGACAGGATTAATGCTCTTGCTAGAATGATGCAGTTGTTAGGTGAGAGGAAGGGCTTGGCTGCTCTAATTAGCTTGCAGGTATAGGAAGTGGCTGAGGCCATGGAATTCACTTGTTTACCAAAGGTAAGCATAGAGTCTATATAAAAACCGAGGGTTTTAACTACTTTGGCTATAGTAATGATGTTATTGTCAATTATGAAGGAGTCGTAGTTGGGACCCAGTTTTTTGATGTTGGAAGAAGTGCCTAGAATGAGGAAATCAGTTTTGTCATCATTCAGGCATAGACCGTGGGCGGCCATCCATGCCTGGATGATGAGGTAGACTCTATTCACAAAGGCCAAAACCTTGTCACAATCTCCCGTCAGGGGGATGAGGATCTGTGTATCGTCTGTATAGTTAGTGTAGGTGATACCAAGACCGTCTAGATCATCGAAAAGGAGCTTTGTGAAAATATTATAGAGGGTGGGAGATATGCAAGATCCTTGGGGTACGCCACAAGTAATGGGTGCGGGGTCAGCAGCTGCTAGGGGAGAGAAGACTCGCATTGTCCTGTTATCTAAGAAAGACTGGATCCATGCAACTGCTTCCTGGGAGAAGCAGGCTGCCGAGACCAGATGAATGCACAGTATTGCATGGTCTACCAGCTCGAATGCGGCAGAGAGGTCAAGGAGTAGTAAGAGTGAAGTTGTGCCTTTATCTCTTAGTGTGTCTATTTGTGCCTTGAGGTCTAGGAGTGCAGTCTCGGTGCCATGCTGTGGTCTGAAGCCGGACTGTCGGACTCCTAGGAGGTGGTTAAGTTCCAGGTGGTGCTGAATTTGTTGGTAGGCGATTTTATCTAGGATTTTCAATAGGAACGGCACAGTGGTTATAGGGCGGTAATTTGTTGGGATGGAGGGGTCCAAAGTTTGCTTTTAGAGGAGGGGAAGGACCCAGGAATGTTTCAGGTTGCTGGGTATGGTGCCTGATGCGAAAGAGGCGTTTATAAGTTTAGTAATGAAAGGTGAGAGTTTGCGGGCGGCGTCTTTTATGATTTGGGCTGGGCATGGGTCGTCCTGGCAATTAGAGGGTTTGAGGGTGAGGATGACTTTCTCGACTTCTTTGGGGGAGACTTTGTGAAAGTAGAATGGCGGGGTGTCCAGTGGTTTCAGGGTCGGTAATGGATTTGTGGTAGCCTTGGAGGAGGGGCCTATGTTACAGTGTTTGGGGCAGTTATGGACGCTTTTTTGTTAATGATCTTTGCCTGAAGCATGGTTATCTTTTTGGCAAGGGCATTTTGTATGCCTGTGCACCAGTTCTTGTCCTTGAGGCAGGAGTCGGGAGCTTGGGTGGGGGATTCTACTTCCTTCAGGATGGCGAATAATTCTTTTGTTTTGGATTTGGCTTGGGTGATACGGGTGTTGTAGGAGGTTTGTTTCGCTAGGATGATTTCTTTTTTGTAGAGGGTGGCTAATTTCTTCAGGTTGTTTTTGTTGGTGTCTGAGGGGTCTGATCTTCAAGTTTTTTTGCTTAAGCATTTCTTTTGTCTGATGTCTTTCAGTAAGGGTGTGAACCAGGTATTTAGGTGTTGGCGAGGTTTGCTCTTCCTAATTTTCAGTGGTGCGATAGTGTCCAGAGAGGCAAGCATCACTTCGTTGTATTTTTCTACCATAGAGGCTGGGTCAGACTGATCTGAAATGGAATTTAAGGTGGGGAGAATAAGGGGGATAAGAATTTCAGGGGTAATATTTTTTTTGTTTCTAGTAGGTGCAGTGGGGGCTAGGGTGCTCTTGTTCGTAGGTGTGGTGGCTTCTAAAGTAAAAGATACCATGTGGTGGTCGGACCAAAGCTGAGGCATTATAGAGGTGATAGTAGTAGGGCAGTTATGTTCGGCAATCCAATCGAGGGTCCTTCCTTTGATATGTGTGGGATCTGTAATCTTTTGAGAGAATCCTAATTCCTCCAGGGTGTTGTTAATTTGTAGGGCATTGGTGTCTCGTGGGTCATTAAATCCAAGAAGAGATTATGGCAGGAAAGAACAATTGAGGTTTTGGCGCACTTGACAGAGAGTAAAATGGTTGACGGGCAGCAAATAGGAGCAGTGTGTGAACACCCTGCCTACAGTGTGCACATAAATAGAATATGATGAGGGTTGTTTTGCTCCCAAGGATTGCGCACACAACCAAAAATGTAAGTGCTCAATTGGGCGTACTTTAATGCAATTCAAACAGCAGCCGACACGTGTTTCGAGCAAAAGCTCTTCTTCCAAGGCTGAGGAAGCTTGGCACTAGTTCTTTATATATGGTAGATAGATATCCAATAATTTTTCAATTGCGACTCCGCTATATAAACGCATGTGCGTATTCAAACGTAGCAGCGTTTCCACCCGACTGATGAGATAGAGAATTTTTGGTTGTGTGCGCAATCCTTGGGAGCAAAACAACCCTCTTTATTAAATCCAAGGTTGAAGTCGCCTAGGGTGAGGCTTTGAGTAGAGTTTTTTAAATTGTCAGATAATAGATTCGTGAGGTCTTCCTCAAAGGAGCCTATGGGGCCTGGTGGACGATATATCAGGTGGATGGTGATAGTTTGATTATTGGCAATAGTGAGTTTAGCTGTGAGGGATTCGCAGGAATTGGTTTTATGGGGTGAGGAGAGTCTAAGGGTAAGGTTGTTTTTGACAATTATAGCCAGGCCGCCACCTCTAGAAGTGGAACGATCCATGCATATAAGAGTGTAGTTGTCTGGGATGCTAGCATAATGGCTGATCCTGCTGCGGGTTGGAGCCAGGATTCTGTGATGGCCAAGAGATCCAAGTTCTCATTTTGGATTGTGTCCGCTATTTCGGTGGCATGGGCTACCATAGAGCGGGCGTTTAATAAGGTGCCTTTTATTCCAGGTGGGGCGGGTGGGGCAGAAGGCGTTTGGGCTTTGTGTTGGCATTTAGAGGAAGGGGAGTCTCTAAAGATTCGACTGTTGAGTTGTAGTCGGTGTTGGCCAGTGTTGACTATATGTAGTGGATTGTTGTTGGTAAGCAGGGTGTGCTTGTTGTGATTAGAGGCAGGTTGGGCGTTGGCTAAAGGGTCATAAATTCTTGGGAGTCTGGCGCGGAGTCTAAGGTTTCGCTGTTGGAGGCTGCATGGTTTAATAGCCATGTTGGCTTGCTCCGGGGGGACATCACCATGAAGTAGCTGATTCTGTGGTTGAACTAGGTTCATGTTGTGAAGGGTGGTCAAATGGAGGATGGCTCCGAGTAGAACTGTGTAGAGTAGTGGTAGATACATAGTAGTGGGCTAGTGTAGGTCGGGCAACCTAAGCGCACATTACTAAAACAGGCACACTAGATGCAGGTTTGCAGGGCGCAGGGAGCAGGCAAGAGTGCGTGGGCTAGTGGATAGATACAGGCACTTGCAAGCCAGTTACTAAAATAGGCAGAGGTGAGTGTGATAGCAAGTATGTATGCGATTGAGCAAAAGGGGTTCGCCTAGATTCAGAGTTCACGCAGCGGTTAAGGATGCTAGTGAAAGCAGGTACAGTTGAGCAAATGGTTCACCTATGTTTAGAGTTCACGCTAAGCTAGAGGAGGCGTATACAAGCAGGGTTCACCTAGATTCAGATTACACACTAGGGCTAAAAATGCATGTGCAAACAGGGTTCACCTAGATTCCAAATTCAAGATAGGGCTGAAATGCATGTGCAAACAGGGTTCACCTAGATTCAAAGTTCAAATTAGGGCTAAAATGCATGTGCAAACAAGGTTCACCTAGATTCAAAATTCAAATGAGGGCTAAAATGCATGTGCAAACAGGGTTCACCTAGATTCAAAATTCAAGATAGGGCTAAAATGCATGTGCAAACAGGGCCCACCTAGATTCAAAATTCAAATTAGGGCTAAAATGCATGTGCAAACAGGGTTCACCTAGATTCAAAGTTCAAATAAGGGCTAAAATGCATGTGCAAACAAGGTTCACCTAGATTCAAAATTCAAAGTAGGGCTAAAATGCATGTGCAAGCAGGGTTCACCTAGATTCAAAATTCAAGATTGGGCTAAAATGCATGTGCAAACATGATCCACCTAGATTCAAAATTCAAAATAGGGCTAAAATGTATGTGCAAACAAGGTTCACCTAGATTCAAAATTCAAGATAGGGCTAAAATGCATGTGCAAACAGGGTTCACCTAGATTCAAAATTCAAGATAGGGCTAAAATGCATGTGCAAATAGGGTTCACCTAGATTCAAAATTCAAAATAGGGCTAAAATGCATGTGCAAACAGGGTTCACCTAGATTCAAAATTCAAGATAGAGCTAAAATGCATGTGCAAACAGGGCCCACCTAGATTCAAAATTCAAATTAGGGCTAAAATGCATGTGCAAACAGGGTTCACCTAGATTCAAAGTTCAAATAAGGGCTAAAATGCATGTGCAAACAAGGTTCACCTAGATTCAAAATTCAAATTAGGGCTAAAATGCATGTGCAAACAGGGTTCACCTAGATTCAAAATTCAAGATAGGGCTAAAATGCATGTGCAAGCAGGGCCCACCTAGATTCAAAATACAAATTAGGTCTAAAATGCATTTGGAAACAGGGTTCACCTAGATTCAAAATTCAAGATAGGGCTAAAATGCATGTGCAAGCAGGGCCCACCTAGATTCAAAATACAAATTAGTGCTAAAATGCATGTGCAAGCAGGGTTCACCTAGATTCAAAATTCAAAATAGGGCTAAAATGAATGTGCAAACAGGGGTTCAGAATCAGAGTTAGCACTAGGTATGGAGGTGCATGTGAATACAGGTACAATAAAGTAGAGGGGTCACCTATGTTTAGGGTTCACACTAAGCTAGAAGCTAGAAGTGGCATGTGCAATCAGATATAGTTAAGCAAAGGGAGTCAACTGGGTTCTTAAAATCGCCGTCCAAGCAAAATGACATAGGCGCAGATTGAGATATATTAGGTCACATAGATTCACAAATGTAAATGGCTGAAAGGTGGTGATTGCCAAAGCGGAGGCGAAGGTCACTAGCTCCGAAGTTCCCAGTGAGGCCAGAAAGTGCATGTACAGGCATTGATTGTTTGATACTGTAGGTAGTTTGCAAATCTTATAGGTTAGACAATGATAGTCATATGGGATAGGGTTTCCTGCGGATGGCGGTTAGCACGCTTTAGGCAGTGCGGGCATTAACCTGGAGATAGGCTAAGTTGTGAGGGAGTGGCTCGGTAGAAGCATCTCACCTGCCGGCATAGGTGAATGGCCACAAGTAGGAGCAGTTGGCCAATCACGATGCAGGCAGCTAGGGTAGGAAGCTCTCATTCATTTGCAATTTTCCCAGGCGGCCATCTTTGAGTAGCCTTCACCTGTGGGAGTTAATGGCGGTGTGGATGTAAAAATGCAATTAAAGCAGTTAAATATCACTGCTGTGTTGGCGTTACCTCCACGCAACTTCGGACGAATTCTTGCTTCTGGCCCAATATTTTGATCTACTCGAGGTAGATGGGCTCTGAAATTGCTGCGGTCGTCAAGGCACGGAGTGGATTCATCCCTGTGCTGCTCCAGCAGTGGCGAGGGGTGCAGCCATCTAAGTTGGAGCCGCTGTAGTGCTGATGCAGGTCCTGGGTGCTGAGGATGGCAATGGATTGCGTTTTTAAAGATGGTCGCCGTACTCTTTCCTGTTCCTGTGTGATGACGCTACTTCCGGTTCCGCTTATTTACAGTCACCGCTATTAGCGGTGGCCGCTAATTGCGGTCACTGCTAATGCCAGATCCATGGATGGCGGTAGTGCTATCAGCGCTTTCCTTGATGCCGTTAAGGGCCATTTTTGGGTCTTTAGTGGCATGGCGGTAATGTCCTTACCGGCATGGCACAAAGCTCGTGCCCGCCAACTCATAATGGCCCGCTATTAGCGGACTCTTTACTACACAGACACGGTAATTGCTCCATGCCGGTAAGGACTGTTACTTACCTCCAACCTCGTAATGAGGCCCATTGACACAACAGTGCAACCCAGAGCAGTGCGACACAGGAGAACGCTGTTCCACATGCAAGACCTGTTTGCCAAAGAGCTGCATGAGTTTGACAAAGCAGACATTATAGAGACAGTATCAGGCCCCACACCACGGGTCTCCCCTATGGTTGTCACCAAGAAACAGAAGCAACCAGGGAAGGTGCGAATACGCATCAACAACCGCCTGCCAAACGCAGCCATAATCAGGGAATGGCACATTACCCCGAACCTAGACGAGACCATGACGGACATCGCTGAATCCCGATTCTTCTCCAAATTAGACCTCAATGCTGGGTACCACCAGTTGAAATTGCACCAAGACTCGTGGTACATTATGACATTCTCGACACACCTTGGCCTAAGACAATACAAAAAAAGCTGAGTTTCGGGATATCTTCTGTGGCAGAAGTATTCCAGCAGGCAGTCCAAGCGGTCATCCAGGTGATCCCAAGGGTACTCAATGTGAGCGATGACATCCTCGTACATGCCAACAGCAGAGAAGTACAATTACGCAGACTGGAACTGGTCCTCCAAAGGTTACAGAACGCTGGGCTCACAATTCATAAGGGAAAATGCGAGTTCCTGAAAGAGGAATTGACCTTTTTTGGCTGCATTTTCAAAAGCAAACGAGTGTCAGCTGACCTCCTCAAGGTAGCGGGCATTAAAGGAGCAATGCCACCCACTGAGGTGCACAGTTTCCTAGGCATGGCCACATATTGTGATAGGTTCATACCAAACCTGGCTGCCATATCAGAGCCTCTGAGGGAGCTGACCAGATCCAACACCAAATGGGACTGGAGCAATCGCTGCCAAGAGGCCTTCGAACAGATCAAGAAATCAGTGTCTGCAGATACAACTATGGCTTACTATGCCACCACCCTACAGACAGAAGACGCCAGCCCCATTGTGTTTGGAGTGATCCTGGTACAACCATCGCACATTGGAGAAATTAACCAATCGCATATGCATGCTTTGACGCTCACAGAGCAACAGTATCCGCACATAGAGAAGGAAGCCGTCACAGTCCTGTGTGTTTGCAGACATTTCCACCTCTACCACTACGGTCGTAAATTCAAGACATACACTGATCACAAGCCATTATTACCAATATTTACTGGCTCACTCCCACATCCTCTAGCTAGGATTGGAAAATGGCTACTGCACCTCCAGCAATATGACTTTGATCTACTGTACCAAGCAAGAGCAAACATCCCTGCAGATTTCCTGTCCAGGCACCTGAGAGCAGTGACACCAGTGGAAATCAAGGAGTCCAAAGAGACAGTAGAGCATATCTGCCAGATCATGAGCACTATGAAGCCTACAGCCTTCATCATCACAGACATCCTGGATGCAACCCAGGCTGACCCATGTTGCAACATAGTGAAAAATGCGATACTCGCAGGCGAGTAGAAGTTATTCCTCTGCAACATCCACAATTGCACGGCGGCCACTAGAGACTTTCTGACAGGGGTTGTGCGGGTTACCAGGAGCTGTCTATCGCAAGTGACAGGTTGAGAGACACACGCATCCTCATTTCCACAAGCCTACAAGACAGAATCATCACCCTGGCACACAAGGGACACCAGGGGATGGTCAGAACCATCCCCTGGTTGTGGTTCCCCCAGATAGATGCGAGGGCCGAGAGCGTGATTTCGTCATGTCACCCATGTCAAGTAACCAGCCCACCACAGAGGCCTGAACCAATACAATCCGCCGCAGTGGGATATCTACAATCAACAGCGGTGGAGGCAGTGATCCCCATCCTGGAAAAGATATTCGCCACACATGGACTACCGAAGTACATGAAGAGTGACAATGGGCCACCTTTTCATGCGAAGGAGATAATGAAGTACCTAGAGAACTAGTACATCCGCCACCACCACATCACCCCAAGATGGCCACAGGCTAACAGTGAACCCGAACGATTTATGAGGACAAATAACAAAGTATTGTGCATAGAGAAGGCCCAGAACAGCCCATGGAAAGTTGACCTGTATCGGTTCCGGTGGAACTACTGAGTGACACCACACAGCTCCAGAGACACCCCCCTGGCAGATCTGATGTATGGAACTATTCTGAATGCATTAATACCCCATCACCCCAGCAGACGGGTGAATAAACTGGACAAGGGAAGCACTCACTCCAGACAAGTGGCAGCTAATGAACATTTGAATGTTGAACGAGGAGAAAGAGAATCTCAGCACACAGTGGGGGACCAGGTGCTGGTGTTGCAAAACGCCTCAAAGTCAAAGCTATCAACCCAATATGACCTAGCCCCATGGACGGTGACCAGGAGAGAAGGGACAATGATAACAGCCAACGCAGGCCATGAGACAATTATAAGGAATGTGTTGTGCTTCAAGCGGGTCCCCGTAACCATGTCGAGGGAAGACCAGGACCAGCCACAAGTGGAGAACAAATAGGAGACAACCACCCTGATACGACACCCACTGGGAGAGGCAGAGCTGGTCCTGAGCCCATGGACAAAGCAGAGATAAATTATGTGCCAACCATCCCTGTTGCTGACAACGAAGATGAGGAGGGCGCAGGCAGCAGACCACTCCATCGACACGGCCGATACAACCTGAGGGTGGCCCAGAAGCCCCTGGGTCAGCTGCAAGACTATGGGCCTAATTTGGAGTGTTGCAGTAAGGCAACGGTGCCGGTAGTGCTACCAGCGCCATTGCTATCTCGCCGCAACATTCCGAGTATACTCACAAGTTCCGCTCTGGAACGCCTAGTCAGACCAGGCGTGCAGAGCGGCACCCGTGAGCATTAACGGATGGCAGCAATGGCCCCATTATCAACGGGGCCCTTGTTGCCATCCTCCCCATTCCCATTGAGCCATATGGGGGCTCAAATGGGAATGGGGACGTACCGGGTCCGAGTCCAACGAAAGGCGTTTGCCGGTCCCTCCAAGGTCGGAATGGCCCGGTAAATCCCCTTTTGCGGGACCCAGACCCAGACCCGGGTTTGGGGGTAGCCATGCCCTTATTAAGGGCATGGCTACCTCCAAACTCGTAATGAGCCCCTATGTGTCTTAAGTAGAACTGAAGTCAGTACAGTTATGGACTATGAGAGAGTTGAATTGTTAATGTATATTTTGTGTTATAGAAAAAGGGGAATGTTATGTACGCGCCATGTCACCGCGTACAGCAGGACGTGTCGCGAGAATAAAGAGCCGGGGCAGGAACTTCTGGCTAGTCCCGAGGCAAGCAATAAAGCGGCCTGATGTGTCTTTTGTTCCTCCCGGCCCCTGGGGCCTTCTATTAGGAGGCGGAGCTCCCATCCCTCACGGAAGCTCCCGCCAACGTAACACCCCTGAGCTACCCTGCTACCGGCCCTGAAATTCCTACCAGCTGGTATTCCTTCTCTTCTGTCATGCTCCCTGACTCTGTACATAACATCATGCCATAGCTCCTCACACCCATCTTGGACCCGCCACCTCTGAAAAGAGAACGTACTAACCCTGTAGGGGTCATGATGAATGTCAGGGGCTATTAGAACATGTGTAATTGTTCATCATGAGTAATCGTTCTGCTGGCAGGAACCTGTTACAGAAAGAAGGGTTAGGTTTACATGCAAGTCAGTTTCAACAAGCGTTGACCTGTGCTCTCTGTTTCGGATCAAGGCTATGATGTCATTTCCCCTAGCAAGAGCCATGAAAGCTCGGTGACAGAGCAGAGAGTGGTGGGCCAGGCCTTTGGGATGCCCTGTTAGGTGGAAGGGAATACAAGCCTGAAGCCATAGAGGGTGGAGGGTTTTGTCTATCAGCTCTTTTTCTAAGCTCTAGTCTGAAGACAGTCCTGTGGCCAAAGGAAGTGAAGTCAAGGTCCCAATACAAGAACCCGACTGAGGGCTTCCTCTTTACGATGTGCTCAAGGCCTGCCTCTCTGCTAGAGCAAGGATCTGTCTCCCACTTGAAAATTGCCCAACTATTTTAAAGCAAGGTACTGAATGTTTCTGTGACACTTTCACGGGGAAGCCCTGGCAAAGCAAATGGAGGGCTTCTGGCTCCAGGCACATTCAGAGGCAGACATTTCAAGCATTCACACACTTGTCGTTGAAATATCTGAGCGGGTGGGTGGCTGATAACAAAGTTGACACCTTTAAAGGGATGTACAATTTGATTGCGTGTGAGCATGTATTGAAAAATTGTGAGGCTGACCTACACCAGCATCTTGTGGACAAGACTGTCATAGACCCTAGGCAGCTTGCAAAGGCTGCCGACAGTTTTGTGAGTACTACAGTCCAGTAAAAGGCTCAGGCGAGCACACCCAAGCCGGAAGAGAAATCGGGGAACTAAAAAGTAAACAAGGATGGGAAGGACAAAGGTCCAACCCAATCCTATTCGAGGTCTGGTCCCCAACAGAACGAAGGGAAATTCCAAAACACTAGTTCAGCCGTGCAAACCGAAAAGAAGAGCGCAGGCACCCCTAACATGGGACACCTGCGTTCTCACCAGCCAAAGGTTATTTTGTGTGTAAGGAGCTGCGCCATAGGAAAAGGGATCCTGTTTGCAAGGGCTTACCCAAGCAAGCCACAGTGAATGTTGGACTCGTTGAAGAGGCCATCATTAGTGTGTGCCTCTTAGAGGAGGACTTCTCACTAGGCATGGGAGGGCCGAATGTGGATTGGTTACATTTGAACTCATTATAAGTATGGCAGTAAGGTAACAATGGTGCCTGTAGCTATACCGGCACCGTTGCTACCATACCGCCATACTACGAGCTGTGCTCACGGGTGCCGCACTGACAGGCACCCGCAAGCACAGCAAGTCGGATGCATCTGCACCGTTTACAAAGGTGCCGGTGCATCCGACGTTCACATTCCCATTGAGCCCTGTGGGGCTCACATGGGAATGGGGATGCACCGGGCCCGGCACCCGCGAAAGGTCAATTACCGGGTCTGGCGGGGCCGGAATAGCCCGGTAATTGCCCATTCGCGGGTGCCGGACCCGGATGCGAGTTTAGAGGTAGCCTTGCTGGACTTACCGGCAAGGCTACCTCCAACCTCGTAATGAGGCCCATTGAGTGGAAATGGTGGCGGGTCTCCAGAAGAGATTCCAGTTCCCAATAATACTCAACCCTATGTAGAACATGTCAATGGACATAAAATTCCTAAGGTGGAAGACACCGTGGCTAGCGTCACTGCTGTCACCCGGCAGTGGGTACAGCCAGGCCAGAATATTGATGGGCCTGATTGTAGCATCAGTGGTCTTGACGGAACTAACTGTTCTCTACATCCTTCCGTTCACAAACCAATGGGCTTGTTGAGTGGTTCAACAAGACCCTGGACGGCATGATAAGTGGCTTGGAAGAGCACATGAGGAGAAAATGGGATATTCTGCTGCCATGCCGACTGTTCGCCTAATCGAAGGTGCCACAGAATGAAGTAGGGTTTATCCCCTTTCAGCTTCTGTTAGGGCACCCTGTACGAGGTCCCCTCAGTTTAGTAAAAGAGGGATGGGAAAGCAAACCCTCATCCCCTACACAAGATGTGGTGGACTACTTACTCGGCCTTCAGTCTAGAATGGCAAAGTACATGGAACAGTCGACAAAGAACCTAAAGGCCAGTCAGGAGCTGATGAAGCACTGGCACAGCCAGAAGGCCACAGTGACAGTCTATTCTCCAGCCAGTGGGTGTGGATTATGGAGCCTGTCAAACCCAGTGTCCTTCAGGAAAAGTGGACTGGGCCTTACTGTGAGCTGGAAAAGGTCAGTGAGGGTCTTTCACGTCAACCGGCTAAAACCCCATTATAGCCGAGATGACTTGGTCATGGCATTAGTGAGTGACGGAGAGACTGAGGAGGAGACCCGTCCCCGCTGAGGCCTCTTGCACTGAAGCCGCAGATGCGTCAGTTGATGGTGTCGGCCCTGCAATGGACCTGTCAGAACAGCAACTGACAGATTATTGCGGGTTTACTGGGAAAGTTTTGCCGGTCGGTTTTCTCTGACTCCTGGTCGTGCAGATTGGTGCATCCATGGTATGGACACTGGAGACAGTAAGCTGGTGAAGAGTAGGATTTAACGGATGTCTGATAAGGTGAGGGACACCATCAAGGAGGAATTTTCCAAGATGCTGTTCCTTGGAGTGATATAGCCATCCCACAGCCCCTGGGCTAGCCCAGTGGTACTGGTCCCTAAAAAGACTAAAGTTCACTTTTGTGCAGACTACAGGGGGCTCAATTCTATCATGAAGGCAGATGCTCACCCCATTCCTTTGCCAAATGAGCTCATTACCATGCTCTGCGCTGCAAAGTACATGAGTACCTTTGAGCTCAGAGTGGGGTATTGGCAGGTTGGCTTGACAATGGAGTGAGAGAGAGGTCAGCATTCTCAAACCCAGAAGTATATTATCAGTTCACTGTGATGTCCTTCAGATTGAAGAATGCCCCTGCCACTTTTCAGCGGACGGTTAACCAGGTTTTGTCTGCTGTGGAAAACTTCAGTGTTGCTATTCAGATGACATTGCTGTGTTCAGCCGCTCCGGAAAACATCACCTATCCCACCTGACACAAGTGCTTCATGTGCTGCAGAATGCAGGTCTGACTATCAAGGCCACAAAGTGCCATATAGCGCAGGGCACAATGACTTACCTGGGCCACATGGTCGGTGGAGGTTAGAAACAACCTCTCGAAGCATAGGTACAGGCTGTGAAGGAGTGGGACATCCCCACCACACAGATGCAGGTAAGAGCCTTTCTAGGTCTCACCGGGTACTTACGGTCATTCATCAGAGGGTATGGGACCATTGCCATGCCCCTGAATGATCTAACTTCCCAGAAGATGCCGAAGATGGTAACTTGGACCCCTGCCGGTTAAACTTTCTTTCAGGATTTAAAGGATGAACTGTGCAGTGATCCAGTTCTGAAAGTGCCAGACTATGGTCAGGAGTTAATTATCCAGACAGCCACCTGTGATTTTGGGATTTGAGCAGTGTTAGCACAGCTGAACTCTGAAGGGGTAGGGAGCAGGCAGCTGACAAAAAAGGAAAGGAACTGGGCTGTTGTGGAAAAAGAGGCATATGCGGTTGTGTGTGCCGTAAAGAAGCCCTACATCTTTGGGTTTCACTTTACGATACAGACAGACCACTGGCCTCTGCGATGGTTAATGGCCATGCAAGTGGAGAACCCTAACCTTTTGCGATGGGCCATATCCCTACAGGGATTAGATATGGACATCCAGCACAAGTCAGGCTCCCAGCATGGAAATGCAGATGGCCTCAGCCGGTAATTTTGCCTTGATGATGAACCAGACCCTCAGTAAGGTGGTGGTTTCACATGTTGAGGCTGGGGGGCATGTGAGGAATTCGACCATTCGCACAGTGAGTGTGCGCTCGTCTGGGCTTTTCTTGACATTTTGTAAGAAATGGAATGATGGGAGATCAACATCGGAAAGGGTGTGGGGCTAATCCGCACACATTTTCCTATGCTCCCCGCACAACAAACACATAGTCAAGTGTACTCTGGTGAGACACAGCCTACAGACGCATTCGTCCCTGTCACATTTAGCTGGAATGTGACAGCCAGTAGTACATGAAAGCATCTCAGGAAGGGGGAAGGCAACACCTTCCTCCTGCCATGGCCAGCCTAATTCAATATCAAAGACTC
Source organism: Ambystoma mexicanum (assembly GCF_040938575.1). Lineage (NCBI taxonomy): Eukaryota > Metazoa > Chordata > Amphibia > Caudata > Ambystomatidae > Ambystoma > Ambystoma mexicanum. The sequence goes on from NC_090939.1 coordinate 57,986,244, forward strand.
CATAGATCCGCCCTGCCCATTGTAGTTCTTTGTGGTGGCAGCGCATCCTGATGAGAGTTAATTGAAGCAGGCCTACATAGAGGCCTGGCCACAGAACTAACAAAGAGAAGGAAACCCCAATACCTCTTTGATATGCAATGTGTCAACTTGAAGCTAGCTCCCACCCCTCTGTATGAAGGGCAATGAATGGCATGTCTGGGGCAACAGTTTACAGTAGGCAACCCCTGCAAGGGGACCCTCTTTCAGAGGGAATAAGTATGTGATTTGATGGGGATTGAATGTCTGGTCTCACCACAAACTTCAAGGGACACCTGCGCTTTGAGCGCTCAATTAACCAGATAGACACTTTGATCCACAACAGTCAGGAAGATGGGTGGGACTTAGTAGAACATGTGGTCACCCCTTACCTTCCCTGTTGCAAAGCACTCTGGTTATGACCTCACGCATGACAGAATATTGTTGGTGGTGACCAAGGATTGGTTCATTAAGGTAGTTTAAGCCTGCACCAATAACTGGGGCCCATTTGGCTTTAAAAGAGGGTTGAGCCCCTGTTTTGGCAGCTCGTCCGATGGCTTTGAAAGGAGTAAGAAGGATTCATTTGGACCCTGGCTGAAGGTACAGTCTGCCTTACAGCTTTTGCCACTGAAAGAAGGCCAGGACATCCAAGAGAGAAGCAAGATCCCTTACCTAAACATCTCCCAGGGAACAGAGGGAGATACCGGACTCAGCGGACCCGTCCAGCAGCTGCAGAACTGATACCCAGCCAGCACACAGTGTGCCCTGCTAGGTTCTGCCAGCAAGCTTCCTTGGTGGGAAGTGCCAGAGAGTCTCTGAACAAAGAACAAGGCTGTTGCCTGCAAACACTGTCCTCAGCTTTGGGGTGTCCGCCTTAAAGGACGGCACGTGCCCAGTGAAGAAGCTAGGAGGAGTGCCACAAGAAGCATCAACCAGCGTCAATCTTTTAAGGACATTTTCGAGGCCGTCTGCACCAACGACTGTTGTCACGCTGCAGTCACTAAAGCCGTCTGAGACGCCTCAACCAGCATTCCAGATCCACCAACCAACACAGAGACAATGATTCTTGACCTTGAGCTGCTGTGTAGGCCAGCCTGCAGCTGTCTATCCAGCCTTGCTTGTCTAACTGCTTGCTGCCTGATACCCACAGCAGTCTCCCATCTTGCACTCTGTCGCAGGAGCTGCAAAGCATCCTGGAACCGACTCAACGCTGTCAAGCAACAAGATCATCTCAAGTACCAGGTATATTGTGGTTCTGTCCCTCTGGTCCCTCTACGAAGGCCCATAGTGAGATTTACAACCCCTTGCTCCCTTGGTGCTGAAACCAAATAACTTTGAACAGTGATTCCTTTACCGACTACCCTCATGTCAGTATCCAGAGTGCATTCCTTTCCTTTGTGAAACTCACTGTCCTCTGTGTTCTTTAACAGGGTGGGTTGCATTTTGTAGTGGGCTAGAACTGTCTGTTGAATAATAATAATAAAGTACATATTTGTATACAACCTTGAATGGACAGCCCCTTTTATCATTGGGTAATAATTGTATTTTCGCTGTGCTGCAACTAACTAACGATCCATGACCTTGTGGAGATAAGCCTGCTGTTCCAGCCGCATTACCAAATTTGGGCAAGGAGGTTTATAATTTGCTTGTGTTTCCAATCTGTTCATATCCCTTCTGGTCTGGGGCTGATTGGTGGTTTAGAAAACAATATTCATCCTTGGACCACTGGTGCCCCGGAAGTTGATTTGTCACAATTACAGTGCCTCATCCTGATTTCTGTGGGACTGTAGTGCCTCATCCTGATTTCTGTGGGACTGCATTGCCTCATCCTGATCTCTGTAGGATTGCATAGTTTCATCCTGATCTCTGTTGGGATTGCAGTGCCTTGTCCTGATTTCTGTGGGATTGTAGTGTCTCATCCTGACTTCTGTTGGGATTGCAGTGCCTCATCCTGAACTCTGTTGGGACTGCAGTGCCTCATCCTGACCTCTGCTGCGATTACAGTGCTGTGTCCTGATTTCTGTGGGATTGTAGTGCCTCATCCTGATCTCTGTAGGAATGCAGTGCCTCATCCTGATCTCTGTGGGGATTGCAGAGTTCTATCCTGATCGCAATGCGGATTGCAGTGATATGTCCTGATGTCAGTGGGAATGCAGTGCCTCATCCTGATCTCTGTAGGATTGCAGTGTTTCATCCTGACCTCTGTTGGGATTGCTGTGCCTCATCCTGATCTCTGTAGGATTGCAGTGATGAGTCCTGATTTAAGTGGGATTGAGTGCCTCATCGTGGTCTCTGTTGGGATTGCAGTGCCTCATCCTGATCTCTGTAGAATTGCAGTGCTGTGTCCTGATTTTGGTGGGTTTGCAGTGCCCTATCCTGATCTCTGCAGGAATGCAGTGCCTCATACAAACCAGCTGTTGGGTTTGCAGTACCTCATCCTGATCTCTGTAGCGTTGCAATGCTATGCCCTAATTTCAGTGGGATTGTAGTGCCTCATCCTGATCTCTGTAGGATTGCAGTGCCCCATCCCGACCTCTGTTGGGATTGCAGTGTCATCCTAAACTCTGTTGGGATTGCAGTGCCTCATGCTGATCTCTGTAGGATTGCAGTGCCCCATCCCGACCTCTGTTGGGATTGCAGTGTGTCATCCTGAGCTCTGTTGGGATTGCAGTGCCTCATGCTGATCTCTGTAGGATTACAATGCCTCATATCACGAACTCTGTGGGACTGTTGTATCTAAAACCTCACCTCTGTTTGATGTCAGTTCCTCATCCTGATCTCTGTAGGATTGCAGTGTCTCACCCTGGCCTCTGTGGGGATTGCAGAGTGTAATCCTGACCTCTGTGGGGATTTCAGCTCCTCATCCAGATCTCTGTACGAATGCAGTGCCTCAGTCTGATCTCTGTGGGATTGATGTCTCCCAATCTGAACTCTCTATAGGATTACAGTGCCCCATATCCTGATCTCTGTAGGATTGCAGTGCCTCATCCTTACCCCTGTGGATATTGTGGCACCTCATCCTGATCTCTGTAGGAATGCAGTGCCTCATCCTGACCTCTGTGGGGATTGCAGCGCCTCATCCTGACCTCTGTGGGGATTGCAGTGCCTCATCCTGATCTCTGTAGGAATACAGTGCCCCATATCCTGATCTCTGTAGGATTGCAGTACTGTGTCCTGATTTCTGTGGGATTGTGGTGTCTCATCCTGATCGCTGTAGGATTGCAGTGCCTCGTCCTGACCTCTGTTTGGATTGCAGTGTCTCATCCTGATCTCTGTTGGGATTGCATTGCCTTGTGCTGATCTCTGTAGGAGTGCAGTGCCTCCGTCTGATCTCTGTGAGATTGATGTGTCCCATTCTGAACTCTCTAGGGATTGCAGTGCCTCATCCAGATCTCTATAGGATTACAGTACCCCATATCCTGATCTCTGTAGGATTGCAGTACTGTGTCCTGATTTCTGTGGGATTGCAGTGCCTCATCCTGATCTCTGTTGAGATTATAGTGCCTCATGCTGATCTCTGTAGGAGTGCAGTGCCTCATCCTGATATCTGCTAGATTGATATGTCCCAATCTGAACTCTGTGAGGATTGCAGCACCTCATCCTGACCTCTATAGGATTACAGTGCCCCATATGCTTATCTCTGTGGGAATTGCAGTGTCATGCCCTGAATTCTGTGGGATTGCAGTGCTTTATCCTGACCTCTATAGGATTACAGTGCCCCATATCATGATCTCTGTAGGATTGCAGTGCTGTGTCCTGATTTCTGTGGGATAACATTTCCCTTCCTGATCTCTGTAGGATTGCAGTGCCCCATCCCGACCTCTGTTGGGATTGCAGTGTGTCATCCTGACCTCTGTTAGGATTGCAGTGCCTCAGTATGTTCTCTTTGAGATTGATGTGTCCCATTCTGAACGCTGTGGGGATTGCAGCGCCTCATCCAGATCTCTATAGGATTACAGTACCCCATATCCTGATCTATGTAGGATTGCAGTACTGTGTCCCGATTTCTGTGGGATTGCGGTGTCTCATCCTGATCTCTGTAGGATTGCAGTGCCTCATCCTGACCTCTGTTGGGATTGCAGTGTCTCATCCTGATCTCTGTTGGGATTGCAGTGCCTCATCCTGATCTCTGTAGGATTGCAGTGCTTTGTCCTGACCTCTTTTGGGATTGCAGTGTCTCATCCTGACCTCTGTTGGGATTGTAGTGCCTCATGCTGATCTCTGTAGGAGTGCAGTGCCTCATCCTGATCTCTGCTAGATTGATGTGTCCCAATCTGAACTCTGTGAGTATTGCAGCGCCTCATCCTGACCTCTATAGGATTACAGTGCCCCATATCCTGATGTCTGTGGGACTGCAGTACCTAAAACCTCGCCTCTGTTTGATGGCAGTGCCTCATCCTGATCTCTGTAGGATTGCAGGGTCCCAGTCTGATATGTGTGGGATTGATTTGTACCAATCTGAACTATGTGGGGACTGCAGCACCTCATCCAGATCTCTGTTGGATTGCAGTGTCTCATATCCTGACGTCTGTGGGACTGTGGTATCTAACACCTCACATCTGTTTGATGGCAGTGCCTCATATCCTGATCTCTGTGGGACTGCGGTATCTAACACCTCACCTCTGTTTGATGGCAGTGCCTCATATCCTGATCTCTGTAGGATTGCAGTGTCTCGTATCCTGATCTCTGTGGGACTGCAGTATCTAATATCTCACCTCTGTTTGATGGCAGTGCCTCATCCTGATCTCTGTAGGATTGCAGTGTCTCATATCCTGATCTCTGTGGGACTGCAGTATCTAACACCTCACCTCTGTTTGATGGCAGTGCCTCATATCCTGATCTCTGTGGGACTGCGGTATCTAACACCTCACCTCTGTTTGATGGCAGTGCCTCATCCTGATCTCTGTAGGATTGCAGTGTCTCGTATCCTGATCTCTGTGGGACTGCAGTATCTAACACCTCACCTCTGTTTGATGGCAGTGCCTCATCCTGATCTCTGTAGGATTGCAGTGTCTCGTATCCTGATCTCTGTGGGACTGCAGTATCTAACACCTCACCTCTGTTTGATGGCAGTGCCTCACCCTGATCTCTGTAGGATTGCAGTGACTCATATCCTGATCTCTGAGGGACTGCAGTATCTAACACCTCACCTCTGTTTGATGGCAGTGCCTCATCCAGACCTCTGTTGCGATTGCAGTGCCTCATCCTGACCTCTGTTGGGATTGCAGTGCCTCATCCTGACCTGTGTGAGGATTGCAGCACCTCATCCAGATCTCTATAGGGTTACAGTGCCTCATATCCTGATCTCTTTGGGACTGCGGTATCTAACACCTCACCTCTGTTTGATGGCAGTGCCTCATATCCTGATCTCTGTGGGACTGCGGTATCTAACACCTCACCTCTGTTTGATGGCAGTGCCTCATATCCTGATCTCTGTGGGACTGCGGTATCTAACACCTCACCTCTGTTTGATGGCAGTGCCTCATATCCTGATCTCTGTGGGACTGCGGTATCTAACACCTCACCTCTGTTTGATGGCAGTGCCTCATATCCTGATCTCTGTAGGATTGCAGTGCCTCGTATCCTGATCACTGTGGGACTGCGGTATCTAACACCTCACCTCTGTTTGATGGCAGTGCCTCATATCCTGATCTCTGTGGGACTGCGGTATCTAACACCTCACCTCTGTTGGACTGCGGTATCTAACACCTCACCTCTGTTTGATGGCAGTGCCTCATATCCTGATCTCTGTGGGACTGCGGTATCTAACACCTCACCTCTGTTTGATGGCAGTGCCTCATCCTGATCTCTGTAGGATTGCAGTGTCTCGTATCCTGATCTCTGTGGGACTGCAGTATCTAACACCTCACCTCTGTTTGATGGCAGTGCCTCATCCTGATCTCTGTAGGATTGCAGTGTCTTGTATCCTGATCTCTGTGGGACTGCAGTATCTAACACCTCACCTCTGTTTGATGGCAGTGCCTCATCCTGATCTCTGTAGGATTGCAGTGACTCATATCCTGATCTCTGAGGGACTGCAGTATCTAACACCTCACCTCTGTTTGATGGCAGTGCCTCATCCAGACCTCTGTTGCGATTGCAGTGCCTCATCCTGACCTCTGTTGGGATTGCAGTGCCTCATCCTGACCTGTGTGAGGATTGCAGCACCTCATCCAGATCTCTATAGGGTTACAGTGCCTCATATCCTGATCTCTTTGGGACTGCGGTATCTAACACCTCACCTCTGTTTGATGGCAGTGCCTCATATCCTGATCTCTGTGGGACTGCGGTATCTAACACCTCACCTCTGTTTGATGGCAGTGCCTCATATCCTGATCTCTGTGGGACTGCGGTATCTAACACCTCACCTCTGTTTGATGGCAGTGCCTCATATCCTGATCTCTGTGGGACTGCGGTATCTAACACCTCACCTCTGTTTGATGGCAGTGCCTCATATCCTGATCTCTGTAGGATTGCAGTGCCTCGTATCCTGATCACTGTGGGACTGCGGTATCTAACACCTCACCTCTGTTTGATGGCAGTGCCTCATATCCTGATCTCTGTGGGACTGCGGTATCTAACACCTCACCTCTGTTTGATGGCAGTGCCTCATATCCTGATCTCTGTGGGACTGCGGTATCTAACACCTCACCTCTGTTTGATGGCAGTGCCTCGTATCCTGATCACTGTGGGACTGCGGTATCTAAACCTCACCTCTGTTTGATGGCAGTGCCTCATATCCTGATCGCTGTGGGACTGCGGTATCTAACACCTCACCTCTGTTTGATGGCAGTGCCTCATATCCTGATCTCTGTGGAACTGCGGTATCTAACACCTCACCTCTGTTTGATGGCAGTGTCTCATATCCTGATCTCTGTGGGACTGCGGTATCTAACACCTCACCTCTGTTTGATGGCAGTGCCTCATCCTGATCTCTGTAGGATTGCAGTGCTTCGTATCCTGATCTCTGTGGGACTGCGGTATCTAACACCTCACCTCTGTTTGATGGCAGTGCCTCATATCCTGATCTCTGTGGGACTGCGGTATCTAACACCTCACCTCTGTTTGATGGCAGTGCCTCATATCCTGATCTCTGTGGGACTGCGGTATCTAACACCTCACCTCTGTTTGATGGCAGTGCCTCATATCCTGATCTCTGTGGGACTGCGGTATCTAACACATCACCTCTGTTTGATGGCAGTGCCTGATCCTAATCTCTGTAGGATTGCAGTGTCTCATCCTGATCTCTGTGGGACTGCAGTATCTAACACCTCACCTCTGTTTGATTGCAGTGCCTCATCCTGACCTCTGTTGGGATTGCAGTGCCTCATCCTGACCTGTGTGAGGATTGCAGCACCTCATCCAGATCTCTATAGGGTTACAGTGCCTCATATCCTGATCTCTTTGGGACTGCGGTATCTAACACCTCACCTCTGTTTGATGGCAGTGCCTCATATCCTGATCTCTGTGGGACTGCGGTATCTAACACCTCACCTCTGTTTGATGGCAGTGCCTCATATCCTGGTCTCTGTGGGACTGCGGTATCTAACACCTCACCTCTGTTTGATGGCAGTGCCTCATCCTGATCTCTGTAGGATTGCAGTGCTTCGTATCCTGATCTCTGTGGGACTGCGGTATCTAACACCTCACCTCTGTTTGATGGCAGTGCCTCATATCCTGATCTCTGTGGGACTGCGGTATCTAACACCTCACCTCTGTTTGATGGCAGTGCCTCATATCCTGATCTCTGTGGGACTGCGGTATCTAACACCTCACCTCTGTTTGATGGCAGTGCCTCATATCCTGATCTCTGTGGGACTGCGGTATCTAACACATCACCTCTGTTTGATGGCAGTGCCTGATCCTAATCTCTGTAGGATTGCAGTGTCTCATCCTGATCTCTGTGGGACTGCAGTATCTAACACCTCACCTCTGTTTGATTGCAGTGCCTCATCCTGACCTCTGTTGGGATTGCAGTGCCTCATCCTGACCTGTGTGAGGATTGCAGCACCTCATCCAGATCTCTATAGGGTTACAGTGCCTCATATCCTGATCTCTTTGGGACTGCGGTATCTAACACCTCACCTCTGTTTGATGGCAGTGCCTCATATCCTGATCTCTGTGGGACTGCGGTATCTAACACCTCACCTCTGTTTGATGGCAGTGCCTCATATCCTGATCTCTGTGGGACTGCGGTATCTAACACCTCACCTCTGTTTGATGGCAGTGCCTCATATCCTGATCTCTGTGGGACTGCGGTATCTAACACCTCACCTCTGTTTGATGGCAGTGCCTCATATCCTGATCTCTGTGGGACTGCGGTATCTAACACCTCACCTCTGTTTGATGGCAGTGTCTCATATCCTGATCTCTGTGGGACTGCGGTATCTAACACCTCACCTCTGTTTGATGGCAGTGCCTCATATCCTGATCTCTGTGGGACTGCGGTATCTAACACCTCACCTCTGTTTGATGGCAGTGCCTCATATCCTGATCTCTGTGGGACTGCGGTATCTAACACCTCACCTCTGTTTGATGGCAGTGTCTCATATCCTGATCTCTTTGGGACTGCGGTATCTAACACCTCACCTCTGTTTGATGGCAGTGCCTCATATCCTGATCTCTGTGGGACTGCGGTATCTAACACCTCACCTCTGTTTAATGGCAGTGCCTCATATCCTGATCTCTTTGGGACTGCGGTATCTAACACCTCACCTCTGTTTGATGGCAGTGTCTCATATCCTGATCTCTGTGGGACTGCGGTATCTAACACCTCACCTCTGTTTGATGGCAGTGTCTCATGCTGACCTGTGTGGGATTGCGCTTTCCTTCCCGCCACTGGAGGGTTCTGGCGCCTCACACTGGTCTATGTGGATATTGCATTGCTCTCCTTAAGATTTCTCGCTCTCACCCACAAGGAGGCGGATAGCTGCAGAGCAGGACGGCGCCGGGCTGACAGGTACTTGGCTGAATGTCCAGCAGTTACTCTCATTTGTAATCACCTTTCTACTCTGGGCCAAAAAGCTGCGCTCGTCAGCATTTCTGGGAAAGGAGGTTTAGCTCTGGGACTGATGCCAGCCCATAAAACACCCGGCTTTCCTGCGCTGGACGTGTGCGCAGTTCTGCCGTGCGAGGAGAGTGCAGCCTGCACCAGGCCCACCAATAACTCCAGCCCCCAGGCGTCATCAATCTCCGGCGCTTTCCCGGCTCCTGCGTCAGCAGGTCCTGCCCCTCTCTCTCTCTGATTCAGGGGGGCTTTAACCTCCCAGTCTAGGCGACAGGATAGGTGCAGCCTGCATGTGTGGTGGTGTGCAGGCGGGCACCATCATGGCCCAGGGCGGAGCTGTGCAGATACACTGGGCCTCTGTACACATTCGGTGGTGCAGGAAAAAGTGCTGGTAATTCTGTTATTGAAACTTTTTTTTTTAATTCATTTTATTTGTATAGTCCCAATGCAACCTGGCCCATCGCAGACATGCCAACCCACCCGATTTAGGCGGGAGACTCCTGACTTTTCAGTGAAAAATATTGCTATTTTTCACGCTCTCCCACCTAAAATAATTCTATCCCCAATGCATTCTTATGGGGAAAATTACATTTCCCGATTTCTCTGACTATGGGCCTCATTACGAGTCTGGCGACTCGTAAAAGTTACTGGCACCTAGCTTCCCGGTGCCACTGGGACATTACAAGTCCCAGCAGACCGGGAGCTAGGTGCCGGTAAAATGTTGTCCCCCAGCTTCCCGTGAAATCCACGGGAATGGGTACACGGAAAGCACCATCACCGTTGTTAACGGTGCCAGTGCTTCCATGACGGGACTGCCCAGCGTGGCCGCTGTGACCGGCAGGGTCAGACCTGTTAGGCATGGCGGCTCCGGCAGGCAGACCTGTAATATGCCGGTCCGGAAACAACAGTGCCGGTAAGTAGAAGTGTTGCTAGATCTGGTAAAGATCCGGGGCTATGCTAATGTCGGGACTGTCAGGACTCGGGGCTAGCTGGCCTTTTGGATGTAGACCCTGAGCTTCTATAAGGGGCTACAACCAAAAGACCCGGGCAATAGCCCCCTCAGCCCTCCCCAGCAACGCCCCTGCTAGCAAGCTTACCGGGATCGTTGTTTCCGGACCGGCAGGGTCAGAATGAGACCCTATACCTCCCTCCCAGGTGCGTCAGAATGGTGGCATGTATGCCATAGGCATAAGGGCGTTAACACCCAACAAGTACAAATAGCACACCAAAACAAACAAAACACATAAGGACGGTCCAATAACAATCAAAGTAATCCAGTGCAAAGTCCAACCGCAGCAATGCAGGCTCAGAAGACACAAATACGTTTTCAACCTCTGTTTAAAGGTCTCCAAGGAGGGAATGCTCCTTAGGACTGGAGTCAAAGAGTTCCACAATGTGGGGGCCGCAGCAGAGAATGCTTCTCTGCTCACCAGTGACAATGTAGTCCTTGGGACAACTAAGAGGTTTCAGTCGTTAGATCTCAAGGCCCTCCGAATAGGAGGCCTTGAGAGAGGTTCAGCCAGGTACTCCAGACTCGTGCCCAACAGGCATTTGGGGGTAATTGTCAAGAGCCGATGCGAGATCCTAGCATCAACTGGGAACCAGTGCAGATTTTTTCTGGCTTGTGATAAATGTTCTCACCTACTTAGCCGCACCACTGCTTTTACCGCACTGTTTTGTATGACCTGTAGCCTAGCACTGTCTCCATGCCCTGGAGAAGACTGCCGCAATAGTCACGTTTAGTGCCCACAATGCCCCTAGCAATGGTGGCGCAGTTCTTTTTGGTGAGAAATGGGCGTATCTGCTCGAGCAGTTTGATGTAATACTCTGAGGTCGAAACAAGGTTATTGACCTGTGAGCTCATGTCCAGGAATTGGTCAAAGTAAACCCCTAGCGTTTTAACTTTAGGTTGAATGGCCACCTTACAACCGTCCATGACAACGAGCTGGTCCTCAGGGCCAAGCTTACGTAACCTCCAAGCTAGTGGTAAAGTGGCCGATTAACCTCCAGTGGCAAACTGGAGGTGCAACCTCCACTTTCCTCCCAACGATCGGCGGATTTACCGCAAGGTAAATGTTCAAGTATAGACTCCAGAAATGGGTATTACCAGCACTTGTTAACCCATAGTAAACCCATGAGACCAAGTGGCAGTAACCGTAATCCAGTTTGGCAGTAATTTGCCATATTTACTGCTGAATTACCACTACACTCGTAATGAGGCTCACTTAAATGTCCCTGGTGCTGGGAGCGATGTCACTCAGGGACTCTCGTAAATACTGTACATAAACTCGTAGAGTAATGGGTTTGTTTGTAGGTGCTTTGTAGAGACGTACACGAGGCTTCAAGCCTCTTCAGAGCAGGGTTGGACTGAGACCCAAAGGTGGCCCAGATTAATGGTTCAAAGAAGTGCCATATTACACTGTGGGACAGTGAGCCAGCCGATCCCTTCTGAGAAGGGTTTCGGGGTTATCCCTCAGGACATTTTGAAACAAAAATAGACACAAATTGCTAATTCTATTGCGCATTTGCCCCTAGATGTGAATTAACATAAAGAGCTGACACATAACATGTGTTAAGCGTGAGGAATGACATACTGGAAGCTTTATAACTTTATTTCAAAGGGATGTGGGGGCAGAGGAGAGATGATGGAAGGGTGCAGGGGGCATAGGAGAAGAGGGTTAAAGAAGGGGAAAACCAGAGCAGCCACAGAAGAGGCCCATGATCCGAAGGACCACTGGAAAGTCTCAACAGTTCTCTGTAGGGCAATGGAGCGCTGCTTCTGAGCGCTAGACTTATTTATTCCAAATACCATTTGTTTTATTGTAGTGCACTTTGGTTTTAAGTAAACCATTTTACGTTTGTATGCACTACCCTTTGAGACCACTACACACAACTATGACTACAGGTGTAAGTAAAACCAACCTTTGGTATAAGTCTGTACTATACAGTTTTTGGTAGCGGAGCTGAGCTGCCAGGCTTCTCTCAAGAGGGAATGTGAGCGGTAAGGATGTTACACAGAGGTCTACAATCAAAGTTGTTCAAATAAACTCTTACACTCAAGGCTTCTTTGTTAAATACTTATTAATTTCTTTATCTGTCAGTTATAAAACATTCACAAGAAGGATGCAATATAATCACACACAAATATACTTCAGTACTGTACACTCAGTTTCTGAGGCATTCAGAATACTTTGAAGGAGGAGCAAAAAGGCATAGATTATCAGAACATAGAAAGAAAACAATTATTTCTTAGGCAGTGCAGATATTTTGAGTTCACCAGAAGAGTCAATTCAATTCAATAGTCTAGACCAAAGTCAATGGGCTAAAGTCTTGGATAGGAAAAAGCAGTTCTGGTAGATAAACGGAAAAGACTCTGCCAAAGTTCTCAGGAATAGTTTGTAAAAATAAGAATCATATGTTGGATCACAAGCTGATTAGGCCTGTGAGTTGGGAAAGTTTCAAGCACTTTCACTGCGAGAGGTAAGTACTCTCAGTCTGGTTTTACAGTACCTTTACAAGTGAAGAAAAAGATGCAGCTGGTGACCTCTGTTCATGGCAGTTCCTGCAGATCTCTCTGTTCCTGGGCCTCAGTCATGGGGACTAGAGGGAGGATGTCAGGGGACTCCTCCACTGCACTGGGACTGGTCAAAAAGCTGGCAACTGGCAAATCTTCAATTCCAGTAGCTGTAATCAAGCACACAAGCTGGTGTCCCTCTCCCTGGTTATTCAGTTTCCTGCAGCACTCTGAGGAAAATACAACCAGCTCAGGGAATGGTGTCCAGGTGGCTTAGTGTCGAGTTGATTGGTCCCACCAACTGAAAGGGAGAATTTGTCCTTGCAGGGCTTTTCTATCGAGATGAACTTAACCATTCGAACCTGCAGCAGGGCTTTACCGAGCAAACCAACGGTCCAGGATTTGCAGCAGCCGCCCTCTTCCAACTCGTGTTCGGTTCTTTCGTTCCAGTGGTTGACTCTGACTTCCAAGCTAAGAGACTCGCCTTTTATTCAGTTCTCTCCCATTCATTCCAGCCTAGCTGTCAATCACCCAGCAGGGTGGCTGTCCTTGCCGGAAAGTCAGCCAGCCAATTACCCCAGAGTGCATTTGGGTCTCCTAGGAGACTAAGCAAAGGGAGTTTCGGGCACCTCCCTCACTTCCTGCCCACCCCAGACACTCGGACGCCAGAGGCGGTCTTCACTCCTGAAGCCCGCCAAAGACGAATGAATAAAGGAACCAAACCTGGTTTGGCACGCATAGCAAAACTCTAGAAGAACATTTCCACAAAGAAACGGCAAAAAAAGAAGACCGGGACCTGTTTTTACAGAGGGGGCTCAGACGCCATCTTGAAAAACATGGCTCCCGCGATTTAACGCTACCGGTGTTCGCGGTTAGGAAAAATCATGGTAGTTTGTTGTAAAACCACTGCCACCAGCCATTTTGAGAGGAAAGGGTAGCATTTGACTGCTACATGAGTATCTAGACCCCTCCAGCACTCTATTGTAAGATAGGGTGTGCTGGGTCTAGGAATTTCCAAAGACTAGTAAAGTCAATTTCACTTTACTTACTCTGGGAAACAGTACTTTATACCAGAGAAGGTATTTAAACCTTGGGAAAGCCTGAAAAGGTTTCCCTGTGCCACTGCACTGAGGGTGTTGTGTGACACAAATGAAAAGATGATGCCTATGGAGTTGTCTAAACCTCCATAACCAAGGAAAACACAAAGTAAAACACATTTCTAAACACATGAGAGAGTGGGAAAAGGGGTCACACTCTCTCCAGGAAAGAAATGAAGCCCTCAAAATCCAGCAAAGTTGCTGGGGGTCTCTAAGGTGAAGAGAATTCAGCTGCAGTCATTCTGGAGATTTCTGACCCTAAAGTGATGATTTGTCTCCAGCATTTTGCCAGCGGTACATCCTCCACCTTACTCCTGAAGCATGGCGGTGAGGTAAAACAGTGGTAAAATGGCAGAAACAGACTTACCACCACTGTACTCATAACAAGGCCCCAAGCCCTCTCTCCTTACAAGGGCACCCAGTGTTATAATGTCCCCCTCCCCTCCCTGCCGGCTCTATCACTCCTTTCATCTGGACGTGTTCTCCTTGGCCACCACTTCTGCTGTCTCACGCTCCAGCTGAAGAGCATTTATGCAAGTCTATGCACAAAGGAGCAGCATACTCGCCCTTGGCCCTTAAGGGTTCACAGCAAAACAGCAGTGACCTTCTCCCACTCTGTATGTATGAGGGATTGCTATAGGGGGACCCTGGCCATGATGCACCCGGAGCATTTTGGAAGGAACACTTTAGGGTGACCTGAGATGACCCTGCCAGCCAAAGGTAACGGGTGTGGCTAAGTGTGCACCTAAGGGCCCCTCTGCCCTGGCTTCTCCCAAGAGACCTTACTGAAGTTTCAAGGGGGACTCCGGGAACAGCCAATCAGATCACTTGTCAGGGTTTTTAAGTAATGCTGTGGTCGCCGGCCATCTTGGATTTACAAGCGATATGGGTATTTCTTGCCGTTAAAGGTTTATCATTTCATACAACCACTTCAAGCATCAGCGATTCCACAGTTGTAAGTATTTTGAACCAGGACGTCATAGGTCAACTTGGAGTGAAAATGGCGGGTGGCCACCGGTGACTAAAAGCCGCCCATTACTGGATCCAAACACACAGTGCCAAGGAACACGACATGCGGACAACCCTTTGCAAATAATGTCTATGAAAATTAAAGTGAGAACACCATGAACTTAGAGCTGTTACATTTAAAAGCATTCTAAGATGATATTAAAAGTAAAGGATAGTTCAGCAATCCAACAGCTATAAAGGGTAAAGGGGTTCAGAAAAGCTGGGATGATTGAAAGGGGACGGCTCCACCCCATAAAACATGGTAGGAAAGCAGAAAGGGGTACTTGACCTGAGGCGCAGAAGAGAAGTGTGGTAGGCGGTGAGCTCAGGGGTTCCAGTGGGTGTCCCCCATGATAATATGTGCCAAAACATACTGATGAGTGAGCCGCCAAGAGGAATGATGGGTGCATGGGTTGAGGGTAAGGGGAATGCAGTACAGTGTGATATCCCAACCCTGTACCAGACCCTGGTGCCAGGGTTCAGCTCAGAGTTCCCACACAGCGCCGCAGGAACTCCTTAGGCACCCTCATCCAGATTCCTTTAGAGAATAAGGAGGGGTGAATGCCAGAGATAACAAGCTGCAGAAGCAAAAGCGATTTAGGGAGAACCATGTGCAAAATAGAGACATTTTTTAAATTAACAGTTACAGTGATGGAAAGTATTAGGAAAGCTCTACTTTCAAAATGAAGGATTTCAGAATACATTTTCTAACTTTGGTGTATTCAAATGTGTATTTTCCTACTACTCTCTATTAACTGGAACATACTGAGTGCAACATTATAGGGGTAGCAGTGCTGGCAGTATGGAACTCAGCGTCAGATAGGAGGACGGTTATTAGTGAACAAATTCAGACCCGGATCGGGAAGTCCATTGATCAAATAACTTGACCCACAAATTGCAAAGCTGGAGGTAAAAAGGGGCTTGACTTACACTTACAGTCAGGGAGGATAGCTTTGGGGCAACGCGTGTGCCTTGGAAGTAAGACAACACATAGCAGCACAGGAACACGGGTTCAAATCCCGGGCTCCCCTTAGAAACTGGTCTCCGGTATTAAGCGCGTTATAAAAGAACAATTATAATCAGTGCTTTAAGTGAGGTAAGAAATTGAGGGGGGCCCTCATTTGGGGGTGTGGCTTGGTGATGGGGGTGGCCTAAAACTTGAAGGCATGGCCTAAAGAAGAGCATATTAAAATAAACAGGGGTGGTCTCCTCTACATAACTGAGCACGTACTGCAACACTGCTGGTACAACCGAAATGTGTGGTCCTGGCCGAGCATTTAATTGCACTGGGCCTCATCATAAGGTTGGCGCTAAAAATCAGCCCGTACCGGCATGGCGGTAAAAACATGTCCGGCTTGGCACCAACCCGCAAATAGCAGGAGATCAAGAGTACGTAAGCACGCGCACCCCTGCATGCCGGTAATGGCCGTACCGGCATGCCGTTAACGACCCTCAAACCCCCAGATAGCAGCATCGACCAATACACACAGAACGCCTCTGGCCTTGGCAACCCCTAAATAGCGCTACCGTTATGAACATAGTGCTAATAACGGGTCCGTTAATACCAGACCCGGAAGTAACGTCATCGCGCCGGAACAGGAAATGCCATGGCGGCCATCTTCAAAAACACAATCCATTGCCATCCTCCACCTACAGGACCTTCTACACCACAACTCCTAGTCCACCACGGACAACATGTCGAAGGCCACCCAGAAAGGCACGGCCCGCCTGCGCAAACCACGTTTCACGGACAATGAGCTCAACATGTTAGCCGACACCCTAGTGTCAAATGCTGAAGTGGTGTTCTGCAGTGACTTCAGGCATCCAGCCCAGCTAAAGAAGAAGGCCATCTGGGAAGAAGTTGCCCAGAAAGTAAGTGCAGTCGGCACCACCGCACGCACAGTGCGCGATTGTAAAAAATGGTGGGACGACCTCAAGCTGAGAGTCCGGCATATATTGTCGGCCAATCGGAGCCAGGGGCTGGCAACAGGTGGAGGACCACACTCACCACTGAAATTGGCCAGATGGGAGGAGACCTGCAGCTCTGTCATAGACGTGGAGTCAATCGAAGGAGTTGGTGGAGCAGAGTTTGGCGTGCCAACATCGGCAGATGAAGGTGAGTGTCCCTACATAAACACGATAACTAATCAAAATCATTGTCCCCCAAATGTGGCAGCAACGCCAGCCGATACATGGCCCATCATGCACACCTACACATATCCATATACACATGCCGGGTCCACCACTATCCCATCACAATGCAAGTTGCGCCCATACACGAATACACACCCGACACACATATTACGGGCATGTGTCACCCAGGACGACACTCCCAACACACATCAAGGCCCAACAGCAGCCAACATGGTGTACATGTGAACATGACTACGCTTTCAAAATGCACCCGCCAACATTGCATGTACACAGTCCCCTACAAAGCCAGGAATGCAACTGATCAGATGGCGCCACATGCCCAAAGACCAATGCATGCATAATGCAAGCGCCACATGATGGAATCACTGATGCCCTGCCACTCTCTGTCCCCCACAGGTACAGTTGCAGACAGTGATGAAGCACATGGGAGTGCACAATGCACAACAGCAGCCAAAAGGCCTAAGAGGCAAGCTGATGGCACAGGACCATCAACCTCAAGTGGACCAAGGATGGGCCAAGCGGGAAGCAGGTCAACAACCGGTGCCAATACAGCCACACAGACAACCTCACAGGACGAGCAGACACCTGCCCCTGCACCCCTGGTCACACCATCCACACTGGCTGAGGACACAGCAGGCATGGAGGAAGGCACACAGTCTGCTGCTGCCAGCACAATTGGGGAGATGGCTGCATCGGCAGATCATAGTGTTGATGAGGGGGCTGAGACGGACAATGAGGGCGATACAGGACTTGTCCACTCAGAGCCTGTAGTGCACACACCAAGCCCGCAGGCCACCCCACAGGACACACCTCGGCGGGATTCCTCCGACCACGGCAGCCATGGAGAGTGGTCTCCTGCAATGCACAGCCCCATGATTCATGCAGTGCCACCACATCACCCACCGACCACAACCCACACTGCCATACGGGACCTTGAGCGACGTCTCTCCAGGATGGAGGCCCGGCAGGAGGTGATGCAAGGCTATGTGCAGCAGTACCTTGCTGAAGGGGAGACAACACGCCGTATCATCCAGGACAGCACTGCGACCGTAACCCAGGCCATTAACTCAAGTGCACAGCAAGTGTGTGATGGCTTCAAGGCCTTGGGTAAGATCCTCACTGACAGCATGGACCAACGGCAAACCCTGCCCCTGGGATCCCAACCATCTGGGTCATCCACATCTTCCACACCAGCGAGCTCGAGGCAGACCAGCCCCGTGCGCATGTCCCTGCGGAGTTCCCGCCGCTCAGAATCTAACCCCCAACTCCAAAGGGGGCTCAACAGTAGCAGGGCCACCCTGCAGAATCTCTTTGGGTATACATCCAGACACATGTCGTGCCATAGTTGACTCTGGGTGTTAGGGGGTGGGAGGAGGGTGGTGGTGGGTGTAGTGTGTAGTACTGGGGTGTTTGGGGGCATGGGAGTAGGGTGGGGGAGGTGGAGGGGTGGTGGGGGCGTTGATTGGTGAATCATGTTGTACTAAATTCCTCACGAATACACCAGTTGTGTAGCAAACATCACGTGTGGACATTGCTGATTTTCTGTATGTCAATTTATTGCTTCATGGTGATTCGTGCACATGTGCCCACACACCCAGTGCCCACAGTTCACAACACATGGCACCCTCTGCATCAAAGTACATCAGAATGATTGGTCTATGACCATTTGGCACACTGCGCGACCCTCACGGGTTTCGCGTACTGGCCTATGTCCTACTTCTACTCCTTCCTCTCCTTCTACTTCACCAGGTGGTGGCAGTTCCACGTCAGGTGGCAGGGGTATGTTCCGCCGGATGCACATGTTATGTAGCATTGCACATGCCATGATGATCTTGCCCAACTTCTTAGGCCCGTATGTGAGTGCCCCTCCCGACCTGCTGATGCAGCAAAACCGTGCCTTCAAAAGGCCAAACGTCTGCTCAATGACCACACGTGTACGTGTATGTGCACGATTGAAGTCCTCCTCGTGCCTGTTCTGCGGGTACCTGACAGGGGTGAGTAGCCACGCCTTCAGTGGATATCCAGCATCACCTACATGGGAGCAGAAGGAGGTATGTGTGAGGATGAGGCTCAGTTGACAGGTCTGCTCAGCCTGTACATCATTCAAGTTCATATGCACAATCTCGTCATTGGCAGCCACATCCACATGACTGTCAGCCCTGTACAGTGCATGCCAATCCATAGAGGGAGCCATAGAGGGAGCCATAGAGGGACATACACAACCTAGGGTCCTAGGCTTTTAAACCACCAGGCCACCCATGTCTTGGCTAGGGGCATTATGCATGCAAATGTGAGTGCTGTGTGTCGGCGGATGACTTAAGAAACTTCCATTCCCCCCAAATCCATCTGCCCCCATGGACCAGAGGGCATTCCCCTTGCATATGCATGTATCCCCCCAATCCATCTGCCCCCATGGCCAAGAGGGCATTCCCCTTGCATATGCATGTACCCCCCCCAATCCATCTGCCGCCATGGCCCAGAGGGCAGACTCACCCAACAGCCAGCCACTTCGTACAACGTCTCCTTCCATGTAGCGGGGTAGTGAGGAGTTCCGCAGCACCAGGGCATCATGAGTGGATCCTGGGTATCTGGCACAGCAATGTGTTATTATCTGGCTGGCATCACACACCATCTGCACATTGATGGAAGGGTATAGCTTCCGATTGCGGTACACCACCTCCACGGCATGTGGGACTACCAACTCTACATGGGTACAGTCAAGGGCACCAATTACACTGGGCATGCCTGCCAGTGCATGGAATGCTATTTTGGTGGCATTTGCCTCCTGTGGTGTCCTTGGTAAGGAGATGTGGGCACTTGCGTGCTTCAGTCGTGCATCCAGCACTTGGTTTAACACAACAGAGAAGCATGATTGGGACATGCCATGCATTTGGCCCACTGTGTGTTGGTAAGTGCCTGTGGCCAGGAAGTGGAGTACAGATGCCACCTTCAGCAACAGGGGGGATGGCTGTGCGGATGTTGATCAGGCTGACCAAGTCATCCTGTATTAATTCCACTATGTTGGTGATGGTGTTTCTGTCCTGGCGGTACAGGGTGTGGATCTGTGCTGGGGTTAAGTCAAATGGATTGGCCCTTATACGTTGGATTGTTGGCTGTCTGCATGGAGCGACTGCCTGCACTGGTGGGATTTGCTGGGCATGTCTCACCCTCCTTCTCCTCCGGCGTCTCCTCTGTGTTTCCTGTTGTACTGCCTGCTCAAGGAGTAGCAGTGCAGGCATGTCCTCCAGGCCCATTATGGCAAGTACAAGTCGTAGCATTTTGGCTTTAAAGGGGGTGTGGTGTGTGGGTGTGCTCCTTTTGTTCTGACCCTGACTCCATTGCCTCCACCTGTGCTGATTGTGTGCACCTGTGGTGCTTGGTTACACAGCAGTTTGAAGTTTACGGGTGGTCCGCGATGCCGGTATTGCCGGCATCATGGTGGCCCTTCTTACCGGCATCTCGATGCCGGTATGTACTTGGATGTGCGACTCGTGGTGTCCCCTTCTTTGCGGCATGCCGGTATTAAGGACTCCCCATCTGTGCGCGTGCCCGCTTGCCGGTACGGTGGTGCACGGCCACAGTGGGTCCTTGACGATGCCGGTAGCAACAGCATCTAGGGTCATGATACACCGGCCGGTAATGGATGCCGGTATTGCCTTACTGGTGCCGTTCTTACCGGACCGCCAACCGTGATGAGGGCCACTGTGTCTTATCTGCAGCATATAATAAACAATAATAATTTAGCATTCATATAGCACTACAAACCCTGAGGCATCTGAGCGCTGCTTATTATTCCCCACGGTGTGTGGTGTTCATTTATCGACCTCGGAAGGATGAAAGGCTGAGTTTGGCCCTGCCGAGATTTGAACCTGCATCAGGCACAGATGCCAAAGCAAGCGCTCTACTCGCTGTGCTATCAGACCAGTTCAGCAAGATATGCCATCTCTCAGGTTAAAGTAACCACACACTGATGATGCACCCACACAAACAATAAGGGACCGTTCATCGATGGCTAGAGTCCAATTTTGGTGCAGGACACACGCTAATGTGTACTATACAGCATTCAAGGTACACCTACAGGCTTTGGGAGAGTCTTATTTAATATACATCCCTGGAGAGATCCTTGCAGTGGGGTGCTTTCCTGCAGGTTGGGATCAGCATATGAAATTGATTTTGTGGTAAATTTAAATAAAAAGCTAATAGGATCTCTGTTATGCCCGGATGGGCACTGTGAATGAAGGAAAGACACACCGAGGTAGTGCGTACGTCTGCTTTATTCGCGCACACAACCTAAAGTGAAAGTATCCCGCTCCCTCCCCCTTTCGTCCCTGGTCATGTGACCGAACACGTGACCCAGCGTCGGTCTCTTAAGGAGACACTCACACCGTAACATCACCCCCGGACAAAATGTCCTTACAACAGGATCAGCATTCTTCAACCAGGCGTTTTGGTTTCTTTGGGGCCGACTGCTGGCGGCTTCTCCTGGGTCCTCTTCTGGCCTCTCCGTTCTCTTTGCTCCTGGGCGAGGCGAGAATCTTGGAGGCGTCCATAGGGTGTCTCGAGGATCTTGTGGAATGGGTTCTGGATCTGAGGGCTGAAGTCTTTCACTTCCATTTGTCATTGTTAGCTTGAACTGTGAGCTATTCCGAGTGATTTCTCTCTCTTCGTTTTCGGCCGTAACCATGGTTCCTTTTACTGCTGTGACTTGTATTGTTTGTGGGTCAAACCGAGAATCAGTCTTCTTAACTGCTGTCTGTTGTACCAGCACTTCGTCTCCCACTTTAAATTCTTTTGGACGTGCTCCTCTTCGTTCATCCGTCTGCGTGCGGGCTCGTTCTTTACATTATGCATCTCCCTTTAGGATTTCAGGATCTGTTTCTGGCTTGTTTGCTGGATGTCGTATGATCCGTGTGCGAACTTGATATTTTATCATGAGTTCGGCAGGGGTCTGTTTGTGGCTTCGTGTGGCGTGTTACGGTAGTCCCGAAGCATCCTGCATAGAGCTTGGTGTGAGTCGACGTTTTCTAGCCGGGCTCTCTGTAGTGTCTTTTTGATGGATGACATAAATCTCTCGCCCATCCCGTTAGCTTGCGGCCAGCGGGGTGTTATCTTCTGGCCTTTGAAACCTAGGTGATTGGCAAATGTTGCAAAATCGTGCCCACAGAATGGCGGGCCATTGTCTGACTCGATAACGTCTGGGATTCCCCATTCACTCACAACTTCGTCAAAGAAGCTATTTGGGCGAAAGCTGTGGACGAGGATCTCTTTACGATTGGGAACCTTGATTGTTCATCAATAAATAGAAGTAGGTACTCTCCCGACTCCAGGGGACCATAAAAGTCTACTGCCACTTTCTCCCATGGATGTTCTGGAATCTGAGTTGGCTGTAGGGGTATGGGTGCATCAGCTTTGGCCGTGCATTGGCACGCCATGCAGTTCCTTACCCACCGGTCCACTAAAGCATCAAGGAAGGGGAAACACACATGGCAGCGTAGTTGCTGTTTGGTATTGTCCGCTCCGCGGTGTCCTTCATGGGCTGTCTTAATACGTCTGACCATAGAGCGGCTGTAAACACTAGTCTGCATCCTCTGACGAGTATGGATTTGTCTCTTACGGCTAGCTCAGTGTGGACTTTTGCCAACCTCTCTAGTTCGTCTCTGTTTGCACCGGGATTTGTCATCAGTGCCCTCCTGTAGTCCGTCCACCTGTTGTGCTCAGTGAGGTTAATCGCCAGGGCCATGGACAGGTCAGCTGCTGACGCCAGGGCAATGGCTTCCAGTGATATTGCTGGGGGCAGTGTGATTGTGGTGACATAACTTATGTATTCCACGTCACCTGACCTCGGTGCTGGCTTTCCTGTGGGGTGTCTAGACAGATAGTCAGCTGGGTTGTGTTCACCCCCGGGCGGTGGATGATCCGTATGCCACTACGTGCCTCGGGTGTGTGTCAAATCTGTTGGTCTGCGCGAGTATGGCTCCCAGTCCTACCGGGCTTGCATCGACCACAATTTTGGTGTGCCAGTCCGGATCGAAGTAGTCGAAGTAGAAGTTTCATGGCTTCTGCCAACGACTGTTTGATGGTGTCAAATGCTTTTTGGCATTCCGCCATCCAGGCAAAGAGCATGTCCTTTTGAAGTAGCTTCCGAAGTTGTTCAGTGATTGTGGCGTAATGCGGTAAATACCTTGCGCAGTATCCTGCCATGCCAAGAAATGACCTGATGTCTGCTATTTTTCTCGGTTCTTGAAGGTGGAAGATTGTGGCAACTTTGTCGGGGTCAGAGGTCATCCCGTCTCCAGAGAAGATGTGTCAGAAGAATTTTAATTTGGCTTTGCTGAATCGGCATTTGTCAACATTTAGTGTGAGACCAGCATCTTGGATGGCCGTGCACGTGGCACGAAGGGCAACATCATGTTCTTCTTTCGACTGCCCAAATACAAGAATGTCATCACTATAGTTCAGTGCACCTCTTATTGGCCGAACGATTTGTCTGATGGTTTCATGGAAAATTTCTGCGGCCGATGATATGCCAAAATTTAAGCGCTTGTAACAAAACAGCCCATTGTGCGTGGCAAAGGTGGTGATTCCTCTCGATTCCGGATGGAGTACCAACTGGTGGTACCCCTGATTTAGGTCGAGTTTGGAGAAAAGGGTGGACTTGTTTAGTTGTACTATCATGTCCTCAATTCTCGGGCCTGGGTGTCACTCTCGCTGGATGGCGGTGTTGGGTATTCGCATGTCCACGCAGAGTCTGAGTCGTCCTCCGTCTTTCGGAACGAGTACTAATGGGGAGACCCATGGGGTCGGGCCCGTGGCTGGCTCGATTATTCCATCTTCCAAAAGTTGTCTGAGTTCAGCAGACACTGTGGCTTGCAGGTGTAAACCAACCCTTCTTGGATTTTGCGTAACGTGTCGGGACAGGTGGTCCTTTTAGTTTTCTTAGGCCCTTGCAAATACGTGGGAATTCGTTCATGATGGTGTCTTTCGACAACATGTTTATTCAGGTGGCCCCCGATTGACCGTTGAACACGTTGTTTCTTATCTCATGAGTTGGCTCCGTTGAGCAGATTTTGTCACCTTCTTGGACATGTACATCTATGAGTCCTAGGCACGAGGCAGTTCTATAACTGAGGAGACATCTCCCTTTGGTCGGACTGCGAATGACGTGAATGTCTGTTGTCGTGGAGTGGTTTCTGTGGATGAGTTGACGACTGAAAGCTCCAACTGTGTGTAGAGGGGTTGCGGCACCCCATTGGTGTATCTTGGAAGCAGATGGTATCAGGGCTGGTCTTTCAGGAATTTGGTGAAATTCTTTTTCTCCCATTATGCTGATGGTGGCTCCTGAGTCTACTAGGAAGCAGAATTGTGTCCCTCCTATTTCTACCGGTATTTTGGGTGCTTCACGTGCTTCTCCTTCATTCATGATGAGATTGACGTATTTGTCTTGCAGGTATTGGTCATACTGATCAACTTCATAGTTGAGTCTTTGTTGTTGTGCCTCGTAGTAGATCTGGTGTGTTCGGGGTCCATCATATTCATCTCTTATGTGGGACACTTGCTCGTGTCCTGGTTCTCAGCAGGCGGGTAAATGTCTTCAACTACTCTGACGTATCTTCTCGGGTTTTGGTGGTAGGAATGTGTTTGGTATGCTTGAACTGGTGGGTTCCTGTTGGGCATTTTGAATTGAGGAGCAATAGGCAATCGTTGTGTCGGAAACGGTCTGCCTTCCCTGCAGACTGACTGAAAGTGTCCCTCTCTGACACAGTTGCCGCATCTCTGGGATAATGTGGGACAAGTCCCTGCATGGGGGAACGCCATCCCACAGCGGTAACACTGGCGCTGGGTTCTTGGTGTCATTGAGTGGTTAGGGTTGGAGACTCTCTCTGTTGTTCTGACGGCGCTGGATTGTATTGCCACCATCGATTCGCTCTTATCCTGTTTTGTAACGTTGGTGCCTGCTATCTGTGTTACTTGTTTGTCGACTCTTTCTAGGATCATAGCCATCTCGCTAACTTCTTCTATGGTGATTGGCTTCTTGAGGAGTTGCTTTTTTAGGGTCTGGGATATGCATCCTTCACTTGCTCTCAGACGTATGGCTTTGTCGAGTGAGAACGCATGGAATTGGCAATTCGCTCCTTTTATTCGTAGGCGGGTGATGAACTCATCAACGGTCTCGTCGATCCTTTGCTTGCACTGATTAAATATGTACCTTTCGTAGACCTGTTGGGCTCAATTACCAGTCTCTTGTTTAGTGCCGCGATAAGTGCTGGGATATCAGCTTGTTCAGCCGTTGGAATGTTTTTCAGCAGGACTTTGATGTCATTCCCTGCTAGGTTTGGAAACATACTGCACAGTCTCTGTGACTTTTCTTCCCCCGCGGCATCTATAAAGGTGTTAAAGTCTTCTAACCACTCAACCCACCTCGGGCCTTTGTCCGCTTGTGGCATCATGGAGAAGGGGTGGGGCATGCACCATGCAGTGGCCGCCATGTTTCCTGTGGGGGCTGGAGGGGCTGGAGCTTGTTGATCTTGAGGAGAGCTCATGGTGAGGTGGTAACGTTGGGCAAAATGGGTGTGCCACTGTAGGTGGTATAGATTAGGCCTCCTGTGGTTGCAGCTTGTGTGGTGTCTGGGGGGCTGCAGGTGGGGGGGCTTGGGCCAGCTATGTTATGCAGTCGCTGTAAGTGCTGGGGGTATCACCCACCTTTCTCAGGAATCCATTGAGCTGCTGTTGCGACTGCTGGCGGATTGCCGTGGAGTCGATGGGTGGGAGCACTTCTCATGCACCCTGGGCTAGTTGCCTTACTGGCATGGAGTTGCAGTGTGTGGCACACCCGTTGCAGCTGAGGGATGGTCCGCATGATGCTGGTGTTATTACTGGTTTCTACTGAAACGTGATGAGCGCGGGCCCTGGATCAGGTGCTACGTTGCCCACGTGGTCTGGATGAGGCTGTGTGCACAGAGGAGGAGTGCGGGCCTTGGAATGAGGCACGCATCGCTGCAGGCTGGGAACAGGCTGCTGATTGTGGGAGGAGGGGGGCGGGCCTGGGATCAGGCGCGTGCACCGGCGAGGCTGGAGCTGCCTGCGGTGTCAGCTGTAGCAGAGCTGCTGTCGGACGGAGGAGGAGGAGGACCCGGCGGTCCTGGAGACACCTCGTCACCAGTTGTTACGCCCGGATGGGTACTGTGAATGAAGGAGATACACCGGGGTAGTGCGTAAGTCTGCTTTATTCGCGCATACAACCTAAAGTGAAAGTAACCCGCTCCCTCCCCCTTTCGTCCCTGGTCATGTGACCTAACACATGACCCAGTGTCGGTCTCTTATGGAGACACTCACACCGTAACAATCTCGTCATTTTAAAAGGAGGTAAATCACCTGCCACGTCGGATGCGTAAAACCCAAGGTTATAGATTTTTCAAAAAAACACCTGGACAAACAATGGACATGCAGAAAAACAAACTAGTTAGACAAACACTAACCTAATTTCTCTTAAACGTTACATGTACAGTAACCTCCAATAAGAATCTGCATCCCAACTCGCCCTTGTTGGACTGCAGCTTGACTGTAGGTGCTGTAGTCGGTGGACGCCATCTTTCAGTCTCGTAGTTTTTCTCCGTCCTCCTAACGTCTGCTCCGTTATGAAACAGGCTTTCAGCTAATGTCTCCGTCTTTGGGTTCATGGGTGCAACATTAACACCCTTTTGTCTCCACTCCTGTTGTGCCTGTTACAGTGCACTGCTGAAACGGGATTCTAAAATGGTGGGGTGCGTTTCCTGAGCTGTGACTAACACAAGTGCCAGCCAGTCGCACCTTCGCGCAAACTAGTTTGTGCAAAGCTGTGATTGCCCTGCACTTCTGTCAGTCACAGCTGCCTGACTTGATGACAGCTGGCTCATCACCCGTCGCGGCTGCGGCCTTGGCGGGACAATGACCCACCATCAAGTGGTGGGACCGGGGACCCCGGCAGGGCCCCGGCTCAGCCTCACTTTTTGGAGACGGCCGGGGTCCCGGCCAACTTAAAGCACTGATTATAATTATCTTCAGGTGCACAGTAAGAACACTGGCTGTGGTGGGTGGGGAGTACAGGCTAGAAGTATTGGGAAGGTGCTGCTGTGGTAATGGGACAAAGTGATCTGCTAGTATGCCGACTGAGACTGTGGTAACCATTATACAAATCTTTAGGATCTGAGCCTCAGAGACTGGCGGCAGCCATCTTAGACAAATGGCACAGGCACAGTATAATAAAGCTGCCATTTTGAAATCTAGCGCTTTCCATCCAAGTCAGTGTATGATGAGCCATAAGTCTCACAACTGCAGTTGGCCTCGTGACATCTGCCATATTTATAGTTTCTAAAGTACAAAATATACTTTCTGTTGGGTACTACATTTAAAACATATATATATATATATATATATATATATATATATATATATATATATATATATATAAAACACATTTTATTCTGATTAGAGGGTGTCAATAGGTGTATCTTGAGCACCTTCTCTGCCCTCCGGACACACCCTCTAACTGCATGAAAAGGTAGGTTAGCAGACATCTCTTGGACTTCCCTGCTCTGAAATGATGATGGGTAGGAGGACAAATGAGCTTCTGGGCCATCGTAATGGACCTCCCAGAAGGAATGATCTGGAGGACTGGAAGAACTTGCACAGAGAGGAAATATTCGATAGGTGACATATCACGCCACCAATTGAGAGCCTTCTCTCTCTCTCTCTCTCTCTCTCTCTCTCTCTCTCTCTCTCTCTCTCTCTCTCTCTCTCTCTCTCTCTCTCTCTCTCTCTCTCTCTCTCTCTCTCTCTCTCTCTCTCTCTCTCTCTCTCTCTCTCTCTCTCTCTCTCTCTCTCTCTCTCTCTCTCTCTCTCTCTCTCTCTCTCTCTCTCTCTCTCTCTCTCTCTCTCTCTCTCTCTCTCTCTCTCTCTCTCTCTCTCTCTCTCTCTCTCTCTCTCCCATGCCTCTTTCAGCCACCAGGACACCTGGCATCAGAGAGTCAGAGTTAGGTTTGGAACTCCTGGGGCACTACCTTTGCTTTAGTAAGGACATTGGTCGTCTGGTGACATTACTATCCACCTCAATGTACATGCAATACATACAAGGCCTTCTTAGAGGGGTTGCACCCCTTAATCGCTGAAGGATTACCTATAATGCAGTACGGTCTGCTTTTGAAATCCAACCGAGAGCAATTTCAGGGAGTCAAATTGCGTCAAACCTCCCCATTATGGGAAAAAAAGTTGAAAGGTCTTAAAACAGACGACTTATTCCATCATTTTCCCAGACAGATGAACACAGCTGCGAACCCAGTTCTGCCCAAAATTCATATCCCAACTAGACATTCCCAAGCCCAGTAGATAAGGAGCTGCAGGACAGAAAATAGAACATGATACATGAACTCATTCCTGACCACAACTGGGAGGGGACAGCACTCATTGAGTCCTCATTTCAATGACAGCAAATTCTCAAGGTTTAATGACGTTGAACCAACCAAAGCTCGAAATCATTGGCCAAGAGAAGCAAGGATGCAGCGTTGCCAGTGCCTTCGGGGAAAACTTAGAAAAACATTTATAATGTATGAGTGTTAAATTCAGAGAGTGTAAACGTTCCCTGATCGGCTTCCTGGCGCTATGACTAGCTGTGCAATGCCTAACACCTGGCAAAGAGCAGAGCCTTGAGATGCTTCTTGGGAGTGGAAAAGAGAACATAAAATTCCTTGTGCGTGGTGAACAGATTTTGGGGGTGGTGATCTAAGACCTATCGATGGGATGAACGGATAAGGCAACCCCTTTGTTCTTAACCCTATTGGTCCTGTGCACTGGGAAGAGGACATTCAGAAGAATTCTCGGCTTGTTCGGCAAGGGATTGCCGACAGGGAAAGCTATAGTCATATTCAAGAGTTCTTGTAGGAAGGCTGGCCACAGCATTCTAGACTAACTGCAACTGGGCCAGTAGCAGGTTGGGTAGAGCATTGGCACATTCAGTCAAGAGGCAATCGTGGCAGATAGATATTGACTAGATTACGCTTTCCTGAATAAGATAGAGGACACCCATTCAGATATTTCAGGGCTAAAAAGAAGGCCACGCCCCTGTTTTACCATAGGCTACCAGTGATATTGCAGCCTATCAGATATACTATGGAGAAAAGATTTTTTGTTTATCAAAGCGAATCAATACCTGCTTCTACAGTCATCTACATATCGCACATCTTGTAAACTCAATCAATCACTTCAATACATCACTAATTGATAGCTTGGGAATGACCAAACACGCGACATTGCGCACCCATTTTATTGCCCATACGTGATCTACACTTTCATACAGCAGCGCCACACCATCTGTCGAATTCTTCCATCAATATTGGTCAGGTCAAACAGCCATGATATTTCATGTAATTCACTAAAGTCACCCATCTTTCCTTGCTACGGCAGCTAGCCTGCCCTACTAATGGGGACGCAGAAGTTCTGGGACCTGAGGAAAATCAAACTAGCCCCCAGGCAGGGCTTTTATTCAAGATCTTCTGAGGTAGACAGAAAAAAGTCCATCATACAATCTGAGATCATCCTCTGCTCAACCTGGTTTTGCTTAAGAAGCCCTTACGATGGCCACCATGGCTCAGATGCTGTGCAATCAGCAGAATAGGGTATGACCCTGTTCTATAGAACCTATGTCAATATTCCCACTTGTGACCCTTATCAGAGATTGCAGAGCGTTGTGGTTAGAAGAATCCATTGGCAAAGCAAGTGTGTCCTCTTTGGTCTGATCTCGCCCCGTAGGGTCTATCTTAAGGTTGTGAAAGGGATGGTGGTGGTGGCCTCTTGCACTGTTCTAGAGTGCACACATACCCACATTTGCATGTATGGCTGCTCACTGCATCCTCCCTGGAGGATCAGCTGTAGTTTAGCTTGGGTGGTGGAGATCTTACTGCGTGGGTTGGGCCTCCAGGCTTTTGGCACAACTACCCACCGGTCCTTCTCAATGGGTGTCCTTTAACGGATCACTTTTGGACATGGAAGTAGGGTGGACTTTGCTTTGAGTAACACCCCTTGTGTTCAGGGGTGTAGTTTGAGTTACACACGTGACATCTCTGTTACACATCTGCCTCTTTCCAAAATGAGCTGATACACACATGAAGCAAAAACACATTTTTTTCTGTGCACTTTATACATTTGAAGATATACATTTAATGCAGCTTGTTCTAAAGCCACTGTATACAGTCTTTATTTGCATTTAGTGATTTCCCCCCAAAATGTAATCTTTTTCGCACTTTGCATCACTGTTGACACAGAGGAAAACATTTTTATTTCTCCAAAATGACACCCTACAGTGCTGGAAATTCACCTGTGAGCTCACTAGTACCATGCCATCACAGCCATCTAATTTAAATTCAGGCAAAATGTAATACATTGTTGAGACTCAAAGGGGGACAAACACCAAATTTGACCTGTCACAGAGTTCCTTGGCATCGAGGTATTAGTCACGGTATTAGTTTTATGGCGGTACGGTAACCTTCTTGCCCAATAATGGTATATCAAGGTTATCGCGGTATAGCAGTTGGAGTGAACTAATCTTAACAAATATTTTCTTAAAAGGTCATACATTGTCAGATTCATCATCACAAACAAAACCAGGCACCAGGGCCAGAATTGGGCTTTTCAACATACTTTCCACTGAAATGCCACCGCTTGCTTCCACCAAACACAAAAACACATGTGGAGAGGAGGAGGGGGGAGGGAGCCCTGCTGCGACCGGCAACCGGCAAAGCAAACTGAATAGCTTTTCTTAAGTGGTCATTTAGGCTTTTAGCTCCCCCACTGGCTACTGGTGAAGATGAACACGTTACCATCTTGATAACCTGCATGCCACAGATCAATGGAGTTTGATGGTAGTATGCGTTTGTGCGCATACACACACACGCACTCTCTATATCTTTACGTTCCACCTTTAGTTTACTTGCGGGCTAAAAGCTGTTCAGTAATCATGGACATGTTACCCTTTGGTATGGCAGCAAGGAATACCAGCAGAGATGAGTGAATTTCGTGGTGTGACTTATTATATGCAAATTAAATGATAGAACCAGGGAAATCCCCCATTGTCATATGTTAAACATTATCCATTATAAATATATACACCCCAAAGCCGCCAACCCAAAGTGAATCCTTTTCCTTCTTGGCACTGTATTTATTCTTCCTATTGCTAACACACTGATTTTGTGTCAGGCACGTGTGGTTTACTGAATGGCATTAAAAACTGCTCCAACTGAAACTACTTGTACCAAATCAAGAACTTTTTTTTTGCATTGCCTTTTTGCATTTGAAGTTCTATAACTTACCATTAAGTCAATGCTTTTTAGTTAACTTACGAATACGCAGGCAGGATTTTCCAGCTGTAGCAAGGTAGCATTTAGAAACTTGTCTCTGCAGATATTTAGCTGATCCTCCAGGAATCTAAGGCGGCTGCCGAATTGGTCTTTCATGGCGCTTACTCGTTGATCGCAATGTATGAAAGAGTGACTAGTGGAAGTGTTAAAATGCACATTTTGAGCAATGAGCTTGCTGCTCAGTCACAGGTCATCGCTTTGAAAATTGGCCTCGACTTGCATTTTATCGGAACCACATGGCATGGGCATCGTGTCTCCTCTCTGCGACAAAAAGTTTGTTTTGACAACTCTTTATCCCATTAAAGGGAGAAAAGTCACTCCTGTGCGTCATTCTGTTTCTTTTGTCAAAATGTCATAGCCAACACAGACACACCGAAAGGTTGCATAACAATCTTTACCATATGTCTGGTGTATTATGAAGGTCTGCTGTCGGAGTCACCACTGATAGCGTTCAGTGGGCGCTGTTGATTTCTTTCTTGTTGGAATTTTGTAAAGGCTTTTGTAAGTTTTTATGGGATGGTCACACAATCAATCAGAGACTTAAATATATAAAACTTGGAAATTAAGGGGCCAAGACAACAAAGTCAGTGATGCAATATAACAAAAATTAATTTTTAGGAATGACAAGTGTGGAATTTCTAAGTCTCTAATGGTGCAAACATTTTCATACTCTACAATAAATGCATTTCTAGTTAATGCCCCATTGTATATATATATATTTTTATGGGCTCTACCACAGCTCTTATAGCCATCCCAAACATTCTGTTTTTTAATAAAGCAAAACATTTTCAAATAAAACTGCATTAAAAGTCTTTGACAAATTAAACCCTGACTGTACTCACCCAAGTCGCATTCTTGAAAGGGCAGGAATAAAACAGTTGTTTTTATGATGCAGCATATTTGCCCACACATATTGCATTGCTCTAGTTTCATAGTGTCAATAAACTTGATAAAATATTTTAAGTGTGCAAAATATTCAGCACAGACGGATCAAGACCCAATATGCCAATGCGTGCAATGTGAAGCCAGTATTTCAGTTTTTGTCAAAGATCACATGTGTTGTGCAAACGGTATAGCCGAGATTTATTTGTACAAAGCGCTGGCATGGAGGATTATTTAAGGGTGGCAAGTACCAGGGTGTTTAATATTACTTGATTTGTTATGTAACATGTGTTATGTAATTTTTAAATATTTCAAAGAGATGCTTGGCAGTGTGTAAATGTTTTCATGACTGTACCAGTTCATGTTTTAGATTGTGGATCAAGGCACTACAATTTACATGGTTTTACCTTGTGTGGGAAGTGGCACAAAGTAAAACAAATTGTGTCTATTCTGTGTGTGCAAGGGAAGCGCAGAGTGTTAGGCTGCATATTTTAAAGCAGCGCTATATGGTTAACAGTGAAGGAACACCTGATAACCTTTTTAAAATACACTTATAACTCCAGCTGTATCTCGCACAATACTGACACACCCCAAGATGCGATGAATGGGAGTTTTTGTCAAAGATCACACATATTGCGCAAACGGTATAGCTAAGACTTATTCGCACAAAACCTTGGAATGGTGGATTTTGTAAGGGGAGAGGTGCTAAGGTGTTACACTGGGCTTGAGATGTTATGTAAGATGCATTATGTACCAATAGGAATTGTCACTGTGTAAAAGATGGCCTGGTCTAATTCTATATTCTTTTTTATTAAGAGACATTTGGCCTCATTATAACATTGCTGGTCCGGTAACAACGGTGCCAGTAGGCTTACCAGCACTGTTGTTACCTGACCGGCAAAGTACAGGTTTTGGGCTGGGATGCCCTCCCTCCCGCCAGGTCTGACCTGGCGGGCTG
Organism: Ambystoma mexicanum; assembly: GCF_040938575.1. Taxonomy (NCBI): domain Eukaryota; kingdom Metazoa; phylum Chordata; class Amphibia; order Caudata; family Ambystomatidae; genus Ambystoma; species Ambystoma mexicanum. Next base: position 58,019,263 of record NC_090939.1, read on the forward strand.
AACGGCATCCGCCTGCAGACTTCGACGGATGCACCAGCACTGTTGCACACAGTGCCGGTGCATCCGTCCTCCCCATTCCCGTGAGTCCTATGAGACTCGAATGGGAATGGGGAGTTATTATTTCCGCTGGAATGCCCTGGTGATTCCCCATTGCCAGGTGCTGGAAAAAAAGCATAACTCCGGGGGCAGTCTGACATTTTTACTGGCACAGCTACTGCCAAAGTTATAATGAGGCCCATTGTGTCTTCCAACAACTGGATGTTGCAGCAGACAAACCCTCTGGATGTGGAATGTACCAGCCAACAACGGTCATTGGATTTATTGAGATTTGTTTATCTGTTTAAACATGCCTCGTCTGCTTTGGGGTCAACAATCGCTGACTGTTTTGGGGTGCCAACATGCATCAACACACTGCTCTGTGACTCAGAAAGCAGAGTCGGGCATCTGTAAGCTGGGAAAGGGGTGCTGTAGACTCAATAGACTCAATAAAGTATTAGAAAACCGGTTGGTGACTCTGCAGCAGCCCTTCCTTCAATACCACGCATTGTCAAAAACAACAGTTTGGACTTTTGTATAGGGTCTGGGAAACACACTTTTCTTATAAAGTAAACTGCTTTCATTGTTTCAAAGAAACACACATTGTCAAAGGCCATAGTTTGGTGTCTTTTGTATTAGCACTTTAAACCACACTTTGCTTATAAAGTAAACTGCTTTCATTGATTACAAAATCATGACGCTATCGATACTATCTATAGAATTTACATCCGCTTCCTATAACCTTGGGGTGGAACCCCTCTCCTGCATCATCACTGTGTTACTCTGCAAAACCCTAAGTTCAGAGTCCCTATTTTCAGAGCTCACTTCGCCCTGAATAGTCATCCATGTAGCACCACCACCAGCTGCTCCAATGTTTATGCACATTTTATGTTGTGTTTGTACACAGCTTTATTCAGTATAAAAACCATAAAAGCATCTTATCATCACAGTCAGAACAACATAGATAAAATCAGCAATGTATATTAGCAATACACAATAAAATTGATTAAAATAGATTCCGGCACGCACTTATATTGATCACTATTCACCCTGTATAGCCAAGCTCTGTGTACAAGTTTTGCAATAAAATAGATTAAATTCACATCTGAAGTGTTCTTACAAAATGTCACAGCCAAGTCTGTTGTTCTAATATCCTTTAGCCTAAATACTGGCAACAGATAGCACTTTCTCAGCTGTGTATACCGTGTACAAAACAATGAAAAGTGCTTAATTGACTCCTCAGGATTGCCACAAATGTTACAATGCATCTCCAGGGAACTTGACCATCTCGCTGTAAATTTGGCTACCTTAAGTGTATTTGTATGTAATTTAATGTATAAAGCTCAGGCATATGCAGGAGTCAACTGTCTAGATACAGTTTAAACCCATCTACCTGTTTCAACATTATGTAAGGTGCACCCGTCTTCCACACAGTGGAGGCACTTTTCATCTGGCTTATTATATCTTAATGGCACTTAAGGTTGGCTTGGGCCTCAGAGCTCTGAGTTAGGCCCTTTGGTTTTACACAGAAAGTCACCATATCTAGAGCCTCAAGGCCTCTACGGACAAATCGAAGCCATGCCAAAGAGTCGCCTTCTGGTATCTTTTGCAAACAAGTCATCAATTCTCAGTATTTAATAAGCCCAGGAGCACTCCATAGCCTGATCCAGTACAACAATGACTTGGGGGCAATCACTTCATTAATGAGCTTAAAGCCACATTCCCATCGCAAGCTGGCCATTGGGGCTCCATTAGATTGCATCAGTAGACTCCGCAAAAAGGTGTTATCTGCCACACTTAGCTCTAATGAGGGGTAGTGACCCCACAGTTCAGCCCCATACATTGTGGCTGCACTGCTTTGTTCTTGGTACAGTTTAATAGCTGTGGAAACTGCACCCCTGCCAAGCTTGTTATAAAAGCAGAAAACTCTGCCACTGTATTTCTCCACGGTTGCTGTAGCCTTGACAAGATGGGCTGACGAGGTAAGATTTTCTGAAAATCTCACCCTAAATAGTCATAATGGCACACCTGTTCTAACGCCAAAATCGCCAACCAACACCTCCAGCTTGATTTTCTTCTGATTCTTTCTACCAAATATCAACACCATTGTTTTCTCTAAATTTAGGGACATAGCGAGCTCTTGACATTTCTCTATGAATATTTTCAGGCTGTGTCTCAGGCCCATCGGGGTTCTGGATAATAGTACAGGATCATCAGCATAGAAGAGTGCTGGGAACCTGTCCCGTCCAAGTTTAGGAAGGCTGAGTTAGGCAACCAGCAATTCCTCTATGATGACATTCATATATAAACAAAATAAAAGGGTGGCCACCCCTGGCGGAACCCCCGCTCTACTGCAAAATAATCAGTAAGCACCCTATCAAGCCTGCGCCTTACAGATGCCCTATTATGAGAGTAGAGGGATTGGATGTTAGTTAGGAAGGAGTCTGGAATACCCCTTTCTCTCAGGACTACCCATAGTTTACTGCGGGATACGCTATTAAACGCGGTACGAAGGTCCACGAGAACCGCGTACACCCTGGTGTGCTCAAATGAGACCTATTTGGCCAAAATTACATTCAACGTGAAGTTTTGATCCACGGTGCTGAATCCAGGAAGAAACCCAGCTTGAAGCTGATTTAATATATGTTTAACTGGTAGCCCCAGAAATTGCGCCAGAACCATTAAGTACAGATAGCGTACTGCACTTCTGATTAAGTCTTTTTATTGAAAATATACCCCCTTGTGAAACGTGTTTCGAGCTGACTTCGCTCTTTATCAAACATGGGCATAAAGTGACATATTGTCATATCCCATAACATCATTATCATCACAACCAGATAGTCACAATATAAAAAAACAAAACAAAATTGTAACAAATTTCATCGAATTACCATGAAAAACAGGGGGAAAGAAAGAGAGAAAGGGAGAGACAAAAAGACAATTCACAAAATTATTCAAACGATGACTATTTAAGAACATATGTCCATACAATATGCAACCTCACCCATGCCTGCTATAACGCGTGTGTGCGCCCTAAAGTACTTGCCAGTGATGTGTGTTATTGTGAGCGTGATAGCAACTCACCTGCCATGCTGCTCCTCATGCTCCTAGTCACTTGTAAAGCACAAATAGATCACTCACCCAGAAAAGATCACCACCTTGGGTCTGCTGCTGTTATATACTAGTGTAAAGTCTGTAAAGCCATAGTATAAACTAACCTTCTTGCACTGTATTCTCACTAGAAATCCAACATGATTTCTTACATCCAAGCATCCCTGACGGCGGCCGCGTCTGGATTGAGGAGCGGTACGCCGACAGGCAGTACAATACCACATTGGTACATCGGTACACGGGGGCCACTATATTTGGTGGGCAAGAGCCGCTGGTATCCCGAGACATAACTAGTGAGAATACAGTACAATCACTTCCATGCTAATGACCCTAGCCCAACCTGCCATGCTTATTGTTACATAATCAATCTGTGATCTACTCTGATAGCCTACATAGGTAAAACTCACAGGCTTATCTGGGAGAACTCTCCCATTGCATGCTCTCAAGCCTAAGTCATGCATTAGTCTCGCTACTTCTACAGCTCCAGGGTGATATCTGGCGGGATTAACTGTCTCTAGTATGGGGATGCCAAGCGCTGCGTCTTGGTCATCCCATAAGCCTTCTAATACTTCTATAGGTTTGTATTGAATGTTGAAGTCCCCCATTGCCAGTATTATCGGGGGATTGTTAGTAGATGACTGTAACTTGATAACTAATGAACTCATGGCCTTTAAACTTTCTAAGCTGGTTTTACCACCAACTCGGTTATAGATGTTGAATACCAGCAGGTGGTTCCCTTTCCTACTGGCCATATCAAGATGCACAAGTTCTTCACAGCCTGACGGAATCAGCTTAGCAGACACATCCATGGCGGGGCTAACATGTATTGCCAGCCCTCCCTTCGGCCTGCCTCTCGGGCCTTTTGTTGCATTCAGGCAGAAAGTACTCAACCCCAGTAACTCGAAGGAGTCCAATGCCCATGTTTCTTGTTGCCAGACTAAATCATAAGAATGAAGGAAGTGGACCCACTCAGCACCTGGCAGCAATCTATTAACCCCAGCCACATTCCAATGGAGACTGATGTGCACATTTTATATACAATTTATATTCACTTTATAACAACTCATATCAACATCATATCAAAACATTTTGATAGCTGTGTTATACCCACTTTATATAAAATACAAATTTGATATCAAATTGACATCATTTTTTATATACAATATATATTCACTTTATATCAAAACCATATCAAAAGGGGGAGGGACTAAGACCGGAAAGAAGGGTTGTGCCCACCTGTCAAAGTGTTGATGTGCATGAAAGTTGACCCATACACTACTGCGGGCTATATGTTTTGATGTGCATGAAAGGGGCACCCATACACTACTGCGGGCTATATGTTTTGATGTGCATGAAAGGGGACCCATACACTACTGCGGGCTGTATGTTCTGGTGTGCATGAAAGGGGACCCATACACTACTGCGGGCTGTATGTTTTGATGTGCGTGAAAGGGGACCCATACACTACTGCAGGCTATATGTTTTGATGTGCATGAAAGGGGCACCCATACACTACTGCGGGCTATATGTTTTGATGTGCATGAAAGGGGACCCATACACTACTGCGGGCTGTATGTTCTGGTGTGCATGAAAGGGGACCCATACACTACTGCGGGCTATATGTTTTGATGTGCGTGAAAGGGGACCCATACACTACTGCAGGCTATATGTTTTCATGTGCGTGAAAGCAGCACCCATACACTACTGCAGGCTATATGTTTTGATGTGCGTGAAAGGGGTCCCATACACTACTGCGGGCTATATGTTTTGATGTGTATGAAAGGGGCACCCATACACTACTGCGGGCTATATGTTTTGATGTGCGTGAAAGGGGCACCGATACTCTACTGCAGGTTATATGTTTTGATGTGCGTGAAAGGGGACCCATACACTACTGCGGGCTATATGTTTTGATGTGCGTGAAAGGGACCCATACACTACTGCGGCTATATGTTTTGATGTGCATGAAAGGGGACCCATACACTACTGCGGGCTATATGTTTTGATGTGCATGAAAGGGGACCCATACACTACTGTGGGCTATATGTTTTGATGTGCATGAAAGGGGCAGCCATACACTACTGCGGCTATATGTTTTGATGTGCATGAAAGGGGACCCATACACTACTGCGGCTATATGTTTTGATGTGCATGAAAGGGGACCCATACACTACTGCGGGCTATATGTTTTCATGTGCGTGAAAGGGACCCATACACTACTGCGGGCTATATGTTTTGATGTGCATGAAAGGGGACCCATACACTACTGCGGCTATATGTTTTGATGTGCATGAAAGGGGACCCATACACTACTGCGGCTATATGTTTTGATGTGCATGAAAGGGGACCCATACACTACTGCGGGCTATATGTTTTGATGTGCATGAAAGGGGACCCATACACTACTGCGGGATATATGTTTTGATGTGTGTGAAAGGGGACCCATACACTACTGCAGGCTATATGTTATGATGTGCATGAAAGGGGACCCATACACTACTGCGGGCTGTATGTTCTGGTGTGCATGAAAGGGGACCCATACACTACTGCAGGCTATATGTTTTGATGTGCATGAAAGGGGCACCCATACACTACTGCGGGCTATATGTTTTGATGTGCATGAATGGGGACCCATACACTACTGTGGGCTGTATGTTTTGATGTGCATGAAAGGGGACCCATACACTAATGTGGGCTATATGTTTAGATGTGCATGAAAGGGGCACCCATACACTACTGCGGGCTGTATGTTTTGCTTGATTCCAGGTCTTCGTGCCTGCTGCATATTTGTTTTAGGTCCTTAGCAATTCTGTTCTGTTGTGTTAATGCTGGGTAATAAATGGCCAGTGGAACTACCCGTTTTGCAGTTCTGCTTTCTCTGTATTGTAGGAGGTTATCTATCTGAATTTGTACCGCATGATCGAACTCCCCGCCAATTCATCTGGCTGAGTGGCCCCTTTTGCGGAAAGGATGTGTGGGTTGTGGACAGTTGCTCGTCCATTGTCCTCGTGTTCAAGCATATGAGTCGGTACCGGATTTCCTGGCCATTGAATACAGATTATTTTGTGTGGTTGCGAGGAAACTTCCCCTCCTATGCAGGCCATTGTTCCTGCCCATGGGTGACTTGTAGACAGCTGTTTCCAGTTGGCCATTCCTTCCAATAGAGATTGGGGCATCTAGAAAGTGTATGCTCGTCTTGGAATAGCCCATGGTGAATTTAATATGCGGATAGAAATTATTGTTTGATTCATGGACTTGTTTAAGGGAACCTTTCTGTACAAAGCATGACAATATTATCCAAGTATCACATGTATGCTACTGGTTTCTGCAGTTGTTGTAGGATCTCTTCTCCTATGAACAGGTTCACATATTTAGAGACCATTTTTGTGCCCATGGTCGTTCCCATTTTTGTGTTTTGTCGGAGTGTTGACCATTACAACAAACATTGTTTTGTGTCAGTATGAATCTCTTGATGTCTGTGATCACATGATTTGGCGTCTATTTTGTTGTTTGCTTTTTGCAGGAATCTCTGGCAAGCAGCTACTTAACCTTCATGTTGGAGCCTGGTACTGAGTAGGGGTGTACCGAACTTCGGCTTCGAGTAAGTGTTTGGCTGAATTCCAGCTGAAAAAAAGCTATTCGTCTCCGGCCGAATAGTTTCTTGCTATTCGGCTCTTGCCGAATACTTTGACATTCTCATTTGAACACAATGTAACATGAACTCAGAAAGGCAAATATAGACTTCAGTTTGCAAAACTGAATAAAATTAGACCAGACAATTAGCTATCACAGAGCTGAAAAATATCTTATATTGTGATCTGCTCTATAGGGCATGTTTTGTTACAGATTCCTAGACATAAAAGGTGCTCGTCTTTTATACTTAGCCTGCAACAATACAGGAACATCTTTTCTTTTGGAAAAATGTTTATATGCAATGTGCACTTTTTTCAGTTGGAAAAAACAAACTGAAAGAAATGTGCATAGGTACTTTCAGTGCCTGTCATGTCACTTCCCATTGCGTATGTCATAAACCCCCTTTTCTTTTTTTAAGGACTTGAGTCCTGAGTTTAACCTTATCTCATATTTTATCAGGAATGATAAGTTGTATATGTTTGTTTAGAAGGAGTGGCTAATGTAAGTGAAAAGTGAGCAGCATTTATTTGGGTGGGGCGAAATAGTTGTGAGATGGAGTTCGCGCCTTTCAGATTTCCTCTTGACTTGTGTACTGCATGAGCTGACATGAACCATTTTATAATTTTTTTTGTGAGCTGCAAAGACGTTTCGAAACTCGACTGCATCGACTTTGCAACTGGATAGAGAATGCAATGCATCTGATTCAGAAATGCAGTCCTTTTGCATTTGTGAAGCCTCCAGCTTTAACTTGCACTGAATATGCAACAATCTTCTGTACATTTGGTCCCTTTATTTTGGTTAAAACTGCTTTATTTCTGGCTTTTATACTTGAAATAAAGATGCTACATTAATTACAGTCAAGAGAAATACAAGTATAGAATGCATTTAAAGTGGTGCTTTATTTGTTTCTTTAATAAAGTGCGTTTTTTGAAGTTTGGAACGTGATTTATTAAATAAAGCAACTATTCGGCATCATATTCGGCTTCTAAATATGCTATTCGGTACAGCCCTAGTACTGAGTGAGGTGACATCATGCGTTGCCATCCGTGCATGTAATGGTACACAACGCCCCTCTTACATCTCCCAGAGTAAACGCGTTGCAACCTGTACAAGGCTTTTTGTGTCCATTACCAAAGGTTTCAGGATAGATTTAATGTTTCTGGGTATGGCTTTGGCAAATGTATTAATGTATTAATCTCAGAGATGATCGAGCGTCCTGGATTATCCAGTTGTGAATCTTCGGCAGTAAAGAGAATGACTCTGGGGTTGGGATTTCTGGTAGGAAACTTTGGATATGTTCCCCAATATTGTTGGGCATGGACTTCATGATCAGTTGCAGCCTTTTTTGGACTCCATGATGGGGTCATCACTCAGTACCGGGTAATAGATCATATCAGGGAGTTGTCTGGGTGCTTCTATTTTGTATTTCTCTATATCAATGACCACAACTGCAGCACCATTGTTGGCTGGTTTTATTTTGATCACCGGTTGGGACAGAGTTTCAGCCCATTAGAGAGTACAGAATGTCCAGCGTCTGTGAGTTGGTGTTCAAAGAGTTTGATAAGGAATTTTTGGATTGTAGGCCAGTCTCCCTTAGCATTGCCAGTGCTGGTTATGTTTAGTACCTGGATGCCAGTTTTGGGCAGTGCCTTGGGCCTTCAACATCTCCTGAAGGAGCCTATAGTTTGTCCCGTGTAGGTCATGGAGTTTCTTGTTCTTCTGAAGTGATAAGCCATCATGTATTTGATAACTCTTTTCTAGCTCATAACCCATTTATCTATTTATTGTCTCAGCCGTATTGTGAGATGGTTTGTCCTTCCTCAGGCTCGTTCATTTGGAGTAGAGTTGGTGTATGACACGATTCCTTTATTTTTGATGTTTGCCTGCATGCCTGCTCCGTGCATTCAGAGCTATGGGTGCTGCTCAGTGGGTTTGAGATCCTGAGTCGTTTGGCATTACGGCGCCGTTAACCCATTAGCGCCTGGGTCATAATGAGGCCCTCTGTCCTGCCCGGTTTCTCTCCTCCTCGTCCGGTAGATGTTATGCAGACAAGGGATAATGCATGAGCGTTTGAAGTCACATAGATCTTATTCATCAGATGATAAAAAGCAAAAGTGTGGTGCGGGGGGAGGAAACAGTAATGTGATTTTGTACATCCAAGGCTAGCATGCAGCGAAAGCACTGCTGTGATTTTCTAATCTAACACATATGCATTTAAAAGACAGCAAACACATTAAAATTAAAAGAGTGAAACGAAATAAAATGCAAAAGTACATATGCCAACACAAATTGCAAAAGCAATGCACACAATAGAATAGAAAAATGCAATAGAACCGTCAGAAACAATATGGCGGCCACTTTTTATGTCAACAAAGAAGCAGTTCCCACTCCCATCATCAGGCTTATCTTTAGGCGATGGAAACTCTTAATGGTTGCTGAGCAGCCAGGCCTTCATCTGCCAGGGTCATAAAGCTGCAGGAGGCTGTGTTATCCTCTTCACAGGTAGAGTCTCCAGCAGGAGGCCCTTTCCATTCTCTCACCTGGGCAGCCCCACGGATTGACATTTTCTGCAGCAAAAGTAATTGTGCAATAAGTCAGATGTGCAACAAGTTTAATCCCAAATGATGAAACAATAATCAAAATGTATTTATTGGTTCAACACAGTGGTCATTACAAATGTGTTTGCATTATTAACTTTCAGGATAGTTTAGTTCAGGGATTAATTAGCGACACAAATAACATTGATCGTTGGACATTAAGTGAAATACATATAGATGCAAACAACCACTGTCCACAGTCAAACTTCATCTATCGAAAAGTCCTCAGATCCGAGAAAACATTCCGGATTGATAGATGACAGCTATCTTCATCATACTTTATACCATCTCCTTTTACAAATTTAGCCCATTAGATATTAGATTCACCCCAGTTGCCTAAAATTCCCTATTTCTGCTTGAACATTGTGTCTTAATCTCTTTTCAGTTTATCCACCTCAGTCAAATATCGTGATCTAGCCTGGCTTCAGAGCTCTTCCTGACGCTCCGCTACTTACGGGTTGGCTTGAGCATATCCATACGAAGCTTCCAGATCTAGCATGGCTTCAGAGCTCTTCCTGACGCTCCGCTACTTACGGGTTGGCTTGAGCATATCCATACGAAGCTTCCAGATCTAGCCTGGCTTCAGAGCTCTTCCTGATGCTCCGCTCATTATGGGTTGGCTTGAGCATATCCATACGAAGCTTCCAGATCTAGCCTGGCTTCAGAGCTCTTCCTGACGCTCCGCTACTTACGGGTTGGCTTCAGCATATCCATACGAAGCTTCCAGATCTAGCCTGGCTTCAGAGCTCTTCCTGATGCTCCGCTCATTATGGGTTGGCTTGAGCATATCCATACCAAGCTTCCAGATCTAGCCTGGCTTCAGAGCTCTTCCTGACGCTCCGCTCATTACGGGTTGGCTTGAGCAAATCCATACGAAGCTTCCAGATCTAGCCTGGCTTCAGAGCTCTTCCTGACGCTCCGCTACTTACGGGTTGGCTTCAGCATATCCATACGAAGCTTCCAGATCTAGCCTGGCTTCAGAGCTCTTCCTGATGCTCCGCTCATTATGGGTTGGCTTGAGCATATCCATACCAAGCTTCCAGATCTAGCCTGGCTTCAGAGCTCTTCCTGACGCTCCGCTACTTACGGGTTGGCTTCAGCATATCCATACGAAGCTTCCAGATCTAGCCTGGCTTCAGAGCTCTTCCTGACGCTCCGCTACTTACGGGTTGGCTTGAGCTTATCCATACGAAGCTTCCAGATCTAGCCTGGCTTCAGGCCTCTTCCTGACGCTCCGCTCATTACGGGTTGGCTTGAGCATATCCATACAAAGCTTCCAGATCTAGCCTGGCTTCAGAGCTCTTCCTGATGCTATGCTCATTACGGGCTGGCTTCAGCATATCCATACGAAGCTTCCAGATCTAGCCTGGCTTCAGAGCTCTTCCTGACGCTCCGCTCATTACGGGTTGGCTTGAGCTTATCCATACGAAGCTTCCAGATCTAGCCTGGCTTCAGGCCTCTTCCTGACGCTCCGCTCATTACGGGCTGGCTTCAGCATATCCATACGAAGCTTCCAGATCTAGCCTGGCTTCAGAGCTCTTCCTGATGCTATGCTCATTACGGGTTGGCTTGAGCATATCCATACGAAGCTTCCAGATCTAGCCTGGCTTCAGAGCTCTTCCTGATGCTCCGCTCATTATGAGTTGGCTTGAGCTTATCCATACGAAGCTTCCAGATCTAGCCTGGCTTCAGAGCTCTTCCTGACGCTCCGCTCATTACGAGTTGGCTTGAGCTTATCCATACGAAGCTTCCAGATCTAGCCTGGCTTCAGGCCTCTTCCTGACGCTCCGCTCATTACGGGTTGGCTTGAGCTTATCCATACGAAGCTTCCAGATCTAGCCTGGCTTCAGGCCTCTTCCTGACGCTCCGCTCATTACGGGCTGGCTTCAGCATATCCATACAAAACTTCCAGATCTAGCCTGGCTTCAGAGCTCTTCCTGATGCTCCGCTCATTATGAGTTGGCTTGAGCTTATCCATACGAAGCTTCCAGATCTAGCCTGGCTTCAGAGCTCTTCCTGACGCTCCGCTACTTACGGGTTGGCTTGAGCATATCCATACGAAGCTTCCAGATCTAGCCTGGCTTCAGAGCTCTTCCTGATGCTCTGCTACTTACGGGTTGGCTTGAGCTTATCCATACGAAGCTTCCAGATCTAGCCTGGCTTCAGGCCTCTTCCTGACGCTCCGCTCATTACGGGTTGGCTTGAGCATATCCATACAAAGCTTCCAGATCTAGCCTGGCTTCAGAGCTCTTCCTGATGCTATGCTCATTACGGGCTGGCTTCAGCATATCCATACGAAGCTTCCAGATCTAGCCTGGCTTCAGAGCTCTTCCTGACGCTCCGCTCATTACGGGTTGGCTTGAGCTTATCCATACGAAGCTTCCAGATCTAGCCTGGCTTCAGGCCTCTTCCTGACGCTCCGCTCATTACGGGTTGGCTTGAGCTTATCCATACGAAGCTTCCAGATCTAGCCTGGCTTCAGGCCTCTTCCTGACGCTCCGCTCATTACGGGCTGGCTTCAGCATATCCATACAAAACTTCCAGATCTAGCCTGGCTTCAGAGCTCTTCCTGATGCTATGCTCATTACGGGTTGGCTTGAGCATATCCATACGAAGCTTCCAGATCTAGCCTGGCTTCAGAGCTCTTCCTGATGCTCCGCTCATTATGAGTTGGCTTGAGCTTATCCATACGAAGCTTCCAGATCTAGCCTGGCTTCAGAGCTCTTCCTGACGCTCCGCTCATTACGAGTTGGCTTGAGCTTATCCATACGAAGCTTCCAGATCTAGCCTGGCTTCAGGCCTCTTCCTGACGCTCCGCTCATTACGGGTTGGCTTGAGCTTATCCATACGAAGCTTCCAGATCTAGCCTGGCTTCAGGCCTCTTCCTGACGCTCCGCTCATTACGGGCTGGCTTCAGCATATCCATACAAAACTTCCAGATCTAGCCTGGCTTCAGAGCTCTTCCTGATGCTCCGCTCATTATGAGTTGGCTTGAGCTTATCCATACGAAGCTTCCAGATCTAGCCTGGCTTCAGAGCTCTTCCTGACGCTCCGCTACTTACGGGTTGGCTTGAGCATATCCATACGAAGCTTCCAGATCTAGCCTGGCTTCAGAGCTCTTCCTGATGCTCTGCTACTTACGGGTTGGCTTGAGCTTATCCATACGAAGCTTCCAGATCTAGCCTGGCTTCAGGCCTCTTCCTGACGCTCCGCTCATTACGGGTTGGCTTGAGCATATCCATACAAAGCTTCCAGATCTAGCCTGGCTTCAGAGCTCTTCCTGATGCTATGCTCATTACGGGCTGGCTTCAGCATATCCATACGAAGCTTCCAGATCTAGCCTGGCTTCAGAGCTCTTCCTGACGCTCCGCTCATTACGGGTTGGCTTGAGCTTATCCATACGAAGCTTCCAGATCTAGCCTGGCTTCAGGCCTCTTCCTGACGCTCCGCTCATTACGGGCTGGCTTCAGCATATCCATACGAAGCTTCCAGATCTAGCCTGGCTTCAGAGCTCTTCCTGATGCTATGCTCATTACGGGTTGGCTTGAGCATATCCATACGAAGCTTCCAGATCTAGCCTGGCTTCAGAGCTCTTCCTGATGCTCCGCTCATTATGAGTTGGCTTGAGCTTATCCATACGAAGCTTCCAGATCTAGCCTGGCTTCAGAGCTCTTCCTGACGCTCCGCTCATTACGAGTTGGCTTGAGCTTATCCATACGAAGCTTCCAGATCTAGCCTGGCTTCAGGCCTCTTCCTGACGCTCCGCTCATTACGGGTTGGCTTGAGCTTATCCATACGAAGCTTCCAGATCTAGCCTGGCTTCAGGCCTCTTCCTGACGCTCCGCTCATTACGGGCTGGCTTCAGCATATCCATACAAAACTTCCAGATCTAGCCTGGCTTCAGAGCTCTTCCTGATGCTCCGCTCATTATGAGTTGGCTTGAGCTTATCCATACGAAGCTTCCAGATCTAGCCTGGCTTCAGAGCTCTTCCTGACGCTCCGCTACTTGCGGGTTGGCTTGAGCATATCCATACGAAGCTTCCAGATCTAGCCTGGCTTCAGAGCTCTTCCTGATGCTCCGCTACTTACGGGTTGGCTTGAGCTTATCCATACGAAGCTTCCAGATCTAGCCTGGCTTCAGGCCTCTTCCTGACGCTCCGCTCATTACGGGTTGGCTTGAGCATATCCATACAAAGCTTCCAGATCTAGCCTGGCTTCAGAGCTCTTCCTGATGCTCTGCTCATTACGGGCTGGCTTCAGCATATCCATACGAAGCTTCCAGATCTAGCCTGGCTTCAGAGCTCTTCCTGATGCTATGCTCATTACGGGTTGGCTTGAGCATATCCATACGAAGCTTCCAGATCTAGCCTGGCTTCAGAGCTCTTCCTGACGCTCCGCTCATTACGGGTTGGCTTGAGCTTATCCATACGAAGCTTCCAGATCTAGCCTGGCTTCAGGCCTCTTCCTGACGCTCCGCTCATTACGGGCTGGCTTCAGCATATCCATACGAAGCTTCCAGATCTAGCCTGGCTTCAGAGCTCTTCCTGATGCTATGCTCATTACGGGTTGGCTTGAGCATATCCATACGAAGCTTCCAGATCTAGCCTGGCTTCAGAGCTCTTCCTGATGCTCCGCTCATTATGAGTTGGCTTGAGCTTATCCATACGAAGCTTCCAGATCTAGCCTGGCTTCAGAGCTCTTCCTGACGCTCCGCTCATTACGAGTTGGCTTGAGCTTATCCATACGAAGCTTCCAGATCTAGCCTGGCTTCAGAGCTCTTCCTGATGCTCTGCTACTTACGGGTTGGCTTGAGCTTATCCATACGAAGCTTCCAGATCTAGCCTGGCTTCAGGCCTCTTCCTGACGCTCCGCTCATTACGGGTTGGCTTGAGCATATCCATACAAAGCTTCCAGATCTAGCCTGGCTTCAGAGCTCTTCCTGATGCTATGCTCATTACGGGCTGGCTTCAGCATATCCATACGAAGCTTCCAGATCTAGCCTGGCTTCAGAGCTCTTCCTGACGCTCCGCTCATTACGGGTTGGCTTGAGCTTATCCATACGAAGCTTCCAGATCTAGCCTGGCTTCAGGCCTCTTCCTGACGCTCCGCTCATTACGGGTTGGCTTGAGCTTATCCATACGAAGCTTCCAGATCTAGCCTGGCTTCAGGCCTCTTCCTGACGCTCCGCTCATTACGGGCTGGCTTCAGCATATCCATACAAAACTTCCAGATCTAGCCTGGCTTCAGAGCTCTTCCTGATGCTATGCTCATTACGGGTTGGCTTGAGCATATCCATACGAAGCTTCCAGATCTAGCCTGGCTTCAGAGCTCTTCCTGATGCTCCGCTCATTATGAGTTGGCTTGAGCTTATCCATACGAAGCTTCCAGATCTAGCCTGGCTTCAGAGCTCTTCCTGACGCTCCGCTCATTACGAGTTGGCTTGAGCTTATCCATACGAAGCTTCCAGATCTAGCCTGGCTTCAGGCCTCTTCCTGACGCTCCGCTCATTACGGGTTGGCTTGAGCTTATCCATACGAAGCTTCCAGATCTAGCCTGGCTTCAGGCCTCTTCCTGACGCTCCGCTCATTACGGGCTGGCTTCAGCATATCCATACAAAACTTCCAGATCTAGCCTGGCTTCAGAGCTCTTCCTGATGCTCCGCTCATTATGAGTTGGCTTGAGCTTATCCATACGAAGCTTCCAGATCTAGCCTGGCTTCAGAGCTCTTCCTGACGCTCCGCTACTTACGGGTTGGCTTGAGCATATCCATACGAAGCTTCCAGATCTAGCCTGGCTTCAGAGCTCTTCCTGATGCTCTGCTACTTACGGGTTGGCTTGAGCTTATCCATACGAAGCTTCCAGATCTAGCCTGGCTTCAGGCCTCTTCCTGACGCTCCGCTCATTACGGGTTGGCTTGAGCATATCCATACAAAGCTTCCAGATCTAGCCTGGCTTCAGAGCTCTTCCTGATGCTATGCTCATTACGGGCTGGCTTCAGCATATCCATACGAAGCTTCCAGATCTAGCCTGGCTTCAGAGCTCTTCCTGACGCTCCGCTCATTACGGGTTGGCTTGAGCTTATCCATACGAAGCTTCCAGATCTAGCCTGGCTTCAGGCCTCTTCCTGACGCTCCGCTCATTACGGGCTGGCTTCAGCATATCCATACGAAGCTTCCAGATCTAGCCTGGCTTCAGAGCTCTTCCTGATGCTATGCTCATTACGGGTTGGCTTGAGCATATCCATACGAAGCTTCCAGATCTAGCCTGGCTTCAGAGCTCTTCCTGATGCTCCGCTCATTATGAGTTGGCTTGAGCTTATCCATACGAAGCTTCCAGATCTAGCCTGGCTTCAGAGCTCTTCCTGACGCTCCGCTCATTACGAGTTGGCTTGAGCTTATCCATACGAAGCTTCCAGATCTAGCCTGGCTTCAGGCCTCTTCCTGACGCTCCGCTCATTACGGGTTGGCTTGAGCTTATCCATACGAAGCTTCCAGATCTAGCCTGGCTTCAGGCCTCTTCCTGACGCTCCGCTCATTACGGGCTGGCTTCAGCATATCCATACAAAACTTCCAGATCTAGCCTGGCTTCAGAGCTCTTCCTGATGCTCCGCTCATTATGAGTTGGCTTGAGCTTATCCATACGAAGCTTCCAGATCTAGCCTGGCTTCAGAGCTCTTCCTGACGCTCCGCTACTTGCGGGTTGGCTTGAGCATATCCATACGAAGCTTCCAGATCTAGCCTGGCTTCAGAGCTCTTCCTGATGCTCCGCTACTTACGGGTTGGCTTGAGCTTATCCATACGAAGCTTCCAGATCTAGCCTGGCTTCAGGCCTCTTCCTGACGCTCCGCTCATTACGGGTTGGCTTGAGCATATCCATACAAAGCTTCCAGATCTAGCCTGGCTTCAGAGCTCTTCCTGATGCTCTGCTCATTACGGGCTGGCTTCAGCATATCCATACGAAGCTTCCAGATCTAGCCTGGCTTCAGAGCTCTTCCTGATGCTATGCTCATTACGGGTTGGCTTGAGCATATCCATACGAAGCTTCCAGATCTAGCCTGGCTTCAGAGCTCTTCCTGACGCTCCGCTCATTACGGGTTGGCTTGAGCTTATCCATACGAAGCTTCCAGATCTAGCCTGGCTTCAGGCCTCTTCCTGACGCTCCGCTCATTACGGGCTGGCTTCAGCATATCCATACGAAGCTTCCAGATCTAGCCTGGCTTCAGAGCTCTTCCTGATGCTATGCTCATTACGGGTTGGCTTGAGCATATCCATACGAAGCTTCCAGATCTAGCCTGGCTTCAGAGCTCTTCCTGATGCTCCGCTCATTATGAGTTGGCTTGAGCTTATCCATACGAAGCTTCCAGATCTAGCCTGGCTTCAGAGCTCTTCCTGACGCTCCGCTCATTACGAGTTGGCTTGAGCTTATCCATACGAAGCTTCCAGATCTAGCCTGGCTTCAGGCCTCTTCCTGACGCTCCGCTCATTACGGGTTGGCTTGAGCTTATCCATACGAAGCTTCCAGATCTAGCCTGGCTTCAGGCCTCTTCCTGACGCTCCGCTCATTACGGGCTGGCTTCAGCATATCCATACAAAACTTCCAGATCTAGCCTGGCTTCAGAGCTCTTCCTGACGCTCCGCTACTTACGGGTTGGCTTGAGCATATCCATACGAAGCTTCCAGATCTAGCCTGGCTTCAGAGCTCTTCCTGATGCTCCGCTACTTACGGGTTGGCTTGAGCATATCCATACGAAGCTTCCAGATCTAGCCTGGCTTCAGAGCTCTTCCTGATGCTCCGCTCATTATGAGTTGGCTTGAGCATATCCATACCAAGCTTCCAGATCTAGCCTGGCTTCAGAGCTCTTCCTGACGCTCCGCTACTTACGGGTTGGCTTGAGCATATCCATACGAAGCTTCCAGATCTAGCCTGGCTTCAGAGCTCTTCCTGATGCTCCGCTACTTACGGGTTGGCTTCACCATATCCATACGAAGCTTCCAGATCTAGCCTGGCTTCAGAGCTCTTCCTGATGCTCCGCTACTTACGGGTTGGCTTGAGCTTATCCATACAAAGCTTCCAGATCTAGCCTGGCTTCAGAGCTCTTCCTGATGCTACGCTCATTATGAGTTGGCTTCAGCATATCCAAACAAAACTTCCAGATCTAGCCTGGCTTCAGAGCTCTTCCTGATGCTCTGCTCATTACGCGTTGGCTTCAGCATATCCATACAAAACTTCCAGATCTAGCCTGGCTTCAGAGCTCTTCCTGATGCTCCGCTACTTACGGGTTGGCTTCAGCATATCCATACAAAACTTCCAGATCTAGCCTGGCTTGAGAGCTCTTCCTGATGCTCTGCTCATTACGCGTTGGCTTCAGCATATCCATACAAAACTTCCAGATCTAGCCTGGCTTCAGAGCTCTTCCTGATGCTCTGCTATTTACGGGTTGGCTTGAGCTTATCTATACGAAGCTTCCAGATCTAGCCTGGCTTCAGAGCTCTTCCTGACGCTCCGCTACTTACGGGTTGGCTTGAGCTTATCCATACGAAGCTTCCAGATCTAGCCTGGCTTCAGAGCTCTTCCTGATGCTCCGCTCATTATGGGTTGGCTTGAGCATATCCAAACGAAGCTTCCAGACCTAGCCTGGCTTCAGAGCTCTTCCTGATGCTCTGCTCATTACTGGTTGGCTTGAACATATCCATACGAAGCTTCCAGATCTAGCCTGGCTTCAGAGCTCTTCCTGATGCTCCACTCATTACGGGTTGGCTTGAGCAAGTCCATACAAAGCTTCCAGATGTAGCCTGGCTTTAGAGCTCTTCCTGACGCTCCGCTCATTACGGGTTGGCTTGTTACGGGTTGGCTTGAGCTTGTCCATACGAAGCTTCCAGATCTAGCCTGGCTTCAGAGTTCTTCCTGACGCTCCGCTACTTACGGGTTGGCTTGAGCTTATCCATACGAAGCTTCCAGATCTAGCCTGGCTTCAGAGCTCTTCCTGATGCTCTGCTCATTACGGGTTGGCTTGAGCATATCCATACGAAGCTTCCAGATCTAGCTTGGCTTCAGAGCTGTTCTTGACGCTCCGCTCATTATGGGTTGACTTGAGCATATCCATACCAAGCTTCCAGATCTAGCCTGGTTTCAGAGCTCTTCCTGACGCTCCGCTCATTAAGGGTTGGCTTGAGCATATCCATACGAAGCTTCCAGATCTAGCCTGGCTTCAGAGCTCTTCCTGTTGCTCCGCTCATTACGGGTTGTTTTGAGCAAATCCATATGAAGCTTCCAAATCTAGTCTGGCCTCAGAGCTCTTCCTGATGCTTCGCTCATTACTGGTTGGCTTCAGCATATCCATACGAAGCTTCCAGATCTAGCCTGGCTTCAGAGCTCTTCCTGATGCTACGCTCATTACGGATTGGCTTGAGCATATCCATACGAAGTTTCCAGATCTAGCCTGGCTTTAGAGCTCTTCCTGATGCTCCACTCATTACGGGTTGGCTTGAGCAAGTCCATACAAAGCTTCCAGATCTAGCCTGGCTTTAGAGCTCTTCCTGATGCTCCACTCATTACGGGTTGGCTTGAGCAAGTCCATACAAAGCTTCCAGATCTAGCCTGGTTTCAGAGTTCTTCCTGACGCTCCGCTTCTTATGGGTTGGCTTGAGCTTATCCATACGAAGCTTCCAGATCTAGCCTGGCTTCAGAGCTCTTCCTGATGCTCTGCTCATTACGGGTTGGCTTGAGCATATCCATACGAAGCTTCCAGATCTAGCTTGGCTTCAGAGCTGTTCTTGACGTTCCGCTCATTACGGGTTGGCTTGAGCATATCCATATGAAGCTTCCAGATCTAGCCTGGCTTCAGAGCTCTTCCTGATGCTCTGCTCATTACGGGTTGGCTTGAGCATATCCATATGAAGCTTCCAGATCTAGCATGGCTTCAGAGCTCTTCCTGACGCTCCGCTCATTATGGGTTGACTTGAGCATATCCATACCAAGCTTCCAGATCTAGCCTGGTTTCAGAGCTCTTCCTGACGCTCCGCTCATTAAGGGTTGGCTTGAGCATATCCATACGAAGCTTCCAGATCTAGCCTGGCTTCAGAGCTCTTCCTGTTGCTCCGCTCATTACGGGTTGTTTTGAGCAAATCCATATGAAGCTTCCAAATCTAGTCTGGCCTCAGAGCTCTTCCTGATGCTTCGCTCATTACTGGTTGGCTTCAGCATATCCATACGAAGCTTCCAGATCTAGCCTGGCTTCAGAGCTCTTCCTGATGCTACGCTCATTACGGATTGGCTTGAGCATATCCATACGAAGTTTCCAGATCTAGCCTGGCTTTAGAGCTCTTCCTGATGCTATGCTCATTACGGGTTGGCTTGAGCATATCCATATGAAGTTTCCAGATCTAGCCTGGCTTCAGAGCTCTTCCTGATGCTACGCTCATTACAGGTTGGCTTGAGCATATCCATACGAAGTTTCCAGATCTAGCCTGGCTTCAGAGCTCTTCCTGATGCTACGCTCATTACGGGTTGGCTTGAGCATATCCATACGTAGTTTCCAGATCTAGCCTGGCTTCAGAGCTCTTCCTGATGCTATGCTCATTACGGGTTGGCTTGAGCATATCCATACGAAGCTTCCAGATCTAGCCTGGCTTCAGAGCAGTTCCTGATGCTACACTCATTACGGGTTGGCTTGAGCATATCCATACGAAGCTTCCAGGTCTAGCCGGGCTTCAGAGCTCTTCCTGATGCTCCGCTCATTACGGGTTGGCTTGAGCATATCCATATGAAGCTACAAGATCTAGCCTGGCTTCAGAGCTTTTCCTGACGCTCCGCTCATTACGAGTTGGCTTGAGCATATCCATACGAAGTTTCCAGATCTAGCCTGGCTTCGGAGCTTTTCCTGACGCTCCGCTCATTACGAGTTGGCTTGAGAATATCCATACGAAGTTTCCAGATCTAGCCTGGCTTCAGAGCCTTCCTGATGCTCCACTCATTACAGGTTGGCCTCAGCATATCCATACGAGGTTTCTTGATCTAGCCTGGCTTCAGAGCTCTTCCTGATGCTATGCTCATTACGGGTTGGCTTGAGCATATCCATATGACGCTTCCAGATCTAGCCTGGCTTCAGAGCAGTTCCTGATGCTACACTCATTGCGGGTTGGCTTGAGCATATCCATACAAAGCTTCCAGGTCTAGCCTGGCTTCAGAGCTCTTCCTGATGCTCAGCTCATTACGCTTTGGCTTGAGCTTATCCATACGAAGCTTCCAGATCTAGCCTGGCTTCAGAGCTTTTCCTGATGCTTTGCTCATTATGGGTTGGCTTGAGCATATCCATACAAAGCTTCCAAATCTAGCCGGGCTTCAGAGCAGTTCCTGATGCTACACTCATTACGGGTTGGCTTGAGCATATCCATACGAAGCTTCCAGGTCTAGCCTGGCTTCAGAGCTCTTCCTGACACTCCACTCATTACTGGTTGGCTTGAGCATATCCATACAAAGTTTCCAGATATAGCCTGGCTTCAGAGCTCTTCCTGATGCTACGCTCATTACGGGTTGGCTTGAGCATATCCATACAAAGCTTACAGATCTAGCCTGGCTTCAGAGCATTTCCTGATGCTACACTCATTACCGGTTGGCTTGAGCATATCCATACTAAGCATACAGATCTAGCCTGGCTTCAGAGCAGATCCTGATGCTACACTCATTACGGGTTGGCTTGAGCATATCCATACGAAGTTTCCAGATCTAGCCTGGCTTCAGAGCTTTTCCTGACGCTCCGCTCATTACGAGTTGGCTTGAGAATATCCATACGAAGTTTCCAGATCTAGCCTGGCTTCAGAGCACTTCCTGATGCTCCGCTCATTACTGGTTGGCTTCAGCATATCCATACAAAGCTTCCAGATCTAGCCTGGCTTCAGAGCTCTTCCTGATACTACGCTCATTACGGATTGGCTTCAGCATATCCATACGAAGTTTCCAGATCTAGCCTGGCTTCAGAGCTCTTCCTGATGCTACGCTCATTACGGGTTGGCTTGAGCATATCCATATGAAGTTTCCAGATCTAATCTGGTTTCAGAGCTCTTCCTGATGCTACGCTCATTACGGGTTGGCTTGAGCATATCCATACGAAGTTTCCAGATCTAGCCTGGCTTCAGAGCTCTTCCTGATGCTACGCTCATTACGGGTTGGCTTGAGCATATCCATATGAAGTTTCCAGATCTAATCTGGCTTCAGAGCTCTTCCTGATGCTCCGCTCATTATGGGTTGGCTTGAGCATATCCAAACGAAGCTTCCAGACCTAGCCTGGCTTCAGAGCTCTTCCTGATGCTCCGCTCATTACTGGTTGGCTTGAGCATATCCATATGAATCTTCCAGACCTAGCTTGGCTTCAGAGCTCTTCCTGATGCTCCACTCATTACGGGTTGGCTAGAGCAAATCCATACAAAGCTTCCAGATGTAGCCTGGCTTCAGAGCTCTTCCTGACGCTCGGCTCATTACGGGTTGGCTTGTTACGGGTTGGCTTGAGCTTATCCATATGAAGCTTCCAGATCTAGCCTGGCTTCAGAGCTCTTCCTGACTCTCCGCTACTTACGGGTTGGCTTGAGCTTATCCATACAAAGCTTCCAGATCTAGCCTGGCTTCAGAGCTCTTCCTGATGCTCTGCTCATTACAGGTTGGCTTGAGCATATCCATACGAAGCTTCCAGATCTAGCCTGGCTTCAGAGCTGTTCTTGACGTTCCGCTCATTACGGGTTGGCTTGAGCATATCCATAAGAAGCTTCCAGATCTAGCCTGGCTTCAGAGCTCTTCCTGATGCTCTGCTCCTTACGGGTTGGCTTGAGCATATCCATACGAAGCTTCCAGATCTAGCATGGCTTCAGAGCACTTCCTGACGCTCCGCTCATTATGGGTTGACTTGAGCATATCCATAGCAAGCTTCCAGATCTAGCCTGGCTTCAGAGCTCTTCCTGATGCTCTGCTCATTACGGGTTGGCTTCAGCATATCCATACAAAACTTCCAGATCTAGCCTGGCTTCAGAGCTCTATTTCACACTCCGCTCATTACGAGTTGGCTTGAGCATATCCATACCAAGCTTCCAGATCTAGCCTGGTTTCAGAGCTCTTCCTGACGCTTTGCTCATTACGGGTTGGCTTGAGCATATCCATACGAAGCTTCCAGATCTAGCCTGGCTTCAGAGCTCTTCCTGATGCTCCGTTCATTACGGGTTGTTTTGAGCAAATCCATATGAAGCTTCCAGATCTAGTCTGGCCTCAGAGCTCTTCCTGATGCTCCGCTCATTACTGGTTGGCTTCAGCATATCCATACGAAGCTTCCAGATCTAGCCTGGCTTCAGAGCTCTTCCTGATGCTACGCTCATTACGGATTGGCTTGAGCATATCCATACGAAGTTTGCAGATCTAGCCTGGCTTCAGAGCTCTTCCTGATGCTACGCTCATTACGGGTTGGCTTGAGCATATCCATACGAAGTTTCCAGATCTAGCCTGGCTTCAGAGCTCTTCCTGATGCTACGCTCATTACGGGTTGGCTTGAGCATATCCATACGAAGCTTCCGGATCCAGCCTGGCTTCAGAGCAGTTCCTGATGCTCCGCTCATTACGGGTTGGCTTGAGCATATCCATACGAAGCTTTCAGATCTAGCCTGGCTTCAGAGCTTTTCCTGATGCTCCGCTCATTACGGGTTGGCTTGAGCATATCCATACGAAGTTTCCAGATCTAGCCTGGCTTCAGAGCTTTTCCTGATGCTTGACTCATTACAGGTTGGCTTCAGCATATCCAAACGTAGTTTCCAGATCTAGCCTGGCTTCAGAGCTCTTCCTGATGCTATGCTCATTACGGGTTGGCTTGAGCATATCCATACGAAGCTTCCAGATCTAGCCTGGCTTCAGAGCAGTTCCTGATGCTACACTCATTACGGGTTGGCTTGAGCAAATCCATACGAAGCTTCCAGGTCTATCCGGGCTTCAGAACTCTTCCTGATGCTCCGCTCATTACGGGTTGGCTTGAGCATATCCATACAAAGCTTCTAGATCTAGCCTGGCTTCAGAGCCTTCCTGATGCTCCACTCATTACAGGTTGGCTTGAGCATATCCATATGAAGCTTCCAGATCTAGCCTGGCTTCAGAGCTCTTCCTAATGCTCTGCTCATTATGGGTTGGCTTGAGCATATCCATACGAAGCTTCCAGATCTAGCCTGGCTTCAGAGCAGTTCCTGATGCTCCACTCATTACGGGTTGGCTTGAGCATATCCATACAAAGCTTCTAGATCTAGCCTGGCTTCAGAGCTTTTCCTGACACTCCACTCATTACGGGTTGGCTTGAGCATATCCATACAAAGTTTCCAGATTTAGCCTGGCTTCAGAGCTCTTCCTGATGCTACGCTCATTACGGGTTGGCTTGAGCATATCCAAACGAAGCTTACAGATCTAGCCTGGCTTCAGAGCAGTTCCTGATGCTACACTCATTACGGGTTGGCTTGAGCATATCCATACGAAGCTTACAGATCTAGCCTGGCTTCAGAGCAGATCCTGATGCTACAGTCATTACGGGTTGGCTTGAGCATATCCATACAAAGCTTCCAGGTCTAGCCTGGCTTCAGAGCTCTTCCTGATGCTCCGCTTATTACGAGTTGCCTTGAGCTTATCCATGCGAAGCTTCCAGATCTAGCCTGGCTTCAGAGCTCTTCCTGATGCTCTGCTCATTACGGGTTGGCTTGAGCATATCCATACGAAGCTTCCAGATATAGCCTGGCTTCAGAGCTGTTCTTGACGTTCCGCTCATTATGGGTTGGCTTGAGCATATCCATACGAAGCTTCCAGATCTAGCATGGCTTCAGAGCACTTCCTGACGCTCCGCTCATTATGGGTTGACTTGAGCATATCCATAGCAAGCTTCCAGATCTAGCCTGGCTTCAGAGCTCTTCCTGATGCTCTGCTCATTACGGTTTGGCTTCAGCATATCCATACAAAACTTCCAGATCTAGCCTGGCTTCAGAGCTCTTCTTCACACTCCGCTCATTACGAGTTGGCTTGAGCATATCCATACGAAGCTTCCAGATCTAGCCTGGTTTCAGAGCTCTTCCTGACGCTCTGCTCATTACGGGTTGGCTTGAGCATATCCATACGAAGCTTCCAGATCTAGCCTGGCTTCAGAGATCTTCCTGATGCTCCGTTCATTACGGGTTGTTTTGAGCAAATCCATATGAAGCTTCCAGATCTAGTCTGGCCTCAGAGCTCTTCCTGATGCTCCGCTCATTACTGGTTGGCTTTAGCATATCCATACGAAGCTTCCAGATCTAGCCTGGCTTCAGAGCTCTTCCTGATGCTACGCTCATTACGGATTGGCTTGAGCATATCCATACGAAGTTTGCAGATCTAGCCTGGCTTCAGAGCTCTTCCTGATGCTATGCTTATTACGGGTTGGCTTGAGCATATCCATACGAAGTTTCCAGATCTAGCCTGGCTTCAGAGCTCTTCCTGATGCTACGCTCATTACGGGTTGGCTTGAGCATATCCATACGAAGCTTCCAGATCTAGCCTGGCTTCAGAGCAGTTCCTGATGCTCCGCTCATTACGGGTTGGCTTGAGCATATCCATACAAAGCTTCTAGATCTAGCCTGGCTTCAGAGCTTTTCCTGACACTCCACTCATTACGGGTTGGCTTGAGCATATCCATACAAAGTTTCCAGATATAGCCTGGCTTCAGAGCTCTTCCTGATGCTACGCTCATTACGGGTTGGCTTGAGCATATCCAAACGAAGCTTACAGATCTAGCCTGGCTTCAGAGCAGTTCCTGATGCTACAGTCATTACGGGTTGGCTTGAGCATATCCATACGAAGCTTCCAGGTATAGCCTGGCTTCAGAGCTCTTCCTGATGCTCCGCTTATTACGAGTTGCCTTGAGCTTATCCATGCGAAGCTTCCAGATCTAGCCTGGCTTCAGAGCTCTTCCTGATGCTCTGCTCATTACGGGTTGGCTTGAGCATATCCATACGAAGCTTCCAGATATAGCCTGGCTTCAGAGCTGTTCTTGACGTTCCGCTCATTATGGGTTGGCTTGAGCATATCCATACGAAGCTTCCAGATCTAGCATGGCTTCAGAGCTCTTCCTGATGCTCTGCTCATTACCGGTTGACTTGAGCATATCCATACCACGCTTCCAGATCTAGCCTGGCTTCAGAGCTCTTCCTGACGCTGTGCTCATTACGGGTTGGCTTCAGCATATCCATACAAAGCTTCCAGATCTAGCCTGGCTTCAGAGCTCTTCCTGACGCTCCGCTCATTACGAGTTGGCTTGAGCATATCCATACGAAGCTTCCAGATCTAGCCTGGCTTCAGTGCTCTTCCTGACGCTCCGCTCATTACGGGTTGGCTTGAACATATCCATACGAAGCTTCCAGATCTAGCCTGGCTTCAGAGCTCTTCCTGATGCTCTGCTCATTACGGGTTGGCTTGAGCATATCCATACGAAGCTTCCAGATCTAGCCTGGCTTCAGAGCTCTTCCTGATGCCCTGCTCATTACGGGTTGGCTTGAGCACATCCTTACAAAGCTTCCAGATCTAGCCTGGCTTCAGAACTCTTCGTATGGATCTGCTCATTACGGGTTTGCTTGAGCAGATCCATACGAAGCTTCCAGATCTAGCCTGGCTTCAGAGCTCTTCCTGATGCCCCGCTCATTACGGGTTGGCTTGAGCACATCCTTACAAAGCTTCCAGATCTAGCCTGGTTTCAGAACTCTTCGTATGGATCTGCTCATTACGGTTTTGCTTGAGCAGATCCATACGAAGCTTCCAGATATAGCCTGGCTTCAGAGCTCATCCTGATGCTCCGCTCATTACGGGTTGGCTTGAGGATAGCCATACGAAGCTTCCAGTACCGAGGTCGGATAAACACAGCTTGTGCATCATTATTTCAGCAGTAACTCGTCACTATTCCATTGTCTCTGCTGCTTGGCCCATTTTACTACCTTTATGTCTTGTTAACTTAATCTACCTTTGTGTATAGTACCCTTAGTTAATGGGAAGGTACAGAGCCCTGGTTTGCCGAGCAACCAAAAGTGATGGGTGTGTTTACATAATTGGTCAGAGACTTAGAAGAACAAGCAACTTCCAAATCATTCTTCCTGGAGAGATTAATCTCTGCCTCATCCCTAAATTTGACCCCCTCTCACTTGGGTCAGCCTTCCGATGCAGACCCTTCCTATGTACTACTATTTGTAGGCTGGGACATCCACCGATGTAGCTTTGCTCAGACCCATTGTTTTTCTCCACCTATAGGCCTCTAGTTTGTCTAGAAAATGGCCCAGTTTACCTGGTTCCCAGAACATTTCACCCAGTGGCAACAGAATGTTGTGCCCAAAACATGGCTGCCAACGCAAAGGAGAAACATGGTGTAAGTTTACCCCAACCCTTGTAGCCCTCTGCCTCTGCATGGTCTTCAATAGAACTGCCGACATTCCAATATCCTAACTAAGCTTAATGGGCCCGAGAGCCGTACCGGCCATTATGGACCTGAGGGCCGTAACGGCCATTATGGACCCTGAAGTCTTAGTTAAAGGCCAGAGCATAGTGAAGGTGTTTAATGCAGTTTACAGACACATAACACCCAGCACAGTAAGAGGGCATAAGAATGCAGTCTATGAAGCTATCATAACCCGCATTGTTCTTCATAGGATATAGTAGATAGGGGTTGTTAGTACATACATCCACTTGGGTTATGATGGGGGAATTGGCTGCGAGTAAGCACTGCATTGCTGGTAGATCTGAATGTGGCATGCTCAAATCTCTGTGGGCTAAATCAGTGTTATTGCCTGGAGATTGTCTAAGGAGAACACTGCCTGGATGTTCAAGGGCTTTTGTTAAGAATTATAGACCGAGGGAATTATCATTTTCGCAAGAAGAATGCTCACTCCCAAGTACTGCTTGAAAATAAGGCAAGGGCAAAAAGTTGGGGAGAGCACGTTATCCTAGCGACTGCCTCCCACTCTCTCCGCTCCCCTGATCTCTTCCTACTCACTGTACCCCCTTCACCGTGTGCCTCTTCACGCTCCCGTTCCTTTTAGCTCTTGGCCCCCCTACACTGGAACTCCTTACCTCTCTCCATCCGCTCCATCCCCACCTACTCCTCCTTCCGCACCGCCTTGAAAGCTCTCCTTCTTCACTCCCTCCTTGACTTTTCTTCCTTCCTCTCTCCTCCCTTCTCCTGTGTTCCCCCTATCCCCTTCATACCTCCCTCTTCCCTCCCTTTTCACACCCTCTGGAATTTAAATCAGACAACTGAATTTGTTTCCCCTCCTTGACTAACCCCCCTCCCTTCCTCCTCTCACTTCCCTCGCCTCCTCCATCTAAGGAAATTGTTGTACGTATTGTTACACTGGTTTGTATCATGATTGTACATATGCTTCTCCCATTATTGTACCTTGTTGTTATATTGTAAAGCGCTTTGGATTAAAGCGCTATATAAACCTAATAATAAACACATATTACATAATGCTATTAGCACCCATCGTTTGACCCTCGTTTGAATCTGTTGCCCTTACTTTTCTCCTTTGCAAAGGGTGCACAAAGAATGGATGGTTCCCCTTCCAAGATGGCAGCCGAGCAAATGACTCTCAGCAGCGCACGAGTACATCTTTTCATATTTTATAGAGAAATGAGAAGGTATTGGCTAATGATGGGGCACAAAAGATGGCAGTGGAAGCAAATTCAAATCGAGGACGGCACTGGCAGCTGGGAAACCCTGAATGGCTGGAGTTCAGCCTATAACAAAAGATATATGCTGCATTTCAAACATTCTGATTGGGCTGGTGGTGGGCAATAACTAATCGGTGTTAATGAATCTTACTAGCCAAAGAAATGTGGGGCTCACATTTTCCACTGCCCACCACGGGTGGGTCTGGGCCTTTTACAGTAGCATTGGGGGCAAGAAAGATGTCAAGATATTTATACAGAGAGTGCGAGAGCGCCATTGTTTTGGTCTTTTCGGTGTTAACAGTCATCCTTAATTTGTCTCTGGAGACCCACCGATGTGTGACCTAAAATGACAGTGTTGTCAGTCTACAATAAACACACAGCACTGGCCCAGGCTACTCACGCAAGGCACTGTTTCTCAAACATCTCCATTGTGTTTTGCCCACGTTTCCGAATGAAAGGATTTGAAGAGGGCAATAACTCAGCTTAGAAGACCAAATGCCAACACGCGGCTGCCATCAGACTGGCATATGCACTTAATCAAAGGAGCTGGCAAATGAGTCACCACCCGGCCTGGCCATTCGTCTCCTGGACGGGACACAAGTCCACGCTCTGGAGGATCATGTGTACGCGTGGCGCATTATAACACACAGGCAAATAAAGGACATAGGTATATCCTGAATTCTCCAGCCAGATCACGTGATGATCTAATGTCCATCTAGCAAAAAGCTTCAAAGTCACAAAGAGGAGAGATACCAGTCTATCTTCTGCCCGGTCTGATCTCGCTCCTCTCTAAAGACAGGGGCCGACCACCCCTTTCCAAGACTCAGAATGGCATTGTACAAAGGGGTGAGCCCCCCAACCTGGATGTTGCTTCAGAATATAGTTAGATATGCCATCTGGGCTGGGGACCCACCTAAATATTTTAAGATGTATTTCCCTTGTAGCCCTGTGCCCATCCTCTTACGCTTCTGCCAGGAATTACCACTTGGTCAAAACCTTGCTCCACGCCTTTATTCCCACGTGCGCCACCAAAGCAACATGCTGTTTGTTGTGTGGCCCTAGCAACTTTAGGCAAAAGTCTTTGCTAACCCGTTTCAAGCTGTGGCCCATAGGTGCCACTTTAGCGACCACCAGTGTAGCAGATGCCATCGACACGGGCATGCCAAAGGAGTGCCTGCCCACCTTAGTCATGTATCATTATCCCTTCCTTTCTTCTGTTTCAGGTATTGTGATTTTCTGAAAAGTGAACAGTCTGCATGTGCGTTAGTTGTAATTGCTTACCTATGCTGTAAAGAGAGTCCCAGATGTCTAGACCTGACTGAACAGTTTTTACTTTGCTGTACTTTTTTGTTTGAAATGTGGCCTGCTTTTTTGCAGATACTTTAGTGATTGTAACCACCTTATAACTGAGTGAACTGTATTGCTGTCCATTAATTGTGGCATGGAGTTTATTTTAGAAAATTGAGACACAGAGTTCAGTGTCAGGGCGGCGGACGCCCTGTAATAATATTATCTAATAACATGTACTTTTATATAGTGCTACAAACCCTCAGGTATCTAAGTTGATATTATTATCCCACTGCGTGGTACTACATTTTTCGACCTCAAAAGGATAAAGGACTGAGTTGGCCCCGACAGGATTTGAACCGGTCAGCAAGCTGTGCACAGATGTCAGAAAGAGCAGTCAACTTGCTGTGCTATCTGACAAGCTAGTGCAGCTCTTTGAAGTTAAGAAAGTAATTCAGTGCATTGCTCACAAGTGTATTGTTCACACCCTAGCAAACATTCCAATACGTCACCTAACAATTGCATAGCATAGCAAAACATAGCATGACCCAGCACAGCATGCGATAGTGTAATAAAAGAAGCAGAGCGTAGAGTGCCATAGCACAGCATACTTACATAGTACAGCACAAGGCTAATGAACATACCATAATACATTTAATAAAATAACAGAACAAAGTATAGCAATGAATCATAGAATAACCGCGCATAAGGGTGTGTCATGAACACGTGTCACTTCTTTTAACAGTGATCAAATGCATGCGACAAGTGTTTACGCCAGGCTGCAAGGTGGTATGGGTTATTGAAGTACAACTATGCAAGTGCTGTGTGTGTTACGTGCATGTCGCAGAACGTTGCTGCTTAACACTCAGTCATGTACTCAGGCTGAAGGCCACTGTAGTGCAGGGGTCTGCATCCTGTACCTCAGCCGATGCTTTTCCCCGTCCATCCCACTACTAGCCTGTACCAGCAGTTGCTGCAGCACCAAACATGTGACACGGAGCAGCAGCAGTGTGATGGGCTGGTGGTGGGCCGAGCTAGGTCTAGCACTGAACTGGCCCGGGCCGTGGCCGGCATTATGGGGCCAAGATTTTTTGGGCCCTGGCACTTATTTTTTTTACCAATTAAGGACAGAGCACATATTTAAAATATTAATACTAATAGTGATAAATAATACAGTTATACAAACACAAACTATTCATTTCCAGCACAAACATTCGGACCTCAGTGGTGGTGGATGTAACCCAACAACAGAACCCATCCAGTAGTCCCCCACTTGTATGGTCCTGGACTCTCACGTGCTCTCGGGAGTTCAAATAAATTCTATCGTGACACGAACACGGAGCAAATATGTAACAATCACGTTGCACTTTCCAGGTGCCCGGCTGTCAGGTTTAACTTATTTAATTGGCCGTGAAAACCCATCCCTACCCCTTGCCCAGGGGTGGGCTGGCCTACAGGGAACTCTGGTTCCCGGTGGGCCTCTGCACCCTGGGCCTCTTTTGAGTGCTAACCTATTTTAGTTCCACGTTTTCTGATGAGAAAAGAGTCGGCCTTTCTCCAAATGTGTAATTTGGGCCACTTTGAAAATTATTTCCAGGCCTCTCGGTTCCCAGTGCAACCCTGTCTTTGCCACCCCCCAACATTCACTTTCTTACAGTCTATTCTGGACCAGTCCATGCGCGGCCATCTGGCACGGCTGTTGCAGATTTAATATTCTGGAGTTTGCCTGTGGAATAAATTAAAGGTAGGCCGGGGCACATTAGGCACCAAATCTTCCCGGATTGCTTGGGCCCACCTTAAGATCCTCAAGCATCCACACATTGCATAGTGTACTGAATTCCTATTCTGCAAACCTGCCTCTAAACACACTCTTTCGCGTTCCGAATCATGCATTTGTGTTCCACCTAACAAGACTGACATGCACGCGTGGAAATCAACACGCAAAGCTCGTGATCTCGCCGCCACCTGAAGGCATGCGTAAAGTCCTGATCGCATAGGAATCACTGTGCAAAGGTAAGGTCCAATCGGGAATTCAGGGGTGCGTTCACACAGTTAGGATGCCGATTGGAGTTAGGAGTGCACGTATGCAGAGTAGCGGGGTGAAGCCACGGTTTACGCGGATTTGCACGCAGATTTACTGGGAAATTACATGAGGTACGGAAAATGGCACACATGTTGTTGGGGTGCTGCTTACAGTTGCGGGGACCCCGCATAGTGTCTCCGGGGTGCTGGTTTGCTTGTGGGGGATGCAATGCAGGATTACTGCGGTGCATGTGTTCACGGCCGAAGGGACCACAAAGGTAGGTGTTTGTGGCTGGGATCGCTTTGCGTGGGGGCGTGTCATGGGTGTTCCGGCCACTACTGCCGCAGAGGGTTACTTGGCAGGAAACATTCCATGAATATGCAGAGTGTGCAAAAAATGTGGCACTTTGCAGGATCAATGCACACTTTTCCATGAATCAGGCCTTTGAAGTCCTTTGCCTCTTCGCGAACTGACACCTGTTATTAGTATGTTTAGGTCTCCCTTTGAGGAAACCCTATGAAACTTCAGAGAATTTAAAGTACATTGGCCAGGGTGAAATTAAAGAACCAGAAAAACCCAAGTATTTCCAAAGCTTTTTCTGAAATGATCCAGCTGCCTATTCTGGAAAGAATTACATTTAAAGGCGCCTGCTTCGTCCTCTAGGCACCACGAGTCTGGAGCCCCACTGACCTCACTAAAAGATTTTCTTTTTATGAACCCACTGATCTTCTCTCAAGAAACTCTATTTTGTCAATGTGCCAAGGTTTAAGCCTGTCAGGTGGGGAGGGAGGTCATTTTCTCATGGGGCCACTAACTTCAGGCAATATCCCCTGCTATGGCTGCAAACAACCAATGACTACGCACTGTTCAGGAAAAAATGAAAACCTTGCTAGTTCCAAATTAACCCCTATTTCCATCGTTCTGTGCAGCACATATACAGACCGGCCAATAGCTTTTAAGTGAAATGCTTAAATTAAACAATAAGACCAGAGCTGGGGGCCATAACTGTTTCTGGAAGTAGTACTTGCCCTGCATTGAGGGCCTTATGGCTATTAATACTCCGGCCCGTTAGACTGGGGTACTAATAGCTTCTTTTTTCAGTTGTCAGATGCTCTGGCGTTGAGCAAATGAAAAAAGGAAACGAAAAAAATAGCCGCCAAGGAGCGTGATACGTAGTCCGTTCTCCCTTTCCATGGCGGCCATTAAAAAGAGGGGAAAAATGTAAACAAAGAAGATGGCCACCATGGAAAGGGAGAAGGGACTACTTGTAGTCCCGTGAGTTGCATTCGAACATTGAATGCACCGCGGGGAGGGCTTTTTTGGGCTGGTAATGACTCGGCGAGGGCCCATGAGCTCACTTGTTACAAGTTCATTGTCCCTCAGCCGGCTACTAATATGAGATACGTTTGAATAGGATACTAACCGTAGCAGTGTTTTTTATGCATTGTAATTTATGCTCTGAAATTTTGATTATTCGACTCATAAAACATGGCTATTCTAAGTCTCTACACTGATACCTTGCTTTATGAAACATGGAAAGCGCATGTCCCACACAACATGCATCACGATTGCGGTAAAAGTGTGCCTTGTACAACCTGCACCCATCGATAGGCTGGCAATAGGCGCTTAGGTCTGTTTACATTTACCCCACTAATGGAAACCACGCATAGAGAGCGATCCACACCTCTAGGCTGAGGCACCTAGTGCCGTGATGCCCTCCAGGGGGAATGCAAGCGCTTTACAAGAAATCCACACCTTCAAGTGTAAACCGTCCTACTGTTAAGATAAACAAACACGTGTTTGGAGACCTGCTTAAGTGAGAGTTTGGGGCATTTTAAATATACGTGTTGATGATGACAGTTTACGTGTGTGCTGGTGAGTGGGGGCGGGGGTCCGCGCCCCCCTCTACCCCCGCATCAAAGACCACCCACGCAGGTGAAACGGAGAGGGCCCGGGCGGTGTAAACACCAGAAACGTATTGAAAGCTGTCGCCATTTTGCGACAGGCGCTGTCACTGGGATTTACGTAGCACCCTCTATCCGCGGACCTGTCGCGTGTAAATTCTGGCGCATTTCTGGAGCTCAGCTGTCGCAGAGTTTCTGAATTTACTGGGTCACCTTCTATGAGCATGTCCTTGAGGAGGTCCATAAACATCCGTTGGTGTCAGTAAGCGGCAGTAAGTCAGTAAAAGGTGGTCTTCGTGACCCCGCCTGTGGGGTTCTGTTTAAATATGACGGGTGCATCCATCATGGGGTAGACTTTCCTATGCGGAAGCCGGGGGACTTGTCCTGGTGGGTGGTGCATGTTAAGCAGAGCTCAGTCACAGTAAGGAAGACAAGCATTGGCAATGCCAACAGTTTGGGCTTTTGTTTACGCATTTGAAAGGCACTTGCCAGGCACTGCCGTAGTGTTGTTTACTGCCCATTAATGGAAGCGGGTGCAAAATGGTGCAAGTACCTGGGCATCTAATAACAGCGCCTTGCAAATGCCTAATACTTATACACAAGCCAAAACCTTTGGCTTTGCCAATGCTTGTTTGTTACAGGACTTCAGTGAAGGACCCACAGAGTGCTTATAAATCGAGCAACAGAAGGCAGACCTGGTTAAGACATTGGGCCTCATTAGAACTCTGGCGGTAGCCGTGCCGGCAAAACCGGCACGGCTGTTGCCGGAGTTGCATTTTAACCGGCACCCGCAAATGGGCAAGAACCGGGTCATGCCGATTTCGGCGGACCCGGTAATTGCCCATTTGCGGGTGCTGACAATAAGGGACTCCTCATCCCCATCCGGCCCGATAGGGCTGAATGGGAATGGGATGTTGGATGCACCGGCACCATTCAGAATGGTGCCGGTGCACCCGATGTGCTGTGCTCGCGGGTGCCGCTCTGCTCGCCAGACAGGCGCCCGTGAGCACAGCTCGTAGTATGGCGGTCCGGGAAATACAGTACCGGCATGCTTACCGGTACCGTAGTTCCTGGACCGCCATGCTTATAATGAGGCCCATTGACTCTCAGAAGACTGCTTTGAAAAAACACTGGCAGTCACTTTCAACGCAAAGTTTGATGGTAAGGCTTGAATAAAGCGAGCTCAAATGGGTTCTCATGAGGAGGTGTTTTGGGCAGGGAGTAGTACGAAC
Source organism: Ambystoma mexicanum (assembly GCF_040938575.1). Classification (NCBI taxonomy): domain Eukaryota; kingdom Metazoa; phylum Chordata; class Amphibia; order Caudata; family Ambystomatidae; genus Ambystoma; species Ambystoma mexicanum. The sequence goes on from NC_090939.1 coordinate 58,053,776, forward strand.
TGGCTGCTAATGCTACGATTACTAACCAGTAATCTTCATTACTCCTAGTCCCACTCTTCCTCATCACAGTACTTACCTCTGAGGTATACCAAAGCAGAGCCAATGGGGAGAGGTCCCAGAGAAACACAGGGAGACAGAAGCGCTGTAAAATAGAAACATAGCACATAACCCCCCCCCCAACAGAGAAGCAACATGGCACCAGACAACACTCCAATCCCAAAGAAGCCAACAATGGGGTGAGCCTCGGAAAGGACAGACCGGAACCAACGGCAGAAAGGATACCCCGAGGCCTTTTGCCCAGTTCTAGCGGCGTCAATCAGAATATGCAGCAAACATAAAGACAGAACACTGCAAACAAAACAAGAAACCCAAACAACACAGCCTGCCGAACAGGAACGGCGCGCCAAGCAACTCCGACAGTGGACCGGAGAGCCCGGAGAAGAAATCCTGGGGACCAGCAGCAGGGATGCGTGAAACAAGACCTCCAATGGCAAACCCACGGTGGACACAGCGCAAATCCATGGACCAGGGAGCACCCGCAGCCAACAGAACCAGGGACGAGGGGCAGCCACCTGAGGTGAACCCCCACCCCACAAACCAGAGGCGACCTCCCCCCGGTAGCCAACCGAGAGGCCCGAGCACAAAGGGACCAGAGCTCCAACTCCAGGGACACAAACCAAGGCAGAGGGGAGGCCCCACCACTACCGCCCGGCCCTCGAAGGAAAACCCAGAAGATAGCACACAAGCCAACCAGGCGGACTAGTGATGCTGCACCGTAGGTCTCCACAACCCCAGCACCAGAAAGGGCACAGAGAGAGGCACCCCATGCCCGCAATAAGAGGCCCACGAGAGGCCAATGCCAGACCTGCAAGCCCCACAGCATAACCTGTTAGGAAAGATTTCTTAATTGTGGGTAATTTTCCTTCCATGTGGCAACCCCTAAACTTTTTGCTGTTGTTCTCACCATGATCTAGACTTTGCCAGAGAAGTGCAGCCTTCTGCTCTGGGCTTTCACTCCATTCTTACGGGGAAACTGACATGCCCTTAAGACAGTCAGTACCAGGAAACGTTGTTTTCCGTAGTTGTTTTATCATGTTGCAGCTTTCGCGCAACATGGCACAAGAGGGCACTGTAAGCTAAGTTACTGCTCTCTTGGGTCTCTAGTCTTCTACAGGCCCTAGATACTCTCTTTGGATTGTTGATGAACGGTGCAAGTGAATCACGGATGGGACTGGTGGCAGCGATCGTTTCTTTGTGTTTTGAGCTCCTTTTGGCTGTTTAAGTGCGTTTCTGGCGCTTAGCCCAAAATGGTGGCCTGGCTCCCAAAATGGCCAGACCATGAGGCTCTTTGTCCTGTCCGCTGACCGTCTTGCCCCCTTCACCTTCCCCAGGTCGAGCCGACCCGGGGCCTTCCTTATTTGGGCATGTACTTTCCTGCGAAACACAGATGCTTTCGCGGGCTTCTACAGGCCTTGTGTGTGCCTCCAGGATGTGGGCTGGGATGTCTGGTCCCAATACACATCCTGGGTGCCAGAAAGTCTAGTGTGTCATGAATGCCTGGGACCACTGTGGTCCGTGATAGGTCCACGTATGGTGTGAGTGTTTTGTGAGCAGATCTCCCATTGGGTCCCCTCTGTTTTGGCGTGAAGGGAACCGTGGATAAGAGGAGGCTGGAAACACCACTACCATGTCGATCTCCTGAGTTCTCACGAACGAAGGAATACAGAGCCAAGTATCCTGCAACTACGAGGCTGAACCGAGGAATCGCTGGTGACCCGCTGAAGGACTGCTCCTCTGCACTGCTGTCACTTGGTGAAACCCTTTCTACCTCTGATCGAACGAGAAGGCCTGTACTGGTACTTCGACCCCTTGGAATAGTGGGAACAACTATTCTCGGCATCTTCACCATCTCCTGCACGTAAGCCTTCGGAAGTGTCTCTGGGCCATCCAGTGGACTGACCAGTCTACCCAGGAGTCTTGCTCTGTAACCGCCGTCAGGTTGTGTTGTATTACGAGTCATTGTCACTCTCACACGATTCGTATACTTGGCATTCCCAGGTCTGAAGTGAGTAGTGTACATTGGGATGAAATACACACGGCCACTCTGTTGCCCTGCTGTGGTAACAAACTGTGCGGGTTCACTGCGTTTGGGACATCCTCAACTCTAACTTCTGCTGCTGCGGAATCTACACGACGCCGAGACGTCCCCTGCTCGTATCTGAACCTGCCAACACTGAAACTGACGAGGAGAAGCCTGGGTCTGCCTGCATCGGGGACCGGTGAGTAGCATCGCTAGGAACTGGTCGCCCTCCTGCTGTAGCCCATAGCTTTTCCCTGCTGTGTCTAACAGCACGCCTTTCTGTACTCGCGCTCTGCTTCTGCCCACAGTGGAGGCTGCGTTTGAGTCACGGAGCTCTGTTCATCTTCATTTGTTCATCGAACTAAACTGCCTGATTCCCTCGAAGAGACTCTCCTTTGCCCGTTGGCACCAGCGTGTGCAGGTACTTTTGAGCACAAGGCTCCACTCTTCGTAGGGCTCGGACTTCCTTTTAGTTAGGTGCCTCTGAAGGCGGACTGGGTCTAACTATTATTCGCACTGCCTGTTTTCCTCCCCATCTAGGTGGTCTTCACATTTCGTGCGTCTAACTCGTTAGACTCGTTGGTAATTGTATATATATTGTATTTGATTGAGATGTGTTGGTTTACTTGAGTTTTATTGTGATTTCTCGCTACGGTCAATGTTACAAAGGCCTTGTAATAAATGTGTCTATATTTTTAATATAACACCTGCTTGGAGTAATTTGTAAGTGTCCTTGCTTTGTGTGCTCATTGCAGGCTTTCAGTCACCCTCACCCCTCTTGAGACCTAGTCTTGACCGCCGCGATCGCTACCCTGATCGGTCTGGCTTGTCCAGAGGTTACCCTATTCCAAGAAACTAGGCTGGCCTTCTGAACCTCTGCCCCTCCAGGACAGAGTTCAGAAATCCATCTTAACAAAAGCATAACCCGCCACCAGAGACTGGGGCAGGGCGCTACACACCTGAGAAACCGAGAGCCAGAGTTCCAGAAGGCAGGAGACCAGGGGATGCATCCATTTACCACGGGAACAAGGCAGTATAAGCCGTAGTAATTTGGACATATATAAGTTGGTTTCCTGGCTTATCGAGTTCCTTTGTACAACTCCGTACTGGCGACAGGTACGGGCCCCTCCTCCCTACATTATCTGATCTCTCCACATGTTCTCTGTTGGGGTATATTGGGATAACTTCCTTTCTACCGAGCCACTGTACCCTGGATATAGTTCACGTATGACCTTTGCGGTAATTGCTAGACCTATGGCCCTTTTGGGGTGATTTACTCGGATTAGTCCCCTAATGCACTTTTTCCACTCGTGGTGTTCCCCTGTTAAGGCACCTTACTTGCAGGTTGGAATTTGATCTTGCCGGCCATTTTTGCATGGTTGCACTGGCTGCATGTTTTTCCTTTGGGATCGAGTTGGCTCCTTTGGCATTTCTAATAAATCTCTGCAGATTGTGTTTTGGGTTTTTTAGCCCCTACACTTTTGTGACGAGCCTTTGGCCCTCCCCTTTTCTCTGCAGGACACCTTATTTTGATCATTGACTGGTGTTAGCTGCACATGTGTGGCGCCGCATTGCTGACGAGTTTCAGAGAGATTTCCCAGACCTTATACTCTCCTCGACCTGCCATCTATTTATTCAGGCAGGTGAGTGTTTTTCTTTGGCACTCATGGTTGTGACCATTCTACTTTGCTGTTGTCTTTGTACTCAGTTCCAGTGTTGTGAGCACTGATTTTGCTATTGGGTAAAAGCTTACGTAGATGCTTTTCTTGTATTTTAGACATTGTAGGACAGATTTTCCTTCCTACCCCAACTGAACCATTGACATTGCGAGCCCCCACAAGCACCGAATAAGGTAAATTACAATTTTTCGGTCCTCTAGTTCGTCAAGTTAGAACTCTACAAAGTAATATAGATATTTTTTAGCTGTTTCTTTGTTTTTATATTCTTTTAACCCTGCAGGTGCTTTGAAACTGACCCAGATCAAGTCTGTGACTCTATGACTCTATAAGAACTAGGTTTTTCGTTGAAACTGTTTTTCTCCTGATGAATGTTCGTTATCTATGTTTGTGAACAGAAACATGTCGAGATAGCTCTCCGGATTGAAAACAGAGACATTATAAAATGGCTTACTAATCCAAATGGATTTCGGTACACAGCAGGTTGTCCGATGTGTACACTGTTTTTTCTTGAATTTGTTTTAGCTAGCATTCACTGCGTATTACGTATTCCTATGTTTTTCTGTGAAGCTTTGTAATTTTTGTATTGTGGACCGCTGAATTTAATTATGTCTTTTAACCTTCTTGATTTATTATTAAAAATTGTTTTGTAGCTTTTAAGATGTGTTTGGTCCCCTTCTGGTCAGATTATTTGTGATCCGCACCTGTACGTCTAGCGCTGTCTCTTATTTTTATGTTGATATAGATCCACCCGGATTTAGACAGAGTAGACCCTTCTACCTTTTAGTTGGACATCAGTCTACCTGGTTTCCTCCCTGATACCAAGGATGCAGAAGGAGGACCACAGGACCAAACCACACCAGAGGCCATGTGCCCCGGCAGGGCAAGCAACAGCCCTGCAGAAAACCCATAACAGCCGGAACACCAGAAGAGAACAGACCAACGGATCCAGCTTGCCAGCCCACTGCTCCCAAATGGGGCGATTCAGAGCAGTTTAGTTAATGGCTGCCGGCTCGCGCCCAACTTCTGGACTGTTGCGGCCTGCTCACATTGAGAGCTGCCATGAGAAGGACCATATGCTAATGTTAAACAGCACCGCGGCACACCTAGCAAGACCTCACAATTATGGGCAACGTTGTAGGCACCAAGCGAGGCTGGGTAACCTGTGCCCCATGGCAGCCAGGCAGGGGAGAGGGGCGAACAACAGCCCAACAAATGGGCCAGTGCTCTCCCCCACCACAACTACAAGGCGACACACAGTCGCCGACCCGGGAAGAGAAGAAGGAAGGGTGGCGTGTTATTCAACACCTTGCCCTTCCTCACAAAGGGTTGCGAAGCATCAGAGACCGGAATAGCAGGAAGTAGCCAGGGAGGAGCAATAGTGTCAGGCACCATAAGGTGCAATTGCCGTCGGCGTCAGCTGGCCGGGGGACTAGCCACACAGCCCCCCACACAGGCACAACAAGGACCCAGGGGCAGCCCCTGGGTCAAATATAAGGAGCTGCCTTGGCAGCAGAAAAACAGAATTCGTTTGGGTCCCTGCACAGGGACCCAAACAAAAGAGTACTTTGCTTACGCAGAGTCCCTCTACTTTTTCCCAGAACCCTCCGACCCTAGAAAAAGGGCGAGAAGAAAGAGAAAGAAGACAGGTTACTGTAAGGTGAGCACTCTGTCGTGGGACAAACATAGGCGGCACAGGCCAGAGGAGGCAACTTCAGGACCCGATGCCCAAAAGTACAGCATATTATGGTTACTGTAATTTTATGATTAAGTTTTGTTATGACCATAACTGTGCAATAAAATCCCAATGCCTTTAATTGCCAACACTCACCCAATGTTTTCGTGTTATTACCTGGGGGGAATGGATATGAAATGATATTTTATTTATATCGCGCTCGTACACAAGTGTTTCAGAGCGCGACCAGGAAAAAAGGGAGAAGAACAAGGGAGAAAAAACAGAAAAACTGCGATCTTGCTAGGCCCAATGACATGGCGATAAACCATGGTAGTGCAGCCAGCAAGTGGCAGGTGAAAGTTAGTCAGAAAGGTATATCTGATAAGTGCAGAGGAAAAATGGGAGGGGGTCTGTATGGGTACAGATACAGAACCCTAGTGCAGATGGTGGCCTGGAGCCTGGAGGCAGTGCAGGAGGGTGGCAGGGTGAGCAGGTACCTGGGCCCGAATCAACAGAGGGTGGCCAGGTGCACGATGCCAAGAGAATAAACAGATCAATAGGGTGGCAGGGGGGAAAAGGCAGAGGCAAAGAGGAAGGTCTTGAGATGCTTCTGGAACCGAAGATGTTTTTCATCAAGTTTCAAGGTGGCCGTGAGGCTGTTCCAAAAGGAGGCACCAGCCGAAGACAGAGATCTACCCCCAGCTCGTTTCTTTGCAAAACGGTTTGCTTACACCCAGGTTATGTTATCAGTCTGTCGACATATGGGTCCACTGGTTACGTTGGTAACACATTTCCTATGTTCTCAGCCTTTCTTGTGAGTGGATGTTGGCACTGTGACGGGTGTTTCCAAATGAAAGACCCCACACATCGCCGGTCACTCAGCAAATCTGTGTCTGCTTCCGAGACAGCCAGAGTGAGGAGCACAATAACGCCCTCCTGTAAAGGTTAGATTATATCAATGGTAACAACTAGCTTAGTATGCAAAAAAGGGGCCGCTTTTATGTGGATAGTCAAACCTTCCCAATGGCATGCATAACAGCAAGCTATACCGAGTGACCCTATCACCCAGTTTTGTCTGTGGGCATTCTAAATTGCACTTGAATGGACTGTGTCGCGTTTTCACTTATGTGCACAAGTCCCCACCGTGCAAATTAGGACATTTCCAAAACACTGTGGAATTGTGAAGTGTAAAACACTGGTGAAATCACCTTTATACTTCACTTTTCCAATTCATTTTGGAAAACATGTAAATGTCACCAGCAAATAATGCGTTACAGGCGACATGTACAATAGTTTTTTGCCATCGTGTAAATACATGCTGGCGGAAAACCATGGTGCTCTTTGACGGCGGCCTGGAAGAGTGGAACAGAATTTATATCCCGTGAGGTGCCCTCACCTCGCCTATAAACTGCACCAGAATCCCATGGATCAGAAACACAAAGTGAAATGACTTGCGCCTTGACTTTACAGTTTACTTTTACGATATAGGGGTTTCAAAAATGGCACCCTATGTTTTCAACTACTAAATGCATGGTGTTGTAAAAGGAGGACGTTTTGGGATTTGCACTATTTTGCATTATGCGACCTGTAGTTTTATCACATTCAGGATCTGCAAAATAAAGCTGCAATGGTGTTCTTTTGGTTTAAGATGCTTATATAATAAGTTACATATTGTCCTCTTGCTTTACTATGTGTATTTCAAATGTAAACTCTTTAAAAAAAGTCGTATTTTAGTCCTTGAAAGCCAAAACTTAAATAGTTTTACCACAACAATCTCAGAAAGTCTGTGATCAAGTGCCTAAATTGCAGAGTGGGTTAAATCCTGGCTTCACTGTTTACCCGTAGCGTGTTGTGACCCTGGGGATATAATGCAATCTCATGGTAACTTAACTGCAGGAATCCGAGCCCTTAGAAATGATTGAGTTCACACTAATTGAAAAAAAGACTCCCATACAATGGGGCAGAGGTAATGATTTTATGGGCAAAATGGCGTCACCTGCTGCTTTTCTGGTATTGGCTTCCAAGCCTGTCACTCAGAATTGCTGCACTGGCCATCCCTCAGTCCCATATCACCTGATTTGACATGCAGATAAACTCGCCAGATAGGCTGTGCCCCAGCGAGTCCAGTATAGAGGAATTGCCAATGCAGAGCATTCATTAATTTCCTCCCCAGTAGTTGCCAATCACCGAAGTGGCTTGGGCTGTCCAGAAGTGTCCTGTTGTGCTATTTCATTCAGTCTTGTGTAGCACACTGTTAGCCATTTTCCTGCTTTCTTGGAGCTCCATGGTCTGCGAGAGGCAGACTAGGGGACTAACACGGGAGCAGGCGGGAGTGGGCAAGGTTGCTGCTTTGTTGCAATGTTTACGTGTCCTGATCTGAAAAGATAGGGTTCTCTGTCATCTGTCCATTTCAGAGATTGTGTGAATTGTTTGTGTGGTTGCCTGTTAAGGAGTGCGGACAGGTGTTTATTGTGTCTGTGGTGGGCTAGTGTGGTGTCTAGGGAGATTTAGTGCAGGCACGCCTCTGGGGGAATGCCTTCGGTTTTGTAACCTGTGTTGTTTCGGTGCTGGAGTTGTTTGCCAAGATGTATTGTCAGGTAAGGTAGGCAGTGGAATGAATTTGCAGTGGTCACCAGACCTCGCCCAACACACCACCCAATAACAACTGGGGACAACCTTTTTCACTTTTGAGCCATCACAGTTGGCCACATTTATTTGTTTATATCCATGCAAAACATTCCTTCACCAGATTTTATACTTGTTCTGCCATATTATGCAATATTAGGTATGCTACATCCGGTGACACTATGCCTTGGCACAGTTCCATAGCCTGCAGCTTTGAGACAATTGCCCAGGACCTTCCTGGAGATTGGCTACTGATCTCTCAACTACACCCCAACTGCAGCACCACTCAGTATTGCAGGGGATTTTGGCACAATGCAGCTGGGCGTGCAACAATTAAAAAGCCAAGCAAGCACCACATCATAACCGCAGCATTACCATGCCAAAAGGTACCACTTCAAAATGTTCATTTTATCTTTCAATTCTATCATGCTTTTGGGCAATGCCACTGACCCAATGTGCTTTAAACTGCACCATTTGCTGCTAATTCGACCAAAAATATTCCTGGGTGAGACTGGAAAGGGGGCACCATACCAGTAAGTTTGCGCTAACCGCAAAAGTCTCAGAAGACAGGACCTCCCCCACCATTTGAGTAATTAGTCCTCACCCTGAATGTTCCTCAGGGAGCACCCCTGTCAGCAGACATGGCAAACCATGCAAGGGTGGTATTTCCTCTAAAGAATCTCATCTCTCCTTAGGTGTTACACTTGGTTGCTTGATGTGAAAATGGTGTGGTGGGCATTATGCATAACAAGAATATGCATAACTTTGTCAAAGAGTCACTACAAACAGATGGCTTTATCACAAAGGCTTTTCTTGGGTATCAACGTCTTCAACTTATTAAAACTTATGGTACAATTTAAGGAGATCTCGCATGCTCCAGTGTCAGGTGCCAAGTAATGATCCATTCCTGATTTTTAGGCTCAAACAAAAGAAATAAAAATATATGTTGTAAAAAATATGTGTTTGCACAACTGTGTGTGTATACATGTACATGGGTATATGCATATCTGGGCCAAAGACATGGCCTGTGGGTACTGAGACTAGAACGAGGGGAGGCACCAGCATATGTTGTGTACAGACTGCAGAAATTGATTTGGACACTAACAGTATGAATATTGGGCCAAACGGGCATACATTGTGGGGTCAGGGTTCATGTTCGTTTGGACATTAGCAGCATAAATATGTGTTGGATGCTGGCATGTATCGGTGAGACTAGCCTCATTACTTTTTCAACACAAAAAACATGAAAAGGGGGACAGAAAGCATGATCTGGTTTGGGAAGAACATACTTGAAAGTGGGCAAGGCTGGCATTCTTTGTTTACTGTTATGGCACAAGCCATGCCCCCCCCCGCCCCACACACACACGCACATATGTCCCCACTCATGGGCTTCTTGGTGCTGTGGGTTACATTTACCAGCCCAGCAGAACTCCCTGCACCACCCAACTGCATTTTCAGCAGTTACAAGAATAATGGCTGTGCTGGGTCTGCATCAAAACTGCATTTATGGAGCGAGATGAAACATAGAACACCCAGTGAATGGCTGCATTTATTTTCTTCATGTGCCCCAAAGAAAAGAATTCTAAGGCAGCCTGGCTCAGCGCAGCTATGCTGTCAGCTCAAGACTTCCAACTGAAAGAGAAAATGTTCTGTGTTTAAAATTATTTTGCACTGGTGCTCTTTCCATCTTTCAACGTTACACAGCTGGTTCCAGTAAAACAGCTATGCTCATCCATCTTCAGGAGGAGCATCATCAAAGGAGGGCTATTCCTCTCTGAAAGGCATTGTGTGTCAAATAAAACCTGGGAAAGAGCAGAGGAATTCGTTTCAGGCCGTACAGCAAGCGTTTACTCTTGCAACAAAGTAACTCAGGCAAACTCTTCACAAGAAGCTCTCGCTCTCTCTCCGTTTGCTTATGTCAGTGTCAAATAACCCTTTCTTTAACAGATTCCTGTGTATAAGAAATTGACCAGAGCTATGGAAATGTTCAGAATGAAGATGCGAGGAAAATCACATTTGTAAATGACTAGGGAAAGTAAAATGAACCTGTGTTACTTTGCCTTGGAGAGAAATGAAAGGACATGATTGAAGCTAAATGGAAATAATACTGTATGCCCAGAAACAAAACTATATATGTTGGGAAGAAAAGCTGCAAAAATATAGGTAGATTTAACTCTGTGTCATTTTATTTTTCTTCACAAAAAGAAATTCAACAGCTTAACTGAGGCAGGCATTCCTGTTAGATCAGTTTAGCTCAAAAGCCAAATTTCGCACTTCCCTGTGATTTCCTACTGCCAGGATAGGAACCCTGTTCTTTGGACTGGCAAGTGTCATAATTACAGGGTGCCTCAGACTGCATGGCAGAGATGCTCCCAAGAACAAAGAGGGACCCCAACCCATGTGCTTCCCTTAGAAGTGTAAAAATCCTATGTACTCAAACTGAAGGACTTCAAAGGATAGACCATGGCAACCTCTGTGCAAAGCTTACCAGAGCAAGACATTTGATGGGGGGGTTGAAAAGACTGCCCACTTTTGTGAAAAAAGCCGGCCCGTTTGATTTAAGAGGCTTAAGATATTAAAGCATTTATTTTAGTAACCTAAAGAAGCGGTAATGTCAAATTTTGACAGCTTGATTGTAAATTTTGCGCCATGAAAACAAGACGATGTGGATCTTCATATCATATGGGGGACGCAAACGGCATTAAAGTGTCATTTCTGGGGGATGCGTAAATGCTACAGTTATGAAACTTGAATGCAAATATGTCTGACTTTGATAAGCTTCAGTGTACCCATTTGTAGATTTTTAGGGGTAATATTTGCCATAGAAATTGCAAAAGATTGCCAGAAGAACTAAACAGCATCGTACAAACTTGGGGCTTGGAATAGTACTCTCCATGTGAAATATGGTGTGTGCCTATCTAAGTTTTATAAGGGTGACGTTTATACATATGAGGATTTTGTGTCATAACTGATTTTGGCAAAAGTAACTCTGGTATAACAAAGCACCTCATAAAAACACACACACTAAAACTGAGTCACTTCCTTCAGTCCAATCTGCTTACAGGGAGGCGGCGACCTCCTCAGGCTGACCTATCCAACTTAGAGGTATGCCCAGCTTAGTTCTGCCCACATAGTAAGAATTATCTGATGTCATCTGGTCTATATAAGGTGGAGACATTCAAAATGCAGGACATTCAAAAATCAAAATTAAAAAATCCAACCCGCAACCTCCAGAGATCCAGACATTCCACATTCATCCTTCAAGACTCCAGAGTCCAGAGCTAGGCCAGAGGTAGCAGATTCAGGCAGAACCTCTTATCCAGGCTGAACCTCTTATCCAGAATTAAACCCTACACAAATCCCAATAATTCAGAGGAAAAGGGGGAAAGGCTGCTGAACCCTTTTGGGATTATCCAGTGCCCAGACCTGCTTTTCCCAGCTACCTGCTTTGCCCAGCTGATGCACCCCGCTGTCCACTGCGATCAGACCCTGGTTGCTTTGCTGCGTCCCTAGAGGAGAGCCCAGCTGTTGCCCAAGTGACCAGACCCCTGTTCCGCTGTCCAAGACCCGGCTGGCGGTCCAAACTACCCCATTCAAGTGCTTTTTGTAAGCAGTACCCTTCCCCAGTAACAATAAAACTGCATCCTTGCCTCTGTTACCTTGTATTGGTCCAACCCTATAAGAATCCCTATAAGAAATCCTATAAGTCTCCTAGTAAATTCTTAAACTGTCAGAATCCTCTGTGTATCCTGTCCTTAGGAAAATCCGTATTAATCTCCCTGTGTTAGTGCCATTCTTGCCAAATCATTTCAGTCCGTTGTATAAATCCTTAGTACTATTTGGAATAAATTAATGAATTCCCATATAAAGAGGCACATCTCATGAATGGGTTAAAATTGCAAATTAACCTTTTCGCGGGCAGTGTTTTTCTTTAATAATCTAGCCACTAAAAATAGTCTCAGTAGAATCTCTCCTGAGGGACCACGGCCAAAAGCTGTGGTGAAACACGTGTTGGGACAAAATAAGTGCTTGCATGTAAACTCAGATGATTGGAATGTATGAAACTAATACATGAAGAATAAAACCACTTATGAATTTAAAAAAACTAAAAGTCTACCGTATTACATTTGGTGCAGGAGTCGCACAAACTGCAAGTGCCAACATATGAGAAAAAGATTTAGACATTATTGTTTCAGCCACAATAGAGTCATTTGGAGTGCAGATCCTAGCACAAAGAATATCACTGGCACAGTAGAATCGCCCTTGAAAGGACTATAAGCCAACAAAGGTTGAAGTATCTAAACAAAATACGATTTCCGATTATGTCTGTTTAGCTCATTTTCCAAGCCGTTTTGCTATTTTAAACCCGTGAAACGAAGCAATTGCAATTTTGCCACCTGTAATTCTTGCTGCACTGGGTTTTTCCTTCCAAAGTCGATTTTCTACACTGTATGCCCGTTATTTAGTACATTGCCATGTAGCTTACAGGTTTTCTTGCCTCGTTAGTATAGCCACACACATTCTTGCCTTATTCATTCAACTACACGTAAAATCACCATTCAGTAATTCTGAGTGCCATTTTGCTCATTTTTCAAGGGAGCGCAATCCGATTTTGGCCTCCCATTCAGGGGGGTTGATCGGATTTTCATTCCGATTGTTGTCTAGTATAACTGAGTCCTTGCTACTTCTCTCAACCCACAAAAAACCTTGGTTAACAGGGGTTTGAGGGAGTATTGCAGGGGTAATGCTTAACTGTGGTGCCATTTAAAAGCACTACCCAAAAGTAATCTTGCTTTCTTTCAATTGTGCATTGTGTATCTTAGGGAAGAAGGTTAAACTAAGTGTATTCTATCATTTTCCTGTGTAATTATCACCACACGGGTGAGTACTGCCATATTGAATGTGTTTGATTTTTATTCAAAAATAAAATATATAAATATTTCATTATTACACACTAGCCTGGTTCATGGTCCATTACGACACAGGGTGTATGTTAAGGAGGGTGTAAAACGGGTTGGCTGCTTTCTCAAAAATTGAATCTGAATGAAAAAACTTAAAAGCGTTTTAATTGTGCGCTGCATCCCTGGCCAGAGAAAGAGTCCTGGTCTGGAGTGTGCCGTATCTTAAAAATCCTTAACAGTGCGGAGGTGGAGGCAAGTCCATTGGGCAAGGAAGGCCCTGGAATACTGCACGGGATCCAAACATCCCGTTATTCCCAAAATCATGCAAGACTTTAAAATCCCACAGGATCGGGAGCTTTCTGGCCCCATTGTGATGGGCGAGGTTATATGAGGAAAAAGCACGCAAACCAGTTCCTCATGCCATTTTCTTACCTTGTAGGAAACCCCAACATCATACTTATTGGGTCAGAAAGGAGGAAGGAGGCCGTCACAACCCTACACCTCCCACGCTGACCCACCACTGACTATAAACGCCAATTGGGATCAGTGTGGGAGTGGTGGGGACTTATATGGCGCCCCCACAAGAACCGGAGTACTGGAGCACAGGTGAGCATTACATTTCGAGAGGCCTTACGTTTTTTTCTTTTCAGACAACCAGCATCAGAATGCAAAAAGCTTCCATGCACGGCTGGTCACCTGGCAGCAACTGTACTGCTTCATGTGTTGCCCTGCAGAACCAAGAGAAATTCTACTTTGTTACTCACGTTTTTGGAATACATGATTTCAATCCATTATTTTAAAAAGAAAGTCTCAGGCGTAGACCACCCTTAATAGAGCAGTTTAGCTGTTATCACATGGGCTGATTCAGGGAAATCGTTTACACACCCCACTTTACAAATTCACCATCTGCCACCACTCTAGACTGTAATTGAATTGTCAGAGTGGGACATGGAGGCCGGAGATGGCTGGTTAGGGCTGACTCGCTTCTTTTATCTCACATTGGGAAAACCCAAAACCCCCATCAAAAATGCATGCTAAAAACAGATTGGCCCCCGTTCTACTGGTTACTCTCTTGCTTCGACAATCCTGGACTCTTTCTCTCTGTCCTTGGTAGAGAAGAAAGAATGGGCACTGGACAGGGAAGAAAGACTCTGGGACTCATACACATCAGTAGTATACAGGGATACCTTCAATCAAACTCAAAAGGGGTGTTGTTTGCACACGGTGACAGGTGACCACACCCCCATTTGGGATGACCTTGAGCAAAGGTCTAGGTCATACGTCATTAGTCCTGCCCCTTCATCAAGGTAATTCTTTAAGGTTTGCCACACCCTTTTATCAAGGTCATGTCACACCCATGTTATCAAGGTCATGCCCCTCTTCCTCCTCCCCAAGGCTGCTGTAGGTGGGGCAAAGGTGAGCACAGCCCGACCAATCAACAACCATGTTGGGAGACACGCCCAGGCCAACAAAGTTGAGGAATTTGATAAGAGGGAGAGTGAGGTGGATTAGCCGAATGGACCAATCAGCAGCTAGGAAATATCTGAGCATAATGTATATAAAGTATCTTTGTCCAGTGTAGTTTTAACACCAAGGTATGTCTTTAAAACAAATCAAGATGTCGCTGGAGCACATTTCACAAAGATTGAAGAAATCCCTGAAGAAAAAAGTGGTGCCACTGTGCAATCTACCATGAAGCCAGGTAGATACCAGCCAATCAGCAGAAAGGGTGGGAGACATGTCTGGGCCGCTAAAACCGAGGAATCCGATAAGGGGACAGAGGGGTGGATTCGCTGAATAGACCAATCAGCGGCTAGGATATGCCTGGACACGTTGAGGAAAAGAAGAGAAATGGCGTTGCCCTTTTTATGGAAGTAGCAAACATCAAACCTGTGCAGATATGTTGGAGGCAACTCACAATATGCCATTTAAGAAAAGAAAAGCTGTAACCCAACATAGTTTCGCCCCTCATAGTTAGCCCCTCATTCGGTTCCAGTGCTTCGCACAGGACAGCTACATTACGGCGGCAGGATAACTGAAGACTGTCATATACATTTATGAGGAGACGTCTCTTGACCCGTGGCTAGAGTTTATTGACATTAGCGCAAGGACTACAAAAATGCCTGTTCACTAGGCATCCACAGCAACGCTGTAGCATCATCTGTGCTGCTGGATTTGGTCCATGCACTGTCAGTGCACCGTCAGCCTACCCTGGAGTGCCCTGTATCCATTGTCAAGCCTCCATTCCGGCATTTTCTGTCGCTGGACCCCCTGCACAGTCAGCGGCAACACCAATCCTGGTCCCAACCCTCCGGCTGCACTTCCTAGTAGTGCAAGCTTCCGAATACACCGGGACAGTAGCTCCATGGTTCTCCCCTGTCCCCTATACATATACAGGGGATATCTACCACACTACATTACTCCTGCCCTGAGGAAGGCCCTAACTACTGATGCCAGCTTTGGCACGCCGAAACGTGTTTTCCATGTGTTTTGTTCCCCTTCCCCTTGGAAGTACTTAGGGAACAATTTCTTGATCTCTACTACACGTTGGCAGTTAACCATATGGCAGATAACCATATTTAAAATTGTTTGCAAAATTTCGCCATTACCAGGGTCATTTTTTATACACCCAGGTACTACCCAGTCCACAGGAATAATCTCCTTGCTGTTGGGACCTTATTTCACCAATTGAGTTGTTGAAAAATATGCAATTTACTTCTCTAATGTATACACCGCTCTTGCTGAACTTATGTATATATGATGAATGTTATGTTTTATGTTTCTTCTCTCCTTTTGATATATTTTTTTAATTCATGTGAAAAGTAATCTGAACTACAAAAAATTGTGTTTTATGTAATAGATTTCTTGTGTGTACTCTTAGGATCTCTTCTTGGTTTTGTTCTCGTGACTTTCCTTGAAAGCACATACCTTATACTAACATGGAGACTCAACTTAAATAATTGACAGAAATTAGGACTGTCACCCACGTGGGTACCTCTTTTGGTTCCTTGTTTCAAATGTGTTAATTGCCCCATGCCCACGCACGCACATTGGGGCACACCTATTGTGTTTATACCCAACATAGTTTCAACAGTTTTCTTTGATTCCAAAAAAGAAAACAAATATACAATAAAAGGCAAGTCCTTTTATGTCGGGAGGATAGTTCAGGGGCAATGCGCTCACCTTGGAAGCAAGACAACACGGAGCAACACAGGGTGATCCCCTGGCCCGCGCTTAGAAACCTCTTGGTATTAAGCGCGTTATAATTAACTAGTTACAATGACAAGGGTGGATGCATAATGAAAATCTAGCACAGTTTTAAACCAAAAACCACCATCAATGTTTGTCATGGTTTATCACATAAGGACAGTCACCTTTACATGGAAATAATCATTTAAAAAAAAAGTTTTAGACCCACACGTATAAGATATAATCAATGTTTCATTTTTATTTAACATTTTTATTACACGTTATATGACATTTCTTTTAAATGGGAGAGGTCACAGGTGCTGGTTATTTTGTTAATTACAACTAGATAAACATATTTATTAAAAAGCTATCTTTTAATGCATCAGGCTACTTCGTGAAAACACTTTCTTTGAACCTAACATAATTTAAACCATAAATCAATGTTCATCACTCTTTATCACACCCTAACATTTACCTTGACACATAATATATCATTACATTTTTAAAATGGGAGCAATCATCTGTGCTGATGATGTGTTATTACACACAATATGATATTACATTTTTAAAATGGGAGCAATCTTCTGTGCTGATGATGTGTTATTACACACAATATGATATTACATTTTTAAAATGGGAGCAATCTTCTGTGCTGATGATGTGTTATTACACACAATATGATATTACATTTTTAAAATGGGAGCAATCTTCTGTGCTGATGATGTGTTATTACACACAATATGATATTACATTTTTAAAATGGGAGCAATCTTCTGTGCTGATGATGTGTTATTACACACAATATGATATTACATTTTTAAAATGGGAGCAATCTTCTGTGCTGATGATGTGTTATTACACACAATATGATATTACATTTTTAAAATGGGAGCAATCTTCTGTGCTGATGATGTGTTATTACACACAATATGATATTACATTTTTAAAATGGGAGCAATCTTCTGTGCTGATGATGTGTTATTACACACAATATGATATTACATTTTTAAAATGGGAGCGATTTTAGGTGGTGATAATTTTGCTTATTCCACATTTACAAAAAAAATATGTTCAGGATACATGGTGAAAACACTTTTATTACAACAGTTAATCAAGGTTTTTTTTTTATAACACACAATAATAGGTATCTGCATCATAAAGGTAACCAAGCGGAAATGTTAAAAAGTATTTTTTTATTCACAGGTGCTTGAACACTCTGGTCATTTTCCAAAGGAGACATTTCAGGATGGCATTGTGAAGTGTACTCTGACGTCGATTGACAGGTGTCGATGTTGGGGTATGCAGAGTTAGCGAGTCCAGTTTTAAATTGTCCAGGTGTTCATGGTTGGTGATATTACCTGCCAATGTGGAGAGCATATTGAGGTCAGCAGCAGCCTTTATATATAAGTCCCAACCTCTAGGGGGTTTCTGTCTTGGTAAGACATTCCAAAAGTCGTCCAGCGGAGTAACAAGCCGAGTACTGATCTGTCCCTGCAGTCCGCTCTCCTCTATGACTGGGGAAGTGCTGTTTCTTGTGGGAACACCATTGTTACCTACTTTACCTCAGGATCATATCTGGCATCAATTGTGCAGCCTGCTCGCCGGCTTGTCTGTTCACCTTGACTATCGGCAGTGCAACCTGACTGAAGCAGCAGAAAAGCTGTTTGAGAGCGCGTCAGCGCGTGGGTTCAGCGGAGTACCGAGCAGAGTACTGAGCAGTCTGTGCAGTCCATGCAGGCGAGAAGGAAATTCATATTGAATATTACTGACTTATTTCACGATGATAACTATGGGTGGTGGTAAGGGGCAGAAGAGAATCACAAAACCACCCTTGCCTAGAGGATACGCATTACGTAGTACGGAAGGGAAATCGGCGAGAATATTGAAAATCAGCAAACTGCCATTGCGCAATGGGAAAAAAAACAAAGGCATGCTTAGCTCTTAAACGAGTCCCCCGCCTGAAAAATTGGCTATACAAGATGCCAATAAAGCAAGCACGGTTTACCGTACCAAAATTATGGGCTTTTTCTCACTGGCAACGTCTAAAGACACGACAAAAGATAATCCAACCAATGTGCAGTTATCTACAACTACTAATTCACCGACTACATGTAGCCTAATAGACAATAATAATTCATTATTGAACGCATGCCTTGCAACTAGAAGCAAACAGTGAACAAATTACGCAGAGTGACTGAAGGGGTTCACAGATCATACCAAACACCGATTTATCAGCCAGTCCTGATTTAAACAGACACCAATATACATCCTCCGACGAAACAGACTCCGGCCACACCACAAAGAGATCAGTTGGCGCCCACATTACATAAAAGGGGGTGTCAATTATGCAGGGTTTAAGTGCAATTTAGGCAACGATGGCTGCGATTTTTGGATTGTGTTCTAATTTAGCACAAGAACAGCAACACATCAAAAACATCCTATCAAGAGTGGTAGAGATCATCGTGTCTCAAAGCCAGCCTGGATTGGTACTGGACTATACCAACAATGAGCAATGTAATTTAAACTCCTTAGAAACCGATTATGATACTCCATCATTATTTTCCTTGCCTGGACTGGAAGGTACCAAGAAGATGAATGAGGTGAGTTTGGAGAGGATGAGGGAAGATATTGCTAGCAACAAGGAAGTGAGTTGTACAAGGAGAAAACCTCTATCAAGAAAAAGCAGAACCAGGAGTCCACAAGAAAAGGAAGTGTAACAAGTCTTTCCATAAAACAAAAGAACGAACAAGGAGAACAAATGCACAAGCTTTAGCAAACAACAATCAAGATCATATCGTTTGCATGGAAAATCCAGGCACTTTTACGTTAGCCGAAAAAGCCCAAAAGAAATAGAAGAAAGGGAGGTTGGGGTTTAGCAAAGCCAAAACCCAGGGACTTTGGATTCATGGCTAAGCTATCAAGAAAGACAACAAAGGGATGATCTGGCAACGTTGGGGCAAGTAGGACCATTAGAGGTTGCTAATGTGGGAAATGGGGAGATCACCCATGTAAGCGCCCGACCAGAGGAATACCTGACAGAATAGTTATCCAACTTGGAGACAAGGCAAGTCCACTGCAAAGCGATGCAAGAGGCGACATTATACAATTGGAGATGGTGAATGGCCATAACTGTCACATGACTAAGGAAAATACACTTATTAAGAAAGCGAGTGATCGCCCGATTACAAAAACCGTATACCTTGAGGCAATCTACACAATACAAGAGAGTCCATTCCTTAATCATGCGCAGGTCTTATTATTACTTCACCAAATACCTGAATCAAAAATTATCACCACCCAAGACATAATGAGCATCGAATTACCCGAAGTAGACAGCAGTAGTAACTGGGCTGTCATCACATTTGTATCACCTTTGATAGTGGATCGAATATGCTCTTATTCTAATCAGGTTTATGACTTGGGTCTCGCCATTCAATATATGATACTGGTGCAAAATAAGATTGTACACACTGAACCGTACAGCAACCGAAAAGGAAAACATATTAATCAGATATGGCGAACGAAAACAGACTGTGAAGGAGTCGGACACACAGCAACATCCCATGTACACAACAAACTGTAACTATTGGCAGCAAGAAAGTGATTACTGGGAGAAAAATGAGTACCAGGGAAAGCATTATTGAGCATCCATTGAAAAATCTTTCCATTTCCTCGCATGAAATACAGGGGGATATGAGTCGTTTACGAACCGCCCGATGGAAAATGTAGTGGGGAAATTGTTGGCTAGAAAGCAGGTGCCCGCCTGCCTTCCCCAGAAAACAAGGAATTCTAAAATCACAAAGAACACATTTGAAACTGCACTTTAAAATCTCCCGGAAATGCAGCTGGCACAAAGAATAGTTAGTTTTGCTACACAAGTAGGGACAGAGGAGGCATTGGCTTGCACAATTAGTGTGTCCTTTTAAATAGGTAGGGTCATTTTGCAGTATACCCATAGGTAGAAAAATCACGTGTCAGGCATGCACCAGGCCTTGGTAGGGAGCAAATAAATGCAGGGCAAATGTGCGCTGCAGAAGAAACACAAGATGCCATTTAAAAAATGGCACCAGCAGAGAATTGAACCTTGCAACTTTAAGGAAAGCCCAGTTTAACACGCTTGAACAAATCAGAAAAATGCTGCAGTCGGCTTGATGCTGACTAGCCAAAGGTATGTCAAGGCCGAACAGCTGCAGGAAGTGCATGTGGTGAAGTAAGATATTATTGTGTTTGGTCAGCTGTCAGATAAATCAAGTTGCAAAGACACAGCAAACCCTTTCAGGTTTATAGCATCCCAAGAAATCAGAAGGGGGTGACAGATTAATGCATTCTGCTCGGCTAGGCGTGAAGGGAAGACCAAGAAGTGGCCTAAGAAAAAACAACAAAAATGCATTGATGAAATCTTAAAAGGATAAGAGCAGCATGACTCACAGAAATAATTATTCATAAATCTGTCAAGAGTAGGATGGCAATCACGGATTACAAACAAGGCCTTGAGCGTGGCATGGGAGGTAAAAGATAGGCTAGTTCATTTAATTAAAATAAAGCTATATGCTTGTCTCTCCCTCTCTTGTACCTAGATAAAACTGTCAGCATCCAGCCAGTTCATCGATAGTGTGACCGCATTGTACCCTATTGGCACATGGCTTTTTTCACCACAGAAGTAATTTAGGGCCTATCAATTTCATGATATGATGAGGTAGCACTTTCTTAGGGCAAGGTCAGTGGGTGGGATCTTAGATAACGGTTTTCCAATCGCTGGGTGCACACATATAGGTTCCATATGTAGCTTAGTTGAGGGAGCCAATGAGCAGGAGCAATATGTTTTCATAATTGACATCACAGGGACCGTTTTGTACTATATAAACTCCTGTTGGCTGTTCAAACATTGGAGGATTCTGGAGTGAGAGCTTGGCTTTTATCTTGATTTTTACCCAGGATATTGCAATAAACTGTGTAACCTTTCATTTAGCATACCACAACCACTCTGTGTTGTCTCTTTTTTGACAAATGCTAGTTGGAGGGCTTTTTGTAACAAAAACATATTTTATTTTGTTGTTTTTTTTGTTTTTTCAAAGAAAACGTTTACAAAATTACCCAGAAATGGGCATTTTTATCAGTTAAAACATATATACATATATAAATCTTAAATGTGTTATTCATAGAACTCACAAAGTCTACATCTCCTACATACATTTGATCTCGTCAATTCATGTTGGTGATCAGATGAAACTACCTCTCGTGAATACGTTTGATCTCATAATTTCGTACTAATAAATAATTCAAGCTAAACACGAAAACAAAATTATTTGTTCAATAATCACCTCTTACATTAAACATTCATCCACAAACATTTATTAAAACCACACTATCACAATTGTTTCCCTAAAAAACAAATTTCCATACTACATATTCCATGTTGCTAACCCAATAAAACACTATCTTCTATCCACACCTATTTAGCTAGCTCTCTTAAATACATCTCGTCAGCTCGTATTGATAGCCAGATAGATCTACTTTTCATGAGTACTTTTAGCTTCTTACATTCATGTTGATAACCGGATTGGGCTTGACTAATAAATTCCTTATGAAATCAGACCACCAGATTAAATCATACAATAGGCATTAATCCACAAACATTTGTTAAAAATCTCACTATCGCCATTTTCAAAGAAACA
Organism: Ambystoma mexicanum; assembly: GCF_040938575.1. Lineage (NCBI taxonomy): Eukaryota > Metazoa > Chordata > Amphibia > Caudata > Ambystomatidae > Ambystoma > Ambystoma mexicanum. The sequence goes on from NC_090939.1 coordinate 58,075,597, forward strand.
GATTTTCCATGCAACATGTTCCACCACATTACTTCCGGAAGTACTCTCTCTGTGTTGGACACACATTTTCCAAAATACTCCAATCTTTTTAAATGTAAAGTTTTGCAATCAAGTAATAAGTGTCTTAATGTTTCCTTTATAGTAGCATTATTACAAAAACGACCCGACCTGTCTCTAATTTCAAGAATTTCCCCAGTAGCTAATACGTTGAAGCGAAAACGCATAACATTATTCCTCCAATTACTATCAGGGAATCTATTCAAATACGATTCCAGTATGCCAATAGTCTTCCAGTTAGATACCAGATGGTAATATAGTGGAGATGACATTACTTGCACATTTGTTTCTGCCCAATCCGAGTACCTTAATAGAGATTTCACTTTCATGGGATTCTGTATGAGAAGTTCTTGGAATCAGCATCCATTATCGCTATGGGCCGGTCATTTTTTGGATCACTTCTATCACCCTTCTTATACACAGGAATTATATATGATATTCTCCATGAATTAGGCATTTCTTTAATAGAGATGTCAGAGAACAACATATAGAGTGCATTCGCCGCACATCTCTGGGTTTGCCGTAAAAATGACATTTGCGAAGCCATTAGGACCAGCGGCTCTAGAAGGGTTGGATTTCATGATTCAGTCAAATTCCAATTCCAATCATATTCGTTTGTTTCAGAGATTAAGGGAATTGGAGCAAATTTCGCTGAGTAAATATCAACAAAGTGGCCTACCCATGCTTCCTCAGATACGCTATTTGCTTGGGATGTCATTTGCAGTGATTCTAAGGCATTTATTAATTTCCAAAAGTTTTTTGCCGACCCATCTTTTAATGCAGTCAACATTGCTTCATTATTTGCCTGTAACATTTTTCCCTGGTAAGATTTAAGCCAATTTTTCAGTTTTTGTTTTTCCCTTTTAATTCTAATAGACTTCTCATCCCAACAAACAGGAAGATTTTTGATTCTGCAAATCTCTTTGTTACACCAATTTTTGTGCAACTTCACAATGCTGTCAAAAGCATGAGTATGGGGAGAAGATGTCATCCCATGCTTTGATTTAATAGTCCTGCTTATACTTCTTTCTACATAAGTATTAAATTTAGCACAACTAAATAACTGCCATCTTTCTTCAAGTTGTAAATTATGACATTCTGAATTAAAAACCACATTTAATTTTTCCACATTTCCCGCGTGCCATGTTATTCAATTTTTTTTACATTTACTTCAATAATTTCTTTATAGCGGCTCCTATTGGCGGGTTTGGCCCTGATGTTTATTATGACTTGTAGGATTCTATGATCACTAAAATCTGTGTCAGAGTATAAGATTTGCATACTTCAAATAGTTTCCCTGACATGAAAATGAGGTCTATCATTGATTTTTGTATACCATTTGACCACGTATATGCGTCCTTATTACTCGCTAACATAGAGTTTACATGAAAAAGGCCCCAATTCAGAAATAGAGTGAGCCAAATTTGTCCATGAAGAACTTTCCTTGTACATCTCATTGGCCCCCCTTCAATGGAGTATCCTTCCTCTCCCTTTACCATAGACACAATTCCCAAATTTATTTCCTGGTTTGTACTTATGTTATTTGCAATAGGAATATGGGCATTCAAATCTCCTGCACCATAATATGTAGACCTTTATATTTATTAGTCATATTTGAAAAAAAGGAATTAATCATCTTAATTTTAGCTGGCAAATTGTTCAATGTGTTCCAGTAAATATTAAGAATCAAAATATGTACTTGGACTCTGTTAGATGTAATTTCTACAATCACTGCGAGAACTCCCATTATCACTGATTTAGATTCCAAAATGTTCAATCCATCACCAGACCTTACTACTATAGCAAGTCCACCAGACGGACGACCCCTTATGGATTTCTTTGGCAATTGAAACCTTAAGTCAAAACCATCAATGTGAAATTTATGAGTCATCCACGACTCTTGAATACATATTATAATTGTTTTAAATAATCCCTGCATAGTTCTTTTGAAGAGATTGGAATAACCCCTGGAATTCCAGGAGACCAAATAGATGCCATCATTAGTTCTAAAGATCAGACCTAGATTCTTGAGTTGTGCAATTGAATCACTTAATGATTGTGCCAACCACGTCCAAGATTTCAGATCCTCAAAGTTAGGAAGATTCCGATTTATATATGTAGATGCGCCCTCATTCACATACTCTCCCCCTTTCTCACCTTGATCATTCATTTGTTTACCAAAATTCTGGTTATACACAAACTCTCTTTCATGCCAGTCACCCATTCTGTTTCCTTGTAAAGGGAGACCTTGACTTTGCATTGTTAGGACTAGATTAAAGTCTTTAACGTCATATCCCATTCTATTGATCTCCGTTGTTTCTTTGATCACCAAATCATGCACAGTACGAGAATGAAAAACAATACGTACAAAATCGTAACGTTCTGGATGTATACAATCCACTAATTTCAGATCCGCTGAACTTCCTTAAATAAAGAAAGTACACATCTTCTATGCAGGCAACTTGGGCCTCCATAATCAAATAAAAAATATAAAAAGATACTTGGACTATCAGTAAATATAGCTTTACACCACCTAATTTTGGTTAAATCCTCCATTATAGGAATGCTTGTTTGTTTCAGTAGTATATATGGCTCAATCTGACCCAATTCATCATTTTGATTATCCTTTTCGGCATCCCTTCGCACTTCCAAGGAATTGCCGTGTATCTGTTGTTCTGCCAACACCGGATCTGGAGAAATTTGGGTTACCATACCAGTAGCATTAACAATCGGATTTACAATTTCTACAACATTTTTTCCCTGCGTAGATGTTGAATATTGTAGTAATGTTTGCTCAATTGTACTCTTGATCAGAGAAACCAAAGTGGAATGATGGATATCAACATTTTCTTCAACTCTATTTCCCTTTTTGTATTGATCTCAAGTAAATCAGGTCCTATTTCTGGCTCCCCTGTCTTACCGTCACTGATTGGCACAGACAAAATTTTGTTTTGACCCATTTGCTCATTAAATATATTCGGACCAATTTGCTGGTCTTTTTCAATTCTTACTGCGGATTTAGCTCCTTCTATATCCTTCTTCATCTTATTATTTTGTGGCTGTTTTTCAGGAGGGTTTTTTAAATAATCACTTCCTCCTTTTGGGAGGATTTTTAATTTCTCTGAGGCAATTTGAGATACCTTTGTTTTTTCTGTCATTCTGTGAGCAGTGTCCAAAGTTTTTGGAGGAGGAGCAGATAATACTTTGGGTATTAGTACTTGATTGCAAGGGTTTTTTAAGAATAACTGATACGTCTCTTTACTGTCTATGCCTCTATTTCCCTTTATACCCTTATGTTTCATTTCTTCTGACAGGGAATTTGGAGCCAAGTTACCCTTTGCTCCAAACCCCCAGCAAAACAGGCAATCTTTTCTCCTTCTGTTATTTTATTTGTGGAATCTGATTGAGGACCATCTACCGACTTCAATATCAACTTATCATACTCTATTAGTCTTACACCTAAGAGGGTTTTAGATTCTTCATCCAACTGGTGGTGATCTTTCAACACATCCTCACAAGATTGAGTTTTCAGTTTTATTCCTGCCTATTCCGGGTTTTTAAAATATTTGTATTTTGTTTGGCTCTTCTTTTTTCAGCTCGCAGGGCTAAACATCTTTCTTTACGAGTAAGTAATGCCACCCTCTTCTTCCTCTAACTTATACTGACTACTTTCCCTATCTACCTCTGTCTCCAGATCTATTAGGTATGTCAAAGCTGACGGACTAGCCAATATTACTATGTCCTCCTGAGAGGAGGAATTTGTAGTTAAGTCCATACTTTGTTGGTATTGCAGAGACTTAATTGCATCCATAAGGGATTTATGGCTACTGTCAGCTCTTCAATTTTCCCCAAATTCAATGCCACTTCTTTCACTAAATCTCTTTCTCGAGAAACCTCCCCCACCACTATATCCATAGATATTTTTTGTAAGCAAGGTTCTTGATATATTGTCTGACTGGGTGCAATGTGGAATAATTTTTCATGCTTAACTTCTACTACATTTTTTGCTGATAGGTTACTACCAGCTACAGTATCAGAATAAGTCAGTTCCATTGGTTGTGATAATACTGAACCAATCGTCTGAGTAGACTTTCCAAGCATATTATTCTGTTCCTTTTGATCAATAACCAAAGATGCAATGACATCACAAGTAAACATGGCTCCCTCCATTCTATTTAGTTTGGCAATTACCTCAGCCAGAGTCATTTTCATTGACCTTATCTCCCAATGTGTTTGGTCGGGCCCCTTATCAAGCAGATTCAATATACGAGAGATGACTGGAAAATAACTTTCATCTATGTTAACCCTTCTGTAGCCGGTAATATATCCACCCCCCCCCCCGCTAGATGAAATTGTCCATTATCAAGTAACCTAGACTCATTTGTTTTTGCATACTCCAAATCAAGTTTTCTCTCCAATTCTACAGTTCCTATTTTTGGTATTTGACCATGAATGGGAGAACTAGATTTAATATTTGCTGATTCTGCTGGCTTCTGACTCTCAAAGGAAGGCTTTATATATTGCGCCGATATTGATGAAAACTCTTTTGCCAGCATTTCTGATCGAGATTTTCCATCTCCAAGATTATTAAACATAAACATATTTTCAATACCAGTCCTTCTCTGTGTTACTGGGGTCGAGGGACCAAAAGAGAGACGTATCCGCCTGCCCAATTCTGCCTCAATGACTGGGGCAGTAATTGAACAGTGAGAAATCTTGTTCCCGAACTGTTCACACAATTCACCACCAACCAATGAATCCTGAGCACCTTCGTCTTCCCTCCCAAGTAGAAAATCATTATTAGCATCCTCAGACACGCCATTAATTTCCTTCAATGAAAACGTTAAAGGAGGAGTTACTGTAGGGGGTTTTAGACAGACTTCTTTCAAGATGTTTGTGCCAATATCAATTTTTTTCAATCTGTGATTCTGGACTGCGCTTTATTTGAACAACCGCCTCAGAACCCATGCATAAAGTGCCCTCAACAAATTTTTCTTGTACACACGGGACCTCCAAATCCCCTACTACATGTTCATCCATGCTTTCATTTACTGAGGTGCCGGTTAACTTCCTGGCGCTCCTAAAACCGTTCACCATTTCTTTTCCTTTTTCTTTTTTTAATTCCTTTTGTTTTGTACAAGACCCTTGTAACTACCTATGTTAAAATGTGACAAAATCCAACTGCCAATACACAATCAATATATGTGTGCCACACTCTATTAACTGAGTCCTCTGCCACCTACCTCCCCACCTCACCAACTAACAGCCCAACAGCACACTTTTTAACACTCACAGACAAATTTTGGGTAGGACACGAGCAGGACGGACAGAACTGCAGACCAACAGCACACTTCTCAGCACTTCCAGAGGTGCGCGCGCATGCGCGCATACCGTGCTATAAGAGGTGCTGCTGGGAGTTTCGGAGGCTGGACGGTGGTGGGGGGGTGGAGCAGTAATATCACGTTGATACTGCCTAAGAAAAGAGAACAAAAAATCCAATGAATAGCACTTAGTCTGGAAGTGACCCACGTAGACCCAGCACTAAGACCCAGCATGAGAGACTTGATTCCCTCTAATCAAAACAAGTATTTACTGGGTAATGTAGTAAATGACAACAGTCCAGGTTTTGCCTTACTCCTGAACAGCAGAGATAAGCACTTCAGCTTGTCCTTAAAGCCTCTTGGAAACAGTCTTGAAAACTCACAGACTCGCAGACAAATTCCGGGTAGGACACGAGCAGGACGGACAGAACTCCAGCCCAACAGCACACGTCTAATCACTTCTGGATGCGTAACAAAAACTTATAATAAGATCTAGTAAGTGATTACAGTAGGAACTTTAATGCACAATGTACATCATCTGAAGATTACATTGAAGAAGAGTACCAAAGGGAATTAATGAATGAAAGGAGGCGAAATCTAAAGTTATGTAATAAGGAGAGACACTGGTCGCACAGTCTGCTAGAGTATGATCGGCTGCCTATGATACCCACACACACCAGTTCACTTCTAACACTCTGATCCTGGGGTAGTGGATCGAGTATGCCCTGTATGGATGCTATATCTGTTACCCACCATATACCGACAAGGATGCAGGCGTATGAAGTGGACTTTAATGATCTTAGTGACCACGCAGTACTAAGTGCACATATTCAAGTAAAAGACACGACGATATAGGAAGCATGGATCGCGCAGTCTACGCCTAAACTGCAAGGAAATCGAATCAGATGGTCAACAGAGCAAACATGAGACTTATTAAACACACGGGCAGCAAAGGTATTATGCCCGCTTGGGAAAAGGAGAGCACAAGTAAGATCACAGCATCTGCAATCTATGGTAGTACTCTGACGAGGCTCACGGTGGGCGTCCACATAGAAAGACACACATGAAAGAAATTATACCACAGAGATGCACGTGCTATCAAACGCTCTGAGAAAATTAATGATTACGACAATAAGTCTGAACTCAAATCCCTGGGTATCCACTGTAAGCAGTGGTGAGAGACACACAAAAATAGCAAAGGTTCTTCGAACTGGAAACTGATCTACCGACTAATAAAATGCCATGATGAGAAATAACTCTGGTACCTCTACCGCAGATTCATTTCTGGCTTAATATCGAAGGAAATCATTGCTGTTGCGGAGGAAAATTGGTGCAGATATGTAGAGTCGCTATATTGGGAGAGTACATCATACTGTCATGCATCAAGAGTGGGTGAGACTAAGAAATTGCTGGAAGGGATTACATTTGAGGTCACAGATATTAAATAAATAATGATCAAACCTAAGCCATCGAGAGCGCCATGCCCGGGCGACCTGGCTAACATTGTCATTAAGAAAAACCTGACAGCTTGGGCGATAATACTTTGTGAATGCTTTACCCAAATCATGACAAGTGGGATCATTCCTGAAAGCTGGCACCAAATAATACTAATCCCTGTACATAAAAAAGGCCGGATGTTTGAGCCCTCTAATTACTCACTCCTTGCTCTGCTCAACAGCAGCAGTAAGATCTTAGCCACTATTCTGTTGAAAAAACGTAACCAATGGGCTGAATGTAAGAATCCTTTGAGCCCCAGGCAGACTGGCTTTCCGCAGTGGATGTGGTACAACTCACAGTATTTGGGCACTGCAGTGACTGGTGGCAGAAGAAATCCGCAGACAACAAAACTGTTTATACCTCTGCTTCGTCGATTACTCTGCACCATTCGACTGTGTAATACGAGAAAGACTGGGCAGTAAATGAACCAAATGGGGAATTGATACATCACTGCTGCACTGTATTAAAGTGCTTTATACCAACACCAGTGCATCGGTCAGAATGACATAGGAAGGAGCCTTGACTTTTACCATAAATACCAACCTGGGACTAAAGCAGGGCTATGTACTGGTACCAGCCTTGTACAACATGTATGTTTCAGATCTTAGTAAATATTTGGAGGGATACCATAACTTTCCACCTAAAATAGCCTGGAGACCTGTGTGTTGGTTGGCATTCACGGATGATACGGTCCTTATAGACCAAATCCCGCTGGGCATACAAAGAGCAATAGATGTATTGTACAAGCACGCTAAAGATAATGGCCTAAGGATTAACGAAAGTAAGACTAAGGTCATGACCAGAAATAAGCATTGTAGCCCTACCTACAAATGGATGACGGATCGACAACCACCTGGAGGGGGTAAATTCGTACATATGTCTTGGTCAGCCAATGTGTATTTTTCCAAGTTACTCTCCATGCAAAGATTATGGACAGATGGCAGGTCATGAAGAATTTCCCAAACAGGTAATGTGGAGGCTCAATAGAAGGCCTTCTTGAGGTATATTGCGAGGACATTATACAGTGGATTATGTATGGATCGGATACTCTACCAAGAAAACACATTGGATGACTGAAAGGGCTTGAATAGAAATTATTACACTCCATTCCGGGACTTAGAAGAACGTTTGGAGAAAGGAGCACAGTTTTTGTGCCAACTATATTTTGACATAGAGTTCGGGTATTTGGCTATGACAAAAGGACGAAAATAGTGGTTCAATCACTTGTTTTTAAACTTTATTTATTTAATCATATTTTTGGTACAGTGAGTCTTTATAAAGGTAAAGTTGAAAATCCTTAATATCTGAGGCCTCTAGACTTGTTTCACCAGCAAAGAGAATGCTGGTTCATCAGGAGGAGATATAAGGATAGGTTTTGTGTACAGTAGAAAAGTTCACTGAGCTTGTTTCCAATTTCCTTGGTGAATCTAATGATTCATGGACTTATCCAAATAGAACAAATTAGATGATTGTAAAAGTAATTTCTTGTTCAAACGAAGGATGCCATATTTGGGCTCAACATCAAAAGGGGGCGGGGCAGTCCTTCCTGTCAGTTGGGGTGCCCTAAAGAGGATTTGTCTGTCCGGCAAAATCCTTTCTTTCTCCTCATAGAAGAGGCAGAAGCAGCGAGCCGGTATCATTCATTGTGTTGAAATGACGGTGTCCATTTTGGGACTACCTAAAACAGTACCGCTAGAAGTACGTCTAGAATTGGGGCTATCCTCCCAATATACGTACTGGAAAATAGCAAGTTGCAAATTATACTTAAAAATATTGCATGAGGAAGAGAAATGGGATACTTTGTTAACTCTCATGGCAAAACACATTAAGTGTGGGTTTGGCAACCAGACGTTTGCAGAATTGGCAAATACTACTTTAATACATTTGAAACAATTAGAGCTTGAAACCCCCACTGCAGTGGAATTAAGGTAAAGGCATTAAACTGCGATAGAATACAGAGCATTGAATACTCAGCAAAGAAGAAAAGATATGCAGAGCATACATTACAAGCACATCGAAATGGAGTTCCCAGACCTTACCTTATTAAGTATTTCTGGCCTAAGCTACAACAATGTATTGTATATTTTGTATTGTATATTTGCGATCAAAATATTTACCAGTGTATGAATATACAGGTGCATGGGCTGGTGTGCGAGAACTACGTAATTGCTGTTTTTGTAATTGTCAGATGGAAACTACAAGACATATTCTGACAAGCTGTTCAGAATTGGAAAGCCTATACCTGAAGGGATACTTTGAGTTGTGTAATAATGAAGCGAGCATACAATCGGATCCACTTTGGTCTATGCTGTATTCTGCAGAATCACTGGTGATCACGGCTGCAGCATACTATATTTAGAGGCAGGTCCTACCCAAAGTCAGAGAAAATAGGGGGCTAATGTATGCAGCTGTTAACAGAATTGGTAATAGCAATAATGTTAAGGCTATACTGCTCGGACAAGACTTGGCTGAAAAGCACTAGATAGGGACTTCATTCACCCGTGGCATGATTGGTAAAATATATTAACTATATGAAGTAGTATTATGAATTTATAGTGTGATACTAATTTTTATATGGAATCCAGAAGTGAATAAGAATTTGTCTATTTTATGTAATGGTTTTATGTAATGTTTTATGCAATATTTTATAAATGTTTTGTGTAAAAGGCTTTTGTCATATGCACAGAGTAATAAAAAATAAGAACAATTACTAAAACCGCCAGAAATTGAGAAAGTACATAAAAGTAGACTTACATGGTATTAATATTAAAATAATACATGTTGTTATCTTGTATATAAAATGTTTTAAATTACTATTATATTTTGAAGATTAGTATGGTTCAGAGTGTATTTAATTGAAATATTTGAATGTTTGTTGTAACTGTGTTTTTTTGATGTAGTTGTGCAGAATAGAAATTATTGTAGCGGCCTCCATATCACCCCTTAAAGCCGTCCCTTACCTCTAATTTTATTAAGAACCTATGGAAAAGAGTCCAATTGAAAATACAAAATTAGAAATTTTGAAAAGTCCAATTACATTTTATTTATGTATAAAAGCTTTTTGAACCATATCAATTAAAGGTTCTTCAAGTTACAAGATGAATACTTGAATGTACTTGTTCAATTATTTCTGGGTATCCTTACGAAAACTGACAGATATTATGATATGATATGATATGGTATTTATAAAGCGCCTATACACAAGTGTGTCAAGGTGCGAAAGTATGTACATGTAGACTTACATGTTATGACTAATACAAAAATACATTTTCTGAACTTTCATTTTGTTTTATTGATGTTGGTAGTTTTAAATGTTTTAATTAGTAAACTTGTTTTAGTGTTAGTATAGTTTGTGTAGCATGAAGCAACATTTAAAATTATGTTATCTATTGTATGAATTGTTATTATTAATAGATTGATTTTTTAAAATTGCTATACCATATGTTTGTGTTTGTTGTATTGTTTTGTTGCAGGATTTATAATTATTTTGAAAAAATATAATTGTATTTTACTTTGGAAACATAAACATATTTTATTGTAATATGATTACTATTTTTAATATACTTATATTTTATTGTAATACATGTATTATCATTAAATGGGAATGACCCAAAATTATAAATATGCACTAAAATACAAATTTAAATTGGCAAATCATTTTAATATGTATACTATATTTTTAAAAACTTGTTTTAATAAGTATTTGCTCTTTAAAAACTTGTCTTAACTGATGATACTTACATTTGTGCTGACAAGTAGCAGCATTTGTTTCTCCAACTGCAATTATTGTTCCACATTTTAAGCAGCCTAAAAAAGAATAAGCATACAAATTTACCAATACTTGGTAAATTCGGAAGTGACACAGACTCACCAAATTGATATGTTTGAGGAACATTAGAAGGAACAGGTTAATTTAGCTTTTCTACAGTTATGGTTTCTTTATGTTTTCTTTCATTATTTTGTTCTTTAGTTTTACTAACTCCAGTGGAACCATTTTTTTATTGAAGTTTGTTCACTAGTTTCATTTTTTAAAACATTTCTAAAATATATCTGCTCATGTTTATTTTGAATATGTGCTAACATTGCCAAATTTGCTAAATAATATTTTTGAGGGTTGCACCTTTTTAATTTTGATTTGCAGATGGTGCAAATTACTTTTGTTACATTTCATACATCATCTGGTTCAGGAGTGCCAAAGCAGTCCCAAATCCAAGATCCTAATTTGGCAATTAAATTGTTCCAGTCGTAGTTATATCTTTTTTTATGTCGCTTTTGTATTTGCTAGTAAGAGCGCTTGAAATGCTTTTACTGCTGTCAGTAGTATTGACATTTTCTTGCAATATTTCTTCAGTTGTTAAACCTTCTGATCTATACGTTAAAGGAGTAGTAGTGGTAGGTAAATTATCTGTAAAGGTGATGTTCCCCAAAGTAATCCAGAGGTAATGCAAAATGTAGTCAAAAATGGGGTGCACAACTTGCAAGAAAAAACAGTTTTATTTTCAAATATCATACGGGAGAATCACACCGCTCTGTGGAATGGAACTGAACACCATCTCAACACGCCCACTCCGGGCTACAATATTTAAGGCATAAAACCACAAAATGAACATATTCTACAAATGTAACATTAATTTAAATTCTAACATTCCCATTGGCTATCCGTCATTAAGCCCCTAAAGAACACTATACATTAAGCATTTCAACAGGAGTTTTCCCTTCTTGTGACTGATAAAATACCACACCTAAAACATGACAGAATTTGATAGTCGGCAGAACATATGTTTGTTTGTTTGTTTGTTTGGCTCTCTTCATGGTGAGACTGATAAAAAAGCTCTACCTTAATTGGACAGTAATATTTCAGACAGTTTGGGCTGTAGCATCCCACCAAGCCAGACCAATGATACAGTGAGTGGAAATCAGCGAGGTAAAAATGTTGTTTCAACCCATGGAACACAACAATCCCATCTCCCAATTGGGCCTTTTGGCTTCCCGCCCCCTGCATCTGCTCACATTGCGACTCCCATCTCAATACATGTTGCCAATTCTGGAAGTAACCTTCTCGTTATCTTCTCACACTGAATAGCTGCATGAAGAAACGTGACTGGAGCCATGCCCCTAGAAATTAATTTACTCTACTGGCTCATTTTACCAGCACACTTTTATCCCTGAACCATGTGTGCTGCTCACAGTGAGTGCACTGTGTTCACAACCTAGTTCTATATTTTGGCAATGCTGCTGTCCTGGGCCTCCTCATGTATCTAACTGTGTCCTTCACAATAATTATACATTAGTTTGTCTATCGCCTGGGATTCCACCTGTTGCCTCTGTCTTGTTTCAGGCTCCTGAGAACTTCCTCCCTTGCAACAATTAATTGGAAACTATTCTACAGCCCCTTCCATCCTGATCTTGGCTACTTAGAGCTTTCTGCCCAGCAGCAGAAATAAAATTCAATGATATGATGATAGCTCAAAATCTGCAGCTTAACACCGTGCAATGGCAACTTTGCCAATAAGAAAACTCTTTTGAGCAACACCTTAGGCCTTGGTAGTGATGTGGCTGTCATGTGCCTTTGTAGTGGGACATGGTATTTAGAGTAGGTGAGTTTTGCCACACTGTAGGGAGCGTTCATATTGATTGCTCCATGATAAAAATATACATGAATCAAAGCATTTGTTTAATGGCTTTACCAATGGCCTGTTCTAACAATACAATCCTCAGGCTCAATACAATAGCTACAAACTACCCTTACTCAAACTCAACCTACACAATCAAAATAAATCCATACTACACAACGGCATCTAATAATATAAGCGTGAAAAAAAGAATGCAATGTAATTAAACAAATGCTTTGATTGACATATATTTTTATCATGGAACAATCAATATGAACGCTCCCTACAGTGTGGCAAAACGACACCTACTCTAAATACCATGTCCCACTACAAAGGCACATGACAGCCACATCACTACCAAGGCCTAATGTGTTGCTCAAAAGAGTTTTCTTAACTTGTACTTGCACACCTGTTTAGGATGTTGGCTTTGCATATTTACATATCTTTTTTTCTTTTTTTTGTTTTGTGGCCCATGCTAGTTTTACATTTTAATATACTACTGCTTGAAAGTGAAGCGGTTTGCTGATGTTATAGGATTTGGCATTAGCACAATACTTGTTTTACATTAAGGTATGTGAGAAGTTTTAGTTTTTGAAATAGAGTAGTCAAAGTGCTGCAATGTAGTTTTGTGTCTTTGGTTGAATAAAAGTAGAGTACGCAGTTGAAATAGTAGTAGTAACAGCAGTAGTAGTAATAATATTGAATGTATTTGTGTTCTTTTTGGGGATTTGTGGTCATTGAACTGTTGGAATAGTGGTGTGTTTATTATTAGGTGATGTGTATGTGGTGTAACAGTACTTTCAATTATTGAAGCAGTGCTAGAACTAGTACTAGTATTTCAATAAAAGTCTGTACTCTAGAAATACAGTGTTTTAAATTAATTTTAATTTGTTGACTTTAGGTGTTTCACTTGGTGAATGTAATTAATGAGGTGTGGTACATGTAGCTTCAGTGGTAACATTAGGAGTATTACTATTGGGATATAGGTGGTAAGACTTCGACCAGTGCAAGAAATGTTGTTGTTTCTGTTTTAAGTTGTTCTTTTAAAAATATATATTTGACTACTTCTTCTGTGAGATTACCAATAGTTGGTATAGTTGTTTAGTCATCTCTGGAAATGTTTATTTCAACAACCTGTTGGCTAGTGATATGTGTGCTTTTATTTTCCTTTTTATGTTCTTTTTTAGAGGAATGTTGTGGTATTTTTCTTTGTTTTCTTTTTTCTTTTACCTCTTTCTTTTCACGCTGGTGTTTATGACGATGTTTGCGTTCTTGTTTCCTCATTTTGTCTTAATGTTGATGTTTCACCTATACAAAACAAGACATGTGTTATAATAGGAAAATCTTTGTAGTTTAATGACAATTTAACAATAGTGACATTACATGTATTTCTTACTGTAAAATATGCAATATTTGAAATGTTAAAATCAATAAGTGACATATTACAAGATTATGTTTGAATTACTACACATAGTAGTTTAAGCATACAGTTTTACAAACTGTACATTATGTTTAATGCGGGTACATCCATATATTTACACGCTGATGATGTTATTTGTACTGTTCAACATAAACACTTGTTGAAGCTGTTAGTAGTAATTTTATGAATTTAACAAGAGATGAAAGGAAAGTAGACATTCAAGAGTAATATGTTGTATGTATGCTGATGATGTTATACGTAATGTTTAGCATACACAATTGTTGATGCTGTTACTAAACATTTAATGAGTTAAACAAAAGATGAAAGGAAAGTACAAGTAATATATTTTTATCCAGGCTGATGATGTTATACGTACTGTATGACATGCACATGTGTTGAAACCTTTACTAGAAATATGAGATGTGGAACTGTTTGACGTACACACATGAATACACTTCTAATGTGGACCATATACTGTCACGCTTACCTCTGGTGCCCTGCAGGAGTGCCTGGTCCGGACTGTACTGCAGTGTGGCCCCCGCACCGGTCCCCTTCGCCTGGTCTTATATCCCAGCCACACCTTCCCCTCCCCCCGGCCGGATGGAGCGAAACCCTCCAAGAGACTGTGAGGTTGGGAGGGTCCTGGGTGTGTTCGGGACTTCTGGTATTGATGTTCTGGGGGAATGTCGGGTCCACCTAGGGATGAACACAGGGTAAGTCTACGGTAGAATAATACCTGGGTTTCACCACCTCCCTTCTATCCCCTTAAGGAATGAGGCTGGCTGGAGCGCGTGGGCACGGCTCACCTGTGAGTCTGTAATAAATGACTCCGGATTCTGAGATGAAAATTCCCGAGGTTATTCGTCGAAGAGATGTGAGCAGGGAATACCAAGCAGGTAAGTGTCTCAGTGATCGCCACGGCGTGTTGAGCATGGTGCCGAACAGGTAAGTGTCTTTGCCGATCAAAGGGCGGGGCTGGCACTGATGTGAGATTGTTCTCCAGATGTGGGTCCACCACTAACAATCTTGTGTCCTTCTCCCCAAGGAGGAGCAGAGTGAACAGCGTCGCTTCAACGGTGAAGCACTGAGAGAGGAGGACTGAGTCTCACAACACAGGTGAGGTATCGAGTTCTTAAGAGGAGGTTTAAAGTGCGAGGGGAAGGAGGCTGGATTCAGATGCTCACCCTGCTTGCTTTCTTACAGGGCATCGGGTACAAGAAGCGGGACTGACCTCGGCGACGAAAGACAGGATCAGAGTCCGAACTGAGGTGCAACGAAGAAGCAGCCAGGATGCCAAAGGGCGCGGAGCTGAACGGAAAACCAGGATACTGAAGATTGCTGAGGATGCAGGAGAACCATAGGGTGCCAACAGTTCAACGTAGAAGATGCTGAACCCAGGAGCGGTAAGCAGAACACTACTCCTGCTAGGAGCAGTCAAAACACTAAGCACAGGGTGCGATCCGGGGTGCGGCTTTATAGCCCTGAGCCAAACCCTGTCAGAGCTAGATGCGCAGGGGCGTTGCCTTCTTGCACGTGCCAGGTAATTCGCTGCACGTGCTGGGCTCCCACGTGCTTAATGTTCCTTGGTTCGTGCTGGGCGGTGCCCTCCTTGCATTCAGCCCTTCTTCACGGGCTGCAACAGGGTCACGCTTCCCACACGTTCGCGCCAGCCAGCCAGTATCCCTATCCAGGACCTCACTAGTGTACTAGAGGGGAATCCCCCCTTCCTATTGACCTGCCACCCTCGGGCCCTCAACGGGATCGTGACAGCACTCCCCTCCAAGGCCCCTCCAAAGAGCGTCCCTCCCGGTCCTGGTTCGTGGGGGTGATTATGGTGAAAACGGGCAATTAGTCACGGAGCATGAACGTTTTCTTTAGGTTCCCATGTTCTATCCTGTGCACTGTACCCCTTCCAGTCCACCAAATAATATAACCTTTGCCTACTGATTTTTGAGTCAAGAATTTCCCTCACCTCATATTCCTTTTCCCCTTCTTGGATTTCTATTAGGGGTGGTTTACTTAAGGAATCCCATGTCCCAGAGTGCACCTGTTTGAGCAGGGACACATGAAACACTGGGAGGATTTTCAGAGTTGGGGGGAGGTCAAGCTTTAACACCACAGGGTTAATAATGGCGCGTACAGGGTAGGGCCCTATATATTTAGGATGGAACCTTCTTGGGCCTTTTAGTTTGATATACTTGGTGGAGAGCCATACTTTGTCGCCAATCCGGTACTCAGGAGCCTCCTTTCTTTTCTTGTCAGCAAAGAACTTTTGGGTATTTTTGGTTTCCTGAAGTGTTTTATGGGCCTTTTGTAATGTTTCTTTGATAGTGGTAGGGGATGGAGTAATCCAGAGGGTCTCGTCTTGGGCATTTTACTGTGGGCACAAACATTGCAGGTCTTGACGTACTGCATCACATCTTTTTGCCAAGTAGGCCACCAGTAATATTGGCGAATCTTCCCCAAGGTTTTAGTGATCCCCGGCTGACCAGCGAGTGGTATATTGTGGTAGTTGTGCAATAGTTCTTTCTGCAGCCGGTGCTCTGAGACCTAGAGTCATCCTTGATAAAACGGAAGACCATTTTCAATGGCATGATATTCACCCTGGGCTACCCATTCCTGCCATTGATCTGGGGTTAAAGCTTGCATGACCTCCTGACGGAACTGGTCCAAAGGTGACAATGTTGGCTGGTCAACCCCAGCAGCTTGTTCCCGGGAATGATAGACACTGGTTCGGGGGGTGCATAAGCGTCCTTCCCTTTAGACTCCATCCGATGCGCGACAAGGCATCTGCTTTCCCGTTCTTGACCCCAGGACGGAACGTAATAACAAAGTCGTATTCAGAGAAAAACTGGGCCCAACGGAGTTGGCGGGATGACTGGGCGTGTGCTGTCCGTAAATACTGCAAATTGCGATGATTGGTGTAGACCATGATAGTGTGCCGTGCACCCAGCAGATGGTGGCGCCATGCCTGAAACACCGCTTTAATTGCCAAAAGTTCCTTGTCAGATATGGAGTAGTTCATTTTGGTAGGTGAAAACTTTCTTGACCAAAATGCAATGGGATGCAGATGAGTGGTTACAGAGTCTCTCTGAGATAACATAGTCCCCATCGCGACACTGGAGGCGTCCGTCTCGACTACGAATGGCAAATCTGGATTGGGATGTTTCAAGATGGGAGCGGTAGTGAACTGTGTCTTGAGTTGCCTAAAATCTTATTCGGCTTTGGGTGACCACTTGAAAGGTTTGCGCTTTCGTAGAAGAGAGGTGATGGGATGTGCTATATCTGAGAATCCTGGTATGAAGCAGCTGTAAGAGTTTGCAGAGCTAAGGAAGCTCTGCACCGTTTTGATTGAAGTGGGTATGGGCCAGTTTAGGATTGCCTCCACCTTCCTGTTGTCCATCTGAATGCCAGGCTTGGTTAAAATGAATCCTAGAAATTCCACCGTTGTAACATGGAAGTAACACTTCTCTAGCTTTGCATACAAGTGGTGCTGGCGAAGTTTCTTTAGGACTGCGGTCACATGTTGAATGTGCTCCTCTTCCGAGGTGGAATAGATGAGTATGTCATCGATGTAGACCATGACGCACACATCAAGCAAATCCCGTAACACATCTGACATAAAAAACTGAAAGGCCGCCAGGGCATTGCACAAGCCGAAGGGCATGACAGTGTATTCCAATAACCCATATTTCGTACGGAAGGCCATTTTCCATTCGTCTCCTTCTTTTATACAAACTAAGTGGTACGCCCCTCGTAGGTCTAGTTTAGTGTATATTTCTGCGTCCTTAACTTGATCCGAGAGCGTGGGAATCAGAGGTAGGGGGGATTTATTTTTCAACGTTATCTTGTTGAGCCCTCTGTAATCGATACATGTCCGAAGACCTCCTCCCTTCTTCGGGATGAAAAACAGCGCTGAGGATTCTGGGGACTTGGATGACCGGATCAATCCATTGACAAGGTATTGATCTAAATATTCCTGCAGGTGTTGGTTTTCTTTCTCCGTAAGCGCTTAGATACGGCTGCTGGGAGGCTGCGTCCCCGGTATCAAGTTGATCTGGCAATCATATGGCCGGTGTGGTGGAAGGGTTACCGCAGCTTCTTTTCGAAAAACGTCCTGGGACTCTTGATACCTGTAAGGTAGGAGCCCAGTTGCACTAGGTGATGCCGCGGCTCCCAACTTTAGCGCTCTATGTGGACTGGAGGTAGGTACAGGTAGCAAGTGCACAGACAGTCCACCGGGAAGACTACAGTGTGGGCCTTCCAATTGATAACAAGGTTATGATGTTCGAGCCAAGGCATGCCCAAGATCAACTGAAATTGCGGAGCGGTGATTAGGTTGAATGTCATACTCTCTCGATGGCCGTCCTTACGCAGCATCTCCACCTCCTCGGTGCACAGCGACACACGCCCCGATATCAGCGGTGAGCCATCCACCTGATACAATGTTGTCGATCCTTCACCGATGTTGTCCCTGAAGCCCTATTCTCTGCGCTATGCCCATACCAATATAGTTGCCGATAGCTCTGCAGTCAATGTACGCTTCCAGTGCATGCATTTGGTGGGGTTGTCCTGGTTTGATCAGAATGATAGGTACAGTATGGTGTGAGACCATGATAGTTTTAACCCCTCTCGACAAGCCGATCCCTACTCTTGCCGAGTCCAGCAGTTTTCCGACAGCTGCGTAGAATTCTCAACATCGCTTACTACCTCCCTAGTAACTCCCAAGGTCTTTTTCTTTCGTTTACCCGGACAGTCTTTTAGGAAATGGCCTGCCTTTCCGCAGTATAAGCACAACTGATGTTGCCGGCGCCTTTCCTTCTCCTCCTTAGAGAGGAGTCCCCGCGCGCTACCCAACTGCATGGGTTCGGGGGAGCTCTCCGATGGGTGCCCTGAAGCTTTGTGTGGATGAACGTAGACGGGGCGGGCTTCCATCTTGTTCCAATCTGCTTTTCTTTCTTGTAAGCGATGGTTCAGCTGAATCACCAAGTCTTTGTGTTCTGTGCAGCATGCAGGTGGGTTGACCACCTGCGCCAGGACATTTTTCATTTCTCCCCTAAGGCCCCGATAGAACAAGGTGGTTCTCTTTTCTTCGGGCCAGTCTGTGTCCGCCACCAGTCGGTTGAAGGCTGTGACATAAACCAACAAGTCTTGCGACCCTCGCCATAAGGCCAGTAGTTCGGCATCCAGGGCGGCCCCTTGGTTGTTATGGGCAAACAACTTATCTAATTCTTGCGGAAAGGCACCAAAATCATGCAGAATGGGATCATCCATATTCACCAGTGGTACTGACCAATTGGCCGCTTGGCCCCCCAAATATGACAGGACAAAGGCTACCTTTGTTTGATCTGAGGGGAAGGCCCCGGGCCGACACAAGAAGTGCAGCCTGTACTGATTCATAAACACAGCGTACTGATGGGGGTCTCCTAAGAATCGTTAAGGCGGTGCCAGAGGGACCAAATGTGGTGTAATGACCTGGATGTGGGGCCCCCTCTCCACGCCCCTTTCCATGGGTCCTGGAAGAGGAACCTGGCCAGCCTGGGAGACTAATAATCGCTTAGCCAAGTCCTCAGTCTTTTCTCGATTAACCACCACTTCCCTTTCTATGGCTTTCGTCTCGTAGCAGTCCGCATGCACCACGGCCCGCAATTCTCCCAAAAGGGTGGACAGTTGGTCCACCACTGGATCCATGGCACTTGGGCAGCGCTTACCACGTGGGCTTAGCGTTTTGTCATGCTTACCTCTGGTGCCCTGCATGAGTGCCAGGTCCGGACTCTACTCCAGTGTGGCCCTCGCACTGGTCCCCTTCGCCCGGTCATATATCCCAGCCACACCTTCCCCCGCCGGCTGGATGGAGCGAAACCCTCCACGAGACTGTGAGGTTGGGAGGGGCCTACGTGTGTTTTGGACTTCTGGTAGTGATGTTCTGGGGGAATATTGGGTCCACCTAGGGATGAACACAGGGTAAATCTACAGTAGAATAATACCTGGGGTTCCACACCTCCCTTCTATCCCGGTAAGGAATGAGGCATGGGCGTGGCTCACCTGTGAGTCTGTAATGATGACTCCGGCTTCTGAGATAAACTTTCCCCAGGTTATTCGTTGAAGAGCTGCAAGCAGGGAATGCCAGGCAGGTAATTGTCTCAGTGATCGCCATGGGTGTTGTGCGTGGGGCCGAACAGGTAAGTGTCTTTGCTGATCAAAGGGGGGGCTGGCACTGATGTGAGATGGTTCTCTGGATGTGGGTCCACCACTAACGATCTTGTACCCTTCTCCCAAACCAGGAGCAGACCGAACGGCATCGCTTCAGCGGTGAAGCACCGAGAGAGGCGGACTGAGCCTCAAAACAAGGGTCAATTCTCGAGTTCTTAAGAGGAGGTTTAAAGTGCAAGGGGAAGGAGGCTGGATTCAGATGCTCACCCTGTTGCTTTCTTTCTTACAGGGAATCGGGTACAAGAGGCTGGACTGGCCTCGGCGACGAAAGACAGGATCAGAGTCCGAACGGAGGTGCAAGGAAGAACCAGAGACCACAGTGGAATGGTGGCAGCCAGGATGCTGAAGGCTGGGGAGCTGAACAGAAAACCAGGATACAGAAGATTGCTGAGGATGCAGGAGAACCGAAGGGTCCCAACAGGATACTGAAGGATGCTGCAGACCAAGAAGTTAAACGTAGAAGATGCTGCACCCAGGAGCGGTAAGAATAACACTACTATTGCTAGGAGCAGATGAAAGGCTAAACACAGGATGCAGTCCGGGGTGTGGCTTTAGAGCCCTGAGCCACACCCTGTCAGAGCTAGATGCGCTGGGGTGTTGGCTTCTTGCATGTGCCAGGTAATTCGCCGCACGTGCTGGGCTTGCACATGCTTAATGTTCCTTGGCTCGTGCTGAGCGGTGCCCTCCCTGCATTCAGCCCTTCTTCACAGGCTGCAACAGGGCCGCGCCTCCCCACCCGTTTGCGCCAGCCAGCCAGCATCCCTATCCACCGCCTTCCTAGTCTACTAGAGGGGAATCCCCCCTTCCTTTTGACCTGTCACCCCCGGGCCCTCAACGGAATCGTGACATATACTTTATAAGATGTACATTTTGTATTCTGCTATTTTTCCTGTTTACCATACACACTTGTACATTATAATCGTAAGGACAATTGTTAAATATAAATTGTACTGTACGTTATAATAGTAAGGACATTTGATGCTACTGCTTACATTCATATTAACATTTTTTTATATAGTGATAAGAATTGGATGCTAGTGCTTACATTTACATCTGTTTTATGCAGCATGCTAATCTTACTGTTTATTGTGTACATTCTAATTTTTAGGACACTTGTTCAATATAAAATGTAATACTATTTACTGTAGACACCTGCATGTTCTAATTGTATGGACATTTGATGCCACTGCTTACATTTCTATTAACATTTTCTATCTAGTACTATTCATAGTACGCTAGTGCCTACATTTGTATTGTAATTTTCTATTATTGCTATTAATAGTACGGTAGTGGCTACATTAATATACATTTTTATCCAGCATTGCAAACATAACTTAATTTTGCGTACACACTTGTTGAAGCTATGCAGCATATGAAGCGCATTGAGTCATCAAACAATTAGTAGTACGCTACTGTTTAAAGTTGGTTTTATTATTTACAATGTTCACATTTAAACAATAGTTTCATTTACTGTTAAAAGATGATTTTATAAAAAATCATTTACTAACCTGGCTCTTTTGAATGCTCTAAAGGAGTGGTTGTTGTTGACATTTTGAAATTTGCTGCAATTAAATTGTAATACATTAATTATTTTAATGTGTTAAAATAAAAAAAAAATCACAGGTTTAACATTATTATTAAAAATGTACATACATTTGTAATGGGAACTTTGCATCTGCACTTGTCACTGTCTTCAACAGAAGCGTTTAATATTGTTAATAGGCGTGTTTGAATAAGCTGCACATTTGGAAGTGGTCCAAAGCACATACAGCACATGCATTTGTTGTAACGTAAGTTCAGCTGACTGTTTCTGTATGTTGATTGGTTGATGTAACTTTGCATGTGCCGTCTGTATGCCAATACATGTTTTTTACTTTTGCAAAGAAAGTTTGTGCTGCAGTTTTCTCAAAAGGATACATCAGTTAAGTGAATAAGCAAAAGTGTTGTGTATGTATTATGCGTACCTTTGAATATTAAGAGCCCGATTCACAGAAGCATTTTATAATGGCGCAATCCCATTGGAAAAAGCTCTGTGAATCAGGTCATAAATTGTGAAAGTTTTTTAAGAACTTTTTCTTATACATCTGTAATGCAAGTGTATTTAGAATTACACATGCATGCGTATTTGTTGTGTTGCAGCGTTAGTCCAGTCATTACACATGCAAGTGTATTTGTAGTGTTGCAGCGTTATTCTAGTATACATTTGCACAATGCGTCGTTTGAAATTATTTAAATTTTACATTAGGCATTCATGCACGTATGTTGTTTTGTATGTAATGTAAATTATTGTAGTTTACGTTTCGCATGCTCGTCTGTATATTGTTATGCAAGTGTCTACTATTACGCATGCGGTTCTATATGTATTCTTTTGGTAGTTTACGGTTCGCATGCCTCACTTATCTGTAATTACACATGCCTGCTTTATGTATTGTTCATGTGCGTAAGGTTTAAAACAATTTTCTTTCAAATATAGGGAAAAACATTGTTCATCTTTGGTGATTCCTGGGTGTATTAGCTGAAGCATTACGTATGCCGAGTGCTAACTGTTTCACCATTTGGCGATATGATGGTGGAATGGCATAACTATCGAGGTGGCCAATGTCAAGAAATTCTTGAGACACATTTTGTTTATTGTGACAATGTTGGAAAACCACCCGATTTCATTTTTGTCCATGCTGGTGGGAATGATCTTGACTACAAAGAAGACAGGCATTTCTATTAACATTAAAACTGATCTGCTACTGATAGCAGGATTATTCCCCGAAACTAAAATTACGTTATCGTGTTTGGCAGCACATAAAATGTGGATATGAGGAAGCGCAAATCATCGAAAAATCTATCAAGCCTGCATAGCTGTAAATATGTGTATATGTACATTTTCTGTTAAACACGGCCTTTATTTTGTTTTTCACTGCAACATTGAGTCAAATTGATAGTATTTGTAAATGGATGGAGTACATTTGACTAATGAGGGGTAACCAATTTTTTGGCCAGTAATGTTAAAGGCAAATGTGTGCTACTTTACTTTTGTTTTTATATAAAGCATGCAGTTTTTTATTAATTTTTATGTATGTTTTGCCGGAAGTATGTATTTCCTTACTTATGTGTATGTTATGATACGTACACAGTGAGGGCAAGTGCATATGTTGTGTGTGGTTATGATAATGCTAGCTGCATATTGTTGTTGGAATTATGTATTTTCATGCTTGAGTGTATGTTTGTAATGTGTACTGTGAGGGGTCAGAAATGAGAGATGGACACAAAGCAGTAGTGTTCTCAACATCATATATCTCAGAGACAGGTATGGTATCAAGCGAGACACAGACTCAAAGATGTTAGTTTCAAAACCTTTATTTACTAAGGTATCTGGGTTTGAGTAAAGCCTAGCTGGTCCTAACTCAAAAGGGATTGTTCTCTTAAATGATGTTTCTAAGGGTTGTCGATGTCCAAGAGTCCAAAACAATAATCGTCTGTGTCTAAACCTATGCTTGCCCTCACTCTTTACAAAAATGTGTTAGGAAGTCTTTTAAAAAAGGAAAATAGTGGTTCAATTTCCTCACCAGTTGTGGGGTGGTCAGCTTCACAGAAATGAGTTCAATCAACAAAGGGCTGTTCATCAGACCTTCTCCATAGTTCTTGTTGCAGTCTTAAACTTTCAAATGTCTTAGGTTCCTTGGGATTCTCTTCCCCAAGCTTTAGCTGTTCCAAGTTCCAAAAACACAATCAAAATGAAATATACACAGTTCCTTTGCAAGCTTCTCAGGGTTCTCGTTCCCAGACTTTAACTCATTTAGCATCAAAACAAATAAGTATTTAACTTTGTTAGGCGACTCATGGTTCCATTCCCCAAGTTTCAATTTCTTCAGTGTCACAAAGTAATAAGTATTCCACTTTGCTAGGCCTCTCAGTGTTTCCCTTCCCCAAGCCCAGGCCCCTCTTGCATTCAAACACAAGTTCAGCTGTGAGGATGTACAATTCCTTTTATATTCATTTCTTTCATACACATTTCATGTGTGGGGTGCAATTAGAGACTTTAGAAAATACCAGGTTCTTTTTTTCTCCTAGGCGTGACCACTATAAGCTGTATCCCCTCACTTTATTCCTTGCTCTTTCGTTTTCAACCTCTCACCTTCAGGTGCTTCCTGCACTCCTTTCTTGCTCTCCTTTGTTTCTTTTACTTTCTCGTGCACACTTCCACCTGTTCCTTTTCCTCTTGTGCTTCTGCACACTTTACACACACTTTCTTTTACTTAACATGCTCACTTGCACCCGTTTGTTTTCTTCTCGTGCCTGTGCACATTTTACACACTTTTCTTTCCATGCACACTTTAAATGTGTTTACTTTCCTTCTGTGCCGCTAGCCACTGTTCCATCTTTATGCTTTCCTTAAACAGCTTTCTTAAGCGTCCTCTCGCTTTCCGCTTTGTTCTGCTTTAAAAACGCAATTTCTCTTTTCCGTGTCGTGCCATTTTGCAAACTGTGTCTTTCTCCCGCTCCAATCAAACTCACACTCCCTTTCTCTCTCACTGACACAAAACTCACTGGGAGCATTGCATTGATGAGTGGTCTTCCTGGATACATGGGGTTGATGTCAGGGTCTCACCACCTGCCCCTCAGGCACCCTAGGGACAGGCACCAGCCCCAAAGGGAACAAGCATTTCACTGAACGCCAACAGCAGGATGCAGGCTGCCTCGCTCTGGCTCCTTGGAGGCATGGCTCCATAGACACGCTGCAGCCCCTCACAAACACGATTCCAGCGTCTCGGCACGCCGTTCTCCTCCAGGCTTTAGGCACTGCTACTCTCTGCCCCATGGCTTCACTGGTCCAGACAACATCCTCAGCTTGAACTCTCCTTTGTGAAAAACCACACCTTTTTTATAGTTGAACAGTGAAGTGGAATGGTCATTTTAAAATGCCTGACCCTGCCTGACTCTATTAGTGGGACAACTTGTGTTCTTTCTATAGTAGGTTGCCCTTACTTTCCCCATGTTGTTTCTATGGGCAATCGTCACTGATTCTAGTTGCATCCTCCTCGTCTCAGTATTTTCTAGAAATGGGTAGGGGAAGATGGGGTGAGATTGAAAGTATCCCATGGAGGCTGAGGGAGAGTGGGTTGGGGTATTATTGGGATTGGAGGAATACCATGCCTCACCCTTGGGTATCCTCCACCCAATCCCTCGTGTCCCTCCATTCAGGTGATCCTCTCTCACTTGCCCACCTCCAGGCTTGGGATCCGAAAGCGATGGTCCTTCCCCAACCACCTGAATGGAAGATCCCAGAGGAGTAGGTGGGAGAACACCATCAGGTTTCTCACACATCTTTATTAAGAGAAACATGGTTGGATAAAGGCCTCTCTGTTCCTATCCTAAAGAAAGTTTCCCTGCCTAGGAAACTAAAACTAAAGATCAGCCTGTGTCTTGTCGTCAAAATTATATAAACTGTCCTTGTGTAAAAACAATTCTGACTCTCACACTCAGAATGAACTACTAAGAAGTGTTAGGAAAAAGTGTCTCTGACTTATGTTTAACCAAAATGTTCAAAGGTCAAACAAATACATAAATCCACAAAATGGTTTCTCCAAAAGGCAAGTCCTTGGATCTAAAGGGTAGTTCACTTCCATTAGATTATTTCAGGAAAGATAGCACATTTCATTTTCCCCAAATAATGTTTCCTTAAGGAAGGCACAAATGTCTCTTCCAAGTAACAGTTTCTCAAAGCTAGGAAAACTGTTTCCTTCATACAACTGCTTCAAAGATGGCAAAGTGTCTCTTTTACCTAACTGCTTCAAGGATGATTTCCTTGCATAACCCCTTACCAGAAATACTTCAGAAGTTTCCTCAGATCCCCTGGTATACTCTCCTGCCAGGTATCTTTGTAAAATCTCTCCTTCTTTCATACACTTTAAGTGGACTCCCTGGTATCTCCTGCCAAGTATCCCCTTCTGGGTTCTATAGATCCCCTGGTTTACTCTTCTGCCAGGTATCATTCCCCCAAAAGGCTCACTGCCTGATATGTCCCATTTATAAGGTCTTATTTCAGTGTTCTTTTAATTTCCTAGTATAGTACATTTGTATTGCTGTACTGTCTATACTTCATTGATTCTGGATTTAACTTATCCCAAACTTCCCCATATGACCATCTCACATATGAAGACTTGTTCAAGTGCTGTTTCTTTACTTCTTCCCCAGTACCTATTTGCTTATGACAATTCTTGCTCCAACTTTCGCCATATGAACTTCTCATATATGGAGACTTGTGCAAATATTGTCTTTCAGCTTCTTCATTAACATGAATCTGCTTATAATCACATTTGCTCCAGCTTTCCCCCACATTGACATTTCAGGCATGAGAAATTGTGCAGATTTAGTCTTTTTAATTTACGTGGCCGGTATTCAAAATACTCTTTCAATTGTCTGTATACCCACTCTCTCTGGGACATCTCACCAGTGTCTCATGGCATTTCCGACCGCCTGCACACCGCTGTAGCGAAGTCACAATGTAGGAATGAAGTCCCCTGCTTGACTAACCCGCTTTCAGCTCTCCCCTCGGTCTCATTTCCACTCGCCGCTTAAGTGGCTGCTGTTCTGTTGAACCACGTCCTGCACAGCTTCTCCTCTGCTGCCGGTCTCCTCGCCGCTTCACCTTGCAGCCTGCACGCTCCTCTGGGTCTCACGCCACTCTGGTGCGGGTTGCTGTTAGCGGAAGCTTGGGAGCACCTGCCTGCTTCAGCCCGGTCTGCTCCTGAGCGTCTGCCTTCACCAGTGTTACTGACTCTCTCTTCACCCAAGCTCCACCAGTGTTACTGACTCTCTCTTTGCCCAAGCTGCGTCTCCTCTCTCGATCTACTGATTGCCAGTAAAAACCAACATTGAATGTCCCATGCAGATGTTTCACCTTGCAACAACTAGTCCACACGTTTTGCTTAGGGTTTCTTTCAATCCACATTAATTCTTTCTCCCTCTTCCTTGTCTCATTGCCTGAATCACTATGGCAGTTGCATTTCATAGGAATAACAGGACTTCTAAGGAGATTCTGTTTGGGCTTTTTACATAGGATAACAGCATCAGAGATAGGGGATGTATTTTGTGTGTTATGTATACATGAGGTATGAATGGCATTCAATCTAGAAATTGTTGTTAGGAAAGGTTTCAGTAATTTAACTGAAGGGATTGGTATAGTGACAGCACCCCATCGGGAATTTAGGAATTATAGATTCCTCCTCGTTTATAAAGGAGGAATAGTGTATTTCTCCTGATGGAGTCACCACATCTCCCCAGCAACATCCTCCCATGTGATCCTCCCTCATAATACCACCCCAGGGTAGGATCAGGTAGCAGCTGCCTTCCTCTGGCCACATGGGAGGAGATCCTAGGCTGGGGATCAGTGATGACTCCAGAGGATTCATCGCAGGACGCAGTTGGGGGTTATTGCGTATGCTGTGTGTGGCCATGATAATGTTGGCTGTGTATTGTTGCTGGAATTATGTATTTCCTTTGCTTGAGTGTATGTTGGAATGTGTAAACAGTGGAGGTGAGTGTGTATGCTGTGTTTGGTCATGATAATGTTGGATGCATACTATTGATGGACATTCTTAATGTCCTTGCTTTAGTGTATGTTGTAATGTGTATGCAGTGGGAGTGCGTGCACATGCTGTCTGTGGTGTGATGAATCTGGAGACCTCGTCCCATCTTCCCTAGGGGGAGCCACCCCCTTTGGGACTAGGCAGGTGAGCCCGCTGAGCACAACCCTCTCTAGCTGTTTGGGAAAGTGGGACCTCACTGGGAGCGACTCCCCTTTAGCGAACAAGGACTCTCATTCCCACGTGGAACTCCCTATACACAAATCTGCCTGCATTTTAGTTTTTTTATTGGGTATTTGTAAGGCGCTTATACATCAAGAAATTGTGTTTCAAAGCGCCCACAGGGCAAAGGGAAGGGAACAAGAGAACAGTAGGACAATGGAATGTGATCACAGTGATGGGCAATTTACAAAAACAATCCGACTAGGCCTTGTGAACATTGGGAGCGTGCAAGTGCAGAGAGAGAGGATGGACCGGGTTAGGGGTATATGCTTGAGGTTCCACAGAGGGGGGGAAGTAGCAAAGAGTCAGTTGCAAAGGCAACAGGTATAAGCCAAACAGTGACCACTTGGTGTCACCAGACAATACAATAAGCGCAGGGCGTGTGAGACAACACAGGCAGTGGTGCCTGATGGCAAGTTCCGGGGGAGGGCGGAAGCTGTGGGCGATTGGACAGAAGGCCATGACCCAAGAGGACAGCTAAGGGCCTAGGCCACCAACCATAGTGACTGTTGGGTTTAGCACGGGAGGGAGAGAGGGAAGGAGGAGGAGGAGAAGAGGAACATTTTGAGGTGCTTGCGGAATTTGAGGAGATCCGGTTCAAGATGGAGGGAAAGGGGGAGACTGTTCCAGAGGAGAGAGCCAGCTGAGGAAAGGGAACGGCTGCCCACCCTCTGCTTAGAGAAGTGTTTGACAAGCATAGAGATGGAGCCAGATGATCGGAGGGGTCTGGAAGGACTGTATTTGGTGAGAACAAGTTGCGAATAAAATGGTCCCACCCCCAGACAGCCTTGTGGATGATGCAGAGGGATTTAAATTTGATCCTTGCAGCAACTGGGAGTGGAGAGATTTTAGGGCTGGAGAGATACAGTCCCTGGGCTTGAGGACAAGGATGAGTCTCACTGCCTTATTCTGGAGTAGCTGAAGGGGGTGGAGAGAAGGAGAAGGTAGATTAAGGAAGAAGCTGTTACAGAAGTCCAGCCTGGAGAGTACCAGAGCTCTGGAGACATTAGGCTTCTGGGAATAAGTGAGGAAAGAGAGGATGCCCCTGAGGAGGTAGAGTTGTAAATGGGCCTTCATGACAAGGTCCAAGATGTGAGGAGTGAAAGAGAACGAGGAGTCAAAGATAACTCCCAGGTTTCTGGCTTCAGAGGAAGGAGAGGTGAGATAGCCCATTGAGGGTGGCCAGAGAGAAGGGAGGAAAGAGGGAACAGGAGTTCTGATAGGAATAATCCCAGTCTTGCTAGCATTGAGGCAGAGATCATTGGAGGTACACCAATACTGGATGGTGGACAGGCAATCAGGAATGACAGAGGAAGACAGAGGAGCTGCAAAGGGTAGTCTGAAGAAGAGTTGGGTGTCATGCCTAAAACTGGAAGTGCAGGGAGAAACTGGAGATAAGGTGAACAAGAGGGCTGGGATAGGTGTTAAAGAACCAAGGTGAAAGGATGGATCTCTGGGAACACCACAAGTGGAGATAGAGGGGGTGAGAAGAAAGAACCCAGGATAACCTGGGAGGGACCCTCAGTGCAGAAGGAGGTGAGTCAGTTCAGTTCCCGCTCCGAGATACCAAGGGTGTCATGGAGTTGTTTTATGAGGATGGAGTGGTTCACTGTGTCAAACGCTGAGGAGAGATTGAGTAGAATGGGAACAGCGGGTGAGTTGGAGTCAACAGATGCAAGCAATTCTTCACAGTGTTCAAGAGAGCAGTTTCTGTCCCCCTGGATGCTCGGAATCCAGATTGATTGTCGTGTAGGCAAATAACAAGTTCAGTATGCTGGGTCAGCTGGGGGAAGACCAACTGCTCCAGAGGTTTCCCAAGGAAGGGAGTGATAGAGATGAGGTGGTAGTTAGCCAGACATGAGAGGCCTGCAGAAGGCTTTTATAGGAGGGGGCACACAAGGGAGTGCTTGAGGAAAGAGGGGAAAGACCCAGTGGCAAGAGAGTGATTGCAGAAGTCTGTGAGTGCACTGGCAAAGACCCAATATTGTTCCTAATAGTTCTGGAAGAACAGGGGAGACCTGTTTGGAAGAGACCTTCATAGAGCAGACAACTCTAGTGACCTTGTCTGACGTGATAGGAGAGAAGGAGGATAGAGTGGATGAGGAGGAGGATGGGACGATGGTAGCAGGGTGATTGGTGAGGGAAGAAGTAAGAGAGATAACTCAGGGTGTCCTGAGTTTTAGCAGTGAAGTCAGTGGCCAGAGCAGTGCAGAGGGCCTGGGAGGAAAGAGGAGAGGTGGAGACTGCAGATGGATTAGCTAATTCCTTGAAGATTTTAAAGAGTTCTGTTGTGTTGTTAGAAGCTCCAGAGACGCAGGCCTGGATGTGAGCCCTCTCCTTGGAGTGAATGCAGAGATGATATTGCCTTTGGAGAATGCAACAGGCCAGTTTATCAGAGGATGAGCTTGAGGTCTGCCACTTCCGTTCAGCAACCCAGCACTTGCGTTTCAAGAGTGCTATGTCAGAGTCGTACCAAGTGTTACGCTTGGTGGCAGGTTTCAGATGATCCATATGACAGGGGCAAAGATATCGAGAGTGTTAGAGATAGCGAGGTGTAGCTTTCTAAGAGTAGAGCCAGTAGTTGAGTCGGTACTGGGAGGAAGGGGGGATGAGGGTGGAGGCAAAGGTAGCAACTCACACTCGTTTCATCAGATGGATGTTTGCAAACACGGCTGGCAGAGCTGGGGGAGGTTCGGACAGAGGGATGAAGAGGGCCCAGGTGGGAGGAGAGGAGGGAGTGGTCAGACCAGGAGAGTGGGGTAGAGAGCAAAAGATCAGTATGGATGAAGGTATCACGGGTGTGTCCAGCTGAGTGGGTAGGATCGGAGGGGAGAAAAGAGAGGGAGAGAGAGGTGCAGAGGTCACAGAAGAGAGTGGAGGCCATGATTGAAGAATCCAGGTGGATGTTGAAGTCATCCAGGAGGTGGAGTTTAGAGGTGGAAGTGAGGAGAGAGGAGATAAAATCTGTCCATTCTGAAAGGAAATAGGAGATCGGGCCAGGGGCCTGTAGATGGTAGCAATGGACGAAGAAGAGTTAGGAGAGATGCCAAGCTTGCGGACCAGGCTTTCAAAAGAGGAATAGGGCTGGGTGGTTATGCGGGACGAATGGACCCAAGGGGTACGGGGGTGGTACACCCGTTGGAGTGGCAACGGAGGTGCTGAGAGGAAGGAGGGATAGCAGGAGCGGGAAGGACGTTGATGAGAGATGGCAGGTGCCGGTCAAAGAGGAGGAGATTGGGTTACGGACCCTGTACCATGGTAGTGCTGTTGTGATAGACATTAATGATGCACCGCGAGGATGAGAAGCCAGCCAAGAGAACTTCCCATTTAGTGCCGCCTTTAATAGGAGAGGAAGAGGAAGGGGAGAGAGTGGAGATCAGATGTGGAGTCCATAGGTCCGGAGAGGGGACAGAAAAGAGGATATCGGTGCCAATCTATCTGGAAGTGGCGCTGACATAGGTGTCTGCGATAAGTAAGCCAGGGTTACAAGAAAGATCTTTTTGGAACCTTTTCCTTGCAGACCTATTGAGAGAGGGAGGATAGGTGATAGAATAGTAGTTAGAGTAGAGAGGAGAGATGGAGAGAGCCATACAGGAGGGTCGAGAGGGGAGTAAAGGGAGAAGAGTAGATACTGCACAGGCACAAGACAACTCACTAGGTGGCCTAGCAGCTGAGGTAGTGGGTAATTGAAAAAGCACATCTAATTTTGGCTTTACTAAAGAGGACTCAAATAGAACAAAATGGAGAATGCAGCAATTTAAAAAGCACACCTAGATGTGGCTTTGCCAAAGAACACTAAAATAGCACACAGTGGAGAATGCAGCAATTTGAAAAGCACACCTAGATTTGGCTTTGCCAAAGAACACTAAAATAGCACACAGTGGAGAATGCAGCAATTTAGAAAGCACACCTAGATTTGGCTTTGCCAAAGAACACTAAAATAGCACACAGTGGAGAATGCAGCAATTTAGAAAGCACACCTAGATTTGGCTTTGCCAAAGAACACTAAAATAGCACACAGTGGAGAATGCAGCAATTTAAAAAGCACACCTAGATTTGGCTTTGCCAAAGAACACTAAAATAGCACACAGTGGAGAATGCAGCAATTTAGAAAGCACACCTAGATTTGGCTTTGCCAAAGAACACTAAAATAGCACACAGTGGAGAATGCAGCAATTTAGAAAGCACACCTAGATTTGGCTTTGCCAAAGAACACTAAAATAGCACACAGTGGAGAATGCAGCAATTTAAAAAGCACACCTAGATTTGGCTTTGCCAAAGAACACTAAAATAGCACACAATGGAGAATGCAGCCATTTAAAAGCACACCTAGATTTGGCTTTGCTACAGAACACTAAAATAGCACAGAATTGAGAATGCAGCAATTTAGAATGCACACCTAGATTTGGCTTTGCTACAGAGCACTAGAATAGCACAGGATGCAGAATGCAGCAAATTTTAAAAAGCACACCTAGATTTGGCTTCGCTAAAGAGCAGCAGCGCAGCGTAAAAAAAGGGTTAGGCAGAGGTAGGCAGCAGAAGCAGGCTAAAAATGAGATGTAAACTAACAACCATGTCAAGTGGGAGGAGAGAACAGTTAGCAGTGAGACGGGGGAGGCCAGAGTCAGGTGGCAACCCGGTGAAGAGTGTTGGCACAAGCAAGTGATCCAGTGTGCTTACCGGCACAGGGGTGGTAGCACATTGTTCATGCACTTGAATGCAGTTAGATTATTCTGTGTGCAGTGCTGGATGAGAGGGTTGCAGGTGCGGCAGCATGGGGGCGGGGGCTCCTTCCAGTGCCTTCATGCAGGGGCCGGCTCTCTCGCCTGCCGGCTCCCGATAGGCCGAAAAAAAGCACTTGTCAGGCGAAATCAGGAGCTTTGATGTGGATGCTCCATGGCAACCCTCTGAGGCACTCCAGTGCCGAGGAAGATGGCAGCCATTTGCTAAAGTTGAAAAGTACAATGAGGCCCACACGCCAAAGCTTCGAAAAAGTTAAAAAGGCACACTGCGAAATTGTGCAGCGCTTATGCAGCAATTATTCTTTTGCTGCAATTTTCTTCTGCTGTTACATGACAGAAACGGTCAGAACACAATAGCTGTTCATCACACGCCCTGAGGGGCTTACCTTAGTGAGATGTTGCACCTCAGCCCTCTTGTGCAGAAGGCTCCAATGGGGAGGTGGGGGGGCGGGGAGGAGGCAGCGACCACCACGCTACAGGAGGAGGAAGGCAGGATAGGAAGGCAACAGCCATAACAGGGGCCTTGATGAAGGGCTTTCGTGCAGTTGCTGGGTCTCTTTCCTGCCGGCTCCTTATAGGCCGAAAAAAGCACTTGTCAGGCCAATCAGAAGCTTTGTTGTGGATGCTACATGGCAATGCTTGGAGGCACTCCAGTGCCGAGGATGATGGCGGCCCTTTGCTAAAGTTGAAAAGTACCATGAGGCCCACATGCGAAAGCTTGGAAAAGGTTAAAAAGGCACACTGCGAAATTGCGCAGCTCTGATGCAGCAATTTTTCTTCTGCTGCAGTTTTCTTCTGCTGTAACACTACAGAAACGGTCAGAACACAACATCTGTTATCATACGCCCTGAGGGACTTACCTTAGTGAGATGTTGCACCACAGCCCTCCAGTGCAGGAGGCTCTGCTGGGGAGATGGGGTGGGGAGGAGGCAGCGACCAGCAAGGTGCAGGAGGAGAAAGGCAGCTACATGGGTGTAAGAAATACAGCGCTACTGCTAATGATTTGATTCAAGGTAATGGTGAACTTTCCACATGCTTGACAACCTGTCGTGAACAATACGCCCTTTCTGAATAACAGAGCAAGAATAAAGGGCCAACAACCCTTGAATGGAGGAGGAGAAACCCAATGTAGAGTTGATCCTCAGACATGAGAACGTCAGCAATGGGTAGAGCCGTACAGACCAGCGGAACCGGCTACAGTATGGAAGGAGGTGGACACCGGAGGGAGACGCCAAACACCAGTGGAGGATGCGCGCACGGCCTGAGAGGCAGAAGCTGGGCAGAGCGAATGGACCTGGAGGGGTGACCATGTACAGGACATGGTGGACCTGTAGGCTGCAGACGCTGGGTTCAGGGATGAAGGGAGTACTCTGTCCCCCACTGTCAGACCGAGGGCCAGTGAGAGAAGGAGAGAGCTGAGAAGAGCGGGATGCGAAGACTGCTAGCTTCCAGTGCGGAAGAGCGACAAGCCGGGGAGAATGCTACCATTGCTTATGAGACAGACCCGTACAGGAGCAATCACTGCTACAATGCAGAGAACGAGCGGAGAAGAGGTGTGGACCACCCTCGCCCAATTCAAGGGTCATAGGGACCTAAGAGAAGAGAGAGAAAGAGACAACTCAACGTGTTACGGGAGCCCGAGAAACCCGAGCAGCACAAACCTCCGGAAGGGTTACAGGGACCCATGAAGACTAAGAGAGCCAGAAGGAGAGAGGGGTCATAGGAACCCTAAAGAACTAGGTGAGATATTGGCAATGAAAGGCACATACCATGGGAGCACGGAGGCACCTGAAAGTTGGTCCAAGTGTGGAGAGATCAACCATGTGGTGGAAAGAGATCAGGGAAATATCCCTTCCCTGAAAGAAGTTTGGACATTTTGTATTTCTAGGAATTTGAGACTTTTTTTGAACTTTTGGGGACCTTTGAGGAACTTTCGATGGACTGTCAAGAACTGTGTTTTTTTAGTGGAACTTTGTTCACTTCTGACAATTGGATCCAGACCCGGGATGGATTCCTGGGACAGCCAGAGACACCTTTGTGAATAACCAAGAGTCCAGGGCATGCAACCTCTTTCTTTTACCTTTTTGGTAAGTGGTTGGACCAGTTTAGGGGATGGGTTTGGACCGAGGACTGTTTTCATTTTGAACTATAGACAAACACCTTTGTTTAGTTTGGTTAGGAAGGGAACTTCCTTTTAGAAGTAGGGTCGGTGAGGTGGTTTCTTTTAAATTAAATAAAATTACATTCAAACATGTTGTTTGGTCTGAGTCCTTCTTCTGGCTTGCCACAGTGGTCATGGCAATGTTAGCTGCATATTGTTGCTGCATTATGTATTTCCTTGCTTCATTGTATGTTGAAACATGTACAACGCAATGGGGGTAAGTGCGTATGCTGGGTGTGGTTATAGGTGCTGTGTGTATGGGTGGCGTGGTGGCTGAGTGTATGGTTGGAGTGTATTTTTAACTTATTTTGTATTTCTCACAGGAGAACTTGGTTAACAGTGTGCATGCAAAATATATAGATACATGTTCAATCCTTAATATTTCAAAATTGGTCAAGTCACTTTTCAAATATGTTGTTCGGTGCACCAATTCCAGCAAAAATCTAGGCCCCTGCCAAAAACAAGGGCAATTTTGGGATATTTGGGCCGACAGCCTTTTCCTATGGGAAAACCCTGTTTTAAAAGCTGTTTTCAGACTTTTTCATGCAAGTGTTTAAAAGTTATTAAGAAAAGTCATTTTCTGGAATACCTTAGAGACTTCATCTTAACCTTTTCTATGCCCTGCACTAGCGCAAAGACATAATATATACATTTATATATATATATTCAATCCGGGAGGACACATAGAAGCATTCCAGGACCTAGTGATTAATGACTTGAAAAAAATCAGAAAGACCAAATTGAGCCACAATGGTAATCTCACCCATCATGAACAAAGTGTTCTAAAACATCTCAGCACATTGCCTGACTGCATCATTAAAACTTCAGACAAAGGTACGAATATTGTTGTGATGAACCGCGTGGATTACATCAAGGAGGCGGCAAGACAATTGAACAATCATTCCTGCTATGTTAAATTGGAAGAAGATCCCACTGCAGGTATGAATATGAAACTTTTTGACTTGCTCAATACATATAAAGACAAGGGGATACTGGAGGATGACATGTGCAAGTATTTACGCCCGAAGTTCCCTGTTATGCCCACCATCTACGTTTTGCCTGAAGTACACAAGCGCATGAGGAAGCCCCCAGGATGTCCCATTGTGACTCTCTGTAGGGCATTATATGAGAATACCGCTAAATTTGTAGATGAGACTTTGGTGTCCTTTGTGACCACACTTCCATCTTATTTGAGAGACACCAAAGACTTTTTGAATAAAATTGATGGCATTACATGGCAACCCACATACTTGCTCACCACCCTAGATGTGGTATCCCTATATACCTCCATAAGACACAAATATGGCCTGCGGGCGTGTGAATATTTTCTTCACATGCGGTCTATGAACTTTTTATCACACAGTCAAATGATACTAGACATGATTCATCTTTGTCTGACAAACAATTGCTTTTTATTCAACAGAGAATTTTATGTACAGCTCCAGGGCACAGCTATGGGGACCACATTTGCTCCTTCTTACATTTGCTCCTTCTTACGCTAATCTGTTTATGGGTTGGTGGGAAAAGTTTGTTGTATGGAGTACAGATAACAAATGCAACACAGCTAAAATAATACTCTGGCTGCGGTATATAGATGATTTATTTATCATTTGGGACGGAACTAGCTCAGAGTGGCTTGAATTCGTCAAGAAATTGAACACCAATGAACTAAATCTCCAGTTTACAGAGAGCCACAACAAGACTGCTATCATGTATCTGGATATTCTTGTTAAGGTGGCTCAGAATGAACTTGTCACAGAACTTTATAGAAAACCGACAAGTTTGAATATACCGCTACATGCCAAAAGCAATCATCCCACCTCCCTTAAGTGGAGCATACCATATGGCGAATTCAGTCGCATTAGAAGGAATTGCTCAAAGTTGGAGACATTTCATGCAGAATGTGCACATATGGCCCTAAAATTTAAACAGCGTGGCTATCCAAAAAGAATACTTGAACGAGCCTATTACAAAGCTAGAGACCAGGATCACTCCTCACTTTTAATAACCAAAGTGCAGCCACCATCAGATATGTGTAATAGTGAGACTCGACTCATCCTCACTTATGGCATGACTTCCCAGCATATACGACAGATCGTGCGGAAACATTTGCATGTTTTACAGCTGGATGAACACTTGGGAGTGATTTTGGGAGACAGGATGAACATTACATTCCGACGCTCTATTTCCCTTAAAGATAATCTTGTCTCTAGCTTCATGAGCTCATTGACTCCATCCACTGGCCCAACCTGGCTCCATACACCTACCGCAGGCTTTCACAAGTGCAGGAAATGCAAGGCCTGCAAGTATGCCAAAGATGTCTCCAATTATGTACACCGCATTTTGGCAAAGAGTATTTCCATCGGATCACGAATCACTTGTGACACAGAGTACGTAGTTTACGTGCTCGTCTGTCCCTGTGACAAGTGTTATGTTGCCAGTACCATAGGTAGACTTAAGCTGCGCATGCTACAGCACATCCGGGCCATCACGAATGTGGATGCAACTTACCCCATGGCTGTGCACTTTAAAGAAATACACAATGGAAAGTTGGATGGTTTTACAATATTTGGCATTCACACCATAGCCAAACATCCAAGGGGTGGAAACAGGGAATTGGCACTCAGACAATTGGAAACTAAATGCATCCTGGATTTAGTAATGAAGAAACCAAGAGGCCATACCTTAGATGAAGAACTCTATACCTTTTTAGGGACCTAATTATGATTAACTTTTTTAGTATTAAGATCATTTTTAGTAATATAGATGTCCTTCCCTCTGTGAGATGCAATTTTGCATGTCTTGTCTTTTCCAAGTTCCAGGCTGTACACATTAACTCTGTTTTAAGCCTTTGTTTTGCTGTCTAGGCATTTCATTGATGCAATGTTAGGTTTTTCTTTCCTTTCCACTGTGTCTCTCTCCTTTTTGGGACAAAATAACTATTTTTTGCTCTCCATTTCTCCTTCTAAGGCAAAGTCCCATATTGTCCTGGGTCACATAGGTTTCTTTTGGTCTGAGGGTTTGTTAGAGCTTGCACTGTTTATGAATTGGGGTAACCTTTATGATTTACATTTTAGGTTGGTTTATAGTGATTATCTTACATTGACAATTGTCACACCCCTGTCATAACAGAGGAAAATATTATGCTTAGCTTTTAGAATTTTGGCATATTGGTTTTTGTCTGATTTTAATTTTCTAATTTTATTTCTTTGAAAGTGCAAAAAGGCCACAAATAGATAAGGATATTTTTATCAACTACCCTTTCCCCACCTCCTTGGTTTAAATATCACTCCCATAGATTCCACTATACTGGCAGGCTGACACTGCATCAGGTTTTAATGCTGTGTAATCATGCTGTTCATTTTAGAAAGCGGCTGATTGTTTATATTCTCCAAGGACTGAGCACCAGGCGCCGCACCGCAGGGATTTTATATATGCACGTGAGATCTTAGTTGACTAGAGACGAAAAGTATGCACACATGATCTAATATTTAAGTCTCTGCATTAGTGGCTCCTGTGGTAGCAGCATATGGATACAGGAGTTGTCGTTTTGCTGTTTTGCACAAGTCGTATGTTTACAACTGATGTTTACAGGCACTAAGCACTTTATTGATTTGTACATATTTAACTGGGAGTTACTTATCTGAGTTAGATGCTGCTATGCATATTTGCACCAGTCAGTTTGTTTACATTGCAGTTTTGCATCAGCACTATGCACTTTATACATTGATGCTTGTATTAGTCCTTGGATATTATATTTCATGAGGGGCCAGTAACATTGCTACATGCAGACCAACATAGGCCATCTCAGTGGACACCATACACGTATGGCAGCAGCTATCATGGGCAGCACAACACAGCATTCTTTTCCATGCAGTTGGCATGTTGCATTTCATTTTTTGTCAGTAGTAATTAGGGACAGTTTAACAAGCGTTCCGATATGCATATTATATCTGTAACAAATAGAGAGACATTATTATGCTGACACTGATGGCAGACACGGATAGCCAATAATTTTAAAATATAAGGAGGTTACTAATTTGGGAGAATGTCTTGCACTAAGCAATAAATATTTCTCCTACCAATATCTGCCAACACTAACCTTGCCAGTTAACATGCAAATTGTTTAAATGCAAATTGTTAAAACGCAAAGCAGAATATGTAATACTTTTTACACTAGCATGAAGTAACAAGGTCATCCTTTGCATGTGTTAAAATGTCTGCCACGGTGGAATCAAAGATGCATTGAGCTTCACATGGGGACACTTTAGCTGGAGTGAAGGGGATAGAGACTAACAAGCTTTTTAACAGTCACCTTGACTATGTTTGCACTTTCAACGTGAGCAAGCGGTCTGTGTACCGAGAAACGCGTCGTTTTCTGGATTTCTCCTTGCCATGCTGCCCTGAAAAAATAAAGCATTACCAGTTTGGATTTATCTTGGTGTACGTGCCTCTTTGCAGACAGTCACCCAGGCTTTCTCTGCTGTTCTTGGGAGTGCATCCCGTCAACTGCTTCCTGGTCCCATCACGGATCAGGGCATTGGTTTTTTTAATATATATATATATATATATATATATATATATATATATATATATATATATATATATATATATATTAAGTGAAAAAACATTAGTTAAGAGAGCATTAAAGTGATCAGATTTAATGTGAAAAATACTGTGACAATTCCCCAGGTCTCGTCACTTCTCCCGGGAGGGGAGCCCTTTCCTGTGAGGCTAGGGAGGCGAGGCTGCTAACCAATAGTCCCCCTAGGGGTGGTAATATTCTGGAGAACTTCATAGGAGGGGACTCCCCTCCTAGGTATTAGGACATCTACCAGGGTGACAACCTACCCCACCCTACCAGATCTCAAAAATCACTTACACCACCAGCACTCCCCAGTCCCATCTTTTTGATTGATTAATATTTTATTTCTATCACACTCGTACACAAGTGTATCAGAGCGCGACAGTAGGATTATGTGTTATTGTAAATCCATGGTTGTACCGTGTGTAGAACATACTGAGATGAAGAAGAGCACAAGAAGCATGAAGAATAACCAACACCTAAGTACTGACACAAGTTCGATCACAGGAGGCATCAAGAATGCCAAAGAGACATTGACATCAGGTGTTGACGTTACGCTGGGGCGGAGTCATCACTATAAAGAAGAAAGAGAAGATGGACTAGTTGTCTTCATGGAGCCGAGAACCCAGTCGCCCGCTGGAGCCCGGGAGTTTCAAGCTCTGAGAGAAAACTAGAGGAAAGGCTGTGCAGTGGACATTAGCGGCGGGCTGCGAGAGTCCTTGGTGGGTCTGGCAGGAGCAGACCCGACTGCAGGGCTAAAAGGAAGAAGCAGTGGCGTGAGCTCAACAAGGTGGACCATTTTGTCCAATGAAAGCGCTGAGGCTGTGAGGAGCGGAGGACCGCAGAGGTACTGAGGGACTGCAGAAGCAGACGAGAAGTCCCATGGGTCACTAGATTTGTAAACCGCTCCTTTCAAGAGAGGGAAGCTGCTGACATAGAGACCCATCCCAGAAAGAACAGGTGACGAGCCGCATCCCAAGAGAAGGTAAAGGGAGGCACATGAGACCTTGTAGGGAGATAGGGGTGCTGAAGAGGAGGACACAGAGTAATCTTCCTCGTCCCAGTGGCAGTAGCAAGGCTATTGGTGGAAAGAACTGGAACCTTGACCTTGGGAGTACTCTCCCTTGTCCCGGTGGCAGCAGTAGTGCTCTTGGGGAAAAGAACTGTGAGCTGTACTTCAGGCACGATCTCCCTCATCCCAGTAGTAGCCAAATAGTTACTGAGTATAAGAAGATTGAGTTATGCATCAGAAGGAATCTCCCTAGTCTCAGTAGTGGGTGGAGAAACAGTAGAAGAGAAAATATCTGAAGAAGTCGTAATAAACCTGAGATGCAACAATCCTCAGGGAAAGCAAGGTTGTGTAATCTCTAAGGGAGGCTCAGAGAGCGATAAAAGAACTAAAGAGGCATTATTTCAGGGGAGGTTCTGAACCAGGAGAAGGGAGGCGTTCTCCTGTTGGCTGATGAACCCAGGGCTGCCAGAAGAGATATGAACTGTGCGAACCAAGAGAAGGGAGG
This sequence comes from Ambystoma mexicanum, assembly GCF_040938575.1. Classification (NCBI taxonomy): domain Eukaryota; kingdom Metazoa; phylum Chordata; class Amphibia; order Caudata; family Ambystomatidae; genus Ambystoma; species Ambystoma mexicanum. Next base: position 58,116,524 of record NC_090939.1, read on the forward strand.
TGTTCTCCTGGTGGCTGATGATCCCAGGGCTGCCAGAAGAGATATGAACTGTGCGAACCAAGAGAAGGGAGGCGTTCTCCTGGTGGTTTCAGAGTCAACAGCGGCATGAAAGATAAGAAAGATAAGAAAGCACCTAGGGACCACAGCAGTGGTGACGGTGCCCGGTACAAATACCTTTAACATTAACATTAACATTAACTGTCCAAGTCAGGAGAAGGGACGTATTGCCTCTTCTGGCAGACTCAAGAGTTGCCAGAAGAGGCAAGAACTGTACACAGAGTTCACAATCACGCCCTCATATACAGAAACACAGCATCCACACAAGCAGTCACGCACCTGTGCGGTCACACCTGGAGCAATCCAGGTGCCAGATGGAATTACCAATAAACGATCTCAGACCCAAATAACTGAACAGATTCAGAGAACAAGGCAAAATACTACTTGTTTATCAGCTCAACAAAGTAGGGAAACCTGGTGAACAAACAGACTGCAGCTCACACACTCTCAAAATACATTTCGATTACACAAAAACGTCATACCTCGATGTACATAAGCTGTGACGTCCTATTTAGTATGGCAAATAGTGAAAACCTATCAGGCAAAGGAATTGGTTAAGGGAACATATACACTTATACTTTGTTTAGGTGTTAGTATCACAATTGCTGCCCTTTATCTGGTAGGCACGCCTTGAACTACCTCTGACTACATATAATACAGATTAATAGCAGAATAACAGCAGCGGATTGGCCTCTGCAATAATTTGTGGTCCATTGCTACAGATGTCCTCATGATTGGTTGGCATTCTCTCCCACCCTTGGACATTTGGCTCCTAAGTAGCACGTAAGCCAAAAAGAAATAACAGGAGCGGGGAAGAACGTCAGACCACCGCCCCCTTGTCCAATTAGCCTACCATCTCTCATCAGCCCTAAGCCAAGTTTAAACACTACCTGGGTGTCATCTGCATTATTTGCAAAATAAATCCCAAGGGAAACAAGAAGTTCACATAGAGGCTTAGAGTAAATGTTAAACAATAGACATTCATGAACCCAGTGTAACTCCACATGTTGAAAGTATTCTTGAATACTGGGCATTGCCCTTCACCACATTAGCCGTCCTGGGCCCAAAGAATTATCTGAACCAGCTTGCAGCCTTGGTGGTACATTTACCTATCTTGATCAGTCTTTTTTCTAGGTGAGGATGGTCGACCAAATCAAAGGCAGGAGAAAGATCCAAGAGAAGAAGTAGTGCTGCATTGCCTTCCTGAATCATTTCCCTGATCTTTGATTTTAAATATAAGAGAGCAGTCTCTGCCCCAGATTGTTCATTTGCTATGGCAATGTTCTGTTGCACAAAATTCAGATATTCGGCACAAGCTATTTTGTCAATTATTTTCAATAGAAATGGTACATTTGTAATTGGTCTGTAGTTTCCAGTGACTGTTCTCCTTTTTTATTAAGGGGGTTATCCATGCTACTTAATATTTCCTGCCTCCTTAATATTTTCCGGGATATAAGCCTCTTGAAAGGAGCGGTTTACAAATCTAGTGACCCATGGGACAAGCATTGTAGCAAAGTCCTTAAAAAACATTGCAGGGAAAACGTCTCCCTTACAAGATGTTCTGTTTAACTGGTCTTAAGGGAGCTAAAGATTCAAATACTTTGTTAGTAGCTGCTCTAAAAGTAGAAGTAAAAACATCAAGGAAAAGACTCTCATCCATAGATGGAGAAGAAGCAGCACTCGAGGCGCAAAAGGCTTGATTGAAACTTTTTGACAGTTGCGATTTAGTATGGAGTGTCAAACTACTTTTGATGGTTTAGTAGGAAGCAACAGGAGGGTAACCTCAAAATGAAGGAAGAAATGATCAGACCAAATACATTGTTCCACTGATGTAACCTGAAGGTCTAGTTTTTCAACAGAATCCAATCCTGGATGTTTCCTCCATTGTGTGTAGGAGTATGAACAAACTGGGATAATCCAATAGTTTGTAGTGATAATATTAGAGATAGGGCCTCATGATCTAAGGGATTATTATCCCATAAATTAAACATTCCACCTTGAGTTTCTGTGTATATACATCCTCTGCATCTCTTCTTACTTATCTTCTTAGTGTACATGATTTCTTCGTGCTTTCATATCCTGCTACTTTGTTACATATTTTTTCTTTCAATATTTGCATATTGTTTTTAGTGTATTCTTATAACTCTTCTTCATGACATTACTTTGCTCCTATCAGATTTCACTTGTAGGTCTTCAGCATTCAGTGGTGTATGCAGACATCCGCCTACCCCATCAGTTTGAGGGTACATTCAATATGGTTGCCTAAGTGCATAATATCTTTCATATCTTCGATGAGGTAATGGGATGATACCTGGTGTCATGCACAGTGCTTTCTTGTTCTTCCAATATGACAGAGGTGAGGGGTCGGGCACTAGAGATGACGTGTACATCTGCCTTTCTAAATTCCCCCCCTCTGGTCGAGTCCTCAACCACCTCCTCAATTTCACCTTTTCTTCACACTGTGGTTTCTTCGGAATCCATATCTTTGTCACCCCACTCAGGTCACCTGCATTCTTTATGTGCTCATCTACACTCCAGGTCATATAGCAACATTCCCCAGTCGGTTTACAGACTACCCAACATCCCACATAGTTCTTGTGATCCTTGGGGTGATAGAACTCCGTTCCTGGGGGTGCCAAGGAACTTTCCTTCAGGTGCTCATGGGTGGTGCTTTTAGTTTGTGTGTGTTCTTCAGTCACATCATTCACATTGGTCATTATATTCATCCCAATAGCTTTCTTTGCTGTCTTCTTGCATTGTCCAATGATTATTCTTATAATACAGAATCCAGGTAATACCAACACGAGTACTGCTCCAAAGAACTTAAAGGCATTTGCTAACAAGGTTGGAACCCACGAGAACAGGGATGAGAACCAGTAATCTTTTTCTGTCTCATCTACTACTTACTCCATTTTTGTATGCAGGGTTGACAGCTTAATTATTGCCTCTACCAGGATTCCACTTTCTTTATCATGGGCCGATGTGTACGTACAACAGGAAGGCCCGATCTTGGCACACACACCACCTTCCATTGCTGTAGATCAAGTCCAGGACATACCTGTTCTGGAGGGTCATGGGTCTGATGGCCCTCAATTCTTCTCTAATCGCATTAAATCCTTTTATTGTCATGTTTATTGTTTGTAGTAGCTCCCACCTGTTTATCTGTAACCACATGGCATTCACTGCAGTCTGAATTCCTGACATGAATATGGCTGTAAATATTATTGCCGTTCTACTGAACAATTTGTGCTCAGCTGGAATTTCATGACAGGCTTCTATTGATTTTGCTGAGAAATAATTGTCTCTCTTTTATCGAATGAGATTAAGTGACCTCTTCTTTCTTTGGTGTGCATCCGTTTTTGTGAAATCACTGATATGGAGATCACTTTGGGGAATCATCAATGCAGGAACGTGTATGATCACTATAAAGCATATTCCTTGTGGGCAGCTTTGGGCCCTCAGGCCCAATAGTGGTCCATCAGCACGCCAGTTCCTCCATTCATTCCTGGTACATCAATTATTTACTTGCATTCTTTGACATTCATTTGCCAATAATCAATTTGTGCCCGCACCATCAACCGTGCCTATAACCCAAAAAGAAACAATTCTTTAACCAATTTTAAAGCCTACACAATAATGTTCTCTTTATTCCTTTGTTTTTATAGTCCTATCAATTCTTGCTGTCCTGCTATTTTTTATTGACACTTTAAGAATCTTACTTCACTTGCTATTTTTTCACAACTTTTATCCTTCTCTAATTTACATCAATTGTTTGGTTTTAGAGTCTGATAACCAACTAGATTACTACTATCGTTTTATATCTCTTCATTTGAACAAATCAAAGGTTTTATGCTGACATATTTATAACCCCAAACAAATGTGCACTTTAATTTTTCTTCAATCGTCTTTTTACTTTCTCTTGTAAATGTTTGTCATTTCAATTTTACCCCGTCTTGGAGTTTGATATGCATTCTTCATCTCGCCCTTGCCTCAGGAATCTCTAAGAAATATACCACTTAAAGTGTAATGTGTGCCCTTCTGCCCTCTTAGGACCAGGGATCGAGGTATCTCTCTCTTTCTTTTAAAAACAATCCTGTTAGTATATATATTTACACTTGCAATGCAATACTTCCCCTTTATTTGCCACGTTCCATGTTTTACTTACATCCGTTGCTCAGGTCGAGTCCCTCGGTATTGACTCTTCCCTAATCAAACCAGTTCACCTTCAGTCCGTGGGACGCCTGCGGGGACCGGACAGGAATTTCTTAAAAGCAGCACCTGCCAACTGTCTTGTTTTCACACGTGTGTTTTTCTCTGCTCTCCAAAGGAAACTCTGCAATCTTCTGGCTAATGGTGGAAGACGTCAAAAATCAGAGAGTCTGGATCTGGACCCATAACCCAGAGGTTGATGGATCGAAACCATCCTCTGCTACTGAAATTTGCTGTCGCACCTGGAGCGATCCAAATGGCAGGTGGAATTACCAATAACCGATCTCAGTCTCAAATACCCGGACAGTCTCAAAGAATATGGCAATATACTACTTTATTATCAGCTCAATAAAGTAGGGAAACCTGGTGAACAAACAGACTACAGCTCACTCACTCTCAAAATACATTTCGATTACATAAAAGCTTTATAGCTCGATGTACATCAGCTATGACATCATCCTATGTGGTAAATAGTAAAAACCTATCGGGCGGAGGGATTGGTAAAGGGAACATATATACTTATACTTTGTTTAGGTGTTAGTAACACAATTGCTGCGCCTTATCTGGTAGGCACACCTTGAACTACCTCTGACTACATATAATACAGATTAATAGCAGAATAACAGCAGTGGATTGGCCTTTGCAACAATGTATGGTCCATTTCTACATAGGTCCTCATGTTTGGTTGCCATTCTCTCCCAACCATGGACATTCAGCTCATTAGCAGCACGTAAACAAAATGAAACCAACGTCAGACCACTGCCCACTTGGCCAATTAGCCTGCCATCTCCCATCAGTTAAGCCCTAAGCTAAGGCTTCTCCTTTGTAGTTGACCTTGCTGACTTTCTTTCTTAGGACTTTTAAGGGAGTGTAGGTACATTGCTATTTTCATCTGGAGCTTAATGAATAGGCCTTGTTTTCCAGTCTTGCACCACGTGTGAGGTGACCACAATTATATCCATTTTGACCTTTTATTTAGTGCTATTTAATTCAATTATACTAGGTGTTATTACTCTCCTTGGCCTCTGGAGACCTGATTGCTCCTTCTTGCCTATGCTTTCTGCATCTTTAATTGTTCAATACTTGGCACTTCTAAATGTCCACTCCTTTGCTTAATCTAAGAGAAATATGTTTTGCGTATGTAGCTTATCCTCTTCAACTCCTCTTGTGCCATGCAATTGCATCTTGCCATGGCATCCTTGATCCTAAGCCAAGCAAATGCCCTTTGTTCTTTGTACGAAGCTGTTTTCCAGCGCCTGTCACATCTACAGCCTTGGTCTCTCTGCATGGAGCCTCTCGCTTACTATTCTACAAATCAGACATCCATATTTTCATCATGGCCGCTTTGTTCATGTTATATTTTCTCGTGCAGCATGCTTCTATGTGTCTCATTCTACTTTGCGTTTCTGCGTATATACATCCACTGCATCTCTTCTTACTTATCTTCTTAGTGTATATGATTTCTTTGTACTTGCATATCCAGTTACTTTGTTACTTCTGCAAACATCTTTTTTCTTTAATATTTGCATATCGTTTTAGTGTGTCCTTATATCTCTTCTGTAAGACATTACTTTGCTCCTATCAGATTTCACTTATAGGTCTTCTATGTTCAGTGGTGTCTGCAGACATCCGTTTACCACATCAGTTTGAGGGTACATTCGATACGGTTGTCTGAGTGCATAACGTCTTTCATATCTTCGATCCGGTATTGGGATGTTAACTGGTGTCATGCACAGTGCTTTCTTGTTCATCCAATATGACGGAGGTGAAGGGGCGGGCACTAGAGATGATGTGTACATCAGCCTCTCCACACCCCCAAACAGCCTCTCTCTTAATCATACACATAGCACTCACCAGAACACTTCATTCACGTAAACACAGCCATGCATGCACACATTAAAAATACAATCTTTCTCTCTCCCACAAACACACATACAAACAGACACAACATTTTCTTCATTTTAAACACTTACCTGAGAGCAGGCCACATTGGTGATCTTCTCTGAAGGCCGGCTTTCTCCCTCTTCCATCGAACATCATTAAGCTTTTGGAATAGGGTCAGGAGATGCCCTTCACTGCTCCTCCTGCCTATTCCTCTATCAGGCAGAGGGCAGGGTCAGCATCCTGACCCCGCCCCGGCCTGAGACAGACAGGCAGACGGAGGGGTGGAGAGCCATTCATATTGCTAATGGGCTGTTTTTTAACAGCGCCCGAGGAATCTTGAAGGGCTGACGACACCCGTTTTCTCCCAATGCCTTTCACTGGCCCAGGTCTAATACCCATCCATGGGGTCATTATGCACATGGCTTTATCAAGGATCACAGTGAGTGGGGGTCTCTGCTCCCGCATGTGCACAGGTATTATTCCCCTGTTCATCAGAAAACTAAGGACACAAGACACGAATCCTTAACATTCCTCTGCTACAATTTTCCTTGAGAACCCCAGGCTTTTTGGGGTTTGGAATCCACCTGAGTCACCAGACTTAAATACAATCAAAAACGGTGAGCACTCACCTAAAGGGATATTTCTTAAGGGTTTTCATAAGTCCACGAAGAAGGCAGAGCTCAGTGCAGGCATTTGCAGGTTTTGGTCTCATTTACTTACACAAGATCTTTGTGGTAGGACTGTGTCAGCAGATCTGGGAATATATTCTGGCCAAAATGCCTTACATTTTATTTTTTTTTAAATATTTTTATTGGTTGTTACAAACCTTTAAAAAAAGAAAAGAAAATTATGTACATAAAGTTCTGAAAAAAAATCTCAAAACAGCATTAGAAAATCCACAGAAGAAGCTCCAATGGAAAAATAAAAAGAAATGTGGGCAGCAAGACAAAAGGAAAGCGAGAAAGAGGGACATAAGACGAAGTTTAAAACCTTAGCGGCCCAATCACTCTTGAATTTCCAAAGTTCAAGCTATGCTTAAGACGACTTTGGTGTCATTTTCATGTTTTTCCAGTTTTTCGGTCATCTTTTCTAGAAGGACAGTCAATTTGAGTGTTAGGCTGCGTTCCACGCCTTGATATATCATGTCCCACCAATCCTCAGCGGACAAAGTTGGTCTTGCCACAATGTATTTTCCCAAGTGAATAGAGCGTTCCTGTCGCAATTGTGGGCAGAACAATGTGAGATGTTTCAGTGTTTCCTTTTCCTCCCCACATCTGGGAACTTAAGCAATTAGGGTTGAGGATCATTTATTTTTCTTGCTTCAGCTGGACATGTTCTCATAATTCTGTGAGTCCCTCGTATGTCAACTGTATCAATCCACTCTTGTTGCCATAGTAGTGATTTTACTTTGACAGGATTCATATGGAGTAACTCTCTATTGGTGCATAGGTCACTTAGAATGTCATCACAGCGTCTTATCCATTGAGACAGAATGCAGTCTGTCGGGCCTGTGTCTGCATTGGTTAAGATGTGATATTGTGGAGCTGTTGGATCAATGGTTATGTTTCTAAACTCATTCAGAGTGGACCACATTACTATTGCGTTGATGGACAGCAGACTTAGCTCGTATCTTATACAGGCAGTTGGTACACCCATTGGAAGACGCAAGACTTTGGACCAAAAGTGATGTTCAAGCGATGACCATAAGGTGTCTGGACATCCCAGGGCACTATTGGCTCCATGTGTGATTGCCGGAATGAATTTCATTTTGTAGAAATCTATGACAGGTTTTAACGAATGTTTGCCAAACTTCCTGTTGAGTATACAGGCCTGTGCTGTTAGTTGTTTACATTTCTCCTTTGTTTTCGCAACCCAAGGATACTCGTTGATACTTGAGCTAATGCACATGCCGAGGTACATGGTTTGGTCAACGCTTTTTAAAGACTCCTTCCCAATTCTCCATTCAAACTTTTTCGAGCCCGCTCTCTTTTTTGTTTTTTTGAAGATCTTGCAGAGTTAAGATTACAGATTTTTTGGAATTCACAATTAGTCCATTTTGCATGACATATTGATCAAGGATATGCAATTTCTGTTGCAGTCCTATAGGTGTTAAATCTAGTAGGACTAGATCGTCCGCATACAAGAGCCAATTCACTTAATTTCCGTTTATTTTAGGAGCGAAGGCATTGTTGTTCTCAAATGCTTCCCCCAAGTCTGAAATGAACAAATTAAATATTATGGCAGCAAGTGGGCAACCCTGTTTAACTCCTCTATAGGTTTTTATTGGCTCAGAGAGGAGACCCTGTTGATTCAGTCTCACCCTTATCTCTGTATCAGTGTGAAGTGCTTTGATGGCCAAAAGTAGACTTAGAGGGCAATTCCAGGTTGCCATTTTCTTCCATAATAGTTCCCTATCAATGCTATCAAATGCCTGGGATAAGTCCACAAATGCTAGGTAGATTTTCTTATTTACTCTTATGGCATCCATTTTCAAAATATTCAACAGTAGCAGATTTAGGCCACACCCAACGCCTCGGACAAAGCCAGTTTGTCGGAGGTCCAGATGTTTTGTAGATTCAATCCATTTCATCAGTTGATTTTGTAACTGAATTGCAAAGATTTTCCCAAGGACATCTAATAATGCTATGGGCCTATAGTTTTTGGGATCTGCTCTATTTCCATTCTTGAAAATGGGAATTACGATTGCTGATTTCCAGCTAGATGGTATGCTGGCTTCTTCCGCGATCTTTGTGAACAATAGCATGAGGAACTCAGACCAATCCTCTGGATTTTGTTTTATTAGATGGTTAGTAAGTCCATCGGGACCCGGTGCTCTTGAAGTAGATGCTCGTAGGATGCTCTGTACTATGCTCTCCTTGTCAAACTTTAAATCCCACTCAGTGAGCTTCGGTAATTTAGGTTCAATTGTTGAGCTCCTTTTTCTGTAAACCGAATCAAAGTGGGTAAGCCAATCTGCTTGCGGGACCATGTTTGTTTGAATTGCACTTTGTTGACAGTTCATGTTGTTAATCAGATTCCAAAAGTCGGCTGAGTTCTTATTACTTAGCACCGCTAACATGGCTTCGCTGTCCTGTTGGAGTTGGATGGATTTATGTGAGATTAGCCAATTTTTATATTGCTGCTTTGAGGCTTTTTTTGCATGCTGTCGCTGATCGAATTCAAGTTGTGCATGTTGTCTTAGTTCTTTCCTTAATTGCCTCTTTCTTATTGCAATTTCGTGATTGTAACAGTGTTTGGGTGCAAAGTCCAGTCTTTTTGAACCATTTTGGATGGTCATGAACTGTTTTAAAACAGCAGTGTATTCAAGGCTGGAGTCTGTTGAGTTGGTTATGAGGTTGTAGTATGAATCTGTGATCCGCTTTACCTCATATGGCCTTATTTTCAGGCGAATTCTGTTGGACTCTACTTCAACCTGGTTCCTCCAGGTATTTGGTTTCACTATGGTTGGAGAAAGCAGAGTAAGTATCAATGTACTATGGTCACTGTTTGGATCTTCTAATACCGTTAGTTCCACAGCTCGTTGGCTCAGGTTTCCAGAGATAAAGGAATAGTCTATAATGGAAGTTTACTTTCCGCTTTTCCAAGTTTTTTGTGCAGGAATATCTCCACTGGTGTTCCCATTCGCCATTGTTATGTTTCTTTCTTGCATGGCCGAACACCATTTTGCTGCCAATTTTTGCGTTATAATCGATGCTACAGAATCTTGCACATCCCTTATGCACGACAGATTCAAATCACCACAGCAAATTATGTTGGATACTTGTTGCTCGCTGTTGATCGCATCAATTAGATCCAGTACTGTGTTCATAAATTTGTATGTGCCAGCTTCTTTATGATGCCAATATATGTTGATTATGTTGAGCTGGGTTTTTTTTCCCGGGATTCGTCGAAGTAGCTTCTGCAATTGTGTGTTGAATATACGGAGTATAATTAAAGGCACTTTTCACTTTCCATCCCGAGTTTTTTTCCACCATTGTTATTAGACCAGCGGATGGTCGGCCTTTTTTTCTAGCTATGGCCGGGTTCATGACTATTTCATAATCATCCGACGGTGGGCACAGAGTCAGCCAAGTTTCCTGGAGACAAATCACTGTTTGATTCAAGGGACTTTTTTTAGATTCATTGAACAAGTGTGTGAATCCTCGGGTGTTCCATGAGAGGACATTCATATAGGGACTAGAACTTCCCTGATGGCATTAGCTGGATTGCCCTCCCAGAATGCCAGCAAGCCAATTCCAGTTTTTCGTGGTATTATTGTCATCCAAGGATTGTGAGTTGATGTTTTGCTCACTTGCAGCTGAGGAGGCTGATCCCGAGATTGTAATTTTTATATTTTCTCCCAAATTATGTTTTTCTTGTGGGGGACAATTTAGTTCCTTATTGGTTTCCGGATTGTTGGTAGGTGTCGCGATAACAGCTTTATTAGGAGGTTTTGAGCTAACATTGTTTCCAAAGGTAACCTTATAGGTTAAGGGCAAGTTGTTATCCCTTGTTTCCATTGCCTTTGTGGGACAGGGGTCCGCAACATTATTTTGAGAGACCTCATGGATATCAAATCCCAAGGATAGCAGAAAGGGAACTGCATTTAGAAGTAAATCACAGACAAGTTTGGAATTTATATGCAGTCAGACTTTGTCATTCTGATGATCATTAATGAAGTCCACTGTTTGAATATCATTGGACTCTATTGACTGCAGTCCAGGGACATGATGTAGAAGCCTAAGGACATTGTTTCGGTTCAAGGTTAGACCATCTTTTGTGTCCAGTATTCTTTCCAAGATTAGCATGTACTTCGCTGATTTTCTCAGTTTGTCTTTATTTACGAAGATGTTCTGTTGTGAACTTCGTTGATTTTTATTGGCCAAATTTGATGTCACAGATGTTTTGGGATCATTCAGGATAGGCTGGTTTGTACTAGCCTTATCAGTCATGTTAAGTTTTAATTTAGCAGTTTCTTCAGTCTGCGATTTGCTGTGCTCTTTCCAGCAAACTGAGCTGATTTCAGATGCAATTTTTTGAGCTTCATTCCGCGCACCCAGACGACTTCTTTTTTCTGCCATGGTTTCAAATTTGTTGGAGTTTTCAGCGGGGGCCAAAGGAATCTCTTCTGTTGGCGGGAGTATTAATTCGCAAACTCGCCCGTTAATAACAAGGGGAGCTCCATTCGCAGAGATTGGCCGAACAAATTTTGCCAAAGCCTCAGAACATGTATTTTTGTGAGCCGACTCCTCTTCGTCTATTTCAGCATTTGTCACATCTTCATAGACTGATAAATTTAGGAGCTCTTGCTCATCAATTTCAGCACTTTCGTCAAGCACAATTGTCGGTTCAGAGGCAACAGGGCACTTTTGCATGGCGTCCATGTTGGTCTTTTTGGGTGGTTCGTTTACTTTTTCTGTATTAACAAATACATTAACTGATTTTAGATTCCTTAGAAACTTCCTTGATCCCATGTTGTTGCCTTTTCATTTGCATTTTTGATTCTTTGATTTTTTTTTCCTGCAATTTGTTTACGTCGGCAATATGTGCTTTCTGGAATATTTCATAGGTTTTATCTTTTATATCTGAACAGCAGCTTTCTTTTTGTTGTAAAGGTCCAGTAATTCCTTCAGCATTTGCAGACGTGGATGGTACTGAGGTACTTACATCCGACAAATTGTTTTCAGGGGGGATCGATGGATTGTCTGAGGGAGGTTTCATTGAGGTTTCTGATTGCTCAATGGAGGGTGATGTGATGTTTACATCTGACAGACTAGTAGCAACATCGGCTACCATGACAATCGGTGGTAGTTTCAATGACGATTTTGGTTGAGTCACAGCCGAGGGATTAACTCCCTCACATATAGGCCTTTCATTCGCCAAGGGAGCCGTATAGGGAACACTCACATTCGACTGCTTTGGTTGAGGCCTGGGATTATTTACCCCCTCTTGTCCATTCATTGTCGAAAGTGGGTCAATTGACCTTGACGACTTTCCAGGATCATCATTACGAGGAACACAGCCATCCTGTACAGTTGGTAAGATACCCGCCATTTGTGATGTGGGCTCAGAGCCCCAAGAAGCTGGATTTGACTCGTAATACTGTCTCTCTGATGTTGGTGCTTGTTTCAGCAGACTTAACGCTTCTAATGTTATTTCAGACATTAGACGTTTGTCGTCAATGTTTGAGCGTTTTTGATCCGCTAAATCCTTGGTTAAGGCTTCAAATCTTTGGATATAATCCAGCATTTTGGTATTTCCTCCATTGTGCGACAATTCTGCTGCTACAAGCTTAGAATTTGACAATGCTGCAAGTGTAGTTAGATCTTTGACGTTGTCATTTAATTGCTCGTAAAGTTTGAGCGTTGGAGCCATGGCTATGGTCAGCGACAACAAAACAAACGGTCTAAGATCATTTAAAGCTTCTTTCACAATATTCTGCAGCTTGAGGTCTTTCAATGTTTGCGAGGCAGATTTTCTGTAATTGGAAGGTTTCCCTTTGGGAGGCTGATGTGTAATAGGGGAGACATTCATCGATTCGTCAAAAGATGAGCAGTCAGACAACTCCTCATTGCTTCAAGATATGGCGAGTCTTGTGTTGATTTTCCTGTGACATCTAGATGATGCTGGCGAGGTTTGAGTGAAAGAAGTTCTGCTCCGGTGTTTCCTGTTTTGGGAGCATGGTATAGGAGGCGATTCACTGGAGGCAATTTGTCTTCTTTTTCTAAGGCCACTCGGCCATGCGCTTCTTGGACGTACGTCAGACTCAAGCTCTTTTGCTATAAAACAGGTCTCAATGGTAGTGGGTTCGCTATTAGGATCAATGTCGTTTGATGTTGGTTTGGCATTCATTGAGCTGTTCATTTTTGTTAAGTCCAATAGGAGTTTATTCACTATGGCCAAGGAATTGCGTTTATCATCATAAGGTGTTTTCGGATGTTTAAGGTCTGTGTGATTGACAGGAGGATGACTGCATTTAGCTTCTCTCACGCCTCGTTCCTCTTCTTCTGTCGTAACTACAGACAAGTTGCTCTTCAAAACTTCGTTGGCAAGGGCTCTTTCATCCGCATTGGAGGAAGTTTTATGGGATGGCATGGAGCTGGGGGCAGACGGCAAAGGGTGGGAAACTTTAGACTGGGGGGACAGTGAAGGACTTCCCAAGCGCGGGGACATAGGCAGCAGTGAAGTAGAGTCAAAAGTGCATTCAAGCCAGGAGCCAGTAGTTTCGGAAGTTAGCCTTTGAGATTTGCGGTTGGTTGGGACCCGCATATCAGCAGCTAACAATGCTTCTCCCGGGATGCACACAGGCACTGCCATGTCAGCCGGCTGTGCGCATGAGGGTTGATCTCCCTCATAACTAACAAAATCGCCTGCAGAAGACGACATGTCCACCGCTTGTGCACCAATCCCGGGGGAATAACTTGCACTCTTGTTCATAATACTTAACAGTGCTCCATTGCCCTCACTCCCTGCCTCGCTATCACCAAGCCCCCATTCATTTTCCCTGAAGCTGGAGCTAATGATAGCATTTCTTGTTTTTTTCGAGTTCAAAAGGGTATCGGGAGAGGGGATACAGTCTGGCTCAATGTGAGAACGGTTTACACAGGAAACACCGGAAACGGCAGCATGCGCGGTTCGCATGTCACTAGCGCTAGTGCTCAAATCTTCCATTGACACGCGCGGCAATGATATTATGCGTGCGGCTGGGGAGGAGTGAAGTTTGATTTTCCTTACTTGATTGTTCTCGGCTGTTGTGGTAGTCGCGGCAAAGCGGTTCCAACACACAGGTAAGGTTACTTCAGATCCTTCTTCCGCACGTTTCAGCTGCAGGCGGGTGAGGGGGTGATGTATGATTCTTGACGGCACCTCAGAGGTTTTTCCTCGATCCATGAGGTTTGTGCTCTTTTGAGCCTCGAGAGCCTCCAGAGACTCACGAGACTCTGCACCGACTCCGCGCCGCTCCGCGGAGTACTGGGGATTATGAGCACACCCCTCACAATTGATGGTAGTAGAGAGAGGACTATGAAACTCCAGTAGCAGTCCAACAGGATACAGCAGGCAAGGCAGACTCAAGAGACTCTGCACCGACTCTGCCTTAAATGGCATAGTCCTCCTTGGGAACAATAAGCAAAACATACAGCCACGTGCATCCGGGCTTCTTCCCCTCTCACCGATCTTGCCAATGGAGGAGGGAAAACGTGCGCAGGTGGCCTGTGCAGAGAAGCAATCAAATCAGGCCTGGACGCTCTCAATTTGATTGGAGCAACTTCCATCACTTGAGAAAAGGCATTCCACTCAACTGTGTATTATTATTTTGTATTTATTTATTTGAATTAATTGTATTAACAATTTTTTTAAACAAGGCATTTAACATCACTGTATCCTGTTCATCCAAATCCAAAAAGAAGAAAAAAATTAAAAGGGAGTACAAGATAAAAGGAAATCAAAAGCAGGTCAGAAACACACTCAAAAGGCGAATCCAAGAGTGCATCTCTGATCACGATCTCCAGGACATCAAACTTTCACACAATATTTGGCATGAAGGACTTCACCGTAGAAACTGAGGTAATAGTCATCTTAGTTTGCTCTCCACATATGAGAGTCTTCCAACAGTCCTCCATGTCCATTGAGGCATAGTGACTCAGTATTGGGGTCAGGTGTGTCTCTCTTAAAGGCCCCCACCTAGGGCAGGTCATCAGCAAATGCTTAATGGATTCAGTCTCTTCAATTGAGTCACAAAACCCGCAATATTTTTGAAGAAGATCTTCCTTGGATGTAATTAGTTTCATTAGTATTTAACAGGTTTGATCTCGTTCTGAGGAAGATGTCTCTGAATGATCTGTCTGGGAATCTTTTCAAGTAACCGCTTCAATGATTCAATTTTGTTGGAATTAAAGGTATGTTCTTTGCTAGACTGCTTTTGCATGCTTTGTCAGCTGTGTTGATCCAGTCGAGTTCAAAGAGTTTTTTTTATTCTCAATGGATTTGTGACAAGATCTCTTTCTGAAAATCCAATTTCCTTTAATGTTTTTTGACGGCTGCTGACCCAGTTGTTTAAAACGCCATTTGAGGCTTTTGAAATTTTGTCATGGATTACTTAGAATATTGATGCACAGAAGGGCGGCAGTGTTTGTCGGTATAAGTTTAGTGCCTTCCATTCCACAATTGCTTCCAGAGAAGTTAAGGCAAGCTTGTTTCTAATTCTGGTGGTTCCAGCTGAATTTGGTAGATTTAGAACAGATCGACAGAACTTGCCTTCCAACACTGACCAGATTTTTGTCGGCATGTGAATCAGACCTTCTGCTCCATATGTTATGTATGGTTGGAAACACCTTGTTTCTGTAGAAGTTGACTAATCCAATGATAGAAAACCTCCCAAATCTTTTGTCCATCAGCCAACCCTGCGTTATCAGGACTGTGACCTTGTTCTTTAGGAAGTCTTGGGCCGGTGCCTCTGTGGTGCTGTTGTTGAACAGGATTCCCAGATACTTGATGGAATCCACTTCCTCAATCTTTTTATCGTCCAAAAACTAACTTGGTTTGTTCTTTCTCTGTTTTGCTTTTTGAAGGCAGATAATTTTGGTTTTGCCTTCATTTATCTCCAAGTTGTTTTCAAGCAGGTAACGCTGGAGGCTATCTAGTTGTCTTTGGAGGCCTACCACAGTTTGATCAATCATGATCAGGTCGTCTGCGTAAAGTAGTCTTGTTAATTTAGTTTTTCCCAACTTAGGTGGAAAAGACCGAATTAATGGTTCAAAGTCGGGAAGGTCAGCGATGTAAAAATTATAGATAGCAGAGGCAAGGGGACAACCCTGCTTAACCCCTCTCCAAGTTGGAATTGGCTGACTTAAAAACCTTTTCTGTTTAGACCAGGGGTGCACAACCGATTTTGACAGAGGGCCGAAAGTACCTTACATGAGGGCTATAGTGGGCCGAAAAGTAAAAGTGGGCGGGGCGGTAGGCGGGACATGTCAGGAGGCTTTTTCAACCCCCAATTTGTATTAAACACATGGAAAAAGATATGTTTTTGAGGGGTAACAATTTTTATTGCATTTCAAACTTACATTTTGTACTACACATTTTCCATTGCTATCATTTATTTCGATTTAGTTATTCTATATCGTCTGTTTAATTAAATTATATATATATTTTATTGACCCTTGATTGGACATTCCGTTATTTTGGACTGCTATAGTTTGCTGTTTGGGTTACCCAAGAGGAGTATGGCCTTCGTTGAGTCAGGTTTCCTCAAAAAAGCAAAGGGTGTACATCTCCTAACTGTGCCTGTTTTAGCTTTATTATTGAGTTCACTCTTGGAGTGCAACACTATGCCCCATGGCTCCCATCCCCAACCAAACACTATGCCCCATAGCCCCCACCCCCAAGCAAACACTATGCCCCTTGTCCCTCACCCCCCAAGCAAACACTATGCCCCCTGTCCCTCACCCCCAACCAAACACTATGCCCCATGGCCCCCTCATCCCCCTAACCCCCAACCAAACACTATGCCCCCTGTCCCTCACCGCCAACCAAACACTATGCCCCATGGCCCCCTCACCCCCAACCAAACACTATGCCCCTTGTCCCTCACCCCCAAAGCAAACACTATGCCCCATGGCCCCCTCACCCCCAACCAAACACTATGCCCCATGGCCCCCTCACCCCCAACCAAACACTATGCCCCCTGTCCCTCACCCCCCAAGCGAACACTATGCCCCCTGTCCCTCACCCCCCAAGCAAACACTATGCCCCATGGCCCCCTCACCCCCCTAACCCCAACCAAACACTATGCCCCCTGTCCCTCACCCCCAACCAAACACTATGCCCCCTGTCCCTCACCCCCCAAGCAAACACTATGCCCCCTGTCCCTCACCCCCCAAGCAAACACTATGCCCCTTGTCCCTCACCCCCCAAGCAAACACTATGCCCCCTGTCCCTCACCCCCAACCAAACACTATGCCCCCTTTCCCTCACCCCCCAAGCAAACACTATGCCCCTTGTCCCTCACCCCCCAAGCAAACACTATGCCCCCTGTCCCTCACCCCCAACCAAACACTATGCCCCCTGTCCCTCACCGCCAACCAAACACTATGCCCCATGGCCCCCTCACCCCCAACCAAACACTATGCCCCATGGCCCCCTAACCCCCAACCAAACACTATGCCCCATGGACCCCTCACCCCCAACCAAACACTATGCCCCAAACACACTCAAGCATGCACCCATACAGACCCGAACCCCCACCCCCCAACTCAGCACACACACAAACATGCACCCATACAGACCCTCACCCCCCACCCCCAACTCAGCACACACACAGACCCGAACCCCTCACCCCCCCAACTCAGCACACACACAAACATGCACCCATACAGACCCAAACCCCCCACCCCCCCAAATCAGCAAACTCTCAAACAAGCACCCATACAGACCCGAACCCCCACCCCCCAACTCAGCACACAAAAAACATTCAAATCAAAACATTCATACACATCCGACACACCCCCCCACCCCCGCATTTCAACATACACTCAAAATACATTCAAACACAAACATTCATACACATCCGACACACCCCCGCATCTCAACATACACTCAAAATACATTCAAACACAAACATTCATACACATCCGACACACCCCCCCACCCCCGCATCTCAACATACACTCAAAATACATTCAAACACAAACATTCATACACATCCGACACACCCCCCACCCCCGCATTTCAACATACACTCAAAATACATCCAAACACAAACATTCATACACATCCGACACACCCCCGCATTTCAACATACACTCAAAATACATTCAAACACAAACATTCATACACATCCGACACACTCCCCCACCCCCGCATCTCAACATACACTCAAAATACATTCAAACACTCAAAATACATCCAAACACACATTCATACACATCCGACACAACCCCGCATCTCAACATACACTCAAATACATTCAAACGCAAACATTTATACACACAAACATAAAGCAAAACAAACCCGACACACAAACACAAACAGACCACTTACCGGAGACGTGCTGGAAGGCAGGCAGGTAAGCTGGAAGTCGCTGGAATCGCACTACGGCTGGCGTGGTCCAAGGCTGAAATGCCTTCCGGCATCAAGCCTTATGGACCACGCCAGCCGTAGTGCTGGCCCTCCATTGGTGCAGCACACACGCATTACGTGGCTCGTAGGAGCGACGTGATGCGTGTGTGTGCTGAGCCAATGAGGGCCAGTGTTTTCACCGGCCCAGAAGACAACAAAGACTTTCCTAATGGAGGGCGGCCGCGGGCCGCCCTCCATTAGGAAAGTCTTTGTGCCTCGCGGGCCGGTCAAAAGGGCATGGCGGGCCGCAACTGGCCCGCGGGCCGTATGTTGTGCACCCATGGTTTAGACGAACTCTGATTGAGGTGTCAGAATGCAGTTGCATTAGTGGGTCCAAAATTACTTGCAGACACTTTCGCTGCTGTAATTTTTGCCATAGTCTTCGCCTGTTTACCCTGTCGAAGGCTTGGGTTAAATCTACAGAAATTATGTAAATTCTGGAGTCCGCATGATGGCTATGGGCTTTCAAAATGCTTAATAGCACGATGTTTGCTGCTGTGCCGATGTTCCATATAAATCCCGTTTGAAAGGGATCAAACCAGCCATTGATGGTAGTCCAGCTGGTTAACTTGGCAAGCAAGGGTCAAAAGATTTTACCTATGACGTCCAGAAACGCAATTGGGCGATCATTTTGAGGTTTGTCTTTTTTTCCCCTTTTTAAAGATGGGAACAATCGTTGCTGTCTTCCACGAACAAGGGATTTGATGCATTCTACAAATTTTGTCAAAGACGACATTTATAAAAGTCGCCCATTCTTCCCGATTTTCTTTTATCATTGCGTTACTTAGGCCGCCTGGCCCTGGTGCTCTTGATGTAGTGAGCTTTTTAATGTTCAATTGAATCTCTTCTAAAGTAATACCCAGATTCCAATATTCAGAGCTGGACATTATTACAGGAGCTGAAAGTGTTCCCCTATCTTTGAATAAGGTCAAGAAATGTTGTTCCAACTGGGACTCGCTGACGTAGTTCTGTTGGTTATCGTGGGTAGTTGCTTGATCTTCTTTTATTAGCTGCCAAAAGTCTCTCAAATTTTTCTTGCTCAAAACTTTGAGCATATTCTCTGCGTCGTTCTGAAGGACAGTCCTGTTGCGTCCAGCTACCCAGTTTTTATACTCTTTGGTAGAGTTCCTAGCTTCTATTTTTAGTTTTCTCGAGTCGGACTTAGCTGCAGCTTTTTTAAGACGTCTGACAAGTTTATGTTTTTCCACTAATGCCTCGTCATAGCAGTGCCGCCGCGCTTGATCTGGTTTTTTCCCATTTGATCTAGTGGATTTAAAATGGTCAAGTAGGGCCACAAAGTCCACCTGATTTGTATCCTTCATCACATTTCCTCTGTTAAATGATGTAACATATTTTTCAGTTGTTACTTTAATATCGTTTGGTTTCATCTGAAGTTGATTGCCTCCGTTGTTTACCATGACCTCTGGTCCCACCATTAGCCTCTGGTTTCTAGTTCCCTTGTAAAAGTCACGAGTCTCAAATTGTGATCACTGTTCTTAGTTTGAATGATCTTGTGCTTTGTAATGTAATGTGCCAATTCAGTAGAGACGAACACATGATCAATATCAGCTAACTGATCACTTTGCCGCCAACTTGGAATTGCAGGTTTTGTCACTGGGCAGTTCAGCTCCATAGAGACCAAGCTCCTTGGTCTCATAGCTGCTGACCAAAGTTTCCATCTTTGTGCTCGAGGCAATTTTGGTTTTTGGATAATTGCAGAAAAATGAGACAAACTACAGGCAGCGTTTAGATCTCCACATATTAAAAACAATGGAATATCATGTTTTAGTAGGGTCATGTCAATTGTTGAAGTAATAAGTTCCATAAAGGCTCCATTTGAGATCAACTCAGGATTCCAGTAGCAATTGATAACAATCAGGTTTTTAATGGTTTTCTCAGTCTTTGCAGACCCAACCATTGACCAATCAACTCATATTGCCAGAAGCAAGAGGTCACAGATCAACATTCCTGCACAGATAGACCTGAACAAGATTATATTGCCATTAAAAGCCCAGAGATAGGTCGACCTTTAGATCCTTTCTTTGCTGGCGCCAGTTTGGTGTCATATCCGTCCATTAGAGGGGAAGTGCGCAACCATGTTTCTCGGAGACACAGGATGTCAAACGCTCCCAAATTTAGGTCACTAGGTGCGGTCAAATGTTTAAACCCCCTTGTGTTCCAAGAACCTAATTTTAGTTATTTGCAGTTTGTGTGATTTGTAATTACAAACTTATTTTCCTGATGACGGACATTCTTGGGTTGCTATTCATTAGTGTCCTTTGAGTGAACTTTTGATGTCCACCTCCATGATTTGTCAGGGTTTTTTTTCTTTTCTAATTTGTTGTTCGTCTGTAGAGACCAGCTTTTCTTCCTCCGGTTTGTCTGGGTTAAACGTAATCTTTAAGGTGGGTCTGTGTGCCTCACTCCGTTGTCTTGGGTTGGATTCAACCTCTGGTTATGATTTTTCTCTGTCTTCGTGTATAGGTACAGTGTGAGGAGTGCCCAGATTCAAACTGTGCTTATAGGAAATTCTCGGATTGAGTCCTTTCTCACGGTGATCAATTGTTCCACTGGTCGTGTTTGAGAATCTATTATTTGGAAGCCATGATTGAATGTATCAGCTTGATCTTTATCTTTCTTCGTTTGTTGAAACATACAAGTCTCCTCTACGTGGGGATTCTGTCAAGTTTTCGTGGTGGTGAAGTACTCTTCAGTCAAAACCCAACTTTCGAAGATGGTCCGTTGCCTCAAAAAGTGTGTCTATCACTTGTGATGACTTAATGTGAAGATAGACAGAGTCTGTGACATGTTTTTCTCTGAATTCCACAATTTGGATATTGTCCCTGGATATCAGTATTAAGTTGGGAACACAATGAAACAACTGCAAAATAGCTTTGCGATTTAAAATCAAGTTGACTTTTTTCCCCAAGATTCTTGTCAACTTAATAGATTTTGTTCTTCGTGAGGGTTGCGGGGTCTGCCCTTCTTTCTTATAGTTGTTATCATTACACTCTAGAGGACGTTCCCTTCTTCCTTCCTTTGTTTTTGGATTATCAACCACTCTACTTAGAGCAGACCGTTGGTTGGTAGACCTCACTTTGTCTTGCCTGACTGAGGTGAGTTTCTCAACACATATGGAAGGCATCTCTGTAGTGTTTGTCACAGTTTTAACCCAGAGTACTTCTATGTCTTGTTCACTCTTCTCTCTTGAGGCCGCTTTCAGGTGTGCTCTTTTTCGTTTTTCTGACATGGTCATAAAGCAAGGGGAGGGTGGAGTAGATGTCTCATTCATGGAGGTTCCTTTAAGATTCGGAGTGTCGATGACACACGACTCAACTGAATCTTGGTGGGCGGTATTGCTAATGGTTTCTGCCCTCGTATTTGGTTTAGGTGGTACTACAGGATCTTGAATTTCAGACTTTGAATTTTCAAATAAGTATTCTGAAATATCCATCTGGTTGGTTGATCCCTCCTGGTTCAAGTTTACTACTGCTACCTCCCTTCTTTGATCCCTTAGATTCGGCACCTCTGTTCCGACTTCAATGTCTTTGGATGTGGTTGAAGACACATTTGGTGGAGGATATCTGGTTTCTTCCCGTTCTAATGAGTCTCTGTCGCCTGGTCTGGGCAGGATGTCTGGTTTCTTCCCGTTCTAATGAGTCTCTGTCGCCTGGTCTGGGCAGGATGTCTGGTTTCTTCCCGTTCTAATGAGTCTCTGTCGCCTGGTCTGGGCAGGATGTCTGGTTTCTTCCCGTTCTAATGAGTCTCTGTCGCCTGGTCTGGGCAGGATGTCTGGTTTCTTCCCATTCTAATGAGTCTCTGTCGCCTGGTCTGGGCAGGATGTTTGGTTTCTTCCCGTTCTAATGAGTCCCTGTCGCCTGGTCTGGGCAGGATGTCTGGTTTCTTCCCATTCTAATGAGTCTCTGTCGCCTGGTCTGGGCAGGATGTTTGGTTTCTTCCCGTTCTAATGAGTCCCTGTCGCCTGGTCTGGGCAGGATGTCTGGTTTCTTCCCATTCTAATGAGTCTATGTCGCCTGGTCTGGGCAGTGTTGCTGTTGCTTCACCACTTTTTAAGTCTGTGGTTTGATCTCCTCTGATACTTTTCAGGTTTTGGGAGATAAAATATTCCTTAATGCTTTTATCATGGGTCGATGCTAAAGTTTTCCGTGGTACTCCTGTTTGCAATATTTGAAGATCTTTTTTTCTAGTGTTTCCATTTCTTATTGTCTGAGTAGAAAAGTTTGATCATCGTACCTTTACAGTCATTAGGTCTATCTGATTGTCCGTCTGGTGGTTTATTTTTTCACTCAGACCCTCAGGATGGTGTACAGAATTTACATTGAATTTATGTTCTCCATTTTCTAGGATAGTTTGGGAACTTGCCTCTTTTTTTGTGTAATCGTGACATTTCCTGTTGGTTTTCATAGCTGTCACAAATCCTTCTAAAAATAGGAGTTTACTGTTCATTGTTGCAATGATTGAGGTTTGGTCTTTTAGAGTCTCGTGGAGTGACTCATATAGCTTACAGAATGGTGCTAAAGCTATGGTCACTGTTGACATAACTGACAACAAGTCAGACTTTCTGGTGTTTTCGCCCAACACTTGGTCACTAAGTCTCCTAGAGGTACCATTTATTGATGGGTTTGAATATCCCGTGATTTCTGTTGAAGGTAAATGAATCGAAGGAGTGACTGGTTTGTTTTGCGAATCATGAGTAAGTTGAATCCTCGCATCTGTTACACCACTGGTTGAGTTTCTCATGGAGGTTTATTTTATAGCGGATTTTTGAGAGTTATAACTTTCATGTAGCTCGAAGGGAATACTTCTACCTTTGTTTTGTGGTGTTATTCCGTACTTTGGTAAGTGGGGTCTCTTAGTTGTAACCAGGGGAGTGGCTACAGGTAACCTTGTACAGTCATCTTGTGTGTAGATTTCACCAGGGCCCAATCTCCCTAGCTCCACCGTTGGTTTGTCTGGAGGAGAGCTTCTGGGGCATGGGTTCCTTCTGGGGCCGTCTAGACTCACAACGTGAGAGGGACTAATGTCACCTTCAAGCACCTCATGCCTCCTTTTTCTGATCTTATTGCGGTCCGATGAGGTTATGAGTGGGGCTGCTTTAGCACTCAATGTAGCAGCCTCTTCTCTAGTCATCGGCTGTCCCCGGACTGGAGAGGGTTTTTCCTTGGTTTTGTCCGGTGACTGAAAGTCAACGGATCTATTGGCTTGGTTGTTTGCTTTTGATGATTCTAGGTCCTCCTTTCACCCAATTGGAGAAGGTTGGTGGGTATCCAATCCATCCACGTCATCTGTTGTCATTTCTAATATTTCAGCATCTGAAACTTCATGTCCCACAAGAGATTCAGTTTCTGCTGGCACCTGAGTTAATAGCTTGCGCTTAAAGAAAAAGTTTGCCAAATTGCCTGATGACAAAGTTCGTTTAGGGACGATCTTCCTGTAAGTTTGGGATTTGTCAGGCGTTGTAGACTCCATCGCAAGGCAAGTAGCGAGAGAGACTGCTTTCAGTTGTATCTTTTCTTTTTTCATGAAGTTTTGGCAGAAGAGTTATAGCTCTTTTTTCTTTCGGCCCCTCTTTTAGTTTATTTCTGTTGATTTTGAAAGGTTTACACTGGGTTTTTGTTGGTTTTGAGGTTTTAAAGTTAGAGGTCTTTTTTATAACTTTTCCCTCGTGATTTAGATCTGCGTCCTACGTGGGTTTCCGTTGTTCCTTTGAAAGGAGTGACGCTGTCCAGTTTGCCGTCTTTCTCCGACTCTCTTGTGTTTCCCATGCCTGATGTTTCATCGTAGAGAGACTTATTCGCTGGCTGTTCTTCGCAGCCAGGATGCTGGAAGCCATTCTCGGGCAGGAACCCGTCCCAAGGAAGGATACAGTCATGATTAGTGCCTTCACTTGGGCACAGAGTGTTACTCACAGGAGGGACAACCGCAGCCGACTCACAGGGTATGTGATGTATTTCCACTGTGACGCTCCTTGTAGTTTGAAAGTCCGAGGTCTCACAGTCGAAGTACGGTGTTGTTGCCATTGAGTATAGATCGTTTTTTTCTTCTCCCCCCCCCCGCCCACCTCCTCAGCTAGGTCTCTCCCCCTCTCCGCTCCCCCACTACGTGGAGCGGGGGTCCCGCAGTCCACGTCGCCTGTCTCACGGAGGTTTGTTTCAACGTTTGTTGCTGGTACTTCATTTTTGTCATTCTCCAGCCTTAGTGGGTGTGTATAACAGCATTGAGGTGGAAATCCAGGGGGGTGTCGACTGGAGGTTTTGAATTAAAAAAGAAAACGGTGGGTGTGTCCCTCCGGACGTTGAGGTTAGGCCAGGTGAATTCAAATCGAAGGCTGGTTCCTCATGCCGCCTTCTCGAACTTCGCAGGAGGCGGCCTTCCTCCATGTTGGAACACATGGCATAAGGCGGGCATCGACGGTAGCAACGGGCAAGAACGGGCGGCGAGTCTGCAGGACTTTCAAGACTGTGGCCGCTCCGTGCTGCAGGAAGGGTTATAACAGGGCCGCCCACAAACGAAGGAAAGAGCAGTCCCACAGCAGTCGAAGCAACGTGAGCTGCAAGACCGCGACTCTCCGCCTACTGTGTATTATTCGGAAAGTCTGGAAAAATCAGTGACACCATTTTATTCGCACTGGAATACAATGGAAATCCAGAAATGTGTGAAAACGTTACCGGTCTGTAAGGCGCAATCCTCGAATGCGGAAAGCCACTAAGCACATTAGAGTGATCAGTTTGACTGACACTGTGTGTGAGTGATATTTATTTTTTAGGTTTTTTTTATAACACGCCTATTACCGTACCGGAGTTCGGTTTCTAAGCGCGGATCTGTGTGGTCTTGCTTCCAAGGCCAGCACGTTGCCCCTGTGCTATCCCCGTGACCATTCCTAAAACAATGAAAGCACCAAACCATATCTCACTGATATCAATACCTAAAGGGAGAGCAGCTGTAACCCCAATATCTTTTATACATCTGGCAACCAATAGATACTCTGTAAGCAGGCAGGGGCAGGGACAGAAGCCTGCCCTACCCATGTCCATCTAGCCCCCATGATGCAGCCAATGGCTTAATACTCTGCTCACACCTCCCAGATAAGTATCTCATTATGATATTAAACACCGTTAAACTGCCCCACAACCTTGAACATTGTGATGCTTGCTACATAGCACTGCCATGACAGAATGGGGAGTGGTGGGCTTAAGGTGGACTTGAAGGGCTATATTGCTGGCTTAATCAAGGGCCAGGGATTGCCTGCAGAAGTGGGAGATTGTGGGCGCAGGTATAGGAAGACTGACATCAATGGACAAAGAAAGGACTTAATATGAGGAAGGGAGAAACTGGCATTCGTCTAAGCTCATGTAGCAGGTGAATAGGTCCACGTGTTGGGGGGAAGGTTTAGGGTGATCAAATGAGTGATTCAAAGTCATCTGAACGCCGTTGGGGTTTCTTTCGAAAATCATTGTTTTCTTATATGCTAATCAATTTGGAAAAAAAGGACTGTAACTCCCAGAATCCATTGAATGGTTACATGAAAACCCAGGACTGGAGAACACGTGTTCAGGTGACATTGAGCCACCCGGCCAAACTATACTGTTTACTGGGAGACAAAAAAAAGTTTCAGTAGGGGGAAAAAATATTCCATTATTATGTTTGTGGCTGCCATTTAGGTTTTGGGAACGGGGCCGTGGGCATTGTTCCCTACTGTGCTTCTGGGGTGCTGCCACGTGGCGCCATTCTCTCTAGTATGCCACTTGGGTATCCAGTGGCCAACCCGTACTCTCACCCCTTTTGCCTGACATGGGCAGAAGGGCCAAGGCTGTGGGGTGGACGTAGGGGGCATGGTGATGGATTTGGTGACCTGGTACAGGCGAGAGGATGCATAATATAGGGAGCGCCCCCTCTCCGTGTTACTGCATTCCTATAAGACCCAGAGCACCAGTATGACACCCAAGCAACGGCACAAGTTGCACTTCCAGTAATAACAGAACATGATAAATGACAGGTCTTGCAGTTACCAAACTGAAAGCTACTCGTTTTATTTGAGTCCCAATGGAGAAGGTCGAGCGTATCTGGCAGATTTCACCGACATCCATGCAGCAAGTGCATGAACACACTGAGTTGTCGCCCTAATACCTGTTTTCACGCGTGAAGCTGTCTGTTTATAATTATTTGAACTTCCTTTCCAATGTCACAAGGCGGCGGTTTCCTTATCAATACAGAATGGTTGAGTTACCCGCTCTCATTAATATACCTTGCCACTGGAGGGCGACAGAGTCCACGAGAATGCATTGCTAGTCTGGCTGGCCTTTTGTCTTAAAAGGTCTGATCTGCCTACGAGTGAATGTTGTACAATATCGTTGGTATTTTACTTTAATCCCCTTTCATCATCGGGAAAACGACCTGACACCAGATAGACTGAAAAACTACAAATGACACACATTGATTTAGAATGTGCTGGTTAAAGGTTCCTTTTTGATTTATTTTGCATTTTTAAAAACAACACGGCCATAACAAGCTTACCAAATGGCACCATGCCACCGAAGACTCCGTGTCTCAGTCCTAGGCGTTCAGTTCCCTATCAATGCATTCTGGGATGTGTAGTTTAGTTTACTTTAATTGCATAGGTTGGTTACACATGAACATTGCAGTGAAAGCAAAGTTCTGGACAGGAACATAGTGTCCCCAATGACATGGAGTCATCCGATGGGCAAATTATGCATATTGTCTTTGTGTGCCACGTCTATTTTGGGCAGGTGCCTTGCAGTGCAGTGGGTTTAAGGGGACATAATTTAAATGCTTGTGCACAAAAATGTAAACCAATTCCAACCCCTCAAGCATATACACACTGCAAATACACCATATTGTATGCACAAGTCATAGATGTAAAAACAAAAAAAAAAGAACAAATGCCCAGAAAAACAAACAACAGAACTAAAGCCCGGGGGCCGGCCGGCTGCAGACAGCTGTATTTTCCTCATCCGTTCTGGCAGGCGAAGACATTTCAACATGTAGAAAGTAGTGACCGGAAATGCCTCAGAGAGGCGGCAGCTGAGCGAGTCCAGCGCGATGTAAATAACCTGCACTTCAGAAGAAATGAAAGTGGCGAAGACATTTCAACATGTAGAAAGTAGTGACCGGAAATGCCTCAGAGAGGCGGCAGCTGAGCGAGTCCAGCGCGATGTAAATAACCTGCACTTCAGAAGAAATGAAAGTGGCGGGAGAAAGTGTCTGGGGTGCTTGAATGATTCATGCTACGTCGTGCCGGAGCGTTACGTTATACTTCGACGTTATACTTCGATCTCTGGTGAAGTTGCACCATTGAACAAGCACCGGTGACTAATCCACGCCTCCTTTCTACAGAGCTACTCACCCACTAACAGCTCACTACAACATAGAAGTAAAGCACTGATGAGGGGCACTTTTCATAGCTTGGAAAATGTTTCACTTTTTATCGGCCACCTCATTGGACGTTAAAGATCCAGATGTTTAAGACAATTACAACACTCATTTTTGTGCGGAGAAGTCTATTTTATAAAGATCATTCAGCAGTCAAAATGGAGCAAAGTGATGTGCCTTCAACTTTCAACCTCGCATTAGACAATTGCTTTCACATGCATTTGCTCGGCTCCTTATCACACACGCAGGGAACATTGGGTGAAATCAGTAGTGACCCCCCAAGGAAAGCTTGGATGGTATCTCCCACAATGGATAACTTGCGTGATCTGCATTCTGGACCTTTGACCTTGGGCTGAAACACGCATCTGGAAACTTTCGCTCTGGGGCCTTCACGTAGCAACCTTTATCCTGGAGCTTAGACCCTTCACTTGAAACCATGCTCCCTGCCCCCTGTAATGTTGCACCCTTTTAGGTTTGCCCTGGTCTATGTGCCCTGCAATGTTTCACCTTGTAACTGGTACCCTTGTCTCTGAATCCTAGAACTTGTCCCCTGGCCCCTGGCCCCTGTAATGTTGCACCCTTTTAGGTTTGCCCTGGTCTATGTGCCCCGTAGTGCTTCACCTTGTAAGTGGCACCCTTGTCTCTGAATCCTGTAACTTGTACGTTGGCCCCTGCCCCTTGTCCCCTGTAATGTTGCACCCTTTTAGGTTTGCCCTGGTATATGTGCCCTGTAATGCTTAACCTTGTAACTGGTACCAATGTCCCTGAATCCTGTAACTTGTACCCTGGCCCTTGTCCCCTGTAATGTTGCACCCTTTTAGGTTTGCCCTGGTATATGTGCCCTGTAATGCTTAACCTTGTAACTGGTACCCTTGTCTCTGAATCCTAGAACTTGTCCCCTGGCCCCTGCCCCCTGTAATGTTGCACCCTTTTAGGTTTGCCCTGGTATATGTGCCCTGCAATGCTTCACCTTGTAACTGGTACCCTTGTCTCTGAATTCTAGAACTTGTCCCCAGGCCCCTGCCCCTTGCCCCCTGTAATGTTGCACCCTTTTAGGTTTGCCCTGGTATATGTGCCCTGCAATGCTTCACCTTGTAACTGGTACCCTTGTCTCTGAATTCTAGAACTTGTCCCCAGGCCCCTGCCCCTTGCCCCCTGTAATGTTGCACCCTTTTAGGTTTGCCCTGGTATATGTGCCCTGTAATGCTTAACCTTGTAACTGGTACCAATGTCCCTGAATCCTGTAACTTGTACCCTGGCCCTTGTCCCCTGTAATGTTGCACCCTTTTAGGTTTGCCCTGGTATATGTGCCCTGTAATGCTTAACCTTGTAACTGGTACCCTTGTCTCTGAATCCTAGAACTTGTCCCCTGGCCCCTGCCCCCTGTAATGTTGCACCCTTTTAGGTTTGCCCTGGTATATGTGCCCTGTAATGCTTAACCTTGTAACTGGTACCCTTGTCTCTGAATTCTAGAACTTGTCCCCAGGCCCCTGCCCCTTGCCCCCTGTAATGTTGCACCCTTTTAGGTTTGCCCTGGTCTATGTGCTCTGTAAAGCTTCGCCTTGTAACTGGTACCCATGTCCCTGAATCCTGTAACTTGTACCCTGGCCCTTGTCCCTTTTTATGTTGCACCCTTTAACCTGCACCTTGGATCCTGGAATGTGCCACCATCAGGGCCGGTGCAAAGAAATGTGGCACCCTAGGAGAAAGGTAATTTTTCCACCCCGACTACCAACCCCATGTGTCCTGACTTTACATTCCTCTCACCCCAGATGTGCCCTCGCCCCTTCACATGCATGTCTTGCCCCCCAAGTTCACAAGCTGCAGTTTCTCCATAATGCTTCAGACCTTTCCATAACAAGGTACAATTAAATCCCTCGCTCTTACACACACAAAATACAACATACAGGCTGCGTGAGAAGTGATGCTTGCATCTAGAGGGAGTAGCAATAGAAGGAGTAGCAATAGAAGGAGTCGCAATAGAAGGAGTAGCAATAGAAGGAGTAGCAATAGGAGTAGCAACAGAAGGAGTAGCAATAGAAGTAGCAACAGAAGGAGTAGCAATAGAAGTAGCAATAGAAGGAGTAGCAATAGAAGTAGCAATAGAAGGAGTAGCAATAGAAGGAGTAGCAATAGAAGTAGTCGCAATAGAAGTAGCAATAGAAGGAGTAGCAATAGAAGGATTTGCAATAGAAGGAGTAGCAATAGAAGTAGCAATAGAAGGAGTAGCAATAGAAGGATTTGCAATAGAAGGAGTAGCAATAGAAGTAGCAATAGAAGGAGTAGCAATAGAAGGATTTGCAATAGAAGGAGTAGCAATAGAAGTAGCAATAGAAGGAGTAGCAATAGAAGGAGTAGCAATAGAAGGAGTCGCAATAGAAGTAGCAATAGAAGGAGTAGCAATAGGAGTAGCAATAGGAGTAGCAATAGGAGTAGCAATAGAATGAGTAGCAATAGGAGTGGCAATAGGAGTAGCAATAAAAGGAGTAGCAATAGGAGTAGCAATAAAAGGAGTAGTAATAGGAGTAGCAATAGAAGGAGTGGCAATAGAAGTAGCAATAAAAGGAGTAGTAATAGGAGTAGGAATAGAAGGAGTGGCAATAGGAGTAGCAATAAAAGGAGTAGTAATAGGAGTAGCAATAGAAGGAGTAGCACTACCAGTAGCAATAGGAGTAGCAATAGGAGTAGCAATAGAATGAGTGGCAATAGGAGTAGCAATAAAAGGAGTAGTAATATCAATAGGCAGGAGCACAAAAATGTCTGATGACAGTAACATAAAATAATGACCCGCATCTCTCCAGCCCTAAAATCTCTCCACTGGCCCCAGGTGGCTTCAAGGATCAAATTCAAAGCCCCCTGCATTATCCACAAGACTTTCTGGGGCCTGGGGCCCCACCACATCTAAATCTTTCCCTACATACCTCCCTGCTAGAGACCTTGGGTCTGCTAGATTCAACTCCCTGCAGATCAGACGCTTCTCTAAGCAGAGAGTGGGGGGTAGATGTCTCTCCTCTGCAAGAGCCTCCCTCTGGAATGGCCTCCCTGTCCCTCTCAGGCTTGAGCCGGATCTCCTTAAGTTCTGGAAGCTTCTCAAGACCCTCCTTTTCTCTTCGTCCTTGCTTCTCCCCCTACCCTGACTGCCTGGTTCCCTCTGAGTTCTACAGGGCGCCATGCCCCTCCCATGCCCAATCCACCCCCGTCCTTGCACTTAGCATGTGGACCCTAACCCCCTAAACCCCATTTAATCCCTAGCACTTGCCATCCTGGCCTCCCCTTAGCACCCGTGTAGCCCCTGTGGCCCTCTTCTCCTCCCCTCCTCTGCCTGCCCTTTCACTTGCACTCTTTCCTCTTTACCCTGCACTTCCATTCCCACCCTAGCACTTTGTGTTTGCGTAAACTGTCACTCCCCTCCCCCCTGCACTTCTTGTTACTGCACTTTCCCGACCTGACTGTCACAAAGCCTAGTAGTGCTGTCATTGTATTGTTATCATTCTCCCTTGCCCTCCCCACCCTTTTGTCTTGTGGTGCCTTGAAACACCATTTTACACATACAAATATCCAATACAATAAAAATAAAATAAAAAAGCCATCCCCTTCTTACACTCCCCAATCCTCCTCCCACACTGAGGCACTTTTTGATATACAGTAGGCATCTATTAAAAGGTTGTTGGAAGGAGAGTTTTGCTTCCTTTTGCAAACCCCAATGGCTCATTGCGAGCACCCCAGATTGAACCCCAATGGCTCACTGCGAGCACCCCAGAGGTGGAACTACCATTGGGTATGCTTGCCATATCGCTGCCTCTGTCCTGCTTCCACCTGAGTCTTATGCTTGCCATATCTCTGCCTCTGTCCCGCTTCCACTTGCGTCTTATGCTTGCCATAGCTCTGCCTCTGCCCTGCTTCCACCTGCGTCTTATGCTTGCCATATCTCTGCCTCTGTCCTGCTTCCACCTGCGTCTTATGCTTGCCATAGCTCTGCCTCTGCCCTGCTTCCACCTGCGTCTTATGCTTGCCAGATCTCTGCCTCTGCCCTGCTTCCACCTGCGTCGTATGCTTGCCATAGCTCCGCCTCTGCTCTGCTTCCACCTGCATCTTATGGTTCCCATAGTTCCGCCTCTGCCCTGCTTCCACCTGCGTCCTATGCTTGCCATAGCTCCGCCCCTGCTTCCACCTGCGTCTTATGCTTGCCATAGCTCCGCCTCTGCCCTGCTTCCACCTGCATCATATGCTTGCCATAGCTCCGCCTCTGCCCTGCTTCCACCTGCATCATATGCTTGCCATAGCTCCGCCTCTGCCCTGCTTCCACCTGCATCTTATGCTTGCCATAGCTCCGCCTCTGCCCTGCTTCCACCTGCATCTTATGCTTGCCATAGCTCCGCCTCTGCCCTGCTTCCACCTGCATCTTATGCTTGCCATAGCTCCGCCTCTGCCCTGCTTCCACCTGCATTTTATGCTTGCCATAGCTCCGCCTCTGCCCTGCTTCCACCTGCATCTTATCCTTGCCATAGCTCCGCCTCTGCCCTGCTTCCACCTGCATCTTATCCTTGCCATAGCTCCGCCTCTGTCCTGCTTCCACCTGCATCTTATGCTTGCCATAGCTCCGCCTCTGCCCTGCTTCCACCTGCATTTTATGCTTGCCATAGCTCCGCCTCTGCCCTGCTTCCACCTGCATCTTATGCTTGCCATAGCTCCGCCTCTGCCCTGCTTCCACCTGCATCTTATGCTTGCCATAGCTCCGCCTCTGCCCTGCTTCCACCTGCATCTTATGCTTGCCATAGCTCCGCC
Organism: Ambystoma mexicanum; assembly: GCF_040938575.1. Classification (NCBI taxonomy): domain Eukaryota; kingdom Metazoa; phylum Chordata; class Amphibia; order Caudata; family Ambystomatidae; genus Ambystoma; species Ambystoma mexicanum. The sequence continues at coordinate 58,148,987 of NC_090939.1, forward strand.
TCTGCCCTGCTTCCACCTGCATCTTATGCTTGCCATATCTCCGCCTCTGTCCTGCTTCCACCTGCATCTTATGCTTGCCATAGCTCCGCCTCTGCCCTGCTTCCACCTGCATCTTATGCTTGCCATAGCTCCGCCTCTGCCCTGCTTCCACCTGCATCTTATGCTTGCCATAGCTCCGCCTCTGCCCTGCTTCCACCTGCATCTTATGCTTGCCATAGCTCCGCCTCTGCCCTGCTTCCACCTGCATCTTATGCTTGCCATAGCTCCGCCTCTGCCCTGCTTCCACCTGCATCTTATGCTTGCCATAGCTCCGCCTCTGCCCTGCTTCTACTTGCATCTTATGCTTGCCATAGCGCCGCCTCTGCCCTGCATCCACCTGCATCTTATGCTTGCCATAGCTCCGCCTCTGCCCTGCTTCTACCTGCATCTTATGCTTGCCATAGCTCTGCCTCTGTCCTGCTTCCACCTGCATTTTATGCTTGCCATAGCTCCGACTCTGCCCTGCTTCCACCTGCATCTTATGCTTGCCATATCTCTGCCTCTGTTCTGCTTCTACCTGCTGTTAAGACGGATTTCTGAACTCTGTCCTGGAGGCGCAGAGGTTCAGAAGGCCAACCTAATTACTTGGAACAGGGTAACCTCTGGACAAGCCAGACCAATTAGGGTAGCGATCGCGGCGGTCAAGACTAGGTCTCAAGAGGGGTGAGGGTGACTGAAAGCCCGCAATGAGCACACAAAGCAAGGACACTTACAAATAACTCCAAACAGGTGTTATATTAAAAATATATACACATTTATTCCAAGGCCTTTGCAATAATGACCGTAGCGAGAAATCACAATAAAACTCTAGTAAACCAACACATACCAAACCAATACAATATATATACAAATACAAACGACTCTAAAGCGTTAGATGCACGAAATGTGTAGTCCACCTAGAAGGGGAGGAAAACAGGCAGTGCAAAATAATGATTAGACCCAGTCCGCCTTCAGAGGCACCTAACTAAAAGGAAGTCCAAGCCCTACGAAGAGTGGAGCCTTGTGCTCAAAAGTACCTACACACGCTGGTGCCAACGGGTAAAAAGGGGAGTCTCTTCGAGGGAATCAGACAGCTCAGTTTGGTGCACAAATGAAGAAGAACAGAGTTCCGCGACTCAAGCGCAACCTCCACTGTGGGCAGAAGCAGAGCGCGAGTATGGAAAGGCGTGCTGTTTTGACACAGCGGGGAAAAGCTATGGGCTCCTGCAGGAGGGCGACCAGTTCCTAGCTATGCTACTCACTGGTCCCCGATGCAAGCAAACCCAGGCTTCTCCGCGTCAGTTTCAGTGCTGGCAGGTTCAGGGGAGCAGGGGACATATCGTCGTCATGTAGATTCTGCAGCAGCAGAGTTGAGTTAAAGATGTCAAAAAAGAAGTGAACCCGCACAGTTTGTTACCACAGCAGGGCAACGGAGCGGCCGTGTGTATCTCAGCCAAATGTACACTACTCACTTCAGACCTGGGAATGCCAAGTGTACGAATCGTGTGAGAGTGACAAGGACTCGAAATACAACACAACCTGGCGGCGGTTACAGAGCAAGACTCCTGGGTAGGCTGGTCAGTCTGCTGGATGGCCCAGAGACACTTCCGAAGGCTTACGTGCAGGAGATGGTGAAGATGCCGAGAATAGCTGTCCCCGCTATTCCAAGGGTCGAAGTACCAGTACAGGCCTTCTGGTTCGATCAGAGGTAGAAAGGGTTTCACAAGGCGACAGCAGTGCAGAGGAACAGTCCTTCAGCGGGTCACCAGCGATTCCTCGGTTCAGCCTCATGGTTGCAGGATACTTGGCTCCTGTATTCCCTTTTTCGTGAGAACTCAGGAGATCGACAAAGTAGTGGCGTTTCCAGCCCCCTCTTATCCACGGTTCCCTTCGCGCCAAAACGGAGGGGACCCAATGGGAGATCCGCTCATCAAACACTCACACCATACGTGGACCTATCACGGACCACGGTGATCCCAGGCATTCACACCACACTAGACTCTCTGGCACCCAGGATGTGTATTGGGACCAGACATCCCAGCCCACATCCTGGAGGCACACACAAGGCCTGTAGAAGCCCGCAAAAGCATCTGTGTTTCGCGGGAAAGTACATGCCCAAATAAGGAAGGCCCCGGGTCGGCTCGACCTGGGGAAGGTGAAGGGGGCAAGAGGGTCAGCGGACAGGACAAAGGAGCCTCGTGGTCTGGCCATTTTGGGAGCCAGGCCACCATTTTGGGCTAAGCGCGAGAAACGCGCTTAAAACACCAAAAGGAGCTCAAAAACACAAGAAACGATTGCTGCCACCATTCCCGTCCGTGATTCACTTGCACCGATCATTTACAATCCAAAAAGAGTATCTAGGGCCCGTAGAAGGCTAGAGACCCAAGAGAGCAGTAACTTAGCTTACAGTGCCCTCTTGTGCCATGTTGCGCGAAAGCTGCAACATGATAAAACAACTACAGAAAACAAAATTTCCCGGTACTGACTGTCTTAAGGGCATGTCAGTTTCCCCGTAAGAATGGAGCGAAATCCCAGAGGAGTGCGGCAGAAGGCTTCACTTCTCTGTCAAAGTCTAGATCATGGTGATAACAATAGCAAAAAGTTTAGGGGTTGCCACATGGAAGGAAAATTACCCACAATTAAGAAATCTTTCCTAACACTCGCCCCTCCCAGACTATGGACAGGGGGAACTAATCCACCCCTGGATGAGTCTCTTGTTCAGGTCAGTTAAACATTCTGGACAACCCATCATCATTGCTATGTTGGACACCTGGCCTAGGCTCAATAGTGAAGTTGAAGCCTTGTAGACTTATGGACCACTTAAGCAACATTGGATTCTCTCCCTTCATGTTCATTAGCCACTTTAAGGGCTTATGGTCAGTTTGCACAGTGAAGTGGGTCCCATAGAGGTAGGGCCTCAGCTTCCGTAGGTCCCACACAACAGAGAAACATTCTTTCTCCACTGTGGACCATCTGAGCTCCCTGTCCTTAAGTTGGCGACTTATAAAACCAATAGGGTGTTCCTTACCCTTCTCATCTACTTGCGATAGTACAGCTCCTATCCCAGTGTCAGAGGCGTCCGTCTGCACAATAAAAGGTCTTTGATAATCAGGGGCTCTGAGGACAGGGGCCTGGCATGAGGAGTCTTTTAAGCCATTGAAGGCCTTCTCACACTCGTCGGTCCAAGTTACCTTCTTGGGTTTCTTCGGTGTGGTGAGGGCAGTCAGAGGGGCAGCTATGGTGCCATAGTCTGCCACGAAGTTGCGGTAATACCCCGTGAGTCCTAAGAAGGCTCTCACTTGGGTCTGTATAGTGGGGGTAGGCCAGTCTTGTACTGCTTGTACTTTACTGGGAAGAGGCTGTATCCTCCCTCCACCTACTTCATTTTCAAGGTAAACCACTGAGCCTTGTCCAATCTGGCATTTACTAGCCTTTATGATCAAGTGTGCTTTCTGAAGAGCGTGGAGCACAATCCCGAGGTGTTTCACATGGTCTTCCCAGGTGGCAATGAAAACTGCTATATCGTCCAGATATGCAAGACAGAATTCGTCCAACCCATTCAACACATGATTCACAAGCCTCTGGAAAGTGGCAGGTGCATTTTTCAACCCAAACGGCATTACCCTGAATTGGTAAAGGCTGTCTGGAGTAGAAAACGCTGTCTTCTCCTTGGCATGTTCTGCTAAAGCTATTTGCCAATAGCCAGCAGTGAGGTCAAACGTGCTGAGGTACTTGGAGGCACCCAAAGTATCCACCAGCTCATCTGTTCGAGGCAAGGGGTGTGCATCTGTCTTGGTGACAGCATTCATAGCCCTGTAATCCACGCAGAACCTCAATTCAGAAGTGCCTGCCTTTGGAACCAAAACCACAGGGCTGGACCAAGGACTACTAGAGGGTTCAATCACCCCAAGGTCTAACATCTTGTTGACCTCAGTCTTAATATAAGACCGTACTTTGTCTGACATCCTGCATCCCCTACTTTTGGTAGGTACACTGTCTCCTGTGTCTATGTTATGTTTGCACCAAGGTGTCAAACCAGGCGACTGTGAAAACAGGGAGGAAAACTGCCTAAGCAAACTTTTCACCTCAGCCTGCTGATCAGAAGTCAGGTGAGGGGCCACTCGGACACCCTCAAAGGAGCTATCTGAAGGACCGCTTTGGAACAGGTCGGGGAGAGGTTCAGACTCCTCTTCCTCAACGTCTGAAGCCAGTAGAAGTGCTGCGATTTCGACTCTTGGGACGAAAGCCTTGAGCCTATTTACGTGAAACACTTTTGGAGCCTGTCCAGGCCTTCCAAGGTCCACTAAATAGTTAACCTCACCCAGGGGCTCCACCACTGTGTAAGGGCCTGACCATTTGTCCTGTAAAGCTCGAGGCCTTATAGGATTCATGATCAGGACTTGCTGACCAGGTGTAAAATTGATGAGGGAAGCTTTCTGGTTGTACCAATGTTTCACCAGCGCTTGTCCTGCCTTCAATTTATCATTAGCCAAGCCCATCAGAAGTACCATCCGTTTTCTGAGCCCCAGCACATAATCTACTACGTTGGTAGTAACAGGGGGAGTGGGCATCTCCCATCCCTCTTTGACTATGGCTAAGGGACCCCGTACAGGATGACCGAACAGAAGTTCGAAGGGGCTGAAGCCAACACCCTCCTGTGGTACCTCTCGGTAGGCAAACAGTAAGCATGGTAAAAGAAGATCCCATTTTCTTCTCTGAGGTTCTTCCAGAGCCCCAATCATGCTCTTTAACGTTCTGTTGAAACGTTCCACCAGACCATTGGTCTGGGGGTGGTATGCAGAAGAGAACTTGTAGGTGACCCCACATTCTTTCCACATAGCCTGCATATACTTCGACATAAAGTTGCTGCCACGATCCGACACAACTTCTTTAGGGAAGCCAACCCTAGTAAATATGCCAAGTAACGCTTTTGCAACTGACTTGGCAGTTACAGTTTTCAATGGGATGGCCTCAGGATATCTGGTTGCATGGTCGACCAGCACCAGGATAAACCTATTGCCTGAGGATGTTGGCGGGTCAAGGGGACCAACGATGTCGATCCCTACCCTTTTGAATGGTATTCCCACAACTGGGAGTGGTACCAATGGAGCTTGGATTGTCGAGCCAACCTTCCCAGATAACTGGCAGGAGGCACAACTCCTGCAGTGACTTTCTACTTGCACCCCCATCTTGGGCCAGTAGAAGTGCATGGATAACCTTTGCTTGGTCCTCTTAATACCAAGGTGACCAGCAAGGGGCACTTCATGCGCCAACTGCAGGAGGAAGGGTCTTACAGCAAGGGGAACCACCAACCTGCTATGGTCTCCTTCCGTAGACTCTGTGGGCTCACTATACAGGAGTCCACCTTCCCAATAAATCCAATGCATCCCAGGAGGTTCACCCTCAAGCTGGGAGCAGGCCTGTCTCCTTAGGCCTTCCAGAGATGGGCACTCACGTTGGCCTTTACTGAATTCTTCCCTATCAGGACCACCTTCTAGTAACAAGTCTTTTAGTTCAGGATGGTCGTTGGGGTCAAATACATCAGGCATCGCCACCTCCTCGTCAGGCCAGGGCGATTGACCAACTTCCTCCACCGCAGTGGTACGAGAGCTCGGGGGAATGTTCTCTTTCCCTCGTCTTGACTTGTTTACTCCTTGCGCCTTGGGTTTCCCCTTCGGCTGGGGCGGCGTATTGGTCTTGGCCAATGCGGGCGTGCTTGAGACCGTGTGTAGAGTCTGTCGGCAGTGTCTCCTATGAGCCCTAAAGCTCTGAGATCATTACCTAACAAGACCTTTCCTGGGACGTTTCTCTGAATGCTCACTGGAATCCTGACTGCTGTACCATTTAAAGTAAGATTTACAGGTATAACTGGGAACATGCGGAGTGGGCCGTCAGCCAACTTAGTGGGCATCAGAGTAGTTCTGGCAACTTCCTCTGAGTCTACCAAGATAGAATCCACTACAGTTCGACTGCACCCACTATCCCTAAGAGCTGGACTATCTACTCCATTGATCAGCACACTGTCTTTAAAGTAGTGCTTGGTATTAACTGGAATCCTAGCATAAGCCTCTGCGACATTAGGCTCCCAGGAACCCAGGGAAACTAAAACTACCTCAGCTTCTATCCCACTGGGGAATGAGTCTGAGGAGAAGGATGCTCCTGTAATCTCTTCTTCCTCGTAGGAGGAGAAGGCCAGATTAGCAGAGTGGACCCCCAAACGTTTAACCTTACACCGGGGATCCCCCTTCATGCGGTCAGTTGCTCCACAAGCAAAACAAGATCCATTGGGTCTGTTTACATAGGGAGGTTATTGTAACCAGAGTTCTGTTTCGGAGGCTGACCTCCACTACCCTGTGAGTTCTCTTGTGTCTTACCCTTATTTTTCTTTTTGTGGCCCTTTTGAGAAGAAGATGTATCAGATTCTCCACCCTCCTTATCTTTGGACTTTTTCCCTTCCTCCTGCTTACCAGGATGAGTTTTGTCCTTATGGGTCACTCGATGTGACACCCATAAGTCTGCTGCAATGGCCAGCTTCTTAGGATCTATCTCCTTCGAATCGGCCAAATGCTGCTTAAGCTCCGGGGAAGAAGATGCAAAAATGTGTTCCAGCATGACAAGATTTATCATGCCTTCAAAGGTAGAAACCTTATAACCTTCGACCCAGCCAGTTAAGTTTTTTAAGGATTTGCTTACATAAGATACCCAAGTACCACCTTCTTTTTTCTTGTACTCTCGGAATCGTTTTAAATATTGGGCCGGAGTCTTTCCAAACTTTAAAATGAGAGTTTGCTTTATCATTGCGAAATCAGCTCGCTCAGCCTTCGACATTTCCATAATGGCACTACAGCCAGAATGGGGCAGTCTGCTAAGTAACCAGGCAATCTTATCAGCATTGTCAACTGCTTGAACTTCACATGGATACTCAAACGTATTCAGCCAGTCCATAATGTCATTCCTTTCCTCATACACACTGAGCAGATCTTTCGGAAACCGTGGATGAGAGGAGGCCCCAGACCCATGCCCAGGACCCTTGGACCCATTTGCATCCTGAAGCTTGGCCAGTTCCAACTGGTGATCCCTGTCTTTCTGTTTTTCTGCCTGTTCGATTTGCAGTTTGGCTATGCTGAACTCAAGCTCCTTCTGCCTAAACCGCAGCTCTTGCTTCTTGAATTCAAGCATAGCCTCTCCATCAGCACTGGCAGAGGAAACATTAGACATCTCATCCTCCCTTTCCTCGTGGTCGCGGTGGATCAGTGCAGCGGCAGACCCGTCGGTTCTACCAGTGAGAGCAGCCCCACCTCCTTCCGCACTGTCCTCAGAAGTTATAGCGTCAAGCTGTGCTTCTTGCCACGCCACGATTCTTTGGATCATATCCAATTTGGTGCCTTGAGAGGAAACACCTCTCTCCGCACACATCTTTTTCAATGTTTCGGATTTGGAAGCATTTAAAGTTAACAAGGTATTTGTTTCCATACTGTTAGATAGGACTATGGCCTTTTTAAAGTTATACTACGACAATTCACTACGTGTCCTGGTAGGAATAACTTGAAATGCCTTAGTTCGTGCGCAACACTGGATACCTTCAGTCGTATCCCACCGCTGTACACCAATTTGTTAAGACGGATTTCTGAACTCTGTCCTGGAGGCACAGAGGTTCAGAAGGCCAACCTAATTACTTGGAACAGGGTAACCTCTGGACAAGCCAGACCAATCAGGGTAGCGATCGTGGCGGTCAAGACTAGGTCTCAAGAGGGGTGAGGGTGACTGAAAGCCCGCAATGAGCACACAAAGCAAGGACACTTACAAATGACTCCAAACAGGTGTTATATTAAAAATATATACACATTTCTTCCAAGGCCTTTGCAATAATGACCGTAGCGAGAAATCACAATAAAACTCTAGTAAACCAACACATACCAAACCAATACAATATATATACAAATACAAACAAGTCTAAGGCGTTAGATGCACGAAATGTGTAGTCCACCTAGAAGGGGAGGAAAACAGGCAGTGCAAAATAATGATTAGACCCAGTCTGCCTTCAGAGGCACCTAACTAAAAGGAATTCCAAGCCCTATGAAGAGTGGAGCCTTGTGCTCAAAAGTACCTGCACAAGCTGGTGCCAACAGGCAAAAAGGGCAGTCTCTTCGAGGGAATCAGGCAGTTCAGTTTGGTGCACAAATGAAGAAGAACAGAGTTCCGCGACTCAAGCACAACCTCCACTGTGGGCAGAAGCAGAGCGCGAGTACGGAAAGGCGTGCTGTTTTGACACAGCGGGGAAAAGCTATGGTCTCCTGCAGGTGGGCGACCAGTTCCTAGCTATGCTACTCACCGGTCCCCGATGCAAGCAGACCCAGGCTTCTCCGCGTCAGTTTCAGTGCTGGCAGGTTCAGGGGAGCAGGGAACGTCTCGTCGTCGTGTAGATTCTGCAGCAGCAGAGTTGAGTTAAAGATGTCCCAAACAAAGTGAACCCGCACAGTTTTTTACCACAGCAGGGCAACGGAGCCGCCATGTGTATCTCAGCCAAATGTACACTACTCACTTCAGACCTGGGAATGCCAAGTGTACGAATCGTGTGAGAGTGACAAGGACTCGAAATACAGCACAACCTGGCGGCGGTTACAGAGCAAGACTCCTGGGTAGGCTGGTCAGTCTGCTGGATGGCCCAGAGACACTTCTGAAGGCTTACGTACAGGAGATGGTGAAGATGCCGAGAATAGCTGTCCCCGCTATTCCAAGGGTCGAAGTACCAGTACAGGCCTTCTGGTTCGATCAGAGGTAGAAAGGGTTTCACAAGGCGACAGCAGTGCAGAGGAGCAGTCCTTCAGCGGGTCACCAGCGATTCCTCGGTTCAGCCTCGTGGTTGCAGGATACTTGGCTCCTGTATTCCCTCGTTCGTGAGAACTCAGGAGATCGACAAGGTAGTGGCGTTTCCAGCCCCCTCTTATCCACAGTTCCCTTCGCGCCAAAACGGAGGGGACCCAATGGCAGATCCGCTCATCAAACACTCACACCATACGTGGACCTATCACGGACCACGGTGGTCCCAGGCATTCACACCACACTAGACTCTCTGGCACCCAGGATGTGTATTGGGACCAGACATCCCAGCCCACATCCTGGAGGCACACACAAGGCCTGTAGAAGCCCGCGAAAGCATCTATGTTTCGCGGGAAAGTACATGCCCAAATAAGGAAGGCCCCGGGTCGGCTCGACCTGGGGAAGGTGAAGGGGGCAAGATGGTCAGCGGACAGGACAAAGGAGCCTCGTGGTCTGGCCATTTTGGGAGCCAGGCCACCATTTTGGGCTAAGCGCGAGAAACGCGCTTAAAACGCCAAAAGGAGCTCAAAAACACAAAAAACGATCGCTGCCACCATTCCCGTCCGTGATTCACTTGCACCGATCATTTACAATCCAAAAAGAGTATCTAGGGCCCGTAGAAGGCTAGAGACCCAAGAGAGCAGTAACTTAGCTTACAGTGCCCTCTAGTGTCATGTTGCACGAAAGCTACACCATGATAAAGAAACTACGGAAAACAGCGTTTCCCGGTACTGACTGTCTTAAGGGCATGTAAGTTTCCCCGTAAGAATGGAGCGAAAGCCCAGAGGAGTGCGGCAGAAGGCTGCACTTCTCTGGCAAAGTCTAGATCATGGTGAAAACAATAGCAAACAGTTTAGGGGTTGCCACATGGAAGGAAAATTACCCACAATTAAGAAATCTTTCCTAACACCTGCATCTTATGCTTGCCATAGCTCTGCCTCTGTCCTGCTTCCACCTGCATCTTATGCTTGCCATAGCTCTGCCTCTGTCCTGCTTCCACCTGCATCTTATGCTTGCCATAGCTCTGCCTCTGTCCTGCTTCCATCTGCATCTTATGCTTGCCATAGCTCTGCCTCTGTCCTGCTTCCACCTGCATCTTATTCTTGCCATAGCTCTGCCTCTGTCCTGCTTCCACTTACATTTTATGCTTGCCATAGCTCTGCCTCTGCCCTGCTTCCACCTGCATCTTATGCTTGCCATAGCTCTGCCTCTGTCCTGCTTCCACCTGCATCTTATGCTTGCCATACCTCTGCCTCTGCCCTGCTTCCGCCTGCATCTTATGCTTGCCATAGCTCTGCCTCTGTCCTGCTTCCACCTGAATCTGTTATGCCTTTACTAAAGAGAGAGGCAGGAAATGCTGCTCGAGTCACTGAAAGGGCGGGGGTCTTAGTGGCTGTGGCTGCCAGTAACTCTGCTATCGCCACTGCTATCTCCGTTTGGTGGTAGTCCCCACACATCCTCTTTCCAGATGGCAGAAAAATTCTCTTTGCTCAACTGCACTTGCAGGGACTTCATTTGGCATCTCAGAGTTGGAGAGAACAGGAGTGAGCCATATCCCGCCAACCCCAAGCAGCTGGAAAGCATATCTGGTGTTTCAGGAAACCCACCTGGTGAACATTCTCTGACCAGGCTGATGACCGCCAATGGGCTGCCATTAGGGCCAGATACGAAGATGGGGCCGTGGCTCGACTTCCACCAGGGTTTCCAAATGGGGGCTTTAGTGCGCAGGGCAGGGGGGTGTTCTAAACAATTTTACTGGCTCAATGTTCTTTAAAATTGACCATTTCTCACAAATTGCCCAAAAGGTCCTCCTGGTACTACTCAATATGCTGCACAACGTTATTAATTGTGTTTCACGATTGTGTGCAGCACCGCTCTGTAACATACTAACAGCTACAGTACTGGCACAAATGGTGCACACGTTACACACACACAGAAATTACAACGCATGCAGCAGAAGTGGACCCTTCCGTGTTATACAGGACAAATATAACATTGATATCAGAGCAAGTTACCCTCACACAAAGAACAGGAAGCACATAAGGAGCAGGACTGAAAGTTTCCATCACACACTGGACAGATACATCATGGCCAACCATGCTGTACGTTACTATCCCACAACAAACGGGTACAGCGTGGGACGCAGCAGCCCATATCCCCTCCCAGGCACCCATAAGTCTCAGTGCTGAAAAGTTTCCAAAAGTACAAGTATTCCTCACAAATACAGCACATGCAGTTACTATATGCATCGGACCAGCAGAACAGGTACAGGTACAGCAAATGCGGGAGAAGCACAGGCGTTCCTCAAAAATAGTTATGACTATCCATCAGGAACCGCATGGCCAGGGACAGTGGACGCTTTCCACAAACAGGTACAGCATGTGAAGGGTCACTATAAGCTTCCCTAACAACCAAGTATACATACAGTTTGGACAGGGCTAGTGCAGCATTCCAAACATACAGCTCAGACAGGGCTAGTGCAGCATTCCATACATACAGCTCTGACAGGGCTAGTGCAGCATTCCATACATACAGCTCTGACAGGGCTAGTGCAGAATTCCATACATACAGCTCGGACAGGGCTAGTGCATAATTCACTACATACAGCTCAGACAGGGCTAGTGCAGCATTTCATACATACAGCTCAGACAGGGCCAGTGCAGCATTCCATACATACAGCTCGGACAGGGCTAGTGCAGCATTCCATACATACAGCTCGGACATGGCTAGTGCAGCAGTCCAAACATACAGCTCGGACAGGGCTAGTGCAGTATTCTATACATACAGCTCGGACAGGGCTAGTGCAGCATTCCAAACATACAGCTCGGACAGGGCTAGTGCAGCATTCCATACATACAGTCGGGCAGGGCTAGTGCAGCATTCCATACATACAGTTCGGACAGGGCTAGTGCAGCAATCCATTCATGCAGTTCGGACAGGGCTAGTGCAGCATTCCATACATACAGCTCGGACAGGGCTAGTGCAGCATTCCATACATACAGTTCGGGCAGGGCTAGTGCAGCATTCCATACATACAGTTCGGACAGGGCTAGTGCAGCATTCCATACATACAGTTCGGACAGGGCTAGTGCAGCATTCCATACATACAGTTCGGACAGGGCTAGTGCAGCATTCCATACATACAGCCTGGACAGGGCTAGTGCAGCATTCCATACATACAGCTCGGACAGGGCTAGTGCAGCATTCACTACATACAGCTCGGACAGGGCTAGTGCAGCATTCCATACATACAGCTCAGACAGGGCTAGTGCAGCATTCCATAGTGTCTGTCCGCCATCCAGGAGTGGTGTGCCACCAATGATCTCTGCCTTAATGCCAGTAAGACTCAGATTCTCCTCATCGGCACACCCACTACCTCCTTTCCTGTCACTCTCTGGCTGGCCTCTTTTGGCCTGCTTCCTGCTCCCACCTGCAAGGCCAAAAACCTCAGGGTCATCTTCGACTCCACACTCTCCTTCTCTCCTCACATCTCTGACGTCTCTAAGAAGTCACACTACCACCTTCACCTCCTCAGAGGTAGTCTACCTTTCCTCTTCTTCCCCCAGAAGCTCACTGTCTCCAGAGCTCTGGTTCTCTCTATGCTGGACTACAACAGCCTCTTTCTAAATCTGCCTGCTTCGACTGTCCGCCCTTTGCAACTCATCCAGAACAGGACTGTGAGACTTGTCCTTGGCCTCAAGCCCAGGGATCGTATCTCTCCAGGACTGAAATCTCTGCACTGGCTCCCAGTGGCTATGAGAAATAAGTTCAAAACCCTCTGCATTGTCAACACGGCCTTCTGGGACCTGGGGTCTCAATACATTCAACTCTCTCTTCCTAAATATCTTCCTTCTCGAGCTCTTTGCTCATCCGCCTCCAACTCCCTCAGGGTCAGTCGCTTCTCCAAGCAATGATTTGATGGTAGATCCCTTTCTTCGGCTGGGTCCTCCCTCTGGAACAGCCTTCCTGCCTCCCTGAAACTTGAGGAGAACCATCTCTGGTTCCGGAAGCACCTCAAAACTTTTCTCTTTGCTTCTGCTTCCTCTCCTTCTTTCCCCTGCTGAATTTCCTGGCTGAAACTGAAACTGCTGTTTCCTGCCACTCTCTGATCTTGGGCCCAGGTCCCCTCCCCCGCCAGTCACACACCTGCACTGCCTTCCTGGCAATGCCTGAACTTGGGGACTGTTTTCTTTATCCCTACAGTCCCCCTACCAGCACCTGACACCTGATGTCTGCACTTACCCTTGCACTTGCCACCAGCTGGCCGTACTTTGAGTTATGCTTATTTATTCTATTTATCCCATGTATTGCAATGAACCCTTCCCCTTTCTCCTTCTCATGCACTTGCGCGATCTGAATGACACCTGGCCTAGTAGGATCGTTGTCTCAGCACCTGGAAAACACCGCTTTGCACCGGACTCTGCTTCTGTTGGATGTTGTTTGGAAGCACATGATATTCTGCAATACCGAGCTATTGCTCCGCCCCTTTTTACCTACAACCTACAAAAGGAGGCAGTCACGCACACGCACCAGCGCACGTGCAGCGAGCACAAAGCACCTGGAAAGCACCGCTTTGCACCGGACTCTGCTCCTGTTGGATGTTGTTTGGAAGCGAATGGTATACAGTTTTCACCTGCTAAAACCTCTATCAAACGACTTAAGGCCCGATCCTTTGGCACTACATACTGAGCTATAGACCTATACTTATACTTATACTTTGCCTATTTTCTATTTCTTTAGATTTTCTGCAATACCGAGCTATTGCTCCGCCCCTTTTTACCTACAACCTACAAAAGGATGCAGTCGCGCGCACCAGCGTGCACGCACCGAGCACAAAGCACCGGGAAAGCACCGCTTTGCCTCTTCGCCGTGGTGTCGCGGATTTGCAGTGCTCTCCACTTGCTCATTTACTTCTAATTGCTATTTTCTGATCCCCTTCCTTACCTCCTTCCTTTCTCTTTGTTTCTCTTTGTTCCTTTCTCTTGCTGTTTTCTAGCCTTTGGCCCCTGCCTTCTTGACCCGTGTTGGTCGTAAATATCCTGACAAAGGGTGACTAGTAATCTTTCCTGTCTCTGGAGTTAAGTACTTTGCCCTGAATTCAAGGGCGTGGAATTAGAGTTTAAAGTATGTGACACATGTACACCCTGAGAACCAACATGCCGCCCCCTCAGATTGCATGGCGGACTGTCTCCAATACAGAAAACGCCAGAAACACTGGGAGGACTGCTACAAGTACAGCGCCAGCTTGTTCAACTCCGAGAGCTCGCTCCGTCAGCAGAAAGTGAGGTCGGAATAATGACAATGATTGCGACCATACCGATATCAGAACATTTTATTCACCAACTGTGCCCAATGAGCCACTCACAGACAATGAGGTCATAGATGGCCACCGAGTAAGGAATGGTACGAATGAGAAAGTAACCTCTACTGTTGCACCCGACGATCAAGATGTTATTGAGGTCACTGCATGTAATATCTCTCTGTCTGACAGTACTGTGTTAAGAGGGAAATCTGTGGCTCTCACGAATGCTGAAACTGCTGGGCAATATTCTTCATGTGCCGATGTTCCTCCAACTATTGATTTAAATGTCTCCAATGTCGAGCCTTCTAATCATTCACTAATGGAAAAACTATCTTTTTCGCCGAACATCTCTGAAATTACTTATCAAAATCGAACAATGATTTCCTCTTTTCTGGCGCCTACGCCACGCCACGCCAGCAAAATGGCAATCAGATGCAACATGCGCATGAAGGCATGTCTAAACTGGCTGCCGTGACCTTTGAAGCCATGCAAACAACTATGAATACATTAGTCAAAATTTTTGACACTTTGAATGATAAATTAAACACACAAAGCAGCCAACTCACCTCCCTACTGGCTTGGCAAGCAAACTATGGGGTAATGAATCCTTCTAACGATGTAGCGCCAACAATTCCATGGAAGATATCGGGCAATACAAAGGTTATTGATACAGCCTCTTCGCCCATTAAAAATCTTACTGACTGTATGAATACAGCTAATGTTCCAGTTACATCTGCACTGCCATGCTTCCCCAACATCATTGTCGATCAACCTCCAAAAACTCAAATTGAGACAGTGGTGTTGGATGAGAATGGTAGTGTGTATCTGTGAAAACTACAGATGCACAAGTTGCAAAAAACTGACCATGCAGAAAAACAGCAGAGCTTAAAAAAAGCTCCCTGTAAAATGACGAAGAAAACAAAAAACATTAAAGGAGCGAATCCCATAATGACAGCTTCCTCTAAACAATGTATAAAGTCCCTTAAGGTACCAGCTACCAACTGTCAAATAGCTTCTACAGCCGTTGCAAATAAAATACATAGGCCCTCATTACGAGTTCGGCGGTAACCATGCCGCTATTGGCGGCATGGCTGCCGCCGAAATCGCGTCGGGGTCCGGGTCCTCGGAATGAGGACTTACCGACCATTCCGAGTTCGGAAGGCCCGGTAATTCCTCCCTCCAAGGACCCGTACACGGTCCTTCCCCTTTCCCATTTCAGCCCCCATAGGGCTGAATGGGAATGGGAGAGGGAGCAAACAACGGGCCATTACGAGATGGCCCGTTATTTGCTCCCTCTTCCCCTCGCGGGACTCAGTAAGCACGCCTGGTTTTCCCAGGTGTGCTTACCGTGTCCCACGAGGGGAACTCGTAATGCGGCGGTACGGATTGAACGGCGCCGGCACCTTTTACAGCGCCGTTCACTCCGTACCGCCAGGGTCGTAATGAGGCCCATACAGTTGGCACAAGTGCAAAAACAAAAGCTCAATGTTATAAGAGCTTGGGATCCAGTGGTAGTCCCTCACGAGCCTTTAGATGATTTAATTAAAGCGGTCCAAGTACACACTGTTGTAAGGCCGCTGGCCTACAAAATACGCTGCGACACCGGGCACGTCTTCATTCAACCTTTATTAATACCGAACTGCCCCTCGTCCCAACTTTCCCGCTTCCCCCTCCCCTTGCCCCGCCCCCCGTTCCCTCTGTCCTTATCTTTCCCTTAAAGGGGCCCTGTCCCTTTTCCCATGCACAACACCCCCCTCTTACTTATCGTTGAAGTTCGTCCTTACATCTCTTCGATGAGCCGAGTGGGCCGTCTGGCTAGCCGGTGGGGCCGCACGGCTCGCTCTCCTCCTTCGCCCTCCTGGCTTGCCGGTGGCGGCGTCTCGGGCGGATCGGGAGGGGTCTCTGGGTCCATAGGGTCTTCTTCCTCAAGAGGTACGTCCTCAGATCTGTCTCCTTGGAACATTCGCCTGAAGTATGACGCGTTGCGGGTTATTTCACCCCGGTCTCCTAGGGCGGTGATCATGGGTCCTTTCACCTCTGTCACTATCATGGACTCGGGCTGATGTCTCGAGTCCGTTTTACGGCGTTGGGCCTGCCTGACTAGCACTGTTTCTCCTACGGGGATCACGGGTTCCTTGGCCTTCCGTTTCCGGTCAGTCCATTCTTTGGCCTTTTGTCTCCTCTCTGCTTCTCGTCGTCGGATCTCGTCATCCTCCTCCGGCGTGTAGTCCTCGAGTTGGGGAAGCCTGGTCCTCGGTTTGTATTTGATCATGAGTGCGGCTGGGGTGTGTCCAGTTGCCTCGTGGGGGTATGCCGGTAGCTTCGTAGCATTTGTGAGATGGCTTGTGGCATCGAGGCTTGGTCTGTTGCTGCTTTTTGGCGTGTGCGCTTAATGTTCGCCATGAACCGTTCCACCATACCGTTGGCCTGGGGCCATAATGGTGTGATCTTCTGGTGGTGGAATCCGAGGTGCGCTGCGAATTTCCTAAATTCTTGTCCTTGGCATGGGGATCCATTTTCCGTTTTCACTACGTTGGGGACGCCCCATTCGCTAAATACTTCGTCTATCGGGCCTACCACGTGGTGGAAGGCTGTGGATTGTACGTGTTTTACCAATGGGAATCGGGAGTATTCATCTATGGCCACGAGCAGGTGACCCCCCTCTTCGAGTGGGCCGTAGAAGTCAAGTGCCACTCGCTGCCACGGTCCGTCAGGGAGCGGAACTATGCGCAGGGGGCAGGGTGGTGAGCCGGCCGCGTTTACCTGGCAAGAGTTGCAGTGTCTTAGTATGTCGTCTACAATGGTGTCCATGTGGGGGAACCACACCTGGTTTCTGAGTATCTTTTTTGTATTCGCCGCGCCTCGATGACCCTCGTGGGTGATCATAACTAGTGGCTTTCTAAGACTCTTGGGTGCTACCAGGCGGTTCCCTCTGAGTAGTGTGCCTTGGTTTGTTGTGGCCAGTTCGTTGTGTATTTTCTCCATTCTGGCCAAGTCTCTTCTGTCTATTTCCCCCCCTTCCCCTTCTTCGAAGTGTTGGTTGGCCGCCTGCCGCCACTTGTTGGTGTTGGTGAGGTGGACGGCCGCTTTGATGGTGGGGTCAGCTCTGCTCTTTTCTGCAAATAGTTCAGCGGTGATGGCTGGGGGAAGAGCATTGTGTGACAGGTATGCGATGTATTCATCGGCTTCTCCTTGCATTGCGGTGTCTGGAGCTCCTTCCGGGTGCCGTGATAGATAGTCTGCTGGGTTTGCGTCGCCTCGGGGCTTGTGAATGATGGTATAGTCGTATTCCTGAAGACGGATTCCCCATCGTTCAATGCGTGGGGGCATCTTAATTCTCGGGTTGCCAAATAGGGCCAGTAAGGCTTGGTGGTCCGTAACGAGGGTGAACCTTTGTCCGATGACGAAGTGGTGAAATTTTTCGCACGCCCACACTGCCGCCAGGCTCTCCCGCTCTGCCTGTGAGTATGCTTGTTCGGTGGAGTTGAGTGCGCGGCTGGCGTATGCCACTATGTTGGTTTTGGAGTTCTCTTGTGGATCTGTTTGAGCCAAGATGGCACCCAGCCCCACTGGGCTAGCATCCGCAGTTATTTCTGTCCGCCAGCTCGGGTTGAAGTACGCCAGTTGGCGGTTGGCCGCTAGCTCTTGCTTTATCGTGGCGAAAGCCTGTTGGCATTGGTCCGTCCACTGGAAGGGTTGGTCTTTTTTTTAGCAGGTGTCGCAGTGGGCATGTTAGTGACGCATATCGTGGGAGATAGCGGGCGCAGTATCCCGCCATGCCCAGGAACGAGCGGAGTTCGGAGGCGTCCTGCGGGCTAGGCAGGTTGGTAATGGCGCGGATCTTGTCCGGGTCAGCTTTTATTCCTTGGTCCGAGAAAATGTGGCCGAAGAAGCATAGGGTGCGTGTGTTGATTTCGCACTTCTGACTGTTGAGTGTCAGTCCGGCATCTTGTAGGATGCGGCACACTTGGTGTAGGGCTGTGTCATGCTGATCCTGTGTGACGCCAAAGATGAGGATGTCATCGCTGTAGTTGAATGCATTGGGGACGGAGCAAATCAGTCTGTGGATTGTTTCTTGAAATATCTCGGCAGCGGACGAGATTCCAAAGTTAAGTCGTTTGTAGCGGAATAGGCCCTCATGGGTGGTGAATGTCGTGATGGGCCTCGATGCAGGGTCAATCACTAGCTGGTGGTATCCCTGGTTGAGGTCCAGTTTTGAGAATTTCGTGGCTTGGTTGAGCCTGATTAGCATGTCCTCTATGTTGGGACCCGGGTGCCTTTCCCGTTGGATGGCGGTATTGGGGATTCTCATGTCCACACAGAGGCGGAGGCGTCCATCTGCTTTGGGGACGACTACCAGTGGGGAAACCCACGGGGTGGGTCCTGTTGCCCTCTCAATGATGTCATTGTCCAGTAGCGTTTGCAACTCGTGCGATACTTTCGCCTGCAGGTGGAACCCTACCCTCCTGGGGTGTTGTGGTACTGGCTGGATCTTGGGATCAACATGTAGCGTGATGACGTTGTTCTTCAGTTTGCCGACGCCTTCAAATAGGGCCGGGTACGCCGATTTCAGATTTCCTATGTTTGGGGCGATGTGGTGGATGGCTTGTATGACGCAGGAATTAGGCGGGACGCCTTGGATCACCTCTGATGCATCGTAGTGGAAGTCGATGAGACCTAGGTCTGTGGCCGTCTTGTGGCTGAGCAGGCATCTGGCAGTTGCCTGGCTGTGGATGACGTGTATCGCGGTCGGTGCTCTCTTGCCCCTGTGTATGAGGTCACATGTGAATTGTCCTTTTGAGGTCAGTGGCTGTGTTGCGCCCCATTGAAATATGTGGGCGTAGGATGGTTGTAAGGGAAACTTGTTCGCTAGATGGCCGTATGCTATGTAACTCATGACATTTACGGTTGCGCCCGTGTCCACTAGGAATGGAGTGTCTATCTCTCCCAGGTGTACCGTCACTCTGGGTGCCGCGCTGTCGTCGGAGGCTTCCGAGATGAGTCGGACGTATTCCCTGCTGTATCGGTCGTATTCAGCATAGGGTAGGTATTCTGCAGGGTGTTCTTCGACTGGCGGGTTTTCGTATGGGTCTCTGGTGTTATCTTCCCTCCGGGTTTCCTCTTCTGGGTACGCTTGCATGTGATATATTTGTTCTTGGTTGGCATACGGTGCATCTGTTTGGTCCACTTGTAGGTTTTCGACCGCCCTGATGAACCCGGAGTTGTTTGGTGTTCTGGGGTTGACGGCTGGCTTGGCGTATTCTCGTTCCGCGTATGGTCTTGGGTTGGGTGGTCTCATTGGCTCGGGCCGCGGCTCGAACTTCTTTGCGGTCAGTTGCTGGTTGTGTGGTCTATATGCTGACAGCGGGGGTGTCTTCTCCCGACACATACTCTGAAAGTGATTTTCTTGTCCGCACCTCATGCACATCTGGCCAATTGCGGGGCATTGACCTCTGTGGGGAAACTCAAACCCGCATCGGTAACATTGTCTTTCAGGTGGTGGGCGTCTTGCGTTGTTCCATTGGTCTTGTCTGTATGTATTGTTGTGTTGGCGGCTGATTTGATTGGTGGTGACGGCTGCGATGGAGTCTATCTTTCTCGGGTTCTCCATGTGTGCAGCCTGAGCATCCACTCTTTCATATACTCTGGCGAGTTCAGCTATTTCTTTCAGAGGGAGGGTTTTTTTTAGAAAATGTTTGCGGAAAATGGATGACAGGCATCCCTCTATCACTCTCAGGCGGATGGCCTTGTCATCGTTGAAGTTGGCGAAGTCACAGTATGCTATTTTCCTTTGTAGGCGTAATATGAATTGGCCAATTGTTTCTTGGGGTAACTGGGTGCATTGATTAAAGATGTAACGCTCGTAGTCTCTGTTCGGGACTATTATCAATCGACCGTCGATGGCTTCAATGAGTCTTTGGTAGGTGTTCCTTTCTGCTGCAGGGATGGTCTTGATGATGCTTTTTATGTCTTTCCCAACCAAGTTAGTGAACATGTCTAGTTTGTTCGGGGCGTCTTGGTTTCCTACTGCCCTCATGAATTCCTCGAACTCGTCCATCCATTCTTGCCACCTTTGCCCTTGGTTTTCTTGTGGTTCTAGCGAGAATGGGTTTGGGCGGCGTAGGAAGGAGACTGGATTTGTGGGAGTCACGCCAGGCGTGGCAGGTGCCGTGGTGTCTCCCGCTGCGCTCCCACCACTCCCTTGTTGCGACATGGCTGGTGAGGTCGAGTGTCTGCTGGTATGCGTGTTTTACTTCCCTCACTCTCGGGTGGGCGCTTTCTGTTGCTCGTACTCGATTGCGCGTGACGTTCCTCGTTTTCAAGTGGCCGTTGCCACGCTCGTACGCTCGTGCGTGCATACAGTTCCTCGCTTTCAAGTGGCGCTTTAACGCGTTCCTCGCTTTCGAGTGGCCGTTAACACGTTCACACATGCACACAGTTCCTCGCTTTCAAGTGGCTCATTAAATCCTTCAGTTCCTCGCTTTCAAGTGGCTCATTTAATCCTTCGTGTAGGTATAAAGTTCCTCGCTTTCAAGTGGCTTGTGTTGCGTTGCCGTGCCTATCACCTTTTCCTCAGGGCCTGTGGGGTTTATTCAGTACTTGCGTGTGCTCTTGGCACCTTACGGCCTCCAGTGCTGTTCCGCGGTCCACTGGGCTCCTCTTTTCCCATGCACAACACACACCAGCTCTATTAAATCTAAAACATCTAACTCAGACGCCAACTCTCTTCACCCTCAGCCAATGATTCCACTGCGGTGCGACGATGATCAAAAAGATAATTTACGTTGCAGTGAGATTAGAAGAGAAGTTGATGCTTACATGGCCCAATTCTCTAG
Organism: Ambystoma mexicanum; assembly: GCF_040938575.1. Classification (NCBI taxonomy): domain Eukaryota; kingdom Metazoa; phylum Chordata; class Amphibia; order Caudata; family Ambystomatidae; genus Ambystoma; species Ambystoma mexicanum. The sequence goes on from NC_090939.1 coordinate 58,169,963, forward strand.
TCAAAGAGATTTAAAGGTGCCGGCTATTTTTAGCGAGGGTCTTCTTAATTCAAGATCTTGTGTTTCTAACGGAGGCACTGCAAATGTAAGGAATTTTCAAAATCCTAAATCTATTACTGCGAAACAAGTCATGACTGAACCAAGTAAATCAGTCGGCCTGGCAAAATATACACCTAGAAATATATCATCTATGAATACCAACTTGCAGTCTGACACTCGGGAGTGTAATAACCATGATCAATCTAGATTCCCAACTCACTCCGAGAGTCATGGTGCTGAAATAGCTTGGATGTTGCAGGCTTTGTTACCGAAAAGAGTTGAAAAAGAAAGTGTAAAACCACCTTCCATAAAGCCTATTAAAACTCTCCGATATCAAAAGAGTTGACTCAAACAAATGTAAATCACAAAACTTTTACTTCATTGATTCTTGGATGCCGGCCTGACCCCTATCTGCAATATGACCTAAATCGGCATAGTATCATGGAACTATTCTCTGACATTGCTCTGCTTGACGATATTAACAGCTCAGACATTGAACAGGTTGAGTTCATTGGTACAAACTTATTAAGCACTGTGAGGTTATGGTTCCGTTCGAGAGTGGTTAGAAATCTCATTTGGCAGTCCAAAGAGGAATTGTTTCAAATGGGCTTCATTGTGCTCTCTGGACCTCAAGAAATGACTTTGGCGACTCCTCCTTCAAAGGATGGGGGTAAAAAAACGGTGTCATGGTGTTTAAACAATAGTAATCAAGAAACTAGGAGTCGTGAAGATCAGAACTGCCAATGTAACTGCAAGGAGTCCCAAAGTTAACTAGAGCATATGGATGAGAGTGTAGTAATCCCCCTAGTCTCCTGGAATACTTGTGGCTTTCGTCATTTAATCAATAATAAAAACTGTGAACTACTAAAATATAGTATAATCATGCTATAGGAGACTTGGATTACAGACTCTATACTATGGAATGATCACAAAATTCATCTTACTCCAGCCCTTAAGGGCATAAGAGATTGTCATATGAGTGACCTATTAACAAGTACACAAATTAGTGCAAATATCTCAATGATGTACACTCATTCCCCGAATCCATATTCCCAATTGACAATTGTTTCCATTGACACCATCCTATATGCTCTGGTCCACTTATATTGGAATCCGACTGGAATTGAAAGTCAGGAATTTGTCAACAATGTATCAACTATGTTAGACTATATTGCGTCTGTTCCTAAGATCGTTCACACAATAATAGCTGGAGATTTAAATCTCCACTGTTTGAACCATACTAAGGTGGCAGAACAGACTAGAAGAATTTCCTGGAATCACTTGATGAAGGCACAAGGTTTTTCTATGATAAATGGGACTAGCCCTCATGACTGTCCTCCACAACCAACTTGGTCACAAAGAGGCTCTGTAGGTACCATTGACTACATATATGTAGACAGTGGGCTATTTTCGAAATTCGAAGTGTTCAGAATTGAAAGGATGGAGTGCAGTGATGACAGTATGCTATGTTTACAGTGGCCCACTATGTCATGACAATTAACAAACAGGAGACAAAAATGGTCGGGTACTCTAACTGCTAATAACAGTGTCAATCGAGTACGTTGGACAGAAAAAACTATTTCACAACTAGGCCTTCTGATGAATGCTGCATTTAATAACTCCGAATCTGATCAGGACTCTAGTGCCTCTATTTATTATGATATTCTACAGAACCTGGGTTCGCAGGGTATTAACAGAAAAATGCAGCCCTATAGAAATCATACTTTCGATCTAGCAATAAAAAACAGGAAAACACTTTTTCGCCGTGAAAAGCGTGAGGCAGGAAATCTCCCTATATGTGTGAGATACAAAATTCTAAAGGGCATAAAAACAAAGTACAGAAACTGGATACGGAACTATAAAGCTCACATGTTGCAAATTGATGGTGAAAAAATGCTTGATATTTTGAAAGATAAGAACACAGCCCGTATGTGGCAAGCAATCAATAATACCATTTCTTTGCGACAAACGTCGAAACAAATTTAGAATGTCTCTGAAGTGGTTTGGGTAGAGTATTTTAGTAAAATGTTTGCATCTCCAGACATAGTTTGCACAGCTCCAACCGATAATGGGTCGGCCCACTTTCACCTCAACATAGATAAGTCTGACATACTGTAGTTTATCAATACATTTAGTCAATCGAGAGCTCCTGGCCCTGATGGCCTGTCAAATAACATCTTTAAACAACACCCTGAACTCTGGACGAACGTTCTATCCTCCATTTTTGAGCACATTAACTATTCACAAACGATTCCACTCTCTTGGAAACATTCCATAATAGTCCCTCTCTTCAAAAAAAGGAAACCGTGAAAAACCTGAGAGCTACAGGCCCATTGCCCTTCTAGATGTGCCTGCCAAAATGTACTCACAAATAGTGCTGAAGGAACTAAACTCTTGGATGAACACATATAACATATGAGATCTGTTCCAAACAGGGTTTGTGGCTGGCCTTGGCACAGCGCCTAACATGATAACACTTAACATGCTAAAATCAAAATACAACAATTGAAACCAAAATCTTTATATGGCATTTGTTGACTTTAACTGTGGCTTTGATTCGGTTGATCGCCAGTTGTTATTTAATAAGCTGAGAATGTTTGGATGTCCACAAGCACTACAGACTGTAATTGAGAAATTACATTTCAACACGACCATCCAAATCAGACTCTCATTGGAAGGGCTTCTTTCCTTATATGTCAAGACTGAAAGAGGTGTCAAGCAGGGCTGTATCTTGGCTTCGACTCTCTTTAATTTATTCATTCTCGACATGGGTAACGCTTACAATGACATTGAGAGTGACGCCCCGAAGTTGGGAACGCAAAAAATAATGTGGATTTCGTATGCCGATGATTTGGTGTTGGTATCACAAACTCCCCGAGGATTGCAGAATTTGCTTACTTGCCTAGACAGCTACAGTGTTAAAAATAACCTGATAATTAATACTGATAAGACACAAGTGGTAATTTGTCAAAAGAAAAAAAGTAACAAACGTACCAGAAACTTAAGGTGGTCTTTGGGCAAACAAAACCTCAGTGTTGTAGACAGCTATAAATATCTAGGTCTGCCATTTTCAGGAAGCCTAGGTAATTCTGTAGAATCACTGACTTTAGAAGCCAAAATTCGAACTTTGTCCTCACAGGCATCACTTTTGATGCGTAAATATGGGAAGTTTACCACCAATCATGTAATGCTTTTTTACAGCAAAAAAAGTGACTCCAATAGTTTCCTATGGCTCAGACACCCAACTACCGAAAGTAAGAAAATATTGGGATCGTCATGAAGGAAACTTTTGGAAATCAGTCTTCAGATTCCCTAGCTGCAATCCAACCACCCTTTTGTGACATGAACTAGGTGCCACTTCAATTCATTGTCAAGTTGTTTGGAAAATGTGTGGCTTTTTCAGAAAATGTTTAGTGGGTGCCTCTGAGAAAAATGTGCTAAACACCATAGCTCATTATTTGCTAACCTCAGTTGATAAGTTTCCAAATACATGGTATAAGTGTGTTTTAACTGCACTTGATGATGCTAATATATGGCTGGAATTGCTCATTTTAAATCCAGCTAAAGCAAAGCTAGCGTTATATCGTCAAGACTGGATTGATAGGCAAAAGCTGTGTCAAAAGTATGTTGACTTCTCTGCTTTAACATTTGGACTTAAAAAACTTGGAGTAATGGAAAATATCTGCAAACGTGTCCTTCAAGTTATATTAGATCGCAAATGCTAAGAATACGGTTAAATTTATATCCAACAAATGAAATCTTAGCTAGACGTGGAATTGTACCAAAAAGTCAAAAATGGTGTCGCTTTTGTAAGAACAATAAGCTGACAGAGTCCTTACCTCATATAGCAGTGAGCTGTTCTATGTTAAATATTTTACGGCAAAAATATTTTTAAAACTTATCACATTTTTATTGTTATCATTCAGAGGAGGAAATATGGGGGCATGTAGTTAATAATGGTAAGACATCAATGCATATCGCTTTGGTTCAATTTATGTCTGCTGTTTTTCCAAAGTGAAACTTTTCGAATATGAAAACTGTGTACATGCCCTTATGCCTTCATCTTCTGCTCATTTTTTAATCTAATTTTGTAATTGAAACTCTATCGATAAGCTGTATGATGAAAATGTGTTGGTATTTAATTTTGTATGAAAATATTTGAAAGGTTGAATTTCAGCCTAACAAATAAAAATATAAAAAACTTGTACATAGGCGCGTTATAAATTCAGTATCATATCATATCATACATACAGCTCGGACAGTGCTAGTGCAGCATTCCATACATACAGCTCGGACAGGGCTAGTGCAGCATTCCATACATACAGCTCAGACAGGGCTAGTGCAGCATTCCATACATACAGCTCGGATAGGGCTAGTGCAGCATTCCATACATGCAGCTCGGACAGGGCTAGTGCAGCATTCCATACATACAGCTCGGACAGGGCTAGTGCAGCATTCCATACATACAGCTCGGACAGGGCTAGTGCAGCATTCCATACATACAGCTCGGACAGGGCTAGTGCAGCATTTCATACATACAGCTCGGACAGGGCTAGTGCAGCATTCCATACATACAGCTCGGGCAGGGCTAGTGCAGCTTTCCACACAGCTCGGGCAGGGCTAGTTCAGCATTCCATCTCAAACAGATACAGCATTTATGCAACAAGAGCAAACCTCTCACAAAGGTTTTAGCATGTTCATGTGTAGGTTGCCTCACAAAAAAAGTAAATACAAGCGTCGCTCACAAACATGTACAGGCACAGATTGGACAGGCCAGTGCATGTTTCCATCACAAGAGGGTACAAGTACATCATGATATGAAATAATATTTTATTTGTATCGCGCTCATACACAAGTGTTTCAGAGCGTGACTAGGCAAGGGAGGGCAACATGGGAGAACACAACAGCGATCTTACTAGGCCCAGTGACATTGATAATGGGCAGGGGATAGGGAACGGGAAAAGGGCATGGAAGGGGGAGAGTGGAGAGTGCGGGACAGAGGAGAACAGATATTTAATAATAAATACAAATAGATAATAGAGGCAATAAACAGTGGTAGGGCAGCCAGCAAGTGGCAAGTGCTGTGTTTACTGCAGCAGACTGGGTAAGTCTGATAAGTGCAGAAAAAGAAGAACATGGGGGGGAATGTGGGACTATATGGGTACAGATACAGTCCCCAGAGCCAGGGGTGGCCAGGAGGCAGTGCAGGAGGGTGGCAGGGTGAGCAGGTACCTGGCCCCAGCTACACGTCTCATGAACAAGTCTATTACATGTTTCCCTAATAAATGTTTATATGGACAGCATTTGTAGGGCCCAGCAAGCTTCCTTCACAAACAGATACATTATGTGCAGTGCAGGGTCACGGCAAGCTTGAAAACAGGTACAACATGGGCTGGGTCAGTGCAAGGTCTCTGCAAAGAGGCAGCGGTACAGAATGCCAGGGCCAGTGTAAGTTTCCCTCACAAATATGCCCAAGTACAGCATTGAAAGAGCAACTGTTTGCAAGGCCCTATGCAAATGCCACTCACATTAGTACATGTGTGGCAGAAACCAGTGCAAGGTTCCCACACATGCTGATACAGGCACAGCATGTGCAAGGCCAGGGCAGGTTTTCCTCCTAATTTACTACAGGTGCAGCATGGTATGAGCCAGGGCAAGCTCCCGCAAGAGTCAAATTGCACGACATGGGCTGTGACAGCCTGCTGTCTCCCATGCATGTGGGGCGCTCATCTTTTATGTGGCCCATGTAACCTGTTCATTTCTCCCTGCAATGTTGCACCCTTAACCTGCACCCTGGTTCCTCTAATGTGGAACCATGTTACCGGCTGCCAGCTCCCTGTAATGTGTCACTGTCATCACTTGCTCCCTGTAATGTGGCACCATGTATCCTATATCCTGGTCCCTGAAATGTTGCACCATGTAACCTGCTCCCTGCAATGTGCACCCTTAACCTGTACCCCGGTTCCTGTAATGTGGAACCATGTAACTGGCTCCTTGCTCCTTGTAATGTGTCACTCTCATCACTTGCTCCCTGTAATGTGGCATCATGTACCCTTTAGCGTGCTTCCTGTAAAGTTGCACCCTTAGCCTGTACCCTGGTTCCTGTAATGTGGAACCATGTTACCGGCTGCCAGCTCCCTGTAATGTGTCACTGCCATCACTTGCTCCCTGTAATGTGGCACCATGTATCCTATATCCTGGTCACTGAAATGTTGCACCATGTAACCTGCTCCCTGCAATGTTGCATCCTTAACCTGTACACCGGTTCCTGCAATGTGGAACCATGTAACCCGCTCCCTGCTCCCTGTAATGTGTCACTCCCATCACTTGCTCCCTGTAATGTGGCATCATGTACCCTATAGTATTGGTCCTGTAATGTTGCCCCCTTAGCCTGTACCCTGGTTCCTGTAATGTGCAACCATGTTACCTGCTCCCTGCTTCCTGTAATGTTGCACCCTTAGCCTGTACCCTGGTTCCTGCAATGTTGAACCATGTAACCCGCTACCTGCTCCCTGTAATGTGTCACTCTCATCACTTGCTCCCTGTAATGTGGCACCATGTATCCTATATCCTGGTCCCTGAAATGTTGCACCATGTAACCTGCTCCCTGCAATGTTGCACCCTTAACCTGTACCCCGGTTCCTGTAATGTGGAACCATGTAACTGGCTTCCTGCTCCCTGTAATGTGTCACCCTCATCACTTGCTCCCTGTAATGTGGCATCATGTACCCTATAGCGTGCTTCCTGTAATGTTGCACCCTTAGTCTGTGCCCTGGTTCCTGTAATGTAGAACCATGTTACCGGCTGCCAGCTCCCTGTAATGTGTCACTGTCATCACTTGCTCCCTGTAATGTGGCACCATGTATCCTATATCCTGGTCCCTGAAATGTTGTACCATGTAACCTTCTCCCTGCAATGTTGCACCCTTAGCCTGTACCCTGGTTCCTGTAATGTGGAACCATGTTACCGGCCACCAGCTCCCTGTAATGTGTCACTGTCATCACTTGCTCCCTGTAATGTGGCACCATGTATCCTATATCCTGGTCCCTGAAATGTTGCACCATGTAACCTGCTCCCTGCAATGTTGCACCCTTAGCCTGTACCCTGGTTCCTGTAATGTGGAACCATGTTACCCGCTCCCTGCTCCCTGTAATGTGTCACTGTCATCACTTGCTCCCTGTAATGTGGCATCATGTACCCTATAGCGTGCTTCCTGTAATGTTGCACCCTTAGCCTGTGCCCTGGTTCCTGTAATGTGGAACCATGTTACCGGCTGCCAGCTCCCTGTAATGTGTCACTGTCATCACTTGCTCCCTGTAATGTGGCACCATGTATCCTATATCCTGGTCCCTGAAATGTTGCACCATGTAACCTGCTCCCTGCTCCCTGCAATGTGCACCCTTAACCTGTACCCAGGTTCCTGTAATGTGGAACCATGTAACCCGCTCCCTGCTCCCTGTAATGTGTCACTGTCATCATTTGCTCCCTGAAATGCGGCATCATGTACCCTATAGCGTGCTTCCTGTAATGTTGCACCCTTAGCCTGTGCCCTGGTTCCTGTAATGTGGAACCATGTTACTGGCTGCCAGCTCCCTGTAATGTGTCACTGTCATCACTTGCTCCCTGTAATGTGGCATCATGTACCCTATAGCGTGCTTCCTGTAATGTTGCACCCTTAGCCTGTGCCCTGGTTCCTGTAATGTGGAACCATGTTACTGGCTGCCAGCTCCCTGTAATGTGTCACTGTCATCACTTGCTCCCTGTAATGTGGCATCATGTACCCTATAGCGTGCTTCCTGTAATGTTGCACCCTTAGCCTGCAGGGACGTCATTTCATCAAAATGCCAGGGGTAGCGGAAGTGACATCACATGACCTTTGACCCCTGATGACATCACAGGAAGTGGTGTCCTTTGACCCCACCCCAAAGTGATATCGCGGGAAGCGTGGAACACAACTTTTCACCCGTTCACAAAACAGGAAGTGGCATCACATAGCATTGTACACTAGGAAAAATATGTTTACGATATCACTATATCACTGTGATGTACATTTCATACCTAAATGGATCGCCATATGTATCGTTACGATCAGTGTATATAGGCCCATATTACCAAATTACTATGAATGCAAGCAGACGTCCATGACCAAATGATAATGATGTGTCATTATATAACACTTATGCTTAAGCGCTTTACATAGAAGACATATACACCCACTGTCACTCAACCTGTGTTGGTACCCATTTATCAACCTCAGAAGGATGAAAGGCTGAGTTGAGGCGTTTGAGAACAGACTAAATCAGTGACTCACCCCCTGAAGTGTGCCTGAAATAAACCTTTGAGTCTAGCAATTATTGAATAGAATTCCAGAAAGACACATTTTTTTGCCATTCCTATTCTTTCTTAGTTAGGTTCAGTGCTGAAAGTGTTAGACTTGTGGCCCTCATTTTATTTTTCTTCTTTTTTTAAGGGGCCTGAACAAGAAAGCCCGCCACTCCAGAATTAAAGAGCGACATGGTGCTGGCCACAGCCCAGGAACTTGCATTGCAAAAAAAAAAAAGTTTCATATTTTTTTTTTTAGAGATTGCATGGGAGACCACAGAGGTCGCAAGGGAGACCTCAGAGGTCGCAAGGGAGACCTCAGAGGTCGCAAGGGAGACCTCAGAGGTCGCACTTGCGACTTCTGGTGGCGACCCCCAAATGACATCCCTGTTAGCCTGTGCCCTGGTTCCTGTAATGTGGAACCATGTAACTGGCTCCCTGCAATATGGCACCATATAACTTTTTTTTTTTTATTAGTCTAAAGTGCAATTTGGTTAATTAAAACCTTATACACTACAGAAAAAATATATCAACAGAAACAATTACAATTCAGTCATAAAACCATTTGACAAGCATATTACAGACAATTATTTTTCCAATCTAAAAATACATCATAAAATATACATAACAGATTGCTCGCTTCCAAATATAAAAAGCTGCCCCAGTATAAACCTTTATCTCTCCATCAAAAAAAACTGACCAAAATTGGTCAGTTCAATCATTTGGGGATCCCCAACTATATGTACATACCCTTTGAGGTACTATTGCTTTGATTTAGCATACATGGTAAGAATATGTCTTGCAGTCTCCACCTCTATTTTGCAGTGCCTGCACAATCTTTCTGCACGGGGGGTGTTTGTCCATGCCCCGGTTACTTCATTACAAGGGAGGGTATTCAGGCGTAATTGCAAAATAAATCTTCTTAAAGCCCTATTACCAGTTTTTAGCAAATATTCTCTTGGAATAGTAGGTTTAAGACCTTGGAGAGCATAAGTAACGTATCGTGGTTTAGTAAAGAGGTAGGATTGGTTTACACACAAATCCCAAGTACAAGCTTTTTCCTTTAGACTTTTCAAAATGAATACAATATTGTCTTTCACCGTTGGATCCTTATAACCTAAAGCTTCAAGGAAGGTTAGTACTGTATTTTGTAGACTTACAGTATAAGTATTCTTGAACCTGCCTTCACTTTTATTTTTTCCTATAAGATTAAGCAGATTTCCTTCCTCCCCATCCCCCGATATTATTCTGAAATAAAGTTTACAACATCCAATTTTCCATAGGGTCAAAAGGGAAGTGAGCCCCAGTTCGCATCCGATTGTTTGTATAGGCACAGCATTAGGTAGTCCTAGAACAGGTCTCCAGAGCTTCCCTTCAAGTTGATCAAGTTTGCTCAGATATTTGCTCTCAACTGTTTCAAGAGCATACACAATACCCGGGATAATGCAGCTCTTATATACCTCAAGAAATCCTTCGATGGAGTGACCTCCTTTACTAGCCATATATTTCCATATAACATTCCATTTCTTTAATATTTTTAGGTTTACCGCCTCTTGGAAAAATTGAATGGGCATCCCAAGATATGGGTAGGCCTCAACAACTTCCAATTTAATAGAGTTGATGTGCCATCTAGAGGTAAATTCTTTCTTCTCTTTCTTTGTTGCTCCAAATACCATAATCTTGGTCTTATTTATATTAATATTAAGGTTGTTTGCCTCAGAGTAAGAGAACAAACCATTCAACATTCTTTGCAATCCTACCAGAGTTTTATCCATAAGGATAGTATTGCCTGCGTACTTAAGTCCACATATTGCTTTCCCTCCCACAATGGGAGGAAAATTGTTTAAGGCAGTAAAACTCTCCCACAAATCTGAAACGTACAAATTATACAGTATTGGTGACGTAACACATCCCTGCTTGAGGCCAGTATTGGTGTTGATCTCGGATGATAGCAACCCTCCTTTGCCCAAACAGATGGTCACCGTGATCTCCCTATACATTTCTTCCAAAAAATGGAGAATTTTTGGACAGATCTTTTTTTCCCTCAATTGTTCCCACAATAGACCCCTATTGACACAGTCAAAAGCTTTCGAATAATCTATGAAGCACACATATAATTTTTCCCCCTTATCCTTAGAACCAGCTATAATGTGTTTCAACATGGTCAGATTATCTAGGGTACTGTATCCTTTTCTGAAACCAGTTTGTTGGGCAGATAGGAGACCCTTCTCCTCCATCCAGAAATTCAGTCTGTCTACTAGCAGGGAACAAAAGACCTTACAGCTGATATCAGCCATTGCTAGTAATCTATAATTATCCGGCAGTTTTCTGTCCCCTTTTTTAAAAATTGGGATAACTATTGCTTTCCTCCAACTATCTGGTATAATACCTGTTTCCCATATACCAGTAAGTACCTGGAGGAAGAGCAATGCCCATTTCTGAGGATTTTGTTTTATAACAATATTGGCCAGCCCATCCGGGCCAGGGACACGTGAAGATTTTATTTTTGAGATAACTTTAAGGATGTCCAGAATACCAAAGGGGAACTTATAAGTGCCAAATAGCTTTTTACAGGTAGGGATAGCAGAGGTGTGACTTGTCTTGAAGAAGAGATGAGTAATATACTGCTTCCAAGACTCCTGTCCCACGTCATTATTTTCTCTATTATCTTCATCCATCAAGAATTGGTGGTATAGGTACCAAAACTTTTTTGAATCATGGGTTTTGCATAACATATATATACACCTCCAATTTGCATTATTGATATTATATTTATAATCCTTTACCCAATTTTTATAGTGAGTCTTAATGTTTCTAGATCTCTTACTTCTCTCTTCATCGTCTAAGTCACATAACTCCTTAAGTTCCCGGATATCACGCTTCATTTCTTTTTTCCTATCCTGAATCACTTGGTCAAATTTATGGGAGTGATTTTTACAATTAGTATTTTTCAAAATGATATTACTATTCGATCTATGTATTAGACCCAACAGGTTAGTGATTGAATTTAGGCCATTTAGGGCAATGTCCTGGCCATCAACAGTGAGTCGATCAAACAGTCCATTGAAAAAGGCTACATTTTTATCAGACCAAGTGATCCTGTTTCCACCTGCCGAAAATTGGATATTCATCACTTTACCTAGTTCCCATCTCTGTGTTTTTGGATCACTGGTGAATTTGCCCCTAAGGGGTGTGTGGTCACTCAGAGGGGTGTCTACATGTTCAAAAGAGATATTAGAGTGACTTAGATATTTGTTCACAAACATATAGTCTAGCCTATACCCAACCTTCCCATTTGTCCAGGTTTCCCTATTACCAGACCCAATGTTAGATTCCAAATAATTTAGCCCCCAACAAGACATCAGGTTCATCCAACGGAGTCCCTGTAAGGTTTGGGGATTCAACTCCCCAACCAAACAGTAATCCTGTGTTTACTGTGTGTAATGAGCGTTTCATCCCACAGTTCCTTGCACCTATCCATCTCCCTTTTGGCGAAGTCGCAGTAGGTGTTAAAATCCCCTACGATACAGATTTCAGAATCAGGGGATTCCAATTTCCAGTCTTCGATGGTTGATTTTAGAATCTCCCCAATCTCCCAAATGTTATCCCCCCCTGGATGGGAGTAGATGTTAATGAGAAGCAATTTCCCTGATAGGCTTCCCCTATCTATTGCTGCACACATAACATAGGGAGAATTCCCATGACTCTCATAAGGTGTATAAGAAAAATGATTTTTCACCTCAATACATAAACCTCCAAACGGTCGACCCTTTTCACCTTTAGTGGCTGCTTTATTCCATATATTATATCTGTCCAGTAAAATTTCCCCCGTGACCCAAGTTTCTTGTAGGGCAAATATATCACTCTCCGACAACAATTGAATGCCATCCTTATGAAGTAGAGAATTAAAGCCCCTACTATTCCAAGAAAGGAGGGTAAATTCATTATTACATGCCTCATCTCAACATGGAATAAATGAGTTTCCCTCCGAGAAACTTACTTCTATTTCATTACATCCTGCCTCAATCTGAGTCGGGGGAATCATCCCTAAATCCCTGTTTTTATCTTTAGAATCTTTATGGATAGAGGAATGACATATCACAATTTCATAATTATTACCCCATACTCCATTAGAGTACTCTCGTATAAGGTCAACAAAAACCGCAGATCTGATTTGAACAATAACCCAGTTTTCCCAACTTCCAGTTTTGGGCAAAATGATGGAATCGATATCCCCTGAGTTAATATTTTGTAGCTGCGGTATCAATGACAATTTGTTCAATATCCAAGCCCGATTTAAAAAAGGGCTTTCATCAGTGGTGGATTTTTCAATGATCTTGATACTTTTCCCCACTATAACCTGGGGTTCTCCTTCCAATCCAGTAAAGTTAGTCATTCTAATTTTATTACTACTGTGCATAGCCAGACGTTCCATCTCCTTAATGTATATTTCCCTCTTCTTTTTTGAAAGAGACATGGCTATGCTGTTAGAGGGGATAGTGACATATTTAAAATAATTTCCCATAGGCACTACATCCTCTGGTTCAATTTCGTCAGACACATGTTCATTGCCTTTTAACCAATTATCTAGACCCTTATTTTGGATTACCACTTTTTTTCCTTCAACCAACTTCCACTGACATTCAATAATCTCATAGTGGTTCCCCACTTCTACACATTCAGAGTCTAAAGGAGCAATAGTGGCAAGTGCCAAGGAGTTCTTTTTGGCACTCTTATTGGATTTGACCTTGGCCGTCGCCACCCTATTTCAATTGGGTCTCTTATTTTTCCTTTTACATCTAGTACGTCTCTGTAACCCTTGGGATACCATTATTTCCACAGCACTATCACTTGAATTAATTACTTCAGCCAGACTTCCCCTTGAGATAGGAGGCTCACCAGAGTGTGTTTTTAACTGAGCATCATCTTTCTCATTTTCTTTTTCGGTGGCCAAAACCAACTTGCTCAAGTCTCCTAGATCGTCATTTGACTCCTTGAGGTGTTTTTTATCCCAATGTGGATCATTTCCCCAATATTCCTCTACCATTATCCCGAGGGATCTAGTGTTATCAATAGTCTGTTGTACCAAAGATTTGCTGTCACTCTGATCTTTAAGCAGCTTAGTGAAAATGGTCAAGAAGACATCCATCATGGTAGTCAGAGCATCAAATTTCTCTCCCACTTTTAGTGAGTTTTTTACCTACACCACTCCTTTCGCTATTTGATGAATTCTCAACAGAGTTTCCAGGACAATTCCAAGACACCTCCCCTTCATTAAGTGCATCTTCTATTTGTGCAAATTGATTCAAGTCAGGAGTGGAGGACAGATTTATTCCAATAACATTATTCATATCAATTTCGTCTACCGCAGAGATATCTAGATCAATTCCCATTCCCATATATTGACGCCTGAAATTATGTACTAATTGCAGCAAAGAGTTGTTGTCAATCATCGAGCTATTGGAAGGGGGAGGTACAGTTTCAGATACATTCACTTTTTCTTTGATGGTTAAAAAACTAAGTATCTTAGGTTGCTCTAATACACTTTTAATCCCGCAAGTTTGCTCTTTCTTCTCTCCTTTCTTGGGTTTTTTTATCTTTACCAAACTTCTGAGTACCTAATTTTAAAATAGGTGTTGGTATACATTTTTTCCCCTTCTTAGATCTAAGGTTGTGCGAGCAGGGACTCGAAATCATGATGCTAGGATGGGGGGGGTAAACCGTCCACTAAAAATAGAGGAGGTAAATGCGGTAGTTTTATAAACCCCTGAGGAGAGGAACCACCTCGCAGCCTAGAGGGAAAAACAGCCCAATAGGGCACACCGTGGCTTACACCAAAAATGAATAGCCCACCTAACCTAGGTGGTGTATAACTAAAGTGCCAGAGTGCTTGTGCAAACAACGAGCCTCTGCCCTGCAGAAATTAGCATGCGTAAAATACGTCATATACTAAAAGTAATAGGGGAGAAGATATCTTCGCAGCCCCAAAACTATAAATTAAAATTAAGTCAGGAGGTCAGTCAACAATATCACCTTAAGAGGAGCAATCTGTAAAATCGCCAAACACAAATTATCAAAATTAAAAACCATAAAAGGACTATTACTATCAAAAATTAAAAGTGAACAAGGTCACTATCACAAAAATCACACACATATCAAATTTAAAAAGGTCAAATTTTTAATTTAGAGTGTAACCAAAATGTCTGAAAAAACAGTTCCAGATATCCACCTGGTTTGGGAACGCCCGACAGCTTAAGGAGCGGCCTTAGTCCGACTCTCCCCCCCCAACCAGGAAGACCTTTTTTATGAAGGAATAAAATAGCTGGTTTCCTTACTTCAGTTCCAATCCGCTTGCTTAAAGTTTGTCCATACACAAATGTATGGGCACAGGAGCAAGAACTTAGAGGAGTTTGCACGTCTCAACACGCCCAACAGCCTAACAGTACTACTGCGCCCTTGTCTCCACTGCGGGCTTAAGGGTACCGGCGTTCCTTTTTGTAGCCCGCACTTCCGGGGTGGGCGTGGCCTGGCGGCAAGGTCTGCAAGCGAAGATTAGATGGCCCAGTTAAATAAACACAATGCAGCGTTTGTAGATAGCGCTGCTTCAAAGCCCAGGCAAATTACTATTTAACCATATAACATGTATCCTAGCTTTGGCTCCCTGTTAATTTTCTTTTGGCATTTCTTCATTGGGAAACTCGCTTTCTAAAGCACACGCTGTACATCAGTAGTGTCTACAGACATGCACTGAATGGTTATAGTGGGGAACAGTCCTTACAGCATAGCATGTACTACTGGCAAACCAGTTACAGAAGAAGGGAATAGTTAACATTGAGAGTTACTGGGCAACAAGTAACCACACAGAGAGGATGCCTGTGGGTGGAACGGGGGTGGGCTGCACATTGTGGCTGTCAGGAGGGACACTGGGCTGGGGGTTTTGGTGGGCGTCTATCTAAAGGCGTGTAAAGCAGGTGCACTCTGGAACTTACCGCATGGAACTTGCAGCCAATAAGTTAAGCATCTATTGCATAACATCATCTCTGTTGAAATTATGAATAAGCGACCCCTCAACAAATCACCCCTGGGTTCAATACCTCTGTTTTCGAGGCTAAGCTGCAAGAACACAAATCTGAAAGCAAAAGTCGATGATAAACCGGTTTAGCTCAGATGAACCCATCACAATCGTTGGCAGGAGAAGATGTCATGTTACACTGGAGGATTCCTAGAAGCGTACACTCCTCAAAAAGAGAGATCGATAAATCTGAAAAGATCCCAGATGCCTGTGATTGCAAGTTTCACCATCAGAATAAATTATCTGGCCGTTTCTGCTTCTTTCCACCGAAACTGATGCAATATTTAAATAAATATGGAAATGTCCCACCTGTGATCAGCCACTTCGTCTCCGATCACCACCAGGAGAATAATATGCCCAGGACTCACAACATTAGTTCCCAAATTTGCGGTACTCAATTTACAACCTTTTTAAGGCTAAAGGCACGACTTGTCCCATAGGAGAATCAAACATTTATCCCATAGGAAAATCGAACATTTGTCCCATAGGAGAATCGAACATTGTCCCATCATAGAATCGAACATTTGTCCCATAGGAGAATCAAACATTTGTCCCATAAGAGAGTAAAAGATTAGTTAGTGGGAAAACCTTATGCTTCTTTCTCAAGCCACCGTAACCCTCTTTACACTGATTAACACCTCATTAAGGGATGGACAAATGCTTGTGGAAATAAAAGGGAACTGGCTTTGCCTTTGTTGAGGAATACCCCTCATTTGATCTGATTGTTTGAGCTAATTGTAGCCACATTTCCAAGCCCCCCTCTTCAAATGCCAGTGAACCACCGGCTGGACTTGGACATTCTTGTTGGGGTTTCCTGGCAGAATGAATTCTGTCTTTGTAGGGTTGAACTTCAGGTAGGCACCTGACACCCAGACCTGGATGAGGGACAGACAGTGCTTGAGTTGATGGACGTCACTGATGAAGTTGATCTTCAGGCAAAGCTTTGTGTTATCGGCATATTTGTGTATCTTGACATTGACGTCAAGAGCCCTAAAGCTGTGCATGAGCAGAAAGCTCCAGTCAGTTACACAGTTCGGAACGGCTAAACATGGCAGCTAATGTACTGTACCACCTCAGCATTATATTTTCAGTTAGTGCAATAAAAGGTATACGAAGTTGGTTTGCGTGTGATTTTAAAACTGGACTAACATGGCGTTAAAACTTTCCTTTAATCCCACCAAGTTATGTAAAAAGGGGACGGCCTTTCAGTTGATTAGAATTCTAGTGACTGGTCAGTCTCCCTTTTTTGGCATTTCTTACAGGGAATCCTTTTGTGTCTCTCACAACTACTAACTACACCGCATAGAAGACTGGATGGTTGCAGACTTTGCGCAAGCAGTTCTTCCATTCACCCGTAAGAAGCCATACATTTCTGTTTTACACCCCCTACTGGAGATGTTTTGAGTGTAACCTCTGAGATTGAGGGTCAGGGCAAGGCTGCCTCCTCCCTGATGAATGCCCAGGGTGAACAGGCAGGGTTTCTGCAGGTTGAGCCTGAATCTTGGAACAAGGTGCCTGCTGGGAGATCCATGGCCAGAATAGGCCGTTGAACCCGAGTTTTGTTGTTCTGGTGCTCAGAACCCCAAAGCCTTGTCTTGAGGCAATTGAAGGTAAATTAAGGGGAAGTTGCTAACTTGAGGTATCAGACGAATCAAGATAGATACTGTTGTCTGTTGCCACACAGTGCTAAGCTCAAAATGTAATGGAAAAAAGACAGTTGACACCAACTGTGATTGCACAGGGGCAAGTACTGCCGACTTGTCTGGGCACATACATGTGTACAGCTAACATGTAAGCAGCCCAGAGCAGTAGGTGTGAGGTGAGGGAGCTCTCAACGCTGAAATGGTTGTTTGTGGTTAGATATTTGCAACCAGGGAGAGCTTTAGGGACTTGTGGGTAGAGCAGACCAGACCAGAGGATCTCTCAACACTCTAAACAGCCCCCCACAGCCCAGGCTCTTCTACCCCACACAGCCTGCAGCTCTCCTGACTTTAAAAAAGTTGACCACAAACACCCATGAAAACTACCTAAGAATTGATTCAAGAACCTACTAAATACTGATTCTCAGGCAAGCCTGCTTGTTCTCATTCGGGTCTAAAAAACTTAAAATGCACTTATCAAATTCAACAGTATGTATTTAGCTATCCAGAATCACTAACATTTTGTATTTATTTATTTACTTATATATTTATTCATTTATTAAGCGCACTAAACCCTCAGGCATCAAGGCTCTGTATCCAGAAATCCTTTTTTTTATGCAGGGTCTGGATTTTTCATATCACTGCTGCATGGTCATGCAGAGCACCGCGTTGCGCTCGAGAAGCAGTGATCACGGCCCGTCAGTGAACAACACATCGCAGATGTGTGATGGGGAATCTGTGTGCATGATCTACAGGTTGTATGACATAAAGATTGGTGGGCGTAGACTAACACAGTGATGTTCCAAAAGTGGAAAGAACTGTGAAAACGTGAAAGAGATCAGATGTGCACATTGCATGGGAGCTGGAGGCTATGAGAGCAGTGAGAGAATGAGTCTTGGAATGCAGGAGCAAAATACTCCTGAAGAAGGCGAAACTTTGCTGCTGCCGAAACAATTGTGACAATTATCTAGTTTATGATGTAATGTGGGATTGTAATCCAGAGGGAAAAAGAGGGAACAGTATCTTTCATAGAATAGAAACAAAGTATCAGTATTTATTGCCAGAGAAACATAACTTTATGTAATGTCACTCGCTATGGTGATTTATGAATGAACATGACCATGTTACTGATATGAGAATTATCAATGTCAAGCCAAGGCTCTTGAGGGTGTTTCTTAATTAGGTAATAATGTCAGAGTCTGAGTGGGGGGGGGGGCATGACTGGTAGTATTGGTCCACCGCCCTAGTTAATCGGCCCATACGTGAGGGCCATTAACATCTGGCACTGCCCCCCACTGCAGGCGCTATTGCCATTCACCCTGGGGCATGATGTCTGGGGTGTTAATGACGACTTTGGGGGTCATTCCGAGTTTGGAGGTAGCCATGGTGCTGTTAGCACCATGGCTACCTCCAAACCCGGGTCTGGGTCCGGTCTGGCTGAATGGGGATTTACCGGGTCATTCCGACCTTGGAGGACCCGGTAAGACCCCATTCAGTGAACCATTCCCCATTCCCATTGAGCCCTTACAGGGCTCAATGGGAATGGGGAAGGCGCTAATTACGGGCCCGCAAGTAATGGGCCCGTTATTAGTGCCCTGGTCCCTTTGCGGGTCACGCTAAGGGACCTCGGAATAGGGCGGTTAGGGTTTAACGGCACCGGCATCCTTGCCGGTGCCGGTAATGCCTTAGCGCCCAACTCAGAATGAGGCCCTTTGTTTTTATGAGATTGAGTTGATGTGGGGAATGCAAACCTTTGTACATAATAAACTATGAAGACGATGGTGCGAGAGCGCTCGCAAGGCCCACTTTCTATTTCCATGGTGGCTGGCCACAGTGCAGATAGGGGTGAAGATCGAGGGCGGCAGTAGAGACCAGAACACATTTTTTATGGTTCATTTCTGTCCAAAAAGGCAGCGGTGTGGAGTGGCAGGAGAGGCAAACACGATAACTCAAGAGCTGACAAGGTGGGAGCCTGCCTTCATTCCTTTGAACCTGATTGGTTGCTCAGCCCGTCCCGTCTGCCAATGAGATATCAGTAGTGAACTACACTAATCAATCTTGCATCAGCTCACGTGCTCCTCTCCCTTTTGTGATGTAATGTATCACGGCCCTGTACAGGGCACTTTTGCTTTTTTGGTGGCCGCTTGATGCATGGTTCTGGAAGGAGGCGAGCAGCGGGTTTAGTGGGTGTAGAGAGAGATAGAGGTGTGAAATCTGAGGCGTTGAAGGGTGCAGGCCAGCAGTACCTGAGCCATGTGTGACAGTATGGATTCTGTGAGGGTTGTGGCAGTGACACTTGGTTGTCTGTTTACCCAGAGAGGGAGAGCCCAAGATCTATAAGGTGCCACTGGTCTGGGGGGAGGAGTTTGGTGTGGGTGGTGATGGAGATAACAATTGTGCAGGCCATGCAGAGAGCTCTGGGCGGCTCTGGGGTGGAAAATGTGATGGTAGCAGGATGATGGTTGTGCTGTTCAAAGGGGGTCTGTGCATATAGTGTTTAGTAGTGCTTCCCTCGCCTCCAACTGCCTCTGTCTCTCACTTCCTCTGCCTCCACTCTAGCACTTCACCCATCAGGGTTATGTCCTGAGCACAGCTGACCATACCGCCTACGTGCACTTAAAAATGTCCAATGTTGGTTGTCCTTGATCTATGTAGGGCTACTTATGCACTGCCCTTGCCCCAGTGACTGTTCCATTTACTTCCCTCCACAACCTGGTCAGAATGTCACAAAAACTCGCCCATTGCAAAAAGCTCACTATGTCCCGGCAAATCTGACTTCTTATCTATTGTACATTCTTTTGTGATCAAAAGAGCATTCTTCATTCCTGAATATAAATAAAAAAATAAAATAAGCATTCTATTAGCTCCTGTTCTCCCCCAAAACGTCCCATTTACATAATAAAGATGGACAACCGCTCCCATACTGATCGCATATCCGATTGGATAAAATGCACGGCCTCTCCATGACAAGGGGATTATAAATGTACATGCGAAAGATGGACCTGATCAGGCCCCCGCCAAATACTTACACAGAGCTTGGAGAAAAAGATTTTCTTTATTGATAATTCCCCCCACCCCCTTAAGTCAGCAGTAAAGCGCCAACACGTCGTTTATGGATTTTAGAAAAGGTGTTCTATTGGCTGGGAGGTGTTACACCATACCTAGAGGCACGCGCACACACACACGCACGCACGCGCGCACACACACACGCGCGCACGCACACGCACACACGTACACATACATAGACTCTCTGGCTATCACCTTTTAAAATATTTTTTATTTTTGCTTTTAAGCTTATTACAAACTTTTTAGCAAAGAAGTAAAGAACAATTTGAATCCCTCATCGATAACATGTTAATCCCAAAACCAGTTAAAAAGAAAGAAGAGGTTCCTTATGAGTCACTTGCACAAGCATTTAAGATCTTATGTGGTCACGGGTCCGTTATCCACAGTCAAGATCAGTTATAGGGGGTCCATCCTCCGCCATCACAAGGCCCCACTGGTGTCTTTCCTGAATACAACTTCTAAGAACTGCACTGCAGCCAGTACCAAGGGGGGCCAGTTGCCCCCAACAATATCAGGTTTCGCCAATCCTCAGGAGTCATGAGCGAGAAGTTGTTCTCAAACTAGTGAAGGCTGTGCAAAAAATCAACAAGTGTCTCGGGTCTTCTCAGTTACCAAATCTGCAATGTGCGTCTCTAGTTCCAGAGCCAGCCCTTACAGAGAGAACCTCTTGAGTGGGAAACAGGTTGAGACGAATCCTCATGAACTGTGCTCTGTATTAGCTGTCCTGGAATTTCATCAGGTAGTTTGGGATCAAGACGTAGGCCCTGGCTTCGTACTTCAAGTGATGGTATAGCGTGTACCTGTTAGTTTCTTCTATGGTCGCTATCCAGTCTGCTCGCCACAGGCTTATCTTGACCTGATTTGGGTTTCTTCTGAGATCCTCCTCAGATGCCGAGAGTCTTTCCAACAATGTTTTACAGGACAGATCCCAGTTCCTAAACATTTGGTCATAGCCCCGATTCAGTTCTTTTTTCAGCAATACGAAGAGTGGAGGAGGCGATTCCTGGATAAACTTCTCATAAAAAGCCAGTGTTTTCCATTCTACAATGGCCTTTAAGGAGATTAACCCAAGTTCATGCCGGACCACTTGTATTGGTATGGAGCTTGGTAATCCCAGGACTTCTTTTCCAGAAAATTCCCTCCACCACAGGCCACAAGGAATGATGAATAAAGAACATTGCCTCAGCTCCATATGATGGCGCTGTTGTACTTTTCATCTTTCCCCTCCCCCTTAAGCACTCCCTTGTGCACCCCTTCCTGAAGATGCCTTCCGCCGATCCTTCCTGTCTGGAAAACTACCGCCCGATCTCTATCACTCCTTTCCTGGGCAAACTCCTGCAAAAGATGGCACTCTCCCAGCTTAATCTCCAGGATGAATCTGTTGGTTGTCTCCATGACCATCAGTCTGGCTTTAGAGGCACGGAAACGGCTCTCCTGAACACGCGTGAAGATCTGCTCTCTAATCCCAACTCTAGCCTTCCTTCTTAATCATCCTCCTTGATCTTTCCTCTGCTTTTGACACAGTCAATCATGCCATCCTGATCAATTGGCTCAGTGAGAACCTGGGCATCACAGATGAAGTCCTGGTGTGCCTGACCTCCTTACTACTGGACCCAACTTGGGTCCTTTCTCTCCACCGCCTCTCTCTCCACATGTGGTGTTCTCCAGAGCTCTAACCTCTCACCTTGGCTTTTCAACGTCTATGTGGCCCCTTTGGCCCACTTCACCTCTACCTTCTCCTCTAACTTTCAGTGTTATGGTGATGAGGCTCAGCTCTACTTCAGGCTCCCCTCAGCCTCCTCTCCTCTCTCATTCATTCCTGTCTATCTGCGATTCAGGAGTGGTGCGCTGCCAACTATCTCCGCCTTAACACCAGTAAGACTGAGATCCTTCTCATCAGGACTCCTGCTTCTACTTTTCCTCTTTCACTCAGGCCACCCTCGTTGGGCCCTCTCCCTGAGCCTTCCTGGCAGGCAAAACACGTTGGTGTCATCTTCGACTCCACTTTCTCCTTCTCTTCTCACACCATGGACCTCGCTAAGAAGGCCCACTTCCAGCTGCACTCCTCAGAGGTATTCTACCATTTTCTCACTTTCCCGAAGAAGCTCACTCTCTCCAGAGCCCTGGTTCTCTCTAGGCTAGCCTCTTTCTCAACCTGCCTTCCTCTACTCTCCGCCCTCTGCAACTCCTCCAGAACAGGAATGGAAGACTTGTCCTTGTCCTCAAGCCCATGGATCGTATCTCTCCAACCCTGAAATCTCTCCACTGGCTCCCAGTTGCAGCAAGGATCAATTTCAAGACCCTCTGCATCATCCACAAGGCTTCCCGGGGGCCAAGCTTGCACTACATCCAACTCTCTCTTCCAAAATACCTTCCTTCTCGAGCCCTTCACTCAGCCACCTTCAACTATCTGAGGGTCAGACGCTTCTCCAGGCAGAGAGTGGGGGTAGATCGCTCCCCTCTGCAGGTGCCTCCCTCTGGAATGGCCTTCCTGCCCTTCTCAAACTTGAGCAGGACTGCCTGAGGTTCCGGAAGCAATTCAAGACCTTCCTTTTCGCTTCTGCCTTCTCTTTCTCTTCCCCGCTGACCTACCTGTCCACTGCGCTGACTGGTTGCCTGGCTACCCTCAGAACCTCCATGGGCACCAGGCTCCTCCACGACCAGTAGCCCCTGCACTGACTTCGGGCCTACCATGCAGTTAGGGGATGTATCTGTTACCCTACAGTCCCCTGCCTCCTTTGCACTTACCCTTAGCCGGCTGCCCCGGCTGCCCTTACTTAGAGCAATGCTGTCCTGATTGCACTTGCCTCTTCCTTCCCCTTGGTACTTCTCCTCTCCCTCTTGTGATGCTGGAAATGCATCGGAGGGACAGGGCCTCCGTATCCTTGTCCTTTACTGCTTTTTATCGTGTGTTCTGTCGTGTATTCCGCGCAGGAGTTCATTTGGGACTCCTGGCGGTGCAGCTCTCTTCTTTGGTTTGGTGAACAGACCCCTGGGATACCCTTATGGTACTCATGGGTAGGGGTACAACCCTGTGCCCCTAGGGTATGTTTTTGGGCACCTGTGTGTGACCCACAGAGCAGGGTACGGGCTGGTGGCAGCTATGTGCTGTAATGACTGGTGCCCTGAGCGTCCTCCATTTTGGGATGCCCCGGCCCTGTCATTGGGATCGGTAGATTCCTGATGGAGACAAAATGGCCCCCATGGCCTCTTGCCTTCCATCACCTGTTACCCTGATCTTCCCGAAGTCCCGGGAAGCCCTGCCTCTGTCCCTTCCCCCTGACTGGCTGTTGGGTGGAAGTTCCGTATATGGTAGTGTGGGGAAGTGCGGACCAGACTGGCTGGAGCCTTCTCAACAACCGTATGTTGTGGGTACGCCTGTGGGTGGGACCTGGGTGAATGGAGTATGTGACGAGTATACATTCTATGTTGTGACTGTCTAGTAACTGTGTTTGACACAATGGTTGAGACAGCCCTGCCCGAAACCAGTATGAATGCAGCTTGGAGTGTTGAATGGCTCGGTACTTCTCCCAATACACAAAACTTGTTGTGAGTGTCTGGAGAGAAGTGAATGGCCTGAATACCTCGTGCACCTGATTGGGGACTGCTTGCCTGAATGTCCGTAGTCGTGATTGGATGCTTGAGTGCGACCCAGAGGAATGAATGGGAGATCAACAGTATATCTGGGACCTCTCACTGCTAGGAATCGTGTTCAGAAGCTGAAGTTCACTACGACGAGTAACTGGAGTGAAGCTTAACCTTGAGCCCTGCTGGACGAGAAGAATTTCTGTTGCTCTCGTTCGCAATCTGAAAGCTGCTGTGCTTCAGAACTGAGCCAGAGAGGACCTGGTAAGGCGCCATCTTCCCGAGCTACGAGGGACCATCGTATACAGCTTATCTTTGCCTAAACTCCCTCGTAGGCAGACCTTCGACAGGCTGCCGACCCAATACGGGGATTGCTGCGTAACTCCAAAGAGAAGCGCCCGGACTGTGGTCCGCCACTGTCACCGACCGGAGCCGCTGTGCTCACGTTGCCTAAGTAACTTCCGTGATCTAAGGACGCTCTCGTCCGCATCGTCGCCGCTGTATCCTGCTGGAGAAGGCCTGACCATCGACGCGCCAAAGAGCATCCGCCAGTGGGTTTCCCGCCACCCAAAGACCACAGAGACGCCGACGACTCGACGCCCTTGCTGGGCCACAGTTCTTCAACTCTTTACAGTCCAAAGAGTTCTATCGACACCGAGGTGCCCCGCACGCTTCTTCCTTGCAGGACGTTTACACTTCTCCGTCAACGAGCACCACTAGGAACGACACGGCCACCTCAACGTCGTAGCTCGACCTGTTCTCCATCGGACGTTCGACGACCCGTGACTCCTGCCTGAAAGGGAGGGCACTCAAGAAGGGTTGTCGATTTCCCCGACGCGGAACGCTACAACACCAAGGTACTTTGGCGTTGCAGAACTATTGGGAAGTTTAGGGGTGAACAATATATGGACTGGGCTGGTATCTTTCTTCTACAGGTTGCCCAGGTGGGGGGATCTCCACACAGAGCTGTGTTTAATGGTAGTTACCAGTATTCTGCCTATTGCTCAACCATCTGCTTTCCTTCCTCTCTCTACTGCTGGTTTCCTCTTTATTTTGATCTGTGTGTCATTCTGACCGTATGCACTTTAATAAGATCGAGTAACGTTAGTGGTACCACTTTAGAACTGTACATATTTACCATTGTTGATTTTCGGAGTACAAAGTGAGTTATCGTGATCGCGTATATGACTTTGAATATTAATTATATGAAGACTGTGTTTTAACCAATACAGTGTGTGGGCATTCCTTTGTGGGGGCTTGGGGACTACACTGTACTTAAGAACCAGCTTGCATCACCTCCCGAGAAGCTAGGCCTTGATTGCTCGTCCATTGCTACCGTAACAGAGAATCTTGGCAGGGGTCTCTGTGCCTCCCCTCTACCATATAGAGAGCGGAAGTGCAGACCCTCCCTCCGGTCTTTACAGCTGGTGGCAGCGGTGGGATGCTTATGGTTTTAAGACTAAGGGCCTCATTACACGGTAGGTGGTAAGGGTTTACCGGTACCGGTAAGGGCACCGGTACCGGTAAACCCTTACCACCTTACTACGAGGTCCCTTTGCGGGACCCGACCTTAACGGCTGGTTTCACCAGCTGTTAAGGAACGGGCCCGCAAAGGGACCTTGGTGCTAATTACGGTACCGCAATTTGCGGTACCGTAATTACCTCCTTCCCCATTCCCATTGAGCCCTATGGGGGCAAAAATGGGAATGGGGAAGTGCCTTGGTGAATGGGGAATTACTGCCCCCGCTCACCTTGGAGTAGGGCGGTAATTCCGCCATCCACCAAGGCGGACACGGTAAAATACCGGCGGCAACCATGGCGCTAATAGCGCCATGGTTACCGCCTACCGTGTAATGAGGCCCTAAGTGTATAACCGTGCCACTTACGAAGGATATCTGCACTTTGTTAATTTAAGGTTTAGTCGTATAAGAGATAACTGCATTACAAGCAATGGAATCTATTGCAAATGGTAAATTGACTCGGATGAGCTTAGAGGCTCTCCAGATTGCTTGTGAAGCCAGGGAATTAGACTTTGTGGATAAGTCTAGGGCAGAGCTGATAGCTTTCCTGGTGGGCTACCAGATCAATTGTGAAACTCTTGAAGGGGGGGATGCAACCAATGAGGACTCTACCCCGGAGGTTGTCGCCGAAACTGATTCTGGGAATGCCGCCATTCCTGCTGCCTCTGTTCCGAACCCCAGCAGTTCTTTAGAGCTTGAGTTATTGAGGATGAAGTTAACCTTTGACTATCGCAAGTTGGAACTGGATCCTGAGCTTAAGAAAGAGGAGTTGGCACAGCAAGTGGAACTCAAAAATAGGGATCTTGAACTCAAAGACAAGGGCACTGAATGTCAGCGAATCCAGCTAGAGAAAGCTCGAGTGGAGACTTCAGTGAAATCATTCGAGAGTGTCAGGTCCCCAGTAACCAAGTTTATGAAGGATTTGGTTAGTGTGTATGTGGAGGGTTCTGATATCCTCCAATGGATTGAAGCATTTGAAATGGCTTGTGCAATTCACAATGTTGATAAGAGAGATTGGGCTAAGTGTTTGTTAAGCAGAGTGCCTCAAACTGGATATGACTGTATTCTGAAGCTGAGTGTGGAAGAAAGGGGTCAGTATGAGGGCATGAAGTCTGCTTTAATCGCCAAGTTTGGCAAAACGCCTACCCAATATCTTAAACGGTTCAGGGATTTTAAGAAACGAGAGAATGTGTCTTGGGTTGACTGAGTGAGTGCGGCGCACATGAACATGATGGGGTGGATTGATGGTTACAAAGTGAAAACGTTTGTTGAATTGTCTCACCTCTTGTTTTTTGAGCATTTTTCAGAAGCCTGTTCACCAGAGCTGCGCCAGTATGTTGCTGACCACAACATTTTGGACCCCTTTAAGCTGGCTAGGTTGACTGACAAGTGGGTCTCAAACCGGGTGTCCCCTAAGGACTCCAGTGGGAAGGACAAGGACAAAGAAAAGGGGGCCTCTCCGAAAGCTGAGGAGTCCCAAAAGCAATAACAGTCAGGTAACCCAAAATCTTCCTCTCCGAAGACCCAAACACCTAGTGGGCATAATTCTGTGGGTGGGAGTAAGAGTAGTGGTCCACCTGCTGCAAAGCAGGGTCCAAGTGGTTCCAGTACCGTACCCCACACACCAGGCAAATGCTGGGATTGAGGGGCTCTGGATCACCAAAGGGGTGACCCCAAGTGTAAGGGTAAGGCACTTGGAGTCCAGGCTGTCAGCCTGACCTATCCCTACTCCGTACCTGAGGTGGAGGCCACCGTCCTCCCCTCCTCTACTGGGATTACCTTCGGGGGCCCCCGTAGAGATTTCCTTAGTGTCCCTTGGGGCCTGGGACCAGTACGCAGAGGTACTGGCCACTATCCCGCAAAACACTCGTAGGTTTTTGAGAATTGTCCTCTTGAATGGCCAGCCTTCTCCTGGTTTGAGAGACACTGGGGCAAGCATGACAGTGGTGGACAGGACCCTGCTCAAGCCAGAGGACTATGTAGGTGCTCCTCTTAGAACCGCCAGGTTAGCTGGTGGGCCTCCCAAATTATCGCCTGTAGCCTTAGTCAACATTACGATTGGAGACAAGACAGCAAAGCTTCCGGTCCTGGTTCAAGACAACGTGCCTGCGAATATTTTATTGGGAAACGATTTGGTCGAATTGGGGATGATCGCGGATGGTCTACCCATGGCTGCTGTGGCAGTCACCCGATCACAGGTCACACAGGGTCCGGCTGCGAGCCCGGTAACCTTGCCGACGGGTAAACCCAAGGCACGAAAGAAACGGAGGAGTAAGAAGGCCGCCCATGTGGAGGGAGCCCCTACTCCTCCCGCTGTTCCGACAGCACCCATTGGGATCCATGCTCCGGACAGGCTGGGTCCAGTGGTAAATCCCGTCTCAACTCCTGTGGGAGACGAGCCAGAAGACTTTCCTGTGGGAGAGCCTCTTAACCCAGAGGATCATCCCGACCTTCAATGTTTGTTGGCTGAAGGGGGACCCTCCCGGGTGGACTTCTGTAAGGGACAGAGAGAGTGCCACTCTCTCGATGGTCTGAGGACACAGACCCTGTCCCAGGCACAAGGAGAAGCACCTAGGACATTTCGGATTTATTGGGAGGGTGAGCTCCTTGTTAGTGAGCCCACTAAGCCTGAATCTGGTGCCCTCAAGAGGTTGGTGGTACCCCAGGTTTACCGGCCCTTCCTGCTGCAGTTGGCGCATATGGTGCCCTTGGCTGGTCATCTTGGTACCAAGAAGACTAAGCAGAGGCTCTCTGCCCATTTCTACTGGCCACGGATGGGAGTAGAAGTGGAGTCCCACTGTAGGACCTGCCCAACTTGTCAGCTGCC
This sequence comes from Ambystoma mexicanum, assembly GCF_040938575.1. Lineage (NCBI taxonomy): Eukaryota > Metazoa > Chordata > Amphibia > Caudata > Ambystomatidae > Ambystoma > Ambystoma mexicanum. Next base: position 58,198,034 of record NC_090939.1, read on the forward strand.
TGGCAAGACTGGAGGCAGAGTCATTGCCCCACTGCAACCATTGCCAGTAGTGGGCACACCGTTTGAGAGGGTTGTCATCGACATCGTCGGTCCCCTTGACCCTCCAACGTCGGGTGGACATCGGTTCATCCTAGTTTTGGTAGATCATGTCACCAGGTATCCTGAGGCTATACCCCTTCGTATGGTTACAGCCAAGGTAGTTGCCAGGGCTCTCCTGGGCATTTTCACCTGTGTTGGATTCCCTAAGGAGGTTGTCTCTGATAGAGGATCCAACTTCATGTCGAGTTACATGAAAACCATGTGCAAAGAATGCAGTGTAACTTACAAGTTCTCCACCGCTTACCACCCAGACGAACGGTTTGTTTGAGAGATTTAACAAAACTCTCAATGGCATGTTAGGCGCTTTGGAAGAGCCCCTCCGGAAGAAGTGGGATCTTCTCCTGCCATGCCTGCTGTTTGCTTACAGAGAGGTACCTCAAGAGGGTGTTGGTTTCAGCCCCTTTCAGTTACTCTTTGGACATCCCGTGAGGGGATCCCTCGCCTTGATCCAAGAAGGTTGGGAGGCCACCTCTCCAGGTCCCGCTAAGCAAGTGGGGGACTATGTGTTAGGCCTCAGACTGAGGATGACACAGATGATGGGTCAGGCAACAGCGAATCTTAAGGCCAGCCAGGAACTGAATAAGTACTGGCATGACCTTAAAGCGTCGCAAGTGGATTGGACTCCGGGGCAGGAGGTCCTCGTGATGGAGCCTACCAAGCCTCGGGCTTTGGCAGATAAATGGACTGGACGTTTCAGGATAATCTCCAAGATGGGCGAGGTCAATTATCTGGTTGACATGGGAGCCCCTGGGGTAGCCCCTCAGATTTTCCATGTCAACAGGCTCAAGCCTTTCCACAGGCGAGCGGAAGTCTCATGTCTCTTGCTAGCTTCAGGGCAAGAAGAGGATGAGAGTGAGCCCCTTCCTGATTTGCTGCATAGCAACCCTCAGGATGGCTCTGTGGAGGGAGTGCATCTCTCTCCCGATCTGACGACAGAGCAGCAGAAGGCCTGCCGGGCTTTGCTCCGACAGTACGCCTCTCTGTTTTCACTGACACCAGGCCTCACACCGTGGTGTAGGCATGAGATTGACACTGGTGACAGTGTGCCTGTCAAAAGCAGGTGCTACAGTATGTCAGATACCGTCAAAAACCACATCCAGGCTGAGGTTGCCAAGATGTTGGATCTGAGTGTTATTGAACCCTCAACCAGTCCCTGGTCCAGTCCCGTGATCCTTGTCCCCAAGGCAAGTTCCCAGGCAGGCACCAAGGATTGAAGGTTCTGTGTGGACTACCGAGGAGTCAATGCCGTCACTAAAACTGACGTGCACCCTTTGCCCCGAGCTGATGAGCTCGTGGACACCATAGGTGCTGCCAAATTTGTGAGCACCTTCGACCTTACCTAAGGCTATTGTCAAATAGATCTGATGGAACATGCCAAGGAAAAGACTGTGTTCTCAACACCAGAGGCACTCTACCAGTTTATGGTCATGCCGTTCGGGCTGAAGAACGACCCTGCCACTTTCCAGAGATCAGTCAACCATGAGCTCAGTGGGCTGGAAGCCTTCTGTGTGGCTTACTTAGACAACATTGCCGTCTACAGTTCCACCTGGGAAGAGCATTTGACTCATCTGGATAAAGTGTTGCAGACGTTAAAAAGGGCTAACCTCACTATCAAGGCCACCAAGTGCCAGATAGCTCAGGGGAAAGTCACCTATCCTGGTCATGAGGTAGGAGGGGGTCAAATCCAACATCTCCCCAGTAAAGTACAGGATGTACAGGACTGGGAGACTCCCACTACTCAAACCCAGGTGAGGGCCTTTCTGGGCCTCATTGGGTATTATCGGAATTTCATGGCAGACTATGGAACCATAGCTGCACCACTGACAGCTCTGACTTCACCCAAACAGCCTAGGAAGGTTAAGTGGACTGAAGACTGTCAGAGGGCCTTTGATGACTTGAAAGGAAGTCTGTGTCGAGCTCCTGTGCTGTGTGCGCCGGATAACAGCAAGCCCTTTATCGTTCAAACTGACGCCTGTGGCACCGGAATTGGAGCTGTCTTGTCCCAGTTAGATGACAAAGAAAGAGAACATCCGATCATATTCATCAGTAGACAATTTAAGGTTAGGGAATTTAGTGTCATGATGCCTACCCCCGGGGACCCAGACCAAGTCCAGCAACCCCAGAAGCAGGCATCAAGTTATTCTAAGCAAGCCCAACAACCCCTGCTAGGGGCTATTTGGGTGCAGTCCTGGCGACTATGGCGCCAGGCTCATATGGAGAGTCAGTCCTGGCGCCTATGGCGCCAGGCTCATAGATTAAAACTTACCTGATGCAGACCATGCTGCAAACTCACCTGATGCAGACCATGCTGCAAGAGCTCCAAGCCAAAAGAGGCTTGGAAGGGACTACTTTACCTAGGGACTATTTTTTTACTCGGGTGGGGCTGGGGAGGAATACTTACCTGGGACTACTTTGAAGGCTATTTAAACCACGCCCGAAGAGCAGCACATGCTTCGCGTTATTCTGCATCCAGCAGCGTAGCGCTCACCGTGCCTGCAAGTCTGCATCCAGTCTTCAGCCACGCCCGCCTCGAGTCTGGAGCTCCTAGAAAAAGGGAGAAAAGGTTAGAACAAGAGCAATACCTTTGATCCTTACCTGAATTCCCGATCCATCTCGCCTTCGAGCTGGAAGAAAGAAGTTATTTTATGCGCGTCGCCTCGCCTGCTGCAGCGGCGCGCTGAACTCACCGGCCTTCACAGCATCTTCACATTCCACTGCATCCTTCTGCATGTTCCCGCCGCACTCCAGCACCTAAGGGGAAGACAGAAACAGCAAGGTGAGCCAAGGGAATACACAGAGGCAATATTAGTTACCCCCCAGAGACTTACCTGATTTTACCACCGGGGGTACTATTCCTCTTCACGGGTCGGCGCAGCTTCCACTGCATCCTCACCGAACTCCGGCCCCTAAGGGGAAACAAAAGAACAGCAAGGTAAAACAAAGGGACAAACAAGGGGAAACCTCCTCACCACAATAGACTTACCTGATTTTACTGCCAGAGGCATTATTTTCCAAGACTTCATACTTTCTCTCAGCGCCTGAATAAGGGAGAAAGCAGCAGGTTACATATGGACATTATTTTATCGAACTGTGTTGGATAATACAAATCCTTACCTGAATATTACCGGTTGCCACGAGGAACTCTTCGCTAGGGTCAAACTGCAACCTGCAAGGAATCGGACAGAGTGAAAGTCAGACATTTGAACTCTTACGAACTACATACTTACGGTGTCTTGCCGGGACTCTCTGAGTCAATATTGTTCTGGAACTCACCAATTCCTTCGAGCCAGTGAAGCAACTGGTTATCTACGCGCCCCTGCGCTCAATGCAGGATGGAGAGCTCATCTTTCCAAACCATCAGGAGAGACTCTAAGAGGGGACATCAAAGGTGATCAGTGGGGAGAACAGCGGGAGTGGGGGGGGGGTTAACGCTCAACTCCACGAGTGGTTAATTCCCTTTCTCCATTTGCAGAAGAATATTCCTACGGGCCAAGCAAACAAAGCTAGGTGGGCCAGTCCAGTCCATCATCTCGGCACTACGCGTCACATTGGTGGAGACCGCAGCTGTCCAGTTCAGATCGACGCCCCTGTGGGAGCCAGGTGAGCGTAACAGAACACAAAGCCAACCCACAAATTCCCACCCGGGCGTTATGAATACCTCAGAAACTGACCAATTGGCCCAATTACTAGGGGAACTGAGGGCCGAAGTGCATTCCGCCCGTCAAGAAACCAATACTCTTAGGAGAGAAATTATTTTGTCAAAGGAGCGAACTGATGACCTTGCTAGGCAACTACTGCAAAGCCAGGCTGGACAAGCACCCCTAGCAGGTCCCGGGGGAAATCCAGCTCCTGTGTCATCGAGTAACCCTGTGCAAATAAACCTACCAGGAAATATTCCATTAGCTCTGCCCGTACACTTTGCCGGAGATCCCAAAAGGTTCGCCGTGTTTATGAACCAATGGCGCTTGCACTTTTTATGCAGACCTGGAGCCTTCCCAAACGATCAAGCCAAGGTAGCCTTCGTATTGTCATATCTCAGCGGCAGTGCAGCTGATTGGTCAATTCCACTAGTTACTCAGGATGACCCAATTCTTCAGGATTTTCAGGGCTTTCAAATGAGCATGGAAAGACTATTTGCCCGGCACTCCCAAGGACAGGCCCTGGATCACGAACTTTTGTCCCTACGACAGGGTAACCAGGACCTTATATCCTACATCGCGACCTTTAATAGGTTGATAGTGGAAACTGGATGGCCTGAGGTAAAACGAATCACGTTATTTCATCAAGGGCTTCGAGGAGAACTCTAGGATGTCTTGGCTCAAGACGTGAACCAAGACTGCGCTGGATATATAGACTTAGTGGTCCAGTTAGATCACAGACTTCAGAACAGAAAGGCTGATAAAGCCAAGTTTGAGAATCAGGTGTTGGTCAAAACCCAAGCTAACCCCAAAGGAGCAGATGGTTCAGAACCCATGCAAATCAGAGGGGTTAAAAGACCCTTAACCCAGAAGGAAAGGGAAAGGAGACAGCAAATGCAATTGGGTATATATTGTGGAACTTCTGGGCATTTTCTACGGGATGTCCCTGTAAAACCACCCAAGATGGTGGTAGGAGCTGCTGATAAAAGCCATATAGAGTCAGACTCGAGAAACGACCACGCCCGACAAGCGTAGAGGTCCGCTTGCCAAGCTTGAAGAAGGATACTCAGGCCTCGCATTTCATCATACCAATGGTCCTCGTAGATCCAAGGCAGCCATCGCATATGCACGCAGTAAGGGCATACATTGATAGCGGGGCCATAGGAAACTATGTGGACTACGAATTGGCTTCCAGGATGAATCTACCTCTCTGCCGAAAAAACCACCTCAAATGCCATCACCCTAGTCGATGGAACTGAAATTGCCTCTGGGCCTGTAACTCATTCCACCGCAGAGATGACACTATTGGGTCAGGATGGGCATCGAGAGACTATTGTGTTTGATCTAATCAAAGCCCCACAGTTCCAAATAATACTGGGGATACCTTGGTTGGAAACACATAATCCTTGTATTGATTGGTGAGAGAAGAGAATAACCTTCCCGGATTGTGCACAAACCTGTTACTCAAAAAAAAATCTGAACGCAGGCCTGGCCACAGTAACCACAGCAGTCGTGCAACTACCTCCAGAATACCAAGAATTCCAGGATGTCTTCCAAAAATAACAGGCAAACACCTTACCACCTCACAGATCGTACGATTGTCAAATCGATCTCATACCCGGTGCACAACACCCTTGTAGCAGGATCTACGCCCTTACGGAACCTGAGAACCTTCACCTACGACAATACTTAGACCAGTACCTTGCTAATGGCTTCATTCGCCCATCCAAGTCCCCTGCATCTTCAGCTTTGTTCTTCGTGCCCAAAAAGGAAGGTGACCTCAGAACGTGCATAGACTACTGCGCATTGAACCAGATAACTGTTAAGAACCGATACCCATTGCCTCTGATCCCTGAACTACTAGACCAAGTGAAGGACGCTTGCATATACACTAAGTTGGATCTCCAGGGGGCATACCATCTGGTACGTGTAAAAGAGGGCAACGAATGGAAGACTGCCTTTCGCACTAAATATGGGTTATTCGAATACCAGGTGATTCCTTTCGGGTTGTGCAATGCACCAGCAGCCTTCCAATACTTCATAAACAACGTCCTCGTGAACTCATAGACGTTTGTGTTGTTGTATATATCGATGATATTCTAGTATACTCCTCTTCAGAATCTGACCATGTGAAGCACGTCCGAGCAGTCCTTGAGAAATTGCGCCAGCACAAACTATATGCAAAACTGGAAAAATGCGTTTTTTCATGCCACAGAAGTTGAATTCCTTGGGTTTATCACGACCAAGAGGAGTCCAAATGGACTCACGAAAGGTAGATGCAATTCTTAAGTGGCCATTACCAAGTTCAGTTAAAGGAGTACAAAGCATGCTCGGCTTTGCCAATTTCTACCGCAGATTCATCCCGGATTTTTCACATGTTGTACATCCCATCACAGCACTCTTGCGAAAAAATAAACGCTTTATGTGGACTGAAGAAGTTGAAAATGCCTTCCAAGAGCTGAAAGCGAAATTCACGTCTGCACCTGTATCAAAGCACCCGCGCCCTGAACTTCCATACATAGTGGAAACTGATGCATCCAGTCTTGCCATGGGAGCTGTCCTGTCTCAAAAGGACCCTAAAACTGGCCAGCTTCACCCAGTAGCATTTTGGTCCAGAAAGTTCTCGGCACCCGAGTTAAACTATGCGGTTACCGACAAGGAGTTATTAGCCATTAAATCCACCTTCAAGGCTTGGCGGCACTATCTTCTCGGTGCCAGGCATACCATTACTGTGATCACTGATCACCGGAACTTACAGTATTTAAAGACCGCCAAGGCCCAATCGTCACGCCAACTCCGATGGGCATTGTTCTTTGCTGAGTTCGATTTCGTGATAACCTATCGACCAGGTTGTAAGAATGGTAGAGCAGACGCCTTATCCCGAATAGGGATGGGAGAGGCAGAAGTGAACCCAGAACCAGTACCTATAATTTCCAAACAAAGGATTCTTGGCATGACTACTCTACAGACTCTAGAGGACATTCAAGTAAAGGTCCAGCAACTCTTTGATCCTACAGCCCTGCAGGACTGGGTAAAGAAAGGCCCGGACTACTCTGTCACCAATGACCTGCCTTATTACCAAGGGTGGCTATTTCTGCCACACAAGGAACTACAAGAGCTAGTCATTTCCCGTTATCATGATACCCTAATGGAGGGGCACCCAGGTATTGTAAAAACTGAAGCTAAAATTAAGAGACAATTCTGGTGGCCCACCTGGTGAAAGGATATTAAATCATTTGTGATGTCTTGTGGCATTTGCGCCCAAAACAAAAGTCAAAAGAAAAAACCAGCTGGACTCTTAAAACCTTTAGACATTCCGCCTACACCATGGCACAACTTATCGTTAGACTTTATTACTGATCTACCCCCATGCAATGGATTTAACACCATTCTAGTTATTGTGGATCTTTTTTCCAAGATGGCCCACTTTATTCCTTTAAAGGGATTACCTTCAACTTCAATCCTGGTCAAGGAGTTCCTCGAAAACATTGTTCGCATACACGGATTTCCGTCCGTATTGGTCTCTGACTGGGGCAGTCAATTCATTTCACATTTTTGGCGCAAATCGATTTGAGGTTATAGACCAGTCACCCCCCCCAAACCGACGGTCAAACGGAGAGGACCAACCAGACTCTCGAACAATACCTGCGTTGTATGTTACATCAGACCGAGAGTAATTGGAAAGACATTCTTTGGATCGCCGAATATGCATACAATAATTCAGTACATTCTGGAACTGGACAAAGCCCCTTTTATACCTTATTTGGGCACCATCCTCGAACCTCGACCTTGACTCACCCCAACACTTAGAAATGCCCGCAGTGGACCATCTGCACGCTATGATAACACAAGCCTTTAAGAAAGCAACTGCACATTTAAAACAGGCGAAAGAAAAATACAAGAAAGATGCTGTTCGACATAGAAGTGATGCTCCACAGTACCAGATAGGGGACCAAGTATGTTTAGCCACAAAACATATACCTCTAAAGGGAACACGGACCTTTAACCCCAGATATATGGACCTTACTCTATTAAGGCCATTATCAACCCGGTGGCTGTCAAGTTGGACTTACCTGCTAATATGCAAATTCACCCCGTCTTTCATGTGTCACTTTTGAAGCCAGTGCAACCAGGGACAACACTAACCAAGCCACCAGACCCCATCCTTGTAGACGGGGAACCCGAATTTAAAGTGAAGAACATCCTGGACTCCAAACTGATAAAGTCAAAACTTTTTTTATTTAATCGACTGGAAACGTTACGGACCACAGGAAAGGTCATGGGAACCTAGTGACCACGTTCATGCATCCCGATTGGTGAAACAATTCCACTGAAATTTCCCAGACAAACCGAAGCCACAGGGAAGAACGACTTCAGGAGGGGCCTTGCAGGGGGAGTGCTGTCATGGTGCCTACCCCCGGGGACCCAGACCAAGTCCAGCAACCCCAGAAGCAGGCATCAAGTTATTCTAAGCAAGCCCAACAACCCCTGCTAGGGACTATTTGGGTGCAGTCCTGGCACCTATGGCGCCAGGCTCATATGGAGAGTCAGTCGTGGCGCCAAAGGCGCCAGGCTCATAGATTAAAACTTACCTGATGCAGACCATGCTGCAAACTCACCTGATGCAGACCATGCTGCAAGAGCTCCAAGCCAAAAGAGGCTTGGAAGGGACTACTTTACCTAGGGACTATTTTTTTTACTCGGGTGGGGCTGGGGAGGAATACTTCCATGGGACTACTTTGGAGGCTATTTAAACCGCGCCCGAAGAGCAGCACACACTTCGCGTTATTCTGCATCCAGCAGCTTAATGCTCACCGTGCCTGCAAGTCTGCATCCAGTCTTCTGCCACGCCCGCCTCAAGTCTGGAGCTCCTAGAAAAAGGGAGAAAGAAGGAGAAAAGGTTAGAACAAGAGCAATACCTTTGATCCTTACCTGAATTCCAGATCCATCTCGCCTTCGAGCTGGAAGAAAGAAGTTATTTTATGCGCGTCGCCTCGCCTGCTGCAGCGCCGCGCTGAACTCACCGGCCTTCACAGCATCTTCACATTCCACTGCATCCTTCTGCATGTTCCTGCCGCACTCCGGCACCTAAGGGGAAGACAAGAACAGCAAGGTGTGCCAAGGGAATACACAGGGGCAATATTAGTTACCCCCCATAGACTTACCTGATTTTACCACCGAGGGTACTATTCCTCTTCACGGGTCGGCGCAGCTTCCACTGCATCCTCGCCGAACCCCAGCCCCTAAGGGGAAACAAAAGGACAGCAAGGTGAAACAAAGGGACAAACAAGGGGAAACCTCCTCACCACAATAGACTTACCTGATTTTACCGCCGGAGGCATTATTTCCCGAGACTTCATACTTTCTCTCAGCGCCTGAATAAGGGAGAAAGCAACAGGTTACATATGGATATTATTTTATCGAACTGTGTTGGATAATACAAATACTTACCTGAATATTACCAGTTGCCACGAGGAACTCTTCACTAGGGTCAAGCTGCAACCTGCAAGGAATCGGACAGAGTGAAAGTCAGACATTTGAACTCTTACGAACTACATACTTACGGCGTCTTGCCGGGACTCTCAGAGTCAATATTGTTCTGGAACTCACCAATTCCTTCGAGCCAGTGAAGCAACTGGTTATCTACACGCCCCTGCGCTCAATGCAGGATGGAGAGCTCATCTTTCCAAACTATCAGGTGAGACTCTAAGAGGGGACATCAAAGGTTATCAGTGGGGAGATCAGCGGGAGTGGGGAGGGGTTAACGCTCAACTCCACAGGTGGTTAATTCCCTTTCTCCATTTGCAGAAGAATATTCCTACGGGCCAAGCAAACGAAGCTAGGTGGGCCAGTCCAGTCTGTCATCTCGGCACTACGCGTCACATTGGTGGAGACCTCAGCTGTCCAGTTCAGATCGACGCCCCTGTGGGAGCCAGGTGAGTGTAACACTTAGGTGGGCTACTGTTGAAAAGGAATGTTTTAGTATTGTTTGGAGCGTTAGGCGTTTTAGACCCTACCTTACCGGGTCTACCTTCAAGGTCCAAACCGACCATAAGCCCATGAAGTGGCTTATGCAGATGAAGGGTAAAAACCCGAAACTGCTCTGCAAGGACACCGACTTTACCATTGAGCACAGACCAGGGAAGAGTCACGATAATGCAGATGGCCTTTCCAGAAGGTATGTTGACCGTCTGGATAAGGGTGCCTATCCCGTGGGAGATTAGGCACCCTCCACCTCAGTCTGCGGGGTGCGACTGTGATGCTGGAAATGCATCGGAGGGACAGGGCCTCCGTATCTTTGTCCTTTACTGCTTTTTATCGTATGTTCTGTCGTGTTTTCCGTGCAGGAGTTCATGTGGGACTCTTGGCGGTGCAGCTCTCTCTCTTTTGGTTTGGTGAACAGACCCCTGGGATACCCTTATGGCATCCATGGGTAGGGGTACAAACCTGTGCCCCTAGGGTATGTTTTTGGGCACCTGTGTGTGACCCAGAGAGCAGGGTACGGGCTGGTGGCAGCTCTGTGCTGAAATGACTGGTGCCCTGAGCGTCCTCCATTTTGGGATGCCCCGGCCCTGTCATTGGAATCGGTAGATTCCTGATGGAGACAAAATGGCCCCCATGGCCCCTTGCCTTCCATCACCTGTTACTCTGATCTTCCCGAAGTCCCGGGAAGCCCTGCCTCTGTCCCTTCCCCCTGACTGGCTGTTGGGTGGAGGTTCTGTATATGGTAGTGTGGGGAAGTGCCGACCAGACTGGCTGGAGCCTTCTCAATGACCATATGTTGTGGGTACGCCTGTGGGTGGGACCTGGGTGAATGGAGTGTGTGACGAGTATACATTCTATGTTGTGACTGTCTAGTATCTGGTGTTTGACACTATGGTTGAGACAGCCCCGCCCGAAACCGGTATGAATGCAGCTTGGAGTGTTGAATGGCTCGGTACTTGTCCCAATACACATAACTTGTTGTGAGTGTCTCGAGAGAAGTGAATGGCCTGAATACCTCATGTACCTGATTGGTTGACTGCCTGCCTGAATGCTCGTAGTCGTGATTGGATGCTTGAGTGCGACCCAGCGGAATGAATGGGAGATCAACAGTATATCTGGGGACCTCTCACTGCTAGGAATCATGTTTAGAAGCTGAAGTCCACTACGACGAGCAACTGGAGTGAAGCTTAACCTTGAGCCCTGCTGGACGAGAAGAATTGCTGTTGCTCTCCTTTGCAATCTGAAAGCTGCTGTGCTTCAAGAACTGACCCAGAGAGGACCTGATAAGGCGCCCTCTTCCTGAGCTACGAGGGACCATTGTGCACAGCTGATCTTTGCCTAAGCTCCCTGGTAGACCGACCTTCGACAGGCTGCCGACCCGATACAGGGATTGCTTCGGAACTCCAAAGAGAAGTGCCGGGACTTTGGTCCGCCACTGTCGCCGACCGCCGTCGCCGACCGGAGCCGCTGTGCTCCTGTTGCCTAAGAAACTTCTGTGATCCAAGGACGCTCTCGTCCACATCGTCGCCGCTGTATCCTGATGGAGAAGGCCTGACCGTCGACACGTCGAGGAGCATCCACCGGTGGGTTTCCCGCCACCCAAAGACCACAGAGACGCCGACGACTCGACGCCCTTGCTGGGCCCCAGTTCTTCAACTCTTTGCAGTCCAGAACTATTGACACCGAGGTTCCCCGCACGCCTCTTCCTTGCAGGACTTTTATGCTTCTCCGTCAACGAGCACCGCTAGGAACGACACAGCCTCCTCAGCGTCGTAGCTCGACCTGTTCTCCGTCGGACGTTCGATGACCCTTGACTCCTGCCTGAAAGGGAGGGCACTCAAGAAGGGTTGTCGATTTCCCCGACGCGGAACGCTACAACACCAAGGTACTTTGGGGTTGCAGAACTATTGGGAAGTCTAGGGGTGAACAATATATGGACTGGGCTTGTATCTTTCTTCTACAGGTTGCCCAGGTGGGAGGATCTCCACACAGAGCTGTGTTTAACCGTAGTTACCAGTATTCTGCCGATTGCTCAACCATCCTGCTTTCCTTCCTCTCTCTACTGCTGGTTTCCTCTTTATTTTGATCTGTGTGTCACTCTGACCGTATGCACTTTAATAAGATCGAGCAACGTTAGTGGTACCACTTTAGAACTGTACATATTTACCATTGTTGATTTTCGGAGTACAAAGTGAGTTATCGTGATCGTGTATATGACTTTGAATATTAATTATACATAGCTCTCAACTGACACGCTTTTGGCGGGTGTCACCCGCCTTTAAAAGGGCTTTCTCACCCGCCAAGCCTCATGCACGCCCATTCATTCCAATGGGCGTCTCACCCGCCAAAAACAAAATCGGGTGATTTCACCCGCTTTGGCAACACAAATGGTTGAGAGCTATGTATTATATAAAGACTGTGTTTTAACCGATACAGTGTGTGGACATTCCTTTGTTTGGGCTCGGGGACTACACTGTACTTAAGAACCAGCTCGCATCACCTCCCGAGAAGCTAGGCCTTGATTGCTCGTCTATTGCTACCATAATAGAGAATCTTGGCAGGGGTCTATGTGTCTCTCCTCTACCAAATAGAGTGCAGAAGTACAGACCCCCCTCCGGTCTTTACAGCTGGTGGCAGCTGTGGGATGCTTATGGTTTAAGACTAAGTGTATAACCGTGCCACTTACGAAGGAAATCTGCACTTTGTTAATTTAAGGTTTAGTCGTATACGAGATAACTGCATTACAAGCAATGGAATCTATTGCAAATGGTAAAATGACTCGGATGAGCTTAGAGGCTCTCCAGAGTGCTTGTGAAGCCAGGGAATTAGACTTTGTGGATAAGTCTAGGGCGGAGCTGATAGCTTCCCTGGTGGACTACCAGATCGATTGTGAAACTCTTGAAGGGGGGGATGCAACCAATGAGGACTCCACCCCGGGGGTTGTCGCCGAAACTGATTCTGGGAATGCCGCCATTCCTGCTGCCTCTGTTCCGAACCCCAGCAGTTCTTTAGAGCTTGAGTTATTGAGGATGAAGTTAACCTTTGAATATCGCAAGTTGGAACTAGATCATGAGCTTAAGAAAGAGGAGTTGGCACAGCAAGTGGAACTCAAAAATAGGGATCTTGAACTCGAAGACAAGGACACTGAATTGTATACTGAATTATATAAAGACTGTGTTTTAACCGATACAGTGTGTGGACATTCCTTCGTGGGGGCTCGGAGACTACACTGTACTTAACAACCAGCTCGCATCACCTCCCGTGAAGCTAGGCCTTGATTGCTCGTCCATTGCTACCGTAATAGAGAATCTTGGCAGGGGTCTCTGTGCCTCCCCTCTACCATACAGAGAGCGGAAGTGCAGACCCCCCTCCGGTCTTTACACCTCTCCCCCCTGCACTTGCATGATCTGAATTACACAAGGCCTAGTAAGATTGTTTGTTTTGTCCTCCCTCTGTCTTCCTTACCTTGTCTTGTCTTTGTATTTTTTTTATTTGTGAAGCGCGGCCGAGCCCTGGTGCAGCCTAGAAACACTTGTGTACCGGCGCGTTATAAATGACTCATCATATATCATATTATATCTTGTAAGAATCCAGCAATGGTATCAGGGAAAAGCGATAGAATCTTTTATTGAGCAGCCTTGCTTGGTTTGCCAGTGTTTTCGATTTTCTTTTGATAGCTGCTTCTGTGTTTGCTTCAAACTTGTTCAAATTAATCGAAACTCCCAGATATTTAAAGGAGTCGACTAGTTCAATCTGTGAACTGCCCAGATACCATTTAGGCTGCAAGTTTTGCTTTTGATTAGGACCAAGGACCATTATTTTTGTTTTTGATGTGTTAACAGCTAATTCGCTAACCTCCACATATTCCTCCAGCTTTCTAAGCTTTCTTTGAAGTGCAATCATAGTTTGGTCCATTAATACTAAATCGGCTGCATATAGCAAGTGGCCAATAGGGGTTTGGCCTATCTTTGGGGGGAAGGATCTTGCCTGCTTTAAGGTCTCTGCTATATCGGAGATATAGATGTTAAAGAGGGCAGGTGCTAGGGGGCAGCCTAGCTTAAGCCACCTAGAAGTGTGTATTTCATCTGTAAGCAGACCCACTCCGTTCAACCTTACCCAACCTGGCCCCATTGTGCAGTTCCCTGAGCTGATCTAAGAGGTCCTTAGGGCAGCCCCATTTTAGCAGCTTGTCCTACAACCTGGGCTGGTTTACGCTGTGAAATGCCTGGACCAGGTCAATGAAGGCAACATATGTTTTTAATTTTCCCTCCAGGGCCCTTCTCTTTAATCGGTGGAGTATGGCAATATTCGAACTGGTTCCCTGACCCTTAACAAAGCCAGACGGGAGGTTATCCGTATTGACCTCCATTTCGGCACATTCATTCAACCGTAGCAATATGGACGATCCAAAAATTATTCCAATTGCGTCCAGAAGGGCAATATGATGATAGTTTTTTGGGTCGTCCCTGTTGCTCCTCTTAAATATCGGGACGATGATGGCCCATCTCCAGGACCCAGGGATTCTGCGGTTCGACGCAATCTTTATGAACATCATGGAAATGAAGTTCGCCCACATCTCGGATTCCTGTTTTAGCGAGGCGTTAGTCATGCCTTCTGGGCCAGGGGCACACGATGCACTGACCTTCTTGATTAGACCTCCACATTCTATTCTTCCAGCCATTTGCCTCCCCACCTGTTTACTTTATTCACCTCCATTTTGGTGTCCGAAGAACAGAGGGATTTAAAGTGGGCCAGCCAAGTTGATTCTGGGACCCCGTTTACTTGGTAGGCAGCTTGAGACTTGTCCATGCTCTTCATTAAGGCCCAGACCTCCCCCGGTCTCTTTTTGCACATGGCTCGAAGCATATCTTCCGTATTTTGCTACAACATTGCAGCCTTACATCCCTGCAGCCTTGCTTGCCAGGGTCAGTGGCTCTACGTCCATTCCTTTTAGACCTCTTAGGGCGTTTGTAGGGCCCTTTGTTTGGCTACCAAGACACTATTGTAAGTGTGCTGATGGTTCCCCGGGCTGCTCCTTTGGCCGGATTTTGTAATCATAAAGGAAAGATTGAGGTCTAGTCCAACGAGTTGACCGACTCACTTGATTCTTTTAAAGAAGTCTTTTCTAAGAATTGGTCTTCTAAGCTCTTTATGTTTTTTTCTAGACATCATTAGTCTGCCGCCTCAGTTGACTGCTTCCACGTCCATGCTCATCCGAAACTGGCTCCTTCTTGTTCGTACCTCTCATTCTCAGTCTTAGCAAGTTGTGGTCACTCGCTGTGGTCCTTACCACCTCGAATGATTTTATAGTCTGGACTAGATTGCTGGAAACAAAGATGTAGTCAAGTATTGCTACTTTTCCTGGTGGGGTTAGATGGGATATTGTTCTCGAAGAAGCCATTCAGGATGTGAAGGTCTCTCTGGTCCATTGCTGCTATCCAGGCCAGGCCTCTCTTTTCTGATGGTGTCAAATGTATGCTTGCAGTTCAGTTTATGGACCGATCTTATTCAAAGCAGGTGATGTCCAAGTCCGCACAGATTATTGGAGACGACGGCTCCTCAGTCGCGTAAGTATCATTGATAAGATCACAAGTCTTTTCTATGAATTCAGCTATGCCCAACTCCAATGGGTTCCAGTAGAGGTTTATTATCGTGAGTTTGTTCTTTCCCTTAATTGTTCGATCGCGGCTATCAGGCTGCCAGCAGAAGGACACTTTCTGCAAATAAAAGTTTGTGTTTCCTCTGTCGATTCCAAGCCCACCCCGTTCCGTAATGTGAATAAAAGACCCGCTGATGGTCTTCCCCTGGCAACCTCCTTAGCAGGGTTGATGCAGATGGTGTATCCATCCAGGCTAGGTTTATCTCTCACCTAGGTGTCTAGTAAGCAAACGAGGTCGAAATCTCCCATCTTAACTTCTCCACTTTTGAACAAGCGGGAGAAACCCCTGGTGTTCCATGAGGCCAGATTTAATAACCTGGGGTAGATCCCCTGCAACTGCTACTTCATGTGCGATCTTGTCAATACCCCCGGCAATCAGGACCACCAATCTTTCATTAGAGCACCTGCGGTCGCTTTTCTGGGGATTACCACCTTCCTTTCTGACTCCGTCCTCCATTCGTTGTGATCGTCATCTTCAGTAGCTCCTTTCCAAGGCCTGAAGTCTCTTTGTCGGGCCTATTTGGGCAGGCAGGTGGGCATCCTTAGTTGCATCACGCCTTCTTCCTCGTCTTTTCCGGTAGCTCCTTTGTTGGTTCTTTGTTACTCCGTAGATGTTTGGTTTTGAGACGGTGATGCTCGAATGATCTGGGCTTTGGTATAGTTGTTTCGTTCTCTGGGTCCGTCACAGTTGTTAAGTCAAACCCCAGAAGTCGATAGCTCCCGCTAGCTTCCATCAATGTATCTTTCACTATTGGCAAGCGGATATGGATGAAGACGGCGTCCATGCGTCTCTCATCTATGAATTCAATCACCAACAAGTCTCGGTGGATATCTGTCTAAGATTTGGGATACAGTGGTACAAGGCTCGGACCTTATGTCTGTCAAGAGTTAGAGACTCCTCTGTTTCCAGCATCCTTCCAAGGCGCCGGCTACAGGATTGAACTCCATTTCTTTCCTTTCTTACTCTACAATCTTAAGATTTATTTGTGGAGTAGCCTAGTTAGGAACCCCTTTTTGTCTTAGAATGTGTTATTTTATGATGTTTGTCAATAACTTCTCTTCTTTGTCATAATATTAGGAACAAGTCGTGAGTGGGACCAGCACCAGATATCCGAGTGCTGTCCACCTCTCTAGCACGTCGCCCCGGTAGGTTGAGGTTATGGAACTCCGCCCGAGGTTCCTCTCTCTCGCTATCACTCACTCTCCATTCTCTCGGTACAGCGCATACCAAAGGCTACCACCCTCTTAGGCGTGCAAACAAACCGTGCAAATAGACCGCTAATTGCTGTTTGGCTAATGGTTTGCAGTTGCCGCTGGAAAATGCTTCCTGATGACGTGGGTGCCGGATGGCTAGGAGTGCGCGTGTGATGGGAGACAAATGGATTGATAGAGATAGTGTGACAAGCACACAGGCTTTTTCAAGCAAAAGAACACACCATGAAAAGTGCTACTAATTTGCCTTCTTCCAGTCTGGGATTCCATCAGCATTTAGAAGAGATCAACAGTGTGTGCATTATAACAGTCGGCAGTAAACAGAGGACCACCCCCCTCCAGGCTAAGCATGCTCAGGAGGGCCTACCCAAACAGGAGACATTTCGGTGTCTTTCTGACCTTTCGCCTGGTCCTGCTCGTGCTGCATATCCAATGGGTGAGTCTTTCATAATGAGGGTCCTCCTGCAACTGCCATGACCACATTTCCAGCTGTGGCATGCTCGGGAGTGTTAGAGTTTTTAAGGAGAGGGTTCAGTGAACTCAACTGGATGCGTAGGAGTGTAAGAGTCTTTAAGGAGAGGGTTTTGTGCACTCCACTGGATGCGTGGGAGTGTAAGATACTTTAAGGATGAGGGTTTAGTGAACTCAACTGGATGCTTGGGAGTGTAAGTTTTTAAAGAGAGAGTTTAGTAATCGCCACTGCATGCTTACGAGTGTAAGAGTCTTCAAGGATGAGGGTTTAGTGAACTCAACTGGATGATTGGGAGAGGAACAGTCTTTAAGGAGAGGGTCTAGTAAACTCAACTGAATGCTTGGGAGTGTAAGAGTCTTTATGGAGAGGGTTTAGTAAACTCAACGGAATGCTCAGGAGTGTAAGAGCCTTTAAGACAAAGGTCTAGTGAACTCAACTGGATGCGGTCCAAAGAGTACTTTTGCAGTGCAAAGTTACTTTGCTCTGCTCTGTGGATTAGGCCGGGTGCAAAGTCACTTTGCTCCGCGCTAAGGGCCCGATTCGTGGAACTGTTAGCACGGTGCAAAGTGACTTTGCACTGCCATCAAACACCCTGAATCACAGAGCGGCGCAAAGTCGCTTTGCACTGCAAAAATGCACTTTGGACTGCTGTTTGAATCAGGGTGTTTGTTGGCAGTGTAAAGTCACTTCGTACCGTGCTCAAAATTCCATGGATCGGGCCCTAAATTTGTTATCTTCTTAACAGGTGGGCGTGGGGTCCCAAGACACGTTGCAAAAAGTTGGCAACATCATTAACAGCCGAGATGTAATCATGCAGCCCGTCTACATCTCCACACTGCACCCATTCCTCGACTTGATCCAGAAAGAGCCGGGCAGCCTAAAGCAGCGCAGCTGATCTCCCTCTCCAGATGTAAATGCCCGAATTACTGAACTCTCAAAGTGACGGGCACATTTAGTGCAAGTGCCTGCAGCCTGGCCTCCATGAATACATTAGTGCCGGAATGGACGCATAAGCGCCCAGCACCCAGGGAAGTGCTGTCAGTGCATTTAATGGTGGAATGCCAAAAAAGAGAAAACGAATGTCTATCCCTGAGGAAGGGATAGAAATGCAGGAAGGGCAGTAGCATTTAACAATGCGAGGCCTTTAAACTCAAACTATGCACAGAGGGGTCAGGCAGATTCCAAAAAGGCGCATAACATACATTGATTTCCTATATCGCACTTTATGCCAGACTCCAGCCTTTAAGCGCTGGACCGAACCCGCGCCTCTCACGGTCGTCTTGTTACCAAGACGAGCACGTTGCCCCTGAGCTATCCTTTCGCAAGATGGAAAAGCACGTCCCACCTGTAGTATTGCACAGCTGCACACCGAAATTCCCAAAGAGGATCAGAAGCCCACCTTCTCATCACATTTATGAATCATACACAACTTTTTCCCTAAAAAAGTGTAGGCTACGGGCCAGATTCTCAAAACATTTTTTGAGCAATTGAATGTGATGTCCTTGCGCATCTCACTACTTGCATTAAAAAAAGCTGGTGCCTTAGGGTCCGGTTCATGGAATAATCTGCGATGCAAAAACGGGACTTACACGTGAGATCGCACGCAAGTCCTCGTTCGTCGATCGATGGAACACAATGCACAGTGCTTACCAGGGACTTGCAAGGAATCTGAGCCGGTCCAACAGGTCATTGCGACCACACAAACGTCTTGCGCGAGACTCCAAGGGAAGCCCGGCCGGGCCAGCGCCGCCACCTAAAAAGGGGGCAGAACACATGGAATGAGGAAGAACAAGCGAAAATGTGGGTGTTACGAGGAACGTTCCACCATCATACAATCGCACCTATGCGCGCAAAACAACCGTATTCAAGGAATTGAACAGAGATCGCCGGTGCGTGAAAAACCACGCGCAAATCCCAAAACACCTACACCATGCGATAGCAGGCATAAACCTCAACGTGCACACAAACAAATGCATAAAAAGCATGCATGATCAACAAATGCACGTACATAGCGACGATGAATGCACCATTTGTTGCAGCAGTCATCCTGGGACATCATAGGAGGAGGAGGATGGCCAGGGCCCTGATCTTTCACCCAAGGACCAGCCTTTTTGTGATGCCTGAAGACCAGGTCTATGCCAGTTATAGGTCCCCCCCTCTATATCATCCTAGACCTGGTCACGGAATGGGAAGATGACCTCACATCACCCACCATGTGCTCCCAAGCACTGAGCCCCTTGCAAAAGGTGCTCAATGTACTGCATTTTTGGCCACTGGCTCATTCCAGCGGACCACTACCATAGTCGGTGGCATCTCACGGGCCACACAGTCACGCTGCCTACACCAGGTGTTGGCAATAAAAACTGCACATCCTTCTGTCCGCCAGCATACCTATATGCCCAGAACACCTGCAGAAATACAAGCAGTGGTCCAGGATTTTTATGCAGTGGCGCACTTCCCAAAAGTGCTAGATTCCATTGTATGCACACATGTTGCTCTACGTCCACGTCGAGCAACAGAGCACATGAACCACAACCGGAAACACTGGCACTCCATCAATTTCCAGGTTGTGTGTGATGCCAAGGGCATCATTACTGAGGTGTATGCCAATTATCCTGGCAGCACCCATGATAGTTACATCTTCAGGATGACCCCTCTACACTGGGCCCCGAAAGCTGGGAAGCATGGCAACACATAGCTCATTGGTGAGTATGAAAGGCCCTGCACGTGCATGCATGTTTCACAGGGACCGATAGACACTGTCAACAAATGACAATGACAACCATTATCACCTCTACAGGGCACAGTGCCTACCCTCTGAGCACATACATGATGACGCCCATACGCAACCCCAACACACCTGCTGAGATAAGATACAACACTGCCCATCTTGCAACACGGAGCATAGTGGAGTGCATTTTTGGAGTGCTCAAGTCAAGTTTCCGCAACCTTGACCACTCTGGTGGTGTGTTTCCATATGCACCAACGGCAGTCTGCAGGATCATTGTGGCAGCACGTGTCATGCACAATGTTGCAACACAGCGTGGCATCCCGGTGGACATGGTGGTGGCACCCCATCCACATCCACAGGCCCACCACTTGCTTATGGCTGGGCAAAGGGCACATGGAAAGGCTGTACGTACCCAGCTTGTGCAATCGTATTTCACATAAAATCCCTCCCCTGTGGAGTGCACACGATCCTACTACATCCCAGGTGCCATTCAATGATGACAATGGGCCAATCCACTGTGCACACAAAACCACCCTGAGAAAGTGCCCTTGGAAGTGCTAAATTGTGTGCATCCCTTAGAACAAAAAGACATTTCATCTTGTATTTCCAAAATAAACACATTGAAGAGGGAGTGCGCCACTACCACCATGCCAACCATTCAATTAAATCACCTCTGTGTCACCAAAACCATCCCATATGTAGTGTAAAAGGATATGTATCCTGCGCACCATACCAACAGTAGTGGTCCCCTTCTGCTCTGGTGGATCTGAGTAACTAACATACCATTCAAATGTGTAAGCATCGATAAATCCTGAAACATCATGTATGAACTGCAAGCCATACATGGCCTCACCTATTTACAAGGACACAGCATTCAACAAGCACAATTGGAAATATCAGCACACATGTCCTAGATTGTGCATGATGCACACACACATGTCCCTATTGTGGGGTGTAGAAAAGCAGTGCAGTATTGACCCACAAGTTCATCAATATCCTATTACAATCAATATTTGCATCCAGTTGACATTCAAATTTCATCCCATTAAATAGCCATCATTCCCTAATCGAAGGATCTGCAGACAATGAACAAAATTAAACATAGTGCAGCTAACACATCCCTGCACCAAACAATTGAAGACCCATGGGCACCCCTCAGTGACATACAACACATACAAACAACTCACAAGACAAACATAAACATGTGTCCCACCACACATGCATAAACACCTACACACTGCATGCAAATGAAACACACAAAACACACACACTGACAAACAACAACATCCCACACACTGCCTGTCCCCCTCAATGATATGCAGGAAATGTGCATGCCATATATCCCCATTCACTAGACAATGGCACATACACAATGCACGCATCAGTCAACATGCTGCATGAAAATGAGAAGACATCACATGTGCAGATAATTTATCCTGCAAAAAAGCAGGGACACCCCTGGAAGACTACCAATGACATGATAAGTCATGCCATCACCTGTATAGTATTGGGACAGTGCACTGACGCAGTCATGGGGCACATTTCTTAGAAATGTATGTATTGGTCACTTGTTAGGCACTCATACAATTACCCAAAATGTCTCTAGGTACACACAGGGCAACAGGGTGGGGACAGGGGAAGGTACACAAGTAATTACAACAGGGAGAAATAATTGAATCAATATTACAAACAAATAGTGACAATAACAGGGAGGGGAGATGAACCTACTATGCCTTGTGAGTGTTCCCAACGTGCAAGTGTACAGGGAAGGGTGGTAAGGGAAAAGCTTCTGAGTAGTTCATGGAGAACTGTTTGGGGTGAAGTGCTAAGAAAAGAAAAGATAAACATAAGTGCAACCTCCCGTGGTGAGGCTGATCGTGAGCAAGTGCAGTATATGCACAGTGGCTTGGATGATAGATATGGGGGGTCAGGGCCTCGAGGATACATAAGGGCCCTGCACATCAGTCATGCTACTGTATGATTAGCAGGGAAGAAAGTGGGAGAAGGAAGAGGAGAAGAGAAAGGACTTAAGGCTTATTGGGAACTTAAGGAGGTCCTGCTCAAGACGCAGAGGGAGAGCAAGGCTATTACACAGAAGGCAGCCTGCTGAGGAAACCGATCGAGCAACACCCCTTTCTATAGCAAAGTGCTTCACACGCAGGGAGTTGTTGCCAGAGGAACACAGGAGCGCAGAAGGGGAGTATTTGATCAGGAAGCGTTGAAGATAGAGTGGTACCCGGCCCCAAATAGCCCTGTGGATGATACAGAGGGATTACAATTTAATCCGTGCTGAGACCGTGAGCTAGTGAAGGGTTTGTAGGGCAGGAGAGATGTGGTCCATGAGCCTCAGGAAGAGGATAAGTCTTGCTGCCCTATTCTGGGTAAGCTGGAGGGGTCGCAGGGTTTGTATTTATTTATTTGTATTGCGCACCTTGCCCGGAGGGTTGATCAAGGAAGATTAAGGAGGAGGCTGTCGCAGTAGTGTAGCCTGGAGAGACCCAGCGCACGGGTAACATTGAGTCTCTGGGGGAAGGTGTGGAAGTATACAGTTACTTTGAGAAGGGAGAGCTGAAAGAGGCACTTCTTGACAATGTCCAGAATATGACGGGTGAAGGAAATGGTGGAGTCGAAGATGACTCCAAGATTCCTGGCTTCGGAGGAGGGGGCGGGGGGTGAGCCCATGGAGGAAGGCCAGAGTGAAGGGAAGAAGTAGGCTGCAGGGGATCGAATGGTGAGACTCTCGATTTTGATGGCCTACAAGCCAAGGTCGTTTACAGTGCACAGGCCAGGATGGGGGAGAGGCAGTCAGGGATGAATGAAGGTGCAGGTGTATCAGTATGAACTTTGCTGAAGGGTTCTATGTCGTCAGCATAGCACTGGAATTTGTGGGAGAATGAGGCAATGAAGCGTTGCAGCAGTGAAAAGTATATGTCAAAGACATATGGCAAAAGAATGGAGACTTGCAGGACGCCACAGGTGGAGGAGGAAGTAGGGGAGGAGAAAGGGCACAGAATGGTTTTGTAAGAATGGTTGGTTAGGAATGAGCTAAGCCACTCCACTGGTATCATGGAGCATTTTAATGAGGATGGACTGGTTCACTGTGTGAAATGCAGGTGAGATATCAAGGAGGAAGAGGACAGCAGGGGATTAGGAATTAAGGGATGCAAGCAGTTCTTCACGGGTGTACAGGAGAGCGGTGTCCGTGGCTCGAGAAGGTTGGAATCTACACTGTTGTACATGTACACCGCCAACAAGTACGTTATGGGCATTGATTTGGGGGAGGGCCAACTTCTCTAACACTTTCCCCAGGAAGGGGGTGATTGAAATGGTGTGTGAGTTGGCTGGGCAGGAAGGGTCTTCAGATAGTATTATAAGGATGGGGTGCACAAGGGAGTGCTTGAGGGAGGATGGAAATGAACCAGCAGCAAACAAGTGCTTTCAGAGATCAGCAAGAGCAGGGGCCAGAGAGCAGATGTTGCCATTGATGGTTCTGGATGCGCATGGGCCTACCTGTTTGGAAGAGACCGTCATGGAGTTCACAACTCTGGTGACTTCTTCAGGGGAGACAGAAACGAAGGCGGAGAAGGAGGAAGGAGAAGGGTGAGTGGTAGGAGGGCAGAGAGGGGAGGGTTGTGTTGGAAGAGCATGTCACAAGGATGTTCAGTATGTCACGTTTTTGAAAAAATAAATGGGATGCGAGTGCATTACAAAGGCACTGTGAAGGAGTAGGGCCAGAAAGTACTGTGGATGGGTTGGCAAGTTGGCTTCACATTTTGTAGAGTGCAGCCGTGATGCAAACCACAAGAATGCAAGTTTCAAATACTCACTGAAACAACATGCACATCCATGACAACACATGATTTGATACATAAAATATGCAGAGAGCACCCACTGTCGGGGCACCACTGGGTGCAAGAGGCTGACAGGACATAGATTGTGATCTACCCATGAGTGCAGTGTAGCACAACAGAGAGAGAGAGAGAGAGAGTGAGAGGGAAGCCCAAGGAAATGCCACATCAAGGAGTACACTGCCTGGATTGGAGATGGACAATGACATGCTCTAGACCACAATAGGGGCGACCATAGATGAACTGACCAAGGTAGGTAACACAGAGACATGGGTACCACTTAAATAACTATCCCAGCATGTTAGCATGCAAAGCACATATGTGTTAAGTAATACATGCAGTAATACATGCAGCAAACATGGTGCCCAATCAGGCATGCTCAACATGCAAGACAGTGCTCATGCTTACCCGCTGAATGCATCGGCATCGTGTGAATCCCGCATCACCTTCACCAGGAACTGCGTCTCCAAATTAGGTACAGGAGGGACAGTGCCTGGTGGAGGGCATGGGGAGCATGGACATCAAAGGGTGCAGGGTGTCTCCCCCTGGACAGCAGTCACTGCTAGATCATGGATTACTGAAACAACATGGGAGAAGACATTACAACAGGCATAGTGAAGTAGCATTCACACAGCACACATGTGCGAGGGAACAGAGAAACCATAGTTACCTGCACATGCCATCCTGTGTACCACCATGCAAACATGCAAGTTGACCTCACTATGCATGCCTGCATATCCACCACTGCAAACGTTATGACCTTGAGATGTTAACAGCACACATCAAGGAAAAAATAAGTAAAATAATAAAAAATAAACCAGGAAAAGGCAACTCAAAAATAAAATGCCAACATCCGGGCTTCGGGTGAACAAAAGTATTTAAAAAAAGAATGAAAATTCAAAAATGTCCTTCATGGACATGGGGATGAGGAGGTCAACCTAGGAGGGGGGAGGGGTAGGGCACATGTCTAATTCAACATGGGTAGTTGTAAAAAAAAGAAAAATTCCCTTCCATGAGCTTTCGGACCGCGCAGCTACGGTGGACTTGGAGGCCTGTCTCTGCTGGCACCACCATCCTCGGTTGAAGCAGAAGGTGGTATTGGTGCTTGAGGCTGACCACGCAGTGCTCTGGCCTGGTCCTCAGTGGCAGCGGCCATGCGTGACACTGATGAATGCACCAGCACACTGAGGGATTGGAGGTCACCATGCACAACCTCACAGTATGCACAAAGTTCCTCTGAGCTATTCTGCCTCAGTGTTAGCATCTCCTGTTGAAACAGTCTCCTGGTGGCTGCCTCTTCCTCACGGATTGCAGCTCTGGGGGCCAACAACTCTTGTTTCAGGGCTTCTCTGTGTGCCTGGCCCTCTGCAAGCAGGGATGCCGGCAAAGATCTCAGATCTGCCCTTCGGCTCCTGATGTTGGCCCCCACGTGCAGCCTGTGGGAGCTGCATGTGGACTGCTTTACCTGCAGCTGTTGCTCCCCCTGTGTTGCTGGAGGGATCATGGAACTGACCACCCTATCCATGCCCTCAGCCAAACTCTCATAGGCAGCACCCTGTTGTGCAGAATGCAACATCTGCTGCTCCCACTCGGTCTGCCCAGGCTGCACACGTCTCACACGTGTGCGGGGCCTACGCCTGCCTGACCCAAGGGAGCATGGCCCTTGCTGTGATGCCACTGTCTCTGGCTGCAGGACTGCAACCCGCCCTTGGACATCTGCCCCAAGACCAGAAATCAATACATGGGAGCGTGGCCTTGCATCTGTAACCACCACAGACACCCCTGACATCACTGACTGGCATTGCAAAGGCACCTGACCCCCTGCAGACTCACAGGCCCCAACTGCTCGAGAGTCAGAATTGTATGCAAAAAGGCCCAGGATGGTCTGTAGCACCAGCGGATTCTCACGGCCTGCCATGCCACTTCCTCCACTGGTGGACTGAACCGCAATAGGCTCTTCTTCCTCCTCTTCCTCCTCCTCCTCTGCATCTGGTGCCTCCGCACATGCACATGGACAGAAAAAGACATGAGGAGTCATGTGTAACGTGTATACAGTAAACATGCGTATCACATTGCTGTCATGCAATAAAATGCAGGCCATGTCACCACCAAGAAACATCATCCACACACTATCTGCAAGAAGCCATCTGATCATGGCATATGGAGACTGGCTGCAACATTCCCAGCTTAGGGCCATGCAGCCAGTGGACACATTTCCATCAAACATGGTTTTTAGCAAGCACATTATGGCACATGGCACAGCGAACTGTTGACTAATACCAATGAAATGGGCATGGGCATGTGGCTCTGTGACCTGCAATTACATGCCATGTCAACAGGCAGGCACACATATACATATCCAAGTCTGCATCCAACACATGTCACACCAGTGTTGACCTGGCACCGGGACTGCGCACAATGGGAACATGTTGTAAGTGTCAAAAAAGGAAACAGTCCCAGTTGAAGTATGACTGTAGGAGTAACACCTTGCCAAGGTAGGTGAAGTGGTGACAGTCTAGACATATGCACACTCACTCATGGCTTGCCGTGAGGCGTGTTGGTTGCCATCTCAGATGTTTTATGTAGCATGGAAGCACCTACGTACATGTGTGAATAGAGAATCTATACCCTGCAGTGCGTGAACTGTAACTCGTTGTTTCAGACACAAGCACATGTCTAGCAGAGCACAGTCACTGACATCAAGGATGCAACTGACAAGAGAGCATGTTGTGGGATCATGTTGCAGATGTTGGGTGGGTGTGCTAGTAGGGGATGAGTACTGTCACACAGCCATCTTCAACTGATGTACAACACATGGGCTGTATCCACTTTTCAGTACACTGGACAGGAGTCAGTACACCAGGACATGTTTCACTCGGGGCAGTCATTCAACTGCGGCCAGATGTGCAACACAATCATGCATCTTGGTGATGCTTCACTACACGTACTCCGGATGCACAATCTTGGTCACTCAGTGGATGAGCCCTCGTAATTTGGCAGGAATCACACACCTTGCACCTTATCTAGTAGAATGAATTGGCTCATAGTGTCTTCGTGCTGGGTCAGCTCCTCCTCCTCTGGTGACCCCCCTCCAGTTGCCATAGCAGAGGCAAGGTTGGCACCCAGCTTGGAATTGGTTCGACGGGTGAGGTCATTCCAGTGCTTCGCTACCTGAGCAGAAGTGTGCTTCTCAAACCCTAAGGCATTGATCTCATCCGTGACATGCTGCCAATGCACTATACAATGAGCAGGTGGATGTCTGCTCCCCGGTTTCAGGCACATGTCATGGTGATGCTAGGTCACGTAGTCCATGAGGATCTGGAGTTCATCATGGAAGTTCCTCTTCCTCAACGTGCCAGTGTCCTGTGCCGTGCAATG
Organism: Ambystoma mexicanum; assembly: GCF_040938575.1. NCBI lineage: Eukaryota > Metazoa > Chordata > Amphibia > Caudata > Ambystomatidae > Ambystoma > Ambystoma mexicanum. The sequence goes on from NC_090939.1 coordinate 58,225,056, forward strand.
GGGTTGAGCCTGTTCCTGCTGTGCAGGCTTTGCCTTCTTGGCACTAGGTGTTGGTGTTGACCATGTGTGGCTGGGACCACTCTGTGCTCGAGATGCCAGACCACTAGTGGCCTGGGCATGGCATTACCCTCTGGCGCTGGGACATCTGCTTCAGCTGCACGTCCCTTACCCTTTTGGGCTGGGATAGCTGCTTCAGCTGCACATCCCTTAACCTTCTGGACTGGCCAGCTGCTTCCCTGGACTCTTGGGACTGGGACAGCTGCTTATGCTGCATGTCCCTGGACCCTTGGGACTGGGACATCTGCTTATGCTGCACTTCCCTGGACCCTTGGGCCGAGGACAGCTGCTTCCGCTGCACGTCCCTGGACCCTTGGTACTGGGACAGCTGCATCTGCAGAAGTCCCTAATCCTGGCCACCTCTGCCCCCTTTCCCTTTTGGGGCCTCTCCACTCATGTCATAGGTGCAAGTGAACAATGGAAGGCACACCAAGCAATTGTCCTGGGCAATTAGAGTGAGGGGGCAGTGTATGTGATGAAGACGTACTTCTGTGGTCCAGGAAGGCTCAAAGGTACCCCAGGTGACACAAATACAGGATGTGTAATGCACAGGCACTCAAAAAATGAAAAATTGCATACGTGAGACCAGCTTCCGTAAAAAGAAAAAGCATTATGCAATACGCAGTGGCACCCAGCAACACAAAAAATGCGTACGCGAACTCCGGAAAGCTACACTAAAGGTAAGAATAGAGGTAGGCGATACACAGAGGCACCCAGAGTAGGAAAAATGCATACACGACTCACCGTTAGCCTCTGAAAATACAAAAGTAGACACGCGTATGCACGGAAGCAAATCCCCCACAAAAATAAGCTTGTACGGTCCCTGAAGTGAACGGATTGTGCTGCACCCCAAGATTCACAGTACTCCACTCGTCCATCTTTCGCATGTACGGTTGGAGTTGCTTCTACGCGTACTTATGTATCCCGAATTCTGGCATGCTCAACGCCAGCGTGCAGCGCATGTCACGTAAGTTACACACAGAGGGCCTTTCCTCGGATTTCACATGTCCAAGCTCATTTATTTCGCGCAAAGTACCTGTCACTCTGTTTCCGGCTGCCATCTAATTAATACACGGAGGATCCATGCTCTTGCCTCTGTGCCTTTTTTACCTGGCTCCTACTGCCCTGAGCTGCCTCCACTTAGCCATCTGCTGCTGCCTGTCTAGTGTGTGTGCCTGCTGCCCACTTGCATTTGGAGTACCTGCTGTCCAGCCATTGCCAGTGCTCCTGTCCTTGGCCCTGTGACCACCTCAGCTGCTTCATCGGACTCCCACCGTGCCATACAACTGTAAAGACTGGAGGGGGGTATCTGTACTCCTGCCCTCTATATGGCAGAGTAGAAGCACAGAACACCCCAGCCAAGGTTCTCTATTTGGTAGCTTGGACGTGATGCAGGCTGGTTCTTAAGTACAGTGTAGTTCCCAAGCCCCCCACAAAAGAATGTCCACACCCTAAGTTATGTGATAACACAGTTCTTCATATAAATAAGGTTCAATATATATACACAATTAATAACACACTTTGTGCTATGGCAAATCTAATATGGCAAATATATACAGTGGGCCTCATTGCGAGTGCAGCGGTAAGGGGTTAACGGCACCTGTAAGGAGGCCGGTGCCGTTAACCTCTTACTGCCGCATTCCAAGGTCCCTTAGCGGGTCCCGCTAAGGCCGGCTGGTTTTACCAGCCGCCCCTAGCGGGAGCCGCTAAGGGCCCAGGGAGCTAATAACGGGCCCGATATTTGCGGGCCCGTTATTAGCTTCTTCCCCATTCCCATTGAGCCCTATGGGGGCTCAAATGAGAATGGGGAATGGTTTTCAGAATGGGGACTTACCGGGTCCTCCAAGGTTGGAATGACCCGGTAACTCCCCATACCGAGAACCCGGACCCGGTATGCGGTATGGGGGTAGCCATGGCGCTAATAGCACCATGGCTACCTTCATACTCGTAATGAGGCCCAGTGTCTATGTGGTACCACACGTAACTCTTGACTCGTTTAAAATGCACCAACTGCTGACAGTTTCAATGGTATACAAATCAAACAGTAACGTGTAACAGCCTCAGACATAGAAAGGAAGACAAGTTGGGTCAAACAATGGCAGAATGGTTCTCTTGCTACTAAGACACAGTTCTGTGTGAGGATCCTCCCACCTCGGCAAACTGTAAATAAAGTGTATCAACAAGGCCTGTCTATTAATGTTTAAATAGTCTTGTTTCCTGCTAAAATGATCTACTACCCCAATGTACCTGGGTTTAGCAGAGTTTCTACGACGGTTCGTCAACGGATCCCTCGTGGGTGAACTCCCTTTAAAGCAGGAGTCACATATTTTTTGTTTGTTTGGGCATTTATATAGCGCTACGAACCCTCAGGTATCTGAGCGCTGCTTATTTCCCATAGTGTGTGGTGCTCATTTATCGACCTCGGAAGGATGAAAGGCTGAGTTGGCCCTGCTGGGATTCGAACCTGCGCCTGCACGCGAGCGCTCTACTCGCTGTGCTATCTGACCAGCTTATGGCATTGCGATTCCTCAAAGAAAAGGTGAACACTGTCGTCGGAACAGCAGCTTCGACCATTCACCCAGGTCTCACCCCAAGGCTGTACACACAACATACAGTCACTGGCCTGGACTTCCCTACAATACCATATACGGTTCTTCCACCCAACAGCCAGTCAGGGAAAGGGACAGAGTGAGGGCTTCCCAGGACTTTGGGAAAACAAGGTACCACACAATAGAAACCAAGAGGCCGCAGGGGCCATCTTGCCTTCTATCAGGAATCCACTGATACCTATGGTAGGGCCTGGGTATCCAAAAATGGAGGATACTCAGAGCATCTGTCAAATTCAGCATGAAGCTGCCACAAGCCTCTATCCTGCTCTGTGGGCCACACACAGGTGCCCAAAACATACACTAAGGGTACAGGGTTGAACCCCCATCCATGGGTGCTATAAGTGTATCCCAAGGGTCTGTTCACCACAACCAAAAATAGGAAGAGGTGCGTGCCAGGAGTCCTGTGCAGATAACAGCACAGAACACAAATGACAAGGGAGTACAGGACAAGGACGTGGAGGGCCTGTCCCTCCAATGCATTTCCAGCATCACAACCACCACCATCGCTCCACAGCCCAGCTCCAGGACCACCTTGCCCACCCACACTTGCCTCAAGGGTTGCCATGTCTGCACAGTCATCTTCAGACCAGAGTGGCAACCCCATGGCAGCGAGGAAGAGGGTTGTCAACTACCAGGGAAGTTGACATCCTGGTGGAAAAGGTCCTGGAAAATGATGATGTACTCTTCAACCCAGTGATACAACGAAGCAAGGAAGGACATCAGCAGATCTGGGACGGGATAACCGATGCCATCAACGCAGAGTGGGTGCATCCTGCACTTTCAAGAGCATGCACAAGGGCAGGAAGGACCTGAAATTCAGGACCCACAGCAAGGCAATGCTCTGCATCCAGGCCGGTGCCACTGCGGAGGTGCACCGTGCGCGCAGGTGCCACATGTCAAATACCAAAATGCAGGTCCTGGAGAAAGTTTTACCCAGAGCTGCACACCCAGGTCTGTGATTTACATGAACGCTGGAGTCGACTGGTGAGCGTTCATGTGTTTCTATGCTCTACGGTGCATGTGCATGTTGCTGCATGCTGGCAGTAAGCGCCTTAGGCTTGCAGCAAGTATGCCTCCGAGATGGATGTCTGCATGCATGCCCCAGACTTTGCTCTCCATGTGTGCATTCAGACGATTTGTATTGTGAATGAGATATCACTTGCATTGTGTGTTGTAGTGCTGCCTTTCAGACCGTGCACATGTTTTGTTACTTGTATCTGAGACATGCCAGTGTGACAAGTGTGACAGTTGAGGTAGTGTTGCCCTCATCATGTGCATGCATGATGTTCATGTGTATATTCCAAAGATGTGAATGTGTGACTGGCCATCACTCACACCTGGATGCAACACGTGCATTTGGATGTCTGACGTACTCATGTAGAGGGATTACAGTTAACGGGACTCTGAGGTGAATGCTCATCACACTGTTTGTGGCCTCTAAATTGATGTGTGTGTATGACATGTGTATGTGCTTGTTGATGTGGCATGCTGACCTGTGCGTGTGCAAATGATGCATGTGTGTGGAGCATACGCAATTGATTGGTCGTGACAGTGGCATGTAGCCTGATGTGAATGTCTGGAGTGATGGCCAGGCATGTATCTGCATGGATGTGGATTGCATGTCCATGCGTGTGCGGGTGGAGGGTGATGGTTGTTCCCCTGTCTAGTCATGTTTATGTGAATGTGGGTATTGCCATGCACAAATTGGTGCAGTACACTGATGTTTCTGTTCTGTGTCTCCTTTTCCACAGTTGCATCTGATGAAGAGGGTGGAACCAGTGCTGTGGAGCATGGCAGCAGGGAGGCATCCACCAGGCAGAGGCGCAAGGCCCATCCATGCCCCCGTGAAAGCACATTTTCGGGGAGCGATGTGGCTGTGGCTGCGCTGGTATCTTCGGGCATGGCTGCTGGGGGTAAGTTCAAGAAGGTGAAGGTGGGAGTGGGGACAGGTAATGCCACACAGGGTCCATCCATGATGGAAGACGCCCCAGAGTCATCCAGGTTGGCGGGGGAGGGGGAGGAGGTGGCCGTTGCAGCCCAGCCCATGGGGTTAGGTGGGGGTGTTGAGGTGGGCGTGCCTACTGCAGTCTTGCCCGAGAAGCATGAGGCTGTGCAGGCCACCGTGGAAGTGCCTGTGCAAAATCTAGTCCCTGGGCCATCGGATGCAGCTGCATGCCGCTGCCGGGATGCCTCCACCCAGACCCACCACCCGGTGTCGGCTGATGTGTCCACCCACACTGACACCCCCTTACCATCTGGTGTTGCCATCCGGGACTATGTGCTACCCCTGCAGGCCGGGGTGGTGAGGCGCACAGCCGTCATCCGTTATAATGTGCAGGCTACACGTAGTCTGCTTGCACATCATCACAGTGAGGTATGCCACCTCACAACCTGGCTTGCAACATGCCTGTTCTGTGTTGTGCTCCATGGGCTGTTGACTGATGCGACCCCCTCCTCGTCTTCCTCCTCTGTGTGCCAGTTATCCTCCAGGTGCCTTCCGGCCCATATACTACCAGGGCCCCCTATGCAGCCCCAGTCCCCACATTGCCCAGTCTGATGGAGCCAACATCTCTGCCCGAGTTAGGAGTCCAAGGTCAATCAGCTGAGGTGGTCACCGTGCCTACCCAGGCACCGACAGGGTCACCGGCAATGGAGGGACAGCAGGCACCCAGAATCAGAGCACGGGCAGTACGCCACCGAGTAGCATCATCAACTCGGAGGGCGTATACAAAAAGCAGGCACCGGGCACTGTGGCAGCAGCTGGCAACCAGGGGGAAGCTACATTTCTCAGGGCAGGACAACCAAAGGGGGCAGGTGTGCAGTGTGAGGCGGGAGACACATATAGACCTAATGGATAGGATGACTTCCATTTTCCAGAGATATGGGCAGCAGATCGGAGCCGAAAGGCAGTGGACTCAGGAAGCGAGGATTGTGTTGACCAGGGCTGGGATTGCGCTGCGTCAGGCAAGGAGGTGGGCTGCCATCCTGGAGGCCACTTGCAGGGAAGCCGAGATGATAGAGACAGAGATGCTGGAGACCCTGCAAGCCCTCCAGGCAAGAACAGAGGCCCGCATGAGGAGTGAGGACGTGGTGCTGGACTCAGCCCTAGTAGAGAGCCTAAGTGAGATTGGCGAGAAGGAGTTGGACTAGCCCGCTGCCTGTGTACATAGTTACTTAGGTGTAGGTTTCCTTTCTTTCTTTATTATTTTACCCACACCTTTCAGACATTCCTTCCCTGTTTTTATTCTATATAGTTGTTTTGGCTTAAGGAAATGATTTTTGTACATATTTAACATGTACTACTTTTACCTTCATTTAAAGTTTCTTTTTGTTCATATTTCTTTGATATGCATCGTTCTGTTTGTTACATTCCACGCTTCGTGCAGTTCATTTGTGAGTTGGCATGCTTGCTAATTCTATTTGTAGCCAGTGCATCTCTCTATTGCAAGTCATTTGTCTTGTTGCGTGCATGCTTGTGTATTGTTGTTGCAGGGATGGTTGCAAATGGCAGGATGCACATGTGCCCAACATGTGGTGGTGTGTCCATTAGACGACTGGGTCAGCACTGTGTTTTTGGATTAGTATTTACCTATGCTGCATCACTCTGTGTTTGGCATCAGTGTGGTTGGGGTGGAGGGAGGTGGGCTCACTCTGGGAGTGTTCCATGGTCATGTTCATAGCACATTACTTTGTCATTGCTGTGTTAAACCCATGTCATGCAGACACGTCCACCAGCATGTGCAGTCACACAATACCTTCTCTCATGTGTTGCTCAACCTCTACCACTGGAATGCAGTAGTGGCCCATATTTAATCTTCCTGAGTGGCTGCACAATTCACCAGTCTCTGTGAGTCATGCTCTCTCTGAATGTTCTACCATCACCCATGCATGGACCTGTCATGTAATTGTTCTCTGACAGGTGATTTGCCACCCAGATCACTCATGCTCAGGCTGTGACATGACTGGCCATTGTTTGTGGATCCTGCAACAACGTTTTGTATGTTTGGTTCTGTCGGGGGCACACATTCTGTCACTGTGCTTTGATGCCTTGGCAATGTGCCATGGGCAGCATGCACATGTTTTTGCAATCACCTGTCAAATGTGTATGGTGGGGGATGATTAAGGCCTGGAAGGGTGTGTGAGCAGATGCTCCGCTCATGGATGGACCTCCGGTGATTCCAGTTGGTCGGATTTGCGGAATACATGTTGGTGTTGCAATTCATGGTGCTGGCAGACCACTGAAGTTCAGGTGAGCAACAGATATGCATTGCACTGGTAATGTGTCAGACTGTCAGGGTGCTGCTTGTGGGTGGTGTCACAGGTGCAGGGACTGAGTGTGGTGTTCAGTCTGGAGGGGGCTGCCTGTGGGGGGTTTCCAGTCTGGAGGTGGCTGCCTGCCGGTGGGTGGTGTCACAGGTGAGGTGGGCTAAGCGTGGTGTCTACTCTGGAGGGGGCTGCCTGTGGGTGGTGTCACAGGTGAGAGGGTTTGGGGGGTTGTGTCCAGTCTGGAGGGGACTGCCTGTGGGGGGTGACACGTCTGGAGGGGGCTGCCTGTGGAGGGTGTCCAGTCTGGAGGGGGCTGCCTGTGGGTGTTGTCCAGTCTAGAGGGGGATGCCTGTGGGGTGTCATAGGTGAAGGGGCTGGGGGATGGTGTGCAGTCTGGAGGGGGCTGCCTGCGGGTGTTGTCCCATCTGGAGGGGGCTGCCTGTGGGGGTTGTCACAGGTGAGCGGGGCTGGGGGTGGTGTACAGTCTGGAGGGGGCTACCTGTGGGGAGAGTCCAGTCTGGAGGGAGCTGCCTGTGGGTTTTGTCCAGTCTGCAGGGGGCTGCCGGTGGGAGTTGTGCCACCTGGAAGGGGCGGACTGTGGGTGGTGTCACAGGTGAGGGGTTTAGGGGTTTGTTTGTGTCCAGTCTGGAGGGGGCTGCCAGTGGGGGGTGTCCAGTCTGGAGGGGGCTGCCTGTGAAGGGTGTCCAGTCTGGAGGGGGCTGCCTGTGGGTATTGTCCAGTCTGGAGGGGGTGCCTGTGGGGTGTCACAGGTGAGGGGGCTGGGGGGTGGTGTCCAGTCTGGAGGGGGCTGCCTGTGGGTGTTGTCCCATCTGGAGGGGGCTGTCTGTGGGTGGTGTCACAGGTGAGGGGGGCTGGTGGCCCTTTTGGAGGGGGCTGCCTTTGGGTGGTGTCACAGGTGAGGGGGGCTGGGGGATGATGTCCAGTCTGGAGGGGGCTGCCTGTGGGGGGTGTCCAGTCTGGAGGGGACTGGCCTGTCCAGAGGGGGCTGCCTGTGGGTGGTGTCACAGGTGAGGGGGGTGGTGTCCAGTCTGGAGGGGGCTGTCTGTGGAGGGTGGCCAATCTGGTGGGGGCGGCCTGCGGGTGTTGTCCCATCTGGAGGGTGCTGTCTGTGGGTAGTGTCACAGGTGAGGGGGTCTGGGGGCTGGTGTCCAGTCTGGAGGGGGCTGCCTGTGGGGGGTGTCCCGTCTGGAGGGGGCTGCCTGTGGGTGGTATCACAGGTGAGGGCAGCTGGGGGTTGGTGTCCAGTCTGGAGGCGGCTGCCTGTGGGGGGTGTCCCTTCTGGAGGGGGCTGCCTGTGGGTGGTGTCACAAGTGAGGGCGACTGGGGGTGGTGTCGAGTCTGGAGGGGGCGGCATGTGGGAGGTGTCACAGTTGAGGGGGTCTGGGATGGTGTTAAGTCTTTAGGGGGCTGCCTGTGGGGCATGTCCAGTCTGGAGAGGGCTGCCTGTTGGTGATGTCACAGGTGAGGGGGGCGGGGGAATGTAGAGGAGGTCCCGAATATGGCCTGCACTCCAGCCACCCATGTCGTAATGCCAGAAGAATACTCACCAAGATATGTGACATATAAGGAGCAAATGAACCAACAGAGAGCCACGGTGGGGCTCTGTCCAGTACCCATCAGAGGGACATGTATACCTATTGAAGCGCCAATGACCAGACAACCGTGGGCTGCAAGGTACCCACTGAGACAACCATACCAGCAGCTGATACCAAATGAGGATTACTTACAAACAGTCCCTGAAGAGACCCACAGAGCCTTAATGGAGGACAGATGGTGACAACAAATGAACACAACCGACAAATGAAAAACTGACACACAAGGACATAAAACAAAGAGTAACGATGTAATGGACATATAAGAAGAAACAATGTTAGCAAACAGAAACGTAACCATGAAGTAAGATGAAAATGTACGACTAACTGAATGCATGTGAATAGGCTTGGAACGCAAGAAGCAAAGAAAAATGGTACTGCTTGCAATGCTTAGTAGAAGAATAGAGTGGCATGCGCTAAGTATATATCTACCTCGATGAAGCACGCTATACAAGTGCAACTCCATTTTGCAAAAGCAGAATTAAGCCCAGGCTGCAAGGGACTAACAAGGCCAAGATTCATATTCCAGCCAAAACCGAAGGAAAGAGCGGAATCGAAACTCAGTAAGAAGCAGCTCAATGCCTGGGAATTGGAGGTCAACTCCAGGAAGGGAGGAGAGCGGCAACTCTGAAGAATCAAAACTTCAGAGCATAGCAGCCAGCCAGTGAAGGTCGAGATAAGGAGGCCCCATGCAGGTGGCGAGGATATGGAAGAATCAAATACACAAATGAGAGGGAAAATGAAGCAGATTCACGGTGAACAGACACGTGACCAGCCAAGGGCAAACAAGTACCAACGTCTGATGTCACCCAGAACCCGAGGATGCCATAACTTTTCCTGATAAGAACTACGGTTTCGAGGCCATCCCTAGCCAACTAATTGACACATAGCCCTAAAGGTACTGATTGATGGAAGGGAGGCAGGGTGAATCGTGGGGCACTCTGCATCTGGGTGTCCATTCTGCATGCTGCTAATTAAAGTGGAGATTTATGCTTAGGAGTGTAACCCACCCAATCACAATTGACCAAATAATCTAGGGTCTTATAGCTGGTAGAACCAATAAAACGTCGTAATTGTAGTGACGTCTATCACGAGTGATGTAGTGGGATGGGCATAGACGCCCACCGGATGAGAGCTATCCAATCCGCATGCTCTGTTACCATATACAGATATAGCACCTATACTTAAGTTACCTTTCTGACCAATAGAATTGCATGACAAACTTATGAGATTTGCACGTCAACTGATGACGAATTTTGCCCATAAAAGTTGCTGTCTGAATGAAGAATTTGGGAGTGGAAGCGAGACAGGCGATCGCATCATTGATGATTACCATTTGTTTCCCCGTTTTTTGTACTTGTCATTAAACAGACTTCCCTTTGCCAAACTATTGAGTCCTTATTGAAGTGTGTTGGAGTAAGTGAATCCTGCACCCCCATTCCTCACATTGTGCACCTATCTTGTCTTACAGGTACTAGAGGGTGAGCTCTGACCTATGGGCCCGTCAGAGGATGCTCCGTCCTCCTGTACAGGAGTGGTGTCCAGTCTGGAGGGGGCTGCCTGTGGAGGGCGTCCCGTTTGGAGGGGGCTGCCTGTTGGTGGTGTCCAGTCTGGAGGGGGATGCCTGGGGGGGGTGTTGGTATTCAGTCTGGAGGGGGTTGCCTGTGGGGGGTGTCACAGGTGGGGGGGGCTGGTGGCCCGTTTGGAGGGGGCTTGCCTGGGGAGATGGTATCCAGTCTGGAGGGGGCTGCCTGTGGGGGGTGTCCAGACTGGAGGGGGCTGCCTGTGGGTGTTGTCCAGTCTGGAGGGGGCTGCCTGTGGGTGTTGTCCTGTCCGAAGGGGGCTGCCTGTGGGTGGTGTCACAGGTGACAGGGTCTGGGGGTGGTGCCCAGTCTGGAGGGGGCTGCCTGTGGGGTGTGTCACAGGTGATGGGGGCTGGGGGTGGTGTCCAGCCTGGAGGGGGCTGACTTTGGGAGGTGTCCCATCTGGAGGGGGCTGCCTGTGGGTGGTGTAACAGGTGAGAGAACCTGGGGGTGGTGCCCAGTCAGGAGGGGGCTGCCTGTGGGGTGTGTCCCGTCTGGAGGGGGCTGCCTGTGGGGGTGTCACAGGTGATGGGGGCTGGGGGGTGGTGTCCAGCCTGGAGGGGGCTGCCTGTGGGGGTACCCAGTCTTGAGGGGGTTGCCTGTGGGGGGTGTCCAGTCTGGAGGGGGCTGCCGGTGGGTGTTGTCCAGTCTGGAGGGGGATGCCTGTGGGGGTTGTCACAGGTGAGGGGGTTGGGTGTGGTGTCCAGTCTGGAGGGGGCTGCCTGTGGGGGATGTCCCACCTGGACGGGGCTGCCTGTGGGTGGTGTCACAGGTGAGGGGTTTGGGGGGGGGTGTCCAGTCTGGAGGGGGGTGCCTGTGGGGGTGACCAGTCTGGAGGGGGCTGCTTGTGTGTGTGTCCAGTCTGGAGGGGGCTGCCTTTGGGAGGTCTCCAGTCTGGAGGGAGCTGCCTGGAGGTGTTGTCCAGTCTGGAGGGGGCTGCCTGTGGGGGATGTCCCATCTGGAGGGGTGTGCCTGTGGGTGGTGACACAGGTGAGGGGGCTGTGAGGTGTTGTCCAGTCTGGAGGGGGCTGCCTGCAGGGGGTGTCTAGACTGGAGGGGGCAGCCTGTGGGCAGTGTCACAGGTGAAAGGGGTAGGGGGTCATGTCCAGTCTGGAGGGGGCTGCCTGTGGGAGGTGTCACAGGTGATGGGGGATGGGGGGTGGTGTCCAGTCTCGAGGCGGCTGCCTGTGGGTGTTGTCCAGTCTGGAGGGGGCTGCCTGTAGGGGGTGTCTAGACTGGAGGGGGCTGCCTGTGGGAGGTGTCACAGGTGATGGGGGAAGGGGGGTGGTGTCCAGTCTGGAGGCGGCTGTCTGTGGGTGTTGTCCAGTCTGGAGGGGGCTGCCTGTGGGTGGTGTCACAGGTGACAGGGTCTGGGGGGGGTGCCCAGTCTGGAGGGGGCTGCCTGTGGGGTGTGTCACAGGTGATGGGGGCTGGGGGTGGTGTCCAGCCTGGAGGGGGCTGCCTTTGGGAGGTGTCCCATCTGGAGGGGGCTGCCTGTGGGTGGTGTAACAGGTGAGAGAACCTGGCGGTGGTGCCCAGTCAGGAGGGGGCTACCTGTGGGGTGTGTCCCGTCTGGAGGGGGCTGCCTGTGGGGGTGTCCCAGGTGATGGGGGCTGGGGGGTGGTGTCCAGCCTGGAGGGGGCTGCCTGTGGGGGTACCCAGTCTTGAGGGGGTTGCCTGTGGGGGGTGTCCAGTCTGGAGGGGGCTGCCGGTGGGTGTTGTCCAGTCTGGAGGGGGATGCCTGTGGGGGTTGTCACAGGTGAGGGGGTTGGGTGTGGTGTCCAGTCTGGAGGGGGCTGCCTGTGGGGGATGTCCCACCTGGACGGGGCTGCCTGTGGGTGGTGTCACAGGTGAGGGGTTTGGGGGGTGGTGTCCAGTCTGGAGGGGGGTGCCTGTGGGGGTGACCAGTCTGGAGGGGGCTGCTTGTGTGTGTGTCCAGTCTGGAGGGGGCTGCCTTTGGGAGGTCTCCAGTCTGGAGGGAGCTGCCTGGAGGTGTTGTCCAGTCTGGAGGGGGATGCCTGTGGGGGATGTCCCATCTGGAGGGGTGTGCCTGTGGGTGGTGACACAGGTGAGGGGGCTGTGAGGTGTTGTCCAGTCTGGAGGGGGCTGCTTGTAGGGGGTGTCTAGACTGGAGGGGGCAGCCTGTGGGCAGTGTCACAGGTGATAGGGGTAGGGGGTCATGTCCAGTCTGGAGGGGGCTGCCTGTGGGAGGTGTCACAGGTGATGGGGGATGGGGGGCGGTGTCCAGTCTCGAGGCAGCTGCCTGTGGGTGTTGTCCAGTCTGTAGGGGGCTGCCTGTGGGAGGTGTCACAGGTGATGGGGGCTGGGGGGTGGTGTCCAGTCTGGAGGCGGCTGCCTGTGGGTGTTGTCCAGTCTGGAGGGGGCTGCCTGTGGGGGGTGTCACAGGTGATGGGGGCTGGTGGGTGGTGTCCAGCCTGGAGGGGGCTGCCTGTGGGGGTACCCAGTCTTGAGGGGGTTGCCCGTGGGGGGTGTCCAGTCTGGAGGGGGCTGCCGGTGGGTGTTGTCAAGTCTGGAGGGGGATGCCTGTAGGGGTTGTCACAGGTGAGGGGGTTGGGTGTGGTGTCCAGTCTGGAGGGGGCTGCCTGTGGGGAATGTCCCACCTGGACGGGGCTGACTGTGGGTGGTGTCACAGGTGAGGGGCTTGGGGGGTGGTGTCCAGTCCGGAGGGGGCTGCCTTTGGGAGGTCTCCAGTCTGGAGGGAGCTGCCTGTAGGTGTTGTCCAGTCTGGAGGGGGCTTCCTGTGGGGGATGTCCCGTCTGGAGGGGTGTGCCTGTGGGTGGTGTCACAGGTGAGGGGGGCTGTGAGGTGTTGTCCAGTCTGGAGGGGGCTGCCTGTAGGGGGTGTCTAGACTGGAGGGGGCAGCCTGTGGGCAGTGTCACAGGTGATCGGGGTAGGGGTTCATGTCCAGTCTGGAGGGGGCTGCCTGTGGGAGGTGTCACATGTGATAGGGGCAGGGGGGTGGTGTCCAGTCTGGAGACGGCTGCTTGTGGGGGTTGTCACAGGTGAGCAGGGCTGGGGGGTGGTGTCCAGTCTGGAGGGGGCAGCCTGTGGGGGTGTCCAGTCTGGAGAGGGCTGCCTGTGGGTGTTTTCCAGTCTGGAGGGGGCTGCCTTTGGGTGGTGTAAAGGGCGATGGGGGCTGGAGGGTGGTGTCCAGTCTGGAGGCGGCTGCCTGTGGGAGGTGTCACATGTGATAGGGGCTGGGGGGTGGTGTCCAGTCTGGAGACGGCTGCTTGTGGGGGTTGTCACAGGTGAGCAGGGCTGGGGGGTGGTGTCCAGTCTGGAGGCGGCTGACTGTGGGAGGTGTCACATGTGATAGGGGCTGGGGGGTGGTGTCCAGTCTGGAGACGGCTGCTTGTGGGGGTTGTCACAGGTGAGCAGGGCTGGGGGGTGGTGTCCAGTCTGGAGGGGGCAGCCTGTGGGGGTGTCCAGTCTGGAGAGGGCTGCCTGTGGGTGTTTTCCAGTCTGGAGGGGGCTGCCTTTGGGTGGTGTAAAGGGCGATGGGGGCTGGAGGGTGGTGTCCAGTCTGGAGGCGGCTGCCTGTGGGGGTATCCAGTCTGGAGGGGGCTGCCTGTGGGAGGTATCCCGTCTGGAGGGGCTGTCTGTGGGTGCTGTCTAGTCTGGAGGGGGCTGCCTGTGGGTTGTGTCACAGGTGAACAGGGCTGGGGGTGGTGTGCAGATTGGAAGGGGCTGCCTGTGGGTGGTGTCACATGTGAGGGGGTCTGATGTCCAGTTTGGAGGGGGCTGCCTGTGGGGGGCTGTCCCGTTTGGAGGGGGCTGCCTGTGGGTGGTGTCATAGGTGAGGGGGGGTGGGGGATGGTGTCCAGTCTGGAGGGGGCTGCCTGTGAGGGGTTTCCAGTCTGGATTGGGCTGCCTGTGGGGGGTGTCCAGTCTGGAGGGGGCTGCCTGTGGGTGCTGTCACAGGTGAGGGGTGGTGTGCAGTCTGGAGGGGGCTGGCTGTGGGGGGTGTCCTGTCTGGAGGGTGATGCCTGTGGGTAGTGTCAGAGGTGAGGGGAGCTGGGGGCTGGTGTCCAGTCTGGAGGGGGCTGCCTCTGGGAGGTGTCCCATCTGTAGGGGGCTACCTGTGGGTGATGTCACAGGTGAGGGGGCCTGGGGGTGTTGTCCAGTCTGGAGGAGGCTGCCTGTGGGGGGTGTCCAGTCTGGAGGGGGGCTGCCTGTGGGGGGTGTCCAGTGTGGACGGGATGCCTCTGGGGGGTTTCACAGCTGAGGGGAGCTGGGGGTGTTGTCCAGTCTGGAGGAGGCTGCCTGTGGCGGGTGTCCTGTCTGGAGGGGTCTGCCTGTGGGTGGTGTCCCAGGTGAGGGGGGCTGAGGGGCGGGGTCCAGTCTGGAGGGGGCTGCCTGTGGGGGTATCCAGTCTGGAGGGGGCTGCCTGTGCGGGGTGTCCAGTCTGGAGGGGATTGTCTGTGTGTGTTGTGCAGTCTGGAGGGGGCTGCCTGTGGGGGGTGTCACAGGGGGTGCTGTCCAGCCTGTGGGGGATGTCCCGTTTGGAGGGGGCTGCCTGTGGGTGGTGTCATAGGTGAGGGGGGTTGAGGGGTGGTGTCTGGTCTGGAGGCGGCTGCCTTTGGAGGGTATCTGCTCTGGGGGGTCTGCCTGTTGGTAGTGTCACAGGTGAGGGGGGCTGGGGGTGTTGTCCAGTCTGGGGGGGCTGCCTGTAGGGGGTGTCAAGTCTGGACGGGGCTGCCTTTGGGGGGTGTCACAGGTGAGGGAGCCTGGGGGGTGGTGTCCAGTCTGGAGCAGGCTGTCTGTGGGTGTTATCTAGTCTGGAGGGGGCTGCCGGTGGGTGGTGTCACAGGTGAGGAGGATGGGGTGAGGTGTCCAGTCTGGAGGCGGCTGCTTGTAGGGGGTGTCCCATCTGGAGGGGACTGCCTGTGGGGGGTGTCCAGTCTGGAGGGGGCTGCATGTGGGGGTGTCCAGTGTGGAGGGGATGCCTGTGGGGTGTGTCACAGCTGAGGGGAGCTGGGGGTGTTGTCCAGTCTGGAGGAGGCAGTCTGTGGCGGGTGTCCCATCTGGAGGGGTCTGCCTGTGGGTGGTGTCACAGGTGAGGGGGCGGAGGGGCGGTGTCCAGTCTGGAGGGGGCTGCTTGTGGGGGGTGTCCAGTCTGGAGGGGATTGTCTGTGTGTGTTGTCCAGTCTGGAGGGGGCTGCCTGTGGGGGTTTTCACAGAGGGTGCTGTCCAGTCTGGAGGGGACTGCCTGTGGGGGATGTCCCATTTGTAGGGGGCTGCCTGTGGGTGGTGTCATAGGTGAGGGGGGCTGGAGGGTGGTGTTCGGTCTGGAGGCGGCTGCCTTTGGGGGGTGTCCTCTCTGGAGGGGTGTGCCGGTTGGTAGTGTTCCAGGTGAGGGGGGCTGGGTGTGTTGTCCAGTCTGGGGGGGCTGCCTGTAGGGGGTGTCAAGTCTGGAGGGGGCTGCCTGTGAGTGTTGTCCAGTCTGTAGGGGTCTGTCCGTGGGTGGTGTCCCATCTGGAGGGGGCTGCCTGTGGGTGGTGTCACAGGTTGAGGGGGGCTAAGGGGTGGTGTTCAGTCTCGAGGGGGCTGCCTGTGGGGGGTTTTCTGTCTGGAAGGGGCTGCCTGTGGGTGGTGTCACAGGTGAGGGGGCTAGGGAGTGGTGTCCAGTCTGGAGGGGCTGCCTGTATGGGGTGTCCCTTCTGGAGGGGGTTGCCTGTGGGTGGTGTCACAGGTGAGAGGGGCTAGGGGCTGGTGTCCAGTCTGGAGGGGGCTGCCTGTGGGTTGTGTCACAGGTGAACAGGGCTGGGGGTGGTGTGCAGATTGGAAGGGGCTGCCTGTGGGTGGTGTCACATGTGAGGGGGTCTGGTGTCCAGTTTGGAGGGGGCTGCCTGTGGGGGTCTGTCCCGTTTGGAGGGGGCTGCCTGTGGGTGGTGTCATAGGTGAGGGGGGATGGGGGATGGTGTCCAGTCTGGAGGGGGCTGCCTGTGAGGGTGTCCAGTCTGGATTGGGCTGCCTGTGGGGGGTGTCCAGTCTGGAGGGGGCTGCCTGTGGGTGCTGTCACAGGTGAGGGGTGGTGTGCAGTCTGGAGGGGGCTGGCTGTGGGGGGTTTCCCGTCTGGAGGGTGATGCCTGTGGGTAGTGTCAGAGGTGAGGGGAGCTGGGGGCTGGTGTCCAGTCTGGAGGGGGCTGCCGCTGGGGGGTGTCCCATCTGTAGGGGGCTACCTGTGGGTGATGTCACAGGTGAGGGGGCCTGGGGGTGTTGTCCAGTCTGGAGGAGGCTGCCTGTGGGGGGTGTCCAGTCTGGAGGGGGGCTGCCTGTGGGGGGTGTCCAGTGTGGAGGGAATGCCTGTGGGGGGTTTCACAGCTGAGGGGAGCTGGGGGTGTTGTCCAGTCTGGAGGAGGCTGCCTGTGGCGGGTGTCCTGTCTGGAGGGGTCTGCCTGTGGGTGGTGTCCCAGGTGAGGGGGACCGAGGGGCGGGGTCCAGTCTGGAGGGGGCTGCCTGTGGGGGTATCCAGTCTGGAGGGGGCTGCCTGTGTGGGGTGTCCAGTCTGGAGGGGATTGTCTGTGTGTGTTGTGCAGTCTGGAGGGGGCTGCCTGTGGGGGGTGTCACAGGGGGTGCTGTCCAGTCTGGAGGGAGCTGCCTGTGGGGGATGTCCCGTTTGGAGGGGGCTGCCTGTGGGTGGTGTCACAGGTGAGGGGGGTTGAGGGGTGGTGTCTGGTCTGGAGGCGGCTGCCTTTGGAGGGTATCCGCTCTGGGGGGTCTGCCTGTTGGTAGTGTCACAGGTGAGGGGGCTGGGGGTGTTGTCCAGTCTGGGGGGGGCTGCTTGTAGGGGGTGTCAAGTCTGGACGGGGCTGCCTTTGGGGGGTGTCACAGGTGAGGGGGTGGAGGGGCGGTGTCCAGTCTGGAGGGGGCTGCCTGTGGGGGGTGTCCAGTCTGGAGGGGATTGTCTGTGTGTGTTGTCCATTCTGGAAGGGGCTGCCTGTGGGGGTTGTCACAGAGGGTGCTGTCCAGTCTGGAGGGGACTGCCTGTGGGGGATGTCCCATTTGTAGGGGGCTGCCTGTGGGTGGTGTCACAGGTGAGGGGGGCTAGAGGGTGGTGTCCGGTCTGGAGGCGGCTGCCTTTGGGGGGTGTCCTCTCTCGAGGGGTGTGCCTGTTGGTAGTGTTCCAGGTGAGGGGGGCTGGGTGTGTTGTCCAGTCTGGGGGGCTGCCTGTAGGGGGTGTCAAGTCTGGAGGGGGCTGCCTGTGAGTGTTGTCCAGTCTGTAGGGGTCTGTCCGTGGGTGGTGTCCCATCTGGAGGGGGCTGCCTGTGGGTGGTGTCACAGGTTGAGGGGGGCTAAGGGGTGGTGTTCAGTCTGGAGGGGGCTGCCTGTGGGGGGTTTTCTGTCTGGAAGGGGCTGCCTGTGGGTGGTGTCACAGGTGAGGGGGCTAGGGAGTGGTGTCCAGTCTGGAGGGGCTGCCTGTATGGGGTGTCCCTTCTGGAGGGGGTTGCCTGTGGGTGGTGTCACAGGTGAGAGGGGCTAGGGGCTGGTGTCCAGTCGGGAGGGGGCTGCCTGTTGGGGGTGTCCAGTCTGGAGGGAGCTTCCTGTGGAGGGTGTCCAGTCTGGAGGGGGCTGCCTGTGGGTGTTGTCTAGTCTGGAGGGGTCTGCCTGTGGGGGGTGTCACAGGTGAGGGGGGCTGGGGTGGTGTCCAGTCTGGAGGGGGCTGCCTGTGGCTGGTGTCCAGTCTGGAGTGGGCTGCCTGTGGGTGATGTCACAGGTGAGGGGGGCTGGGGCTTGGTGTGTGTACTACAGTGGTTCATGTGCAGTAGGGGGTATGTGGACAGGATGGGTGCCGAGGGTGAAGGGGGGCTCATGTTTTTGTAAGCGGGGAAGCCTACACTACGAGGGGCATGCGTTTTCACTGGTGTGCAGCCTCGGCTTGCGAGGGAGGGCACGCGTTTTCTCTGGGGTGCGGCCTGGGATTGCGAGGTGAGGCATGCAAATTTGCTGGGGTGCAGCCTGGGCTTGCGAGAGAGAGCACGCCTTTTCTCTGGGGTGCGGCCTGGGATTACAAGGTGAGGCTACAAGGTGAGGCGCACGATTTTGCTGGGGGACTGGATGCTGGGCCAGTGGTGGCGTTGAGGCTTGCGCCGTGTTAGTCCTTTGGCTTGCTTTTTGGTCTGCATGGGGGCATGTTGTAGGTGTTCCTCGCGCAGCTTTTTGTGACTTGCGCCAGGGCTAGTAATGCGTCTTGGAATCATGAATAGGAGTGGCACGCAATATTTCTCCTACACCACGGCTCACGCAGGGTCCTTCTTTTTGCACTCAGCCCTTGCACCATTTCTGTGACGGATTCAGTTAATAGGGCCCCAAGTCTCAAATGGCAGCTGAATTAATTCATATGCCTTTTCACACCCTCTTTGTACATTTGTGCAAGTAACAGGCTGTTTCTGCGCATTTCAGTGTGCATCACGAATTCAGAAAAGAAAGGTATTCCTCTGATGTAGGCGCATTACCGGGTAATTCTTCACCCTTTCATGCTTATTTTCGAAGTGGAACACCAGCAGTATGAACCGCTTGCTGTCAGACTTCCATTTCTATCCCTCAAACAGGAATAGGGATAGAAATTCTTTTTTTTTTTTACATTTCACAAGGACAGGCCCTTTATGGCACCATCACTGTGAAACGCGCTCCCAGTAATCACGTGGGTGATTGGAGTCTGTCATACATTCGATCTGGGATTGCACCCTTGTCACTAATGTACGCTAGTGTGGTGGCCCACGCATCTTTTGTATTCGGCACCTTTGATCGACCTGTGCATTTCTCCAAACAAGGGCAAAGCTCTAAGCCCTTTTATTTGCCCTTGTTTTTCAGAATCTGGCACTATGTGTCTCGTTACTTTAGGGAAATATTTGAGAATCGAGCTCTCTATGGGAACGTACCCTTCGCCCGGGTATCTTAACGTTTTGCTGGTTTCAGGTGGGACATGGAACAATACGCAAGAAGAAAGCTTAAGTGAAGTTCCGCACAGTGGACGTCACTGGTGCAGAATTTCCCAGAATGCCATTCTGCTGCTCCTCACCTCTTTAAACCTTTATTAAACACTCACCACTGCGCACCACGCCCAGCCTCACACAAAGACCGCAACATTTAGAAAATGGAGGCTAAATAAAGGCGAGAGGGGAGTGTCCTGGTGTTTGAGTCACCCTATGTGTCAGATGAAATGACACCCGCCACACCCTGCAACACAAGTTGGCCTGGTCCTTTCAGCAGCACCTCTGCGCCACCCTGGGGTGGGTTGCTTCACACTTGGCAGGGGTGGCGGTCACCCGAGCAGTGCTCTCTGTGCTGGGGACAGGCATGTGCCACACCTGCCCAGGAAGGCTGCCACCTCTCACTGCGGTTTCTATTTATAGCTGCGTGGGAAACACGTTCAGTATTAAACTGACCGGAGAGAAGGAATTCAAGGCGCAACTGGGCGGACAGGGTTCTCGTTTAATGCAGCGCAGTTCCTTCCACACAGTCTCCAGCTTTGTATTTGCCTTAACTCCTGTTCCTCTTGACAGGTGAAAGGTAAATGGAATCTGCCTAGCCTTCTGATCTTTCTTGCCAGAGAGCTGGTGTGTGTTACATGTGCTGTCAAAGAGTGACGTCATCAGTTGCCACCAGTTGTCACTCTCCCAGCAGGGACTGTGGATACTGCCAACCTTCCTTGGGTGACTTTGGGAACCTTCTGGAACCTGTCAGGCATAAGTTGCCATACCACTTGCTAAGTCCAATCCGTCGGGAGAGGGGTCAACATTTGCTTGTGTTGAACCTGCCAGTTTTCCCTATGGATATGAATAAACATTTTTAATACTCGGTTAATAGAAATAGCAACCACCATTGGATGATGTACCATCTTTTCATCCACTGCAACTGGACCATGATACTGTCTCTAAGAAATCCCCAGATACGGGCTTGTGGAACACTAGAGGCCATGTCCACCTGGCCAAACCAGACAGCCACAACCTGGTCACCTATGACAGCTTGTGCCTACAGGAGACCTGGCTGATGGAGAAGCCTGCTCTAGACGGCTTTGCGACTGAAATATCTCCTGCATCCAAAGATCTGCTAGGCCGCCCATCATCGGGTCTGTTAACAGCGATCCGTTCCGGCTCAGGGAAAACTATCACGAAAAAAACAGCTGAAAGCTACAAATTATTGGCAGTCCTAACAACCAGGACCTACCATGTCCGGGCATCCACCTCATGGTCTACCACGCCGTTGGCAATTGTCAACCTGTACTGGAACCCTCAAAGAACCTTGACAGCGAAATTCTGTGCAGCAGTTGCCAATGTCATCGACAACATTTTTGTTGAGCACGAGCCTTCGAATATTATCATCTGTGGAGACCTAAATGCTAAATGTGCAGATTCCAAATTCGGCTTGCTCACTCTACGACTGTAGAAAGGGGGATGGCTTGGATGGCATTAATGAAGTCTAGGAACTTTGTCAATGTGGCATGGTTACAAAAAACCCAGTGTCTGATACTAACGTGGCAATACTTTGGCCACGCTTGACTATATCTTCGCCTCCCAAACCCTGCTTCCGTTTATAGCCGCATTTGTGGTAATCAGAACCACAGAGTGACCATAATCTGCTCAAGTTAACTTGGATCTCCAGTTTCCCCCAGATGCCGACCTATAAAACGAATATTGCACTCTGCACCTAACAAACACGCCTTCGCCTGACAACATCAGATATTCGCGATCTTTCAGAAAAATACAAAGTGCTAATGTCTGGTGAACATATTCAAGAAGAGACTTACAGATCGAGCTATGTCCCGCTTCTAATGCCTTTCAAAAGGTGACTTTGGGCGCAATCAAACCAAATACCAGCACCAACCATTCATACAATCGCACCTTAGTACTTAAAAGAAGGTTCTTGAGAAAACTGAAGAGACAAACTACCACTGTTAACAACGAAGAAGCTTGGACCGTTTTTCATCAAGAGATTAAAAAATACAAATCATGGCTCAGAAATATAAGATCCATTCTATACCAGACCAACGTGGAGGAAATGTTAAAATTCTTGAGCAACAAGAAGTCATGTGAGTTCTGGTCATTAGTCAACAAAGTAGATCGGCAAACCAATACTCAACTCTCAAATGCAGTTTCGGAAGCAAATTGGGTAAGCTACTTTTCATCTCTATTCGAAACCCCGAAAAATGAACCTACATGCACCAAGATCTCAACGGAAGGAAAATGGGCAGACCTAACTGATGAGGACAATTTCAAGAGAGTAATACTCTATCTTAAATATTCGAGAGCTCCTAGGCCGGACGGCCTGACAAATATGGTTTTAAAACAACATCTTGAGGAATGGACAACCCTAATTAGTAAGATCTTCTCCCATTGTAAGGAGACAAAACTAATTCCGGACTCATGGACCCAAGCAGTAGTGGTTCCTATCTTCAAAAAGGGCAACCGAGAAGATCCTGCTATCGGCCTATAGCCCTGTTAGACATCATCGGGAATATTTTTACAACTCTACTGCTAGGAAGATTCCATAAATGGGCACGTGTGTGTCCTAGCGCGGACCCCTTTCAAACGGGTTTCCAGAAGAACGCTAACACGGCAGTGAATATCCTGATATTGAACATAATGAAGGACAATTTAATGACAGGTGCCCCCCGTGTTTTTCTTGCCTTTGTCGACATGTCGCGAGCTTTCGACAAAGTCGACAAACAAAAACTTTGGCCCAAACCCAAGGGCTGGAATTGCCCTCATCTTGCACCCAAATACCAGCTTACGAGTGTGTCTAAGCCAACAGGGTCTACTATCTGAAGCTATACCATCAGAGCGTGGAGTGAAACAAGGATGCCCTTTGGCTCCTGCCCTCTTCATTTCTTTTTTGGGTGACTATATAGGCTCTCAAACCAAGATAAGATCTTTCCCCCCAAAAGTAGGGAAAGGCGATGTTTCACGAATTCTATATGCAGACGACCTGATCCTAGTGGATCAAACTCAGATCGGCCTCCAGAGCCAACTTAACAATCTCACACATTACATTGAGGACAATAATCTTGAAATTAATAAAGCGAAAAATAAAATACTGATTCTACAAAACCCCCGGAAAAAGAAAAACAAGGACCTTCAGTGGTTTTTGGATAAGACAAATTGACAGCTCTAAGAAAGCGATCAAAATGCTGTAGGCTCTCTGGAAAAAGACGAAGAACCTTACAGCCCAGACTAGAGCGATTGATAAAAAGTATGGAAAATTCTCCCTACTCCCAGAGATTCAGTTTTATAAGGCTAAAGTTGTTCCCTCACTAACTTACAGGATGGACGCGACTATGATGATTCCTCCCTCACTATTGCCGAAATTGGAAAGCTTCCTATGGAAATCAGTACTGGGGCTCCCAAATCTACTTCGATTGCCGCAATTAGAAGAGAACTGGGTCTACTCTCTCTACCTGCTACAATCGAACAAAGTACCATGCAACTATTTAGGAAAACCCAGCTCACAGACAGTCTTCCTATTTATCAGCTGATTGTGGAGGAAATCAACACAGGCAATAACAACTTGCTAAAAGAGTGGGCCAAAGCGCAAAGAAATAAATTGTGCGAAAGGAGGATTTGCTATACAATCCGCAAAGAGTAAAAATCAAAATGGAGAACCAGGATTGGATTGCAACAAATTCTAAAATAGCATCCAATATGATATGATATGATATGATATGTTATTTTATTTATATAGCGCCTATACACAATGTATTTCAAAGCGCTTCAAGGCAAGGGAGGGAACAAGGGAAAATACAATGACATTCTTACAGGCCATGAACAGTAAGGATGTGAAATTAACTATCGTACTCGGCCTGACAACATTTTAGATAGTGCAAGAGCTAAGACATAGATAAGGAATGGAGGGGGAGAGTGGGAAGAAAATGGAAACAGACAGGCGACTACCATACTAGGCCTGACAACATTTCTGGTAGAGCCGGAGAAAAACAAAAGGTGAGGGAGAGGGGTGCAGAAAGGGAGGGGAGGAACAAAACAAGCGACTATTGTACGAGGCCTGACAACGTTTCAGATAGTGCTGGAGGGGAGGGGGGGACAGTAAGGGGAAGGGGAGCGACAGACGAGGTTGCTATCATACTAGGTCCAGGGACAATTCTGATAGAGTAAGTGCATAGAAGAAAGTAAGGGGAGGAGGGGAGGAGGGGAGGAGATAGGAAAAGGGAGAGGAGGAGAGAACAGAGCAAGCAGTCAAAAAGACTGGAGAAGCAAGAGGGGAGAGCGAATACAATTTCAGAAGTCAGTAGTAACACATAATGTTGCAAACCAGGAAACAAGATGAAGATGGGAACAGGATGATTCGGGGCCACCATGAGTACAAGATGCAAAGGAAGTCCAGCATGAGAGTTGAGCAAGGGTGATGCATCATGAATCATTGAAGTCCATAAAAGTCAAATCCAGGCATTGGCCACAAGACGGTGATGGTGAAACCAGAAGTTATGCTAACCCATCTTCTGATGACTTTCAAAAAACTGAAAGACCCTCTGGCATATTGCGCACACCACTACTTGCAAACTCTTTTCTTAATGAAGAAGAAATATGGTGGAACCGGCTGATCTGAGCAAACCCGATGGACTATTGCGACTGCTAAACTTCTGGACATCGCCCTGGAAAAGATACATTCTCATCTAAAGATTTCGATACCCCCTATCGCCCAGACTGTGGACTAGACGGAATCTAGTTCAGCAACCCAAATATCAGACTCATTGTATTCCTTATGTAGTTTTTCTTCAGCTTCTTAGACCTTGTAAAAATCGTAATGACTATACACAAGTAATAAAAACATAAAAAAATACTCGGTTTACTTACCAGTAATGTTCATTACTTCTAGTCTTACTCTTCCTCATCACAGTGTTTACTCATGAAGGCACTCCGGCTTCCAACAGAAACCTTTCCCAAAAATCTTACATTTTTTTCTTCTTTGTAACTTCCTCATTCTGGATAAGAAACACCTGACCTGTCCAAGAATCCTACTGTCTTAACCAAGGAAACTGGGACAATCTTGTCACTGGGGAGAGAAAAGAGAACGTTAGTACTGTGATGAGGAAGAGTAGGAGTAAAAGTTATTGGTAAGTAAATAAAGCTTTGCCTCCATGTCCCTCTTGCTGGTCCCATTACACACTCCAGATGTATGTCAAAGACAAAAGATCCTCTTGAACAAACAAAATCCCCAATATGGCAAACTGCGTGAACCCCATGAAAGAACCAAAGGTGACTCCCAGGGAAGGAAGGGAAATGGGCCAAGGGCTTTACGGTACTGACTCGAGGTCCAACGAAGGAGGGGCAGTGCCTTAAGTGGGCAGGAGCCAGCCAGATCCCACCACACCACGGCGGGATATGTGCCCGCCATTAAGTCAGGCTGGCACTTCTGTCAGTCACTGTAAATTCCTCTGGTGACCCAGTTACTGTCCTTTTGTTTTCCCACGCCCTCCCCAGGTCACTGAGGCGTCTTTAACCCTCGGCAAACCTGTGGAGATGGATTTAATTGTGTTATTTTCAAGTTATCTTTTATAAACCTACAAATATGTTACATATTTCTGTGTTTTAAAAAAATGTCTTGAAAAGTACACAAACCATATTAAGGTACGCACACAAATATATCAATGTTATATATTTTTTTTGTGTACCTTAATATAGTTTGTGTACTTTTCAAGGCATTTTTATAAACATAGAAATATGTGACTTATTTCTATGTTTATAAAAGATGGCTTGCAAATTCCATAAACCATAGTAAGGTACGCGTACAAATATATAAATGCTTACATACATTTATATATTTGTTTGTGTACCTTACTATGGTTTGTGTAATTTTCAGGCCACGCCCATCATGCAAGCCATGCTCCCAAATCAGGGCCCCCCTCCATTTCTTACCCCACTTAAAGCCCTGTCCAAAAACTCAAAGGAACCCCATCCTTTTGGTATTACCCAAATTGTTTGTTTACAATTGTTCGAATGAACAATTGACCGAATTTAAAGGGTCATAATTGACCTTTTCACAATTGACCATATATATATATATATATATATATATATGTATATATATATATATATATATATATATCGGTTTGGTTATATATATATATATATATAGGATATATGTTACAATTGACCTTCACAATTCGGTCAATTGTGAAAAAGTCAATTGTAATTCGAACAGTTGTAAAACGAACAACTCGTATACAACCATCCTTTTCTTTAAAAGCAGAGTCTCTCGAGTGTGTCACGAGACAGTCAAACAAAATGGAGAGGGAGCCTAGAAAGGAAGGAGAGCTGGAGAACTTACGGAAAGTGAAATGCGATAGGAAAGAGTCGTCTAATAACCCAGAGGGAAATACCAGGAACGGCCCACCACTAAGAGGCTGGTAGCTAGCTAAGTCACCGGAAACATCCAAGCACAGTAAAGTAGAAAACTTTGCAGGTGAAGTCAAACCCAGCTGCCAAATCCTTCCAGACCCGTGAATCCAAGAGCTCACAGTCATGCATAGAGAGCCGCATGTCAATTCCGTGGGCACAAAGCCACGTGCCATTGGAATAGGGCCAAGGATGGCGAGAGAGCAGACCTCAAAGAGTCCAGCAATGCAGACATGCACAGCAGAAGAAGAGCAAAACCAACCAAGTGCAACCAAGACTGAAGCTAAACATGCCGTCCAACCAAGAGTCGGCCCAGAGGAAGAGATCTACCACGCCTGTTTATCGGGACAACGTTTGAGAAAGCATGAGCTGGCCCCTTAGCATCAACTCAAACACCCTACGTCACGCACATTTGGAAGGTAGTGCCCACCCTGGACACATTTCCCCCTCCTAACACACCACTTGTCTTCCATAGACTGCAATGGACTCACCCGCCAGAAAAACATTTATCAATAGTCAAAAAATCATTAATTCCTGTTGGCTTCAATGGGAAAACACTGCCAAACACATCTGATTTATAAAATGGGTGTTGCGTCCTTTCCTCGACACCCGTTTTTACAACGGGTGTTTTGCTGCTTGTTTTTTTCCGAAAAACTGAATTCCCCATTTTTTGGGGGAGTGGGAAAGGGCAAATAAAGGGTTGGGGGTGGGGGGTCGGGAATAAAGAAAATACTTAAATGAAGGGGGGCCAAAAAAAATGTGGAAAAAATTTGATTATATTTTTGGGGAAAAACCCTGCGGCAAAACACCTGTCGTAAAAACGGGTGTTGAGGAAAGGACGCACTACCCATTTTGTAAATCAGGTGTGTTTGGCTGTGTTTTCCCAATAAAGTCAACAGGAATTAATGATTTTTTATTTAAGGACATAGAACCAACAAATGCACCTCTCAACCTTCACCAGTCGTTCAGAGGATGCACGTTTCTGCTTGGTAACGCCTGTGACAGCCCACAACTCAACATTACAAGCCCACTCATCAATATAGACTGCGCTCTGAAATACAGCACATGTCGCAAATACACAGTAACACATACAAACCCTGGATCAGCAGAGCCAGACTCAGGTGCACGCAACACCCTATCAGGAGATTCCCACATTCAAAACAAATGTAGCGCAAGCCGCATAAATTAGCACCAATGCCCACACAGATGGTCCAATCCTTATGTCTCGCCAAGTGCAGATCTTATGGTGAGGACTCTTAATCCACCTCTTGCGGGCTTCGGGCAACCCTGTCACACCACCCAGCATAACCTTGAAAGTGTCCCACATAAGCACCGGATCAAGGATTGACTTCCCCCTCTTATCGCCAATCCCAGCAGGGGTCGAGGGAGGAAAGACTGCAGCAACACGATGCAAAAAGACCATCGGCGAGGCCAGAATCTGGGCCGATAAGGAGGTCTGCCCACTACGGCAGGGAGGGTTCTCTGACCAGAAGGACAGAAAGCAAAACAGGAGGGTTCTGGGACAAGTTAAGTGTGCTATAGCCTTAATGAGTAGAGGAGGGGTTTGAAAAGTAGAAAAAATACATCATATTTTTGAGAGAGGCTTCTGTCAGAAGGAGCATCACCTTCATGAGTAAGAACTGGGAAGAGGAAAAGAGAGATGACTAATAATACTACCTAATTTCTTTTCACCTACCTCTTCAAAACATCGCTATCTTTAATGATATAAAAAGTGTTGCTACAAAATTTGGGTAACAAAGTCCTTCATTCAGAGGTGAATCCTGGAGCTGTCCTGCTACTTCAAGAGCCTCATTCTTCCTATACCTGATGAAGTAATGTGAAGATTACAAAAGCTTGCAAATAAGTGGCTCTGTTGGGAGGCAGATGAATGGGTCATGCCTAGCTTCTGCCCCGCTCCTGATCCACTAGTGCACAGGTGAGAAACGCTACTCACTAAGGCAACCGCACTGCCTTATCCCAGGCAGGTACAACAGGACATAGAAACAATCTAAAGTGAAGATGGCAAAATCAATCTAACTAACGTTGCAAAATTAGTAGGTGCACACACTAGACACAAAGCAAATATGTACTCCACGTGAAGAATACATACACTAGGTAAAATTTGTTCATACATGAAAAATATTAACGTAGCAAGACAAGACATGAAGAACACTAACAGAACCAATCTATATGCTGAAAGCAATCTGAACGACAAGCGAAGATAGCTCACTAACATAGAAACCCGAGAGTGATAGGGCAGGCATCTTCTTTAAAATGTACGCTGCAGTATGCGTTTAAATAGACCAAGGCCTCAAGACTTCGAGAGAACTCGAAAAGCTGAATGTTATGGGCGTGGTTCCAGAGCGTTCCATCCCAGGAAAGCTCTGGAACACGGTGTCCGGTGGGTTTGGGAAGACTATTGGGAGTGGGGTTTGATGAGGGAAGGAGCTGCCACCCGGTGATGTTTGCGGTCCCCAATTAAACCCACTGACTCCACTTACCATGTCTCTATGTCATTCATCACGACATACATGGCGACGAGCAGGTGAGCGGGGACAGCAACAACTCCATGCTGCCTCAGACCGCGGTACTCTGAAGTCCACCCATGGTGCTGGAGCGTATTGCGCCCCACGCCACAGCTGGTGCAAAGAAGTACCCCTTGAGTACGACCAACAATAAAAGGTAGGAGCAGAACAAAAAAAAGAGAAAGTGGCCAATAAACAGCCAGCAGAGTGACAATCAATATTAGAGTAAAGGATCCTACGCTCAACACGGAAGAGCTGGGCTGGGCTGAGGACTCATTGTGATGTCAAAATGAAGTACATGGAATGCCCCGAGTTCTCAAGGGCATGACAGGAGAACATCACAGTAAAGCAGGAGCATTCATAGAGTGAAAGAAGACTACTCCACAATAAGAAAAAAAAACACAAAAAAAGGTTGTAGGTCAAAGGAACGACAACCAAAGGGTTGAATGGTCAAAGGATCGACACCAAAGGACCGAAAACCAAAGCCAAAGGATCGAAATGTTTTAATTTTTTTTAGTACTTTTTTTTCCCTCCTAACCCCCGTTTTTGTGGTAAAAACCACTTTTTTCACTAAACAAAAACCCCCCAAAAAATATATAATAAAAAAAACTTTCGATCCTTTGGTTTTCGATCCTTTGGTGTCGATCCTTTGACCATTCAACCCTTTGTATTCGTTCCTTTGACCAGAAACCAAAAAAAAACAAAGAAGAAATCGCTGAGAAGGGAGCATAAATAACTGAGAGAAAAACACACACACACCAAAAATAAAAGGAAAGGAAAAATGCAGAATGCACCACCTCCTTACCCCTTTTTAGTGGCACCGGGGAGCCCCCAATCCCTTGGGAACAATGTCAGAATCCTTCCAAGTATACCTACGAGCGATAGGGGTGCAAAACGCAGCGATTACCTTAGAGAAGCATCTTTGTTAAATTGTCAAAGCGAAGGATTACGAATATTCCACCCCCTTCCTGATACAACAGTCCAAGAAGGATCTGGAGATTCTGCCACCACATCACCAAAGAAATAGGAAAGTGCCTTGGCCAAGTTGGAATGACACTTCAGCAATAAAACGAATGTGGTGTTAGAACGATACTGTTTATTTTCCAGAAAGCAAAACAAGGGTGAATCAGTGGATAGCTACATTGCTGCCTTGAGAGGGCTAATTGCGATGTGCACGTTTACTGGCATTAGTGATAAATACCTAAGGGACCAACTGGTATTACGCACAGCAGACCCACACACACAGCACCACCTATGACAGGCCAAAGATCCTACACTTGACCAAGCACTAGACATCACTAGAATGGTAGTGTTGGGTAACAAATGCATAAAGGTGATTCAACAAAAGGAGAACAGCCCCACAACAGAGAAAGTACAGTCAGTAACGGAAATTGATGAGGAGGAAAGTGAAGAGGCTCCAGTTCGGAAGAATTAGAAGTTCACCAGAGCGAGAGTGTATGGGTCAGAGGGCTCAAACAGAACCAATAACCGCCCCCGAACCAAATGCTATCGGTGCGGGTGTTTCAGACATGCCGAAGGAGAGAAAGAGTGTCCTGCCACGAATGCAGAATGTTTCAAGTGTGGTATGATAGGACACTACGGAAGAGCCTGCAGAAACTCACGAGGAAGAAATGTAAGAAAGGATGCCATCAAGGCACTCGAGGAAATAGGAGGACCGAACAGTTTACTCACCGTTGTTGAAGGTGAGAATGCCCCAAAATACATATTTTCAATAGACAGTGATGTCAAGAAGGGTCTGTGGGAACATCTGGTGATACATGGATGTGTCCTAAACATGATGATTGACACTGGCTCTTCCTACACGATGGTAGACAGTGACACCTACGTTAACACCTTCAGAGTAGACCTGAAGAAGCTCAGATCAACAAACATCAGGGCAGTAGGTTATGGGAAAAGCCCCATCACCATTCTTGGGTTTAAATGGGTTCACTTGAAATTTCGGGAGAGATACGTGTATTGAAACTCTATGTGTCAAAAAACAGATCATTCATCGTGGGATGGGACGAACAATCAATGCTACGTATCAAAAGTACATCCAGGAGAAATCAATCCCATCTTAAGCATTGCTGAACAGGCTACCTCATCCAAAGAAAAATTGATGGAGATGTTTCCTGACATGTTTACCAACACAAAAGGAGAGCTCAAAGGTTTCAAACCCCGCATAATACTAAAAAATAGAGTAAAACTGAAGGTACATAAGGTACGCAATACACCCATAGGTACAAAAAAGGCTTTACAAAGTGAACTGAAAAGATTTTATAGCGAGGGCGTCAATGAGCCCATTGAATCGTCTGAGTGGTTAGCTCCCATCATCATTTTCGAAAACCAGACAATAGCATCTGGATGTGTGTGTGTATTTAAGAGATCTCAATGCCAATATATAGGTAGATAGACACCCACTTCCCAACATAAATGAGATGTTGTTGACAATGAAACCTGCAAGGATATTTACAACACTTGACTTGTCGTATGCGTACCATCACATCATTCTGGAAAAGGAACGAAGACATCTCACATTGTTTGTGACGCCGTTGGGAGCATTTAGATTCAGGTCATGGCTTTTGGTCTGGGATTTGCGGCGGCCGTCTTCCAGAGGCTCATGCAGCAATTGCTTGGAGGGTTATACAGTGTATATCTTTTCCAAGACGATATACTAATAAGAGCAATGTCAGTAGAGGAGCATGATGCAAAACTAAGAAGTGTCCTGCAAACGCTTTGCAGCAGTGGACTTACTTTGAAGCTAGAAAAATGCAAAATAAAGGTATCTGAGGTAACACACTTAGGCCATGTCAACACGCAAGAGGGAATAAAGCCGAAAGCAAAGTTAGTAGAAACAATCTCCAAAGTATGTCCACCGTCAAACAAGGATCAACTGCGTTAGTTTCTGGGTAAGGCAGAATACTATTCAAAGTTTGTTCCAAACTTTGCAAGTAAAACAGAGTACTTAAGAGCATTGATGAAGAATAATGTGTCTTTTGAATGGACATAACAGTGCCAAGTTCACAGAGATCAAAAGGAGAGTGATGGAAGCACCCACTCTCAAACTTTGTTCTCCCACGGTGACCAGCATACTCACAGTGGATGCGAGCAACATAGGGCTAAGATGCATTCTGAAGCAAGTGCAGGATGGTGTCGATGTGCCTATTGCTTTGCTTCTCGTGTATTAAACAAAGCGGAGCAGGACTATTCAACAATTGAAAGGAAAGCACTAGGAATATACTAGGCACTCTGACATTTTAAGACATTGATCTGGCGTTTACCAATAACAGTGAAGACTGACCACAAGCCACTTAACCACATCATTTGTTCCTCTAAATCCTCATCATCTTCACCAAGAATTAACAGGTGGCTTTGTGGAAATTATGCAATACATTGTCAAAGTGGTGTACCTTCCTGGTCATGAAAACATAGTAGCGGACTGTCTGTCAAGATTACCATGGAATGGTACTGACGAAGAAGATCAAGGAGAAGTATTGGAGGGATGTGTAATAGCAAGAATCCAACTTGCCATTTTAGAAGATCAACGGAAGGAGGCTGTAAAAAGGCAAAAAGAGATGTCATGGCTTCAACTCATGATACGTGAAGGATGGGAGAATGCAAAGGAAGAATTTCAAGGATATGCGCAGGTGTGCAATGGGATATGGGAAAGCGGTGGTTGTTTACTCAGAGGAGAATGTTTAATCCCACCAGAATGCTTGCATGAGAGAGTATAACAACTTGCTCATGAAGGGTATCTGGGGAGGAACCTTTCCAAACAGCGCCTGAGAGAGATACTCATGGCCTAACATGCTAAGAGAGGCTGAGGAATTAGTAAGAATATGCCAAGAGTGTGCAAATAGCGATAAATCGAAGAAAGGATACACAGCTCCACTCATACTGGAGAAAAAACCTGAACATGTCTGGTGCAAACTAGCAATGGACATTACCGGCCCGTTTGTGACTCTGGGGAATTATCATATGCCTGATGGACTATACATCTAAATGGATTGAGTGGGGAGTAGTAGAAGAGGCTATTACCACAAAGAGAGTTATTGAATTCTTAGAAGTAGTTTTGAACAGAGAGGGAGATCCTGAGGAGATAGTAACGGATAATGAGGTGCAGTTTGTAGCATAGGAAATGCAAGTGTTTTTTAAAGAAAGATGCATCAATCACAGACACACGTCACTCTATCATCCCATGGAGAATGGCCTTGTGGAAAGGATGAATGGAGTTATCAAGAATACCATACAATTGGCATTGGCAAATAGTTTACCATGGAGAGAAGCACTGAAAGAGACACTCAACGCCTACAGAACAACTTCCCATTGTGCCACTGGGGTGGGACCTTTTGTAATGACGGGAGGAAGAGCGCCATGCAATAGGTTTGAACCCACTCTGGGCTGAGAAGAAACATATGAGGAGAGTAGACATAGTGGAAATACTGAGGAGAGTGCAAGAAACACAACGCACGTACAAAGAACACTATGCCAGAATAAAGTGCACTCACGGTTCAACGTTTCAAAGAGGAGAGTGGGTTCAAGTTAGGAATCCCAGAAGAGTATTCAGGGGTTATCCAAATATTGTGACCAACAACAGGTAGAGGATGCTTCTCAGAAAGTGTCAAGCTGAAGAATGGCACAAAGTGGTTGGTGGATGATGTGGTCCACACCTCAAATGATGCACATGTTGGTGTTACTCCTAACAATGCCACAATGTTTACACCCACTGAGCATGGAAATCAGTTAGAGAACAGTTCTGGTGTTAATGCTCCAGGATCTTCCAATGGTGGCACACCTCTATCGAGAAGATCGAGAAGAGTGGTCCCTTGTCAGAAAGACGACTATTTTTACTATTGAAATACAAAGACCTGTGCAGTGACTATATGTGGTCACTTGTATCCTTTTCAACATGTGTTCACTGTTTTATTGTTTTTAATGATTGCTCCCCTTCTCTCTCCCTTTCCTTTTCTTTATTTTCCACACTTCATTTTTCATTATATGGGGGGCGATGTTATGTATGTGGTTCCAGAGCGTTCCATCCCCTGGAGGCTCTGGAATACGCCATCCGATGGGTTCGGGAAGACCGTTGGGAGCGGGTTTGATGAAGGAAGGATCTGCCACCCGGTGATGTTTGCGGTCCCCAAATAAACCCACTGACTCCACTCACCTTGTCTCTATGTCATTCATCATGACATAGAATCCACAGAAATACAGGGCTGTGCAGAGTTAAGATGGTAGCTGGCAATTATAGCCAAGGTTAGAATGTGATAGGGAGGATAAGAACAGCAGAACAAAGGCACAAGCAGTTCCCCATATGCAAGCAGGATACTCCCAACTTCATTAACAGTCCATAAGAATACAAATATCCTTTGTTTGCCAGGTGTACTAGAACAGCAAGCCACCAATCGCCATGGAGAACAACTCAAGTGTGTCCCTGGTGGAAACAAACAACAAGACACACACATTAATATTAGCTAAAATCCCAATAAATAGGAATTCAATCTATTTTATTCACGGTCCTCTAACATGTGACTTACAATTGGAGAACACTGGCTATTCATTAGTAGCAAGCAAAAGAACACCTGCAAAGCTACCATGGCCTGAGGATGAGGGATGGTATCTTCTTTAAAGGAACAAAGGACAGTGCACTGGCCTCTCACCCACTGCACCTTGTCCGGCTCATATGTTGACAAACTGTCAAGTGTCCAAGGTTGGTTAGTACAATTCCAACCTATCAAAATCCGTAGAGTCAAGCCACCCATCGAATCCCAAGCCAACCAATCCCCCAACAAAGAGATGATGTAGTTCTACCTTTATCACAGTAAGGGTGGTCTCAGGTGTGGCCATCAGACAGGTTTAGCCCAATTAAATGCTTAGCCACATCCATTAACCAATCCCCAATCCCTGTAGGTTATGTGGAATTTTGCTGATGTGATGACGCCATGTATGACATGTTCAAGGTACTTAAAGAGTTGTTTTGGATTTGCTGACTGAGAGCCTCAAGATTGTATTGCTTGTATGCTTACCCTTCTTTGGTTGGATGATAATAAAGCTGGGGTTTGCCTTGCACTTTGTCTCTTTCAATATTGAGACCGGTTTGGATTAACTCTAGTACCTCTGGAATACCAGGGACCTATGGGC
Source organism: Ambystoma mexicanum (assembly GCF_040938575.1). Classification (NCBI taxonomy): domain Eukaryota; kingdom Metazoa; phylum Chordata; class Amphibia; order Caudata; family Ambystomatidae; genus Ambystoma; species Ambystoma mexicanum. The sequence goes on from NC_090939.1 coordinate 58,259,221, forward strand.
CCACCTTAGCAACTTCATTAGCCTAACTAAGGTGTCATCTTGTCTTTTTTGGAGCACTACTGTAACGCTCACCTTGTTGGTCCACGGGGGCGCCTCTCGAATAGCTGAATGCTCTCAGGAACCCTTTGCCTGTCCTGGGACCTGGATAATCGAGGGACGACTCTGGAAGACAGGAGGGGGAGATAAGCTTTGGTCCTTTCCTTGAAACCCTCCTCCTCAGATTTCCTCACAGTTCCCCAGGGAATGTCTCTCACCTGGTTCTCTATAAAGGTGTGCTCTCCATCCTGCCGTGCTGGGCAGGGGCACGTCGAAAGGTGGCACCGTTCCACCGAGTTTCTTCACTGGAGAGGGCCAGAGTTCAGACCGGCTGCAACTCCTTCTTTCAGGTAAGTCTTTCTGGCGAAAGCAATGTCTTTTAGATGCAAGCAAGTCCTTAGTTGAATTTGCAATATTGTCTTTCTCGCTTCTTATTGCAGGTGGCAAGCGCTGCGGTAGAAGTCGAAGCCCGATTAAGACAGGTAAGAAGAACACCAAGCGGCGCAGGGAGCGTCCTAGCAAGTGGCTAACCTGTGATTTTGGTTTTGTTCTGTAGGTCGCGACGACCTGGAGGAGGACGTTTCCCAAGAGTCAACGAGATGAAGATGTCTTGAAGATGTTGGCCTACCGGGCGACCAGTGGAGCTGGTAAGGATGGCGATAAATCTTGCCTCGGATGATGTCGAACCCGATGAGTGCTGCTAAGCAGGTAAGGATGGCGATGGTTCTGCCTTGGAAGAGTTTGAAACCGATGGATGCTGCAGAGCAGGTAAGGATGGTGATGGTTCTTGGCTTGGATAAGTTCAGAGCCGGTGGAAGCTGCAGAGCAGGTAAGGATGGCGATGGTTCTGCCTTGGAAGAGTTTGAAACAGATGGATGCTGCTGAGTAGGTGAGGGCAGGATCAGATGAGCGTCTCGCTGCTAGGCAGAATAATGTGAAGCGTGTGCCCTCGATCGGGCATGGTTTAAATAGCAAGGCAGTATCCCAGGTGTCTTTGGGGCGGGCCCCACCGGGCCCCACCCTAAAGGCTATGCCGCAGAATGCAGTTCTCCAGTATTCCGCGTGGGGGCGGCCATGCTTGTCCTCTGTTCATAGAAACCTGTCCCAGCAAGCGTCTCCTATGCCACCAGCACCAGGACTGGCTCCAAGGCATCCGAGGGGATCCGAATAAGGTCCTTAGGGCCCCATGAGCCCTTGGTGGGGATAAGGTCGTGACAGCACTCCCCCCTAAGGCCTCCCTCAAGGTGGTTCTCCGGCCTGGTCCTGGCTTGGAGGGAAACGTCTGATGGAAAAGCTGGAGCAAGCGAGGGGCATGAACATACTCACTAGGTTCCCACGTCCTTTCCAGAGGTCCATATCCCTTCCAATCTACTAGATAGTAGAGTCTTGATCTCACCCACTTGGAGTCCAGAATGTCCTTTACCTCGTACTCCGGTTCCACCTGAATGACAACTGGTTTAGGGGGAGCAGTTACACAGGTCCCCGGCCTAAATGGTTTCAGAAGAGATACATGGAACCCTGGGTGTATCCTCATATGGTCTGGTAGAGTCAGTTTCACAGCTGCTGGATTAATGATGGCCTCCACCGGGTATGGTCCCAAGAACCGGGGATGAAATGTTTGTGTTCCTTTGATTGGTACATGCTTGGAAGCAAGCCATACTAAATCTCCCCCCTGATAAGTAGGGGCTTCGGAGCGACGCTGATCCGCACATCTTTTCTGGCGTGCCTTAGCATGTCGTAGGTGCTCCTGAGCTTTTGCAAAGCCTTGAGTGATGGTGGTGTGTAGAGTCTCGACTGCAGGCATTTCCAGGGTTGTAGGGATGTCGAGTTCGGAAGTGCGCAGATGTCGTCCATAGATCGTGAAGAATGGCGTTTGCCCTGTGCTGCTATGTAGAGAATTATTATACGCGTACCTCGCGATCCATAGAAGTTGCTTCAAGTCCCATTCACCCTGGTGCAGCATGCAGCGTAAGTATTGTTCGAGAGTTTGATTTGTTCTCTCCGTTTGACCGTCGGTCTGTGGGTGATGGCTAGTGGACAGCCAGATGTCTATCTGGGCCAAATAGCAGCATTTCCTCCAGAAGCTAGACACGAACTGGGACCCCCGATCTGATATTAGGACTGACGGGAATCCGTGTAGGCGTACTATGTGTTCCAGGGAGACTTTGGCGAGGCCAGAAGCAGTCGGAAGACCCTTGAAGGGGAAGAAATGGGCCATCTTAAAAAATAAGTCCACAATCACCAGGATGGTATTGAAGCCCTGACATGGAGGGAGGTCGGTGATGAAATAGAGTGACAATGTGTGCCATGGGGCTGGGGGAATGTCCAACGGCTGGAGGAGCCCGGCAGGGCTCTGCTTGCTAAACTTGTTTTGGGCACAGACACCACATGAAGACACAAACTCGGTTACATCCTTGCGCCAAGTTGGCCACCAGTAGTTCCGTTGTATCTTTGCAAAGGTTTTGGCGATTCCTGGATGACCCTCCATGAGGGAGTCATGGTGCTCGGAGATGACCTGTCCTTGTAATTCCTTCACGAGAACGAATAGCCGATTTCGGTAGTACGGCAGTTGATTCTTGACACTATAGTGCTCTCCCCTGGAGGCCCACTCTTGTAGCTGCTCCTGGGTGAAGACCTGTTGAATTTCGTATAATAGTTCACTCTGGGTCATGGTGGTAGTAATAGCTAGTGCTCTATTCTCCGGTATGATGGCCACCGGGTCCGGTGACGTGTGTGCCATGTCATTTGTACCCATGCAGGAAAGAGCCTCAGCCTTGCCGTTTTTGACCCCGGGTCGGTGCGTGATCACAAAGTCATATTCTGCGAAGAAAAGAGCCCAGCGTAGCTGCCGAGATGATTGAGCCTTCGCTCTTTTCAGGTACTGGAGGTTCCTGTGGTCAGTTATTACAGTGACGGTGTGCCTGGCCCCCAGCAGATAGTGTTGCCAGGCTTTAAAGGCTGCCTTAATGGCCAATAACTCCTTATCGATGATGGTGTAGTTGAGCTCCGCAGGTGTGAACTTCCGTCACCAAAAGGCCACCGGGTACAATTGGCCTGTGAAAGGGTCTTTTTTGGGACAAAACCACCCCCATGGCCAGGCTGGACGCATCGGTTTCCACAATGTAGGGAAGGTCTGGACGCGGATGTCGCAAAATGGGGGTGGAGGTGAACCAGGTCTTGAGTTCTTGAAAGGCTTTCTCCGCTTCTTCGGTCCAGTTAAAGGTCTTGTTGCATTTTCTGAGCACCGAAGTAATTGGGTGCACAATTTGGGAGAAACCCGGGATGAAGTGGCGGTTGAAATTCGCAAACCCCAACATGCTTTGGACTCCCTTAATCGAAGTGGGGGCTGGCCAATTGAGGACTGCGTCCACCTTATGAACGTCCATTCGTATGCCTTGAGGGGAAAGAAGAAAACCCAGGAATTCCACCTCAGTAACATGGAACGAGCATTTCTCGAGTTTCGCGTACAAATGGTGTTTCGCAAAGTTTAGCTAGGACCGCCCGCACGTGCTTAATGTGTTCTTGTTCAGACGTTGAGTACACCAGAATGTCGTCGATGTATACAAGAGCACAGACGTCGATAGGTTCTCGGAGGACTTCGTTCATAAAGTACTGCAACGCAGCAGGGGCGTTGCATAGGCTGAATGGCATTACTTGATACTCAAACAGGTCGTATTTGGTACGGAAGGCCGTCTTCCACTCGTCCTCTTCTTTGATGCGTACCAGGTGGTACGCCCCTCTCAGGTCCAGTTTGGTGTAGATTTTGGCCTCCTTGACCTGGTCCTGTAACTCCGGAATCAAGGGTAGTGGATAGCGGTTTTTGATGGTCACCTGGTTTAAAGCACGATAGTCTATGCACGTTCTTAAGTCGCCTTCTTTTTTCGGAATGAAGAATAACGGCACAGCGGCCGACGACTTGGACGGACGGATGAACCCATTGGCCAAGTACTGCTTCAGGTACGCCTTCAGGTGCTGATTTTCAGGCTCTGTGAGCGCGTAAATGCGTCCATATGGAATCTGAGCTCCAGGTAGTAGGTCAATTTGACAGTCGTAAGGCCTGTGGGGAGGCAACGTGTTTGCCTGCTCCTTCTGGAAAATGTCTTGGAAATCTTGGTAGTGAACTGCAGGGTTGCTACCCGTACGAGGGCATGGGCCAATCCCTCCCACACCGGGGAACTTGCGAGCTTTGTTTTCCGCCCTTTCTGGTAACAAGTATGCATACAGCTGTGGGCAAAAATCAGTTTGCGCGTTCGCCAGTTGATTAAAGGGTTATGGGCAACCAGACATGGCATTCCCAGGATGAGCCAGAACTGGGGAGCTTTGATCAGGTCAAATAGTATAGTTTCACGATGCCCATCTTCGCACAGGAGGATAAGTTCAGTGGTGCACTCTGACACAGGACCGAAGCGATTTCGGTACCATCAACTGTGGTTACGGTTTCTGCAGTTGGCTTGGAGCACAGGACTAGGCCCATCTTTGCTGCAAGGTCTCGATCAATATAGTTCCCCACCACTCCGCTGTCGAGGTAGGCTTCCAACAAATGCATATTCGATGAATGTTGGTGTGGAATTAAAATCACTGATAGCGCAAAATGGGAGGTCTGAAGCTGGATTTCTTCGCTCGACAATTGGACCCCTACAATTGCCGGGCTCGGTCGTTTCCCGATTCCTCTTCGGAGTTTTCCTTGTCCGTGGCACCGACGGTTCGTCTGGGGGGCTTGACCGGGCATTCCTTTAAGAAATGGCCTGCTTTCCCACAATACAGGCACAATTGCATCTCCCTCCTTTTGTCCCGTTCGGCTTTGTTAACGGGGGCCTGACCCCTCCTATCTGCATGGGTTCACTGGTTCCGTCAGAGCCCTGCGGAGCGTGATTCTTGGGGTGTATGAATAGGGGGCGCGAGTCCGATTTTCTCCGGTCACTCTTCCTATCTTTTAGTCGACGATCCAACTGGACTACCAAACCAATGAACTCGGCACAATCCCGGGGTGGGTCCAACACTTGGGCTAAGACGTCCTTTAACTCCCCATGAAGACCCCGGTGGAATAATGTAGTCCGTTTATCCTCAGGCCAATCTGCCTCAACCACCAGTCGATTGAACGTCGCTATGTAGGTCAGCTGATCTTGGTTCCCTTGACGAAGAGACAAGAGTTCGTTATCTAGGGCCTGCCCATGGTGGCGTCGAGCAAAACGTTTATCCAGCTCCCACTGAAATCCATCAAAGTCTTGAAGCAGAGGGTCAGTTCGGCTAATAAATGGGACTAACCAGTCAGCTGCACTCCCGCTAAGGTAGGATTACACAAAAGCCACACGTGCCTGATCCGTAGGGAAGGCCCCAGGCCTGCACAGAAAGTGGAGGCGACATTGGTTCATGAAAGTGGCGTATCGCCGGGGATCTCCCGCAAACTGTTCCGGGGGAGCCAGTGGCACAGCCCCTGGGAGGTTAATCTGAACCGGATTGCTTACGGTAGCCGGGGTGGACTGACCAACTCCAGGCAATGGGGCTTGTCCTGCTTGTGACTGAAGAAGTTGCCTCCCGAGATCCTACGTCCTCTCCTTGGCAACAATCAACTCCCTTCGTAACGCGTTGGTTTCCTGCCGCGCAGAATGAACCTCTGCGCGCAACTGCCCCAACAACTGGGCTAACTGGTTTGTTTCCGAAGTTTCCATGGTAGATGCGCAGGTGGATGATTTAGTTAGGGCTTCGCGTTCTGTAACGCTCACCTTGTTGGTCCACGGGGGCGCCTCTCAAATAGCTGGAATGCTCTCGGGAACCCTTCGCCTGTCCTGGGACCTGGATAATCGAGGGACGACTCTGGAAGACAGGAGGGGGAGATAAGCTTTGGTCCTTTCCTTGAAACCCTCCTCCCCAGATTCCCTCACAGTTCCCCAGGGAATGTCTCTCACCTGGTTCTCTATAAAGGTGCGCTCTCCATCCTGCCGTGCTGGGCAGGGGCACGTCGAAAGGTGGCACCGTTCCACCGAGGTTCTTCACTGGCGAGGGCCGGAGTTCAGACCGGCTGCAACTCCTTCTTTCAGGTAAGTCTTTCTGGCAAAAGCAATGTCTTTTAGATGCAAGCAAGTCCTTAGTTGAATTTGCAATATTGTCTTTCTCACTTCTTATTGCAGGTGGCAAGCGCTGCGGTAGAAGTCGAAGCCCGGTTAAGACAGGTAAGAAGAACACCAAGGGGCGCTGGGAGCGTCCTAGCAAGTGGCTAACCTGTAATTTTGGTTTTGTTCTCTAGGTTGCGAGGACCTGGAGGAGGACGTTTCCCAAGAGTCCAACGAGATGAAGATGTCTTGAAGATGTTGGCCTACCGGGCGACCAGTGGAGCTGGTAAGGATGGCGATAAATCTTGCCTCGGATGATGTCGAACCTGATGAGTGCTGCAGAGCAGGTAAGGATGGCGATGGTTCTTGCCTTGGATAAGTTCAGAGCCGATGGAAGCTGCAGAGCAGGTAAGGATGGCGATGGTTCTGCCTTGGAAGAGTTCGAAACCGATGGATGCTACAGAGCAGGTGAGGGCAGGATCAGATGAGCGTCACGCTGCTAGGCAGAATAAAGCGAAGCGCGTGCCCTTGATCGGGCGTGGTTTAAATAGCAAGGCAGTATCCCAGGTGTCTTTGGGGCGGGGCTAGACCGCAGAATGCAGTTCTCCAGTATTCTGCATGGGGGCGGCCATGCTTGTCCTCTGTTCATAGAAACCCCATCCCAGCAAGCGTCTCCTATGCCAACAGTGCCAGGACTGGCTCCAAGGCATCCGAGGGGATCCGAATAAGGTCCTTAGGGCCCCGTGAGCCCTTGGTGGGGATAAGGTCGTGACAACTACTATTTATATTACCATTCGGTAACACGGTACAAGGAACTGAACTTTAAGTATATATACATCCATATTTCTAATATGCACCATTCATTGGCCCTCATTACGACCCTGGCGGAAAGGTGAAAACGATGGCGGAAATGCAATTCCGCCATCGAATAGCGCTCGTTGCGACTATGACCCGTCACCGGAAAGTACGAAGCCATTAGCGACACCGTAGTGAACGCCAACGCTAACTGCACCAAGCACGCGCGCGCGCGCCATGCCAAACCGCAAACACCACCATGGCGCAAGGGTACGCCAATTCCGACCCTAGCGGACATGTACCTAACGCCATCAGGCATGGCGTAATGTACCATTCCGCCATGGCGAGAAGTACGGCATCGCAAATCAACCGTAAACGGCCCCACTGAGTGCCTGTACACCGCTCCCTGTCCACAAAGTACAACTCCCCGTAGGTGCAATGAAGTCACAATGCAACCATTGAAATGTACAAGTCACCCCTGCATGGCAACGAACAAAAGAAACACAAGAGGGGCCAATGGGAGCTGCAGGGCACAGATGGCACGAATACAGAAGCCATCCCAATGGACATGACCACAGTCCCCCACCAAGAAACGCACGCAAACACAGGCACCTGTGACCAGCAATATTCCGAAAAACACATCATTCCACCAGTCCACCTGGCTGACCGGCATCTGTTACACAAAACCCAATCCCCCGCCCCTGAGCATGACAACATTCAAACAGTCATATTGGCAGCCCCCATCCCTGACCTCACTGGGCTTCGTAGGCAAACGCGCCCAGCACAGTACCACGCAACTAAACCCCGAAGCTGGAACCCAATGCAGATCTCCTCACAATACATCGCCCCCCAAATAGGCATATGCCACATCACTTGCAAAGGAAAAAGCTACACGGGCCAAATCAGAATAGAAATTTAATGCACATCAAAGTCACCAAGCCCATACAGCCATCAGGCCATGAACTACAAAACACCAATCACCATTGTGGGCTGCATCCGCATGAAATGACCAGCCACTACCTGTGTGTCGCCCTGTTCCCCCATGGCACACAGAGCCACATTCACGTACGAAAAGGCAACATGGAAGCGCACAGAACCGCAGGGCCGACCCAATGGGGAGGCACTAGTCCAGCTGAAAGGCCGAAATGTTGCTCCGAGCCACCAGTACTGCGTAAGGGCATGTGGGCCATTGGCGATCGTCCCATAAGATCGTAATGCTGCTCCACCGATTAACACGAAGCAGCAGGTGTCGGGAGTAAAATCCATCTGCAGGAGTGGCATACAGATGGCAGTGGCAAAAGGGGAGGAGATACCTGTCAACCAAAAGAAAAGAACAAGAACAGAATGGCCATCAGAACTGCATTCGAACAACTCACTTCAATGATCACACGAAATCCACAGCCATATGCATGCTAGCCCACTCAAAAGGATCATCACCACCCCAAAACCACTTGCGACTCATGACCATCTACATCGAGGTGCAAACACCATCACAAACGAGTGTACCTGTGCATGCGTCTGTCAAAACAGAATCCATCAGATGGGAATGTTAACGTGCATGGACACAAGTGCCTGAGGGCGCGTCGAGACAGGGAGGGCTCAACAAGGCCAGATAGACGATGGTCCCACTATGGCAGCCCTGCATCACATAGCGTAGGGGAGGCGGATAGATCCCAAGAAGCCCTGTACATGGCAAACTCTGTATCAAATCACCTGCCCATGCATCCATTCATCATTCCCTCATCCCGGGATCAAAACGCATGAATAATTACTCACATAACATTAGAAACATCCATTGAGTCTGTGCGTAATGCAGCCTGCTAAATCCACAGTGCCCCAGCCCGTAAATCCAGTGTTGTGAAGTAACATGAATTTCGGAACGGACGGCCTCATCGCCCACGTAGCTATTGCGCATCCCAAACTATTCATATCAATCATTGCTCCCTCGCCATGGGCCCTGTCTCAAGGACATAGTACAATAGAACGTTATATTTGCAGTCAGACCTGTGGGCATCTCCTCGCCGCTAGCTGGAAACCGAAAGCGCCGCCCTTCGAATTCCTCATTTGCAACATCACGTCGAAAAGGCATCTGTGGCCGTTTGGAATCACTAATTATTCCATCGAGTGCGGCTGTGTGTGAAAATGGCAACTGCCTTCACCCACAAATGGGACGCCCCGCCCGTCGTTGCAACTCGGTACAGTGATGCATGAGGGCCCGCCGTTACTCGAGTACTACGTTCCACTGACCCTTCACAAGTCCGTTCGCGACTGCACAGATAGTATGGGAAACAATGGGACCACAGCAGAATGAACATATCAACCAATCTTACACGGCCATCGGGTACAAATACATGATTGCAATAGCAAGATACCATTCCCCGATTTGCAGCGTTGTGCGCGGGACGTGCCCGGCCAAAGGGGAGAGCAGTTTGCACAGGTGGAATTAATCACCACAGGTGGAGGCCATACAGCCTGGAAACACATAAATTGCACAGCCAGTCTCCTCCCACAACCACAGCGAAATGCTACCGGCAGGACTCGCGATGTTGGCCCTGGGGGACCTGATAGCACTGCAAGTACTCCAACTCCAAGAAGAAGACGAACACCAACTACAACCGGCCGCACGGAGGAGACGCAGGAGGAGGAGGAGGCCAAGGCAGGGCCAGCAAGGGCCGCCAGCACAGCCACTACCACCACGCAGGCAGCCCGCAATCCCACGCCTCCGAGCACATCCGTTCAACCTCACTGATGAGCAGATCCACACCCTCTACCGTCTGGACCGGGACACCATAGCCGCCATTGTGGACATGACACAGGCTGACCTAGTCAGCATGATAGATAGCCCAACCGCCATCCCACCCCTACTGAAGGTGGTGTCTGTACTCCACTTCCTGGCCACAGGCACCTACCAGCACACAGTCGGACAGTTGCATGGCATTTCTCAGCCACTGTTCTCACGGACACTATTCCAAGTGCTCGATGCCCTCCTGCAGCACGCAGACGACTACATCTCTCTACCACGCTCGGAGCAGGAAATTACCAACACAAAAGTGGGATTCCATGCACTTGGCGGCATACCGGGTTGCATTGGTGCCATCGACTGCACCCATGTTGAATTGGTCGTCCCACATGCCATGGAGGCCCAGTACCGCAACCGAAAACAATTTCATTCCCTGAATGTACAAATGGTGTGTGACTCCAACAGGATCATTACGCATTGTTGTGCCCGATTCCCTGGATCAACCCATGATTCTATGGTCTTGAGGAACTCTACAATACCACGCTACATGGAGCGACACGCAGGGAACAGATCCTGGCTACTCGGTGAGTCTCATTACATGCATGATTATGTGGGGTATGTGAATTGGCAATGTACTGGCAGGAAGGGGGGGGGGGTGTGCGTACGTATCAATGGCATTCCACATCATACGTTTCTCGTCCACATACAGGTGATGCTGGATATCCACTGAAGAGATGGCTCCTCACACCAGTCCGGAACCCACGGGACCAGCATGAGGAGGACTACAACCATGCCCACTCACGTACCCGTGTAGTCATTGAGCAGGCATTCGGCCTACTGAAGGGCCGTTTCCGCTGCCTCAGCAGGTCTGGCGGGGCACTCCTGTACCGCCATGAGAAGGTTGCAAAGATGGTGATGGCATGTGTCATGCTCCACAACATGTGCGTACGTAGAAATGTGCCCATGCCCCCTGACGCAGAACTGCAAGCACCTGATGATGGTCATGATGAGGGTGGGGATGTGGCAGCACCTCATGGAGTCTGCGAGGCACCGGAGGCCCGTGACATTCGTCAGCTTCTCATTGATGTATGCTTCTAGCACTCACGCCTGGTGGCTGATACATGGACACGGGACTCGTGGCACTGTGTGTGTCTGGGACATGCACAATATGGACTGTACGCCTATGATGGCCTAGTACACAAAGATCAATGTCCACACATCTCATTGGTTGATCGTGCACTGTTTATGGCATATGTGATATCATGTTGAACACCCTATCGACCCGCCACCCAAGTGAGCCCAACACACCCCCTCCACCCTCCTACCTCCCCCCCGAACACCAGTGTCCAAAGATGCTCATTGTAAGTGGGCAGTCGCTATTGCAAGCCCCCTCTGCGGGTATCAGGGGCACCCCTGCCTGTGGAGCGCAGGTTCCTTCCAGATCTACGTTGGGGGCTGCCCTGGACGGAACTTGCAACGGATGATGTGTCTGCCTGCTCACGTCCATGCATGTCCCTAAGGGTTTGCGAGAGCTCAGTGAGCACACGGCGCACTGCGGCAAGTTCGGCACATACGTCTTTGGACGTCGCATGCAGTTCCCCCCTCAGGCTCTCGGTGCTTCTCTCAATTTGTGCCCTTACCGTCTCTGTGCCTCTCTCCATTTCTGCCCTAAGTGTCTCAGTTGATGTTTCTATGTCTGCCTTAGTGCCCCCACATTCATCGGCATGGTCCTTGAGGAGTGTGGCCAGTTGCTGCTGTTGTTCGATCAACTGGTCGAGGGACTGTTGCCTCTGCTGGGCCATGGCCATTTGCGGGGGTGTCGCAGAGGGGCTGTTGTCCTCATGTTGCCTTGCCACAGGGCTTGTGGGGGATGGCCAGTCGTCGTCTTGTGGGTGCCCCTGCGTGGTATCCTCATGTTGTACGGGATGGGACAGACAGGGGGATTGGGACAGGTCATGGATGGATCTGACTTCGGCATCCCCGTTTTCTGTGTCCGAGCATGCTGCCATCAATGAGGTGTCGCCTATGGTGCTGCTGCCACCTTTGGCAGTGCCTTCTGTGGCATCCATTGGGGGGACCTGTGGTGGTGGTGTTGTGGGCATGCTGGCTGCTGGGGTGCCTGTTGATGTTCCCTCCTCTGTGCTGCCACCTGATTTGTGCTGCTGCCGTGTCTTGATGCGTGCAGCTGAGGTGGAGGGTCTTTGGCCGTTGGTCTTGGCCCTCTTTGCAGGTGTGCTGGTAGGGGTGTCCTGTAGCTCGTCGTTTGGATCGGACCCTGTGGTGGAGTGAAGGAGGGCGAGGGTTATTGATGGGTCTGTGGGAATTGGAATGGCATTGTATCACATGCATTGGGGTGGTACCTGAGGGTGATTTGGGTCGGGGCCTTGGAGGTGCTTTGATTTGTGTGTGGAGTGAGGGTGCAGTTGTTTGGCAGCCTGCAGTTAGGGTGTGCCTGCTGCACGTGTAGTGCGTGTTTTAGGGTTTTTTAATTATTTATGTATTTATTGTGGGTTTTAACGTGCGCTATCAGGCCGATGTGTGTGGACGTTCTCCTGGACATGTGTTTCTGTTGCACTATGTGGACGCATGGTACTTCACATGGATGGACTGTGTGGATTTGGCATTGTTTTATCTGGTCCACCTACCTGATTCTTCGGATGTCTGCACTCCTTTCTCCATCCCTCCGACTCCCTCTATGCTCTCCATTCCGATGGTGGAGGCACAGATTTCTTCCCAGGGGGTCAACTTGATGGGTGATTCAGGACCTCCCCCGGTGGCTGTGGCGATGTTGCGGTTGGCAGAGAGTATGCTGCGGACGCGTATCCGCAGGTCGTCCCATCGCTTGCGGCATTGCTGTGGGGTGCGGGGTGCGGTCCCCACCGCACTTACCCGCTGTGCCACCAGAGCCCATATGGCCTTCTTGTTTGCAAGTGCCGTCCTGGTCATTTGCGTGGAGAAGACGACGGCAGCATTCTCCTGGAGGGTCTCTGTTAGCACGGTGAGTTCCTCACGGGAGAAGTGGACCTGCCGCTTGCGGTCGCACGCTTTCTTCGCTGCTTTTCCCATTTTTCTTGGTTTCGCTAGGGTGGTTGACGGGTTGGGGTGTGTTTCAGGGTGGTGATTTTAGTGGTTGTGTGGTTTTAGTGTTTTTATAGGTGTACGCCGGGATGTTTCCCGTTCCGGGCCCATGTTTTAGCTTCCGTTTCCGTATATTTCCGGTCACCGTACTTTCCGGTAGGCGCACACTGCGGTGACCGCTGAGAGGGGTGGCGGTATTGCACCTAGGGCGCCGTACGGCGGCGGTGTGGGCCGTTTTGGGGTCATTTCCGCCATCGCGGACTTTGCACTTCCGCCGTGGCGTGGTGCTCGTGACCGATGGGTCGGAATGGGCCGCACTTTGCTCCTTCGTGCAATGGCGGAAACGCTATTTACGCTGTGGCGCTCCGGTCAGTCGATTTCCGCAAGGGTCGTAATGAGGGCCATTGTCTTTCTGCTGCAAAATATCCCTCTGGAGTCTTCACAAACAGTGCCATGCATACTTGAGTGTCGGTAACCAGCTCACATGACATTGTTGCACATTGTCTGTAAATCTGCACTCTTCATGCATTACCTCCAGTGCATCTCTGTCCACTATTGAGGTGTCGTCCATGTGTCACCCCATCCCATCCCCTTCTTTCTGCATAATCTTTGTTGGCCACATGGTCATGACGTTATGATTTGCCACCTATTCTCACCCAACCTGTGTCTCCTGAGATCCACCAGCTCTGCAGCACTGGCTGAGATCACTTCCAAGGGAACAGGGTGGACACTTGGGACAGAAGAAACAAGGCTGTCACTGAAAGGCCATCAAGCATGGCCATATGGCAGAGGTGTAGCTCAGGGGTAATGGGGGGCATCTATAGCCCTGGGTCTCTTGGGTTTAGCCCCTGATAGAAGCTCTCTCTCTCTCTCTCTCTCTCTCTCTCTCTCCCACTTTCTCTCTCTTTCTCTCTCTCTCCCTATCTCTCTCTCTCTCTCTCTCCCTCTCACGCTCTCTCACCCAATCTCTTTCTCTCTCTCTCTCTCTCTCTCTCCCTATCTCTTTCTCTTTGTCTCTCTCTCTCCCTCTCTCCCACTTTCTCTCTCTTTCTCTCTCCCTCTCACCCTATCTCTTTCTTTCTCTCGTCCTCTTTCTCTTACTCTCTCTCATCTCTTTCTCTCCCTCTCTCTCGCTCGCTCCCTCTCACCCTATCTTTCTCTCACTTTCTCTCTCATGCTCTCCCTCGCTCCCTCACACTCTATCTCTTTCTCTCCCTCTCTCTTGCTTTCTCCCTCTTCCTCTCACCCTATCCCATTCTCTCTCTCTCCCTCACCCTTCCTCGCACCTTAACTCTCTCTCTCTCTCTCTCTCTCTCTCTAGCTCGCTCACTCTCCCTCTCTCCCTATCCCTCTCTCTTTATCTCTCTCTCCCTCTCACACTCTCTCACCCAATCTCTTTCTCGATCTCTCTCTCTCTCTCCCACTCTTTCTTTTTCTGCCTCGTTCTTTCTCAAGCAGATACATTGTACACATTGAACACTGAGCATCAAGGACTGACTGGAGAAGTGGAGTGTGTCTGCCTGAGAAATTCCCTTACTTACCCGAGTGCCTTGCTAGGGTTCCTGGGAGGCATGGACCTTAAAGTTCAGAGGAACGGCCGAACAGGGATATGAACCCCCCGCCCCCTTTTCCCCTTGGAATGCAAGGAGCAGCAGAGTGAAGTCTGATGCTATGTACTAACTTTCACAGTTGCTGCACCCAGTGGGGCCTCCTTGGCCAAAGAACTGCATTCATCTGATGGTCAGGGCTGGAGCCTAGTCCCTGATCATTTACCCCATCAAATCTGCCCGTGTGGCTGAGATAAGCTGCTAGACTCTAGTGGTCTGAGCTAATTGCCCCTCGATGCATGAGTGGAGGGCTGCCAGAGGACAGATATAGCGTTTAGATCTGCCACCTGGAGTTACAAATACAAATGCACCCAATACAGTTATAATCCTTTTCAATGCTGATGTCCTATCGGGTTTGGGGTTGAGTGTGACATTTAAATGACCTCATTTAATAAATGGCTCTTTAATACTTGTTAATTCGAGGACTTGCCTCTCCCAGCATTTTTGAATCCTTCCGATCGGGGACATAAATTGATCCAGGTGAAAATGCTTCTCTCTCAATGCCGCCTTGAAAAATCAGTCCCTGCAATGGTCATCAGATTGTGTGGAGAATATGTGTACTGCGGTAACACAATGTAAAATAACAAGACTTAAAGAAGACGGTGTGTGGTGCGTATACCTCTGTCTTGCAATGATGTTTGATGGCTGTAGGTTAGATCAGTCCATTGAAGAATTGCTAGCTCTAGTGTCAGCTGTCTAGTGCGTGGGTCAACGTGCTTGCGTTCTGTTTGATAGTCAGGCCCGTTCAGTTAAGTGTTCTGTGGAAAGCGTTTGTTGTAGCTCCTGCATGGTGTGTCATTCTGTGGAAAGCGCTTGTTGTAGCTCCTGCATGGTGTGTCATTCTGTGGAAAGCGCTTGTTGTAGCTCCTCCATGGTGTGTCATCCTGTGGAAAGCGCTTGTTGTAGCTCCTGTATGGTGTGTCATTCTGTGGAAAGCGCTTGTTGTAGCTCCTGCATGGTGTGTCATTCTGTGGAAAGCGCTTGTTGTAGCTCCTCCATGGTGTGTCATCCTGTGGAAAGCGCTTGTTGTAGCTCCTGTATGGTGTGTCATTCTGTGGAAAGCGCTTGTTGTAGCTCCTGCATGGTGTGTCATTCTGTGGAAAGCGCTTGTTGTAGCTCCTCCATGGTGTGTCATCCTGTGGAAAGCGCTTGTTGTAGCTCCTGTATGGTGTGTCATTCTGTGGAAAGCGCTTGTTGTAGCTCCTGCATGGTGTGTCATTCTGTGGAAAGCGCTTGTTGTAGCTCCTGTATGCTGTGTCATTCTGTGGAAAGCGCTTATTGTAGCTACTGCATGGTGTGTCATTCTGTGGAAAGCGCTTGTTGTAGCTCCTGTATGGCGTGTCATTCTATGGAAAGCTCTTGTTGTAGCTCCTGTATGGTGTGTCATTCTGTGGAAAGCGCTTGTTGTAGCTCCTGTATGGTGTGTCATTCTGTGGAAAGCTCTTGTTGTAGCTCCTGCGTGGTGTGTCCTTTTGTGGAAAGTGCTTGTTGAAGCTCCTGCAAGGCGTGTCATCCTGTGGAAAGCGCTTGTTGTAGCTCCTGCATGGTGTGTCATTCTGTGGAAAGCGCTTGTTGTAGCTCCTGCATGGTGTGTCCTTTTGTGGAAAGTGCTTGTTGTAGCTCCTGCATGGTGTGTCATTCTGTGGAAAGCGCTTGTTGTAGCTCCTGCAGGGCGTGTCATCCTGTGGAAAGCGCTTGTTGTAGCTCCTGCATGGTGTGTCCTTTTGTGGAAAGCACTTGTTGTAGCTCCTGTATGGTGTGTCATTCTGTGGTAGGCGCTTGTTGTAGCTCCTGCATGGTGTGTCCTTTTGTGGAAAGCGCTTGTTGTAGCTCCTGCATGGTGTGTCCTTTTGTGGAAAGCACTTGTTGAAGCTCCTGCATGGTGTGTCATTCTGTGGAAAGCGCTTGTTGTAGCTCCTGTATGGTGTGTCATTCTGTGGAAAGCACTTGTTGTAGCTCCTGTATGCTGTGTCATTCTGTGGAAAGCGCTTATTGTAGCTACTGCATGGTGTGTCATTCTGTGGAAAGCGCTTGTTGTAGCTCCTGTATGGTGTGTCATTCTATGGAAAGCTCTTGTTGTAGCTCCTGTATGGTGTGTCATTCTGTGGAAAGCGCTTGTTGTAGCTCCTGTATGGTGTGTCATTCTGTGGAAAGCTCTTGTTGTAGCTCCTGCGTGGTGTGTCCTTTTGTGGAAAGTGCTTGTTGAAGCTCCTGCAAGGCGTGTCATCCTGTGGAAAGCGCTTGTTGTAGCTCCTGCATGGTGTGTCATTCTGTGGAAAGCGCTTGTTGTAGCTCCTGCATGGTGTGTCCTTTTGTGGAAAGTGCTTGTTGTAGCTCCTGCATGGTGTGTCATTCTGTGGAAAGCGCTTTTTGTAGCTCCTGTAGGGCGTGTCATCCTGTGGAAAGCGCTTGTTGTAGCTCCTGCATGGTGTGTCCTTTTGTGGAAAGCACTTGTTGTAGCTCCTGTATGGTGTGTCATTCTGTGGTAGGCGCTTGTTGTAGCTCCTGCATGGTGTGTCCTTTTGTGGAAAGCGCTTGTTGTAGCTCCTGCATGGTGTGTCCTTTTGTGGAAAGCACTTGTTGAAGCTCCTGCATGGTGTGTCATTCTGTGGAAAGCGCTTGTTGTAGCTCCTGTATGGTGTGTCATTCTGTGGAAAGCGCTTGTTGTGGCTCCTGTATGGTGTGTCATTCTGTGGAAGGCGCGTGTTGTAGCTCCTGTATGCTGTGTCATTCTGTGGAAAGCACTTGTTGTAGCTCCTGCATGGCGTGTCCTTTTGTGGAAAGCGCTTGTAGTAGCTCCTGCATGGTGTGTCATTCTGTGGAAAGCACTTGTTGTAGCTCCTGTATGGTGTGTCATTCTGTGGAAAGCGTTTGTTGTAGCTCCTGTATGGTGTGTCATTCTGTGGAAAGCACTTGTTGTAGCTCCTGTATGCTGTGTCATTCTGTGGAAAGCGCCTGTTGTAGCTCCTGCATGGTATGTCATTCTGTGGAAAGCGCTTGTTGTAGCTCCTGTATGGTGTGTCTTTCTGTGGAAAGCTCTTGTTGTAGCTCCTGTATGGTGTGTCATTCTGTGGAAAGTGCTTGTAGTAGCTCCTGTATGCTCTGTCATTCTGTGGAAAGCACGTATTGTAGCTCCTTCATGGCGTGTCCTTTTGTGGAAAGCGCTTGTTGTAGCTCCTGCATGGTGTGTCATTCTGTGGAAAGCACTTGTTGTAGCTCCTGTATGGTGTGTCATTCTGTGGAAAGCGCTTGTTGTAGCTCCTGTATGCTGTGTCATTCTGTGGAAAGCACTTGTTGTAGCTCATGCATGGTGTGTTATTCTGTGGAAAGCGCTTGTTGTAGCTCCTGCATGGTGTGTCCGTTTGTGGAAAGCACTTGTTGTAGCTCCTGCTTGGTGTGTCATTCTGTGGAAAGCACGTGTTGTAGCTCCTGCATGGCGTGTCATTCTGTGGAAAGTGCTTGTGGCTCCTGCATGGTGTGTGCTTTTGTGGAAAGCGCTTGTTGTAGCTCCTGCATGGTGTGTCATTCTGTGGAAAGCACTTGTTGTAGCTCATGCATGGTGTGTTATTCTGTGGAAAGCGCTTGTTGTAGCTCCTGCTTGGTGTGTCATTTTGTGGAAAGCGCTTGTTGTAGCTCCTGCATGGTGTGTCATTCTGTGGAAAGCGCTTGTTGTAGCTCCTGCATGGTGTGTCATTCTGTGGAAAGCGCTTGTTGTAGCTCCTGTATGGTGTGTCATTCTGTGGAAAGCGCTTGTTGTAGCTCCTGCATGGTGTGGAAAGCGGTTGATGTAGCTCATGCATGGTGTGTTATTCTGTGGAAAGCGCTTGTTGTAGCTCCAGTATGGTGTGTCATTCCGTGGAAAGCGCTTGTTGTAGCTCCTGTATGGTGTGGCATTCTGTGGAAAGTGCTTGTTGTAGCTACTGTATGGTGTGTCATTCTGTGGAAAACGCTTGTTGTAGCTCCTGTATGGTGTGTCATTCTGTGGAAAGCGCTTGTTGTAGCTCCTGTATGGTGTGTCATTCTGTGGAAAGTGCTTGTTGTAGCTACTGTATGGTGTGTCATTCTGTGGAAAGTGCTTGTTGTAGCTCCTGCATGGTGTGTCATTCTGTGGAAAGTGCTTGTTGTAGCTACTGTATGGTGTGTCATTCTGTGGAAAACGCTTGTTGTAGCTCCTGTATGGTGTGTCATTCTGTGGAAAGCGCTTGTTGTAGCTCCTGCATGGTGTGTCCTTTTGTGGAAAGCGCTTGTTGAAGCTCCTGCATGGTGTGTCATTCTGTGGAAAGCGCTTGTTGTAGCTCCTGTACGGAGTGTCATTCTGTGGAAAGCGCTTGTTTTTGCTCCTGTATGGTGTGTCATTCTGTGGAAGGCGCTTGTTGTAGCTCCTGTATGCTGTGTCATTCTGTGGAAAGCACTTGTTGTAGCTCCTGCATGGCGTGTCCTTTTGTGGAAAGCGCTTGTTGTAGCTCCTGCATGGCGTGTCATTCTGTGGAAAGCACTTGTTGTAGCTCCTGTATGGTGTGTCATTCTGTGGAAAGCGCTTGTTGTAGCTCCTGCATGTCGTGTCCTTTTGTGGAAAGCGCTTGTTGTAGCTCCTGCATGGCGTATCATTCTGTGGAAAGCACTTGTTGTAGCTCCTGTATGCTGTGTCATTCTGTGGAAAGCGCCTATTGTAGCTACTGCATGGTGTGTCATTCTGTGGAAAGCGCTTGTTGTAGCTCCTGTATGGTGTGTCATTCTATGGAAAGCTCTTGTTGTAGCTCCTGTATGGTGTGTCATTCTGTGGAAAGCGCTTGTTGTAGCTCCTGTATGGTGTGTCATTCTGTGGAAAGCTCTTGTTGTAGCTCCTGCGTGGTGTGTCCTTTTGTGGAAAGTGCTTGTTGAAGCTCCTGCAAGGCGTGTCATCCTGTGGAAAGCGCTTGTTGTAGCTCCTGCATGGTGTGTCATTCTGTGGAAAGCGCTTGTTGTAGCTCCTGCATGGTGTGTCCTTTTGTGGAAAGTACTTGTTGTAGCTCCTGCATGGTGTGTCATTCTGTCGAAAGCGCTTGTTGTAGCTCCTGCAGGGCGTGTCATCCTGTGGAAAGCGCTTGTTGTAGCTCCTGCATGGTGTGTCATTCTGTGGAAAGCGCTTGTTGTAGCTCCTGCATGGTGTGTCCTTTTGTGGAAAGCACTTGTTGTAGCTCCTGTATGGTGTGTAATTCTGTGGTAGGCGCTTGTTGTAGCTCCTGCATGGTGTGTCCTTTTGTGGAAAGCGCTTGTTGTAGCTCCTGCATGGTGTGTCCTTTTGTGGAAAGCACTTGTTGAAGCTCCTGCATGGTGTGTCATTCTGTGGAAAGCGCTTGTTGTAGCTCCTGTATGGTGTGTCATTCTGTGGAAAGCGCTTGTTGTAGCTCCTGTATGGTGTGTCATTCTGTGGAAGTCGCGTGTTGTAGCTCCTGTATGCTGTGTCATTCTGTGGAAAGCACTTGTTGTAGCTCCTGCATGGCGTGTCCTTTTGTGGAAAGCGCTTGTAGTAGCTCCTGCATGGTGTGTCATTCTGTGGAAAGCACTTGTTGTAGCTCCTGTATGGTGTGTCATTCTGTGGAAAGCGTTTGTTGTAGCTCCTGTATGGTGTGTCATTCTGTGGAAAGCACTTGTTGTAGCTCCTGTATGCTGTGTCATTCTGTGGAAAGCGCTTGTTGTAGCTCCTGCATGGTATGTCATTCTGTGGAAAGCGCTTGTTGTAGCCCCTGTATGGTGTGTCTTTCTGTGGAAAGCTCTTGTTGTAGCTCCTGTATGGTGTGTCATTCTGTGGAAAGTGCTTGTAGTAGCTCCTGTATGCTCTGTCATTCTGTGGAAAGCACGTATTGTAGCTCCTTCATGGCGTGTCCTTTTGTGGAAAGCGCTTGTTGTAGCTCCTGCATGGTGTGTCATTCTGTGGAAAGCACTTGTTGTAGCTCCTGTATGGTGTGTCATTCTGTGGAAAGCGCTTGTTGTAGCTCCTGTATGCTGTGTCATTCTGTGGAAAGCACTTGTTGTAGCTCATGCATGGTGTGTTATTCTGTGGAAAGCGCTTGTTGTAGCTCCTGCATGGTGTGTCCGTTTGTGGAAAGCACTTGTTGTAGCTCCTGCTTGGTGTGTCATTCTGTGGAAAGCACGTGTTGTAGCTCCTGCATGGCGTGTCATTCTGTGGAAAGTGCTTGTGGCTCCTGCATGGTGTGTGCTTTTGTGGAAAGCGCTTGTTGTAGCTCCTGCATGGTGTGTCATTCTGTGGAAAGCACTTGTTGTAGCTCATGCATGGTGTGTTATTCTGTGGAAAGCGCTTGTTGTAGCTCCTGCTTGGTGTGTCATTTTGTGGAAAGCGCTTGTTGTAGCTCCTGCATGGTGTGTCATTCTGTGGAAAGCGCTTGTTGTAGCTCCTGCATGGTGTGTCATTCTGTGGAAAGCGCTTGTTGTAGCTCCTGTATGGTGTGTCATTCTGTGGAAAGCGCTTGTTGTAGCTCCTGCATGGTGTGGAAAGCGGTTGATGTAGCTCATGCATGGTGTGTTATTCTGTGGAAAGCGCTTGTTGTAGCTCCAGTATGGTCTGTCATTCCGTGGAAAGCGCTTGTTGTAGCTCCTGTATGGTGTGGCATTCTGTGGAAAGCGCTTGTTGTAGCTCCT
Organism: Ambystoma mexicanum; assembly: GCF_040938575.1. NCBI lineage: Eukaryota > Metazoa > Chordata > Amphibia > Caudata > Ambystomatidae > Ambystoma > Ambystoma mexicanum. Next base: position 58,280,166 of record NC_090939.1, read on the forward strand.
GTATTGTGTGTCCTTTTGTGGAAAGCACTTGTTGAAGCTCCTGCATGGTGTGTCATTCTGTGGAAAGCACTTGTTGTAGCTCCTGCATGGTGTGTCCTTTTGTGGAAAGTGCTTGTTGTAGCTCCTGTGTGGTGTGGCATTCTGTGGAAAGCGCTTGTTGTAGCTCCTGTATGGTGTGTCCTTTTGTGGAAAGCGCTTGTTGTAGCTGCTGTATGGTGTGTCATTCTGTGGAAAGCGCTCGTTGTAGCTCCTGCATGGTTTGTCATCCAGTGGAAAGCGCTTGTTGTAGCTCCTGCTTGGTGTGTCATTATGTGGAAGGCGCTTGTTGTAGCTCCTGCATGGTGTGTCCTGTTGTGGAAAGTGCTTGTTGTAGCTCCTGCAGGGCGTGTCATCCTGTGGAAAGCGCTTGTTGTAGCTCCTGTATGGTGTGTCATCCTGTGGAAAGCGCTTGTTGTAGCTCCTGCGTGGTGTGTCCTTTTGTGGAAAGCACTTGTTGTAGCTGCTGTATGGTGTGTCATCCTCTGGAAAGCGCTTGTTGTAGCTCCTGCATGGTGTGCCCTTTTGTGGAAAGTGCTTGTTGTAGCTCCTGCATGGTGTGTCCTTTTCTGGAAAGCGCTTGTTGTAGCTCTTGTATGGTGTGTCATTTTGTGGAAAGCGCTTGTTGTAGCTCCTGCATGGCGTGTACTTTTGTGGAAAGCGCTTGTTGTAGCTCCTGCATGGTGTGTCATTCTGTGGAAATTACTTGTTGTAGCTCCTGCATGGTGTGTCATTCTGTAGAAAGCGCTTGTTGTAGCTCCTGTATGGTGTGTCATTCTGTGAAAAGCACTTGTTGTAGCTCTGGTATGGTGTGTCCTTCTATGGAAAGCGCTTGTTGTAGCTCCTGTATGCTGTGTCATTCTGTGGAAAGCATTTGTTGTAGCTTCTGCATGGTGTGTCATTCTGTGGAAAGCGCTTGTTGTAGCTCTGGTATGGTGTGTCATTCTGTGGAAAGCACTTGTTGTAGCTCCTGTATGGTGTGTCATTCTGTGGAAAGCGCTTGTTGTAGCTCCTGTATGGTGTGTCCTTCTATGGAAAGCGCTTGTTGTAGCTCCTGTATGCTGTGTCATTCTGTGGAAAGTGCTTGTTGTAGCTCCTGCATGGTGTGTCATTCTGTAGAAAGCGCTTGTTGTAGCTCCTGTATGGTGTGTCATTCTGTGGAAAGCGCTTGTTGTAGCTCTGGTATGGTGTGTCCTTCTATGGAAAGCGCTTGTTGTAGCTCCTGTATGCTGTGTCATTCTGTGGAAAGCGCTTGTTGTAGCTCCTGCATGGTGTGTCATTCTGTGGAAAGCGCTTGTTGTAGCTCTGGTATGGTGTGTCATTCTGTGGAAAGCACTTGTTGTAGCTCCTGCATGGTGTGTCATCCTGTGGAAAGCGCTTGGTGTAGCTCCTGCTTGGTGTGTCATTCTGTGGAAGGCGCTTGTTGTAGCTCCTGCATGGTGTGTCCTTTTTTGGAAAGTGCTTGTTGTAGGTCCTGCAGGGCATGTCATCCTGTGGAAAGCGCTTGTTGTAGCTCCTGCATGGTGTGTCATTCTGTGGAAAGCACTTGTTGTAGCTCCTGTAGTGTGTGTCATCCTGTGGAAAGCATGTGTTGTAGCTCCTGCATGGTGTATCATTCTGTGTAAAGTACTTGTTGTGGCTCCTGCTTGGTGTGTGCTTTTGTGGAAAACGCTTGTTGTAGCTCCTGCATGGTGTGTCATTCTGTGGAAAGTACTTGTTGTAGCTCCTGTATGGTGTGTCATTCTGTGGAAAGCACTTGTTGTAGCTCCTGCATGGTGTGTCATTCTGTGGAAAGCACTTGTTGTAGCTCCTGTATGGTGTGTCATTCTGTGGAAAGCACTTGTTGTAGCTCATGCATGGTGTGTCATTCTGTGGAAAGCGCTTGTTGTAGCTCCTGCTTGGTGTGTCATTTTGTGGAAAGCGCTTGTTGTAGCTCCTGCATGGTGTGTCATTCTGTGCAAAGCGCTTGTTGTAGCTCCTGCATGGTGTGTCATTCTGTGGAAAGCGCTTGTTGTAGCTCCTGTATGGTGTGTCATTCTGTGGAAAGCGCTTGTTGTAGCTCCTGCATGGTGTGTCATTCTGTGGAAAGCGCTTGATGTAGCTCATGCATGGTGTGTTATTCTGTGGAAAGCGCTTGTTGTAGCTCCTGCATGGTGTGTCATTCCGTGGAAAGCGCTTGTTGTAGCTCCTGTATGGTGTGGCATTCTGTGGAAAGCACTTGTTGTAGCTCCTGCATGGTGTGTCCTTTTGTGGAAAGCACTTGTTGAAGCTCCTGCATGGTGTGTCATTCTGTGGAAAGCACTTGTTGTAGCTCCTGCATGGTGTGTGCTTTTGTGGAAAGTGCTTGTTGTAGCTCCTCTATGGTGTGGCATTCTGTGGAAAGTGCTTGTTGTAGCTCCTGTATGGTGTGTCCTTTTGTGGAAAGCGCTTGTTGTAGCTGCTGTATGGTGTGTCATTCTGTGGAAAGCGCTTGTTGTAGCTCCTGCATGGTGTGTCATTCTGTGGAAAGCGCTTGTTGTAGCTCTGGTATCGTGTGTCATTCTGTGGAAAGCACTTGTTTTAGCTCCTGCATGGTGTGTCATCCTGTGGAAAGCGCTTGTTGTAGCTCCTGCTTGGTGTGTCATTCTGTGGAAGGCGCTTGTTGTAGTTCCTGCATGGTGTTTACTTTTGTGGAAAGTGCTTGTTGTAGCTCCTGCAGGGCGTGTCATCCTGTGGAAAGCGCTTGTTGTAGCTCCTGCATGGTGTGTCATTCTGTGGAAAGCACTTGTTGTAGCTCCTGTATGGTGTGTCATCCTCTGGAAAGCGCTTGTTGTAGCTCCTGCGTGGTGTGTCCTTTTGTGGAAAGCACTTGTTGTATCTCCTGTATGGTGTGTCATCCTGTGGAAAGTGCTTGTTGTAGCTCCTGGGTGGTGTGTCCTTTTGTGGAAAGTGCTTGTTGTCGCTCCTGCATGGTGTGTCCTTTTCTGGAAAGCGCTTGTTATAGCTCCTGTATGGTGTGTCATTCTGTGGAAAGCGCTTGTTGTAGCTCCTGCATGGCGTGTCCTTCTATGGAAAGCGCTTGTTGTAGCTCCTGCATGGCGTGTACTTTTGTGGAAAGCATTTGTTGTAGCTCCTGCATGGTGTGTCATTCTGTGGAAATTTCTTGTTGTATCTCCTGTATGGTGTGTCATTCTTTGGAAAGCGCTTGTTGTAGCTCCTGTATGGTGTGTCCTTCTATGGAAAGCGCTTGTTGTAGCTCCTGTATGCTGTGTCATTCTGTGGAAAGCGCTTGTTGTAGCTCTTGCATGGTGTGTCATTCTGTGGAAAGCGCTTGTTGTAGCTCCTGTATGGTGTGTCATTCTGTGGAAAGCCCTTGTTGTAGCTCTGGTATGGTGTGTCCTTCTATGGAAAGCGCTTGTTGTAGCTCCTGTATGGTGTGTCCTTCTATGGAAAGCGCTTGTTGTAGCTCCTGTATGCTGTGTCATTCTGTGGAAAGCGCTTGTTGTAGCTCCTGCATGGTGTGTTATTCTGTGGAATGCGCTTGTTGTAGCTCTGGTATGGTGTGTCATTCTGTGGAAATCACTTGTTGTAGCTCCTGCATGGTGTGTCATCCTGTGGAAAGCGCTTGTTGTAGCTCCTGCTTTGTGTGTCATTCTGTGGAAGGCGCTTGTTGTAGCTCCTGCATGGTGTGTCCTTTTGTGGAAAGTGCTTGTTGTAGGTCCTGCAGGGCATGTCATCCTGTGGAAAGCGCTTGTTGTAGCTCCTGCATGGTGTGTCATTCTGTGGAAAGCACTTGTAGCTCCTGTATGGTGTGCCATCTTGTGGAAAGCGCTTGTTGTGGCTCCTGCGTGGTGTGTCCTTTTGTGGAAAGCATTTGTTGTAGCTCCTGTATGGTGTGTCATCCTGTGGAAAGCGCTTGTTGTAGCTCCTGCGTGGTGTGTCCTTTTGTGGAAAGTGCTTGTTGTAGCTCCTGCATGGTGTGTCCTTTTCTGGAAAGCGCTTGTTGTAGCTCCTGTATGCTGTGTCATTCTGTGGAAAGCGCTTGTTGTAGCTTCTGCATGGCGTGTCCTTCTATGGAAAGCGCTTATTGTAGCTCCTGCATGGCGTGTCCTTTTGTGGAAAGTGCTTGTTGTAGCTCCGGCATGGTGTGTCATTCTGTGGAAATTACTTGTTGTAGCTCCTGTATGCTGTGTCATTCTGTGGAAAGCGCTTGTTGTAGCTGCTGTATGGTGTGTCATTCTGTGGAAAGCGCTTGTTGTAGCTCCTGTATGGTGTGTCCTTCTGTGGAAAGTGCTTGTTGTAGCTCCTGTATGCTGTGTCATTCTGTGGAAAGCGCTTGTTGTAGCTCCTGCATGGTGTGTCATTCTGTTGAAAGCGCTTGTTGTAGCTCTTGTATGGTGTGTCATTCTGTGGAAAGCGCTTGTTATAGCTCTGGTATAGTGTGCCCTTCTATGGAAAGCGCTTGTTGTAGCTCCTGTATGGTGTGTCCTTTTATGGAAAGTGCTTGTTGTAGCTCCTGTATGCTGTGTCATTCTGTGGAAAGCGCTTGTTGTAGCTCCTGCATGGTGTGTCATTCTGTTGAAAGCGCTTGTTGTAGCTCCTGCATGGTGTGTCATTCTGTGGAAAGCGCTTGTTGTAGCTCTGGTATGGTGTGTCCTTCTATGGAAAGCACTTGTTGTAGCTTCTGTATGGTGTGTCCTTTTATGGAAAGCGCTTGTTGTAGTTCCTGTATGCTGTGTCATTCTGTGGAAAGCGCTTGTTGTAGCTCCTGCATGGTGTGTCATTCTGTTGAAAGCGCTTGTTGTAGCTCCTGTATGTTGTGTCATTCTGTGGAAAGCGCTTGTTGTAGCTCTGGTATGGTGTGTCATTCTGTGGAAAGCACTTGTTGTAGCTCCTGCATGGCGTGTCATCCTGTGGAAAGTGCTTGTTGTATCTCCTGCGTGGTGTGTCCTTTTCTGGAAAGCGCTTGTTGTAGCTCCTGTATGCTGTGCATTCTGTGGAAAGCGCTTGTTGTATTTCCTGCATGGCGTTTCCTTCTATGGAAAGCGCTTGTTGTAGCTCCTGCATGCTGTGCATTCTGTGGAAAGCGCTTGTTGTATCTCCTGCATGGCGTTTCCTTCTATGGAAAGCGCTTGTTGTAGCTCCTGCATGGCGTGTCCTTTTGTGGAAAGTGCTTGTTGTAGCTCCGGCATGGTGTGTCATTCTGTGGAAATTACTTGTTGTAGCTCCTGTATGGTGTGTCATTCTGTGGAACGCGCTTGTTGTAGCTGCTGTATGGTGTGTCATTCTGTGGAACGCGCTTGTTGTAGCTGCTGTATGGTGTGTCATTCTGGGGAAAGCGCTTGTTGTAGCTCTGGTATGGTGTGTCCTTCTATGGAAAGCACTTGTTGTAGCTCCTGTATGGTGTGTCCTTTTATGGAAAGCGCTTGTTGTAGTTCCTGTATGCTGTGTCATTCTGTGGAAAGCGCTTGTTGTAGCTCCTGCATGGTGTGTCATTCTGTTGAAAGTGCTTGTTGTAGCTCTGGTATGGTGTGTCATTCTGTGGAAAGCACTTGTTGTAGCTCCTGCATGGCGTGTCATTCTGTGGAAAGCACTTGTTGTAGCTCCTGCATGGCGTGTCATCCTGTGGAAAGTGCTTGTTGTATCTCCTGCGTGGTGTGTCCTTTTCTGGAAAGCGCTTGTTGTAGCTCCTGTATGCTGTGCATTCTGTGGAAAGCGCTTGTTGTATCTCCTGCATGGTGTTTCCTTCTATGGAAAGCGCTTGTTGTAGCTCCTGCATGGCATGTCCTTTTGTGGAAAGTGCTTGTTGTAGCTCCGGCATGGTGTGTCATTCTGTGGAAATTACTTGTTGTAGCTCCTGTATGGTGTGTCATTCTGTGGAACGCGCTTGTTGTAGCTGCTGTATGGTGTGTCATTCTGTGGAACGCACTTGTTGCAGCTGCTGTATGGTGTGTCATTCTGGGGAAAGCGCTTGTTGTAGCTCCTGTATGCTGTGTCATTCTGTGGAAAGCGCTTGTTGTAGCTCCTGCATGGTGTGTCATTCTGTGGAAAGCACTTGTTGTAGCTCCTGTATGGTGTGTCATTCTGTGGAAATGACTTGTTGTAGCTCCTGTATGCTGTGTCATTCTGTGGAAAGCGCTTGTTGTAGCTGCTGAATGGTGTGTCATTCTGTGGAAAGCGATTGTTGTAGCTCCTGTATGGTGTGTCCTTCTATGGAAAGCGCTTGTTGTAGCTCCTGTATGCTGTGTCATTCTGTGGAAAGCGCTTGTTGTAGCTCCTGTATGCTGTGCATTCTGTGGAAAGCGCTTGTTGTATCTCCTGCATGGCGTTTCCTTCTATGGAAAGCGCTTGTTGTAGCTCCTGCATGGCCTGTCCTTTTGTGGAAAGTGCTTGTTGTAGCTCCGGCATGGTGTGTCATTCTGTGGAAATTACTTGTTGTAGCTCCTGTATGGTGTGTCATTCTGTGGAACGCGCTTGTTGTAGCTGCTGTATGGTGTGTCATTCTGGGGAAAGCGCTTGTTGTAGCTCCTGTATGCTGTGTCATTCTGTGGAAAGCGCTTGTTGTAGCTCCTGCATGGTGTGTCATTCTGTGGAAAGCACTTGTTGTAGCTCCTGTATGGTGTGTCATTCTGTGGAAAGCGCTTGTTGTAGCTCCTGCATGGCGTGTCCTTCTATGGAAAGCGCTTGTTGTAGCTCCTGCATGGCGTGTACTTTTGTGGAAAGCATTTGTTGTAGCTCCTGCATGGTGTGTCATTCTGTGGAAATTTCTTGTTGTATCTCCTGTATGGTGTGTCATTCTTTGGAAAGCGCTTGTTGTAGCTCCTGTATGGTGTGTCCTTCTATGGAAAGCGCTTGTTGTAGCTCCTGTATGCTGTGTCATTCTGTGGAAAGCGCTTGTTGTAGCTCCTGCATGGTGTGTCATTCTGTGGAAAGCGCTTGTTGTAGCTCCTGTATGGTGTGTCATTCTGTGGAAAGCCCTTGTTGTAGCTCTGGTATGGTGTGTCCTTCTATGGAAAGCGCTTGTTGTAGCTCCTGTATGGTGTGTCCTTCTATGGAAAGCGCTTGTTGTAGCTCCTGTATGCTGTGTCATTCTGTGGAAAGCGCTTGTTGTAGCTCCTGCATGGTGTGTTATTCTGTGGAATGCGCTTGTTGTAGCTCTGGTATGGTGTGTCATTCTGTGGAAATCACTTGTTGTAGCTCCTGCATGGTGTGTCATCCTGTGGAAAGCGCTTGTTGTAGCTCCTGCTTTGTGTGTCATTCTGTGGAAGGCGCTTGTTGTAGCTCCTGCATGGTGTGTCCTTTTGTGGAAAGTGCTTGTTGTAGGTCCTGCAGGGCATGTCATCCTGTGGAAAGCGCTTGTTGTAGCTCCTGCATGGTGTGTCATTCTGTGGAAAGCACTTGTAGCTCCTGTATGGTGTGCCATCTTGTGGAAAGCGCTTGTTGTGGCTCCTGCGTGGTGTGTCCTTTTGTGGAAAGCATTTGTTGTAGCTCCTGTATGGTGTGTCATCCTGTGGAAAGCGCTTGTTGTAGCTCCTGCGTGGTGTGTCCTTTTGTGGAAAGTGCTTGTTGTAGCTCCTGCATGGTGTGTCCTTTTCTGGAAAGCGCTTGTTGTAGCTCCTGTATGCTGTGTCATTCTGTGGAAAGCGCTTGTTGTAGCTTCTGCATGGCGTGTCCTTCTATGGAAAGCGCTTGTTGTAGCTCCTGCATGGCGTGTCCTTTTGTGGAAAGTGCTTGTTGTAGCTCCGGCATGGTGTGTCATTCTGTGGAAATTACTTGTTGTAGCTCCTGTATGCTGTGTCATTCTGTGGAAAGCGCTTGTTGTAGCTGCTGTATGGTGTGTCATTCTGTGGAAAGCACTTGTTGTAGCTCCTGTATGGTGTGTCCTTCTGTGGAAAGTGCTTGTTGTAGCTCCTGTATGCTGTGTCATTCTGTGGAAAGCGCTTGTTGTAGCTCCTGCATGGTGTGTCATTCTGTTGAAAGCGCTTGTTGTAGCTCTTGTATGGTGTGTCATTCTGTGGAAAGCGCTTGTTATAGCTCTGGTATGGTGTGCCCTTCTATGGAAAGCGCTTGTTGTAGCTCCTGTATGGTGTGTCCTTTTATGGAAAGTGCTTGTTGTAGCTCCTGTATGCTGTGTCATTCTGTGGAAAGCGCTTGTTGTAGCTCCTGCATGGTGTGTCATTCTGTTGAAAGCGCTTGTTGTAGCTCCTGCATGGTGTGTCATTCTGTGGAAAGCGCTTGTTGTAGCTCTGGTATGGTGTGTCCTTCTATGGAAAGCACTTGTTGTAGCTCCTGTATGGTGTGTCCTTTTATGGAAAGCGCTTGTTGTAGTTCCTGTATGCTGTGTCATTCTGTGGAAAGCGCTTGTTGTAGCTCCTGCATGGTGTGTCATTCTGTTGAAAGCGCTTGTTGTAGCTCCTGTATGGTGTGTCATTCTGTGGAAAGCGCTTGTTGTAGCTCTGGTATGGTGTGTCATTCTGTGGAAAGCACTTGTTGTAGCTCCTGCATGGCGTGTCATCCTGTGGAAAGTGCTTGTTGTATCTCCTGCGTGGTGTGTCCTTTTCTGGAAAGCGCTTGTTGTAGCTCCTGTATGCTGTGCATTCTGTGGAAAGCGCTTGTTGTATCTCCTGCATGGCGTTTCCTTCTATGGAAAGCGCTTGTTGTAGCTCCTGCATGCTGTGCATTCTGTGGAAAGCGCTTGTTGTATCTCCTGCATGGCGTTTCCTTCTATGGAAAGCGCTTGTTGTAGCTCCTGCATGGCGTGTCCTTTTGTGGAAAGTGCTTGTTGTAGCTCCGGCATGGTGTGTCATTCTGTGGAAATTACTTGTTGTAGCTCCTGTATGGTGTGTCATTCTGTGGAACGCGCTTGTTGTAGCTGCTGTATGGTGTGTCATTCTGTGGAACGCGCTTGTTGTAGCTGCTGTATGGTGTGTCATTCTGGGGAAAGCGCTTGTTGTAGCTCTGGTATGGTGTGTCCTTCTATGGAAAGCACTTGTTGTAGCTCCTGTATGGTGTGTCCTTTTATGGAAAGCGCTTGTTGTAGTTCCTGTATGCTGTGTCATTCTGTGGAAAGCGCTTGTTGTAGCTCCTGCATGGTGTGTCATTCTGTTGAAAGCGCTTGTTGTAGCTCCTGTATGGTGTGTCATTCTGTGGAAAGCGCTTGTTGTAGCTCTGGTATGGTGTGTCATTCTGTGGAAAGCACTTGTTGTAGCTCCTGCATGGTGTGTCATCCTGTGGAAAGTGCTTGTTGTATCTCCTGCGTGGTGTGTCCTTTTCTGGAAAGCGCTTGTTGTAGCTCCTGTATGCTGTGCATTCTGTGGAAAGCGCTTGTTGTATCTCCTGCATGGCGTTTCCTTCTATGGAAAGCGCTTGTTGTAGCTCCTGCATGGCGTGTCCTTTTGTGGAAAGTGCTTGTTGTAGCTCCGGCATGGTGTGTCATTCTGTGGAAATTACTTGCTGTAGCTCCTGTATGGTGTGTCATTCTGTGGAACGCGCTTGTTGTAGCTGCTGTATGGTGTGTCATTCTGTGGAACGCGCTTGTTGTAGCTGCTGTATGGTGTGTCATTCTGGGGAAAGCGCTTGTTGTAGCTCCTGTATGCTGTGTCATTCTGTGGAAAGCGCTTGTTGTAGCTCCTGCATGGTGTGTCATTCTGTGGAAAGCACTTGTTGTAGCTCCTGTATGGTGTGTCATTCTGTGGAAATGACTTGTTGTAGCTCCTGTATGCTGTGTCATTCTGTGGAAAGCGCTTGTTGTAGCTGCTGAATGGTGTGTCATTCTGTGGAAAGCGATTGTTGTAGCTCCTGTATGGTGTGTCCTTCTATGGAAAGCGCTTGTTGTAGCTCCTGTATGCTGTGTCATTCTGTGGAAAGCGCTTGTTGTAGCTCCTGTATGCTGTGCATTCTGTGGAAAGCGCTTGTTGTATCTCCTGCATGGCGTTTCCTTCTATGGAAAGCGCTTGTTGTAGCTCCTGCATGGCGTGTCCTTTTGTGGAAAGTGCTTGTTGTAGCTCCGGCATGGTGTGTCATTCTGTGGAAATTACTTGTTGTAGCTCCTGTATGGTGTGTCATTCTGTGGAACGCGCTTGTTGTAGCTGCTGTATGGTGTGTCATTCTGGGGAAAGCGCTTGTTGTAGCTCCTGTATGCTGTGTCATTCTGTGGAAAGCGCTTGTTGTAGCTCCTGCATGGTGTGTCATTCTGTGGAAAGCACTTGTTGTAGCTCCTGTATGGTGTGTCATTCTGTGGAAATTACTTGTAGCTCCTGTATGCTGTGTCATTCTGTGGAAAGCGCTTGTTGTAGCTGCTGTATGGTGTGTCATTCTGTGGAAATCACTTGTTGTAGCTCCTGCATGGTGTGTCATCCTGTGGAAAGCGCTTGTTGTAGCTCCTGCTTTGTGTGTCATTCTGTGGAAGGCGCTTGTTGTAGCTCCTGCATGGCGTGTCCTTTTGTGGAAAGTGCTTGTTGTAGGTCCTGCAGGGCATGTCATCCTGTGGAAAGCGCTTGTTGTAGCTCCTGCATGGTGTGTCATTCTGTGGAAAGCACTTGTAGCTCCTGTATGGTGTGCCATCTTGTGGAAAGCGCTTGTTGTGGCTCCTGCGTGGTGTGTCCTTTTGTGGAAAGCATTTGTTGTAGCTCCTGTATGGTGTGTCATCCTGTGGAAAGCGCTTGTTGTAGCTCCTGCGTGGTGTGTCCTTTTGTGGAAAGTGCTTGTTGTAGCTCCTGCATGGTGTGTCCTTTTCTGGAAAGCGCTTGTTGTAGCTCCTGTATGCTGTGTCATTCTGTGGAAAGCGCTTGTTGTAGCTTCTGCATGGCGTGTCCTTCTATGGAAAGCGCTTGTTGTAGCTCCTGCATGGCGTGTCCTTTTGTGGAAAGTGCTTGTTGTAGCTCCGGCATGGTGTGTCATTCTGTGGAAATTACTTGTTGTAGCTCCTGTATGCTGTGTCATTCTGTGGAAAGCGCTTGTTGTAGCTGCTGTATGGTGTGTCATTCTGTGGAAAGCGCTTGTTGTAGCTCCTGTATGGTGTGTCCTTCTGTGGAAAGTGCTTGTTGTAGCTCCTGTATGCTGTGTCATTCTGTGGAAAGCGCTTGTTGTAGCTCCTGCATGGTGTGTCATTCTGTTGAAAGCGCTTGTTGTAGCTCTTGTATGGTGTGTCATTCTGTGGAAAGCGCTTGTTATAGCTCTGGTATGGTGTGCCCTTCTATGGAAAGCGCTTGTTGTAGCTCCTGTATGGTGTGTCCTTTTATGGAAAGTGCTTGTTGTAGCTCCTGTATGCTGTGTCATTCTGTGGAAAGCGCTTGTTGTAGCTCCTGCATGGTGTGTCATTCTGTTGAAAGCGCTTGTTGTAGCTCCTGCATGGTGTGTCATTCTGTGGAAAGCGCTTGTTGTAGCTCTGGTATGGTGTGTCCTTCTATGGAAAGCACTTGTTGTAGCTCCTGTATGGTGTGTCCTTTTATGGAAAGCGCTTGTTGTAGTTCCTGTATGCTGTGTCATTCTGTGGAAAGCGCTTGTTGTAGCTCCTGCATGGTGTGTCATTCTGTTGAAAGCGCTTGTTGTAGCTCCTGTATGGTGTGTCATTCTGTGGAAAGCGCTTGTTGTAGCTCTGGTATGGTGTGTCATTCTGTGGAAAGCACTTGTTGTAGCTCCTGCATGGCGTGTCATCCTGTGGAAAGTGCTTGTTGTATCTCCTGCGTGGTGTGTCCTTTTCTGGAAAGCGCTTGTTGTAGCTCCTGTATGCTGTGCATTCTGTGGAAAGCGCTTGTTGTATCTCCTGCATGGCGTTTCCTTCTATGGAAAGCGCTTGTTGTAGCTCCTGCATGCTGTGCATTCTGTGGAAAGCGCTTGTATCTCCTGCATGGCGTTTCCTTCTATGGAAAGCGCTTGTTGTAGCTCCTGCATGGCGTGTCCTTTTGTGGAAAGTGCTTGTTGTAGCTCCGGCATGGTGTGTCATTCTGTGGAAATTACTTGTTGTAGCTCCTGTATGGTGTGTCATTCTGTGGAACGCGCTTGTTGTAGCTGCTGTATGGTGTGTCATTCTGTGGAACGCGCTTGTTGTAGCTGCTGTATGGTGTGTCATTCTGGGGAAAGCGCTTGTTGTAGCTCTGGTATGGTGTGTCCTTCTATGGAAAGCACTTGTTGTAGCTCCTGTATGGTGTGTCCTTTTATGGAAAGCGCTTGTTGTAGTTCCTGTATGCTGTGTCATTCTGTGGAAAGCGCTTGTTGTAGCTCCTGCATGGTGTGTCATTCTGTTGAAAGCGCTTGTTGTAGCTCCTGTATGGTGTGTCATTCTGTGGAAAGCACTTGTTGTAGCTCTGGTATGGTGTGTCATTCTGTGGAAAGCACTTGTTGTAGCTCCTGCATGGCGTGTCATCCTGTGGAAAGTGCTTGTTGTATCTCCTGCGTGGTGTGTCCTTTTCTGGAAAGCGCTTGTTGTAGCTCCTGTATGCTGTGCATTCTGTGGAAAGCGCTTGTTGTATCTCCTGCATGGCGTTTCCTTCTATGGAAAGCGCTTGTTGTAGCTCCTGCATGGCGTGTCCTTTTGTGGAAAGTGCTTGTTGTAGCTCCGGCATGGTGTGTCATTCTGTGGAAATTACTTGCTGTAGCTCCTGTATGGTGTGTCATTCTGTGGAACGCGCTTGTTGTAGCTGCTGTATGGTGTGTCATTCTGTGGAACGCGCTTGTTGTAGCTGCTGTATGGTGTGTCATTCTGGGGAAAGCGCTTGTTGTAGCTCCTGTATGCTGTGTCATTCTGTGGAAAGCGCTTGTTGTAGCTCCTGCATGGTGTGCCATTCTGTGGAAAGCACTTGTTGTAGCTCCTGTATGGTGTGTCATTCTGTGGAAATGACTTGTTGTAGCTCCTGTATGCTGTGTCATTCTGTGGAAAGCGCTTGTTGTAGCTGCTGAATGGTGTGTCATTCTGTGGAAAGCGATTGTTGTAGCTCCTGCATGGCGTTTCCTTCTATGGAAAGCGCTTGTTGTAGCTCCTGTATGCTGTGTCATTCTGTGGAAAGCGCTTGTTGTAGCTCCTGCATGGTGTGTCCTTCTATGGAAAGCGCTTGTTGTAGCTCCTGTATGCTGTGTCATTCTGTGGAAAGCGCTTGTTGTAGCTCCTGCATGGTGTGTCATTCAGTGGAAAGCGCTTGTTGTAGCTCCTGTATGGTGTGTCATTCTGTGGAAAGCGCTTGTTGTAGCTCTGGTATGGTGTGTCCTTCTATGGAAAGCGCTTGTTGTAGCTCCTGTATGCTGTGTCAATCTGTGGAAAGCGCTTGTTGTAGCTCCTGCATGGTGTGTCATTCTGTTGAAAGCGCTTGTTGTAGCTCCTGTATGGTGTGTCATTCTGTGGAAAGCGCTTGTTGTAGCTCTGGTATGGTGCGTCATTCTGTGGAAAGCACGTGTTGTAGCTCCTGCATGGCGTGTCATTCTGTGGAAAGCGCTTGTTGTAGCTCCTGCATGGCGTGTCATTCTGTGGAAAGCGCTTGTTGTAGCTCCTGTATGGTGTGTCATTCTGTGGAAAGCACGTGTTGTAGCTCCTGCATGGCGTGTCATTCTGTGGAAAGTGCTTGTTGTAGCTCCTGCATGGCGTGTCATTCTGTGGAAATTGCTTGTTGTAGCTCGTGTATGGTGTGTCATTCTTTGGAAAGCGCTTGTTGTAGCTCCTGTATGGTGTGTCCTTCTATGGAAAGCGCTTGTTGTAGCTCCTGCATGGCGTGTCCTTTTGTGGAAAGAGCTTGTTGTAGCTCCTGCATGGTGTGTCATTCTGTGCAAAGCACTTGTTGTAGCTCCTGTATGGCGTGTCATTCTGTGGAAAGCGCTAGTTGTAGCTCCTGTATGGTGTGTCATTCTGTGGAAAACGCTTGTTGTAGCTCCTGTATGGCGTGTCATTCTGTGGAAAGTGCTTGTTGTAGCTCCTGTATGGTGTGTCATTCTGTGGAAAGCGCTTGTTGTAGCTCCTGCATGGCGTGTCCTTTTGTGGAAAGTGCTTGTTGTAGCTCCTGCAGGGCGTGTCATTCTGTGGAAAGCGCTTGTTGTAGCTCCTGTATGGTGTGTCATTCTGTGGAAAGCGCTTGTTGTAGCTGCTGTATGGTGTGTCATTCTGTGGAAAGCGCTTGTTGTAGCTCCTGTATGGTGTGTCCTTCTGTGGAAAGCGCTTGTTGTAGCTCTGGTATGGTGTGTCCTTCTATGGAAAGCACGTGTTGTAGCTCCTGCATGGCGTGTCATTCTGTGGAAAGTGCTTGTTGTAGCTCCTGCATGGTGTGTCATTCTGTGGAAAGTGCTTGTTGTAGCTCCTGTATGGTGTGTCATTCTGTGGAAAGCGCTTGTTGTAGCTCCTGTATGGTGTGTCATTCTGTGGAAAGCGCTTGTTGTAGCTCTGGTATGGTGTGTCCTTCTATGGAAAGTGCTTGTTGTAGCTCCTGTATGGTGTGTCCTTTTATGGAAAGCGCTTGTTTTAGCTCCTGTATGGTGTGTCATTCTGTTGAAGGCGCTTGTTGTAGATCCTGCATGGTGTGTCCTTTTGTGGAAAGTGCTTGTTGTAGATCCTGCATGGTGTGTCCTTTTCTGGAAAGCGCTTGTTGTAGCTCCTGTATGCTGTGTCATTCTGTGGAAAGCGCTTGTTGTAGCTCCGGCATGGCGTGTCCTTTTGTGGAAAGTGCTTGTTGTGCTCCGGCATGGTGTGTCATTCTGTGGAAATTACTTGTTGTAGCTCCTGTATGGTGTGTCATTCTGTGAAAAGTGCTTGTTGTAGCTGCTGTATGGTGTGTCATTCTGTGGAAAGCGCTTGTTGTAGCTCCTGTATGGTGTGTCCTTCTGTGGAAAGCGCTTGTTGTAGATCCTGTATGCTGTGTCATTCTGTGGAAAGCACTTGTTGTAGCTCCTGCATGGTGTGTCATTCTGTGGAAAGCGCTTGTTGTAGCTCCTGTATGGTGTGTCATTCTGTGGAAATTACTTGTTGTAGCCCCTGTATGCTGTGTCATTCTGTGGAAAGCGCTTGTTGTAGCTGCTGTATGGTGTGTCATTCTGTGGAAAGCGCTTGTTGTAGCTCCTGTATGGTGTGTCCTTCTATGGAAAGCGCTTGTTGTAGCTCCTGTATTCTGTGTCATTCTGTGGAAAGCGCTTGTTGTAGCTCCTGCATGGTGTGTCCTTCTATGGAAAGCGCTTGTTGTAGCTCCTGTATGCTGTGTCATTTTGTGGAATGCGCTTGTTGTAGCTCCTGCATGGTGTTTCATTCTGTGGAAAGCGCTTGTTGTAGCTCCTGTATGGTATGTCATTCTGTGGAAAGCGCTTATTGTAGCTCCTGCATGGTGTGTCATTCTGTTGAATGCGCTTGTTGTAGCTCCTGTATGGTGTGTCATTCTGTGGAAAGCGCTTGTTGTAGCTCTGGTATGGTGTGTCATTCTGTGGAAAGCACGTGTTGTAGCTCCTGCATGGCGTGTCATTCTGTGGAAAGCGCTTGTTGTAGCTCCTGCATGGTGTGTCATTCTGTGGAAAGCGCTTGTTGTAGCTCCTGTATGGTGTGTCATTCTGTGGAAAGCACGTGTTGTAGCTCCTGCATGGCGTGTCATTCTGTGGAAAGTGCTTGTTGTAGCTCCTGCATGGTGTGTTATTCTGTGGAAAGTGCTTGTTGTAGCTCCTGTATGGTGTGTCATTCTGTGGAAAGCGCTTGTTTTAGCTCCTGTATGGTGTGTCCTTCTATGGAAAGCGCTTGTTGTAGCTCCTGCATGGCGTGTCCTTTTGTGGAAAGCGCTTGTTGTAGCTCCTGCATGGTGTGTCATTCTGTGGAAAGAACTTGTTGTAGCTCCTGTATGGCGTATCATTCTGTGGAAAGCGCTTGTTGTAGCTCCTGTATGGTGTGTCATTCTGTGGAAAACGCTTGTTGTAGCTCCTGTATGGCGTGTCATTCTGTGGAAAGTGCTTGTTGTAGCTCCTGTATGGTGTGTCATTCTGTGGAAAGCGCTTGTTGTAGCTCCTACATGGTGTGTCATTCTGTGGAAAGCGCTTGTTGTAGCTCCTGTATGGTGTGTCCTTCTGTGGAAAGCGCTTGTTGTAGCTCCTGTATGGTGTGTCATTCTGTGGAAAGCGCTTGTTGTAGCTCCTGCATGGCGTGTCCTTTTGTGGAAAGTGCTTGTTGTAGCTCCTGCAGGGCGTGTCATTCTGTGGTAAGCGCTTGTTGTAGCTCCTGTATGGTGTGTCATTCTGTGGAAAGCGCTTGTTGTAGCTGCTGTATGGTGTGTCATTCTGTGGAAAGCGCTTGTTGTAGCTCCTGTATGGTGTGTCCTTCTGTGGAAAGCGCTTGTTGTAGCTCTGGTATGGTGTGTCCTTCTATGGAAAGCACGTGTTGTAGCTCCTGCATGGCGTGTCATTCTGTGGAAAGTGCTTGTTGTAGCTCCTGCATGGTGTGTCATTCTGTGGAAAGTGCTTGTTGTAGCTCCTGTATGGTGTGTCATTCTGTGGAAAGCGCTTGTTGTAGCTCCTGTATGGTGTGTCATTCTGTGGAAAGCGCTTGTTGTAGCTCTGGTATGGTGTGTCCTTCTATGGAAAGTGCTTGTTGTAGCTCCTGTATGGTGTGTCCTTTTATGGAAAGCGCTTGTTGTAGCTCCTGTATGGTGTGTCATTCTGTCGAAGGCGCTTGTTGTAGCTCTTGTATGGTGGGTCATTCTGTGGAAAGCGCTTGTTGTAGCTCTGGTATGGTGTGTCATTCTGTGGAAAGCACGTGTTGTTGCTCCTGCATGGCGTGTCATCCTGTGGAAAGCGCTTGTTGTAGCTCCTGCGTGGTGTGTCCTTTTGTGGAAAGTGCTTGTTGTAGATCCTGCATGGTGTGTCCTTTTCTGGAAAGCGCTTGTTGTAGCTCCTGTATGCTGTGTCATTCTGTGCAAAGCGCTTGTTGTAGCTCCGGCATGGCGTGTCCTTTTGTGGAAAGTGCTTGTTGTGCTCCGGCATGGTTTGTCATTCTGTGGAAATTACTTGTTGTAGCTCCTGTATGGTGTGTCATTCTGTGGAAAGTGCTTGTTGTAGCTGCTGTATGGTGTGTCATTCTGTGGAAAGCGCTTGTTGTAGCTCCTGTATGGTGTGTCCTTCTGTGGAAAGCGCTTGTTGTAGCTCCTGTATGCTGTGTCATTCTGTGGAAAGCGCTTGTTGTAGCTCCTGCATGGTGTGTCATTCTGTGGAAAGCGCTTGTTGTAGCTCCTGTATGGTGTGTCATTCTGTGGAAATTACTTGTTGTAGCTCCTGTATGCTGTGTCATTCTGTGGAAAGCGCTTGTTGTAGCTGCTGTATGGTGTGTCATTCTGTGGAAATGGAAAGCGCTTGTTGTAGCTCCTGTATGGTGTGTCATTCTATGGAAAGCGCTTGTTATAGCTCCTGTATTCTGTGTCATTCTGTGGAAAGCGCTTGTTGTAGCTCCTGCATGGTGTGTCCTTCTATGGAAAGCGCTTGTTGTAGCTCCTGTATGCTGTGTCATTTTGTGGAATGCGCTTGTTTTAGCTCCTGCATGGTGTGTCATTCTGTGGAAAGCGCTTGTTGTAGCTCCTGTATGGTATGTCATTCTGTGGAAAGCGCTTGTTGTAGCTCTGGTATGGTGTGTCCTTCTATGGAAAGCGCTTGTTGTAGCTCCTGTATGGTGTGTCCTTCTATGGAAAGCGCTTGTTGTAGCTCCTGCATGGTGTGTCATTCTGTGGAAAGCGCTTATTGTAGCTCCTGCATGGTGTGTCATTCTGTTGAATGCGCTTGTTGTAGCTCCTGTATGGTGTGTCATTCTGTGGAAAGCGCTTGTTGTAGCTCTGGTATGGTGTGTCATTCTGTGGAAAGCACGTGTTGTAGCTCCTGCATGGCGTGTCATTCTGTGGAAAGCGCTTGTTGTAGCTCCTGCATGGTGTGTCATTCTGTGGAAAGCGCTTGTTGTAGCTCCTGTATGGTGTGTCATTCTGTGGAAAGCACGTGTTGTAGCTCCTGCATGGCGTGTCATTCTGTGGAAAGTGCTTGTTGTAGCTCCTGCATGGTGTGTTATTCTGTGGAAAGTGCTTGTTGTAGCTCCTGTATGGTGTGTCATTCTGTGGAAAGCGCTTGTTTTAGCTCCTGTATGGTGTGTCCTTCTATGGAAAGCGCTTGTTGTAGCTCCTGTATGGTGTGTCCTTTTATGGAAAGCGCTTGTTTTAGCTCCTGTATGGTGTGTCATTCTGTTGAAGGCGCTTGTTGTAGATCCTGCATGGTGTGTCCTTTTGTGGAAAGTGCTTGTTGTAGATCCTGCATGGTGTGTCCTTTTCTGGAAAGCGCTTGTTGTAGCTCCTGTATGCTGTGTCATTCTGTGGAAAGCGCTTGTTGTAGCTCCGGCATGGCGTGTCCTTTTGTGGAAAGTGCTTGTTGTGCTCCGGCATGGTGTGTCATTCTGTGGAAATTACTTGTTGTAGCTCCTGTATGGTGTGTCATTCTGTGAAAAGTGCTTGTTGTAGCTGCTGTATGGTGTGTCATTCTGTGGAAAGCGCTTGTTGTAGCTCCTGTATGGTGTGTCCTTCTGTGGAAAGCGCTTGTTGTAGCTCCTGTATGCTGTGTCATTCTGTGGAAAGCACTTGTTGTAGCTCCTGCATGGTGTGTCATTCTGTGGAAAGCGCTTGTTGTAGCTCCTGTATGGTGTGTCATTCTGTGGAAATTACTTGTTGTAGCCCCTGTATGCTGTGTCGTTCTGTGGAAAGCGCTTGTTGTAGCTGCTGTATGGTGTGTCATTCTGTGGAAAGCGCTTGTCGTAGCTCCTGTATGGTGTGTCCTTCTATGGAAAGCGCTTGTTGTAGCTCCTGTATTCTGTGTCATTCTGTGGAAAGCGCTTGTTGTAGCTCCTGCATGGTGTGTCCTTCTATGGAAAGCGCTTGTTGTAGCTCCTGTATGCTGTGTCATTTTGTGGAATGCGCTTGTTGTAGCTCCTGCATGGTGTGTCATTCTGTGGAAAGCGCTTGTTGTAGCTCCTGTATGGTATGTCATTCTGTGGAAAGCGCTTATTGTAGCTCCTGCATGGTGTGTCATTCTGTTGAATGCGCTTGTTGTAGCTCCTGTATGGTGTGTCATTCTGTGGAAAGCGCTTGTTGTAGCTCTGGTATGGTGTGTCATTCTGTGGAAAGCACGTGTTGTAGCTCCTGCATGGCGTGTCATTCTGTGGAAAGCGCTTGTTGTAGCTCCTGCATGGTGTGTCATTCTGTGGAAAGCTCTTGTTGTAGCTCCTGTATGGTGTGTCATTCTGTGGAAAGCACGTGTTGTAGCTCCTGCATGGCGTGTCATTCTGTGGAAAGTGCTTGTTGTAGCTCCTGCATGGTGTGTTATTCTGTGGAAAGTGCTTGTTGTAGCTCCTGTATGGTGTGTCATTCTGTGGAAAGCGCTTGTTTTAGCTCCTGTATGGTGTGTCCTTCTATGGAAAGCGCTTGTTGTAGCTCCTGCATGGCGTGTCCTTTTGTGGAAAGCGCTTGTTGTAGCTCCTGCATGGTGTGTCATTCTGTGGAAAGAACTTGTTGTAGCTCCTGTATGGCGTATCATTCTGTGGAAAGCGCTTGTTGTAGCTCCTGTATGGTGTGTCATTCTGTGGAAAACGCTTGTTGTAGCTCCTGTATGGCGTGTCATTCTGTGGAAAGTGCTTGTTGTAGCTCCTGTATGGTGTGTCATTCTGTGGAAAGCGCTTGTTGTAGCTCCTACATGGTGTGTCATTCTGTGGAAAGCGCTTGTTGTAGCTCCTGTATGGTGTGTCCTTCTGTGGAAAGCGCTTGTTGTAGCTCCTGTATGGTGTGTCATTCTGTGGAAAGCGCTTGTTGTAGCTCCTGTATGGTGTGTCATTCTGTGGAAAGCGCTTGTTGTAGCTCCTGTATGGTGTGTCATTCTGTGGAAAGCGCTTGTTGTAGCTCCTGCATGGTGTTTCCTTTTCTGGAAAGCATTGTTGTAGCAGCCTGCATGGCGTGTCCTTTTGTGGAAAGCGCTTGTTGTAGTTCCTGCATGGTGTGTCATTCTGTGCAAAGCGCTTGTTGTAGCTCCTGCGTGGTGTGTCATTCTGTGGAAAGTGCTTGTTGTAGCTCCTGTATGCTGTGTCATTTTGTGGAAAGCACTTGTTGTAGCTCCTGCATGGCCTGTCCTTTTGTGGAAAGCGCTTGTTGTAGCTCCTGCATGGTGTGTCATTCTGTGGAAAGCACTTGTTGTAGCTCCTGTATGGTGTGTCATTCTGTGGAAAGCACTTGTTGTAGCTCCTGTATGGTGTGTCATTCTGTGGAAAGCGCTTGTTGTAGCTCCTGTATGCGGTGTCATTCTGTGGAAAGTGCTTGTTGTAGCTCCTGCATGGTATGTCATTCTGTGGAAAGTGCTTGTTGTAGCTCCTGTATGGTGTGTCATTCTGTGAAAGCTCTTGTTGTAGCTCCTGTATGGTGTGTCCTTCTATGGAAAGCACTTGTTGTAGTTCCTGTATGCTGTGTCATTCTGTGGAAAGCGCTTGTTGTAGCTCCTGCATGTCATGTCCTTTTGTGGAAAGCGCTTGTTGTAGCTCCTGCATGGTGTGTCATTCTGTGGAAAGCACTTGTTGTAGCACCTGTATGGTGTGTCATTCTGTGGAAAGTGCTTGTTGTAGCTACTGTATGGTGTTTCATTCTGTGGAAAACGCTTTTTGTAGCTCCTGCATGGTGTGTCATTTTATGGAAAGCGCTTGTTGTAGCAGCCTGCATGACGTGTCCTTTTGTGGAAAGCGCTTGTTATAGCTCCTGCATGGTGTGTCATTCTGTGGAAAGTGCTTGTTGTAGCTCCTGCAGGGCGTGTCATTCTGTGGAAAGCGCTTGTTGTAGCTCCTGTATGGTGTGTCATTCTGTGGAAAGCGCTTGTTGTAGCTCCTGTATGGTGTGTCATTCTGTGGAAAGCGCTTGTTGTAGCTCCTGTATGGTGTGTCATTCTGTGGAAAGCGCTTGTTGTAGCTCCTGTATGGTATGTCATTCTGTGGAAAGCGCTTGTTGTAGCTCCTGTATGGTGTGTCATTCTGTGGAAAGCGCTTGTTGTAGCTCCTGTATGGTGTGTCATTCTGTAGAAAGTGCTTGTTGTAGCTCCTGCATGGTGTGTCCTTTTCTGGAAAGCATTGTTGTAGCAGTCTGCAGGGCGTGTCCTTTTGTGGAAAGCGCTTGTTGTAGTTCCTGCATGGTGTGTCATTCTGTGGAAAGCGCTTGTTGTAGCTCCTGCGTGGTGTGTCATTCTGTGGAAAGTGCTTGTTGTAGCTCCTGTATGCTGTGTCATTCTGTGGAAAGCACTTGTTGTAGCTCCTGTATGGCGTGTCCTTTTGTGGAAAGCGCTTGTTGTAGCTCCTGCATGGTGTGTCATTCTGTGGAAAGCACTTGTTGTAGCTCCTGTATGGTGTGTCATTCTGTGGAAAGCACTTGTTGTAGCTCCTGTATGGTGTGTCATTCTGTGGAAAGCGCTTGTTGTAGCTCCTGCATGGTGTGTCCTTCTATGGAAAGCGGTTGTTGTAGCTCCTGTATGCTGTGTCATTTTGTGGAATGCGCTTGTTGTAGCTCCTGCATGGTGTGTCATTCTGTGGAAAGCGCTTGTTGTAGCTCCTGTATGGTATGTCATTCTGTGGAAAGCGCTTATTGTAGCTCCTGCATGGTGTGTCATTCTGTTGAATGCGCTTGTTGTAGCTCCTGTATGGTGTGTCATTCTGTGGAAAGCGCTTGTTGTAGCTCTGGTATGGTGTGTCATTCTGTGGAAAGCACGTGTTGTAGCTCCTGCATGGCGTGTCATTCTGTGGAAAGCGCTTGTTGTAGCTCCTGCATGGTGTGTCATTCTGTGGAAAGCGCTTGTTGTAGCTCCTGTATGGTGTGTCATTCTGTGGAAAGCACGTGTTGTAGCTCCTGCATGGCGTGTCATTCTGTGGAAAGTGCTTGTTTTAGCTCCTGCATGGTGTGTTATTCTGTGGAAAGTGCTTGTTGTAGCTCCTGTATGGTGTGTCATTCTGTGGAAAGCGCTTGTTTTAGCTCCTGTATGGTGTGTCCTTCTATGGAAAGCGCTTGTTGTAGCTCCTGCATGGCGTGTCCTTTTGTGGAAAGCGCTTGTTGTAGCTCCTGCATGGTGTGTCATTCTGTGGAAAGAACTTGTTGTAGCTCCTGTATGGCGTATCATTCTGTGGAAAGCGCTTGTTGTAGCTCCTGTATGGTGTGTCATTCTGTGGAAAACGCTTGTTGTAGCTCCTGTATGGCGTGTCATTCTGTGGAAAGTGCTTGTTGTAGCTCCTGTATGGTGTGTCATTCTGTGGAAAGCGCTTGTTGTAGCTCCTACATGGTGTGTCATTCTGTGGAAAGCGCTTGTTGTAGCTCCTGTATGGTGTGTCCTTCTGTGGAAAGCGCTTGTTGTAGCTCCTGTATGGTGTGTCATTCTGTGGAAAGCGCTTGTTGTAGCTCCTGTATGGTGTGTCATTCTGTGGAAAGCGCTTGTTGTAGCTCCTGTATGGTGTGTCATTCTGTGGAAAGCGCTTGTTGTAGCTCCTGCATGGTGTGTCCTTTTCTGGAAAGCATTGTTGTAGCAGCCTGCATGGCGTGTCCTTTTGTGGAAAGCGCTTGTTGTAGTTCCTGCATGGTGTGTCATTCTGTGCAAAGCGCTTGTTGTAGCTCCTGCGTGGTGTGTCATTCTGTGGAAAGTGCTTGTTGTAGCTCCTGTATGCTGTGTCATTTTGTGGAAAGCACTTGTTGTAGCTCCTGCATGGCCTGTCCTTTTGTGGAAAGCGCTTGTTGTAGCTCCTGCATGGTGTGTCATTCTGTGGAAAGCACTTGTTGTAGCTCCTGTATGGTGTGTCATTCTGTGGAAAGCACTTGTTGTAGCTCCTGTATGGTGTGTCATTCTGTGGAAAGCGCTTGTTGTAGCTCCTGTATGCAGTGTCATTCTGTGGAAAGTGCTTGTTGTAGCTCCTGCATGGTATGTCATTCTGTGGAAAGTGCTTGTTGTAGCTCCTGTATGGTGTGTCATTCTGTGAAAGCTCTTGTTGTAGCTCCTGTATGGTGTGTCATTCTGTGGAAAGTGCTTGTTGTAGCTCCTGTATGCTGTGTCATTCTGTGGAAAGCACTTGTTGTAGCTCCTGCATGTCATGTCCTTTTGTGGAAAGCGCTTGTTGTAGCTCCTGCATGGTGTGTCATTCTGTGGAAAGCACTTGTTGTAACTCCTGTATGGTGTGTCATTCTGTGGAAAGCGCTTGTTGTAGCTCCTGTATGGTGTGTCTTTCTATGGAAAGCACTTGTTGTAGTTCCTGTATGCTGTGTCATTCTGTGGAAAGCGCTTGTTGTAGCTCCTGCATGGTGTGTCCTTTTGTGGAAAGTGCTTGTTGTAGCTCCTGCATGGTGTGTCATTCTGTGGAAACCACTTGTTGTAGCACCTGTATGGTGTGTCATTCTGTGGAAAGTGCTTGTTGTAGCTACTGTATGGTGTTTCATTCTGTGGAAAACGCTTTTTGTAGCTCCTGCATGGTGTGTCATTTTATGGAAAGCGCTTGTTGTAGCAGCCTGCATGGCGTGTCCTTTTGTGGAAAGCGCTTGTTATAGCTCCTGCATGGTGTGTCGTTCTGTGGAAAGTGCTTGTTGTAGCTCCTGCAGGGTGTGTCATTCTGTGGAAAGCGCTTGTTGTAGCTCCTGTATGGTGTATCATTCTGTGGAAAGCGCTTGTTGTAGCTCCTGTATGGTGTGTCATTCTGTGGAAAGCGCTTGTTGTAGCTCCTGTATGGTGTGTCATTCTGTGGAAAGCGCTTGTTGTAGCTCCTGTATGGTATGTCATTCTGTGGAAAGTGCTTGTTGTAGCTCCTGCAGGGCGTGTCATTCTGTGGAAAGTGCTTGTTGTAGCTCCTGCATGGCGTGTCATTCTGTGGAAATTGCTTGTTGTAGCTCGTGTATGGTGTGTCATTCTGTGGAAAGCGCTTGTTGTAGCTCCTGTATGGTGTGTCCTTCTATAGAAAGCGCTTGTTGTAGCTCCTGTATGGTGTGTCATTCTGTGGAAAGCGCTAGTTGTAGCTCCTGTATGGTGTGTCATTCTGTGGAAAACGCTTGTTGTAGCTCCTGTATGGCGTGTCATTCTGTGGAAAGTGCTTGTTGTAGCTCCTGTATGGTGTGTCATTCTGTGGAAAGCGCTTGTTGTAGCTCCTGCATGGCGTGTCCTTTTGTGGAAAGTGCTTGTTGTAGCTCCTGCAGGGCGTGTCATTCTGTGGTAAGCGCTTGTTGTAGCTCCTGTATGGTGTGTCATTCTGTGGAAAGCGCTTGTTGTAGCTGCTGTATGGTGTGTCATTCTGTGGAAAGCGCTTGTTGTAGCTCCTGTATGGTGTGTCCTTCTGTGGAAAGCGCTTGTTGTAGCTCCTGTATGGTGTGTCATTCTGTGGAAAGCGCTTGTTGTAGCTCTGGTATGGTGTGTCCTTTTATGGAAAGCGCTTGTTGTAGCTCCTGTATGGTGTGTCATTCTGTCGAAGGCGCTTGTTGTAGCTCTTGTATGGTGGGTCATTCTGTGGAAAGCGCTTGTTGTAGCTCTGGTATGGTGTGTCATTCTGTGGAAAGCACGTGTTGTTGCTCCTGCATGGCGTGTCATCCTGTGGAAAGCGCTTGTTGTAGCTCCTGCGTGGTGTGTCCTTTTGTGGAAAGTGCTTGTTGTAGATCCTGCATGGTGTGTCCTTTTCTGGAAAGCGCTTGTTGTAGCTCCTGTATGCTGTGTCATTCTGTGCAAAGCGCTTGTTGTAGCTCCGGCATGGCGTGTCCTTTTGTGGAAAGTGCTTGTTGTGCTAGGGCATGGTTTGTCATTCTGTGGAAATTACTTGTTGTAGCTCCTGTATGGTGTGTCATTCTGTGGAAAGTGCTTGTTGTAGCTGCTGTATGGTGTGTCATTCTGTGGAAAGCGCTTGTTGTAGCTCCTGTATGGTGTGTCCTTCTGTGGAAAGCGCTTGTTGTAGCTCCTGTATGCTGTGTCATTCTGTGGAAAGCGCTTGTTGTAGCTCCTGCATGGTGTGTCATTCTGTGGAAAGCGCTTGTTGTAGCTCCTGTATGGTGTGTCATTCTGTGGAAATTACTTGTTGTAGCTCCTGTATGCTGTGTCATTCTGTGGAAAGCGCTTGTTGTAGCTGCTGTATGGTGTGTCATTCTGTGGAAATGGAAAGCGCTTGTTGTAGCTCCTGTATGGTGTGTCATTCTATGGAAAGCGCTTGTTATAGCTCCTGTATTCTGTGTCATTCTGTGGAAAGCGCTTGTTGTAGCTCCTGCATGGTGTGTCCTTCTATGGAAAGCGCTTGTTGTAGCCCCTGTATGCTGTGTCATTTTGTGGAATGCGCTTGTTTTAGCTCCTGCATGGTGTGTCATTCTGTGGAAAGCGCTTGTTGTAGCTCCTGTATGGTATGTCATTCTGTGGAAAGCGCTTGTTGTAGCTCTGGTATGGTGTGTCCTTCTATGGAAAGCGCTTGTTGTAGCTCCTGTATGGTGTGTCCTTCTATGGAAAGCGCTTGTTGTAGCTCCTGCATGGTGTGTCATTCTGTGGAAAGCGCTTATTGTAGCTCCTGCATGGTGTGTCATTCTGTTGAATGCGCTTGTTGTAGCTCCTGTATGGTGTGTCATTCTGTGGAAAGCGCTTGTTGTAGCTCTGGTATGGTGTGTCATTCTGTGGAAAGCACGTGTTGTAGCTCCTGCATGGCGTGTCATTCTGTGGAAAGCGCTTGTTGTAGCTCCTGCATGGTGTGTCATTCTGTGGAAAGCGCTTGTTGTAGCTCCTGTATGGTGTGTCATTCTGTGGAAAGCACGTGTTGTAGCTCCTGCATGGCGTGTCATTCTGTGGAAAGTGCTTGTTGTAGCTCCTGCATGGTGTGTTATTCTGTGGAAAGTGCTTGTTGTAGCTCCTGTATGGTGTGTCATTCTGTGGAAAGCGCTTGTTTTAGCTCCTGTATGGTGTGTCCTTCGATGGAAAGCGCTTGTTGTAGCTCCTGCATGGCGTGTCCTTTTGTGGAAAGCGCTTGTTGTAGCTCCTGCATGGTGTGTCATTCTGTGGAAAGAACTTGTTGTAGCTCCTGTATGGCGTGTCATTCTGTGGAAAGCGCTTGTTGTAGCTCCTGTATGGTGTGTCATTCTGTGGAACACTTGTTGTAGCTCCTGTATGGCGTGTCATTCTGTGGAAAGTGCTTGTTGTAGCTCCTGTATGGTGTGTCATTCTGTGGAAAGCGCTTGTTGTAGCTCCTGCATGGTGTGTCATTCTGTGGAAAGCGCTTGTTGTAGCTCCTGCATGGTGTGTCATTCTGTGGAAAGCGCTTGTTGTAGCTCCTGTATGGTGTGTCATTCTGTGGAAAGCGCTTGTTGTAGCTCCTGTATGGTGTGTCATTCTGTGGAAAGCGCTTGTTGTAGCTCCTCTATGGTGTGTCATTCTGTGGAAAGCGCTTGTTGTAGCTCCTGCATGGTGTGTCCTTTTCTGGAAAGCATTGTTGTAGCAGCCTGGATGGCGTGTCCTTTTGTGGAAAGCGCTTGTTGTAGTTCCTGCATGGTGTGTCATTCTGTGGAAAGCGCTTGTTGTAGCTCCTGCGTGGTGTGTCATTCTGTGGATAGTGCTTGTTGTAGCTCCTGTATGCTGTGTCATTTTGTGGAAAGCACTTGCTGTAGCTCCTGCATGGCGTGTCCTTTTGTGGAAAGCGCTTGTTGTAGCTCCTGCATGGTGTGTCTTTCTGTGGAAAGCACTTGTTGTAGCTCCTGTATGGTGTGTCATTCTGTGGAAAGCACTTGTTGTAGCTCCTGTATGGTGTGTCATTCTGTGGAAAGCGCTTGTTGTAGCTCCTGTATGCTGTGTCATTCTGTGGAAAGTGCATGTTGTAGCTCCTGCATGGTATGTCATTCTGTGGAAAGTGCTTGTTGTAGCTCCTGTATGGTGTGTCATTCTGTGAAAGCTCTTGTTGTAGCTCCTGTATGGTGTGTCATTCTGTGGAAAGTGCTTGTTGTAGCTCCTGTATGCTGTGTCATTCTGTGGAAAGCACTTGTTGTAGCTCCTGCATGGCATGTCCTTTTGTGGAAAGCGCTTGTTGTAGCTCCTGCATGGTGTGTCATTCTGTGGAAAGCACTTGTTGTAGCTCCTGTATGGTGTGTCATTCTGTGGAAAGCGCTTGTTGTAGATCCTGTATGGTGTGTCCTTCTATGGAAAGCACTTGTTGTAGTTCCTGTATGCTGTGTCATTCTGTGGAAAGCGCTTGTTGTAGCTCCTGCATGGTGTGTCCTTTTGTGGAAAGTGCTTGTTGTAGCTCCTGCATGGTGTGTCATTCTGTGGAAAGCACTTGTTGTAGCACCTGTGTGGTGTGTCATTCTGTGGAAAGTGCTTGTTGTAGCTACTGTATGGTGTTTCATTCTGTGGAAAACGCTTTTTGTAGCTCCTGCATGGTGTGTCATTTTATGGAAAGCGCTTGTTGTAGCAGCCTGCATGGCGTGTCCTTTTGTGGAAAGCGCTTGTTATAGCTCCTGCATGGTGTGTCATTCTGTGGAAAGTGCTTGTTGTAGCTCCTGCAGGGCGTGTCATTCTGTGGAAAGCGCTTGTTGTAGCTCCTGTATGGTGTGTCATTCTGTGGAAAGCGCTTGTTGTAGCTCCTGTATGGTGTGTCATTCTGTGGAAAGCGCTTGTTGTAGCTCCTGTATGGTGTGTCATTCTGTGGAAAGCGCTTGTTGTAGCTCCTGTATGGTATGTCATTCTGTGGAAAGCGCTTGTTGTAGCTCCTGTATGGTGTGTCATTCTGTGGAAAGCGCTTGTTGTAGCTCCTGTATGGTGTGTCATTCTGTGGAAAGTGCTTGTTGTAGCTCCTGCATGGTGTGTCCTTTTCTGGAAAGCATTGTTGTAGCAGTCTGCAGGGCGTGTCCTTTTGTGGAAAGCGCTTGTTGTAGTTCCTGCATGGTGTGTCATTCTGTGGAAAGCGCTTGTTGTAGCTCCTGCGTGGTGTGTCATTCTGTGGAAAGTGCTTGTTGTAGCTCCTGTATGCTGTGTCATTCTGTGGAAAGCACTTGTTGTAGCTCCTGTATGGCGTGTCCTTTTGTGGAAAGCGCTTGTTGTAGCTCCTGCATGGTGTGTCATTCTGTGGAAAGCACTTGTTGTAGCTCCTGTATGGTGTGTCATTCTGTGGAAAGCACTTGTTGTAGCTCCTGTATGGTGTGTCATTCTGTGGAAAGCGCTTGTTGTAGCTCCTGTATGCTGTGTCATTCTGTGGAAAGTGCTTGTTGTAGCTCCTGCATGGTATGTCATTCTGTGGAAAGTGCTTGTTGTAGCTCCTATATGGTGTGTCATTCTGTGGAAAGCTCTTGTTGTAGCTCCTGTATGGTGTGTCATTCTGTGGAAAGTGCTTGTTGTAGCTCCTGTATACTGTGTCATTCTGTGGAAAGCACTTGTTGTAGCTCCTGCATGGCATGTCCTTTTGTGGAAAGCGCTTGTTGTAGCTCCTGCATGGTGTGTCATTCTGTGGAAAGCACTTGTTTTAGCTCCTGTATGGTGTGTCATTCTGTGGAAAGCGCTTGTTGTAGCTCCTGTATGGTGTGTCCTTCTATGGAAAGCACTTGTTGTAGTTCCTGTATGCTGTGTCATTCTGTGGAAAGCGCTTGTTGTAGCTCCTGCATGGTGTGTCCTTTTGTGGAAAGTGCTTGTTGTAGCTTCTGCATGGTGTGTCATTCTGTGGAAAGTGCTTGTTGTAGCTCCTGTATGGTGTGTCATTCTGTGGAAAGCTCTTCTTGTAGCTCCTGTATGGTGTGTCATTCTGTGGAAAGTGCTTGTTGTAGCTCCTTGTTGTAGCTCCTGTATGCTGTGTCATTCTGTGGAAAGCACTTGTTGTAGCTCCTGCATGGCATGTCCTTTTGTGGAAAGCGCTTGTTGTAGCTCCTGCATGGTGTGTCATTCTGTGGAAAGCACTTGTTGTAGCTCCTGTATGGTGTGTCATTCTGTGGAAAGTGCTTGTTGTAGCTACTGTATGGTGTTTCATTCTGTGGAAAACGCTTTTTGTAGCTCCTGCATGGTGTGTCATTTTATGGAAAGCGCTTGTTGTAGCAGCCTGCATGGCTTGTCCTTTTGTGGAAAGCGCTTGTTATAGCTCCTGCATGGTGTGTCATTCTGTGGAAAGCGCTTGTTGTAGCTCCTGCATGGTGTGGCCTTTTGTGGAAATCACTTGTTGAAGCTCCTGCATGGTGTGTCATTCCGTGGAAAGCGCTTGTTGTAGCTCCTGCATGGTGTGTCCTTTTGTGGAAAGCGCTTGTTGTAGCTCCTGCATGGCGTGTCATTCTGTGGAAAGTGCTTGTTGTGGCTCCTGCATGGTGTGTCCTTTTGTGGAAAGTGCTTGTTGTAGCTCCTGCATGGTGTGTCATTCTGTGGAAAGCACTTGTTGTAGCTCCTGTATGATGTGTCATTCTGTGGAAAGCGCTTGTTGTAGCTCCTGTATGGTGTGTGATTCTGTGGAAAGCACTTGTTGTAGCTCATGCATGGTGTGTTATTCTGTGGAAAGCGCTTGTTGTAGCTCCTGCATGGTGTGTCCGTTTGTGGAAAGCGCTTGTTGTAGCTCCTGCATGGTGTGTCATTCTGTGGAAAGCACGTGTTGTAGCTCCTGCATGGCGTGTCATTCTGTGGAAAGTGCTTGTTGTGGCTCCTGCATGGTGTGTCCTTTTGTGGAAAGCGCTTGTTGTAGCTCCTGCATGGTGTGTCATTCTGTGGAAAGCGCTTGTTGTAGCTCCTGTATGGTGTGTCATTCTGTGGAAAGCGCTTGTTGTAGCTCCTGCATGGTGTGTCATTCTGTGGAAAGCGCTTGTTGTAGCTCCTGTATGGTGTGTCATTCTGTGGAAAGCGCTTGTTGTAGCTCATGCATGGTGTGTTATTCTGTGGAAAGCGCTTGTTGTAGCTCCTGCGTGGTGTGTCCTTTTGTGGAAAGTGCTTGTTGTAGCTCCTGCATGGTGTGTCCTTTTCTGGAAATCGCTTTTTGTAGCTCCTGCATGGTGTGTCATTCTGTGGAAAGCACTTGTTGTAGCTCCTGTATGGTGTGTCATCCTGTGGAAAGCGCTTGTTGTAGCTCCTGTATGGTGTGTCCTTCTATGGAAAGCACGTGTTGTAGCTCCTGCATGGCGTGTCATTCTGTGGAAAGCGCTTGTTGTAGCTCCTGCATGGTGTGTCATTCTGTGGAAAGCGCTTGTTGTAGCTCCTGTATGGTGTGTCATTCTGTGAAAAGCACGTTTTGTAGCTCCTGCATGGCGTGTCATTCTGTGGAAAGTGCTTGTTGTAGCTCCTGCATGGTGTGTTATTCTGTGGAAAGTGCTTGTTGTAGCTCCTGTATGGTGTGTCATTCTGTGGAAAGCGCTTGTTTTAGCTCCTGTATGGTGTGTCCTTCTATGGAAAGCACTTGTTGTAGCTCCTGCATGGCGTGTCCTTTTGTGGAAAGCGCTTGTTGTAGCTCCTGCATGGTGTGTCATTCTGTGGAAAGCATTTGTTGTAGCTCCTGTATGGCGTGTCATTCTGTGGAAAGCGCTTGTTGTAGCTCCTGCATGGTGTGTCATTCTGTGGAAAGTGCTTGTTGTAGCTCCTGCAGGGCATGTCATTCTGTGGAAAGCGCTTGTTGTAGCTCCTGTATAGTGTGTCATTCTGTGGAAAGCGCTTGTTGTAGCTCCTGTATGGTGTGTCATTCTGTGGAAAGCGCTTGTTGTAGCTCCTGTATGGTGTGTCATTCTGTGGAAAGCGCTTGTTGTAGCTCCTGTATGGTGTGTCATTCTGTGGAAAGCGCTTGTTGTAGCTCCTGCATGGTGTGTCCTTTTCTGGAAAGCATTGTTGTAGCAACCTGCATGGCGTGTCCTTTTGTGGAAAGCGCTTGTTGTAGTTCCTGCGTGGTGTGTCATTCTGTGGAAAGTGCTTGTTGTAGCTCCTGCGTGGTGTGTCATTCTGTGGAAAGTGCTTGTTGTAGCTCCTGTATGGTGTGTCATTCTGTGGAAAGCACTTGTTGTAACTCCTGCATGGCGTGTCCTTTTGTGGAAAGCTCTTGTTGTAGCTCCTGCATGGTGTGTCATTCTGTGGAAAGCACTTGTTGTAGCTCCTGTATGGTGTGTCATTCTGTGGAAAGCGCTTGTTGTAACTCCTGTATGCTGTGTCATTCTGTGGAAAGTGCTTGTTGTAGCTCCTGCATGGTATGTCATTCTGTGGAAAGTGCTTGTTGTAGCTCCTGTATGGTGTGTCATTCTGTGGAAAGCTCTTGTTGTAGCTCCTGTATGGTGTGTGATTCTGTGGAAAGTGCTTGTTGTAGCTCCTGTATGCTGTGTCATTCTGTGGAAAGCACTTGTTGTAGCTCCTGCATGGCATTTCCTTTTGTGGAAAGCGCTTGTTGTAGCTCCTGCATGGTGTGTCATTCTGTGGAAAGCACTTGTTGTAGCTCCTGTATGGTGTGTCATTCTGTGGAAAGCGCTTGTTGTAGCTCCTGTATGGTGTGTCCTTCTATGGAAAGCACTTGTTGTAGTTCCTGTATGCTGTGTCATTCTGTGGAAAGCGCTTGTTGTAGCTCCTGCATGGTGTGTCCTTTTGTGGAAAGTGCTTGTTGTAGCTCCTGCATGGTGTGTCATTCTGTGGAAAGCACTTGTTGTAGCACCTGTATGGTGTGTCATTCTGTGGAAAGTGCTTGTTCTAGCTACTGTATGGTGTTTCATTCTGTGGAAAACGCTTTTTGTAGCTCCTGCATGGTGTGTCATTTTATGGAAAGCGCTTGTTGTAGCAGCCTGCATGGTGTGTCCTTTTGTGGAAAGCGCTTGTTATAGCTCCTGCATGGTGTGTCATTCTGTGGAAAGTGCTTGTTGTAGCTCCTGCAGGGCGTGTCATTCTGTGGAAAGCGCTTGTTATAGCTCCTGTATGGTGTGTCATTCTGTGGAAAGCGCTTGTTGTAGCTCCTGTATGGTGTGTCATTCTGTGGAAAGCGCTTGTTGTAGCTCCTGTATGGTGTGTCATTCTGTGGAAAGCGCTTGTTGTAGCTCCTGTATGGTGTGTCATTCTGTGGAAAGCGCTTGTTGTAGCTCCTGTATGGTATGTCATTCTGTGGAAAGCGCTTGTTGTAGCTCCTGTATGGTGTGTCATTCTGTGGAAAGCGCTTGTTGTAGCTCCTGTATGGTGTGTCATTCTGTGGAAAGTGCTTGTTGTAGCTCCTGCATGGTGTGTCCTTTTCTGGAAAGCATTGTTGTAGCAGTCTGCATGGCGTGTCCTTTTGTGGAAAGCGCTTGTTGTAGTTCCTGCATGGTGTGTCATTCTGTGGAAAGCGCTTGTTGTAGCTCCTGCGTGGTGTGTCATTCTGTGGAAAGTGCTTGTTGTAGCTCCTGTATGCTGTGTCATTCTGTGGAAAGCACTTGTTGTAGCTCCTGCATGGCGTGTCCTTTTGTGGAAAGGGCTTGTTGTAGCTCCTGCATGTTGTGTCATTCTGTGGAAAGCACTTGTTGTAGCTCCTGTATGGTGTGT
This sequence comes from Ambystoma mexicanum, assembly GCF_040938575.1. NCBI lineage: Eukaryota > Metazoa > Chordata > Amphibia > Caudata > Ambystomatidae > Ambystoma > Ambystoma mexicanum. Next base: position 58,312,596 of record NC_090939.1, read on the forward strand.
CATTCTGTGGAAAGCACTTGTTGTAGCTCCTGTATGGTGTGTCATTCTGTGGAAAGCGCTTGTTGTAGCTCCTGTATGCTGTGTCATTCTGTGGAAAGTGCTTGTTGTAGCTCCTGCATGGTATGTCATTCTGTGGAAAGTGCTTGTTGTAGCTCCTGTATGGTGTGTCATTCTGTGGAAAGCTCTTGTTGTAGCTCCTGTATGGTGTGTCATTCTGTGGAAAGTGCTTGTTGTAGCTCCTGTATACTGTGTCATTCTGTGGAAAGCACTTGTTGTAGCTCCTGCATGGTGTGTCCGTTTGTGGAAAGCGCTTGTTGTAGCTCCTGCATGGTGTGTCATTCTGTGGAAAGCACGTGTTGTAGCTCCTGCATGGCGTGTCATTCTGTGGAAAGTGCTTGTTGTGGCTCCTGCATGGTGTGTCCTTTTGTGGAAAGCGCTTGTTGTAGCTCCTGCATGGTGTGTCATTCTGTGGAAAGCGCTTGTTGTAGCTCCTGTATGGTGTGTCATTCTGTGGAAAGCGCTTGTTGTAGCTCCTGCATGGTGTGTCATTCTGTGGAAAGCGCTTGTTGTAGCTCCTGTATGGTGTGTCATTCTGTGGAAAGCGCTTGTTGTAGCTCATGCATGGTGTGTTATTCTGTGGAAAGCGCTTGTTGTAGCTCCTGCGTGGTGTGTCCTTTTGTGGAAAGTGCTTGTTGTAGCTCCTGCATGGTGTGTCCTTTTCTGGAAAGCGCTTTTTGTAGCTCCTGAATGGTGTGTCATTCTGTGGAAAGCACTTGTTGTAGCTCCTGTATGGTGTGTCATCCTGTGGAAAGCGCTTGTTGTAGCTCCTGTATGGTGTGTCCTTCTATGGAAAGCACGTGTTGTAGCTCCTGCATGGCGTGTCATTCTGTGGAAAGCGCTTGTTGTAGCTCCGGCATGGTGTGTCCTTCTGTGGAAAGCGCTTGTTGTAGCTCCTGTATGGTGTGTCATTCTGTGAAAAGCACGTTTTGTAGCTCCTGCATGGCGTGTCATTCTGTGGAAAGTGCTTGTTGTAGCTCCTGCATGGTGTGTTATTCTGTGGAAAGTGCTTGTTGTAGCTCCTGTATGGTGTGTCATTCTGTGGAAAGCGCTTGTTTTAGCTCCTGTATGGTGTGTCCTTCTATGGAAAGCACTTGTTGTAGCTCCTGCATGGCGTGTCCTTTTGTGGAAAGCGCTTGTTGTAGCTCCTGCATGGTGTGTCATTCTGTGGAAAGCACTTGTTGTAGCTCCTGTATGGCGTGTCATTCTGTGGAAAGCGCTTGTTGTAGCTCCTGTATGGTGTGTCATTCTGTGGAAAACGCTTGTTGTAGCTCCTGTATGGCGTGTCATTCTGTGGAAAGTGCTTGTTGTAGCTCCTGTATGGTGTGTCATTCTGTGGAAAGCGCTTGTTGTAGCTCCTGCATGGTGTGTCATTCTGTGGAAAGTGCTTGTTGTAGCTCCTGCAGGGCATGTCATTCTGTGGAAAGCGCTTGTTGTAGCTCCTGTATAGTGTGTCATTCTGTGGAAAGCGCTTGTTGTAGCTCCTGTATGGTGTGTCATTCTGTGGAAAGCGCTTGTTGTAGCTCCTGTATGGTGTGTCATTCTGTGGAAAGCGCTTGTTGTAGCTCCTGCATGGTGTGTCCTTTTCTGGAAAGCATTGTTGTAGCAGCCTGCATGGCGTGTCCTTTTGTGGAAAGCGCTTGTTGTAGTTCCTGCATGGTGTGTCATTCTGTGGAAAGCGCTTGTTGTAGCTCCTGCGTGGTGTGTCATTCTGTGGAAAGTGCTTATTGTAGCTCCTGTATGCTGTGTCATTTTGTGGAAAGCACTTGTTGTAACTCCTGCATGGCGTGTCCTTTTGTGGAAAGCACTTGTTGTAGCTCCTGCATGGTGTGTCATTCTGTGGAAAGCACTTGTTGTAGCTCCTGTATGGTGTGTCATTCTGTGGAAAGCGCTTGTTGTAGCTCCTGTATGCTGTGTCATTCTGTGGAAAGTGCTTGTTGTAGCTCCTGCATGGTAGGTCATTCTGTGGAAAGTGCTTGTTGTAGCTCCTGTATGGTGTGTCATTCTGTGGAAAGCTCTTGTTGTAGCTCCTGTATGGTGTGTCATTCTGTGGAAAGTGCTTGTTGTAGCTCCTTGTTGTAGCTCCTGTATGCTGTGTCATTCTGTGGAAAGCACTTGTTGTAGCTCCTGCATGGCATGTCCTTTTGTGGAAAGCGCTTGTTGTAGCTCCTGCATGGTGTGTCATTCTGTGGAAAGCACTTGTTGTAGCTCCTGTATGGTGTGTCATTCTGTGGAAAGCGCTTGTTGTAGCTCCTGTATGGTGTGTCCTTCTATGGAAAGCACTTGTTGTAGTTCCTGTATGCTGTGTCATTCTGTGGAAAGCGCTTGTTGTAGCTCCTGCATGGTGTGTCCTTTTGTGGAAAGTGCTTGTTGTAGCTCCTGCATGGTGTGTCATTCTGTGGAAAGCACTTGTTGTAGCACCTGTATGGTGTGTCATTCTGTGGAAAGTGCTTGTTCTAGCTACTGTATGGTGTTTCATTCTATGGAAAACGCTTTTTGTAGCTCCTGCATGGTGTGTCATTTTATGGAAAGCGCTTGTTGTAGCAGCCTGCATGGTGTGTCCTTTTGTGGAAAGCGCTTGTTATAGCTCCTGCATGGTGTGTCATTCTGTGGAAAGTGCTTGTTGTAGCTCCTGCAGGGCGTGTCATTCTGTGGAAAGCGCTTGTTGTAGCTCCTGTATGGTGTGTCATTCTGTGGAAAGCGCTTGTTGTAGCTCCTGTATGGTGTGTCATTCTGTGGAAAGCGCTTGTTGTAGCTCCTGTATGGTGTGTCATTCTGTGGAAAGCGCTTGTTGTAGCTCCTGTATGGTATGTCATTCTGTGGAAAGCGCTTGTTGTAGCTCCTGTATGGTGTGTCATTCTGTGGAAAGCGCTTGTTGTAGCTCCTGTATGGTGTGTCATTCTGTGGAAAGTGCTTGTTGTAGCTCCTGCATGGTGTGTCCTTTTCTGGAAAGCATTGTTGTAGCAGTCTGCATGGCGTGTCCTTTTGTGGAAAGCGCTTGTTGTAGTTCCTGCATGGTGTGTCATTCTGTGGAAAGCGCTTGTTGTAGCTCCTGCGTGGTGTGTCATTCTGTGGAAAGTGCTTGTTGTAGCTCCTGTATGCTGTGTCATTCTGTGGAAAGCACTTGTTGTAGCTCCTGCATGGCGTGTCCTTTTGTGGAAAGGGCTTGTTGTAGCTCCTGCATGGTGTGTCATTCTGTGGAAAGCACTTGTTGTAGCTCCTGTATGGTGTGTCATTCTGTGGAAAGCACTTGTTGTAGCTCCTGTATGGTGTGTCATTCTGTGGAAAGCGCTTGTTGTAGCTCCTGTATGCTGTGTCATTCTGTGGAAAGTGCTTGTTGTAGCTCCTGCATGGTATGTCATTCTATGGAAAGTGCTTGTTGTAGCTCCTGTATGGTGTGTCATTCTGTGGAAAGCTCTTGTTGTAGCTCCTGTATGGTGTGTCATTCTGTGGAAAGTGCTTGTTGTAGCTCCTGTATGCTGTGTCATTCTGTGGAAAGCACTTGTTGTAGCTCCTGCATGGCATGTCCTTTTGTGGAAAGCGCTTGTTGTAGCTCCTGCATGGTGTGTCATTCTGTGGAAAGCACTTGTTGTAGCTCCTGTATGGTGTGTCATTCTGTGGAAAGCGCTTGTTGTAGCTCCTGTATGGTGTGTCCTTCTATGGAAAGCACTTGTTGTAGTTCCTGTATGCTGTGTCATTCTGTGGAAAGCGCTTGTTGTAGTTCCTGCATGGTGTGTCCTTTTGTGGAAAGTGCTTGTTGTAGCTCCTGCATGGTGTGTCATTCTGTGGAAAGCACTTGTTGTAGCACCTGTATGGTGTGTCATTCTGTGGAAAGTGCTTGTTGTAGCAGCCTGCATGGCGTGTCCTTTTGTGGAAAGCGCTTGTTATAGCTCCTGCATGGTGTGTCATTCTGTGGAAAGCGCTTGTTGTAGCTCCTGCATGGTGTGGCCTTTTGTGGAAATCACTTGTTGAAGCTCCTGCATGGTGTGTCATTCCGTGGAAAGCGCTTGTTGTAGCTCCTGCATGGTGTGTCCTTTTGTGGAAAGCGCTTGTTGTAGCTCCTGCATGGCGTGTCATTCTGTGGAAAGTGCTTGTTGTGGCTCCTGCATGGTGTGTCCTTTTGTGGAAAGTGCTTGTTGTAGCTCCTGCATGGTGTGTCATTCTGTGGAAAGCACTTGTTGTAGCTCCTGTATGGTGTGTCATTCTGTGGAAAGCGCTTGTTGTAGCTCCTGTATGGTGTGTCATTCTGTGGAAAGCGCTTGTTGTAGCTCATGCATGGTGTGTTATTCTGTGGAAAGCGCTTGTTGTAGCTCCTGCATGGTGTGTCCTTTTGTGGAAAGTGCTTGTTGTAGCTGCTGTATGGTGTGTCATTCTGTGGAAAGCGCTTGTTGTAGCTCCTGCATGGTGTGTCATTCTGTGGAAAGCGCTTGTTGTAGCTCTGGTATGATGTGTCCTTCTATGTAAAGCGCTTGTTGTAGCTCCTGTATGCTGTGTCATTCTGTGGAAAGCGCTTGCTGTAGCTCTGGTATGGTGTGTCATTCTGTGGAAAGCACTTGTTGTAGCTCCTGTATGGTGTGTCATTCTGTGGAAAGCGCTTGTTGTAGCTCCTGTATGGTGTGTCATTCTGTGGAAAGCGCTTGTTGTAGCTCTGGTATGATGTGTCCTTCTATGTAAAGCGCTTGTTGTAGCTCCTGTATGCTGTGTCATTCTGTGGAAAGCGCTTGCTGTAGCTCTGGTATGGTGTGTCATTCTGTGGAAAGCACTTGTTGTAGCTCCTGCATGGTGTGTCATTCTGTGGAAAGCACTTGTTGTAACTCCTGCGTGGTGTGTCCTTTTGTGGAAAGCACTTGTTGTAGCTCCTGTATGGTGTGTCATCCTGTGAAAAGCGCTTGTTGTAGCTCCTGCGTGGTGTGTCCTTTTGTGGAAAGTGCTTGTTGTAGCTCCTGCATGGTGTGTCCTTTTCTGGAAAGCGCTTGTTGTAGCTCCTGCATGGTGTGTCATTCTGTGGAAAGCACTTGTTGTAGCTCCTGTATGGTGTGTCATCCTGTGGAAAGCGCTTGTTGTAGCTGCTGTATCGTGTGTCATTCTGTGGAAAGCGCTTTTTGTAGCTCCTGTATGGTGTGTCCTTCTATGGAAAGTGCTTGTTGTAGCTCCTGTATGCTGTGTCATTCTGTGGAAAGCGCTTGTTGGAGCTCCTGCATGGCGTGTCCTTTTGTTGAAAGTGCTTGTTGTAGCTCCTGCATGGTGTGTCATTCTGTGGAAAGCACTTGTTGTAGCTCCTGTATGGTGTGTCATTCTGTGGAAAGTGCTTGTTGTAGCTACAGTATGGTGTGTCATTCTGTGGAAAACCCTTTTTGTAGCTCCTACATGGTGTGTCATTTTGTGGAAAGCGCTTGTTGTAGCAGCCTGCATGACGTGTCCTTTTGTGGAAAGCGCTTGTTGTAGCTCCTGCATGGTGTGTCATTCTGTGGAAAGTGCTTGTTGTAGCTCCTGCATGGTGTGTCCTTTTGTGGAAAGCACTTGTTGAAGCTCCTGCATGGTGTGTCATTCTGTGGAAAGCGCTTGTTGTAGCTCCTGCGTGGTGTGTCATTCTGTGGAAAGCACGTGTTGTAGCTACTGCATGGTGTGTCATTCTGTGGAAAGTGCTTGTTGTAGCTCCTGCATGGCGTGTCATTCTGTGGAAAGTGCTTGTTGTAGCTCCTGCATGGTGTGTCATTCTGTGGAAAGTGCTTGTTGTAGCTCTGGTATGGCGTGTCATTCTGTGGAAGGTGCTTGTTGTAGCTCCTGCATGGTGTGTCATTCTGTGGAAAGCACTTGTTGTAGCTCATGCATGGTGTGTTATTCTGTGGAAAGCGCTTGTTGTAGCTCCTGCTTGGTGTGTCATTTTGTGGAAGGCGCTTATTGTAGCTCCTGCATGGTGTGTCATTCTGTGGAAAGCGCTTGTTGTAGCTCCTGCATGGTGTGTCATTCTGTGGAAAGCGCTTGTTGTAGCTCCTGTATGGTGTGTCATTCTGTGGAAAGCGCTTGATGTAGCTCATGCATGGTGTGTTATTCTGTGGAAAGCGCTTGTTGTAGGAAAACGCTTGTTGTAGCTGCTGCATGGTGAGCAGATGCGCCAGCCCACGCAGGGGGCGCTAGAGGCGCAGCTCACATAGCGGGCCGCCCCTCTGGCCGCCCCCTGCGTGGACTCGCCTCCTCTAGGGAGGACACAGTCAGGGTGCCCTCGGGGGTCCGGCCGGAAACGGCCGGCACCTCGGGGGGCTTAAATAGCCAGGGCGGAGAGAGCAAGACCTCTCATCCAGCCCTGGCAGCAGCAATAACGGTCGGTCGGGGTCGCAAGGTCGTTAGAGGAGCAGAAGGTATGGTGGTGTGGAGTTGATGAGTTGGCGCAGAGGCGCCGGCCCTTGCCGCGAGGTCTGGGGGCCGAGGGCATTTCCTCCACCGGGCGCGGGCCAGCCCATGTTCCCGACTAAGGGGACACAAACATTTTCAAAACTGCATGGGTTTCAGTTGGGGCAGACAGGATTCTGCGCACCACATGTGGCTTTTGGGACGCTGCCTAGGGCTAAGAGGACAAGCGCGAGGACGGAGGTCCGAAGGTTTGGCGTTCACCCCCCCCTTTCTCGACAAGAGGATGGGGGTCCGCAGAGGAGGTAGGAGGGGATTTGAGGGGTCGGCGCATCCAGCGCCTGGATTGCCTTTTGCCGTGCTACTTTGGTCCTCGGCATATCCCCCACGGCGGGTTGTTTAAGGGAAGGATAGCATTGGTAAAGACCGACAGCTATCAGGCTTGGCTAATAAGTAAGGCGGCTGTTTAAACACGGTCGCCGGGCCACGTATGTATCTTCTTGGGAAGGTAGCCGCAGTGGTGGACTGAAAAAGGCGGTCATTTTGTCACGATTAAGCATGCTGGGCAGGGGAGACGGTTGCCAGTGTCGCCTCACCATATATATCTGCTAAGCCGCGTCTGTTTTTATCTTAGTGCGATCAGGTGTTTGGGCAATGTCGCCGTTTAGCATGGTGTTCATAATTATGAAGTTTTTAAATACTGCTTGTGCTGCATACGGCATACCGCGTGTTGCCTTATGGGACACGGCCTGGGGGCTGGGGACAGGTTTGGGATTATGGACCGACAGAGGTCCGAAATTGTTTGATTATGAAAAGCTTTTTCGGAAGGGCCAAGGGCTGTGTGGCTAAAAACGTTTACATCAGAGGAACTGCACGAGGCATGGCCGACGGGTACGGCCGCACGGGTCTCGGCATGATGAGGTGGGGGGGCACAATGTATGTCGTAGGTTTGGGAAAATAACCTCGGTCGCGAGGCACGACCTACGTAGGATGCAGTTTATGCTTTATACTATGTCTGGGGTATGAATGAAACGGGCACCGTCCTGCAGTTCAGCCAAGCTTGCTCACGTTTCTTGTATGTTTGGTACTGGGGTATGGCAAGATGTTCAATATGATTGTGGTGGGGCACTATGTTGGGGGTCAGAACGTAGCGGGCAACCGCGGTTTCAACAGCGCCAGTTTGGGTTCGCAATGTGTAGGAACTGCACGAGATGCTGCCCACAATACGGGCATTATGGTTGCTCTTTAGGGAGGAAAATGTTACCGCGCCTGCAAGTCAGCAAAACAGAAATGAAATGGAGGCGGTTGTGTAGCGCAAGTACAGGTTATTGTTTTCAGTTTAGCACTATTGGCTGTGAGGCATGTGGGACTTGGTACGTGAGGGCCGAGGAAAGGTAAGGGCTATTACGTTTGCTGCAAGTGCTAGTGGTAATCTTTGAGCTTGAAGGACGGGTACTTGCGGGGGGCTCAACGATCATAGACAGAGCCTTTAAACACGTGGTGGCTCCGGTCTATGTAGAAAGGGGGGCGATGTTTCGCCGCTGTGTGTCCGTGGGTCTTCTGCACGGGTCAGAGGCCACAATGTCTGGGCCTGGATGTGCGCAAGAGGACGCGGGATTCACAGGCACCCGAGGGCTTATATGGCTTAAGGGTGGTTAATACTGCTGGACAGTTAGTGGGTAGCACGTGCTAGATTCTGCAATATTAAAACATTCTGGCGGAGGTGCATGCTGGATGGACTGCAGTTTTCTGCAAAATAGAAATGACCACTACAGGCCTGCGGGCATCAGTTTGTTTGCGGCCTTTCCCACGGCAGGTGGGTGGCAGGGGCACGCGGCGCCAGGGCTCTGCAGGCCGAATGTTTTTCTGGTCTTTGTGTATTATTGCAAAATGGCAATGCGCTTGTCTGGGAACCAGAAGAACGCTGAGTGGGCGGGAATGCAAATTCAGGGCTAAAGAGGACGCGGTGGTAAAGCAGGGATACGTCCTGGGGAAATACTGTGCAATCTAAGGTGCACACTATGCATATAAGCAAGGCGAGTGGCCCGATTTATGACAGTTTGGGGAATGTTGCCCGAAATGCGCCGGATCGATTGGTGGCAAGACTTACCGGCCGCTATAGTGGTCTGCCAGGTGGTTCATAGACATAATTTCGAATACAAAATATTCGAAAGTCAAAAAGTAAATAGTGGTTGGTGAGTATTAGCAGGACGAGGAATTTGGTGTGGGGGCATTTGGGGTCGCGGGAGGGCCACCCCAAAGCGTGGCAGAGTTACGAGGGCGGTCCCAGAGAAGGAGGCACGCTGCGGTCTGGTCCGTGAGCTACAACCACTGGCTGCTTCAGGCAGGATGGGGTGACACGGGCGCTGATTCCACTAGGGACGGTTGGGACTCCTCAACAACCGATGCAGTGGCCTTATTGGCTCCATACTCTCTGGAGGAATGACTGAACTGGCAGTGGAATCCAGGGCGGGCCGTTCTCGCAAGAACGGAATGGTGTGAGATGGCTCACAGGCTTTTGGACATGGGACTTTGGAAGGCGGGATTGGCGGAGCCACCCGGATAAGGACCATGGTTGGGGCCAGGCAGTCATAAGACCTGAGCAGGGAACGGGGGCCGCCCTCATAAGATGACTCCAAATTATGCGACCATATGTTTTCCAATAAAATGTTATATATGTTTCCAACTTTCAGAATGTCTCTGACTCCATCATTGGGGGTAAGCAAGCGGGTAATATTATGCATGTTACTGATATGACGTAAGGGGCCAAAGAGTAGGGGTTAGCCCCGCTATGTCATTCTGTGGAAAGCGCTTGTTTTAGCTCCTGCATGGTGTGTCATTCTGTGGAAAGCGCTTGTTGTAGGAAAGCGCTTGTTTTAGCTCCTGTACCGTGTGTCATCCTCTGCGATCCTAGCAGTGCACAGGCCCGGAGTGGCCCTGCTCCTAAGCACAGTTTCCGGGTGGCCCTTTGCCATTAAAGTGGACCTAGGTCAGAACACTTTTGGTGAGAGTTTGCACACCCTTCAACTAGTTCAACGACAGAAACACATTTAAATGTAAGTTCTTAAGATGCTGAATAGAGCAGCTTCTATCAAAGTATTGAAAACACAAATCATGTCCAAACACTTCTTGATTTTTCAAAAATCAGCCACTGTATTTTTAGCGCCAATCATCAGGACTGTGGTAGACAGCCTTTGCCCAGCAAAGCTACAAGTGCCAGGGCATTTCGGCCCATGGGCCATCCTCAGGGCCAATAGCTCTGAACATGTTACAAACAATTATATGTCCAGTTGCCCGGATCAAGTATTTAGAGGAAACAAAAATGACCGATTCAGGTTAATCAAAATTTCAGTAGTAAATAGGCAATTCCCATCCATGGTGTTCGGAAACAATTAGCCCAGTAATCGGCAACTCGCGCTAAAATTATTCTAAATCTACTATATGCGTTGTTAACATCATGTTATCTGTTCACAGAACCCCCCACTGGGGAAGGATTATTACCTGGTTGCTGATAAGGAGTGTGGCGTGTGTCTATCTACTCAAAAATGGTCGCAATTCAACCTTCACGTTGTCCATGTTAAAAACGCCGTGTTTACAATTCCAATACACGCGATCTAAGAAATGGCCCCCTGCCATTGCCCGGCTTCACCCAAGCCAGGGAACCCACACTTGTGTTATTATGAGCTGCGACACGCGTGGAAAGAGCCGTCGGCAGCGTGAGGTACACTAGAGAGCTGCCACTTTGATCTCCGACTTGTCTTTTTGCTAATGGTGACTGCGAGCCCGACTAATTGTTCGCAGTGACCCAGGTCAAAAAATGGCTCTCAGTGGCTTAGGGCGCTGGCCGCTCCTCCCTGCTACTCTTTTGTAAAACCTGCTGGACAAGGATTCCCGTGAACTGGGATGTATGGAATTAATTTATGGGTATTCCTCTCTGGGTCTCTGTGCGTGCAGGGGCTTTGCCGTTTTATTCACATAACGTTCATCAGGGGTGTTGCTAGGTCTGTAAAAGATCTGGGGTTAGTGCTAATGTCGGGACTGTCGGGACTCGGGCTAGCTAGTCTTTTGGTTGCAGCACCGGGCTACGCTAATGTCGGGACTGTCGGGACTCGGGACTAGCTAGCCTTTTGGTTGTAGTACTGGGTTACGCTAATGTCAGGACTGTCGGACTCTGGGCTAGCTAGTCTTTTGGTTTTAGTACCGGGTTACGCTAGATTCTCTGAACTTGAGGCGTAGTAAGAGTCCCAGGGCTGAACTACAAGCATCGCTAGATTCTGGGAACTTGGTGGGTAGTAAGAGTCCCAGGGCTGAACTACAAGCATCGCTAGATTCTGGGAACTTGGTGGGTAGTAAGAGTCCCAGGGCTGAACTACAAGCATCGCTAGATTCTGGGAACTTGAGGGGTAGTAAAAGTCCCAGGGCTGAACTACAAGCATCGCTAGATTCTGGGAACTTGGTGGGTAGTAAGAGTCCCAGGGCTGAACTACAAACATCGCTAGATTCTGGGAACTTGAGGGGTAGTAAGAGTCCCAGGGCTGAATTACAAACATCGCTAGATTCAGGGAACTTGAGGGATAGTAAGATTCCCAGGGCTGAACTACAAGCATCACTAGATTCTGGGAACTTGAGGTGTAGTAAGAGTCCCAGGGCTGAACTACAAGCATCGCTAGATTCTGGAAACTTGGTGGGTATTAGGAGTCCCAGGGCTGAACTACAAGCATCGCTAGATTCTGGGAACTTGAGGGGTAGTAAGAGTCCCAGGGCTGAACTACAAGCATCGCTAGATTCTGGGAACTTGAGGCGTAGTAAGAGTCCCAGGGCTGAACTACAAGCACCGCTAGATTCTGGGTACTTGAGGGGTAGTAAGAGTCCCAGGGCTGAACTACAAGCATCGCTAGATTCTGGGAACGTGAGGGGTAGTAAGAGTCCCAGGGCTGAACTACAAGCATCGCTAGATCCTGGGAACTTGGTGGGTAGTAAGAGTCCCAGGGCTGAACTACAAGCATCGCTAGATTCTGGGAACTTGAGGGGTAGTAAGAGTCCCAGGGCTGAACTACAAGCATCGCTAGATTCAGGAAACTTGAGGGGTAGTAAGAGTCCCAGGGCTGAACTACAAGCATCGCTAGATTCAGGAAACTTGAGGGGTAGTAAGAGTCCCAGGGCTGAACTACAAGCATCGCTAGATTCTGGAAACTTGGTGGGTATTAAGAGTCCCAGGGCTGAACTACAAGCATCGCTAGATTCTGGGAACTTGAGGGGTAGTACAAGTCCCAGGGCTGAACTACAGGTATCGCTAGATTCTGGGAACGTGAGGGGTAGTAAGAGTCCCAGAGCTGAACTACAAGCATCGCTAGATTCTGGGAACTTGGTGGGTAGTAAGAGTCCCAGGGCTGAACTACAAGCATCGCTAGATTCTGGGAACTTGAGGGGTAGTAAGAGTCCCAGGGCTGAATTACAAGCATCGCTAGATTCTGGGAACTTGGTGGGTAGTAAGAGTCCCAGGGCTGAACTACAAGCATCGCTAGATTCTGGGAACTTGAGGCGTAGTAAGAGTCCCAGGGCTGAACTACAAGCACCGCTAGATTCTGGGTACTTGAGGGGTAGTAAGAGTCCCAGGGCTGAACTACAAGCATCGCTAGATTCTGGGAACGTGAGGGGTAGTAAGAGTCCCAGGGCTGAACTACAAGCATCGCTAGATCCTGGGAACTTGGTGGGTAGTAAGAGTCCCAGGGCTGAACTACAAGCATCGCTAGATTCTGGGAACTTGAGGGGTAGTAAGAGTCCCAGGGCTGAACTACAAGCATCGCTAGATTCAGGAAACTTGAGGGGTAGTAAGAGTCCCAGGGCTGAACTACAAGCATCGCTACATTCTGGGAACTTGAGGCATAGTAAGAGTCCCAGGGCTGAACTACAAGCATCGCTAGATTCTGGAAACTTGGTGGGTATTAAGAGTCCCAGGGCTGAACTACAAGCATCGCTAGATTCTGGGAACTTGAGGGGTAGTACAAGTCCCAGGGCTGAACTACAGGTATCGCTAGATTCTGGGAACGTGAGGGGTAGTAAGAGTCCCAGAGCTGAACTACAAGCATCGCTAGATTCTGGGAACTTGGTGGGTAGTAAGAGTCCCAGGGCTGAACTACAAGCATCGCTAGATTCTGGGAACTTGAGGGGTAGTAAGAGTCCCAGGGCTGAATTACAAGCATCGCTAGATTCAGGGAACTTGAGGGATAGTAAGATTCCCAGGGCTGAACTACAAGCATCGCTAGATTCTGGGAACTTGAGGTGTAGTAAGAGTCCCAGGGCTGAACTACAAGCATCGCTAGATTCTGGAAACTTGGTGGGTATTAGGAGTCCCAGGGCTGAACTACAAGCATCGCTAGATTCTGGGAACTTGAGGGGTAGTAAGAGTCCCAGGGCTGAACTACAAGCATCGCTAGATTCTGGGAACTTGAGGCGTAGTAAGAGTCCCAGGGCTGAACTACAAGCACCGCTAGATTCTGGGAACTTGAGGGGTAGTAAGAGTCCCAGGGCTGAACTACAAGCATCGCTAGATTCTGGGAACGTGAGGGGTAGTAAGAGTCCCAGGGCTGAACTACAAGCATCGCTAGATCCTGGGAACTTGGTGGGTAGTAAGAGTCCCAGGGCTGAACTACAAGCATCGCTAGATTCTGGGAACTTGAGGGGTAGTAAGAGTCCCAGGGCTGAACTACAAGCATCACTAGATTCAGGGAACTTGAGCGGTAGTAAGAGTCCCAGGGCTGAACTACAGGTATCGCTAGATTCTGGGAACGTGAGGGGTAGTAAGAGTCCCAGAGCTGAACTACAAGCATCGCTACATTCTGGGTGGGAACTCGGTGGGCAGTGAGAGTCCCGGGGACTTAGTTTCAGGTTCCTGCAAAGTAATGGATACGTTTACCACAAGAACCCCCACTCCAGGAGAAAGACTTATATAAGCTGATGTTTGTCGCATGAGAATAATCTACAATCCCAAATTGAGCAAACAAAGCCATCATACTCCCCTTTAAAGTGATCAACTTTGGAGGCGATGCAATTAGATTTCCCAGGCTCAGAAGGATAGGTGCGATGGTAAGTCCATATATATGGTAAACGAGGATTCCGCTTCTTAATAAGGTCACTCATTGGATAAGGGTTCAATCATACGTGATGATGTGCCCGTTTGCATGCTAAAGATGGTAGCGAGATGGACTATATGCGAGTTGATTTTAACAACCCCCACTTGGTGGACCGTTTGCTCTCAATTGAACTCAGATCCTACCCTCCGAAAGATTGATGTTTTATCATCAGGCCTTACTCCCCTGAGCTGAAAATTGACAGGTCTAATCCAGTCTACCCAAGGCATCACCTAACCACTGCCCCTCGTGATCAAGGTACCACCACCGTTGCATCCCAATCCAAGTTCCAAAGCAAAGCAAAGCCCCACTTTTGGATGTTGATTCTGCTATTGTGGCCAACCCGAGGGGAAAACATGGAGTTGATATAGAGTCCATGGTGGATTTACCCTTGAAACATCATGGGAGCAGGGTACCGCCCTCTTGTGTTGTGAACACCACCATAGTGTTGGAGTTTACCCCCGTTGACCTCGAGATGCAATTATTGTTTTGGAATATAGCGGGGTTGAATACGAATGTGTGTGATGTAGGCTGGTGCCAGTTCATAAGGTCTCACCACATCATTTGTTTCCAAGAGACCTGGGCCACCGCCGCTATTAGCTTACAAGGTTTTGCTTCATGTAACATTTTGCGATTAAAGGACACAATGGTAGGTAGGACAAATGGTGGCTTGTGTACCTGGGTAGATCTGGCAATAGTTAAATCAGTTGTTATTATGGACACAGGGAGTATTGATGAGCAAGAATTAGATTTGGTTTTAAAAAATAGAATGAGGATCTTATTAATTAATACGTATATCTGTCAACCACTCAAAAGGGGGCTAAATGACATTGGAATCATGAGTTTGCGCATTGACTCGTGGACAAGACTGTATCCAATTAACTGTTTTGTAATAGTAGCAGGAGATTTTAACATTTAGTTCGAAACCCCTTGAATTGACCAAGGAGTTAAAGGATGAGGAATTACATGCCAATAGACCAAAGTGTCAACATACTCTTGCATTAGAAGTGGCCCAGACCTGGTGTAATCTTCTACTCACAGCCTGCAATGGCAGCATAAAGAGGGACTTTCCCAGTGAAACCAACCTTTGTGTCGGGAGACCAGTCAAGTAATATTGATTATGTTCTGGTGAGCCTGGCATTTTGGCCAGATATTTTAAAAAAACATGGAAGTGCAAGAGAGAGAAGACAGCAACCACCAACCCTTAAGTAAGTTTATGCCTGGATGTAGGTGATAATGATTGGTCGAATGCACAGAGAGCTGGTAGGAATATGCCCATACATATCAGTGGCACATCCAGGCGTTCAATTATATGGTCTGGGATTAACAAACTTGAATCAATTTGTAAGATTTATTAAGAGTTTCTACCCTCCCTGGAATTGGTGCTTGTAGCTAAAGAACTGTGCAGCTGAGGGGGCATTGATTCTTATGAATATGCTATATCTAAGATGTATACCTCTGTTACGAAACCTTGATCGGATAATAAGGGTTCGACCCTTAAAAAGTGTCCTTGGTTTGATAGAGAATGCAGGATAGCGAAGGATACCTTAATTTGCTGTGCAAAGGCCACCACTTTGCTTGACAGAGGTCATCTTGTTCTGGCAAGAAGAAATTATAAAACCATCCTAGCGACGCAAGAATGGGAACACAGGTTAGCAACTTGGGACAAACTGTTACATACCATTGACAGGAAAGATAGTACAACTTTCTGACACATGATTAGTACTGTCAGTAGTGATGAGAAGATAACCCAACATGGTAACATCCCAGAAGAGGCATTGGCAACCCACTTACAAAACTTGTATAGCGATTACTCTTTCGATCCTGCTGAATACAGGCGATTCCTGTCACAAGTGAGCCCAGCGCATGATACTTTGGTTTGCTCAGTTGATGAAGTATACAGAGCGATCATCTCTCAAAAAGCGAACAAGGCCCCAGGTCCTCACAAGGTCCTTATGCACCTATATAATCCAGAACCTTGTATGTGGGCTACCTACCTAAGCTTTTTACATCAACTAAGATTAGATCAAAATCACGGACAAGTGCCAAGATAGTCCTGATATACAAAAAAGGGGGAAGAGAACACACGGCCAATTATCGCCCGATATCGTTGTTGGATTCTGGAGGTAATCTGTTCACCAAAGTTGTGATTTGCCACTTGGAAGAGTGATGTACGGAAAACAGACCAATAAGCCACCTCCAGGCAGGTTTCTAGCATGGGGTAAGCACAATCGATAAGTGCTTCAGGTTGCATCTCCTCATTCAAAAATATGCAGTTCTCTGAAAAATTAGAACGTCTTTGGGGCTAAAGATCTGAGTTCTAAAGTTTATAGATCTGAGACCCGCATTGACTGTGTCTCTGGAATCACTATGGGAGTGTCTGGCTATGGGAGTGTCTGGCTACATTACAAGTGCCTGACTCTATCATATTGGCAACCCAACGATTATACAGTGGGGAGGATGTGACACTAAGATTGGGGCGCAGGTGGTGAAACATCAAGGACATTCCCCATTTTAAAAGGGGTGCGCCAGGGTTGCATCCTGGATCCCAAATTGTTTTGCCTCTTTATAAACCAGGTGATCACTTACTTTCCACCCCGACGGATGCACCACCACTAGGCAGTGATGCCTTCTCTACATTGATGTTTGCGGATGATACAGTATTGGTCTCTCTGACCCCAAGAGGTTTGATTAAGCAATCGTCTGTTGTTTGAATGGTTCTGTAAAGACAATGCGCTGGAGATTAATGCAACTAAGACTAATGTGATGGCAGTGCGATGAATCCCGACGTGTCGTCACTGCTTTAGATGGGGAAGCCCCATTATGTGAGGCCAGGGAGGTGAGGCCGCTACCCGATAGACCCCCTTGGGGTGGTACTCAGCGGAGGATTTCATGGGGAGAGAGGATCTCATTGAGAGTAGTGACCACTTCGGGAGTATTCAGTATCCCTTTGAACCTATCACCTTTAACTGAATAACCTCAGCGCTTTAAAATGAGTAGCAATTACCCTGGTGATGGATGGGGATGCAGTTGTATTCATACATCAATAATCAAAACAACACAGTTACTTGGCAAAAAGAATAACTGTTTTATTTTCAATTGTCTAAAACAGGGAGTATAACAGACATCATCTGACATTGCAAAGCATATCTCGCAATGTTTTTCAGAAAAAAGTAATCTTATATAGCAAAAAATCATCATAGGTGACGTTAAACCTGCATTTTACCAGCTTCATCCTACTTCGCAAACTACAAAAACCAAGTTGCAAATGTGATTGGGTCTAAGAAACTATCTAAGTATAAAACTCTATACTAGTATGGAACAATGAATGAAAGTGATAGGTTTCTTAACATCAGGTGGGGCAACTAAGCCCCCCCTCAAAATGTTCAATATGAACGTCACTAAATATACAACGTCCCATTGTCTACTCAACCTATAGGACCCTTAATTACGTGGTCTCCTACAATTAGTTGGCACTCTAACCTTTGATTATTTAGGAAGAAAACAGATCACTTTATTCTGAGTCAGCTTACCTGCGATCCTACTTCGTCAGTACATTTCCTCCTACGTTACCAGCATGCAGGCTGGCCTTCCAGTCTGGTGAGCTCGTTTTAATCCCAGCTTCCCACCAATTAGCAAATCAATCTATCATCATCTCAGTGGTCAGCCATTCAATTAAGCTTTGAAGCTCGGCCCTGAGTTTGTTCTGTACTGTGGAGAATCAGGGGAATATAGGCACACTCTGCCCTCATGCGTAGATGTGAGCATCTTGCTCGTCCAACTTCTTCCTTCCACATGACTGAAGACCATGATTTCGAGCTTTCATTGTCTTTAAAATACTATTTTTTAATAGACCTCTGATGTCTTCTTGATTTGTCCATGTCTTTGAACATGAGTTTTGTTCTTTCCCATGACTTGTATCCAATGTTAGTTAAACTTCAGCCTGATAAGACCTTGGCTTCTTGGCTTGGCTTCATGGCTCCTCCAACCTCGCCTTTCCAAAATTCACTTGGTAATTCATTTGTTTCCTTACTGCGACACACTAGAAATGAGGCCTTCTTTCTAAAGTCCAGCAGTGCTATAATACGTAGAGGAAACCTGCATCCTTTACTCTTAACTCTTGGGAGTATAGCTCAAGGGCAGCGTGCTTGCCTTGGAAGCAAGATGACACAGAGCAACACAGGTTCGATCCCCAGGTCCGTGCTTAGAAACCTCTGGGTATTAAGCGCGTTATAAATAACCTATCATATGTATATTTGTTTGGCACATGCCGAAATCTGTTCACTATAAAGCTAGCCTCAGGATTACTTTGTCTGCTTGCCTTTCTTTTGCAACTGTACATGTGTAAACTGACTTCTCTACCAGTTCTGTAGCATAAGCTTCTACACCTTGATCCCAAGATGTCACTTATCTTCAATACTTTCTTGATGCCTTATAGAATATCTGCATTCTCTAGTCTCTGCATCTTTCCAGTGCACGTCAGCTCAGCTCTGTGTGACATCACCATTCGCCTTGGTCATTCATTTGCTCTGCTTCCTCCGGAATTTCATTCAAACAACCATCATATTTCCTTGTATGCAAGTATGGTTTTCTCAATGGGAACCTTGCCTCTAGGATTCTCCTAGGTATCGGTATCTTCACTGGTACTGCACGGTTTTTGGATCCGGGCTCCCAACATATAGGCAATATGGGTGAGGTGGTTGAGGTGGGGGTACTTGGCTCCTCCTCGACAACCTTCCCTCAAAAACCTTTTCTTACCCCCCACAAGATGCCCCAATGTACCTTTTCTACACATCTCAGGTGGAAACGACTGGGACGGAAAACATTCATAACATATCAATTGACAGTACTGCGATGAGAAAGACGACAAGAGTAATCATGATCAATGCTTAGAACCAAGACACACAGTCTAGTTGTTCGAATCTATCGATGGGCATACTGTCATTCAAAAAAGGAGAGGGAACAGAACAATGGCGTTTTCTACCTCTCTACATGGACGGGGAGCTCGGTAGGCAACACGAAGGAGGCAAGATCAGAGAAGCAGACAAAGTCAGAGAAAGCAGTGCATCTGCAAGCGTCCCATGAAGCGCAGAGCTTTCAGCAGATGAGGGAAGTACGCTCGCCAGGAGCGGGGACTGACGGAGTGCATAAAACACACTGTCGGGCTGTTGGAGAGGCTCCCAGGACATGGTAACAGGCTTGTGGTAGCTGGAGAAGCCACAGGACCATGGGAGACCCAGACACAACTAGAGGGCGGCCTCCAGCACCCTACAGATACCAGGGTAGCTCAGGCCAGGGTTGGGGAGACCCAGAGAACACGAGAAACACTAAGTGAATGAAGGACTAACATTTGCTGACGCACAGCAGAACAGTAAAGGGCGTCAGGACACTTGGAGAAACATATCCCAAAGAGCATTAAGAGGAAACACACATTTTGCATTTCCAGTTGCCATTTACAAATCTTGGCAGGGGGTAAACCAAGGATGTGGCATCCAGAAATATCACATAAAGAGAACAAAGAGTTTGAGCAAGCAAAGGGGGTCTGGGACACGTGCTGGCGTGCTGCACCCTGACCAGTGACAAAGAGAAACACAAGGCTAACATACACCCGTGGCACTCGGCGGACCATGACAGGAGAGTAAACCAAGGCTATGGGTGGAAGTGAAGCCAGAGAGCAGGACGGGGAGAACAAGATCGTTGAATACCCCACTTGGCACGAGAGTGGACCAAGAAAGGTTTTTTGAGACGACGGGGTCAGGGACCCTCAGCACAGCCTGAGAGAGAAAGCCAGGCTATTCTTCCTCATTGCAGTACCCTGGGCGCCAGGTCTGCTCATAAAGGGGCTGGGACCCTCAAGACGGCTTGGAAAAGGAGTCCAGGCCATTATTCCTGGTCACAGGGCCTGGGAGACAGGTCTGCCTAACGTAGATAAGGACATATCTTAAGCATTGAAGGGACGGAAAACACTTTTCATGATGCTTGAAAAACTCTGGGGAAAGGGAAGCAACCCCTTGAGCCTCGTGGAACCTTTGTTTGCTTTTCTGCACCTTTTGGGAACTTTTGTTTTGAACTGCAAAGCTGGGCTGCAGGTCGGCAGCCAAAAGACGTTTCCCCTGTCACGTGATATTAAGTTTAGCTCGTGAGGGACAGGTTAGGATTTGGACACAGGACGGCAAACCTTACTTTGGACATCCTGGCACGGCCAGTTTCATTAGCTAATTTTCTTGAGGCAGGAAATCCCCTCTTAGAGATAGGCTTGGTTAGGATTTTCTCCAACTCATCCCCATTTTTGTTGTTAATCAAAGTCTTTGCCAAACAACATGTCACCCTTCTGTCGGCGCCTAGAAACACTTGTGTACAGGCGCATTAAAAATGCCATATATCATATCCGCCTCTTACTCCTAGAATCTGACAGTAGTCCCAAAGGAAAGGAAGAACTGCCTGAATGGTGAGAAACATTTGTATTTATTTGTATTATTTTATTTTGCATTTATTTCCGCACACAGAGTCCTGAGACATCTAGGTGCTTGTTGCAGTTCATAGGTACAAGAGCACGCATCAGTATTAGAGCGTAGTGGTGGTTGGTGGTTGCATACTCTTGACACGCCTCATATGTTTGAGAGGGCTACATCAATCAGGCATGCATACATCATAAGGACGGAGTAGGTGTAGGTATTCAGATGGGCAAAGCCTCATCTCATGTTACGGGGGGCTACATCAGACATGCAGACGTCAAAAAGGACAAGTAGGTGAAAGTATACAGACTGGCAGGTTAACTCATATCAGCACCGTGGGTTGCGAGTACCCTCAAAAGGAACTTGGCAACACAAAGCAGACACAGCCAACCTGGTTCTAACAAGGTATAGTTGGGCGATTGCTATGTTTTCTAGAGATTATACAGGGAGCTCACTGAAAGTCTCGATAGAAGCTTCCCAGCTGCAGGCCCGCCGGGCTGTCCTCTATGAGCTGAATTGTGGGGTCAAATGGATTTGAAGCAATAAGTTGTTTCAGAGAATAGTTTTTTTCTGAAAAATATCACTGGGCTTCCTCGGTCTACTCCAACAATCCCGCTATTGCTAGAATTTAACATCCAGAGTCTGAGCCTCTGGGCACTGATGAAACCTGTTCTGTTGTGGGTTAGAATGTGGAGTTCGCCCTGTCTAGCAAAATACAGAGATGCTGCCAGAGGTCTATTGTCACAGGAGGGAGGGAAATGTACCCCAAGGTTCCTGTGTACGAGGAATCGCTTGCTTAGTTTAGGTCGCTGTCATTTCTGGCCGTGCCCTGCGTCGAGTAATATGCCTACTAGCGATATTATCAAGACGCGGTATCTTGAGAGAGAGGATGAATTGTTAGCTTCCAATATGCAAAGTACTGCGTCTGTCACCCTCTATTGGAACAAAAACCTAAGGGTTGGTTATGAGAAATACTTAGATCCCAAATTTTCGAGGCTTCTTTTTTTGAAGCTTAGGTTTGGCATTGTTCCCCTAGCAGTGCGGCTGTATTGTTGGGATAACAACGTATCGGATAAATGTTCCTACTGCAGGGATTTAAGAAAAAGTGAAGCTCCCTTTCTTCTAATGTGTCCTCTCTGTCTAGAACTGAGGAGGCAACACTTGACAGCCCTGCTGGCCTCCAAAGGAAAACGATCATCTGTGCAAGGGATGCTCCTAGGTGTTTGGACTGATGACTTAACAGTTACTTTCTTAGTAGCTAAGTAACTCTCTAGGGCTTGGCTGAGGCGGTTGACATTTCTGAAAACAGCTCAATGAAGGTGCTGATTGATGGTAATAGTCTTAATGGTTTGATGGGATTGGTTTTCAAATGAATTATTGAATGGGTTCTCTATTCATTTATTGGTTCTGTCGTATACATTTAGAAAGATGATGCTGTTTATTTGTATCTATGATGTAAGGTTGGTATGGTAACTGAACGAAGAAACATTATCCCATGCATGCAATATGTGATCACATTTAGCACCTGAGGGTTTTTCCAATAGCCTGCCCTCGATTTTATGACATTCTGTATGTTTCTTTGTTTACTTGCCTTGAGGTGAAGGTGGCAATTGGCATCCATGTGTACCTTGATACTGCAATAATGGCATCCGAGACAGATTGTACCATCACTGATCTTGATATTGGTGTAATCCGTTTACCGAGCGACTGATAGTTGCCTGTTGGCTTAGATCATAAGCCAGACCCGTTTTGTAGGCCTTCACCTGTATTTATAATTGTTTGTTATTTTGTTGCAGTTTTAGAAGCCTATCCCTGGAACTATTGTGTGTGCACACCCTGTGACAGTCATGTGGTGCCATTATCAGTTCTTCTCGTTGGACGCACATACATTGTCTTCAATTTGGCCATTCGTAGAGCACTCTTGTCACAGGGACGTCTCAAGGATCCTGGATAAGGAGACAAGAAAAACAAGAAGGGAACGCGCCAAGAAAGTCTGGGAGAATAGCCACGTTTTCAAATTCCATTAAAAGTGGTGGAAGTTGGTGTTGTCCCTTAAATGTTGGGTAGAGATTTCCACTGAATTGAGCCTTTCACTGCAAATATTCTGCTCTCAATAAAATTGGTTTTGTAAAGGTGTGAGGCAAGCAAGTTATTACTGAATTAATGCAAGTGTTTGCTGAGTCTGTGGAAAGATTCAATGTAGGTTGTGCCACATTGCTTTTAAGGCTGTGGCTCCGCACCAAGCATTGTATGTGGTGGCAAAACCACATGTAGGTGGCCCTGGAGAGGCCAGGGACACGGCTCTGGTATTCAGATGTTCCATATGCCAAGAAGGCTTTGACTCGTACCCACGCATTTTCTTGGCTATTTTTCCATTAAAGAATCCATGAACAGATTTGTTTTGCTTGGTACTTATTTTGCTTTCCACAAGTTGTCAAAAGCATACTGGGACGTTACCGCAGAGAGCTTTGCGGAGGAGCACCAGGGATTTGAATGCACGTCTCTCTCCAACAGCAAGGCGCTATCGTGTTTTGAGGGTTGGCTTTATAGGCCAAGGCAACTGATGCATGGAATTTGCATTGCCAATGACGCCTAGAGGCCGCTGGTTTCTTCATTGGAGTGGAGGCGGCTCCTTCTTATGCTGCAATTTGAATAGTCCAGTTTTGTGGCTATGGCGGCTCAAGTTGAACAGTTGAGAGTGAGGCAAAAAGTTCTATATTAGAAAGATAAGCAGTCAAAAGAAATGATGGAGTCGATATGAGCCTCAAATGACTGAGTGGTCATGCCAAGAACTTTGACCTTCATGGCTGTGAAAGATGTAATGGTCCAGGATTACTGGGTTTTGGCAGGAGGATGGATGTACGTGTTCTGAGTGTGAGGAGATCCCTTTTGGCCTTGCCCAAGGAGTCCATGTTTACGTTCATCCAGGTTTGCATCTGGTTTAGGATGGCAGACACATGGTTAGCTGAGGCGAGCTGTCTTCTTAGATGCTGATAAATATATATATATATATATTCAGTGAAAGAACTTTGTTAAAGGGACGTTATGGTTAAGTTGCGCTACTAAATACCTATGAAATTCAGTGAAAAAACTTTGTTAAAGGGACGTTATGGTTCAAGTAAAACCGAAAAACCCCTGAAATTCGCCAGTTATGGTAAGCTAAGCAACCATAACCCGCGCCACCACTGCGCACTGCTAAGACTAACACCCACAACATCAAAGATGACATCACAAATGTCATTGATGACATCACTGATGACATCACATGTGTATTTACTTTTCAGGAAATGTATGTACAAGGGATTCTTATTATAATGTTGAGAAAAAACTGTTAAGGATCATTGGAAAAAATATCATGAGCTAATTAGTGCATTAAGCAATGCATTGATATAAATAGCATTCTATTATGAAGTTCTATCCAGTATATGAAGCTACTCATGCAGAAACATAGACATTGTGTGCAGCAATTATGATGAAGGTATAATATTCATAATGTTAATATGTTGAATAATGAAAGATAACTGTTTTCTTATTAGAGTTTTGCGTACTGTGAAATATGTAATAAGTAGCTAATAAAACCCACGTATTACATAATTGCATTATTACAAACAAAACACAAAGAGACAAGAGCACATACAGATATGGGTATATACAGGGAAAGTAAAGTAAGCAAAAAAGCAGAAGTAGTAGTAGAAATATTTCATAAGCTAACTGATTATATTTATGTAAATAAATGATTGCTCTGCTTCAAAGCTGCTATTTATCCTATGTACATGTATTACATGATGTGACTGGACCCTAAGGAAAGTAGTGGGAGTACAATGTATACAAATATGAGCATATACAGGGAAAATACAGTAATAAAAAAACAACAGAACTATGAGAAAGTGTTGATAACTCTACTGATTATCTTCATGCACAGAAAGAATTGCTGTTTTTCTAGCTTGTCTTCCCATTTGTATATGTTTCATATGATATGACTGGACCCTAAGGGAATTACTGTAAGAACATACTTGAAGGATAAGTCTACAAATATAGTACGTTTACAATTTTTAGTTCATGACTGTTACTGAAGAAAACCATGTGGCCTACTTATGTCAGTAAAGGATAAAAGAGGGAGACAGACATGTGATGTCATCAGTGATGTCATAATGACATTTGTGATGTCATCTTTGATGTATCGGGTGTTAGTCTTAGCAGTGCACAGTGGTGGTGCGAGTTATGGTTGCTTAGCTTACCATAACTGGCGAATTTCAGGGGTTTTTCGGTTTTACTTGGAACCATAACGTCCCTTTAACAAAGTTTTTTCACTGAACCTCATAGGTTTTTAGTAGCACAACTTAACCATAACGTCCCTTTAACAAAGTTTTTTCACTGAATTTCATAGGTTTTTAGTAGCGAAACTTAACAATAATAACTCTGACTTTATGTACATGTAATATGGAACATACTGAACCCCCTCTACTGAATTTGATGTCCGCAAACTCTTTTGATGTCTGCGGACATGTTCGGACAACAGCACAAATACCCAAAAAGTCTGGGGGGGTATGTTTAATTGTTATGTCATAACATATGAACATTTTACAAATTCACAAACCAGCACACATACACATTAAATTTAGTAATAAATAAGAAGTGTAGCCCATATATATAACACACTAACCATTCATTTAAATACAATATTTTCTAAAATGGAAAATACCAAAAGAAGAAAGATAGGCTTCCAACATGATTACCTCACAGAAACTACACAACTAAGAACAACAGCAGATCTACAGACCACTCAGAACACACCTTACCTAAAATAGTAAGTGTACTGCATTTTATTCATATATTTATAAAATTTCTGTATTAGATACAAAAAACAATGATATTATGTTTTTTTTTTCTCACAGAAATGTCTAGTACTCTGGAGTAGCTAGAGGAGAATTTCCCACGTGAGGAAATGTCAGAAGATAGTGAACCTAATGGTAGACACTTTACTATATAAACCAATTAATTAATATTATTTTATATACATTTAACATATATATTTTTTGTTTGTACAGACCATACAAAAATTGAAAATACTAATGAAAAAGCTGTATTGGAGAAGACTCTTCAGCACATAAAAGAAAAAATGGACCTACTCTTGGCAAATTTTTATAATTTGAAAAACTTTGCGGAGGATCACTTCAATCAAACAACTACATACCATTGTCCCACATGTACCTGTCCCCCCTCACCATATCCCAGTCAATTATCCCCAAACCCTCTCTATGAACCAAAACGTTTTGATGAGACTTCCATCCCTTCTTCACCTCATATAAATCCTATTGAAACCCCTAATTCTCCTGTTTTTGTTTCAGTTTCTGCCTCACCTTCTCTGTCATAAATGTAACATATATGTAAAATAAAGTAAAATTATTATATTGTGTCCTAATTAATTTCTTGTTTTTTTAAAAAAAAAGAAATTCAGGTGTCCACGGACAGCACGGGAGTCCGGAATGTCCATAAAGAAATGAAAATGGAGGTGGCCTAAGAACACTATGTGTCCTGGGATGTTCATAAATAAACAAAATGGGGGTGTCCTGAGGACGCTATACCTGTCCATATTGTTCGCAAGCAAGTTGAAATTGTTCTAAGAACACAGGCTGTGTCCTAAAATGTTTGTAAAGAAACAAAATGGGAGTGTCCTTAGGATGCTGGCATGTTGAAACTGTTCTAAGAACACACCCGATGTCCTGAAATGTTCATCAATGGACGAAATGTGGGTGTCCTGAGGACGCTGTCCGTATTGCTCGCTGGCAAGTTGAAAGTGTTCTTAGAACATATTATGTGTCCTGGGGTGTTCGTAAATAAACAAAATGGGAGTGTCCTGAGGACACTATGCCTGTCCGTACTGTTCGTAGACAGATTGAAACTGTTCTCAGAACACATCAAGTGTCCGGGAATGTTCGTAAATAAACAAAATGGGGGTGTCCTAAGGTCGCTATGCCTGTCTGTATTGTTCGCAGACAAGTTGAAACTGTTCTAAGAACAAACGCCTGTCCGTAACTGTTCGTTTCACTTGTGACGCACTTTTAATCACTCCAGGACCCGAACAGTGTCCGTAGAACACCAACGTGCATGCGCAAAATAGTTTCAATGCATTTGGTGCCCTGCGGACACCCGCTCCCTTTGCGGACATGTTCGCGAAGCTAGCATGTGACCCCGCCCACGATCAGCGTATGTTGTGATTGCGAACACTGTTTGTGCCCCCGAACAATTTAAAACTACATTTTCAAGTAATCTATAATATTTTCCCAAAAAAACTCACCATAGAAGTCCCACATAGTAATCCTGAGTTTCTACATACTTTTTGTGACTTTTTGAAACCTTTTTTCTGTTCGATCTGTCCGCGGACAGCACGAATGTCCGCGAACCATGCACAAGCACCCCTATAAAAGACCACACCCTAGAGCTCATTCTCATTGTGTTTCTGGCTATCCTACAGAGCACAGCAAATTTTCCTGCCAATTTGCAGATTTCCATTGCGAACTTGATGGCATCCGTGGCTCCACTACTGCCACCTGGTGCTGCATCTGCCTCAGCACCACCCCCACCCCCTCCACCACCACCACCTACCCAAGGGCCTGAAGAGGGGAACAGGGGTGAGGATGCACAGGAGGAAGAAGAGGATGATGAGAATGAGGTAGTGGAAGTCCCTACTACCAGCACTCGGCGTGATTACCATTCATGGTAATGGCCCTAATGCGCGTGCGAACCAAAATGGTGCTCAGTTGCGGGAGGCATGGTTCATACAGCTTTGGGACAACTACCATGAAGCGACACCTAAAGTCATTCCACTTGGGGGCCGTTCACAAAGTTGTACCTTGTGAGGAGCGTAGCAGGTTGACTTGCTCTACTTCATCCTCTGTTTCCGATCCTGTCACCACAAGGAACTCTCCTGTGGGACATCGTATTCCTCAAGCTGCCTCACAGGCCATACGCAATGCTGATGACCCTTACCTTTCGAGGGTCACAGTTGTGTGTATGTACTGCGAAGCAGTACTGTGCAGGGAAGAGAGACTTCATAGTGCTTTTGAGGCTATTGTTTCAGAGCACGAAAAAGTCTGCTAACCACCCAAGTGAAACCCACTCTACATCTTCCTCTCTCAGCTCACCCTTTCTTATCCCCGTGGTTGGTGTCCCCCCCCTACCCTCCTTTCCCCTCCTCTCCTAGTGTGTCTTGTATAAAAAAAACAAAAAAAATTTAAAACAACAAAAATCTAAAAAGAAAAGGCTCTTTTCAGAGCGGCCTTTTACAGTTAAAAAATAGAAGTGAAAATAAATGAAGCAGGACACTGTGGCCCTCATTACGACCCTGGCGGAAATCGAAAAACGATGGCGGAAATGCAATACCGCCATCGAATAGCGCTCGGTGCGATCATGACCTGTCACCGTAAACTACGATGGCATCAGCGACACCGTAGTGAACGCCAACGCTAACTGCACCAAGTACGCGCACACGTGCCATGCCAAACCGTAAACACCACCATGGCGCAACGGTACGCGAATTCTGACCCTAGCGGACATGCACCTAACGCCATCAAGCATGGCGGAAAGTACCATTCCGCCATGGTGAGAAGTACGGCATCGCGCACCAACCGTAAACGGCCCTACTGAGTGCCTGTACACCACTCCCTGGCCACATTGCACAACTCCCCGTAGGTGCAATGAAGACACACAATGCAACCAGTGAAATGTACAAGTCATCCATGCATGCCAACGGACAAATGAATGTAGGGGGCTCCAAGTGCCTTGTGAGTGGCCATCCATATTTGCCATGGCACCATTGCCGCACTGATGCAGCACAGGCATGTGAAGGGCCAAGTCCAGCAACATGAACCGAAAGATGAGACAAACAAAAACAGGCCCCCCCCTCATCGACTGACACCAGTGTAAGGCAACATTCAAAGCAGTACCCTGAGTGACACTGCACCAGCCCTGTACACCTGCCAGTAAACAAACCAACCATCAGCATAAGCATGCACCACACAAGTTGGCAGAGTGACTGAGCAGCCAGGCTCATCCCAAGAGGGGCCAATGGGAGCTGCAGGGCACAGACAGCACGAATACAGAAGCCATTCAAATGGACATGACCCCAGTCTCCTTCCAAGAAATGCACGCAAACACAGGCACCTGTGACCAGCCATATACTGATAATCACATCATTCCACCAATCCACCTGGCTGACCGGCAACTGTTACACAAAAGCTAATCCCCCGCCCCTGAGCACCACATCATCAAAACAGTCATAATGGCAGCCCCTATCCCTGACCTCACTGGGCTTCGTAGGCAAACGCGCCCAGTACAGTACCACGCAACTATACTCCGAAGCTGGAACCCAATGCAGATCTCCTCACAATACATCGCTCCACAAATAGGAATATGCTACATCACTTGCAAAGAAGAACGCTACACGGTTCACATCAGAATAGAAATTTAATGCACGACAAAATCACCAAGCCCATACAGCCATCAGGTCATGAACTCCAAAACATATTCCATCATTGTGGCCTGCATCCGCAATAAATGACCAGCTTCTTCTTGTGTGACGCCCTGTTCCTTCATGGTACACAGGGGCTACATTTACGTTCAAAAAGGCAACATGGAAGCGCCTAGAACCGCAGGGCCGTCCCATTAGGTAGGCACTAGTCCAGCTGAAAGGCCGAAATGTTGCTCCTAGCCACTAGTACTGCGTAAGGGCATGTGGCCCATTGCCGATCGTCCCATAAGATCGAAATGGTGCTCCACTGATTGACACGAAGCAGCAGGTGTCGGGAGTAAAATCCATCTGCAGGAGTGGCATACAGATGGCAGTGGCAAAAGGGGAGGAGATACCTGTCACCCAAATGAAATGAAAAAGAATAGCATGGCCATCAGAACTTCATTTGAATCACCCACTTCAATGATCACACTAAATCCACAGCCATATGCATGCTAGCCCACTCCAAAGGATTATTCCCACCCAAAAACCACTTGCGAATCATACCTACACATATCGAGGTGAAAACACTATTACAAACGAGTGTTCGTGTGCATGCATCTGTTAGAACAGAATCCATTAGATGGGATTAGTAACGTGCATAGACACAAGTGTCTGAAGGCGCGTCGAGACAGGGAGGGTTCAACAAGGCCAGATAGACGATGGTCCCACTATGGCAGCTCTGCATCACATAGCGCAGGGGAGGTGGACAGATTCCAAAAAGCCCTGTACATGGCAAACTCTGTATTAAATCATCTGTCCATGCATCCATACATCATTCCCACATCCCGTAATGAAAACGCCTGATTTCATACTCACATAACATGTGAAATTTCCATTGAGTCTGTGCGTAATGCAGACTGCAAAATCCACTGTGCTCCAGCCCGTAATTCCAGTGTTGTGAAGTAACATGTATTTGGGAACGTCCGGCCTCATCGTCCACTACGCTATTGCGCATCCCATACCATTCATATCAATCATTGCATTCTCGCCATGGCCCCTGTCCCAAGGACATCGAACAATAGAACGTTATATTTGCAGTCAGACCTGTGGGCAACTCCTCGCCGCTAGCTGAAAACCGAAAGCGCTGTCCTTCGAATTCCTCATTTGCAACATCACGTCGAAAAGGCATCTGTGACCGCTTGAAATCACAAATTCATCCATCTAGTGCGGCAGTGTGTGAAAATGGCAACTGGCTTCACTCACAAATGGGACGCCCCGCCCGTCGGTGAACCTCGGTACAGTGCTGCATGAGGGTCCACCGTTAATCGAGTACTACATTCCACTGACCCTTCACAAGTTTGTTCACGACTGCAAAGATAGTATGTGAAACAATGGGACCATAGCAGAATGAACATATGAACCAATATTTCACTGCCATCGGGAACAAATACATGATTGTAATAGCAAGATGCCATTCGCCGGATTGCAGCGCTGTGTGCGGGACGTGCTCGCCCAAAGGGGAGAGCAGCTTGCACAGGTGGAATGAATCACCACAGATGGAGGCAATACAGCCTGAAAACACATAAATTGCACACCCAACCCCCTCCCACAACCACACCCACTCCGAAATGCTACCGGCAGGACTAGCGATGTTGGCCCTGGGGGACCTGATAGCACTGCAAGTACTCCAACTACAAGAAGAAGACGAACACCAACTACAACCGGCCGCACAGAGGAGACGCAGGAGGAGGAGGAGGGCAAGGCAGGGCCAGCAAGGGCCACCAGCACAGCCACTACCACCACGCAGGCAGCCCGCAATCCCACGCCTCCGAGCACATCCGTTCAACCTCACTGATGAGCAGATCCACACCCTCTACCGTTTGGACCGGGACACCATAACCGCCATTGTGGACATGACACAGGCTGACCTTGTCAGCATGATAGATAGCCCAACCGCCATCCCACCCCTACTGAAGGTGGTGTCTGTACTCCACTTCCTGGCCACAGGCACCTACCAGCACACAGTCGGACAGTTGCATGGCATTTCACAGCCACTGTTCTCACGGACACTATTGCAAGTGCTCGATGCCCTCCTGAAGCACGCAGACGACTACATCTCTCTACCACGCTCGGAGCAGGAAATTACCAACACAAAAGTGGGATTCCATGCACTTGCCGGCATACCGGGCTGCATTGGTGCCATCGACTGCACCCATGTGGAATTGGTCGTCCCACATGCCATGGAGGCCCAGTACCGCAACCGAAAACAATTTCATTCCCTGAATGTACAAATGGTGTGTGACTCCAACAGGATCATTACACATTGTTGTGCCCGATTTCCTGGATCAACCCATGATTCCATGGTCTTGAGGAACTCAACAATACCACGCTACATGGAGCGACACGCAGGGAACAGATCCTGGCTACTCGGTGAGTCTCATTTCATGCATGATAATGTGGGGTATGTGATGCGGCAATGACCTGGCAGGAAGGGGGGGGGGGTGCGTACGTAGCAATGTCATTCCACAAACATCCTTTATTGTCCACATACAGGTGATGCCGGGTATCCACTGAAGAGATGGCTCCTTACACCACTCCGGAACCCACAGGACCAGCATGAGGAGGACTACAACCATGCCCACTCACGTACCCGTGTAGTCATTGAACAGGCATTCGGCCTACTGAAGACTCGTTTCCGCTGCCTCAGCAGGTCTGGCGGGGCACTCCTGTACCGCCATGAGAAGGTTGCAAAGATGGTCATGGCATGTGTCATGCTCCACAACATGTGCGTACGTAGAAATGTGCCCATGCCCCCTGACGCAGAACTGCAAGCACCTGAAGATGGTCATGATGAGGGTGGGGATGTGGCAGCACCTCAAGGAGTCTGCGAGGCACAGGAGGGCCGTGACATTCGTCAGCATATCATAGATGCATGCTTCTAGCACTCACGCCTGGTGGCTGATACATGGACACGGGACTTGTGGCACTGTGTGTGTCTGGAACATGCACAATATGGACTGTACGCCTATAATGGCCTCGTACACAAAGATCAATGTCCACACATCTCATTGGATGATCGTGCATTGTTTATGGCATATGTGAAATTATGTTACACACCCCATCGACCCGCCACCCAAGTGAGCCCAACACACCCCCTCCACCCTCCTACCTCCCCCCCGAACACCAGTGTCCAAAGATGCTCATTGTCAGTGGGCAGTCGCTATTGCAAGCCCCCTCTCCGGGCATCAGGGGCACCCCTGCCTGTGGAGCGCAGGTTCCTCCCAGATCTACGTTGGGGGCTGCCCTGGACGGAACTTGGTGTTTTTAGGATTTTTAATTATTTATGTATTTAATGTGACTTTTAAAGTGTGCTATCAGGCCTATGTATGTGGACGTTCTCCTGGACATGTGTTTCTGTTGCTCTATGTGGACACGTGGTGCTTCACATGATTGGACATTGTGGATTTAGCATTGTTTTATTTGGCCCACCTACCTGATTCTTCGGATGTCTGCACTCCTTTCTCCATCCCTCCGACTTCCTCTATGGTCTCCATTCCAATGGTGGAGGCACAGATTTCTTCCCAGGGGGTCAACTTGATGGGTGATTCCGATCCTCCCCCGGTGGCTGTGGCAATGTTCCGGTTGGCGGATAGTATGCTCCGTACGCGTATCCGCAAGTCGTCCCATCGCTTTCGGCATTGCTGTG
Organism: Ambystoma mexicanum; assembly: GCF_040938575.1. Taxonomy (NCBI): domain Eukaryota; kingdom Metazoa; phylum Chordata; class Amphibia; order Caudata; family Ambystomatidae; genus Ambystoma; species Ambystoma mexicanum. The sequence continues at coordinate 58,344,744 of NC_090939.1, forward strand.
GGTTGCGGGGTGCGGTCCCCACCGCACTTACCCGCTGTGCCACCAGGGCCCATATGGCCTTCTTGTTCGCAAGTGCCGTCCTGGTCATTTGCGTCGAGAAGACGACGGCAGCATTCTCCTGGAGGGTCTCTGTGAGCACGTTGAGTTCCTCACGGGAGAAGTGGACCTGCCGCTTGCGGTCGCACGCTTTTTTCGCTACTTTTCCCATTTTTTTTGGTTTCTCTAGGGTGGATGACGGGTTGGGATGAGTCTCAGGGTAGTGTTTTTAATGGTTGTGTGGAAATTGTGGTTTTATAGGTGTACGGCGTGCTGTTTCCCGTTCCGGGACCATGTTTTTGCTTCCGTTTCCGTATATTTCCGGTCACCGTACTTTCCGGTTGCCGCTCATTGCGGTGACCGCTAAGATGGGTGGCGGTATTGCACCTAGGGCGCCGTACGGCGGCGGTGAGGGCCGTTTTGGGGACATTTCCGCCTTCGCGGACTTTGCACTTCCGCCATGGCGTAGTGCTTGTGCCCGATGGGTCGGAATTAGCCGCACTTTGCTCCGTCGTGCAATGGCGGAAACGCTATTTACGCTATTGCGGTCCGGTCAGTCACTTTCCGCCAGGGTCGTAATGAGGGCCAGTGTATTTTTTAGAAGTCTAAAATGTTGGGGTGCTACCCTATCATAACCATTGCAGTTTTATCTGGGAGGAAGTGGTGGCTCTGAAAAGAGCCTTTTGGTGGTGTTTATTTGTGTTTGAAAAATTTGAAATGTTCAACACCTACTATAAAATGGATGCTGTAATTCCAAAAAAGGTTGCAATGAATTTTGTAAATTTCTCCAAAAAATCTAATTGCCAGCATAAGTAAAATGGGCTCCATCTGTGCGAAAAATGTATGTACTACGAAACATAATATTTTCATTGTGAAAAGAGGACATGCCTAAATCTCTTAGAAAGGCACAAACAGCCTTATTGACATTGCGCCTTGCTTTCTCCATTAGTGGACCAAATGAAGAAGAACGAAGCCACATTTGTCTCTGCGCAATCCGTGAAAAAATTACTTGAGAATTTGGAAACATGTCCATGACCTTCCCAAGTCCTTCTTTCATTGCAAATTGCAAAGACATTTCAGACCACATGTCCTAAACTGTTCCCTCCACAATGAATTACAATTATGTCTGGATGTTGTTCTGTCTCCAAAGTAGCACACAGAGGTAGCAAGTCCAACCATTTCATTCCACGTACTCCATGGCAGTGCACTTCCACATGTGCCAATCCAAGATCTACAGCTACTCCATAGCTTTCTGCATGCACCTTCAACCAATGTATCCACGAGTCTCCCAAATTCCAAACAATCTGTTTTTTTAAACACGCAGCCATAGCTATCTGTTCTTCTCTCAGCAAAAAGAGTATCTGAGAAACTCTCTCCTGGCACAACACACCCACTAAACTTTCCTGACCAATCCCTTTCTCTGCTCATTCTCATTTGCATGGCTCCCCAACCCAAAAATCTACCACCATGTCCGCAGACATATCGTAACATGAACAGTCCTTCTACAATTTCCTTTTCACTTTCTGTGCCATTCCCTCATTGGATATAGCTAAGAAGTCACATGAACATCCACCAATCACATCCAAGTCCTCTACATCTAACTGCATCATCATAGATCACTACTTTAAATATTCTGTTAATCTCTCTGAGTACAAGTGTCATATCATTGGAAAGCACCTTCTACAAGAAATACTGTACAAGCCTCCAAGATTTCTACTTGCAGCTGCATGCATATCCATATGCATGAACACAAACTACAGGTTTGCATATTTTCTATATAGTACATGTACAATTTTTATAGATTCATGTACACAGATTACAGATTAACTGACTTTTAGTTTGTATAATCTATAAAATGAATTTACTGTCATTTTTCCATCTCCTAAAATCAACTGTCACTTCCAAACCTATCTGCTATTTAATTTCTTTTTACACACACATTTTCAAAGCATGTTGAACTAACATATTTAAAGTACAATATGAAGAGTTAACATACTCGAACAAAATTGCATGCACACCATATGTTCAAAAATCAAACAACAATACTTGTACAAATATGTAAACATTTATTTACTTATAGTTATATACTGCGCAAGCAGCCCATGACATTGAGGCGCTGTTACTTACAAGAGCTAGGTTACAGAAATAGTGGTATTCATTGGTACATTATGAATTCCACAAGGCATACTAATGATATTTTGGTTGGTACAGTTAGTCATTACAATACAGTTTATGCATTAAGAACATATGATATGTATTCAACTGGTGCAACGCATCTTATGTGAATACGATCGTTTTCATGATTTTGAGGAAGGCGCTGAGGGTCAATGTCAATCAAAAAAATCAATGTCTAAATTAAAAACAATACTATATACAAACAAAATTCCTGATTTGTTTCCGTTACAATTGCAGTGAAGACCATTCTCCTGAAAAGAATCACCCGAATTTGAAGTACAAAGAACAACTAAGAAGAAACCTGCTAATTTAAAAAAAAAGTAAGTTGAATACCACCATAATATTTGTACTATTATTCAAACACACGGTAATGTTAATTCATGCTATTTCTGTGTCTAAAAATAGAGATTGTGCACCATTCTGTCTACAAATCCCCATTTCTTAAACAGAGATTTACAGGCAGAATGACGCACAATTTCGACACACAAATAACCCAACTCAACCCCTAGAATTTTCATATTATAGAACGAACAACTGCTTTAATTGTATACCATTAGATTTACTATTTCTACTTCTCCACACAACCAGCTTACTTTCTACTATCATCTGAACCCCAGTTTAGTAGCACATACATTCAAGAATAGACATCCCAACTAGTTGTAGTTGCCCAATGCACAATCACACACCATTACATACATCTTTATTATCTTACTCACACACTCATGCAAACAGCACACACACATTAAGAACACCCCAACCTATACCTTCTTTATTTTTTTCAACATACCCTAAAGAATGCCTACCAAAAATCAAGTCCGTAGAAAGCAACACAGAAACAGAGCAAATGAAAATAGAAGTGTCCAAAACAAGCATCCATCTCTAGCAGAATTTGTAAAAAAAAGTTAAAACAAAACAGCTAATACAGTCATTTAGCGAAACAAAACAAGCTTCAAGTACAGAAACTTTGCCTCCTCTATCAAAATGTAAAACAAACCACAAAACAATTAACAAAAAATCAGCTACCACTACAGATGAAACTGCTCCTATAAATATTGATAAAGTGCAAACTAAGCATACCAAAAAAAGTATTTTAGCAAAAATGTTGCCGTCACAGAGTCCTGCAAAATCTTATAAAAACAGGAGAGAAAACAAACTCAACCCTTAGAACCTATCGTAGGAAATTAATCTTAGAAGCGTTGATAGACAGTGAAATCCGTCTCAAAAGAAACGTATTTATTTTAGTGTTAAACAAAATGAAACCACTAACAAAACTAATGACTAAATTACAAAAACACTTCTCAATAAACGAAATGTCAACAGAAATAACTTCTTAAGTATCTGTGGAGGTGAATGGAGTCACACTATGAGCAAAGAACCACATTTTAGTGAAGAAGCATACAAACTAAAGCCAACAAATGCAATTGCCATACACAGCAGTGGACGAGGTTATGAAAAACTTAATAATACCATAATGGAACAAGAAATACTACTTACAAAAATATCCCCAGAAAACTTAGAATGACCTCTCCATTCAACTGAATCAGAACGTCTAGTATACAAATGGCCATGCACGTCAATGTGTAACATTCCCAAAGAATCTTTCAAGTCTTTACGCCAATTCCTCAATCAATATGTGAAAGGCAAAGATAAAATGAAAATGAAACTACAGCAAAATATGGATACCTGTCCAGTGCGCAAGTACACAGGACTACAAGGACATTCATTGGCCAGCATTTCAGGACCTACTTGCAAAACCTCCTTCAATTATATCAAAATGATATCAACACATCATTCAACTATAGGAAATCTAGTCTATAAACTGTATTATGCTAAAAGTCCTGCTTTAGCACTAGCCAATTTAAATAACATTCTTCTACATGGTACAGCAAAAGACCTACATGAAGAAATCGACTATATCCAGAAAAAATATTTTGCATGTGAAAGCCACTTACAGAATGAAATAGCTTTAAAGCAAATTAGCAACAATTCTATGCATGGCAACCTTCTACTACACACATACAAAAAAGAAATACTGAAATTTAAAAGTACATCTGCTGAAATACCAAACCATGTGTGTGTATGTTGCCGTAGCACTTTCTATAAAAGTAACACAGAAAATGTAGACCTAACATATAAAATAGAAAACAATGAAGATTCTAAATGGTCTGAATTAGCTCTCTACCTTATAGCAGAAAACAAATACGAAATAACTGACCCCTTAATACTTTGCAGTTACTGCACTACAAAACTTGACAACAAACAAACTCCTTCATGTGCTATCACAAATATTTTAGAATTATATCCACTACCAAAACCCCTACAACAACTCAATTTATATGAGAGCATCATAATTCAAACAGTGCACCCCTTTCAAGCAATAATACGCCTTCAACCAAAAACAGCAAAATTACCTCCCTCTGAATTAGTGAAAGGTATTTGTGGAAAATTAGTGTATTTGCCATTAGATCTAAAAGAAAATGTGCACACTCTAGGAGTGCAACATCCAATGGAGCAATCTTTAATTATCTTAGTAAATGGTGTATCTACAAAAGACAAAAAAATTGGCAACAAATGGTAGATTTACATAAAGTTAGACAAGCTTTGCAATATCTAAAAGACAATAATGATTACTACAAAGAAATTAATATTGAAGAAAACTTGAAGGATACCACTGAAATAATTCAAGAGACACAAGAAGCTGGTCAATTTGAGCTCCTAAAGCCTGCTACAATATCCAATACTTTAGACCATTATACAATTCACCCATTGCATTCTAATGACACCGTAGAAGATGCACTAGAAATGTACCAAATGCGTCAAACAAAAGGATCACCAATCAGCATAGGGGAAAAAAGTATAGAAGCACATGCTATTCCTCTACTTTTTCCTACTGGTAAAGGAGGAAGGTACGATGATAGACCTATTCAAATAACAGCATCAGCATATCACTCATTACGGATGTATTCTGAAGATCCCAGATTTAGACAAAATGTGGAATACATATTCCACCTACTCTTTGAAAGTGAACTCGCAACTTTATGTTACGGAGTTGCACACACATTAAAATCAGGATCCCACTTTCAAAATATGCCAGCTACACAATTATTACAAAAAGTGCAACAAAAAGATGAGGTTTTACAATCAAATATTACAAATCTATTAGCAAATATGCGTGGTACTAAAGAATACTGGTTTCGACATCACGGAGATGTACGTTGTATGTTAAGAATCCTTGGCCCACCAACTTGGTTTGGTACACTAAGTTGTGCAGAATATGCATGGGAAGATTTATATGATTTCCTATGCATATCAAACAAAACCAAAACAAACATAGATATACTAACACCTGGAGAAATTTGTTCTCTAGATCCTGTTAATGTTTCAAGATATTTTCACCATCGCTTCATTGCAATGCTATACTTTATTTGTAATAAAACTGCTCCTCCCCTTGGAGAAGTGCAACACTTCTTTTGGAGAAAAGAATACCAAGCCAGAGGAGCACTACATATCCACATGCTTTTATGGATTAAAGATGCTCCTAAATTTGGTCAAGACAGTGACGCCACTGTTTTATAGTTTATTGAAAAATATCTCACTTGTCAAATTCCATCAGAAGCAACAAATAGTGATCTCCAAGCACAAACTTTACAATTTCAAAGACACAAATGTGGCAAATATTGTCATTGCAAATACAAAAACAAAGGGAAATACTACACCAAATGCCGCTTTGGTTTCCCTAGACCGGTTACAAAAACAGGTCAAGTGAACAGCTTCATGTCTTCAGTTAGACATAGTGTTAAAGGCAAATCACCTAAAAATACATATTACATAAAAAGAACAGAAGAAAAAAATATATCAATGATTACAATGCAATCATTGCCCACTTATGGAATACAAACATAGATGTGCAGTACATTGCAGACAATTCCACTGCAGTTGCACAATATGTTACAGCATACTTAACCAAAGCAGAAAAAACAGAGATACAAGACCTCTGGAATGACCTGTCATCAGACAGCACACTGTATCCAACAGCCAAGACATTTTAAAAAACTATTTGCTGGACACATACTACCCAAACAGAAGTACCACTTTGGAAACCATGTGTCTATACCACATAGCCCAAAACTTCACATACAAAAATAATATAAAACCCGATGAAAAAAAAGGTAAATACAGAGTGTCAAATTGTGAAGGCAGCTTAGTAAAACTCCCAAACCAAATTAATTAATCATATCAAATTGTCATTAAAGACTCCTCAACATAAAGAACTATATTACATGTCCCTGCTACAACTCTTTAAACCATGGAGAAAAGAAGAAGAAATACTAGATAACTATGACTCCTATGAAGACGCTTTCAAAGCAAATGAAAGCAGGATAACTGATGTAAACTTTACACAGTACAAAACAATGGTGCACAACGAACAGCAACATGAAGTTGCAATGAAGAACTGCAGGCCCAACTAGATAAGGACACTCTGACAGTAGTCAACCTTCTGTAACACGAAGCCAAGAACCACTGGGAGAGCCACTAATAACAAATGAGGCAGAATTAGCTATGACAGAAGTAGAAAACACCATGTGTCAGTATGAAGATAAAGAAGACTTAACTATACTACAATCAAAACTAAACAATGAACAACGTAGCATTTTTGAAGAAGTAACAAAAGAACTTGCACATGGTGTACAACATGCAAACAAAGAATGCACCTGCCAAAATTACAAACCTATACTACTGTTCGTCAGTGGTGAAGCTGGTTCTGGCAAAACATTCTTAATCAAAATCAGTAAATTCCTTCAACAATTGACAAACAACAAACTGCAGCTGTTGTCACTGCCCCCACAGGTTTAGCTGCCTACAACATAGGCGGTGTCACTTTACACCGATTACTACTTTTGCCAGTAGAACACCAAAACAAAGTAGACTATTACAAACTTTCTCCAGAAGCTGCAATTGAACTACGCAGAGTATTAAAACAAATGAAAATGCTACTAATAGATGAAGTGAGCATGGTCTCCAACCTAATGTTGGCCTTGATTCACCTCAGATTACAAGAAGTACTCAAAACAAACTATGAAGAGCTCTTTGGAGGAAAACACATTATTGTTTTCGGAGATCTTCTTCAATTAACACCTGTGAAAGGTGAGCCTATTTTTAAAACCTTAGGACACAAACTCTGCCGTAAAACTGTTGGCAGCATTGGAAATGTCAACCTTTGGCAACATTTCCAATACAGAGAATGAACAGAAAATATGCAGCAATCTGCAGATCTCCCTTATGCCAACATCTTAAAAAGTATTAGAGTTGGTATACTCTCTAAAGAAGCACAAACAATATTGAAAACCCAGCACATTCATGCACTTTATGGCCATAATGCATGTGCTACGGATGTTATGGAACAATTAGCCCACAAAAATGTAAATTGTATGGCCCTAATGCCAACTCTTGCAAGCTGTTTCAAATTCAATGAAACAATATTCAAAAAAGAAATGCAACCAATAATTGAAATTAGCGCCACAGACAAACTAGACATACATGGTATGACACTACCCATGTGTGAACAAGCCACAACGAGACTAAATAATTTAGAAAATTCACTCTCCAACACAGCTGGATTGGAAAAAATATTAAAATTATCCTTAAATTGCAGAGTAATGCTTAAACGTAACCTTGACGTGGATCAAGGACTAGTTAAGGGAGCACTGGCTACAGTTGTCGGCTTTCAAACTTACCCAAACATTCAGTTTGTCAATATTCTCTTTGATAAACTTTCAGAAGTGAAAAGGATAGGACGCTCAACAGCTCGATTCCTTCTCTTCAAAGACATGTATGTACGAAGAGAACAATTTTCTCTAACTCTTGCATACGCAGTCACCATTCATAAATCACAAGGTCTCACCCTAGACAAAGCATTGATAGACATTGGTAACACAGTCTTTAAAGAAGGCATGAGCTACGTAGCACTATCATGCTTACGTACACTTGACTGTCTATTTCTAATCAACTTTGATGCAAGTAAAGTAAACACTGATATTCCTTGCATTTCAGAATACAATAGACTTTGTTCACTATACACCCCCCATCTAAAAACATATCCTATTCCACAAAAAGTAAAATGTTCTAAAAAAAACCTAAATCAAACAGAAATGCAACAGGATGTCACTGCAAATCCTCCAAAGAGATTAAAAGAAACTAATACTGCATCAAGTACCACAATCAAAAAAGAACCTATTAGGGAAAGTAAACCAGGTACTTATGTAGTTATGGTTAAGTTGCTGTTTGCATAGGAAGAGCACTTTTTGGGCAGTTTATACCTTTGCTCTCCCTGGACGAATCCTCACCAAACTCCCGAAAGTGTGCTTTATTTGCTGTAAATCTGTCCAGTAGTTTTTTATTAAATAACCAAAACATAAGGCACAAATATTAGTGATATCTATGTCCGGTCCGCGGACTCACTTCCCTGTTCGGTCTGCGGACTGGCCTCTGATTGGCTGTGCTGTACACGGACTGGCCTCCGATTGGCCAGAAAAGTGTGCAGACTTTTGCGTAGTCTGCGGACACCGGGACACGTCCGCTGATTGGATGGTGAGAAAACGTGAAACGCGTCTGTTTTCTTGAAACGCCCGCCATCTTGGATTCACAGACTTTTTTGGGGTCCGCAAACAGCGTGGTGAAAACTTTTTTTTAAAAGCAGCATTTCACTTGTCAAACTCGACAAACCGTCTCTGGGGAGGTGGGGGGATGAGGATTTGATTGGATATGGCCATAAAAAGCCAAAAAACGGGTTGTTTCACCCCCCGAAGGTCCGCAAACAGTCTGATGTCCTGGGACAGTCCTGCGGTGTTCGCGACACTTCAGATGTCTTAGGACATCTGCACCTATTTCTGCATTACAGGGTTGGGGAAAAGCAGTTTTTGGATGGCTTATAACTTTTGCGCCACTCACTGAAACTGCATGTAATTTAGCCATTTTATTCTAGAACTAATCCTGAATGGTTTTGCAAATTTTTTTGGGATTCTGTCAAGAGGGGGCAAAATTAGAGTGGGGGGTCCCAAAATATTGTAAAGGCATATAAATGTGTCATTTGACGAATCTGCACAACATTTGGCAAAATGATTTTGGATCTAGATATAAATGATTTTGTAAAGTTTGGTGGGATTTTCTCAAGAGTGGGCGAAATTAGAGGGGACGTCTCAACATTTTTTGATGGCTTATAACTTTGTTGCTATTTGACGAATGTGGACAAAGGTTTTGAGAAAGATTATAGACCAAACCTTCAATGTTTGTGTAAAGACTGAATGGATTTTGTCGAGTGTGGGCTAGGTTATTTGACTATTGTATGTACATACATTTTGACACTTTTTAAAAAATAAAACATGGGCGGATTTTGAGCAAACGCGTGAGAAGCATTGGGAAGGACATTAAAGCATGGTTTTGCAAATGTGCCGTGTTTTATTTTTTGACAAGTGTAATAATGTAGGTACAAAAAATAGTCATATACCTTTGGTGACTGAGGTATAGCCTGTGGCCGTGGGCAGTAGCCAGATTGTCTGGTTCATGGCATAAGGTTATGACACGGACAATCTGGCTACTCGCCATGACCGCTTGGGATGAAAAACTGTGTTTAAGTGGCTAAGTCTACCTGGGACCGGCTATGTGGTAAAGATATTCGAAGGTAGGATAGGTTTGAAAGGGGAAAAAAAGTGTTTGTGGTAATATGTTCATAGGGTTTTGCGGGCTGCCATGGCAAGGGAAGAGGGGCTTTGTATGGAGCCCCGCCTTCTCTTTCGATGTTGGCTATCCTGGAAAAGGATTTTCCTTCCTACAGCGGGACGCCGCAGGCAACCTGCTATAGGAAGAAAAATCTATGTTTTAGCACCCTTGGTTCCCGATTTGGGAACCAGGGGTGCTAATGGCCTTTATCCCCCATTTCAGGGGATGCAATGGACGATAATGGTCCGTAGCCCTCCTTATTTATTTATTTATTTATTTATTTATTTATTTATTTATAACGCACCAATGCCCGCAGACATCAGGCTGTGTGGTTATAGTATTTGTTGAGGAAGATGAGGTGGAGGAAGACAGCTTACTACTTGCTGAGAAAGGAATAACCTTTCTGAGAGCATTGCATTCATTGGATTTGGTGTGGCGGCGCATGGAGGTGGTCCCGGAGGAGTACTGTCCAGGTAGTCTGCGACTGAGTACAAAATTGCACTCAGTGCATTTCACTTTGGTAGCTTTAGCCTTTGGTACACTCCCAACAGTGGTTTCGAACTGGCACACCCATGATTCTCTCTGGGTGCTAGAAGTAGGCACTTCCTCTACCTCATCTTCTTGGTCCTCTTCATTGTCTTTGAAAGTAGTGCGCTATTTTTTTTTTGTTGTGAAGGTCCTCCAGCTGGTGGTGGCTCTTGGGGATGAGGGATGGCAATAACTGATGCAATTTTTAAGATAAATAGCAGTTTTGATAAAGTTCTTCCAAGTATGTACTGTGTACTAGATTGGTAATGGATAATGAGTACGAAAAGGCATAGGAGGTGTGCAAGGGAAATTTTGAAGTGGAAAGTTCCTAGATCAGTAGAAAGAGCAGCTCCGAACTGTCCGCGAAGGATGGATCTTATCGTGAAGTGCGGGCAGGATTCTCAGACACGTCATTGTGCCGTGCGCCAGCGTATTGTCATGTGGCACTGTCCGGAAGGTCCGCATTGAAGTCAGACGTTCGTAGATATCTACGATGCAAAACTAGTTGAAATAGTTGCAAAAAGTGTATAGACGTGTTAAAAATGATTCTATAAGGTAGGAAATGGCAGAGTTTTATGGTGACACTTTGTAAATTGGACACAAATATTGTTATATTTGGTAAGTATGATATTAGTAAATTGTAGGAAAATAGAAAGCACTGGTAAAAACCCATGAAATTCAATGAACAAACTTTGTTAAAGGGACGTTATGGTTAAGTTGCACAAATAAAAACCTATGAAATTCATTGAAAAAAATGTGTTAAAGGGAGGGGGGTTTGGGAGAACCCCCAAAAATAAAAAATAAAAACATTCAATTAGTTGTTCGTTGAAAAATATTTGTAAAAGAACTCATCGAAAACAAATCTGTCGATGAAATGACACAGAACCTTGTTTTCTATGTATTTTATGGTTCTATTGTTATGTAAAACTAAATAATCCTGCAAGAAAGAGAAGGTTCAAGGCTTCAATGTGACTAGTTGGGCAGTCATTAGATAAAGGAGACAAACACAACCTTATTTAAGGTTGTTCTAAGGCCAGGTTAGTGGCTAATTCGGCTGTGCTGGTACTGGCTTAAGGTCCACACAATTCCACACTGGGATGCCCCCCTCTCCGCAGCGCCACTCACTAGCACAGATGCCCTGCGGTCTGTAATGTAGTGCCCTTTTAAAGGAGGGCGTGTTGATTCCTGACGAGACGCGGGTCATCTCCGCGTCATGAATGTTAATAAAAGGGGCCAGTGCAGGCACAGGTGGGACTGCAGTGGAGACCCAGTTAGCGGCAACTCCTGGCTCCTGTAATTATTTGTGTGCGTTTGGGTCAGTGTGATCACAGCCCTATAAGCAGCATGGGCCGGCGTGACCACCGTGCCTGGGCATTGTGTGCTGGGTGCCCCCAGTGTACCATCACCAGAGGGTGATCCTGCTGCCAGAGGCTGGCCCCCTCCACTGTCATTTACTGCGTGTTTGCAGTAAAACCATAAACCCAGGTGACCCTGGGAACTTGCGTCCTGCTCCGGTGCCCCGGAGCACCACACAGTCCTCACTCATCTTTTGTTCAGACTGGTGGTGCTGGAAGTCCCGGTTCTTCCACACTAACCGGCGTTAGATCTGCATCTTCTTTCGATGTCGGGCCCGTCCTGGGAACCCGGGCCCCTTTAAGGTATGTATGTAACTTGAACTTTGGTATCCTGGTGATCACAGCGAGTACTCACCCCAGACCCAGCGTAGTTTCTCACACTTTTTGTAATTGTTTGGCTCAGGATTCTTTCATACTGTGACGTTAAGCTCCCGTTCCAAGGGATGGGACGGGGGTAACGGCCTGGCAGCCCAAGTTAATGGCCTGAGTGGAACGAGGGCTCTGGGCCATAAGCACCCCGGGTTACCAAACCGGTAAACCGGAGTGCTAAAAAAAAGTGTTTTCAGTCATTGAACAAGACGCCGCGGACATCCCGTTCAATGACTGAAAATCGTGTCTTAAGATGGTCGCCATGGAAAGAGAAGGCAGGGCTCCGTACAAAGCACCTCTTCCCTTTCCATGGCGGCCTGTGGGAGCCGAGATGAAGGAGCGGCTGTGGCGGCGCCAAGTGCCGCCATTGAAATAAGGTAAGTTGGGGGTGGGAAGGTGGGGAAAAAAAGAAAGCGTGACGGAGGGGGAAGGGAAGATGTGCCGGTGGAAACCGGCCATCAGGCGGAGTGGAACGCGGGCTGAGATCGCCGGTTTCAGCCCGCGTTCCAAGCCCGCGTTCCAAGCCACCTGATTGGCTGGCTTCCCCACCAGGGTGCTAATGTCTCTTGTGCATAGATTTGTGATCATGTTGATCTCTTCTATATCTATCCTTCTCTTTGCATTGCACTTCTCAAATCACTTCCTCCTCAGTGCTGAAATAGTCAATGGTGTACAGTGAGTCTAAGGGGAGCTCACAAGTGAAGCACTCCACTCAGACAAGCAGCCTATCTGCTGAACGCAAGTTCAGACCCTGCAGCAGGGCTGGCTCATCCTTCCATCTTTCTACGCTTGATTCATTGGCTACCATTAAGTTTTGTAATAACACCTATTATTACAACACTTAGGAGCAGGAGAAATACGGGAAGAAGTGATATATAAAAGCAGAACATTATTATGACTTACTACTTATAAAAAGGAGGACAAGATCAGTACCGCTGGCACCCTGTTTTAGTTGGTATGTGTTTGTGTATGGCATACGCGGGCCACATAGGAGCTGACTGTGGCTCTAGTTTGTGCCCGGTTTCTGCTGCCAGCCACTAGATATGTTGATCTCTTGATCGCTCAAAGGTCGCTTGGGCTCTTTAAAAATTCCTTTCGCTCCTTTGGAGGTTCCCAGAGAACCAAGACCACAGGGCTGCAGCAAACACATTGGCTTGGATCATTTAAACCAGCATAGCTACTTCTTGTACCATTGATTGTTTAGGTTTTCTTGATATTAGGCGTGCAGCGTGTACCCACTCTCGGTCATGTACTTCTTGGGGGCATCAGGACCCTTATCTCTTCATAGAACATTCCAGAACAGGTCTGATAGCTTATATTAGGATATTACAACACTAGGTAGTTTCACAACCTAACATTAAGACACTTGCATAGAAAAATCTTCTGGCATCCACAACCCCCAGCAGCTGTCCTCAGGCAGGATCCATCAAACTGAGATTCCAAGACCGATTATTATGATGAGTTTCATGGGACCATCAGATCGTTCCACTGTGCGTCAACAAGGTCGACTCCCTCACCGGACTTGGTCCGGCGCTCATCTTTTTAAACCCATGTAGCCGGCCTCAGTTTAGAGGCAGTTTGACAAAAGGTGACTTGCGTACTACTGAAGTGTCCTGAAGACTAGTCTTATCTGTTTAATATGTCGATAAACATGTGGGATATGTGTCCACTCCTCCCACTCGTCAAAAAATAGGCCACATAGTTGACTTAATTATAGATATGGCTGACTCCTCTGCCCATCTGACTTTCTTCCACTCTCCTTTGAGTTCATGGTGACCCAACCTTTCTCACCCAGCCCTCTCACTATCCCGCGTCCCCTCAATGCCTTCTTGTCCGATCTTCACCTTCTCCTTCATTCTATTCCCACAGAAGCCCCAACATTGATCCTGGGCATCTTCAACCTTCCCAAAATCTCCTCCATTCATCATCTTGACTTCCTTCCCTCTAACCATGCCCTGACCTCCCTTCACAATGTATCTGGTCATGTCCAAGGGAAATGACTCAAATTTGACATCCTCCACTCCTATCTTCCTTAACCTCACTGTTGAACCCTTCCCTTATGTCCACTCTATCCCCTACTTCACCATTGATGTTTCTCCTCCACACACTCCCCCTTCCAACACCATCTCTTATCATTATTATTATGATATTTATTGAGAGCGGGCCTAGCTTCGAGAAGCAACGGAGGGCTTTACAGAGGTGTACAACAATTCAGATACATAACAGAGCGATTGTTGTCATTGTCCTTGTTGTATACTGATGTACTGTTTGTTTGTTTGTTTGTTTATTATTTGTAATGCGCAGGCATACCCTCGGGTAACAGTGCGCAGCATTTGCATGAGATTGCGAAGCTTAGTTACAACAACAAAAATTATGTACATACACATATTAGAAATAAAGCAGGATATACACATATATGCAGATAAGCAGTAGTTAGTACACACAGTGTGATGTGTGTGGTTAGCCGTGCCTGCGGCCGGTGGAGTGGTGTATTATCTGTACCATTGCCATCAATTGGAGGCGCTTTGATGTTAGGGCGCCTGCTCAGGTATTTAGCTTCTTCCATTGGTTCTCGCGGCTGTGATCGAAACAGTTAGCTGCAACAACAGTAGTTTCCTGGTCGCCACAGGATGGCAGAATTCTTCTATGTAGGTTTTGTATTCGACTGCGGTGGAGGAGGTCTTGGTTCAATCTACTGCTATTGTTGTGATTAGCCAGGTTTTCTGTGAATTTGCTGGTGCAGTCGTTCATCAATCCTGTGGCATTGTCTATGAGAGTGCTGTGAAGCTGCTTGTGGTGCTTGAGGGAAGGCAGCGTCGTTATCGGTGTATGAGAGACTGTGAGGTCCGGGCCCCCATGAACACAGTCAGCACTGTCAAGTGTTTGGAGCAAGAAAGGTCGGAGACGCCATGAAGGCAGCCAGGCCTGCCTGGGGAGAACAGTTCATATACTTCAGAATTATGGGGGTTTCAGTTTAGAGTGGTAAAAAGCTAGGATTTGAGGGTTTTATTGAAGGAGAGGTCGTTTTTGGTGCATCAGATGTGTAGAGTAAGGGTGTTCCAGATGGTGGGTGCTAGGATAGAGAAAGCTGAGCCGCATACTCTGGTGGAGTGGTACAGCGGGATGGCTAGGAGGAGAGCTGAGCCTGATGTGAGGTTTCTGGGTGGCTGGTAGTGGATGATTTCATTCGGGAGGAACTTAGGGCCCGAATGCTTGAGAGCTTGGTGCGATACAAATGGCTTTGAAGGTGACTTTTAGGCTAACTGGGAGCCAGTGCAGAATTCTGAGTGCAGGGTTGATGCGTTCTCTGGCCGAGAGGGCGCAGAGCAGTCTGGCTGCTGTGTTTTGGATAAGTTAAAGTTTCCTTAGCTGGCATGCTGGGACACCCAGATAGAGAGAGTTGCCGTAATCCAGGCGGGAGGTGAAAATGGCCAGTATGGCAGAAATTCTTTGTGTGTAGGTGAGGTATGGAAAGATTCATTTTAGGATGCGTAGGTGTAAGTGGCAGGTTCTGGATACAGAATTGATGTGCTTTAAGAGGAATAGTTCTGTGTCCATGGTGCATCCAAATTATTTGGCGTAGGTGGAGGGGGCAGGTGGAGCTTCAAGGGCAGACGGCCATGGTTAACGTTGTGAGATTAGAGGGGTTTTGCCACATGTTAGGATTTCTGATTTGCCCAGGTTGAGGGTTAAGTGATTGTTAGTCATCCAATTGTCGATCTCTAAGAGACAGGAGGTGAGGTCAGGATGTAGCGAGGCTTCGTTTTTGGGGATTTTGAAAATTATCTGGGTATCATCCTTGCAGTTGTAGCAGGTAAGGTTGTGTGAGCGAATATGGGCTGGCATATGGCTAAGGTAGAGGTTGAAAAGGAGTGGTGAGAGGGAGGCTTCTTGTGGCACTCCTTTTGTGACTAGGTGGGGTAAAGGAGGACGGGGAAAGGAGACCGATGTGTGAGCAGTTGGAGATGAAGGAGGAGATCTAATTAAGGGTGGAGTCTTTGATGCCTAGGGTGACGAGCCTGTTCCTCAGTGTTGTGTGGTCGATTGTATCAAAGACCACAGACAGATCCAGGAGGATGAGTGCGGCACACCCTTCCGAGTCAGAGATTCTTTTTAGGTCTAGGTCATCCCAGATGGAGATCAGAGAAGATTCTGTTCCACAGAGAGGTTGCAACCCCGACTTGGCAGCTGTGAAGAGGCTAAGTTGCTTATATGCCACATGCTCATTTAGAATGAAGCGGGTGTTGGAAATTGGGCGGTAGTTAGATGGAGAGTGTCGAGTTTGGGTTTAGACGATGCAGCAAGACTTGAAGGTAATTTTGTGCGTACAGTGGGAGCCAGTGAAGGTCGTCGAGGGCCGGGCTGATGTGGTTGTATCTGTTTAGACCCTTGAGAAGGTGTGTGGGTGTGTGTAGGACACTTCTCGGGGCACAAGGGGGGGATGACGGGAGGCCTTTGACAAAGGCATTGCCTCCATCCAGGTGGGATAGGACCAGTGCTTGAACGGTCGATCTAAAGCTGCCCAGAGGGAGGACTTCACTTTCCACAGGAGGGAGAGCTGATACCAAGCCGTCTGAGTTTTCTTAGCTATGTGTGTCTTGAAGGAGAGGTGTTTGTCGATGTGGAACCCAAGCGACTTGGCACAAGAGGTGAGCTCTGGTTTGAAACCCTCAGGGATCATGGTTGATAGCCATGTCTGTATGTCTTGTGTTGTTGCTGAAGAGTAGGAATTCCATCTTGGAGGGGTTGAGCTTCAAGTATGCACTGGACATCCAAGACTGGTTCAGCGAGAAGCAGGTTTTGAGCTTGTGGGTGTCCTTGACGGAGGTCATCTTGCGATATAGCTGTGTGTCATCGGTGTATTGGTGAATGTGATGTTGTGTGTGTCTAGGAGGATCCCCGCGGCTCCATGTATAAATTGAAGATCACTGGGGAGAGGATGGAACCTTGCTCTTAACCTAAATTCAAACATGATTTCCTAGTCGGTCCTTCTGTTGCAAGATCTCACAATTTGGTATACTCTCACAACACTCCTATCCCTGTCTTCCCCCTGCCCTTTCTCCCCCTTCCCACCTGATTTCCTTCACACCCAAGTTCTTCAACCGACCATGCACCCATCCAGAGGATTGCCAACCCTTCTTGTGCTGTGTTGATCCATTTGCCCCACAGGCCATAAAGGAACATGCACCTCTCACATGCTCCCATCTCTCTTCCCTCTTTAACCTCTCCCTGTTTCTTAGCATCTTTTATTTCTTCTTCAAGGTAGTTCTTGTCCTACCATTCCTGAAAAAGCTTTCCGCTAACCATAACATTCCTGACAACTATCAACCTGTTTCTATCCTTCCCAACTTTTCTAAAATCCTCAAAAAGGTCATTTCGAACAGGATCTCCACCTACCTAGATGCTAACCAACTCTGTAACCCAATAGAATCTGGCTTCTGCAGCCACCATTCTATGGAAACATCACTTGTTCATGTCTCCTGACCTCTGCTCACCATCAAAAAACCTCCCCTAATCCTCCAGGATCTTTCTGCATCCCTTTCTTTGCACCTTTTATGACCTTAGCATACAGGATACCACTCTCAAGTCACTTGACTCCCGTCTCTCCAATCTTACCTTCGCAATCTCATGGAACATTGCCATCTTTGACACAAACTCACTCTCAGTTGGGTTCGCCAAAGGCCCTGTTCATATTCCTTTACACTTCATGTTCTTCCTTGCTCAACTCCTCTCCTTTTTGGGGTTTTCCTATAAACTTGTTGCAGAAGACAGTCAAATCTTCTTCCCTTCTCTACTTTGCCTCCTAATTTCTTCACTCCTCAAAGGCTGACTTCATCCACCTCCGTTCCTCCAATGCCCCCTCTCCTTCTTTCGCCTATCCCATGTCCTCTGACCTGTCCCCCTTTCCTATAAATCACCCAATCTTGGGGTCCTTTCTGACAGTGATCTTAATCGCCAACACTTTATTACTGCTTGCTCTCCTGCTGCCAGGGGTAGTGTACTCAGAATCAAGAAAATCCTCCCTCCCCCAATGCAACTATCGCTCTGACAAAAAATGTGCATTAGTTAGTGACCCGACTATTGTGCCATCCTTCTTGGCCTCCCCTCTCTGCTCCTTCTCTCCAATTGACAAAATGTTCAGCTTTGCCACATTCACACTCTATAATCTCTCCAGCCCTTCCCCCGATACCCAAAACTGCCTCCATGGGGGGATGGCTGTTTGTGATAAAGCAGTCCCTTTCCAAATTCCTGTTGTCTTGCAATCCATACGTGGCTTGCCCTCTCTAACACCCAATTTAGGCAATCTGTCGCTACTTTCCCCCTTGTAACCTCCACTCTAACACCCTTCTCTGAATCTTTATGTCCCCCCATCTACTATTTGTAGATGGGGGGATGCAGTTTTGCTCCTACTCCCTCCTTGCTCCACCTATCTATCTACGGGTCACATGTATGAAATGTCCGAAAGCTCCGCCACTGCCATTCATGATCCCAGACTGTCTTAGAGCATTGTTGGTTCTTTGCCAAAACCATGGCTTCAATTCCTTTCTGAAGACACTCACACTTATCTGCGCAACAAGGGTACAGTCGGACAACGTTTGTAAACTAATTGACCTTTTCACAATGACCTCGGGAGAATTGACATCGGGAGAATGTACCTAATTTAAAAGGTCAATTAAGACATCAATGCGGGGGAAACCCCCCACCTCCCCCTAATCCAATCCAAAACCCCCCTCAACACACCACCCAATCCCCTTATATTATTTATAATCCAAAACCAACCCAATACATATATAAAATAACAAAAATAATATAAAGGTCAATTGTGCAGAAGGTCAATTAGGACCACTATAATTAGGTCAATTAGGACAAAAGGTCAATTTGGATAATACCCGGACAACATCCCTCAACTTATCTGTCATTACAATTGGATGTCAAGTTTGCTTAAGGTGGGGAGGAATGTGACATTAAGACATTTTAATTGTAAACCCTAATTGGTTTGTGAGACTTCAGAATCAGGTACAAATCCTTTTTGGGGACAACTAAGATGCTATAGAAATTAAAATGTAAAAACCTTGATGTACGGATAAGTATGTTTTTGTGATCCGTGCAATTTGCAAGTCCATTGACTTTCTGCTACGCAAACTCTGATGTCTCCGTCCATGTATTCCAAGCAGTGAGAGGGTCGCGGGTACTCAGGGATTCAGTCATTTGCTGGTTGTCTCTTAATAATTCATTCAGGGGCCAGTTACCTTTATTCCAGGTTGTTCTCTTTCAGCAGGAGTGGCACTTTGTGCGTCCCAGTTTTGGCAGTTTAGTGAGTAGGAACGACTGATGGGTGTCCTTAAATGAGATGAAGGTGGGGGATAACCTGAGGTCGAGTGGGAGATTGGACCAGAGCGTAGCATCTTGAGAGCAGAATTGTCGATCTCCTTTCATGACGTTTCTTGATGTAGGACTGGATAGTCTCTGTAGCCATCTTGCAGAGTTTGGCAGAGAATGGGCCAGTTGGTCATTTTTAAAGTCTATTTTGAGGTGTGTCCTTATTTCTATTTATTTATTTTTTACATTCATAAAGCATACAGGCATCGTTACAGGAGATCGCGGCTTAGTTATACAGTTGCATTCATCGTAACAATCGCAGATTTGCACAAGAGCTCTTGGTTTAAACAAACAGCCATGTTTTGAGGGCTTTGCGAACTGCAAGGTGTGGAGGTTCAGCTCTGAGGGTCAACGGACTCGCCGGGTGCCAATGGAGTTGTTTTAGTGTCAGAACTACTGGGTTGTGATTGTTCAGGCCGCTGATGATTTCTGTGTCTCCTGAGAATGGATGTGTGGATCTTCTGGAAGGTCTCAATGTAGCTCATTCAATAGTGATCCAAAAGCTACTGCTTCGATCGAAGTCAATGGCATTATGTGGAGTACATTGTTCCTGAGTTGTCTAAGCTTGAAGAAGGCCACTTCGGTTGCAGCAGCGACCTGGGAAACATATTCATTTTGAAACACTTAGGTTGTTAATTCATTTTGTGTAGCTGTGTACGTGGTGTAAGATGGTGACAGCAGGAGGGTGAGTATGTACTGTTGACTTCAGTGTTTGTACCTTTGAGTTTAGGGGTATTCCCTCTCAGCTAGTCCATCACAGCCTTCAGGCTGCTGGGTAGAGTGGGGAAGGACCCCAAAGGACCCCTAAAATGGATGTAAATTAGAGGTTTCTCTGCAAAGGAGAGGAAGAATACTTAATGTTCGACACAGAAGGGAATGAAGGTCAACATGTACACATTTAAATGTAGTCCATTCTCTCTCTGGAGTGTCATGGATGGCTGATGAACCTTAGCAAAGAAAGTTCCTAGTTCCATTTGCTATTCTTTGCTACTCAGGAAGGACTGCCACCATTCCAAGGTTGGGCTTGGTGTCCGTGGTGTACTGTGGATTGCAATGAGGAGTATGCTGTTGTACATGGTGCCCGCGTTGGGCCTGGGTCCCATGGGGTGCTGTGGATTGCAATGAGGAGTAGGCTGTTGGACATGGTGCCCACGTTGGGCCTGGTTCCCATGGGGAGAAGTGGATCCAAATGGGGAGTATGCTGTTGGACACAGTGCCAACAGTGGGCCTAGTGCCCATGGGGAGCCGTGGATCCCAATTAGGTGTGTTCTATTGGACACAGTGCCAACGTTGGACCTCGGTCCCATGGGGTGCTGTGGATTGCAACGAGGAGTAGGCTGTTGGACACAGTGTCAATGTTGGGCCTGGTGCCCGTGGGGTGCTGTGGATTGCAAATAGTATGCTGTTGGACACGGTGCCAACAGTGGGCTCGGTGCCCATGGGGTGATGTGAATTCCAAAGAGGAGCATACCGTTGGACAAAATGCCAAGTTGGTCCCAGTTGACTTGAGGATGATACCGATTTGATGTGGCTTTAGTAATTGGGTGCACTATCAGTTACCACACCAAAACCAGGTGTCGCTTATTCTTAGAGCATACCCTGCCACCTGATGAATCGTCTCACAATTATTATGTTTTGGATCAGAGGTGCAGAGGTTAAATGCCTCCTGTCTCTGTAGTGACTTTGGTGTCACAGCAGCTGCCAAACGGTGCACATGTGACCTTTGAACCAGTCCGGTAACACTGCAGATCCAGACACTCATGCGGAGGTACACGTGTGCACTATGCTTTTGGCAGAGTCTTTAATGAAAGGGGGGCCTGATTAGCAAACCACCCTATCTGGGATGGATTACAGACATCATTTTATCAGTTAATAAAAATAACAAAAGCTGGGGCTTCTCCCCTCTCACTAGGTGGCCATCCTTCACAGAGGGATGCTGTTGGAGGAAGAGATTGTCATGACATTGGCAAATGGAAATTAGGGGTTGCTGGTCTGTACCTGATTCATAAAAAACATACTTACAATAAGAACCTGTTTGGCATATTTTCCCCTCCAAAAGGTAGTGCAGTTCCACAGAAGAAATAGAAGTTAATTTACGTACTCAGCTGCACAGAAAGGGGAACGAGGAAAGCAAAGAGGCAAATTGGTGCTGCAGAAAAATATGTGCAAATCTAATGGGCCCGCTCAGGAAACAGAAATATTACAAGTGTCACAGGCACATGGAATAGCAAGGAGTCTTAGCAAAAAAAGAAATCTTGAAAAACGCCCCTCTAAGATCAATGCAATGATCTGAACCCTTCCAGGCAGTCATCTCTTAGGAGCGACAGAATGGTACTGCCAAGGACATGTCACTGGCAAGGGATGAAAACACCAACATGTCCTACAACTTGGCGTAGGCTGCAGGCGAGGAGAGCCGACTAGAAGATGGCACCTGGGTGGACATTTCATTCTTGATGTCCTCTCTTTCCAGAAGTTATAATGTCAGATCAGAGGGACAGTGAGGGTTGCATTGTGGGTAGTTGGCAGCTGTGGATCAGATGTTGGGTTGAATGGACCAGTCCCTGCGTTTTGTTGATATCATCTTGTATCCCCGTGGCAAGGGTAGCTCTTTCTTGTGGGGATCCAAGATGGCCTCTGGTATTTGCTCTGTGGTTCCTCGATCTACATCTTTCAGAAGCAGCAGATTAGCAATGATCCGTGCTTTGGGCTAGATGTTTAGTTATTCCATCCCTGTCAGACTGCCACTAGCTAGATCCTAGCTCAGAACTTCGACCCATCCAAACTAAGGTGCTTGGAGTGAAGATGGCTGTAATCTGACCAGGTCAAGTTCACCTGCCTCTCTCAGGGTAGTCCAGCAGTGATGTCTTTTCATTATCTTGCAGTGGAGGGCAAAGGGCCCATGCATGCACAAGATATCTTTCATCCCTCCTATCATGCACAATTTATTGGCATGGAACTGTCGGAACGCCATGTTAGAAAGCCATTGAAAATCAATGTATTTCTCTGAAAGTACTCTTAAGAATTAGCTGACGTCAGCACTGCACATTAAAGTGCTGTTAAGTGCGTGTGCTGAGAGAGGTCCTCACCTACACCCTCGTTAGACGATGTTCCTGTTTACCAACCTCAAACATTGGAGCCTAGGCAACCGTTCTCATCTTCTGTTGAGTTTGGTCACCGTTCTCCCCCTACGAAGCCAAGATCAAGCTTTCATTGTCAGTAGCCGAGGCTGCTAACGCTAAAGGCATGTTTCTGGGTGTGGCGGCATCGCGTTAGTGCCAGGTTAGCAGCTCCCTTGGCACTGACTGCTGGGATGGGCCAATGCCATAGGAAGTTCTACCACCCCAGGAAGTGTACAAAGCTCGCGCATTGTCTTTGTGCCTATTGTGATCTGAGCCGGGGAACGGGTTCATCTTACCCAAGCCTTGAGGGATGAAGAAATCCAGGTGGCAGCCTCTGCCCTGTCATGGAGATCATAGGCAATGAGAATCCTTCCCCAGGGACATAACACCTCTCAGGTGCCACCCAGAGCCAATCTTATCCTTGGTATTGTGCAGCGCTGCCAAATGCTTCTTATACCTTCTTCAGCAAAGACTTGATGTCTCCCTAATGTGTAGCCGGGCCCCAAAAAGAACAAATGTATTCCTCTCATCTTCTGTGCTGCTTCGGTTGTCTATCATGACTGTCCCATCAAGACTTTAAGCAAGACTTCAATCATGCTGGTTTCTATTGATTTCCAGTTGCCTTTTCCAGACCATGTTTTCACTAGGGCCCCTGTGGTGGTGTTTGGATATAACTCTACCAAAAAACTATAGGTTGCAAGGGAGATGGGTATGCTGGTGTCCAAGGCTCAGGCAGTCCCTGCCCTCCCGTCCCGACGAAAATCCAATCCCTACCACCTTAATACTCTTTCACAGTCACTGCACTAAAATCTTGTGAACGGCACCTCCTGGGTAATACATAAGTTGGCTCCACTGATAGGTTGGTCCAA
The DNA here is from genome assembly GCF_040938575.1 of Ambystoma mexicanum. Lineage (NCBI taxonomy): Eukaryota > Metazoa > Chordata > Amphibia > Caudata > Ambystomatidae > Ambystoma > Ambystoma mexicanum. The sequence goes on from NC_090939.1 coordinate 58,368,291, forward strand.
TACAAAAGGAAGATCAAAATATTAAATGTATTTTTTTAAAAGATTAGTCAATTATTATTTTCTGCTAAAACATTTAAAAATATTCTTAGTAGGAACATCTTTAAGTCCCCCTACATTCTTCCAAGCAGAGATGCCTCGCCCAATTGTGCCATGACATACAGTCCTTGATTAATTGGGAAACGATTCACGTTTATAACTTGGATTGCTCAAAGTCGAATATCCATTTGCATACCTAAGAAGTTCAGTGAATTCTTAAACATGATGCTGTATATTTATCTCAAGAATATAATACCCTGTAGAAAGTTAATACCTACAAATGGACATGTCTATTTCCACACAGAAATCCATGCCTGGCCCTGAAGAATGAAGGTGAGATAATTGTAGGCTTCAGGCAGAAACTAGTTGACCCTTAACATAGAGCATGAGATATATTTGATATGTGTTGTGTTGCAGGCCAACATCGGCGTAAATGTATTTTATATTTCTTTGTGAATATGTGTTATTTGCACGTCAATGTGCCGGAGACTTGTAGTTTACTAGGTGTTGAGGCAGGTTTTATAGTTGCAAGTCTTTAAGTAGCTTGCCTTGGCGGAAACATAGGATTCACATAACCCTTGAATTATCTGGGATAATAACGTTATGTGTTGGATAGTCCACTGTAATTGTTAATCGATATGTATTCAGAGACACCATCTATACATTTGTTGGGAACTAGATTTTAAATTGAGGTACATTCATTAAGTGTTATTGCCCACGCCAGCAGCCAATATGGCCTCTTATTTGCCTGTAGGTCCGATTTATGGACCCGACCAAAGCATGGTTGCTGATGAAGGGGTTAATATTACATAAGGGCCATTTTGCTTTCACAGTCAAAAACGCCATTAGCACGCGGGGCAGGGGTCCCAGGTGGATGCGGGGGTGCCAGTAACATACGCCTTTGTCTTCGCTACTCCATGGCTCCGCCTTTGTGCTGTGGATATGAAGAAAAGACTTGACTTCCTCAAACTGCTGGCGGCACCGCCTCAGGCAAACGCTAACAGTGGGAGAGGGGGCAGAGAGCAGTGAGGTAGCGGGGAAGGGAGCGCGGAGTGCCAGGTAGAACATTGGAATCCTGAAAGGCGACAGGATCCGTGGCTACCCTGGTGAATATTGCCCCAAAGCACTGGATCCCGATTGGCTGTAAAGACTGAAACATTCTACTCATTTATAACAATAAAAAGTAATTTGTCAGAAAATTGGTGATTTATTGTCTGTTGAGCACGGACAGGTTTCTATGAATGTGGATAAAATGTGGTGAGCATCTCTATGGAATTTCTTTACTGGGGTATTACTTAAAAATTGGGGGTTTCCCTAATCTTTTTGGCACGATTTCTCTTCTAAAGAGGAAGCAAATATATTGTTGCCTTTGCTGAGTTTGGCGCTGATGAGCAATCATTTGTGACCCCACACTTTGTTGGGACGGTTTGCTTTGAGGTGATCTACCACACTCTTCTGGTGCCCTCTTACGGAGCGTTCCCGCTCATTTGCGTGTCTCTAGATGACTTCTGGGAATCTTGATCACATGTCGCTGTCTGTTTCCTCCTGACGGAAGAGAACCAGACGTTTTCTGCCTGATCCAAGACACCGCCCTTGTAGAGGCCCATTTAATCTGATTGAGAACGTTGCACCCAGTGGAGGTCCGCGAAGGTTGGGCATTTCTCAAAATCCTGCTCACCGAGAAGACTAACATCCAGTGAAGGCAATTATCCTTAGATAGTTCTCGCCTCTTGAATGATCTCCTGGTATGTATTAAAATTAAAATTAAATTGGACTTTTATATGATGCACCAGCATGAGTCCAGCCTCTAAGCACAGGACCAGATCTCAAACCCATGCTGCTCAGCGTGGCCTTGCTTCCAAGACAAGCAAATTACCGCTGTGCTTTCCGTTTGTAGGTATGCATGGATGTGTGTGTGTATGTAGGTATGTTTGTTTGTTTGTTTATTTAATTTGTATAGCGCTCCAGACCCAGGGCTAGAAGGGCGCTTAAGAAGATGGTTACAACATTGAAAAGTATCTTGGAGTTGCATACTTCGTACATACATACTTATAATACATATATAACAAAATGGAGTACAGTTTACAGTTTGAATGGCATACAATTATCAATATACAGTTTCCATGTACAGTCTTATACAATACATGGAGCAATTACCGAGTAGGGGTGTGAGGTCAGGTGTTAGTGAAGCTACTCTTTGTTTAGGAGCCAACTGATGACCTGCTTCCTGAAAATCTGAAAGGACTCGATAGTTTTCATGTTGAGAGGTAGGGTGTTCCAGAGTTGGGAGGCAAGTACTGTGAAGTTGGCCCCCCCAGCCCTTTTTAGGTGGAATCTGGGCACTGTCAAGCACAGAGTGTTGCAAGATCTGGTGGTTCTGGTAGCAGGTTTCAAGGTAAATTTGTTAGCTAGATATGGTGGTGCTAGGTGATTGAGGGACTTGTACGTGAGGCAGATGGTTTTTAAATCGATTTTCTGGCATATGGAGAGCCATTTGCAGGCTTTCCTGGTAGTGGAAATATGCTCTTTTCTGGGAATGTTGAGGGCTGAGCACAGAGCGTTATTCTGTCGTACTTGTAGTTTGTTGAGTACGGATTGGTTGGCACCTAGGTACAGGCTGTTGCAGTAGTGCAGTCTGGATTGTATGAGGGCTCTGGCGAGGGTGAGGCAGCTGTTGGGTGATAGGAAGGGTCTACTGGCCCTAATGAGCTTGCCGGTGTAGGCAGAGGTTGAGGCAATCATATTGGTTTATTTGGAAAGGTTGGTGTTGGCGTCCAGATAGAAGCCGAGGGTTTTCACGCTTTTGGCAATAGGGATGGTGTGACCATCGATTGTGATGTTATTGTAGCTGGGATTGAGTTTGGTTAGGGTGTTAGGGGAGCCAACAATAAGGAGCTCTGTCTTCTCATCGTTCAGGCAGGGGCCATGTGAGGCCATCCATGCCTGAATGATGAAGAATATTTCGTTGATCCGGGCGACGTCTGCTTGGTAATCGCCTGTGATGGTGAGGAGTATCTGGGTGTCATCTGCGTAGTTTGTGTAGCTGACACCCAGATGGTCCAGTTGGTCAAATAGAGGCTTTGTATATATATTGTACAAAGTGGGGGATACACAGGATCCCTGTGGGACTCCACATGTGATGGGGATGGGATCTGCTGCAGATGTTGTTGAGAACACCCGCATGGCTCTGTTTGCCAGGAAGGATTGTATCCATGTGATGGCAGAAGGGGAGAAGTGGGCTGCGGTGGCTAGGTGACTGCAGAGGATTTCGTGGCTGACCAGGTCAAAGGCCGCTGAGAGGTCTAGGAGGAGTAGAATTGCAGCATTGCCTTTATCTTTAATTTCATAAATCTGGCTTTTGAGATCAACAAGGGCAGTTTCTGTTCCGTGTTGAGGTCTGAAGCCAGATTGACGTATTCCAAGTAATTGGTTGGATTCCAGGTATTCCTGAATTTGGATGTAGGCGACTCTGTCCAGGATTTTTAGTAGGAAGGGGACTGTGGTGATGGGCCTGTAGTTGGTGGGTATGGCTGGGTCAAGGGATTGTTTTTTCAGGAATGGGAGAACCCATGATTATTTAAGGTTGCTGGGTATGGAATTATTGGTGACGGATAGGTTAATTAGATTGGTGATGAAGGGGGAAAGCTCTCTAGCTGCATCTTTTATGATCTGGGCGGGGTAGCTGTCTCCTTTGCAGTTTGAAGGTTTTAAGGAGGTGATGATTTTTTGGATTTCCGTGATGGTGACTTTCTTAAACGAGAAGCCAGAGCTAGTATTGTTGGGCCGTGGGTGGGCTGGGGTTGGTGATCTTGTTATTGGAGAGTTGTTGGCGTTTGTCCTCAATTTTGGTTTGGAGTCCTGAGATTCTGTTGTTGAGGGCGTTTTGGATGCTGGTGCACCAGGATTTGTCTTTCAAGCAGGTGTCTGGAGGTGGAATAGGGTTTTCTAGTTCCTTTAGAATTTGAAATAATTCTTTGGTGGAGGATCCTGCCTGAACAATCCTGGTGTTGTATACCGCTTTTTGGTGCAAATTATCTCGTTTTTGTACAGTGAGGATAGGTTAGTGAGATTGGATTTATTTTCCGCGGTGGGGTTAGTTTTCCAGGTGTGTTGTGCCTTGGCTTTCTCTTTTCTGAGTGATTTGAGCTCAGGGGTGTACCACAAGTTCAGATGAGATTTGGGTTTGTCTTTTCGTAGCTTCAGGGGGGCAAAGGTATCCACTGCCCTAGCCATGGAATTATTGAAGGTGTCGACCAGTAGGTTTAAGTCAGCGTTGGCAGGGAGAGCATTGAGGGTGGGTAGGATCAGTGGGAGTAGGGCTTCAGCAGTGATGTTGCGTTTATTCCTCGTGGGACAGGCTGGTGCCGGGGGGTATTTATTGGACAGTATCTGCTTAGTGTTGATCTCAGGAGGAATCATGTGGTGGTCAGTCCATGCCAGAGGTTGGGGCTCCTTGCAGGTTGTATTGCAATTGTAAGTTGCTACCCAGTCAAGGGTTCTGCCTTTTAGGTGGGTGGGTAGTGCAATGAGTTGTGTGAAGTCATGATCTGTTAGGACGTTGGCTAGGGATGCAGCATGTGCATCGTGAGGGTCCTGGTAACCGAGGTTGAAGTCCCCGAGGATCATAATTTGTGCTGATGGTTTGGAATTTTCAGTGATGATATATGTGATGTCTTCTTCAAAGACTCGGGGGGGCCTGGGGGTCTGTATATGAGGTGGAGGGTGATCGTGGTTGTGGGGGAAGTTTGTAGTTTGGCTGTGAATATCTCGCAGGATGTGAGTGAGACTGTAGAAGCTAATCTGAGGTCTAGGGAGGATTTGGAAATGATCGCAACACCTCCACCTCTAGCGTTAGGTCTATCCGCTCTGAGGATAGAGTATTTGGCCGGGATGGCTAACGATAAATGAGGTCGGAACGCCTCATGAAGCCAAGTTTCTGTTAGGGCTAGGAAGTCCAGGTCATTGGTAAGGATGATGTCTGAAATTTCTGTGGGGTGGGCAGCCAAGGATCTGATATTGAGTAGGGCACCTTTTAATGGGAGAGGTATGGGCTTATTTGGCGCATTGTGCTTCGTAGTGGTTTTGGTGTTAGGTTTGGGGTTGGGCCTAGTACTTGTAGTAAGGAGCCAGGTGCCTAGTCTGTTGTTACGGGTTGTGAGGTTGGGAGTGTGGGAGGGGGGGTAAGGCTGAGGGCTTGGAACCGGCGGGATGTTTGGGATTCAGTTTAGTTTTGTTGGGCATAGTGGTAGGGTTGGGGAGGCTGTGGATTGTGTTGGCTGGGGGACCTAGGTCCACACGGGAAGCATGGGGGTGGTGGTAAGTGGGAGGGAAGTGGGATGCAGAGGGTAGGAACGGTATGGGGCATGGGATGGGGTGGTGTCTAGGGCACCCTAGTTTAGTCAGGCCGTCCTGGTAGGCTTTGTAGCTGTTACTGCTACAGGGTACATTGTCCAGCATTATGCAGAAAGGGAACATGATTGGGGCAGGCCAGAAGATCATGGTCTGGCGACAGCAGTGCGTAGTGCTGGAGGCTGATGGCGCTAGTTATGGCGCTGTTCAAACTGAGGATGGTAGTGGCTAGTTTGAACTGGCTGAGGTAAGCTAGAGGGTACAAGTAACTGGTCTGAGAGTAATTGCACTTGAACTAAAGTGCAGCAGTTTTCAGTCAGTGAGTGGTGATTTAGGCTAAAGAGCCAAGGGGTAGCCTTTAACTTCAAGATGACACATCTAGCTAGAAAATGAACTAAATTCAAGGTATAATTGGTCTGGGTGCTCCTTAAAGTACTGTGATCACTTTGGCTGCACAAACATCTAGATTCGAAATGGCACATAGGGTCAGACTACACCTGGATTTCTGAGACACATTTGGCTAGTCAATGCAGAAACACAGTTGGGCTAAATGCAATATAGGGTGCAGGGCACATGAAGGCTAGTAGATGCAAAAACACAGTTGGGCTAAATGCAATATAAGGTGCAGGGCACATGAAGGCTATTAGATGTAAAAACACAGTTGGGCTAAATGCGATGTAGGGCGCAGGGCACATGGGGCTAGTCAAGGCAAAATCACAGTTCGGCTAAATGCAATATAGGGCGCAGGGCACATGAAGGCTAGTAGATGCAAAAACACAGTTGGGCTAGATGCGATGTAGGGCGCAGGGCACATGAGGCTAGTCAAGGCAAAAGCACAGTTGGGCTAAATGCAATATAGGGCGCAGGGCACATGAAGGCTAGTAGATGCAAGAAACACAGTTGGGCTAAATGCGATGTAGGGCGCAGGGCACATGAAGGCTAGTAGATGCAAGAAACACAGTTGGTCTAAATGCGATGTAGGGCGCAGGGCACATGAAGGCTTGTAGATGCAAGAAACACAGTTGGGCTAAATGCGATGTAGGGCGCAGGGCACATGAAGGCTTGTAGATGCAAGAAACACAGTTGGGCTAAATGCGATGTAGGGCGCAGGGCACATGAAGGCTTGTAGATGCAAGAAACACAGTTGGGCTAAATGCGATGTAGGGCGCAGGGCACATGAAGGCTAGTAGATGCAAGAAACACAGTTGGGCTAAATGCGATGTAGGGCGCAGGGCACATGAAGGCTAGTCAAGGCAAAAACACAGGTGGGCTAGATGCAATTATAGGCACAGGCGCTTTTAGGCAGATCAGTGTAGCCTGGTAACAGTAATGGATTAACGTACATGTGCTTATTTAAAACAGTATGAGTATCTCTAAATGTGCCAGTCACTGCAGGCTATGGATGCATATGACTATTAGAAGCAGTAAGGGAACAGCTAAATGCTGTAGTCACCTGTGAAGGTTAATCTGACTGCAGTAGTAAGGGTGGTAGTTAGTTTCAGCAGTGTGAGGTTCATAGGTAACAGTTAGCAGTGAATCGGTAGATACAGCACATGAAGGACAGTGGCATGTTTGTCATCTCGCAAGTAAAGGCGGTCATGAGCGGCACTGTGCAGGCATGTGATATGTTACAGACACAGACACAAGGCAGTAGTGGTTTAGCGAAGTTCAGCTGGGCAGTAGCCACGGTAGTAGTTGGATGGTTAAGATCCAGGGTGAAAGCAGCAAGTGCAGTAGCGAAGTGTTAGAATGTTAGGCAATGTTGCTTCAGTGATCCGGACGCGTACGTCGGGCGCTCTGCAGTATTAGCCAAAGGGAATAGTGCGTTATGACGTTGCGGGGGAGGGATAGCCATGGCGCAAATTAACAGGTCGGGGGCAGAATGGGTAGGTAGGACTTACCGGTATTGCGGCAGCAACTCTGGAGGCCCAGAGCCCATACGGCCCCAGACAGGCACAGGACAGGTGATGTGCCTTTGTATAGGTGCCTTCGTGTGGAGCCGGCATGAGCCTGCCAGCTCACAATTGGCTGCTCAAATGAAAGCAGGGAGCCAATGAGGCAAGGCGAATGGTCTGTTCCTCCTCCTCAGAGCCTGGAGGTGTGGGTAGGCACTCTGCCTCTCTGGGCGGCCATTTTGGAATGGCGTTTTCCTCATGGGTGCTAATGGTGCCTAGCAAAGACCATAGGCAAAACGGATTTGTTTGGCCAGCGAGGAGGCTGACAGGGCCATCCAAATGGAAGCGAACAATTATCAGTCGCAGCCTTAGTTGTCGGAACGAGTGTTGGTGGCGGGCATCTACCTTCGTGAGATGGTTTCTTTTTAGGCAGGCAGTCAGGCGATTAATCGGGTACACGTCGGAGCGTTTCTCATCTGGCCGCAGCTCCTGTAGTGGAGGGGGAGCTCCAGCTCCTCCTCAGGATCCGGAAAAACTGTTGTGGGTATGTATGTATGTATGTATGTATGTATGTATGTATATCATTTATACAGCATAATCCTTGCTGAGAGCAGCAGGGCATTGTCCAGGTAGAGGGAGGGGTCCTTGGGTGAGGAGACCAACAGGGTATGCAAAAAGGATGTGCCATTAGTAGCCACTCATCACTGGTCGGTGTAATGTTCTGTCAAAAAAGGCTGTTCATTTCCTTCCTGGTGGTCCAATTGACACCCGTTTATTGTGAAGATTTGCAGAATGCACGTTTGAGAAAATAATGCAATGTCTTCATTTTCTGTTCAATTTACAAACACTCAAGCATTGTGACCCATGCAACGTATCACGGCTGCATACGGATCAGTGTATGAATTAACAGCCGAGTTGCTAGGCAATGGTGAAAAATCTGTACAGTGCCTACGCTGCAATAGCAGAGCGTTCGACGAATTGAACTCATTCAAAGAGAGATTTAGGAAAGCAGTATTCACGCTCCCACTAGCAAGGGGCAAGGCACAGTAAACAAATTAGTGAAATAGTTTCAGTGAATTACTGAAACCATGGCAGCAATTATACCGCCCCCAACCCCTTTTTTGGCGGAACCAGGCACACCACCGATTAGGAGACATATTTGGTGGCAACGGGGTAGGGGGACAAATTTAACCTCTCCAGAAAACAGGCATTATTACTCCATAATTTAAGCCAGAAGGGCGTAGTGTTTTTCGATGGCCTCCCTGAATTTCTGTAAGTAGGAGCAGGGGACTTGGATGAGTTCTCTATAGCAGTAAGGAAGATTGAAGAACATTATGAACCAAAGAAGAATGTGACCTTCGAGAGGCACAGGTTTTTTCAAAAGGGGTCAAGAAGCTTCAGAGTCGGTAGAGGGGTATGTGGCTGTGCTAAGGACTCTGAGTCACACTTGCAAATTTGGGGCTTTAACAAACTCCTTGATTCGAGATCAATTGGTAAGGTGCACAAACAACCCCAGGGTGCAGGAGAAGCTATTAGCAAAAGATATGACCTTGGAGCAGGCATTGGAGCTCACTAGGAGCATCGAGCAAACGACTCAGTATATGAAGGAAATGAAAGTGGAGAGACACGTGTGGCAAGAAGTATGTGCTATGGGCCAAAGGAGACCACCCGTGCAGAAGAAGGAATGGTGGGGGCATACATGTTTTAGATGTGAATGTGGAAATTTCAGACATGCAGGGAACAGTATATTCTGTCCAGGGAAGAATGCAGAATGCATTAGTTGCAAATGGAGAGGACATTAGGTGCAAGGAGTCGAACATCAATGTGGGGTAACAGAAGCAAGGTCATAATGAGCAGGAGACCATCTCATCTGTCCAAGGTGTTGAAGGCAAGCCTAGAAATATATTTGAGATTTCTGCAATATCTGAGGGGGTGAATGGTCCAGTGGATGAGTTCCAGACTGATGACCTTAAGTTGTCGATGAAGGTGGATTCAGCTTATCCATGGACAATTGTGTCAGAAGACACTTTCACGCATACACTGCTGAGAAATGTGCAAGATCTGTTGCCATCCCACGTGCATCCATGTGCATGTTGGGAGAGTGAGATAAATCTTTTAGGAAAATTTAGATGTTTAGTAAGCTACAAAGGCAGAGACTGTGTGGAAAACATTCTAGTGGCAAAGAAAGGATCCTCCTTACTAGGATGGGAGGAACAAAAGATTCTGGGAGTTCGGATCCAAGTGAATGCTCCAACACCAGTTTCAATAGCTGATGTGGATGACAAGTGGGCTGCAGAGTTTCCAGAGGTGTTTTCGGAAGGTCTTGGGAAATTGAAGGATTTCGCACATTATATTAAAATGAAACCTAACTCTCGTCCTGTGGTGCACAAAGTGAGACCTGTTCCGCATAACATGAAGCAGCGACTTCATGAAGAGTTGAATAGTCTGTTACAACGTGGGGTAATAGAGGGAATACAGGGCACAGAATGGCTATCTCCGGTGGTTTTGGTGGCAAAAAGCAATGGAAAGATGCGGTTTTGCGTCTACCTAAGATAACTTAACAAGAACATTCTGGTGGAAAGGCACCCCTTACCGGTTAACTCAGAAGCTTTATCTGTTTTAGGAGACGCCAGTCGGTTTACAGTTATTGATCTATCAGCAGCATACCATCAAGTGCCGTTGTCCAAGGAGTGTCAGGATGTCACGTCATTCATTACACCAGAAGGGACTTTTAAATATTTAAGACATTTGGTTTGGCATCGGCTGTGGCAGTGTTTCAATGAGTGATGGAGAAAGTACTAGAAGGAGTTTAGAATGTGGTTGTATTTCAGGATGATAGTCTGGTGTTTGCTGAGAGTATGGTGCAACATGACAAAATATTGCAATGTGTTTTGGATAAATTGAGAGAAGCAGCTTTAACTGTGCAAAGGAGCAAATGTAGAATAGGTGTGCATGAGGTAGAGTATTTGGGGCACAAAATATTGTCCCAAGGGATTGCCCCCAAGCTTAGTCTTGTGTAAAGGCGCTATGTGACAAGGATCAACTAAGGTCATTTATAGGAATGCAGAGTTCTACCACAAATTTGGTAACAATTTTGCTGTCATTTCAATGCCTTTGAGAGCTTTTCTGAAGAAGGGTGTTGTATTTTTGTGGTCAGATGAATGTCAGGATGTGTTTAAAAAAATTAAGGAGATAACTGCTGCAGCTCCATCATTGGGAGGGTTTGTGAGTGGCAGGAAAACTGTGCTGATGGTGGATGCCAGTTTATTAGGTTTGGGAGCATCTCTTTCACAAGTGGACAAGGGGAAGGAGGAGAATGTAATTGCATTTACGTCCAGACCATTGACAGGTGCGGAAAGGAATTATTTGGCTGTAGAGAGAGAGGCTTTGGCTGTGTTTTGGGTGGTTTTGCATTTTACATTTTTCTTGTGGGGTCAGAGGTTCATGGTTAAAACCGAACATACGCCCTTAGTACAAATGCTGACTGGTGAAGGGTGGGCGAAGGGGGCTCACCCAGAATATTGAGGTGGATGTTAGGGCTGCAAGGGTACCATTTTCACATGTGTTATATACCGAGTAGAGAAAATGTTGTTGCTGATTGTCTTTTGCGGCTTCCTGTAGAGCAGCGTTATTCAAACTGTGGGGCACGGCCCTCTGGTGGCCTGCAGCCTCATGGCCAGGGGGCCGTGCATCCACAGTCTGAAAAGAAAGAAAAAACAAAAGGATCGGGCTGTTGCTTCATCAACAAGCAGCAGCCCGATCCATGGCCCCTACCACACATGCTTAGCGCTACAGGGGCCAGGCCTTTGTGGGGCCGCTGCTCCATTAAGAGCCTATTCATGAACACAAAAGAAAAAAGCACACACCTTCAATTGCCGCCGTGATGACCAGTCATCGCGGCAAAAGGTGTGTGCTTTTTCTTTTGCGTTCATGAATAGGCTCCTAATGGCTTAATGTTATCAGGCAATTAGCCCTGTGCCATGTCTGCCTTCTTTAGTAAATCTCAAAAAGAGAGTGCAGAGATTTGAGGTCACCGTTGTCGAAAAAGCACCACCATCATTTCGACCAAAAGACCATCCTAATTCAGCACTTCCCTTATTCACTGTAAATCATTGCTTTAATGAATTGTTCTTGTCACTGTCACATATCACCAGCACCGGACTGGCACTGCAACCTTTCTAGGTTTGTAAACCGGTATCAGGTAATATTATCCCCATATATATGGTCGCCGTAAATAATATCGCCGGGAAAAAGTTGTGGCAATATTATTTGGGTGACCATATATATGGGGATGGGGACAGCAGGGGTTGTGGGGGTGTCCCTCGCGCCCCATGAAGAAAAAAAAGAGGTTTGGGGTTCCGGGGGTGTCCCCCGCATGTTCCATGTAATAATGTCCCCACAAAAAAACGGCCATTTTTCGGTGATTTTTTTGCATGGCGATATTTTTGCGGGGACATTATTACATGGAACCTTGTAAACCTTGCTTGATGATGTGGTACAGAGAGAGATTTTGATGCAGAGGATTTGTTTGTTTTGTACCATTGCTCCCAATATGTGTTGATCATATTTTACAACTATTATTTACCTAGAAACAAAAACCCTGAATCTTTTTGATAATTTCCCCTCTGAAGATTCACCAATAAGCATAGACATACTAAATACGTCCATTCACCAGCGAAATGTAATGGTGTGCAAATCCTTGCACACGATTCTCAGCAATCAAAGATGTTTGTTAGGTGTTTGACCATTGTTTAAGTACTCTTTCCAAATTGCAGCATGTTCTGCGGGTGTAATCCTCTCAGAATTTGCTGTGATTTGCAAAGAGTTCTTAAATAATGCTCATATAACTAGAAAATAGATTTATATGCTGTAGAAGGTGTGCAAATTAGTAGTAATTTAAAAACCTTTATTACCCTTTCCAATGTACAAAGAATGGCAAAGAGTTCCAGGAAAGTGATATAATAAGACATAAGTCATTTATAACGGGCCTGTACACAAGTGTTTCTAGGCGCGACAAGACAAGGGAGGGGAGACAGAGGGAGGAAGGGACAAACGATTTTACTAGGCCTAGTGTCGTTCAGATTGTGCGAGAACGAGAAGTACAAGGGGAAAGGGGGGCAGGGAGAGGGAATGGGAAACAGGGCACATTGTTTATGGCTGTTCAGTGGGTATTTAGTGGTTAAGATCCCTGCTGACCTGCCATCTTGTGATAAACAGCAGCTATTAACCTTACCTTTGTCACCATTGCAAGCCTCACTTCTCCCACAGCAACAGCAGAGCCCACTTACCAGTGCCTGATAATCCCAACATTCTCTTTAATTTTATGCAAATCTGCATTTCATTTTTACAAGGTTATTTTACTCATTGAATGCTGATCAAGCGTTTTAAGTCTGGACTTTATTAACTGGGTGCTGGTGATTGCCGTACTATTTACAATGTGAACTAGAGGTGTGTTTGAAATGTTGATTGTTCCAAAATACATCTCCTAGTGTGCTGCTCTGGGCCAAGTGGCCCTCTTTAGGCTGCAAACAATGATACATTGTCTGGTTGACATACTATGTGATTTGTGTATTTTGAAAAGGAAACTATAAGTCCACTAGAACTCAAAACCCCACAAACACCCAATCCAACCTTTGGGGACATTAATGGGGATGTGGGAACGCCAACGGAATAGCCATGGCAGGGTATCTTGCTGAATTTCAGTTGTACAGTTATTTTGGAGTGCTGTAAATTGGAGGGGTTGTGTTTTCCAAAACATTGCCTAGTTTGTTTTTTGTGAAGCGATGGGTAAAGCGGCTGTGGTTGGGTCTGGAGTTTTTCTGGAGGAAAAGGTAGAATTTCTTTCTTAGAGGACCACCACGTAATGCTTCAATGGTTTGTGGCTAGCACAAGCAGTCAGCAATGTCCCCTGCCCTCCTTTGGATTCTGGAAACTAACCAGATCTTCAAAGCGGGACCCATAGTACATATAGAACATCACAACACATGTGGTGCACTATTGGAGGACAATGTTTTTCCAGCACCTTATTTTTGCTCAAAAGCCTTCTGGTGCATGTATGATTTTGTCACAGCTACATGTTTTGCATTTTTGTTTTGGAATTATCGTTTTGAAATCCAACTGTACCTCATTCAGTACATAAATGCATTTATCAACAAAGCATATGAAAAGGCATTAATATGGGAGTTTACATTTTTTCATAGCTGAAGAGCCCATTTTGAAATGGAGCACTTCTTTTTGCCCAGAAACGGTAGTGTGAGAAGGAAGGCAGACGCAGACATTGACACAGGAAAAAAACCTGCAAAAGCCAGGAAGTATGATGGCACATATTTAGACCTTGGATTTACTTCCATTGTGATCGGAGGTGAAATGAGGCCTCAGTGTGTGGTGCGTGGAGCAACTTTAGCCAATGAGAGCATGAAACCAGCCAAATTAAGATGCCACTTGGAAACAAAACATTGAGATCTCATTGGCAAGAGCAGAGACTTCTTTGCTCGCAAGTTACAAGTCATCAGTCAGCAGAAAAGTACAATGAAAAACATTGCTTCTACTCCAGACAGTGCACTGAAAGCATTTTATGATATTGCCTACCTCCTTGCCAAAAATAAAAAACCTTTCACCGCCGCTTAGAAAGTCGTTCTACCAGCAGCCATGGCAATGTGCAGGAGAATGGGTGCTGAAAGTGTAGCGGGCAATCTATAAGTGATTCATCTGTCAGACACCACCATGTTTACTTGCACGGTTTCTATGTTTGGATTGGAAGTGATTGTCCTACTGTCTTGGGATTTCTCCCTAACAACATATCCATTCAAAATGATGGCACCACGCATTCTGCAGCCATCTCTATAAAAAATAAATAACACCAACACAGAGGGGCATAGGGTCCCGAAATGTTCTTTAAGGAAGTGTTCTTTAGGGAAGCTTTTCCTTCAGAAATTGTAACGGATAATGGCGTAAAATTTTGTTCTGAAAACATTAAGACATTTTTCTTGCGTTTTGGGTTGGTGCACACTCGCATTGCACTGTACCATCCCAGGGCTAATGGGTTGCTGGAGCGAGCAAATAAGTTCTTGAAAGGTGGCATTCAATTAGCCATGAGATCAGGATTGTCATGGACTGAAGTGCTCAAGGAAATGGTGTGGAATTATTGTACCACGCCTCATTCAGTTACCAAGGTTTCCCCGTTTGTGTCACTGAAGGGGCGTCAGCCAGGCACCAAGTTTTGTCCAGGTTGGGTGGGATTGGCTGGCAGTGTACATGTGGATCGCAAGGAGATAATTAAATTGATAGAAGAAGCCCAATGCAAGTACAAGAATGTGTTTGACGAAGTTTCTAAACTAAAGGAGCAAGAATGGGCAGTTGGAGATGTGGTACTTATGAACAACCCCAGGTATGGGCTCAAGTGTTTAGAGACTAAATTCCTGGGTCCAAAAAAGATCATTGCTGTAAGAGGAAGTGTGGTGGTTGTTGAGGGATATGAGGTTTGGTCAAAGGGAAGGTTGGTTTTAAGCAGTGCACAGTTGTGTGAAGAGCAAGAGCAGGAAAAGGAGGTTGAAATGGGTGATGTAGGGCACCTGGGGGTGTCACGAGTGTGTGTGAGGAGAGTTGTGTGGGAAGTCGTGAGCGGAGTTTGAGTGGACAAGTTATGGGAAGAATCAGGAAAGTTCCTATCAGATTTAAAGATCTTATTTGTGACTGAATGTTATTGCGTTGTTCATTATAAGGGGGGAGATATGTTGTGTTCTATACTTTTGTTCTGTACTTTGTGTATGTTCTATTATGTGTTCCAGAAACCTGATGGGCTCAGGAACACAAGGTGGTTGGAGAAGGGCTAGGCTTTGTGCCTGTTGCTCTCTCCCTTACTGAATAAATCTTCAGTGTAATTACTTACTTGCAGTCAGCACCTCATTTCATTACCATCCTTTTTATCTGTTGCTGTAGGGTGTGAGGAGGAGGCTTGGGGGACAGAACAGCAAGCCATCCACGAATGCCATTGTCCCCTCTTGTGACACTCCATAATAGTAGTTTTGCTTACACTGGGTTGCAATAAAGCACCCCTCTCCCCCAAGAGCCAAAACTGTAGAAGAAAATATTCAATCTGTGTGGGCCGGCGGCGGGAGATGGGAAGCTAAAGGAGTGAAAGAAACAAAAAGAGGACAGGGTAGAAAGTAATGTGTGTTGCCAATGTCCTCTGGGCAATTCTTCCAACAGTATATTAAGATGAACGATGAGTGGCAGCTCCCCCCCCCCGCATATTATTGCAAGCTAGAGACGCTTGCCGCCAATGCAGTGGAGTCAATCTGTGTCCCCCACTTATTCCAACTTGTTGGGGCAGCCCCGGACTCTGTGGATCCTCCATTGCCATACAGCTACCCATATCTACCACCTCACTTGGACACCTTGGGAGCCTCTTTTGCGAATTCTTTTTTGCCTCTATCAGAGCATTTGAAATAAACAGCTTTCAGTATCTCGACTAGGCTGTGTCTCCCTAAATACCAGGCAATAACAACTTCCGGTCTGCCAGGACAGGTTGCAACACCACCTCTGACACCCTCCTAGCGACCTTGTGCCAAAAATTCTGGATTTTCGGACACAGCCATATGGTGTGGCAGAATGTTCCTAGTGCAGTGTGACAACATAAACAGTTGGAGCCTTCTGTCTGGCCTCAACTACTCAGTACCTCCCTAGTGTAGTACGTTCTATAAAATATTTCCATTTGCATCAATCTAAATGTGGCCGGTATCGCTATTTCCCTAGGAGCCATTAAGGCCTCCTGCCACTCCCCTGCTTCTAGAGGGCCCATATCTGCCCGCCACTTATTTTGGAGTTTCGTCAAGGGGCGCCCAGTAAAACTGCAAAGCATTTGGTATAGCGTTGTGATTGCCTTCCCAACCAAAAGCTCTGTGTTTAGGGTGGCCTCGCAGTGTCCCCGAAAGAGTGACCATACAGCATGGCAGAAGCGGGCATATTGATAATAGTCCAACCTTGAAAACTGTGAATTCCTTTGAAGTTCCTGAAATGATCGCAGATGGCCTTCTAGCAACAAGTCTCTTTCTGCTCATCCGGGTCATTCGTTGATTCGTGTGTGGAAATCGTGGTACGGAATGTATATACGTTGTGGCTGTGAGCCGGGGATATCTGTGAACCTGCTGTCTAACATTTTAGTATCCTGGTTGTAGAAGAACCTCCACCACCAAACTGAACAGTCCCCATTCACCCCACCGAACTCCCCCCACCGGATACTACCTATGAACTCTGTGTATCTGTAGCCCCACATAGTAAGCAGATAGGTATAACTATGTTGGGGGACAAACAGAAAAATCTACTTGTTAGGAATCCAGAGCAGCTCACCCACTCCCCAGCATCAATGGATAACAGCCCCTCACCACCACTCAACCATCCCCATCCAGCCTTGTGCGACGACCCCACCCTGTCTTGGTTGAGATTTCCACCCTACCTGTAACGTGTCCACTGGTACCATCTCGAATCTAAACCCTTCTCCCCAATCTCAGGGTTCTCCCCAGTTAACTTGTCAACCACAGGCTGAGATACCTCTACAACAACTTTCCTCCCTACTGTACCCCTCGTTTTCACTCCGGGGCTTCCGGGAACACAATCTTGGTTAGCCCCTCTCAGCGTCACCTGCGGACTCTCCCTCCAAAGGTAGACAAAGTACCATCCTAAGCCACCAGCACCCTGCCAGCGGGTCCAGTTGTCCCAGCTTTGGGCCGGGACACTCCAGGCTGTTGTAGTCCCCCTCTCCGATCCACTACTGTCCGATGTCCCATTCAGTTGCATAGTCTCCAGTACCAGACCTCCTGAGGGTTGTGAAAGAAAAAGGAGCGAACCTCTGCCAGTACTTTCAGCTTAGCTGGGAAAAACACCATATACTTATAGTCCCTGTCCTTCAGCTTCCTTCGAACAGCTTAGGATTTGCGTTGTCTTAGCATCTCCTTCTATCAGGTCCCAGCGAGGATCTCCTGCAGGAGCAGATGAATAGCCCACCCAGTCCCTCAAACTAGTATACCCAACAATCAATTTAACAATTATTGGATTGACCAGAATGGGGTAAAGGGGGAAAATGGAGAAAATAAGAAATGGTCAGGATCACACTGGAGCCCTCATTGCTTAACACCATGGAACTCTGGATACCTGCAAAGATATAACAACAAATAACTCTGAGTTAACTTCACTAACATTTTCTTAAGGAAATATATATATATATCTTCCCACAAACCCCTTAATTACCTGACAGTCTCTGTTAATCTACTGAGAGACTTTTGGAGAATTAATCAGAATTCTTCATAAATACTTTACTCTTTTCTCAATTGGATGTCTGTTACTTCAATCTCTTTTATATTAAATGGATTTCATGGTATGGAGTTTACTTGCAGACATATAGTTCAAATCTGTACAGATTTAATTATTTCTTTTGTTTGCTATTGAGAGAATAATACTGCATCCAGTTGATAATCTGGTTAAATGTTGACTCTCACTGTCTGAAAGTTCGTGCTGTTTTCAGAATTGTGCAGATATACGATGACTAATTAAGGAGCCGCTTACTTAAATATCCGTAGGTTTCACTGCCGTGGTTTCACACTTCATGCGATCGTAACACGCAGTTATTTAAATCAATGCAGACTGAGCGCGGCTTGCAGGAGCTGTATTACGCGCGCACAGATTCCGTTTATTTCTGTTCCTGCAGACTGAAAGTAGCTTGCTGATGCTTGTCATGCGTGCGCACACTCGATCGATATAATTTCACGGCACATCTTCACCTTCAAACAATTTTCCTTTAACAGAAGAAACTAATTACGTCACGACGGCTTACACTTCCAGAGCACGTCGCATTACGGTTTTAGGTACATTTCTTTAATGTTCTAATTGTGAAGCAGGCACGCATACATGAACGTTTCTATATTCTATGATGCGCATTAAATAGACACGCGGAGGCAGCAATTAATCTAGCATTGCAATGCTTAAGAATTATACACGCGAGCCGGCACCACGTTACAAGACACTGTTTTATTGTTGACGCGCGCTTTGAAATTATCCAAAACAATTAAACATGTAAAACAATCCAATGTTGAACTTTAATCTGTAACTTTTATCAGCAACTTCTTTTTGAATTCAAAACAGTTAATATCTTCAACTAAATCTGTACATACTGTTCCTTTAAAACTAAACAGTCTTTCTTTTATCACTTCTCATGAACACTTATCTGAAATACTGTCTCAGGCAATTCTTAGAAATATCTTCAAGGATGCTTTAAGTAGTTTTCTTGGGTTTTCCTCAGGAGCTCCAGTTCTCTGTGACCACTCTCATTCAGATCTTGAATGAAAGGCAGTTCAGAACCTTTCTTTAAGTTCCAAACTGCATCACAGTAGTCCTTATCCAATCACTGCTGATCAGGAAGTTCTCCACCATCTTGAGCTGGGATAGAAGTTGTTGGCTGGCTGGATAATGATGATTAGATTAAGGAAACCTGACAGTACCTAATGCCTTCTGTTGCCGAGGGACCTGACACACTCCAGGCTGTTGTAGTCCCCCTCTCCGATCCACTACTGTCTGATGTCCTATTCAGTTGCATAGTCTCCAGCCTGTACCAGACCTCCTGAGGGTTGTGAAGGAAAAAGGAGCGAACCTCTGCCAGTACTTTCAGCTTAGCTGGGAAAAACATCATATACTTGTAGCCCCTGTCCTTCAGCTTCCTTCGAACGGCTTAGGATTTGCGTTGTCTTAGCATCTCCTGGGTGAAATCCAGGAAAATCATGATACAAGACCTACCCACTTGGTTTGCCGATTTTTGTCTGGTGTCCTGTAGAATTGCGTCCCTGTCTCTGAAATTAAGGAGCTTTGCCACAATGGCTTGTTGGGAAGCTCCCACAGAGGGATGCCTACCCGGAACCCTATGCACTCTCTCAATTCAAAACCACTCTGACAGGCACAGAGTTTAAAAATGTCCACAAACAGTTATTCCGAGAACAGTTCCATGCTGGGGCCTTCCTCTCACCCTGCCACTCCGAGAATCCTCCCATTACTCTCACTGGAGCATCCCTCCGCATCTTCTGCTTTGTCTTCTAAGGATGTCATTGCTGCTGCAAGGGGATTGAACCTGGCTTGTAACACCGCCACCATGTCTCTCAAATATCCCACTCTCTTCTCCACTTCCATCACTCTTTGACTAACTTTCTTAGGATCGGCTCTGACCAGGGACACCTCGACACCCCCAATTTGTACCTTGTTCTCTATGGAGGATCGGACGTCCTGAAGGGCTCCCATCAGCTTCTCCATCGTTATCTCAGTGTCCGCCCCATGTCACAGCGATGTGTTGAACCTGCTCGGTATGGCCTCCATTACTCCCCAAACACGGCTCAAGCTTCTGCTTGTGGTTTTGGCCCTTCACCAAGATGGAAGCCTGTCGAGTGTCCAATTAAAGAGGATGAGTGGGCACCGCCAAATTCACATAATGACTATATCAAACGTATGCATACACAGCTCATGCAAGAGGAACACTTTAGCAACCCAGTCGTGTACTGGGTAGAGAGGAAGCATGAAACAAATCACAGTGAGGTAGCTATGCCACATGCTCATAATAGTATGTGCTCATGGTGGCAGGCTGTCGGGTGTCTGCTTCTCAGCCCCTTTGGTCAATTCCCACTCCAATCAAACAGCTCCCTCTGGCCTGACACAAGCATCTAAGGCAGTAAAGCCACCCCACTCCAGGGAAAGAGGGGGCCATGGCTCCCGCACCACAGTGGATTTGTGCCCACAGGCAGGCCCTGATGGTACCACCAGCACACAAAGCCATAAGCACACTCCCAGCCGTTCAACATCCCCCTTGCTGACCCGTTACTGCTGACCTTCTGAACAGCACCCAACAGGGTGTCCTGCCTCTTCTCTCATTGCCCTCAGGGACCGCCTCAGATTGGTGTTGTTGCACCCTTAGGCCCCCACCTTTACACGTTCCTTGCCTTTTCTTCTCCCTGAGGATGGCAGCGCACCAGCAACCCACGCAGGTCGATGTGCAGCACCCACCTTCCTTGCCTTTCTGGAGGGCGTGTCACAGCATGGTCGATCAATTCTCCCGATGGTGGGCTTCCACAGCTATCTGCAGTGCAATCTCTACAGGGTACTTCGGTGGCCCCAACCAAGATGGCGGCTGCACCGTGTCCGCAGTCTCCTCTCAACGAGCGCCCCGCGTTCTCTCCTCTGCTACAAAGGGTTCTGGCAAGCTAAAGGAGTTTAAGTCCAACACCAGTGACTGGCAGGAACTTCGGGAAAAGATTTAAGTAGGATTTTGCAGATCGAGTGGATGGAACTCCACACTCCTTGTTTTCTTACCATTACCATGACTATGGTTTGTAGCGTGGGCCATGTGAAAATCTTGCCCTCGAGTAATTTAGCAATCAGACCTATCACACCTTCCATCTTCTTCCCTGCTATTTGTGTGGACAGTGGCGTTGGCATTTTTGAAGGAAAATCATAACTGCTATTTCATAGAAGATGTCCCAAGTGCTCTGCAAGGATTCAACAAAGCTGTGGGTGGCCCTGTGGAAAGAGATTCAAGGACAAGGGGGTGGGGTGTATGTAGTGGTGTTTTCTACATTCTGCCTTCTATGCTTGCCACCAACATACTGGGGATGCTGCAGGTCATAGGGTTACAAGGATGCTGAGTGCTTTTAGCCTTCTTTCAATGGCACAGTGCAGAATAATCTTAACAGGAGAACCCTCAATCAATCAAAAAATCATACAAGACTACCCGAGAAGGCCTAGCACAGCCCCAGTTCTGCTTGGTTTGCCGGAGATGGAAGAACATCATCGCTGCACCTCCCTATGGCCTTGATAAGTGTCTTGTCATTCTATGCAAGCAGCTTTGATGAGGTCCTTTCCTCTAAGGAATGCACGTTACAGGAAAGGACCGCAGCAAAGCTGCATGCCCAATGCCACAAGCTAATGACATGAGCTGCCATATTCCTCACCCTAATAGAGACATGGCTCTGCGCAGGTTGCGCAGGAGAATCACATGATGCCACAATGGCAGGAATGTGGCGAGTGGTTACCCAAAATTACACAAACGGTCTGGAGCCAGAAACCAGACTCAATAACGGAAATAGACAAAATGCAAGGCAAAACCCAGATTTATCAACATCCAAATCAAGTGGGGACAGCATACAAGCATAAAAAGTCTTGCCGCTGTCAGCATGCTTATCAAAAAAATGTTGTATATTCAATATTCATCACGAATGACATCATATTGTAATCTTAGTTACCAACATCTACGAGTAACAGGGAATGAATAATAGTAGTGACGCAATATACATTCTATAGGGGTTACATTCCTGGTTGGTTAACACTTGTCTGATGGCTCCTCCTGGCACCACCTTTAAATGGAATGGAATTAGAAAAACATCATCTCTAAAATAAACTATTGGTTGGCCTAATAAGTAATGGGCGGCCTAATATCAAGGGTTTTGATTGGTTAGCTTCTTGCTAACCAACCTTGGGCAACTGACAGGTTGTCGAGACATGAGCGAGACACGGACTGCTTTCATTTCAATTAAAGAAGATACCGTCCCTCATTTTAAGGCCATGAGCCCGGCTGATCTCTTTGTAGCTGGCCTTGTGTGGAACACCATGTCTGGGTATGTGTGAAGAGTAAGCCAGGTGTCCTATATGTGTTTGTTGCTAATGACTAGGCAGTGTTCTTAAATTATAGGTCACATGTGATGGGACCATGTTTGGGATTATTTCACCCAGTATTTACTAGAATTTTGGCTAATATTAGTGCAAGTGTTATGGTCTCTTTTACCACTGGGGGCACTCTTGATCTATTCTGTGTGCAATCTTTTCAAGCTTATGGTTTGCGCCCACCTGGGTCATAATGGTCGGTTATGCTCTTTTAGACTTTCATTAAATGAGGAGAATACTTCTTATGTCATGGGAATCCTCAGCTCATGCCTTCTTTGTAGCGTTCATACCCTCCCTAGTTGCTATGCAACCTTGGCTTGGACTCCAAGCTACTGTGAGCTCTGCATGGATGTGTATTTTGTTATTTCAGCATTTTGAGTTCTTGTGAAGTCTTGAGGCCTTTTGTCCACTTGAAAGCGTGTTGTGGCTTCCATTTTGGATAAGATGGTTGCCCCTTACTGTGGCGTTTCTATGTTAGGGATATATATCTGCATATCATTCATGTTGCTGCATTCAGCTTATACATTACGTATGTTAGTATTCTTCATGTCTTATGGATGCCATTTTAATATTCTTCATGTATAAATGCATATGTTACCTAGTGTTCATGTTGAGTGCACATTTGCTTCGTGTCTAATGCATGAACATGTATTAGTTAATTGTTTGTTTATTCTTGCCATCTTTAGCTTAGATCGTATTCATCTCCTGGTGTACCTGCCTGGGATATGGGCGGTACGGTTGCCTTAGTGATTGCACCTGCCTGGGATATGGGCGGTACGGTTGCCTTAATGATTGCACCTGCCTGGGATATGGGTGGTATGGTTGCCTTAGTGATTATACCTGCCTGGGATATGAGCGGTACAGTTGCATTAGTGATTGCACCTTCCTGAGATATGGGCGGTACGGTTGCCTTAGTGATTGCACCTGCCTGGGATATGGGCGGTACGGTTGCCTTAGTGATTATACCTGCCTTGATATGGGTGGCACGGTTGCTTTAGTGAGTAACGCTTCTCACCTGTGCGTATTGGGCCGGGGCAGGGGCCATAGCTATGGATGACGTATTAATTTGTCTCTCAACAGGACCCAGAACCTGTTTCACAGAACAATGTCAGCTTCACTCTATAGGAGAGGGACATACAAATGTTTCTTGTTTCAGTAAAGCTGTCTGTCTGGCAGTGGATCGTGCTCCCAGCCTCATAAGTCTATTACCATCCACAGACCTAGTTCACTTCAAAGTCTATTTATTATTTTATTTATTTGCATTTATCAAGCGCACTTGCAGCCCATGAGGCATTGAGGCGCTGTTACAGAAGATAAGCGGACTTAAGGTTACAGGCAAGTGCCCAGTGGGCTCATGGTTACACAGTAGCGAGCACATATGCAGGAAATGGCTGATACCGATTCGTATTTGATATTCGCTTTAGACAAAGAGTCTAGTTTTGATAGCCTTACGAAAGGCTAGGTGTGATTCAATCAGTCTTAGGTGAGATGGCAGTGCGTTCCAGTGCGTAGCTGCTAGGGTGGGGAAGCTGGAGCCACCAGCACGCACCTTTTGTGTAATAGGCATGACAATCGTGTTGGCATAGCATGATCTTAGGGGTCTGGTGGCCGTGTGCCTGGTGATTCTGTTAGTCAGGTAGGGAGGGCAAGTTCGTGGAGGCATTTGTGGGTGAGGGCAAGAGTTTTGAAGACAATTCTCTCTTTGACAGGGAGCCAGTGGGCTTGCCTTCTGATTTTAGAGATATAGGGCCTCATTACGACCCAGGCGGTAAGTTACCGCCTGGGCCGTGACTTTACCACCATGGCGTAAACTACGTTTACGCCATGGTGGTTGGCGGACTTACCGCCCCATTCCGACCTTGGCGGGGCGGTAAGTCCCCAATCCCCATTTACCCTTCCCCATTCCCATTTTTGCCCCATAGGGCATAATGGGAGTGGGGAAGGCGTTAATTACGCCACCGTAAATTACGGTGGCGTAATTAACTCCATGGTCCCTTAGCGCCATGGATTTTAACACCTGCTAAAAGCAGGTGTTAAAAGCACCATGGCGCTAGGGGACCTCGTAATTGGCAGTAAGGGGTGGGCGCAGCTAACGCTGGCGTAAACCCCTTACCGCCAGGGTCGTAATGAGGCCCATAGTCTCTTCTCACAGTGCCTGTGGCTGCCCCAAGCGCATTGTTTTGAGCTAGCTACAATTTGGCCACGTTTTTGTTGGAGTTCCCAACGAGAAGGACATTGCAATAGTCTAGCCTTGACGATCCAGATCATAGTGAAAGCCAAACCCTTTGTGTTTCATTTACTGGATAGTCCTACTTCAGCACCACTTAGTGAGCTATGGTTGGGCACAAGTCCTAAAAAATGAAGTATTTCTTATAATGTTGATGGCAATGTATAAAAGGTGCGCACTTTTTAGCCCTAAAATCTTGTGTTTATATACTGCCTAAGAAATAGATCCGTGGCCTCGTCAACAAACCTCTGTGTGGTCTTGTAGCCGTTAATACGGCTTTGGCAAAGTTTGTAGCAGGCCGAGCACACTAACTCCAAAGAAGGGTACAAACTACATTTTCAGTTCCTCAAAAACACAGGGGGGGCGGCGTCCGTTCCGCGTTCCCTCTACTTGAACCCTGGATTTAGCCAGAAAAACGGAAACACCAATTACTTTTCAACAATTAAAAAAAATAGGAAGTTGCACAGGATGTTTGAGTATGCAAGTCTTATGAACTTAAGCAAACCAGCCAATCAGCGGCACTGTATCCTACTACGTTACCGTCTACTTCGACCTCTGAATGATGTGACTGCACAGTGTTGCAGAAAAGGATTGTCTGCGGGCCTAAGCTAATTTAGGCGTAGCCCGTTCCTGCTTGTCCAGTTTTCACTCGCTGGGAGGCCAGACTGGCGTGGTTTGTGCACATTTCTTTGCTCACCCAACTGGTTATAAATCAGCGCACCCTCGACCTACTCGGATAGATTTGCTTAAACTACTCCACAGCTACATGTTAAGCGGCACAAGGGAGAATGCAGATCTCATGGCTGACTCTATGTTTGCGTACATGCTTGCATTATCCATTCCCTTCGGGAGACGGAAGTCCAGTCCGGGTATTATCTTTGTTTTCTGAGTTCGAGTCCTGGATTTACAATGGGGAAATCCTGCATTACAAGTACCAGAATGCAAAACTAAAACCAGGACTAGACTATGGTCTCCCGATTGGAATGGATAATGCTGGCATGAATGTATTTGCTGGGTGGGGCTGACACACACCCACCTGCCTTACACGTGTCTATAGTTGGTAAACTATTCCTGGGACATAGTTGCTTATTCACATTTCTTCTTTTTTCCCAGTGATTATTTTTTTTATTAAAATTCCAAGTGCTGTGATCTCAAATGTGCTAAAACATCAAGTTTTTAAATGTAAACGTGTCTAAGATACATTTCAGTAACAGCTTCTTTGCGTTCAATTAACTATTTCATTGGCTGCGTGGGTAGGGGTTCATGGGTGGTCATATTGTCTCGGGAGGATAGCTCAGGGGCAACCTGCTCGCCTTGGAAGCAAGACCACATGGAGCAACACAGGTTCGATCCCCGGGTCTGTGCTCTGGGCACGTTATAAATAACCTATCATATCACATAATTGATATGCAAATAGAAAATGTCCATCCAGCATCTGTCATACCCCTCTGTGAAACACTCAAACCCCAGGTTGGGCCTACTCAGGGTTTTGGGGAAACAAAGTCCTTAGTTTAAGTTCCCGAATTGTCTTGTTTGTTCACAGTAAATGATGTGGTGTGAAATCTACTTGCAATGGAGAACCTCACAATGTCCCGGGGATCCTGTGTTACCTGTCCTGCTCCCCCGTTCTCATACATGCCAACATTCTGTGACCAAAAATTCTGTAGCAATCTTAAAGTTTCAAAAATAGTAATTAGCACAATAATGATATCCCAGGAAATGATGTCACATGAACTTTGGCCTTCCGTCACCACAGAAAATGACCTGAAGTGACATATGGCCCTGAAGAGATCACAGGTAAAGACTGACTGGTGGGGCCTATCCAAAAATCCTCTGACCCATCATTCGAAAGAATGTGCCAAATAAGTGAGCTGTGAGCAGTGTGATCGGCTTCTTCCTCATTAACACATGTTTTCCTCTTCAAACATACCCGCTGATAATCACGAGATGGCCAGCCAGCAGGGAGCTGAAACACAAAATACCCACTGAAAAGCTATAAATCCTTCTATTTGAACATGTGCCTGCTGTGGAGGATCCGGTGTGAAAAGACAAGGTGATAACACTTCTGTATACCCGAAGGGAAGTGACGGCCTCAAGGACTCCCGCAAATGCAGCTTGTAAGGCAAGCCCCAGAACAAAGTAATACAGAGAAAAATACATTACTGTGTTATACAACTGCTGACTGGCAACATGCAGCAGTTGCTGGGGGCCTCCCACAGGCTCATGGCCACTTTCAACTAAAAGGTTGAAAGGCCCTGATGCCTTTCATGCCCTTGACACATCAAATATTTCAAAAATGTACTAATTAAACCTGCCTCACCC
Organism: Ambystoma mexicanum; assembly: GCF_040938575.1. NCBI lineage: Eukaryota > Metazoa > Chordata > Amphibia > Caudata > Ambystomatidae > Ambystoma > Ambystoma mexicanum. Next base: position 58,394,808 of record NC_090939.1, read on the forward strand.
CAACGGAAGTGAGAGCTGCAAGGGCTCCCACAAATACAGGTTGTAAGGCAAGCCCCATCTGAACAAAAGTAATATAGAGATAAATATATTGTCAGGTTATGAGACAGCTAAATGGCAACATGGGGCAGTTGCTGGGGGGCTCTCTTAATCGCTGCTTGGCTTTTTAACAGTTGTTCTCATGTCCCCTCAGTGTCTCCTGCCCTCCTTTCATCTTTCTCATCCATCTGCCTGTTTTGTCTCATGTCCCCTCAGTGTCTCCTGCCCTCCTTTCATCTTTCTCATTCATCTGCCTGTTTTTTCTCACGTCCCCTCAGTGTCTCCTGCCCTCCTTTCATCTTTCTCATCCATCTGCCTGTTTTGTCTCATGTCCCCTCAGTGTCTCCTGCCCTCCTTTCATCTTTCTCATTCATCTGCCTGTTTTTTCTCACGTCCCCTCAGTGTCTCCTGCCCTCCTTTCATCTTTGACACGATGGACCCGGCTGTTAAGGTTTTGGAGTTCTGCTGCTGCTGGAAGAAAATATTGGTGATTGTATGATTTCATGGTCTGGTTGGTGGCTTTGGGTATGTTCATGATAGATGTGCAATAAAAGTATCCTTGTGGTTTGCAGTGGGGCAGGTCGACATTTGGTTCCCTTCCTATCTGGAATTGTCATTGTCAGGTGGAAGCATGGTGAAGGTCAGTGGGAATGGCAAGAGCAGATGGAAAGCAGTGAGATGGTTCCCACGTGTGGCAGGCCTAGAGTTTAAGTGTCTGGCTGTTGAATTAGTGGTGGTGCATGCTGGAATGTTTGAGTGCTTGTGCCCCTTAGTCCATGGCGAGTAGGGTCCCATTACATGAGATTCAAGAATGTGACATTTTGGTCTTAGCCGCATGTATGTGATTGAGGGGGAATTCCAGGAAGTTGCTTTCTCTGTGTGTGCTCTGACTTGTTACTGTGTGTTTGGGGTGGCTGTATGCTTGCTTTTGTTGCCCTCCTGTGACTGAATGGTACGAATGATGTATGTAGGTTCTGCCATTGGATGTTGTGAATCTTTATGCTTGGAGGTAAATCTTGCCTTGCATTTGCTTTATTGGGGCCCGCACCCTGCCTGTTTATTACTGTGGTGTGTGTGAGGTCCTTGTGCTCCTTGAAAAACAAAACACTTATCTTCGGTAATGTTCTTTCTGGAATCCCTTCTGATGCAGTCACCCCTAGAAAGCCTTTTACTGCCACTAGTTGGCACCTTGCAGCTCTGTCCTCAACCTTTTTTATAACATCTCTTCCATCTCAAGCTAAGACAATGTCACCAGTGTTTATGTATGGAGCAGCCTGTGCTGTTTTCCTCAGTTTCCATCTTTCCTCTACAAGGTAAAGAAACTGCCTTTCCATATTAGGTATAGAGCACCATAAGGTGATGCAGAGAATCACCCAGCGCAAGATCATTCTTTTTTTTATGGCTTTTCCTTTTTTGGGCCCAGAATAACTTACAACTAGCTGATTGGCCAGTCTAAAAATCCTTCATTCTCAGTGGATACAATTTGATCACCCTCATGGATCCTCTGCCTCAAAGGGTAAGGAGGCGGAAAGAAGACTTGTAGATTTATTATATGGGATTAGTGGAACTCTGTTACCACTTTTGTCAAGAATGACAGTTTCATCTTAGAGATACCTTGTCTTTGCTAAACTGAACACATTCCATGTCTCAGTCTGGAGGGCCTCAGGCAGCCAGGTCCAAAAAACAAAAAACAAAAAAAATATCTTTTTTAAAAATCGGTATGTGTTGCCACTAAATCGGTAGGCGGTAGTACTGCTTAAAAAGCGGTATCCTACTGCCTAAATCGGTAGGGTTGGCAAGTATGCAGTTTACATGCACTGCTATTTCCAACACAGACAACTGCTGTAAGATTGGCTCCACCAGCAATGGGTGTGCTGCTTCTTCATGAAAGCATCTCTCATCCCCCCTGTCGTGTCAATCAGACTGAACAGGACACACAAATGTGGTGAGTCATGTGGGTGTTGCATAAGCACGAGAAAGGAAGGGTGTGAGCAGCTATTGTCAAACCATTGGGACTCAGTTCTCAAGGCGGTTCAGGGGGAGGTGAGATTCCAGGAATCAACTCAGGTGGGTGCTAAGTAGACAACACAGGGCGCAAGGGTTGTGCGGTGCCACGGGTATAGCCAGGGGTGGACTGGCCTATAGGGAACTCTGTAAAGTTTCCCAGGAGGCCTCTGCACCCTGGGCCCCTTTTGGCTGGTATTTCCACATTTTATCATAGGAAAAAGTGTGATATGGGGCCAGTTTGAGAATTGTTCCCAGGAACCTCTTTTGGTTCACAGTCCACCCCTGGGGATAGTTGACCACTGCACTGCCAGAAGGGGAGGACTTCCAGTTTAGGGTGGTCCCAGCAGCCGCCATTCATTGTGCTAATGGTACCCTTTGCTCAAATTCTTTTTTATAGTTATTTTTATAATGCGCTTAATACCTGAGTTTGGTTTATAATTGCGGATCCGGGATTGGAACCTCTGTTGCTATGGGTGGTCTTGCTTCCAAGACCAGCACGTTGCCCCTGTGCTATCCTCCATTCTTCTGAGTCTGTCGCTGTTCACAGTCTTACAGTCTCTGCCATCCTTCTTGTAGTCAGAGGTTAGCCCAGTACAGATCACCTCTGTCGGCAACCCCCTTATTACAAAATAGGGTTCACCTCAAGGGCAAGGGGAGCCCTGGGTTCACACAGAGATCGACCCTTGCGCCGATCCTCTTCAACATATGTATGGACCCCCATTAGCGACCCTTCGTGGTAGCGCAAACAACGGCTTCATGTCAGTGGTGATTTGGGGCAGTATAAAAGATTTCTACCATGGCATAAATGTGCTGATAATGGCCTGGCCTGTCTAAATCAACAAGAGGACTGTAAGGGCCACCTAAAAATTGTGGGTTTCCTAAAACATGTGCAGCAATGGGGGTGCCAATACCGGCTCTACCGACTATATTCATGACCACTGGATCCCAGTCCTCTGCCCTTTGATCGGGATCTTTGGAGCAACCTTGATACGAGAACTGAAGGTACGACGCCGAGGGCCTCCATACTGCAGTGACCTCTCCGTTGACTTACAGTTGAACGGTCAGCAACAGCCATCATGAACAGCCACCATTTATGACAGCTGTACCGCATTCTCTCTTTTCTACGGAGGAAGGAAAAAATACCCTTGATCAAAGCAGTGGCTACATCACAAAGTTACTCCGGCAATTCCCGACACGCATTGCTTCCATCAAATGCACCCCCAAAGCTCCAGGGAGCACAACGTCATGCAGCGAGGATCACATTTGGCGTACAGCCCTTTAACCATATCATGCCTGCCCACACCAGGTCCACCAATGTAGGTTTGAGGTTGGGGACAGTCTGGTCTTAGTCCCTACCTCAGAGAACGGCCACTCTTGCGGACCCTGTCTGTCCAACACATGGTCTGACGGAAGCCTTCCCAAGTCTATCGTGTGAACTGGTGGAAGCAATGAAGGAACCAGATGTTGCAGCCTTGGTGCTCACCACTGACTGACCTGGAGGATCTGATTCGCTGCCCAGCATAACAGACGGCCCATCCAATCCCGAGCCATTTGAGACCTCCTCTACCAATCCCAAGATGTGTTCTTGGAACAGCCAGGCTGAGTGAAGAACTTGTCTTGTCACATCCTTGCACTTCTCTAGGAATTCACAGCACTTTCAGGATTCTCCAAAGGAATGATATGAAATCCATTCTTTAAGAATAATGTTCTTCACTGTCGTCTATGGACTGGTCTCTCAAGTAATGTCCTCCCACGTCGCAGAGCACACTGAAGCATCGGGAAAATGGCAGGAAGCACTTCACAAAACCCTAAAATAATCAGATAAATAGAGGAAAATGCAATGGCCTCACACGACCACCTATCAGAAAAGAATAACCAACAGACTGACCCCAACCATTCGTGGCCGCAAACTGCAAAACAATCTGGCCTTTATGCAGCAAATGCCTCTCGCACTTCGAGACGTCTGGTTGCGCTGTAGGTAAAAGGTTTTTCTTGTAGTCTTTTTAATGGTACTCAATGTATTGACCTAGGAAGGATGAAAATCTGGGTCTGTGCACCTGGAAATTAAATATTTGTCCTTCAGGTTACGCGCAGCTTGCAGCAGTGAGAACCTCCCTCAATGAGCTACCACACCGGCATGACCTTTCAGTGGCCTCCATTGGCAGTCCTGTTACTATGTGGGTGAAGCTATCCAGTGTTGAAATCCAGCACCCCCACCTTTCCACTTCAGAAGGAGGGTGCAATCATGAGTGCAATCATGGCATATATGACCTGCAGGTTACGCGCAGCGTGCAGCAGTGAGAACCTTCCTCAATGAGCTACTACATCGGCAAGAGCTTTCAGTGGCCACCACAGGCAGTCCTGTTACTATGTGGGTGAAGCTGTCCAGTGTGGAAATCCAGCACCCCCACCTTTCCACTTCAGAAAAAGGGTGCAATCATGAGTGCAATCATGGCATATATGACCTGCAGCTTACGCGCAGTGTGCAGCAGTGAGAACCTTCCTCAATGAGCTACCACACCGGCATGACCTTTCAATGGCCACCACAGGGAGTCCTGTTACTATGTGGGTGAAGCTGTCCAGTGTGGAAATCCAGCACCCCCACCTTTCCACTTTAGAAGAAGGGTGCAATCATGAGTGCAATCATGGCATATATGACCTGCAGCTTACGCGCAGTGTGCAGCAGTGAGAACCTTCCTCAATGAGCTACCACACCGGCATGACCTTTCAATGGCCACCACAGGGAGTCCTGTTACTATGTGGGTGAAGCTGTCCAGTGTGGAAATCCAGCACCCCCACCTTTCCACTTTAGAAGAAGGGTGCAATCATGAGTGCAACCATGGCATATATGACCTGCAGGTTACGCGCAGCATGCAGCAGTGAGAACCTTCCTCAATGAGCTACCACACTGGCATGACCTTTCAATGGCCACCACAGGGAGTCCTGTTACTATGTGGGGGAAGCTGTCCAGTGTGGAAATCCAGCACCCCCACCTTTCCACTTCAGAAGAAGGATGCAATCATGAGTACAATCCTGGCATATATGACCTGCAGGTTACGCGCAGCGTGCAGCAGCGAGAACCTTCCTCAATGAGCTACCACACCGGCCTGACCTTTCAATGGCCACCACAGGCAGTCCTGTTACTATGTGGGTGAGGCTGTCCAGTGTGGAAATCCAGCACCCCCACCTTTCCACTTCAGAAGAAGGATGCAATCATGAGTGCAATCATGGCATATATGACCTGCAGGTTACACTCAGCATGCAGCAGTGAGAACCTTCCTCAATGAGCTACCACACCGGCATGACCTTTCAGTGGCCACCACAGACAGTCCTGTTACTATGTGGGTGAAGCTGTCCAGTGTGGAAATCCAACACCACCCACCGACCCCCACTTTTCCACTTCAGAAGAAGGGTGCAATCATGAGTACAATCATGTCATATATGACCTGCAGTGTACTTGCAACGTGCAGCAGTGAGAACATTCCTCAATGAGCTCACACACCGGCATGACCTTTCAGTGGCCACCACAGGCAGTCCTGTTAATATGTGGGTGAGGCTGTCCAGTGTTGAAATCCAGCACCCCCACCTTTCCACTACAGAAGAAGGGTGCAATCATGAGCGCACTCATGGCATAAACGACCTTTCCGAGAAGCTGTTGTCTCTCTATTCTGCCTGCAAGGGAGTGCCTGAAGGTGCCTGCCAGTGGTAGATGCCGCAGTTCTCTTCTGTTTTGCTTTGGGAGTGAACTCTCCAGGTGAATAATGTTTGGGTTTCTTTCTTTTCAAATCACTCTTTCTTAAATGCCTTGCCTTTGGCTTCACAAGTTCTTTGCTGGGTATGAACCCCAAATACTGACTGGCGTTTTGGCGGAGATCCTTTGAGAAAGTCTGTGGTAGAAAATGATCACCTGTAATCCTGATGTGAAGCGAAGGGCGAGGCAGCAAACCAAGAGCCTTCGAAGTGCCAGGAAGAAGTGGCCCACATGACCCTGAACAGTTGCAGATCTATGTTGAAGACGTATCTTCCGGCACACATAGCTATGCACACTTCCATGGGATTTCAGAGGCCTCAGTTTTTGTGTGGGACGCTTGGTTGACCCAAGTTTGTTAGTTGGACTTGGTCTTCTGTTTCTTTTAGTCGGGTGCCCGATGGCCCATTCTTACCTTGCCCTATCCGCAAACACCCCACCACTTTCCCCACTCCCTACCATCTATATATATATATATATATTCAATGAAAAAACTTTGTTAAAGCAATGTTATGGTTAAGTTGCGCTACTAAAATACCTATGAAATTCAGTGAAAAAATGTTGTTAAAGGGACGTTCTGGTTCCAAGTAAAACCAAAAAACCTCAGAAATTCGCCAGTTACGGTAAGCTAATCAACCATAACTTGCGCCACCACCATGCACTGATAAGACTAACACCCAGGACATCAAAGATGACATCACAAATCTCCCCAGAGATTGATGTCCGCGAATCCAAGATGGCAGGCGTTAGACATAGATATCACTACATTTTTTGCCTTATGTTTTGGTCGTTTAAAAAAAACTACTGTACGGATTTACACCAAATTAACAAAAGCACGCTTTCGGGACCAAGCCGCCGCTCCTGCTGCAAATTTGGTCAAAATCCATCCAGCGGTTTAGGCTGCAGGCGTGAGCAAAGATTTTTCCCATTATGTCTATGGGAAAAAAAAGAAATTGTAGGACCCCCCCTATAAATTTGCCCCCCCCTTGACCAAACCTCACCAAACTTTTCAAAGAAAATCAGAGTGGGCCATATACTTTTTTTGCAAAGTTTCGAGAGGATTCGTCCAGGGAGAGCAAAGTTATAAACCGCCCAAAAAGTGCTCTTCCTATGGGTTTAGCAACTTAACCATAACTACATGGCCGCTACCGCAGGCCATGTAATATATAGGTATAGATATATATCGAAAAACCCACCAATGACCCTATGCACCGAATGCTCCCTCAAAAAACTAGCCCCTTAAGTAAACATTGTATATTATTTATTGACTATTCAGGATGTTTTTTCTACCAGAAATGCTGTACATAGGAGGCAATAAAGGTAAAAGAGGCCTTCCCGGTGAAGGCTGAAATGACATTAGTGGTGTGGGTGTATGCCGGCGCGTTGGACCAGGTAATGTAGTGGTGGAATGGAGAGACCAGGGTTGGAGAACAAGGCACAGACTTAAATAAGATCTGGATTATGGGCCTAGAGCCTCAGCATGCAAGTACCATACATACATACATTAGCATACATTAATATACACGCCAGTCTGTGGGTGGTGTTGAGGGAGTGGCAGGCACCCTTGACTAGCTAACAGGTGGAATTAAGTCTGTCTTAAATCATTCCACTGATGGGCTACCTTTGATGTCATGAGAGAGGGTATTGCAGTGGAGAGGGGCAAGAAGAGAGAAGGCACAGGAGCCCAAGGAGGTGAAGCAGGGCAGGGGGCGCAGAGGTTGCAGAGAGGGGACATAAGCAGAGTTCAAGAGGCGGAGTAAAGAGAGATGTAGCCAACAAGGTGGGAGGCAAGATCATGCATAGATTTCTAGACTAGCAGTATGAACTTCAAAGGAGAACAATTTGTCATGGAGAGCAAACCCGAGTTAGGTCAGTGCATAGTGGTGTGGGCGGACCTGGGTAGTTTTTAGAAGGTGGGAGTTGTACATTTGAGAACTTAATTTAGAGGAGGCAAGGAGGAGACAGATGGGGAGATGAGGGAGTAGACTTCAACAATAGTGCAGTTTGGTGAGATCAAGATGTTTCCCGTGAGTGACGCGTGCCAGATTTTCTACATGTCAAGTAGATTAATCCTGGAAGCAGTAGCCGCGGCCATCATGAATTTTGAAGGTCTAAGGTCGCTTTCAACAAGGACCCCAAGTTTGCGATCCTTGGGTGGAGGAGTGAGGAGATCAAGCGATGGGAGAGTAGACATACGGTTGGAGGCATGGAGAACAATGACTTGGATTTAAGCTTTATGCAGCATACGGCCAGCCAGTGATGGATGGCTCTGAGGCAGCCAGTGATGCATTCAGAAGCAGCAAGAAGGAAAGGAGAAGAAGTTTTGAGTGTCATCAGTGGAGAGGGAGTGGTGAAATCTGAAGGATGACCTGAGTTGCCTTGGGAGGATGTATAGAGAGCAAAGAGGGATGTTTCGAGACCTGATCCTACAGGGATAGACGTGGAAGAAGGGGTGTTAGAGTCCAGGAGATACAGAATGAGAGGCCAGAGAAATTAGAGACCACTCTGTCAAGTTCAGTGTCCTTGTTGCCAAGAGAGGAGAATGTTTCAAAGGCTTGCAGAGATCAAGCTATATGAGAATAGTTAAGAGCTGAGAGTGGTAAGCATTGGGTACAGAGGTGGACATGCGGGTGGGAGCAGATTCAGGGGTGTGTTTGCTTGTGGTTTGATTTCTCTGGAAGCCTGATTGGATGGGATCACAATGTTAGTGACTGTTGAGGCAGTTGACAACACGGTTGAATGTTGAGATCTGTAAAACGAGGGGTTGTCAGAGACGGCCATTGGATTGGTAGTTGTAAGGATGACATTTGATGTTGTGCAGCAGGCAGGGAAGAACCCATTAGAAAGGTAAATATTGAAGAGGGTTGTAGGAGCAGGTGATGGGGGCATGCTTTTAAAAGGTTTGCAGTCCAAAGGGACCAATAGGAGCACAGGAAGGGTTAGCAGAGGAATGAGGGGTAAGAAGTAATTGGGGGAGGTGTGAAAATGAGGTGAGAGTATGGGTAACAAGAGATAGAGAGTAGTAGGGAGGGTGGGAGACATAAAAAGATGGGCAACGTGTCACACATTTTAGTGATTTTGGAGGAGGCAAAGTTGTCAGCAAAGAAAGGAATGAATCAGGAGCGGTTTTCAGGGGAAAGCATAGTCTGGAGAGTCACTGAAAGTTTGCTGGGCAGAGAATAAAGAGAGGATATAGGTCAATACAGTAGGATTCTTTGGCAGTGTTAAAAGAGATGGTGAGGGCAAGGATAGAGGCTTCGTTAAGGGATTGGTTGGCCTATGACTCGATAGGCAGCATGACACTACAGAGTTTAATTGGTAGGCATCTTACTAACCAACCTTGGGCACTTGACAGGTTGTCAAGATATGAGCCAGGCAGGATGCAGGGGGAGAGAGGCCCATGGATTGTCTTTTTCTCATTTACAGAAAATAACATCCCTCATCCTCAGGCCATGAGACTGACCAATTACTTTGTACTTGACCTTGCAAGGTGGCCTAAGTCTGTGTGTACTTTTAGGGAGTCTTGCAGGTATCCTATCTTGTGCTGGCAGCTAATGAATAGCCAGTGTTCTTCACTTAGGGGTCACGTGTTAGAGGACCATGAAAATAATAGAATTAGGTCTTATTTACTGGGATTTATACTACTTTTAACCTGTGTGTTGTGTTTTCTGTTTCCACCATGGACCCTCTTGAGTAACTCTCTGTGGAGTTTGTTGGATTGTTGTTCTAGTGCAACTGGTAAACAAAGCACGGTTGTAATCGTATGAACCTTTAATGTAGTTGAGAGTATTCTGCTTGCGTCTGGGGAACTGCTCTGCGGTCCCATCCTCCCTATCTTACTTTAACCTTGGCTTTAATTGCCAGCTACCGCCTGAGCTCTCCACAGCTCTGCATTTCTGCGGATTCAGCATTTCGAGTTCTTTAGAGGTATTGCGGCATTGGCCTATTTAAAAGCATGCTGCAGCGTCCATTTTAAAGAAGATGGCTGCCCGGTTACTCTATGGTTTCTAGGTTAGTGAGCTATACTCACATGCTGTTCATGTCGCATTCAACGCATACATTGGTTATGTTAGGGTTCTTCATGTCTTGTGTTTGCTATGTTAATATTTTTCAAGTATAAATGCATATTTGACCTGGTGTGTGTGTTCTTCATGTGCAGAACATATCTAATTTGTGTCTAGTGCGTGCACCTACTAATGTTGCAATGTGAGCTTGATTGCTTTTGCCATCTTCAGCTTAGATAGTCTCTATGTCTTGTTGTACCTGCCTCGGATAAGGGTGGTATGGTTGTCTTAGAGAGTAACCCTCCTCTCCTGTGTGGTACCTGATTGGGGTTGGGGCAGAAGCTATGGATGACGTAAACATCTTCCTCCCGTTAGAGCCAAGGATGAGGGCTTGGGCGCGGGGGTGGGGGTGAATGAGTGAGCAGGATAGTGACAGTCAGTAGAGATGCTAGGTGCGTGCATGAACTCTGTAAAGGCAAGTTCTATAGATTCGGCAAATAAGGAGAGGGGGCTTTAAGAGAGGACATGACTTGGTCCAAGATTCATCTTTGTTCGGCCGGAGGGCAGGAGCCCTTCCCTCATCATCGCCGTCTGCTGAAGCAAGCGAGCAGGCGTACCAGCTGCAGCCTTTCCCAATGCAGCATCCAGTTCCCTGCTGTCGGGTAAGGAGACCAATGCTCCCCGCTGCCCTGCTGCTAGAAAGGGATATCTAGAGTTTCCAGCTATGTTTTCCATGTATTTCGGCATTATCTCCATATAAACACTGCATAACTGCGTGGAAGCCTGTAAAATGGCTGCCACATTAATTTGTTGATTGGTTGCCTAGCAACCTCAGCATACTCTCATTGGAGGAGCTTCTGCATTTTCGTGGCCCTGCTCTGCAGGAAGGTGTAAGCCGGCCCTTTTAGTCAAGGCCCTTGTTTAAGGCACAATCCTATCTGTGCCTGTCCGGGCGGTCACGGCCGCTCGACGCCTCATTCTGAAAGTCTCCATACCTCTCACACCTTGCTACCATGACTACTGATTATTGATTATGGTAAGCGTACCATGACATTACTACTTCAGCTATTTTTGTCACTATTTTTGTCACTATTGCAATCTGTTCTTGTCGTATTCTGCCTTGTACCATGCCTCACATGATACCCCACAGAATGAGTACAGTAGTAAGGCGTAGGATTGCCTGCCAACACCAAATGTCACTTTACATTTAACAGTCATTGCTTCAATAAGCCTGGCTCCCCTTGCGTGCGCTCCTTCCCCTGCTTAAGTGTTCAGTTTACAAATTGACAATACAGTACAATACCAAAGTAGCAGCACTAGGCTACTCTATGGCTCACTGCGTTATTTAAGTATTTTTTCACTGTCCTAACGAGGAGGCTCGCCATAGGCACGTCACATATTACACCTGATCGCACTACCCTATGGACGCACCGTGCCTACAATCGCCCATAATTGCCTGCCACTATACTTGCCATTGTATGTGAATTATTACCTTGAAAAATGATCGTGCCGGATGACAGATGAATGTTGGTAACTGTGCCTACAACGCTCATAATTGTTTGTCACTATACTTGCCTTGTATGTGAACTATTACTCTGAAAATTGATCGTGCCTGTGGTAACCGTGCCTACAACGCTCATAATTGCTTGCCACTATACTTGTCTTGTATGTGAACTATTACTCTGTGCCAGTATAAGACCTAGTATAGCAAGGGACACTTTCCATCCTGTGCTTAGTAAGCATTTTGCACCACCAATTGTGACCAATTTCTTTGTTTTGGTAAACGGATGCTAATTGCGGCATCAGTCAATCAATCGTACTACCTGTTTGACTTTAGGAGATTAGGCTCCTAGGAAGGTTAGTATCTTAAAACGTACTGCTTCAACTTACAACTGAGGCCTCATCTAGCTCTATGCATGCCACTGCCTACCTGTTGACAAAATTACTGTGGGCCCTTACGGTTATAGGCTTACATACTCCAGTAGCAGACTCTAACTACCTTGACCTGCAGGACCTAACTATGGCAAACAAAACATGCCCACTTGTGCAATCGAAACCTACTATATTCCTTCCACGGCTTAAGCTAGACAGTCAGCTGCCAACCCTCAAACCCACTAGATTCTTACCTTAACTCAACATAAATCCCCAACCTACTAACTCAGAATATACTATTGCCTTGGACCCTAACCACCTGCCACCTATCTCTCTACAAACGTACTGGGCTCCTACCAAAAGAGATACACCTTGCACTACCATAGTCACAAACAATAGACTCTGTGCAAGATTATCCAAACTTCATGAACCACAGACCAACATAGTGGGTAAAACAAGTCACCACAATACAAGGAATATCCTCAATGGTAACATTAATGCCAGAAAGAACAATAATGTCACAGTGACCAATCCTTACTCTAACATTCAAGTAATCCAGGATAAACCTCATGCTTATCTGACTAACATCAATACCCGCGCCAGGAAGAAAAATAACGCTACAGCGACCAATCTCAAGCCTAACATTAAAGTAAGTCAGGACAAACTTCCTGCCTGCCTGACAAATGCCAATATCCTAAACATCAAAGGTGCTTTAATCAATGCGAGATCATTGGTGGTGCGTGCTACAGAGATAACGGATTTGATCACGGCTGACAACCTTGACTTCCTAGCAATAACGGAGTCATGGTTACATGCAGCCACAGGCCCTGCCCTCTAACTTGCAGTTCCTGACAACTACACCATCATAAGAGCAGACAGAGCTGACGCCAGAGGTGGAGGCATTGCCCTCATTGTAAAGTCCAATATAGACATGAGAATATCCCCCACACCAGTCATCAAATCCTGTGAACTTCTCACAGTGAAATTACCCACCTCTAACGCCAGTACACTAAAAGTCCACCTAATTTACAGACCACCTGGAGCGATTGGCTTCTTCCTTCGAAGAGAACATCTCCATAATTTGATCTGATAACACTAAAGTCTCGTTCCAAATACTTCTACTTGGAGATCTCAACCTTGGCTACAAAGATCCCAATGATCAACATGCTTTAACAGTCTCTAATACACTTACGGAACTTCACCCAGAGAGTGACTCAGGCTACCCATGACAAAGGTAGAACTCTACATTGGGTGGCGGACCTTAATGGTGTAGCATCTATCACCTCTATCACGTCACAAACCTGGACAAACCACTTCCTTCTGTCCTTTACCCTTCCTGCTAACATCCCTACTACTAAGGCCAATCTAACAGCCCCTCCACTCCTCACTCGAAATTCACTCAAAATAAATGAAACATCACGTAGACAAGATCTTACCACACTTAATCCCTGACCTTAACGTGCTGTCGGACTCTTCTGACTCAGACACACTAGTAGAAGCGTACAATGCCTTTATGACTAAAACGCTAGATGCAATTGCCCCACTTAAAATGCGGAAAAAACGAAACCTAGCGCTCATCTGAACTCCTGGTTCACGCCTCAACTAAAATCCTTGAGAGCCGAAAAAAGGAAGTTGGAAGTCCTCTGGAGACACCTACCCACGGAAGAAAACAAAACAATCCTAAACAACTGTGTTCCCCTCTATAAAAAAGAAATAATATGCACTAAACAGGAAACCTATAACAACAAGATTCACAAAGCCAGCTCAAATTCAAAGGAACTCTTCACTATCCTAAGATAATTGGAAGCTCCCATACGGCAGACAGACGACTGCCTCAAAGACAAACTATGGTGTATAGGGGTGTCACGGTATTAGTTTTATGACGGTACGTCAACCTTCTTGCCAAATGACGGTATATCATGGTTATCACGGTATAGCAGGTGGAGTTAACCAATCTTAAATATTTTCTAAAAGGTCATAAATTGTCAGATTTATCATCACAAACAAAACCAGGCACCCAGGGCCAGAATTGGGCTTTTCAACATACTTTCCACTGAAATGCCACCCCTTGCTTCCACCAAACACAAACACTTGTGGAGAGGAGGAGAGGGGGAGGAGGGGGAAAGAGCCCTGCTGCGACTGGCAAAGCAAACTGAATAGCTTTTCTTAAGTGGTAATTTAGGCTTTTAGCTCCCCCACTGGCTACTGGTGAAGATGAACATGTTGCCATCTTTATAACCTGCATGCCACAGATCAATGGAGGCTGATGGTAGTATACTCTTGTGCGCATACACACACACGCACACGCACGCTCTCTTTACATTACGGCCTTTAGTTTACTTGTGGGCCAAAAGGTGTTCAGTAATCATGGACATGTTACCCTTTGGTATGGCAGCAGGGAATACCCACAGAGATGAGTGAATTTCGCAGTGTCACTTATCATATGTAAATTCAATGATAGAACCAGGGAAATCCCCCATTGTCATATGTTTAGCAAACATTATCCATTATAAATATATAAACCCCAAAGCCGCCAACCCAAAGTAAATCCTTTTCCTTCTTGGCACTGTATTTATTCTTCGTTTTAGCCAGGGTGGAGTTAATCATGGCGGGACTCCCTTTCTCCTGTGCACCTCTTCTTTTCTTGTTTCCGAATCTGACCAGCAGCCTGGATCCTGGTTTGTCGAGGAACCAACTCCGGGGTTCCCATTTATTTGTAAGAGGTGTGGGGATGACAAACTCTGGATCAGTTGGGCGCTGGTAGGGTATGATGGTCCAATGGTCGCTGTTGAGCGATTTGATCAATTACATGGTCCAGTCAGGTCTTAGTCATTAATTTGTTTATTTTTGGTTAGTTAGCACCAAAGAAAACATCATTGTAGAAATGAATGACAAGTTTTTGACATGGTAAATCGCTACACAGCCGACGCGTGTTTCAACCTAAGTCTTTTTCAAGGCCAATTGAGTTATGGGGTGGACTTCAAGATGCTGTAGGCTGGTCCTCCCAGATAAGGGATTTCCGAGAACGCTCGCACGCAACGAACTCGCCGGACCCGGCCAACGATCGGCTATCCAGCCCCCCTGGCGCCCTTATCTGTTGCGGAGAACAAATTATAGCGGATGCAACAGGTCGGCAGTAACCAAAACAATTACAGCTTCAGGCAATAGGCCAGCAGTGACCAACAAGCTACAGTTTAGATCCAATAGGCTGGCAGCAACCTTAAAAATGTAAATTTGTTGGAAGCAACAAAGCCAAAAAGCCCAGAATTGCCCCTTGCTTCCCTATCCCACCCGATGTAATAGAGGGATATCCAAGTCCAGTGCTTGATATACAGATCCACACAGGGGTCAAGACCTAAAATCAAAAGTGGGGGGGGGCTCATTAACATACTAATTGAATGTGGTGTCACCAGAAATTAGCATATCAAGTTGCCCTCTGAAAAAAGTGTGGGGACTTCTGAAAAAAGTGGAGGGACTCCATCCACCCGCGTGTAACCTCGACTTGAGCCCTGGATCTACACCATGTTTTCGGACACCCACACAACATGCATTCGAATACAGTGAATCTAAAGGGTAAATAGTAAGGGGTTATCCGGTAACGCTAGTCTGGCTGTTGCTCTTGAACCCGGTATAAAGATGGAGCTTTCTATCAACCTCAGAGATGTCTTTGTCAAGGATTGGATGGGCAGGGAGGCTGATCTCAACCTCACCTCTGTATTTGCAAGATGTGAAATGGCCCGGGGATCGAATTCTCTGCAAGATTAGAGTTAATCTTTTCAGTGTTGGGGTGCTAATGTCCCCTCTCTTTGTGATTCATACAGAAAGATATCACTAATATAATGGCCCTCATTACGACCCAGGCGGTAAGTATCGAACAGTACCGCCATGGCATAATTTACGTTTACGCCCTGGCCCCATGTCGTAAAGTGCAGCACATTCCGACCCATCGCGCACAAGCATTACGCCATGGCGGTAATGTAAAGTACGCGATGCCGTAAATGACCCCAAAACGGCCCCTACCGGCATTGTAAGCCGTGCAAGGTGCACTTCCGCCACCCATCACAGCGGTCACCGCAATTAGCGGTGAACGTAATTAGCGTTGACCGTAAATAAGCGGAACCGGAAGTAGCGTCATCGTGGCGGAACGGGAAAGAGCACGGTGGCCATCTTTAAAAACACAATCCATTGCCATCCTCCCCAACCACTTCACATCCGACCCTGAGACCCGTCATAACCCATTACCCACCCATTTACCAACTTGAAAATGCCAAAAGCAGTCAAAAAAGCCTGCGATCGGCAGCGCCAGGAGCGCTTATCCCGTGAGGAACTCACCATGCTTGCGGAGACCCTCCAGGACAATGCGGCGGTGGTCTTCTCCACGCAAATGACCAGGCCGGCAATTGCCAAGAAGAAGGCCATATGGGCCCTGGTGGCAGAGCGTGTCAGTGCAGTGGGAACCGTACCCCGCAACGCACAGCAGTGTAGAAAGCGGTGGGACGACCTGAGGCTCTGCGTCAGGAGCATCCTCTTGGCGAATAGGAACCTGGCCACGGCAACCGGGGGAGGATCTGATTCACCCATCAAATTGCAAGCATGGGAGGAAATCTGTGCCTCCACTATTGGAATGGAGAGTATAGAAGGAGTAGGAGGGATGGAGAGAGGAGCCCCGACATCAGGAGATGCAGGTAGGTGGCTCAAATCAAGCCATTCAAAATTCACCAAAGTCCAATCATGTGAAGTACAATGTTGCCCCATAGTGCAAATGCAACACAGCAGCAGGAGACTGCCCACAGACACATCCGATCTCCACCCTGTACACATGCAGCATGCACACCCTAACTGCCGGCACCCACATACCTCCATGCTACTTCCACACAAAAGACAGACAACCTGTATGCCCCTGCCTCAAATGTGCTGCATGTACTAACTGATAAGATGCCATTCGTCACAATGCAAGCCCAATGTCCGCTGACCCAGAGAGTACCTCCAGAGAGAGAACTGATGTTTCCACAGAATGGTCATCCCGCCACATCAGGGTGATTCCTTCTTCGGAATATGATCTCCCACAGAGAGGTGACCCTTTACATAGAGCTCATGCTACACCAGAGAGGTGATCCCTCCAAAAAGATGATTTCTATCCAAAGAAAGGTGATACTCACAGGTGAACCCTCCAAGCAGATGTTCTGTGAGCAATAAGATCCTCTGACTGTGAGATCCGCTGACTGTATGTCACGCCACCTCTGTTCTGTGAGCAATAAGATCCTCTGGATCCTCAATAGTGAGTTAGTTCCTACATGTAGAGATGAGATCTCTACAGACATGTGATCTAACCATGGAAAGGTGACTATCCACACTGCGGTGACTCCTTCATAAAATGTGTGATCCATCCACAGAAATATGATCACCTATAAGGAGAGGTCCCCCCACAGAGTGGTAATCTCTACCCACTGAAGGATGATCTTCCCACACACAGGCAATCTATATACAGAAAGGTGATTTTACACAGACAGATGACCTATCCTCAAAGAGGTGATCTACCCAAAGAAAGGTAATCTCTCCACAACCAGGTGATCTATCTACAGAAATGTGATCTCTACTCAGGGAGATGATCTATCAACAGAAAGATGATCCCTCCACACACAGGTGATCTACCCACAGAAAGGTAATCTCTCCACAGCCAGGTGATCTATATAAAGAAATGTGATCTCTCCTCAGGGAGATGATCTATCAACAGAAAGATGGTCCCTCCACAGACAGGTGATCTAGCCAAAAAAGGCTATCCCTCCACAGGCAGGAGATGTATGCACAGAAAGGTGATCCCTCCTGTGACAGAATGACTACTACTCCACAGGGCTACAAGCTTAAGAACCTACTCAGCCCTACACTGCTGCTAAACCAACAGTGATAGCAATGATAACGGGGAAACAGGCCTTGCCCGACAGGTATACCTTCTCTGTGCCTCTTCGTAGCGCAGTCCGAGGGCAGGCTATAAATACAAGAGGGTTGCGAGCTCATACAGTTGCAACACAAACATCAATAGTACAGTGGTACCAAACAAGAATGCCCAACCAGGGTTCTATAAAAATAGGAACATTCATTAAAGTGATCAACGATCAATGCACACAACTAATTTAAAACACTAAAGACCCACAGCTTAAAACGAAGCACAGAGCACACAAACTTTGAGAATAAAGGGCACTGTGGTTTGATAATCAGGGGCACTCGAGCAAAGGATCTCAGCAATGGTCAATGTCAATGTTCACCGATATGTCTTTTACAAGGTCAAGAAGGGGGGCTTAAAAGTCACTATGGTCATTTCAAGGTGACCAGGGGACAGGGCCTCTTAGTACCTCTATTTCTTTGTCTTGGATGCATGACAGCATCGAGCAGGGCTCTGGTTGCTTTGCTTCTGTCAATCCTGTGTCAAGGCAGTAGATTTAAGTTTATCCACTGGTGAAATAGAATCAAGTCCGCTTTGAGATGGGGATCTCTCTAGATCGAGTCACCTCTCCAGATGGTTCGGGTCAATGCGTCCCAACAAACACCTCAAGTCAGCGGTTGAGTCGGGTCAAAATGATGTGTCCGCTGCGTCGAGACAGAGTTCGAGAGGGGCAAGTCAATGGTTTCCAGTGGGTTGAGACGGGTTGAGATAATTCATTTGGGTCAAGTCAGAGCTCGAGATGCAGCAAGTCAGGTGCTTCTGCAGTGGCGAGATGGCGAGTCACAGCGCGGTTGCGCTTCAAAGAGTAGAGTTAGCATAGAGGGAACTTGAAGAAGCATTTAAGCAGTTTGAAAACCTTAGTGTACCAAAAGTAGCACTGCAGATCCTGTAGCATATTGAAATTAGTTCAGCGTGGTCAAGCCGGCTCAAATTTGTTTCGGGGTGGTAAACAGGGTTCTAAGCATACGTCTGGGCACCTGGCTTGCTGGGGAGCTTAATTCAGGGTCTCCAGGGACAAATTGAGCATTTAGTTCCACAGTTCCACTGCAGGAGGTTTGTCTGGCACGTGCACGGGTTCCTTCACCTTCAGTGAGTAGGAACCCGGTTTTTATTTATTAATTGGACATTTGTATGGCACCTCAACACAGGCGTTTCCAGGTGCCAGGTTCCGGTGGACAGGAAGCAGAGAAACGTTGGTACACAGCAGTGTCAGCCCCAATGGCCCTTGGTGATTGTTGGGGGACAGCGCTTTCCTCTGCCTTGGATTCAGGTGCATGAATCCCAGAAGAGGATCTCTCTGTCTTCACCTAAATGGCAGAGGACTTTGAGTAGACTGTATTCCCAAATGAGTTCCAGTGAATCCTTCTAGCCTTGAGGTCCAAAGATGTATCTATCGTGTGCAGTGCATCCTGTCCTCATAAATTGAAAATACTACAGCAAATGTAACAGCCGGTCCGATAGCATCTGTGCAGAGCCTGCTGACGCAGGTTCGAATCCCGGCAGTGCCAAACTCAGCCTTTCATCCTTCTGAGGTCGATAAATGAGCACCACTCACCGGGGTAATAGAAGCAGCGCTCAGATACCTGAGGGTTCGTAGTGCTATTTAAATGCTAAATTATTATTATTATTATTATTAGTCAAAGTAAGCCTGTTTAAAGAGATCCAATCCAGACTGCTGTGGCAAGTGCCCTTTACCTTTTGATATCATACCCAGAGTGCTTTGTCTGCTGAAAGTGGAGGAGGGCAGGATGTTTATAGAACCCTAGCAGAGACCAAGATGATCAAGCTTCTCTTCAAGCCTACCATCTTTTATTCTGGGATACTCCAACCCTTCCCATGTCTGGCGACTTGATAAGGACACCTGTGATCAGCACACTGGTGTGAGAATATCTTTGTTATATCAGGACTGCATTTGAAGCACCGGTTCCCAGTGGACCTCCTGGCTCCCAATATGTTTTGGGAGAAAAGTGTTGGCCTTCTTCAGGAGGTTAAAGAATCAGCTTCCTGAGCATTGTCCCATAAGGCTGTTATAGAGACATCCAGACCTGACGGGTAATGCACAATAAACCTGTCATGACTGAAGCACTGCTTACCAAGCTGACACAGTGTGATATCCAAGGGCTGTGGCTGCATAACTCTGTGACCCCAGTAACCACCATGTCATAACCAGACATAGATTATTTGCACAGTTTAACGTGTCACCAGGCAGATTAGGCAACACAATTATTATGTTTTGAATTAGAGGTGCAGATGGTTAAAATGCCACCTCTGTCTGTTAGAACTTTGTGTTCCAGCAGCAGTTAAGGATTGTGACCTTTGAACCTGCCCTACTGCCACTGCAGGGATGGTGTTGGGTATTTTGGGAGACAGTCTCAGGAAATGCACACGAATGCACTATGTTTTTGGCATGGAGTTTTTACCTGGATCAGTTTATTAATATAAATTAAAGAAGCTTGTGCTTCCCTGCCTTCACCAGATGACAGTGTGTCACTCCTCCACAGGCCGGGGATCAAGTCATGAAAGGATGATCCCTCCTCAGAGACGTTATTTGGCCACAGAAAGCTATGCACCTCAGAAGGTTGTTCTTTTGGCAGATAGGTGATGTGTCCTCAGAGAGGCAATCTATCCAAAAAAAGGTGATTCCTAAATGGACAGGCGATCTAGTCGCAAGAAGGGGATCCCTCCACAGACAGGCGATCTAGTCATAGGAAGGTGATCCCTCCACAGACAGACAATCTAGCAACAGAAAGGTGATTCCTCTGTTAAAACTGATATAATATTGTTTCGTCCTCATTGTACATGTTGGCCTATGCCCAGTCGCTTTGCGAGGAAATCCGCATCGCAAGGTCGTAACCTTAAGTTAATCGAGCCTCCATTTTAGGTTAAAGCTGCCATTTTAGTTAGTCGTGCAAAGTCACCCTGTGGCCTAAAATGGCCGGCCTGTGTTCTCTTGTTCTTACTTAACCTCTTCAACCTCTGTAGGCGAGTTAATGTCCAACCTGCCTGCAGGCTACATGTTAGGGTCATGTAGACCTTGTCCTTTGTTGACCTCGGGATCAGGGGATTACTTGAATCAGCGATGTTAACCTACAAGTATATAAGCACAATAACGCTATTTAAACATGACATGCGAAACATCTGTTTGACCTGCATTGAAACAAATGTGTAAAGGGCATAAAGTTAAACCCAGAGAATAATAGTGCTTGTTAGTAAATGTATTAAGAAGTAAACCGTATGCACGAGATATGTAAATTAGGAATGAACCTGGCACAAACCCTAGCCCAGTACATGATTAACTTGTAGGAGGCTGGACATCGTTATGAAGAAACTGTATAAATATGCTGATGTCCAGTTAGCAATTCTTGTTCACTGCTCACATTGAACCTTCTGGTGGTCTCTGTGAAGTACTGACGGCCAAATAGCTATTTGTGTACTTTGTTTCGTAAACTGTTCAGTATTGCAATAAAGATTCTGGGAATCTTTACAAGCCTGTATTGGTGTATTTCTCTTTGCATGGTGTAAAAGCCTTAATATTGTATTTTCTGATTCCACAGATGGCACCCGAATAGGGACCCTCAAGATTGACTTCGTCTCGTTGAAGGTTGGCTCGGCTATCGGACCGGGATCGGAAGGTGCCAACAAAACGGCCCCTCTGGACGAGAAGCGAATTCCTCGACAGAACAGCACGATCTGATCCCTGAACGGTGAACTGTAGCCCGAGACGACGTCTTGACGAGGGTCCATATATCGAGGTGGGTAAATTTGCCGAAATCACCAGACACGTGGGTCCTTAGAATTGTTCTTAGTAACCCGATCGGGCCTCCCAGTCCTTTGATCAGGTGAATCGTGACCCGATTCTTAATTTAACCCTGACAATTTTAATTTGGCGCTTTGTACTCGCGAGCACAATTATTTGACCAGGTAACACCAGAATTCTGATATGCCTGGGAAATTGTCTGCCTGCTTCAGGGCATTATTCCGCAGCGACAGACAATCTTTGGAAGATAGCCGTCCCGCACCACAGGAGGGGTCGCCGGCATGTACTGTGTACTGTAAGAAAGGCTTTGGTAGTATAGCATTTAATGATATTTGGCACAGACAGACCAGACATAACTCTAATCTTCGGTGGCCAACCAATGGTAGCTTTGAAATCCCTCGTATAGAATATCAAGAGTCTGTATTAGTAAAGAAAAAGGCTAGACCTGCAGTATTTGACGCATTGCACAGTTGGAAAACAGAAGCTTTGCAGCAACAAAAAAGTAGAGAGAAACATATGCGTCGACATATGACGAATGCCGAAAAGACGCTGTTATATGATCAAAATAAACGATTGGAATCAGTTAGGAACACGGACAGAGCGTTTCAATTAGGCATTCAGAAAATGTACCCTTCAAAAGATTTTCATACGTCCGATGAATTGATTAACAAACGTTTGCATGAACGAAGGCCCGATGCCTCTGCTCCACCCCCGTACATCCCTCCTCCTGGTGCTTTGCCCCTTCCTGTCATTATTCCTCCTCCTATAGTTCCTCCGGTCCTTCCTATTGTTCTTCCTGCTGTTCTTCCAGCCGTTGCTCCTTTACCTGCCCCCATGCTTCCACCTATTGACATTCAGAATGTGCCTACTCTTCCTCTTCCAAGTGATTCTGCATCGCTTGTAATAGACCAGGGAATGGGGTCAAGGGTTGTGACTCATAATACTGTGTCTCCAGATAAAAAGAATGAATTAATTGCTTGGGCTAAACATTGTATGGAGAAGGGTGAACAAGCTGATGTTTTTTCCACACTCGAAAATCTGAAAAGTATTCCTGAGAAAAATGTTTTTATTGAAGGGTTAGGAATTCATTTGAGCATAATGTGGAATACATTAAACAATGTAGATCCCCCACAAGGGTTACGGGATTTGAACACCTTAGCATTGTCTAGAGATACTGCGAAGAAAGTATATGAGCATGTCAAGAGGATTTTTGTGTATAGGAGGGAGTTGGAAGAGTTACAGAATGAAGAAGCAGATGGTGATAGTTTAGGTACTATGTTCTTACAGAAACGGTTTTCTCCTCGCCGTGAATTGATAGGTGAGGAAGCGCGAATTTGTACAAAGGATGCGATAAGATGGATTTCGGATATGTCGATAGCTCCAGATGAAGTATATGACACGTATGGTCAGTATACGTTATAAATGCAAAAGAAAGTGATACAGGTTATGGTAGAATACCTGCAGAATGAGTGTGTAAAAAGAAAGATTTGTTGTCCCGCAGAATTGTTGAGTGTTTATAAGAGAGCCTTTTCGATTGATACCTCTTCGACTGCCTTAGCACTTGATTTGGCTCTGTTGCTTAGTAAGCGTTCGGAGCTACTTACTTCTCAGTTGCCTATGAGAGAGGTCCCTCCGACATTTGTCCCAAAAGTTGAGATTGCGGCCGATGCTGCACGAGGTATAGTCGCTGTGGACATTCCTGCACATTATGTATTTCAGTTTGTTCACGTCCCGTTCTCGAGACAGGAAGTGAACACCATAAAGCAATCTATTCCTGATATAAGAAAGAATCCGACAGGGTTCTATAAAGAAATAGAGTTGGTCTTACAATCATCAGTATTCACCTTAAGTGATATTGATTTATTATTTCCCGTACTCCTGTCAGTTGATTTGTGGAAACAGATTAGGACTGTAGATGATGTACCTGGGTTAGGAGATACATGGGATAACATGGTTAGGCTTGACAGAGAAAGACCAGCTGGTGAGCGACCGCCTCAAGTGATATTAACTTTGCCTGATAGAATTATTGTAAAATTAAAAACTATAGTTCCTGAAAAAATAATCATTTGGGACAAGCTTACGGCCTGTGTCCAAGGAAAGTCTGAGGGTGCTACCGAGTTCTTCAATCGGTTCGAACAGGTATTTTCAGATTTCAGTGGGCAAGACTTAGGCACAGAGTCAGGGAAAAGGCTGTTTGTCGAAAAATTTGTACGTGGATTGCTGCCTGACATCCAGTTACAGATTATGTCCTCCGAAAGCGCTTGGCAGGCGCAGTCTCAATCAGAAGTACTGCACATGGCTCAGTACTATGAAAATCATGTAAATAATGAAAAGGAAAAACTTGAGAAAAGAAAGGGTGACCTGAAAACAAAAGTACTATTGCAACAGATTGTTAGAAACCCTAGAGGGGGTAATCAATTTAGAGGTCAATACATTCCACAGGGAAGTACGCCCCTGGCGCCGGTAACCATTAACCAGTGTGCCTATTGTCGACAGGAAGGTCACTGGCGCGCACAATGTCCGACCTTGCAGCAAAGGTCATTTGGGAATATGGGTAGACGATCCAGAGGTCGCCCAGGTGCAGGGGACCCTGGCAGAGGTCAGTTTGAGCCAGAATCACAGCAACCTTCTTCACAGGATAAACAAGTTTCGAGTGTGGATAATAGAAACATTTTTGATCATCCTTCTGCCGCGTACCTCTCTGAAGAGCTTCCTTTTGACCACATTCTGTTTCGTTAGGATTGCCCGAAGCAGGATTTGGAACCACCGCCTATTCCCGTTCATCTGAAAGGTCCCTACGTTGAGATGGCGGTGGGAAATAGGAAGCATCTATTTTTAGTAGATACGGGAGCACAGGAATGTTCCATTGACCATTCACGGGTTCCAAACATTCCCCTGTCAGGGCAGTCCAACGTTTCCGTAGGGTTTTCAGGCACACCTGTAGTATGTCCAGTCTCTTTGCCGGTACCAACAACACTGGGTCCCTTCACGGAGCAGTGTCCATTTCTACTTACTACAAACTGTGGAGAGAATTTGCTGGGGTTCAATTTGCTGAAGGAATTGAATGCAGTAATATATTGCTCCTCGGACGGAGTTCGGTTAACAATTTCACCTCAGCAATTACTCGCTTCTCAGTTTTTGACTCGACCTTTACCGCCCGAATTCAGTAACATTCTAGAATGCTTATGGGCAATTGATGATAATGATGTGGGCATACTTCAAATTGAACCTGTTAAAATTATTCTGAAACATGGAGTAAAATTGCCAGTTGAAGGCGAACAGGCTTTGAAATGTATAGTTTCTGATTTTGTACATCGTGGAGTAATTGAAGAAATTACAGGTAGTTTGTGTAACAGCCCGATTTTGCCAGTATATAAAAAAGGTGATAATGCGATTCCTTTTCGGTTTATAATTGATTTGCGTGCTATTAACAAAATTGTGGCTCCTCAATTTCCCATTGTACCTGATGTTACAACGATACTAACTATGATTCCGGCTTCTGCCACTCACTTTAGTGTTGTTGA
Organism: Ambystoma mexicanum; assembly: GCF_040938575.1. NCBI lineage: Eukaryota > Metazoa > Chordata > Amphibia > Caudata > Ambystomatidae > Ambystoma > Ambystoma mexicanum. The sequence continues at coordinate 58,419,697 of NC_090939.1, forward strand.
CCTCAAAAACGGTTTTTCAGTATTCCTATACACAAGGATAGTAGGTATTTGTTCGCGTTTACCCTAGGTGGATGCACGTTCACATTCACTTGTGCACCACAAGGGTACACTGAGAGTCCAAGCATTTATAGTAGAGCCTTGAAAGAGCAACTCGATACTCTCGAGTTGCCTACTACTTGCACATTACTACAGTATGTAGATGATCTCCTCTTGGCTGCTGATTCTGAGAATGCCTGTAAAGAAGGCACCATGTTGTTGCTTTGTCATCTGGCAAAACATGGGCACAAAGCTTCACTCAAAAAATTCCAATATTGTTGTCAGGAGGTCACCTATTTAGGCTATCTCCTGTCAAAGGAGGGAAGAAGGTTGACACCTGAACGAATAAAAACTATTTCTGGCATGTCTGTCCCAAATACGCAGAAGGAAGTTAGAGCCCTGATAGGTATGGCTTCTTACTGTAGATTGTGGATCCCTAACTTTTCGTTAACGATTAAACCAATGCTGGCTTTGACAAAGAAGGGCATTTCTTTGCCATTGCCATGGACTTTGGAACACCAGACAGCATTTGATTTGCTCAAAACTGCGCTGTTTTCGGCACCGGTTTTAGGATCTCCAAATTATGAAAAGGCCTTTGTGTTGTATGTGCATGAACGTGATGGATGTGCTTTGGCTGTTAACGCAGGAACATGGTGGGAAGAATAGGCTGTGCAGCTATTTCTCATCCGTCCTTGATCCTGTTGCATGCGCTTTGCTGAGATGTTTGAGAGCTGTCGCTGCTGCTGCTGCGTCTGTGAAACAGAGCGAGGGAATGGTCCTGGGTCATGCGTTAACCCTAATGGTACCTCACTCTGTAGATATTCTATTAAATAGAACTCAAACGCAACACCTTACTTCCGCACGATTGACAAGATACAAATTGATCTTGTTTGCTCCCCACATTCAAATTCAGAGGTGTTGTGTATTAAATGCGGCTGAACTTTTACCTGTCCCGCAAGATACTGTTGATGGTGACGAAACGTCAAACGATTGCCTTTACACTAAAGAACAAGAGACTAAAGGTAGAATCGATTTGAAAGACACGCCTTTGAATAGTCCACAAGGAGAGCTATTTTGTGATGGCTCCTGTTTCAAACTTCCGAATGGTACATCCACGGCTGCTTATGCCGTCACTACCTTAAGCACGATTGTGGAAACCAAAAGAATTATGCATAATTCTGCGCAGGCCACAGAAATGATAGCATTAACTCGAGCTTGTGAACTTTCTGAAGGGCTTACAGTAAATATATATACCGACAGTCAGTATGCCTTTGAGGTAGTTCACAACTTCGGTAGGCTTTGGAAGGAACGAGGTTTCTTGACCTAACATGGCACAAAAATACAGCACTGCACTTTAATAGTGCGATTACTTTCAGCGCTCGCACTCCCTGTTCAGTTAGCCATTGTAAAATGTACAGCACATCAAAAGGTTACAGATGATATAGGAAAAGGGAATGCTTTCGCTTCGCTGATCAGATAGCTAAACAAACTGCCATTGATTTTAGTTCAGAAATCTATGCTGTAAGGGAAACTGTAAATGTTTGTACTTTTGGTGAAAGTATCGATTCTCTAAAAGACATTCAAGCAGATGCTACTGCAGAGGAGACCAAGAAATGGGTCGAGGGTGCAGGGAGATTGGATGGTGATGGGTGTTGGGTGGACAATGTTGAAGGAAAATGCTTACTCCCTGACGCCTACATTACAATGATGGTCATCATGGCTCATGGTCCAACCCATGTCTGTGCGCGTACATTTACTAAAATGTTACATAGTGTATGTGTATAGGCCAATGATAACATTTTCAAAATTGCGGAGCGCTTTGTCCAAGGGTGCATGGTCTGCTTGCAGCACAATGTAGGAAAAGGCACCTCGACTCCTAGAGGAAGTTTCACTCCACCTTCTGTTCCGTTTGTGGTCATCCACTTTGATTTTATTGAGATGGAACGTTGTAACAATCTTAAATACGTATTGGTTGTCATTTGTGCATTTAGCAAGTGGGTTGAGGTCTTCCCTGTTAGAGATGCAACGGCCATAACCACGGCAAAAACTCTGTTGAAAGAGTTCTTTCCTAGGTTTGGGCTACCGAGAGTCATCTGGTCGGATAATGGGCCACACTTTATCGCTGCTGTAATCCTACAAATATGCAAGGGATTGCAGATTGATAAACGGTTCCATTCGGCCAGACATGCCCAAAGTGCCTGATTAGTGGAAAGGCATAACGGCATTATAAAGAACAAGCTTGCTAAGACGTGTGCTGGCACCAAGTTAAAATGGCCGGACGCCTTACCGTTCGTGTTGCTGTCGACCCCTCAAACTAAGACTGGGCTCTCTCCCTTTGAGGTGGTAATGGGGAGGCTTGCTAATATTTGGGGTATGCCAAAGAGTCACTCATTGCGGGATATAGAGAATGTGCTTCTTTCAAATTACTGTAACCAGCTGACTAAAAATCTATTTTCAATTTATCACCAGGTGCGAGAGGCATTACCTGAACAGTACGAGGGTCCCGGTCACAGTCTACGACCAGGAGACTGGATCCTCACGAAAGTTTTCGAAAGGTCATCTTGCCTTGCACCTCGGTGGAGGGGTCCCTACCAGGTCCTGCTAGTCACCCAGACTGCGGTGCGGGTAGCAGGGCGGAAGAACTGGATACATGCAACACACACCAAACGGATCCCGCAGCCCGTGCCATACGATACAGAAGACACAGAATCCCTTTCCAATGCTGTAACCAACGTGCCCGAAACAGCAACAACAGACAAGAGAGTATCAGAGACCGTTCCAGAGTTTGTAAGGCCAGACAAAATGGCCATCTTGTCTCTGCACTCTCCAACAGTGGTACTTCCAGATCATCCATTTTCTGATCCCATTTCCGTTCACTCGCCACCTCCAGTGGGAAGTGACGACATTTTGCTTTGTGATCCTTCGGCACCAGAAATTGTGAAATATAATTTACGTCCAAGGAAATAGAAGTACAGCACGGTTTGACTGTGCGATTGAGGGAATCATTTGAAGGCTTGCCTTTTGGCCCGACTGTACAAAAGGATTCTGTTGGCTAAGGGTTGTGGGAAAGACATTAAGAAGACACGCGACTGGAGTCGCCAGCCAACGAACAACTGGTGTTTTTCGATTGAAGACTACGATGCGTGCACCCGCTACCGCTCGTACCGAACTTTTAGATAAATATGTGACTAGCAGAGACAATGATCAAGCGTGTAAGGGGACCCCAAAAATGTATTGTTACCTTTTTGTAATAATAACTGGGTTTTTAGTAACTATTGGTTTTGGGTTATGGTACCTGGAGGAAGCATATCCGCTAGAGGACTTTTTACCTGTTCAAAATGTATCTGTTATACCCACTCCTTCCGTGCAATTGCATACCTTGTCGCCTAGAGATTCTTCGTATAGACGGAACTATCAGAATAATACTCTTTTGTTAATAATGAATGCCACTCATGCAATTTTTAATAGAACCAACTGCTGGATCTGCTCGCATTTACCGCAACATGGGAATAAGGGGCTAGGTTGGTACATTCATCCTTTACCTTTGACAACTGCTTGTTATGCTTCTCTTAGAGCACTATTCTTTGGCCGTTGGAATGACAGCATCTCAGGGAACTTTGATGGTACAAATTTGAATAGTTTTTAAAAATGTGTTTTGATGCCCCTGGGATGCTCGCTGTTTGCAAATAGGAGTAAGCCAAACGCTGCTTCTGTTTGGCCCTCTGATAGATTGTCTCGTCCTTTTCAGTCTTTGATCTCTTTCAAAATGGCTCCTATAGGCAATAAGGATGCCACGCCTCCATCTTATTCTGTTAACCATAGCCCCAATCCAGTTTCCTTCTGCATACAGAGGAATGGAACACGGTCAATGGGAGATTTTAGAAGATGCGCCAATGTTGCGAATTTGACTAGTGAGAACAGACCTCTGTATGTAGGTGAACCGTCTATTTCGTTTGCGGTAATGTGGCATTTCCATGGTTGCCCAGGGATTGGCAAGGAACTTGCTATTTAGGGATTTTAATACCTGGGATATTTATTGCCAGTACTGCAGAAATTTCGAAGACTCGTCCACAACGAGATGTGAAGGGGGATACTCCAGCGCAAACTCTAGGAGACATCATGAAATCCTTTGTGCCATTTTTTGGGCAAATTATGAATTCAGAAGATATCAGGGGACTAGCGAGAGTACTGGAGAAAACCATCAAGCGGACCACTGCCATACTCTATAATATGATGTTAGAACAGAAAGCGATAAGATTAGTAGCTCTTCAGAACCGGATGGCATTAGATGTCATTCTGGCAGAGTATGGAGGAGTATGTAAATTAGTGGGGTCCGCTTGCTGCGTTTACGTACCAGAATCCTCTCCAACGATCTTTAGGGCGATCCAAAATCTACATGTTCTTAGTTCGGAAGTACATGTTCCTGAGGGAAACTGGGAACTTAGTGCATGGTTTTGGGACCTCCTACAGTCGTAGGGATGGAAGTTGTTTCCGGCCCTGCTGATTATCTTGGGTAGTTTCCTATTCCTTTGTTGTTGTATACAGTGTCTCCCTGGTATATGTTCGGTATTAGGGGGGTGTTGCGCGCAAGCAACAAGTGTAATCGGGCATAAAATATACGCCCCAGATAAGGTTTCCAAGGAGTATGTGTTGAAAGAAACTCTAGTGTCTGATCTGATGAACTTAGATATGTCTGATAATGATTTGGGGTGTATAGACGTTGAAATGTGGAGTTAGTCGCAAAGTGATTGGAAGTAGTTTAGCGCTTGGCATAGACCAAAAGGAGGGTTTGTTAAAACTGATACAATATTGTTTCGTCCTCATTGTATATGTTGGCCTATGCCCAGTCGCTTTGCAAGGAAATTCGCATCGCAAGGTCGTAACCTTAAGTTAATCGAGCCTCCATTTTAGGTTAAAGCTGCCATTTTAGTTAGTCGTGCAAAGTCACCCTGTGGCCTAAAATGGCCGATTTGTGTTCTCTTGTTCTTACTTAACCTCTTCAACCTCTGTAGGTGAGTTAATGTCCAACCTGCCTGCAGGCTACATGTTAGGGTCATGTAGACCTTGTCCTTTGTTGACCTCGGGATCAGGGGATTACTTGAATCAGCGATGTTAACCTACAAGTATATAAGCACAATAACGCTATTTAAACATGACATGCGAAACATCTGTTTGACCTGCATTGAAACAAATTTGTAAAGGGCGTAAAGTTAAACCCATACAATAATAGTGCTTGTTAGTAAATGTATTAAGAAGTAAACCGTATGCACGAGATATGCAAATTAGGAATGAACCTGGCACGAACCCTAGCCCAGTACATGATTAACTTGTAGGAGGCTGGACATCGTTATGAAGAAACTGTATAAATATGCTGATGTCCAGTTAGCAATTCTTGTTCACTGCTCACATTGAACCTTCTGGTGGTCTCTGTGAAGTACTGACGGCCAAATAGCTATTTGTGTACTTTGTTTCGTAAACTGTTCAGTATTGCAATAAAGATTCTGGGAATCTTTACAAGCCCGTGTTGGTGTATTTCTCTTTGCATGGTGTAAAAGCCTTAATATTGTATTTTCTGATTCCACAGATGGCACCCGAATAGGGACCCTCAAGATTGACTTCGTCTCGTTGAAGGTTGGCTCGGCTATCGGACCGGGATCGGAAGGTGCCAACAAAACGGCCCCTCTGGACGAGAAGCGAATTCCTCGACAGAACAGCACGATCTGATCCCTGAACGGTGAACTGTAGCCCGAGACGACGTCTTGACGAGGGTCCATATATCGAGGTGGGTAAATTTGCCGAAATCACCAGACACGTGGGTCCTTAGAATTGTTCTTAGTAACCCGATCGGGCCTCCCAGTCCTTTGATCAGGTGAATCGTGACCCGATTCTTAATTTAACCCTGACAATTTTAATTTGGCGCTTTGTACTCGCGAGCACAATTATTTGACCAGGTAACACCAGAATTCTGATATGCCTGGGAAATTGTCTGCCTGCTTCAGGGCATTATTCTGCAGCGACAGACAATCTTTGGAAGATAGCCGTCCCGCACCACAGGAGGGGTCGCCGGCATGTACTGTGTACTGTAAGAAAGGCTTTGGTAGTATAGCATTTAATGATATTTGGCACAGACAGACCAGACATAACTCTAATCTTCGGTGGCCAACCAATGGTAGCTTTGAAATCCCTCGTATAGAATATCAAGAGTCTGTATTAGTAAAGAAAAAGGCTAGACCTGCAGTATTTGACGCATTGCACAGTTGGAAAACAGAAGCTTTGCAGCAACAAAAAAGTAGAGAGAAACATATGCGTCGACATATGACGAATGCCAAAAAGACGCTGTTATATGATCAAAATAAACGATTGGAATCAGTTAGGAACACGGACAGAGCGTTTCAATTAGGCATTCAGAAAATGTACCCTTCAAAAGATTTTCATAGTTAGCAATTCCTGTTCACTGCTCACATTGAACCTTCTGGTGGTCTCTGTGAAGTACTGATGGCCAAATACCTATTTGTGTACTTTGTTTCGTAAACTGTGCAGTATTGCAATAAAGATTCTGGGAATCTTTACAAGCCCGTGTTGGTGTATTTCTCTTTGCATGGTGTAAAAGCCTTAATATTGTATTTTCTGATTCCACACCTCCACAGACAGGCAATCTAGCCACAGGAAGGTGATCCCTCCTCAGATGGGTGATCTAGTCACAGTAAGGTGATCCCTCCAGAGACAGGTGATCTAGTCACAGGAAGGTGATCCCTCCTCAGAGAGGTGATTGAGCCACAGGAAGTTGATCCCTCCTCAGAAAGGCAATCTAGCCACACAAAGGTGATTCATCCACAGACAGGCAATCTAGCCACAGGAAGGTGATCCCTCTAGAGACAGGCAATCTAGCCACAGAACGGGGATTCCTCCACAGACAGGCAATCTAGACACAGGAAGGTGATCCCTCCTCAGAAAGGTGATATAGCCACATGAAGGTGATCCCTCCACAGACAGGCAATCTAGCCACAAAAAGGTGATCCCTCCTCAGAGAGGTGATCTAGCCACAGGGAGTTGATCCCTCCTCAGAAAGGCAATCTAGCCATACAAAGGTGATTCCTCCACAGACAGGCAAATCTAGCCACAGGAAGGTGATCCCTCTTCAGCGAGGTGATCGAGCCACAGGAAGGTGATCCCTCCTCTGAAAGGTGATCTAGCCACAGGAAGGTGATCCCTCCACAGACAGGCAATCTAGCCACAGAAAGGTGATTCCTCCACCGACAGGCAATCTAGCCACAGGAAGGTGATCCCTCCTCATAAAGGTGATCTAGCCATATGAAGGTGATCCCTCCACAGACAGGTGATCTAGTCACAGAAAGGTGATCCCTCCTCAGAGAGGTGATCTAGCCACAGGAAGGTTATCCCTCCACAGACAGATGATCCAGTCACAGGAAGGTGATCCCTCCACAGACAGGTGATCTAGTCACTGAAAGGTGATCCCTCCTCAGAGAGGTGATCTAGCCACAGGAAGGTGATCCCTCCACAGACAGATGATCTAGTCACAGGAAGGTAATCCCTCCACAGACAGACGATCTAGTCACAGAAAGGTGATCCCTCCACAGGCAGGTGATCTAGTCACAGACAGGTGATCCCTCCACAGACAGATTATCTAGTCACAGAAAGGTGATGCCTCCAAAGGCAGACGATCTAGTCACAGAAAGGTGATCCCTCCACAGACAGGTGATCTAGTCACAGAAAGGTGATCCCTCCACAGACAGACGATCTAGTCACAGGAAGCAGGAAGTTGATCCCTCCACAGACAGATGAACTAGACACAGGAAGGTGATCCCTCCACAGGCAGGTGATCTAGTCACAGAAAGGTGATCTCTCCACAGACAGGTGATCTAGTCACAGAAAGGTGATCCCTCCACAGACGGACGATCTAGTCACAGGAAGGTGATCCCTGCACAGACAGATGATTTAGTCACAGGAAGGTGATCCCTCCACAGACAGACGATCTAGTCACAGAAAGGCGATCCTCCAAAGGCAGGTGATCTAGTCACAGAAAGGTGATCCCTCCACAGACAGACGATCTAGTCACAGGAAGGTGATCACTCCATAGACAGTTGATTTAGTTACAGAAAGGTGATCCCTCCACAGACAGATGATCTTATCACAGAAAGGTGATCCCTCCACAGACAGACGATCTAGCCACAGGAAGGTGATCCCTCCACAGACAGACGATCTATTCACAGGAAGGTGATCCCTCCACAGACAGACGATCTAGCCACAGGAAGGTGATCCCTCCACAGACAGACGATCTAGTCACAGGAAGGTGATCCCTCCACAGACAGACGATCTAGCCACAGGAAGGTGATCCCTCCACAGACAGACGATCTAGTCACAGGAAGGTGATCCCTCCACAGACAGGTGATCTAATCACAGAAAGGTGATCCCTCCTCAGAGAGGTGATCTAGCCACAGGAAGGTGATCCCACCACAGACAGATGATCTAGTCACAGGAAGGTGATCCCTCCACAGACAGATGATCTAGTCACAGAAAGGTGATCCCTCCACAGGCAGGTGATCTAGTCACAGAAAGGTGATCCCTCCACAGACAGACGATCTAATCTAGTCACAGGAAGGTGATCCCTCCACAGGCAGGTGATCTAGTCACAGAAAGGTGATCCCTCCACAGACAGACGATCTAGTCACAGGAAGGTGATCCCTCCACAGACAGACGATCTAGTCACAGGAAGGTGATCCCTCCACTGGCAGGTGATCTAGTCACAGAAAGGTGATCTCTCCAAAGACAGGTGATCTAGTCACAGAAAGGTGATCCCTCCACAGACAGACGATCTAGTCACAGGAAGGTGATCCCTCCACAGACAGATGATTTAATCACAGGAAGGTGATCCCTCCACAGACAGATGATCTAGTCACAGAAAGGTGATCCCTCCACAGGCAGGTGATCTAGTCACAGAAAGGTGATCCCTCCACAGACAGGTGATTTAGTCACAGAAAGGTGATCCCTCCACAGACAGATGATCTAGTCACAGGAAGGTGATCCCTCCACAGACAGATGATTTAGTCACAGAAAGGTGATCCCCCCACAGGCAGGTGATCTAGTCACAGAAATTTGATCCCTCCACAGACAGACGATCTAGTCACAGAAAGGTGATCCCTCCACAGACAGGTGATCTAGTCACAGGAAGGTGATCCCTCCACAGGCAGGTGATTTAGTCACAGAAAGGTGATCCCTCCACAGACAGACAATCTAGTCACAGGAAGGTGATCCCTCCACAGACAGATGATTTAGTCACAGGAAGGTGATCCCTCCACAGACAGACGATCTAGTCACAGAAAGGCGATCCCTCCACAGGCAGGTGATCTAGTCACAGAAAGGTGATCCCTCCACAGACAGACGATCTAGTCACAGGAAGGTGATCCCTCCAAAGACAGGTGATCTAGTCACAGAAAGGTGATCCCTCCTCAGAGAGGTGATCTAGCCACAGGAAGGTGATCCCTCCACAGACAGACGATCTAGTCACAGAAAGGTGATCCCTCCACAGACAGACGATCTAGTCACAGGAAGGTGATCCCTCCACAGATGATCTAGTCACAGAAAGCTGATCCCTCCACAGACAGATGATCTAGTCACAGAAAGGGGATCCCTCCACAGACAGATGATCTAGTCACAAAAATGGGATCCCTCCACAGACAGATGATTTAATCACAGGAAGGTGATCCCTCCACAGACAGATGATCTAGTCACAGAAAGGTGATCCCTCCACAGGCAGGTGATCTAGTCACAGAAAGGTGATCCCTCCACAGACAGGTGATTTAGTCACAGGAAGGTGATCCCTCCACAGACAGATGATCTAGTCACAGAAAGGTGATCCCTCCACAGGCAGGTGATCTAGTCACAGAAAGGTGATCCCTCCACAGACAGGTGATTTAGTCACAGAAAGGTGATCCCTCCACAGGCAGGTGATCTAGTCACAGGAAGGTGATCCCTCCACAGACAGATGATTTAATCACAGGAAGGTGATCCCTCCACAGACAGATGATCTAGTCACAGAAAGGTGATCCCTCCACAGGCAGGTGATCTAGTCACAGAAAGGTGATCCCTCCACAGACAGGTGATTTAGTCACAGAAAGGTGATCCCTCCACAGACAGATGATCTAGTCACAGGAAGGTGATCCCTCCACAGACAGATGATTTAGTCACAGAAAGGTGATCCCTCCACAGGCAGGTGATCTAGTCACAGAAATTTGATCCCTCCACAGACAGACGATCTAGTCACAGAAGGGTGATCCCTCCACAGACAGGTGATCTAGTCACAGGAAGGTGATCCCTCCACAGGCAGGTGATTTAGTCACAGAAAGGTGATCCCTCCACAGACAGACAATCTAGTCACAGGAAGGTGATCCCTCCACAGACAGATGATTTAGTCACAGGAAGGTGATCCCTCCACAGACAGACGATCTAGTCACAGAAAGGCGATCCCTCCACAGGCAGGTGATCTAGTCACAGAAAGGTGATCCCTCCACAGACAGACGATCTAGTCACAGGAAGGTGATCCCTCCAAAGACAGGTGATCTAGTCACAGAAAGGTGATCCCTCCTCAGAGAGGTGATCTAGCCACAGGAAGGTGATCCCTCCACAGACAGACGATCTAGTCACAGGAAGGCGATCCCTCCACAGATGATCTAGTCACAGAAAGCTGATCCCTCCACAGACAGATGATCTAGTCACAGAAAGGGGATCCCTCCACAGACAGACGATCTAGTCACAAAAATGGGATCCCTCCACAGACAGACGATCTAGTCACAGAAAGGTGATCCCTCCACAAGCAGGTGATCTAGTCACAGAAAGGTGATCCCTCCACAGGCAGACGATCTAGTCACAGGAAGGTGATCCCTCCTCAGAGAGGTGATCTAGCCACAGGAAGGTGATCCCTCCACAGGCAGGTGATCTAGTCACAGGAAGGCGATCCCTCCACAGACAGGTGATCTAGTCACAGAAAGGTGATCCCTCCACAGACAGACGATCTAGTCACAGGAAGGTGATCCCTCCACAGGCAGATGATCTAGTCACAGAAAGGTGATCTCTCCAAAGACAGGTGATCTAGTCACAGAAAGGTGATCCCTCCACAGACAGAGGATCTAGTCACAGGAAGGTGATCCCTCCACAGACAGACGATCTAGTCACAGAAAGGCGATCCCTCCACAGGCAGGTGATCTAGTCACAGAAAGGTGATCCCTCCACAGACAGACGATCTAGTCACAGGAAGGTGATCCCTCCAAAGACAGGTGATCTAGTCACAGAAAGGTGATCCCTCCTCAGAGAGGTGATCTAGCCACAGGAAGGTGATCCCTCCACAGACAGACGATGTAGTCACAGAAAGGTGATCCCTCCACAGACAAACGGTCTAGTCACAGGAAGGTGATCCCTCCACAGATGATCTAGTCACAGAAAGCTGATCCCTCCACAGACAGATGATCTAGTCACAGAAAGGGGATCCCTCCACAGACAGACAATCTAGTCACAAAAATGGGATCCCTCCACAGACAGACGATCTAGTCACAGGAAGGTGATCCCTCCACAGACAGACGATCTAGTCACAGGAAGGTGATCCCTCCACAGGCAGATGATCTAGTCGGAAGGTGATCCCTCCACAGACAGACGATCTAGTCACAGAAAGGTGATCCCTCCACAGGCAGGTGATCTAGTCACAGAAAGGTGATCCCTCCACAGGCAGACGATCTAGTCACAGGAAGGTGATCCCTCCACAGACAGATGATTTAGTCACAGGAAGGTGATCCCTCCACAGGCAGGTGATCTAGTCACAGAAAGGTGATCCCTCCACAGGCAGACCATCTAGTCACAGAAAGGGGATCCCTCCACAGACAGACGATCTGGTCACAAAAATGGGATCCCTCCACAGACAGACGATCTAGTCACAGAAAGGTGATCCCTCCACAGGCAGGTGATCTAGTCACAGAAAGGTGATCCCTCCACAGGCAGACGATCTAGTCACAGGAAGGTGATCCCTCCACAGACAGACAATTTAGTCACAGGAAGGTGATCCCTCCACAGGCAGGTGATCTAGTCACATGAAGGTGATCCCTCCACAGACAGGTGATCTAGTCACAGAAAGGTGATCCCTCCACAGACAGACGATCTAGTCACTGGAAGGTGATCCCTCCACAGGCAGATGATCTAGTCACAGAAAGGTGATCTCTCCAAAGACAGGTGATCTAGTCACAGAAAGGTGATCCCTCCACAGACAGAGGATCTAGTCACAGGAAGGTGATCCCTCCACAGACAGATGATTTAATCACAGGAAGGTGATCCCTCCACAGACAGACGATCTAGTCACAGAAAGGTGATCCCTCCACAGGCAGGTGATCTAGTCACAGGAAGGTGATCCCTCCACAGACATGTGATCTAGTCACAGGAAGGTGATCCCTCCACAGACAGATGATCTAGTCACAGGAAGGTGATCCCTCCACAGACAGATGATTTAGTCACAGGAAGGTGATCCCTCCACAGGCATGTGATCTAGTCACAGAAAGGTGATCCCTCCACAGGCAGACGATCTAGTCACAGGAAGGTGATCCCTCCACAGGCAGGTGATCTAGTCACAGAAAGGTGATCCCTCCACAGGCAGGTGTTCTAGTACGATCTAGTCACAGGAAGGTGATCCCTCCACAGGCAGGTGATCTAGTCACAGGAAGGTGATCCCTCCACAGACAGACGATCTAGTCACAGGAAGGTGATCCCTCCACAGGCAGGTGATCTAGTCACAGGAAGGTAATCCCTCCACAGACAGGTGATCTAGTCACAGGAAAGTGATCCCTCCTCAGGCGGTCTAACCACAGAAAGGTGATGCAGCACACAGGAGTGATCATTCACAGATAGGTGCTCACTTCACATGGGTCTGCTATTCGTGTACAGGGAATCCTTTTTGGTGCAGTTTGCTGTGGATGTTGTATTTCCCCCATCCCCACCCCCATAAGGTCGGCACTTATCAATGCTACGTCCTGATTAGGCTTTATTACACTGAAAGACATAGCTGCCAAGTTTCCCAGTTCAATGCTTAGCACTTCGCAACAGTCCTGGGTTTAGATGTGGGGGGCGAGGGGAGTTTCTGGGGGTGGATGATAGGGTGCCAGCAGGAGGCTGGGGGTGCACATGGCACCAGGGGTGGCCAGGGGGGTGGCTGCCCCACTGCCCCCCGCCTCTGCCACTGTGACAGCCACATTGAAACGCTCTCTCTCTCTTGAATTGATGGCGTTTTTCTGGGGTTTGTTTGGCGCCAGACAGTGGGCCCGTTCGGAGTGCGCTCCTCATTGACACTGTCCTGGCCCTGCAGCTTCTGCGTGTCTTGATGTTGGGGGGCTGCGGGCTGTCTGGACCTCCCTTCCCCAGCGCACACTGAAGATAATGCTTTCGTTCCCATATCATTTAAGGCACACCTCAGTCTGCTCCCACAGGTCAGGCCTGCTTAGCCAGCCCCCGGGGCCAGCCCGGGCACGGCGCGCGTTCACTGTGATGAAGTGGCCCGGGGCGAGCTGTCATCTTCCTGCAATGCGAGGCTCCGCTGCCACACCTGCACTCACACACACCGGACGGAGTCCCTGCACGGGGCAGAAGGCACCTCTCATCCGGGGACAGAGGGCGGGGGGGACGCCGGCGGCTGCTGCCGAACCCACCTCCAGGAGAGGAGCCGTGCCCACTGAGCTACCCTGGCAGCATGGCCTCCGCGGGGAACATCATCTTCTGGAGGTAGGGGGCACACACACACACACACACACCGTATGGGGCGCTCTGTGTCCGCAGTCAACAGCTGTGTGTCTCGGTGTGGGTGGGGAGGGGAGTGAAGTCCGGGGGCAGAGGGGGTCAGAAGACACACATGTAAAGGCATGGCACAGCCCTCTGACAGGGCCACACAAGAGCAGCGTAATTAAATGTGGCCTGGGGCAGCCTTAGACAGGGGGCCGAGGGGGGTAATCCTACCTAAAAGCAAAGACAGAGCTGGATACGTAAACCGAGTGCAAAGTGGTGCTGCAGGCAGGTACATGGCGAAGATACAAGTGCTGTGCGTTCTGATCTAGCGCTTCATGCTGGTAGATTCATTCCCTCTTCTAAGCACTGTGCTAAGTGTTATTATTGTTCAATATAGCGGCACTCAATATAACGAGATTTATTTTTGTTGTAATATTGGTTGGGGTTATACAAAACATACAAAGTCGTCACATAATCTAAAATACAGTGGAATGCAATTCAATTCAAACGCTGAAAGCATACACGTCATCACAACATCAAAACCTAAACAGCCTAAAAATACCTAATTTATCACAATAAAATTGTTTTCATCACTGCACCTTTGGATGTTAGATCATAATCAAATACCCTCCTGAGGGGCAGAGCTATATAAACATATAGGGCTCTACAATCTCAAGGGTCACATTTTACCGCATGCAGGCATCCCCGCCATAGCAAATAAACGAATAGCTGCGCGTAGGGCTGGATGGCACGGTGGGGCCTGTCGAGCCGCCAAAAAAACCTTGTAAAATGTGCTGGAGACCCATTGGGGGCTGACAAACCTAAGCTGAGGCTCCTAAGACTCAACTATATAAACTTAATTCTCACAAAAAAGAAAGGATTTCTGACGGGAAAATGGGAGGGGTTATTTAATGCCCCTCATGCCAGAGACAATGTCCTATTTTGGAAATTGGTGTCTGATAATGAGCCCAAAGGGGATCAACTATTGGTTTGTCGAATTGGTAAGGAAGAATGGAGAGTGCATTTCTCGAATCTCGTATTTCTCAAATCCTGGGAGGATAGCTCAGGGGCAACGCACTCGCTTTGGAAGCAAGACGACATGGAGCAACACTGGTTCGATACCTGGGTCCACGATTAGAAACCTGTGGATATTAAGCGTGTTATAAATAACCTATTATACACTAATGTCTCTCCTCTATTCCCGCCCCCCCAGCCGTCATCCTCTGTACATCAGATAGAGATGTTTCGTGCGTTACTCTTAAGGAAGTTGAGGATGCAATTGGCGCTGCAAAAGAGTAGCGAGGCGTCTGGGCTGGATCGCGCCGTCTATCCAGGCCCCTACGCGTTGTCAGACTTACACTGCTATATTGGCCACAGGGAGGATTCCCGATGCCTGGCGTAAAGCTGTTACCGTCCCAGCGTACAGAACGGGTGGAAGGGACATTCCGGCAAACTATAGACCTATCCCCCTCCTAGATGGGGCTGGGAAGTTGTTTGGGAAAGTTATAGTGAACTCGGGACCGATAGCAATGATGTGATTAGCGTGCATCAGGCTGGGTTCCAGGAGGGTCGGGGAACAGTGGACCAATGCTTTACGCTTTTCCTCATAGTCCAGAGGTACACTGTTTTATGTAAACAGGGCCATCTTCATCACTTTTGGGGCCCTGGGCGTGGACATCTGTGGGGCGCCGTCCACCAAACCAAAGGAATTAAGTGATCAAGAATATCTGCCCACCCCACCCCCCGCTGCAATCACAACCCATAGGTTGATATGCTGCCTCAAAGCATTAAAAATAAGGATGTTTAGTCCCTTTATGTGCCCTTACCCTCTTCATTCTTGCTCTAATCAGAATGATAAACACTTACCCTTTGAAGGCCAACATAAGCAGTCTACGAAGAGGTTACGTCTGTTCTAGCATAGATTCAGGAGACTGTTTATCAATAAAATCCAGGAAGGTATGTCGTCTGTAGTATTAATGCAGGACTGCATGTAAAAGGTACATGCAACCCAGAGTAGACAGAGAACTCACATTTGCTGCCTCACAGAACGCAAACGTGCTCAAGCATGGATAGAGCAGACCAATTGGTAGGAAGAAGAAAGCTGCGCATACGAAAGCATGGATAGTGGATGCAGATTAGAAGCTACTAAGAAGGTGCCTGTATCCAGACACACTGAGATTAGAAGTGGGGCGTGGTTTTCAAATAGTGTTGTCATGAGAGTCAAAAGAACAAAGTGCCTGTGGTGTGCAATATATCAATGCTCACTATTATAGTGGAAGCAACACTATAGCCAGTGAAACCATGAGTGAGGCTGTTTTGAAGATCATACCCTGAGAAGGAAAACTCTCTGAAGGGCTGGCAATTTTGAAATTTTAGGGACTGGCAATTTCGAGAGGCTAGGCAATACAAGATTAAATGAGATGCCCAGCATTACACACACTGGGTAAGGGGTGAATCTGGGATTTGTGCCAACTCTGCAATTTCTGTATTTGAACACTTTTATTACCAGTACTTGCCATGAACTAAAACAATCTCATTTTATAAAACTGACTTGGAAAGTACACCAATCACATTACCAAACATGACAATTTTTTGAAACAAAATATTATAGAAGGGGTGTAACACAGAATGATTCCAGCTTCATTCTGCAAACTTCAAGAGAAGTATATAAGTACCAGCACCCCAATCAGTGTTATTTAAAAGATTTAATCTGGGTTGGTCTTTTGTATTTTAAAGCTTTACATAGTTCCAAAACACTGGCTTGTGAAATTGTCATTTATAAATGTGCAGAAAATCCTTTGACTTTTACAAAAATGCAAAGCGTTTTTTTGTGTCAATCGAGCAGACTTTAAAATGTGGTTGCCCGAGTCCTGCACCATCTGGTCTGCTCCCTTATGTCTACCACCCCTTCCACTGAAATGGCCTACATAAGAAGAAAGATCAAGTAATGGGCTAAACGATGCCACCAGCATGCGAGGATGCAAACTTCAAAGAAGACCGTACAGTAATGTACGAGATATTAGATGATTTGACCAGGATCACTGTATTGTCTGCTGGCAAAGCCAGGATACAAGCATGAATGCTTTGGTTCCAAATTTGGATACTTATTCATCTCTTGGAATAACAGTTTATGCCCATTGTTGGAAGTGATTGCCTAGGTTTTACAACACCCCATCTGAACAAACCAATTTCTAGACCTTCACCTCACAGATGACATGTTCGATTTTATAGCGAACCCTATCTGGTGCAGGTACATTCATGATAATAGCACCTGTTGTGCTGCAAAACCGAGTACATATGCAGGCAGGTTTATAAACTTCAGACATAGGAAAGGCTCCACCAGCCTTACAGGAATGTTATATTGTAATCTTGCATATGAACACATATCTCTGCAATGAGTGCTTAACACGCTGAGCTAACTTCTGAACCATTGTGGCACTCAATTTACCAATATGCATTTCAAATGTGGCTATTGCACATGATCAACGTAATTCCGACAGGAAGGAAAGAATGCTACAGGAGTTGTGATGCTAGGAACACAGAAACTGTATATACCACAGTGAACAAAGAAAGCATTACAGGATGAATTGATCGAGGCAGAATGTACTTGCCAAAACAGACAGGCAATAGGCTTAGAGCCTCAGCACCATGCAATACAATATCCTAATGTGTGCTATTTAAGTCTGGTGAACAAACGAATCGTACTTCTTTAGATAAAGCAGCCTTATAGGGCCCCCTCCAAGGTGGGGGCCCTGGTCAAGTGCCCCTTTTGCCCTCCCATAAAAACATCTCTGCATGTAAAATGCACCTGTACGTGTTATTTCTGGACTTGAGGACTGCATTTGATTCCATGTCCCGTGTGGAGCTGTGCACGGTACTGGTGGAGCGAAAGGTGCTCCAGTACCTTATTATTATATCATCACTTCTTTACTCGGACATGGAAGCCTGTGTTCCATACGGTCCAGGGGGTGAACAGACAACCTTTTTTGGAGTAGGCTTGGGTGTCAGGAAGGGATGTGTCCTGGCCCAACGCTTATTCAACATCTTCATCCAGGAGATCATAGATGCGTTATTAAGTGGGTGCCAGGACTGCCCTAAACTGGCCTCAACCTAGTTCCCGGCCCTGTTCTATGCAGACGACACAATCTTGTTTGCTACCACGCCCCCCGCCCCCCGGTCTTCAGCAGTCCCTTTCTGCTTTTTTCGGAGGAAGTGTAGAGAGGTCTTGGTCTTACTGTAAACACGTCTAAAACCAAGTCGATGATTTTTAATCCAGATCTCAGGAAGCATATTTCCATTAGGCTGACGATAGAGGACGACCCAATTGAACAGGTTAACAGCTTTGACTACCTTGGATTCCAGGATGGGTCCAGGATGGGTGGCCCAGACTAGCAGGGTGGCCCTTACGCTGGAAAGATTAAGCGGCTCCATTTCATCCTTCTTCACCCGTCATGGAAGCGGTGCTATATCAACAGCACTGGAATTATAGCAGAAGCAAGCATTGTCAGCAGCATTGTATGGGTCAGAATTATGGGGGTTTACGAATGTCGAGAGGATGCTTGTTAGGGAAATCTATTTTATGAATACATTATTATCATTACCCGTTACTGCACCAACCCGTTTGGACGCAGAAATTGCACTGGTAACTCTGCTCAAAACTACTAGCCGCATGGTGAAGTAACTTACCAACCTGGCCGACATTGGCTAAAAAAGAGGCCCACTTTGATTTGAAAAAACTGTCCCACACTAGCATTTAGCATTTTTGGTTCAAACATTGCCCTATTTTCCTATAGGCCACTACGAACCTGGTTACCAGGAGACTTTAGGGGGCAGCATCAGGGCCCGGCTCGACCACAATTTTCAGAGACTGCCAGGGATCTGCCCCGGATAGCCCTGGCCCACTTAAAGTCCTGCCTCCAGTTCTTCTGAACCGTTAAGGGCCACATTCTGTATGGACTGGATAATACATGTAAGGCCCTGATTGCTTGTGCGTCCAGGCGTTTGGGTTCGTTCCCCTGAATACTGACCCGTTTCCACACTGCACAAATCACCTAATGGATGTTCTGAAGTGCATGGCAGCCTGAGTCTGGGACTGGCTCCTGTGTCCATGCCTTTTACTGCATGATGTGGTGAATCAGGAGCAGTGCTTTAAGAGGCCCCCACCCACCCAAAGCTACGCCATGCTCCCTAACGAGAGCCTCTCCTTGACAATGGAGTGTGGGGACCTAGCAATTGCTTGGCTCCCAGGCAGTGGGAACCAAGCAGGAGAGCTGGGCACGCTGCTATCATACCGTTGGTGCACCCAGCCTATCTTTTTTTTCCCTAAATCGAAAGGGCTCCGAGACCCTCTGGCAGGCTGCCTGTGTGGAGTCAGAGCCTGTGATTAAGAAACAAAAGGCGAGGCTGGGCGCACCAAAGGTATGATAGCAGTGCAATCCAACTCTCCTTTTGATTCTCAATGAGAGGAGCTAACCCCCGGCAGGGAACCCTTTCATTCAAGAAGCCTCATGGATAAAGGGTTGCCTGTGGGGTCAACGACCCCCACAGGCAATGCTTTAACCATGAGGCTCCTTCATTTAAAGGGCTATCTACTGTGGGGTAGCTCCTCTCATTAAGAGACAGAAAGAGAGCTGGGGCGCCCGGCCTCTCCCTTTGTGTATTAGAGTGAGGAGCCAACCCCAGCAGGTGGCCCTTTCACTCAAGGTGCTGCATGTTTAAAGGGCTGCCTGCAGGTGTCAGTGCTTCTGATTAGAAAAAAAGGAGAGGCATTGGCTAGAGGCAGCCCTTTAACCATACAGCGCTTTAGCTAAACCGGCTGCCTGGCGGTGTCAGCCTATGTTGGCCTAGTCAGGAGGGAGCCCTTTTTGGAGACTGCGAGGGATCTGCCCCAGCTAGCCTCAGTCCACTTAAAGCCCTGGTCAGGAGTGTTTCATGCACTTTGGGCGTCTGCACCTTCCATGAGAAACATGACGGACATCATTGAATGATTGATTTCAACAGATGGCACATGCAGGAAAGGAGGGGAGCCAGTTCCACTGTTGATGCAAGCGCTTGGAAGGCATAACACTGCAGAGGGGTCTATTTAAAAGGTTTCTGGTGCAGGTTTATTGTTGACAGTTTGCGAGGAGGAGAGGAGGTCCTGGTGTGAATTGAAAGCAGGAAGTGATGCTTAGGTATTTATTTTGAATACACTAAGGGGGGTATTTAAAATCAAATGTTAATTGCATGCAGGGGCCCACCACTGTATGTGCTGTTGGGGTCGTGCATGCATTGTAAATGTTTCCAATGCAGCTGGGAAAGGAAGGTGAAACGGACTTTACGCTTTACATTTACTCTCTGTTTAGCAGCAAGGTAAATGCCCCCTGGAAATTGGGCTTTGCAGACGGCGTATGTTAATGGCTTATGGAATCCACCTGCTCTTTGTCAGGTGCTAATTCGATGCAGATTACGTAGGAATCCATTTGTTTTACCTGAAAATCTCATGCAGCAGTAAAACACTGTTCTCTTAGAAGATGGAGGAGGAAAGCATGGTGCGGGTGCAAACTCCACTTCCTGCCCTTCTCCACCTTCAAAGAGGGTGAACATGACTGAGTTGGGGTGGTAAAGAAGGCTGTGAATTCCTTACGCCTTGCTTTACCCCATCAGATGATCCCCTAAGAACAGCGCTATTCAGCCTTAGGCTCTCTGGATGTTTTGGACTTCAATTAATTTTCGTGACCCCTCATCATTCTAAACCGCTCTAGGGCTGATGGGAGTTGCAGTCCAAAAATCTGGGCAGTCAAAATGTGCAGACTGCTACGATATAGACAGCCAATGAAGTGACGGTAAAGCAAGAGATGGTTGCTCGTATTGAGGTGTAGCAGGTGGGAGGATACTTCGGCCCCGGGCGAGAACTTACACAAATGGGTCCCTCTTCTTAGACAGATGCTTACACTGCGAATTCCATAGGTATTCAAATGAAGAAGCCCTCAGATCGCAAGTGATCGCAGGCTGCATCTCGCAACCTTTCCGCAAACAGCTCCTGCAAAAACAAAGGTCACTTGAAGAGATCCTAGCACTGGCTCGCATGGAGGCCGCCGTGGACTCACAACTAGACAACCTGGGGAAAGTCTCCATACAACAGCAAGGGGAACCCGCAGAATCCGTCAACAAACTATACACAAGCCCCAGCCAGAGCGGGAGACGCACAGAGGCCACCTGCTACAAGTGCGGGTATGAATATCCGCACGTCGGGGACTGCCCGGCCCTAGGACAACAGTGTGCGGCATGTGGTGGCATGGACCACTTCAGGGCCACGTGCAAGAACGCCCCCATGACTGCACCGGGGAGACCCCGAACTCTAGACAGACGCCGTTACAGCCGGCAAAGCCCGCCCAAACCCAGAGGAGAGAGCGACAGGAAGCCGACAAAAAGAGAGGACAGCAGCAGATCCGGCCACTACTCTAGGGACGACAGGCGCTCATCAGAGGACACGCGTCGCTCCCCCAGAAGACGATATGTCCGATACATTGAAACGCGATCCCCCACAAGCAGCGACACTCCGTCATCAGGGGATGACCAAAGGAAAAATGTATGGGCTGTCAAGACTAACACGTCAGCCACACAGCACAGTCCCATACTCACTTTGACCGTAAATAACACGCCGGTGAAATTCCTCATAGACACCGGGGCCACGGTGAATATCATAAATGAACAAACCTATGAAGCACTAACTCCACCTCCAAAAATCAAGAAGGCTGAAATAGACATTTATCCGTACGGATCCACGACGCCCCTACCGTGCAAGGGCACCATAACAGCGTGGTGCTCTCACAAGCAGCACTCCGCGAGAATCCCACTGCACATCCTCAAAACGGAAGCAGACAGTGGCTGACATCTCCCCCCTTTTTAACCTGAGGGGTGCTCCCATCTCCTTACCCCATTTCTTCTATCAGGCGGAGCGGCTTGATGCGACTCCTCTGGGGGCGCTGTGGCGGCCGAGATCTTCCAGGAAGAGATCCACAAAGTAATTCGACACATACCAAACTGTCTGAACTATTCAGATGACTTCCTGGTATATGGCAAAACGCAAGAAGAACACGACAGGGCGCTACACAAAGTATGTCAAGCAATGAAAGAGGCCGGCCTCACGCTAAACAAGGCAAAGTGCGAATTCTCCAAGGGGTCGCTGAGGTTCTTCGGTCACATCTTCTCGGAGAAAGGCATGAGGCCGGACCTGGAAAAAGTGGAAGCGCTAAACTCCGCCACCCCCCCCACAAACACCACGGACCTACGCTCATTCTTGGGCCTAGCCAGCTATTGTTCTAGATATCTGAAGGACTATGCAACGGTCAGCAACCCCCTTCGACTGCTCACGCGAAAGGACACGCCGTTCGTATGGTCAAAGGAGTGTCAGGAGGCGTTCGAAGCCATCAGAAGCGCCATTTCACAGGCAGAAGACATGGCATATTACGACGCCCGGCGCGACACCGAAGTGGTTGTAGACGCCAGCCCGGTAGGCCTCGGTGCCATCCTGACACAAAAAGATCCGGAGGACTCGCAAAACGCTCACATAGTCGCATACGCCAGCAGGAGCCTGACGACCACAGAACAGGCATACTCCCAGGCGGAAAAGGAAAGCCTGGCGGTAGTATGGGCCTGCGAATATTTTCACCTGTTTCTCTTTGGCAAGAGATTCACAATAGTCACGGATCACCAGGCCCTCCTGACCATCTACGGAAATCCCAAAGCCGTCATGCCACCAAGGATAGCCAGATGGGGTCTGAGGCTGCAAGACTACCAGTTCACGGTCAAGCACCAGCCCGGAAAGGAGGACAATCCCGCCGACTATCTCTCTCGTCACCCCACGGCATCCACGGCATCTCAACCCTCTATCGCAGATGCGTACATCAACTATGTCATTCACCACCTACAGCCGCTACCCATAGGATGGGCAGAGATAACAGCGCAGTCGGAAACCGACCCCGCATTGCGCATCGTCAGACATTGCCTTCTAGCGGACAAAAGGACCCTCATGAGACAGCAAGCGAAGACAGAAACAGATGCAGTCAAGGAAGAAGTCAAGGGACTACATCTAGTCCGGGACGAATTGACAGTGGTGGAAGGCATGGTACTGCTAAAAGGGTGCAAGGTCGTCATTCCGAGAGCACTCCGGGAAAGGACGATACACCTGGCCCATGAAGGACATCGCGGGATAGCAGCCACGAAGCGGCTTCTCCGACAGAAGGTGTGGTTCCCGCAGTTCGACAACCTAGTAGAAACAATCATAGGAGGATGCCACATATGTGCACAGGTAGCTCCGCCGCCACACCCAAATCCGCTACAAATGTCACCGCTGCCCACTAAGGTATGGGAGGAACTAGCGGTGGACCTGTTCGGACCACTGAATGACGGAACTCATGTCGTGGTACTC
Source organism: Ambystoma mexicanum (assembly GCF_040938575.1). Classification (NCBI taxonomy): domain Eukaryota; kingdom Metazoa; phylum Chordata; class Amphibia; order Caudata; family Ambystomatidae; genus Ambystoma; species Ambystoma mexicanum. Next base: position 58,442,915 of record NC_090939.1, read on the forward strand.
ATGGATGAATACTCGAGATACCCTGACGCCCAGCTCGTGGACAGCAGTGCGACATCGAGCGTCATCCCCGCCCTCGACCGGATGCTGTCAGCATACGGAATCCCCAAAGTGATAAAATCAGACAACGGCCCCACCTTCATAAGCCACGAGTTCCAGAAGTTTGCACGATACATGGGATTCCAACACCAAAAGATAACTCCCCGATGGCCTCAGGCAAATGGCATGGTCGAAAGATTCATGACCAACATCAAAAGAACACTACAGATTGCTCACATCCAAAACAAACCGTTTGAGCAGGCCCTCAATCAACTGCTCAGGGAATATCGTCACACCCCACACAGCACCACGGGCATATGCCCGGCAGACCTGCTATTCCGGAGGCCGATCACCACAAGGCTACCAGAGGACCCAAGACCCAAGGGCACGACAAGCCTCGAACGCGAGGCAAGAGTCAATGACGAGAGGAACAAGGCACAAATGAAGGAAGCAACGGACAGAAAGAGAAGGGCGAGAGAAAATCCGATGCAGACAGGCGATGAGGTATGGGTCAGACAACCCAAACACAGGAAGGAAGAAGCGACATTCGCACCTGAACCCCTCATCATCACCCATAAGAAAGGAACAATGGTCACAGCACAAAGAAGTGACCGCACGTCCATCACCCGAAACAGCTCGCAATTCAAGCGGGTACAACCCCACCATGGAGAGCGGTGGGAATGGGACAGAGACAGTGACGGAGATGGCCTCTCAGAGGAACCCTACCAGGGAGACACCGAGGAATCAGAGACAGAAAAGGACGGCGCAACCCCGGCCAGAGACTGCTCGACACCGTGTGGGGCACGGCGCCCCCAGAGGAGTCGCATCAAGCCGCTCCGCCTGATAGAAGAAATGGGGTAAGGAGATGGGAGCACCCCTCAGGTTAAAAAGGGGGGAGATGTCAGCCCACCCGCATTGTAATGCGTGGGCCGGCCGCCGTTGCGGCCGTTACGTTAAGACGTCCAGGACGTGACGTCGGGGGAAGGGGAGGGGCGGGGGGGAGTTCGGCAGTTGCCGCGAAGTTAGGAATAAAGAAGGTTCCCTGTTACCCCGGCTCCCACGTATCATTGCGCAGCGAGGAGCGCGCGCAAGGTGCGCACCTGATGTCCGTGGCCGAGTACAGGCCTGACAGTCACGTGACAGGAGACCTTAAAAAAGATACCCCCCAACTGGAAAATGCAACACATCAAATGTGGGGTGTTGTGCATTATTCACTCATCCAGGGTCATGGAGCACTCACCTCACCAATGTGCTACCCCACTAGCAGCCAATCAGATGCCTACGGCTGGCTTCCCAAAACGTGCTGCTTCCTGTCCACTGAAGCTTGCACCCTTTGCAGTTTAGAGCCTTCACCACAAAGGCTCCCCCCTCTGGAGCGAGCCCTTTTTAACCCTCAAACTCAACTCCGAAGAGATCCTGAAGTCCTCATGCTCCTAGACTCTCAGACGATTCCATTCCAAGCGCTTTGCAAGCAACACAAAACCATGCCAGAAAACCTTCGAAACTGTAGCCTGCAGAATTGCAGGGTGGTCTCTGTAAACACGGAAGAGGTTTCGCATCTCAATCATTTGTGATGTCAGTCATGGACAGTCGACTTATGATACCACACCCAACCCAGAGGCGGAAAGTGACACCTTCCTGAAAGCCACCCATTCACATTTGTGTGCGGTGTATGGTGTGGTTTTCGCGGCTGCTGCCTGGAGAGCCCACATGCATCTCTTTGGCCAGCTGGGTTCCCAGCTCTAGCTGCGTGAGTGGCTGGACCATGTGTCCCCCTAATTCAGAACCCTGGTGGAACGCTCTGGGTCCTGGCTAGCTACGATTTTAAGTTGAATTGATGAATGTACCTAGAAAGCAAGGGTCTGTCTGATGCACACTCCCACAGGCCTGCATCCTGCATAATGCTGCTCCAAGGGCGGGGTAGGGGGTACTTCACCCTACCTTGCTCCCTGCCTATCACATGTTGAGGGCTGGCAGGGAACTCACTCTCTCTCCCCCAGCCTGAAGAACATGCAAGGTCATGCAAGGTCATGGAGGGTAGAGGGGATGCACCCTCCCCTCAGCCTGAAGAACATGCAAGGTCATGGAGGGTAGAGGGGATGCACCCTCCCCTCAGCCTGAAGAACATGCAAGGTCATGGAGGGACCCTCCCCTCAGCCTGAAGAACATGCAAGGTCATGGAGGGTATCCCCTCAGCCTGAAGAACATGCAAGGTCATGGAGGGTAGAGGGGATGCACCCTCCCCTCAGCCTGAAGAACATGCCAGGTCATGGAGGGCAGAGGGGATGCACCCTCCCCTCAGCCTGAAGAACATGCAAGGTCATGGAGGGTAGAGGGGATGCACCCTCCCCTCAGCCTGAAGAACATGCAAGGTCATGGAGGGACCCTCCCCTCAGCCTGAAGAACATGCAAGGTCATGGAGGGTATCCCCTCAGCCTGAAGAACATGCCAGGTCATGGAGGGCAGAGGGGATGCACCCTCCCCTCAGCCTGAAGAACATGCAAGGTCATGGAGGGACCCTCCCCTCAGCCTGAAGAACATGCAAGGTCATGGAGGGCAGAGGGGATGCACCCTCCCCTCAGCCTGAAGAACATGCAAGGTCATGGAGGGCAGAGGGGATGCACCCTCCCCTCAGCCTGAAGAACATGCAAGGTCATGGAGGGACCCTCCCCTCAGCCTGAAGAACATGCAAGGTCATGGAGGGCAGAGGGGATGCACCCTCCCCTCAGCCTGAAGAACATGCAAGGTCATGGAGGGCAGAGGGGATGCACCCTCCCCTCAGCCTGAAGAACATGCAAGGTCAAGGAGGGGCGGGGATGCACCCTCCCCTCAGCCTGAAGAACATGCAAGGACATGGAGGGACCCTCCCCTCAGCCTGAAGAACATGCAAGGTCATGGAGGGCAGAGGGGATGCATTCACTCAGTGCTCAGTGACTTCCCTCCTGTGTGGAGCTGGACCTCCACCCTCGTCCCTCAGCACACCCATGCCTGTGTGCTTCATGCTGTGGACGTATTGATATTGATATTGATATTTTATTTCTATCGCGCTCCTACACAAGTGTTTCAGAGCGCGGCAAGGGAGGGGAACAGGGGAGAACAAAACAGCGATCTTACTAGGCCCAGTGACATTGAGAACACGCAAGTGCATGGGGCAGGGAGAGGGGAAAAGTGCATTGAAGGGGGGAGAAGTGGAAAGTGCGAAGCAGAGGAGAAACAGATAACAATAAATAAATAATAAAGGCAACAAACAGTGGTAGTGCACCAGCAATATGCAAGTGCTAAGTTTAAGGCAGCAGACAGGGTAGGTCTGATAAGTGCAGGAAGAAAAAGTGGGGGGCTGTATGGGTACAGATATAGACCCCAGTGCAAGGGGTGGCCTGGAGGCAGTGCAGGTGGGTGGCAGGGTGAGCAGGTACCTGGGCCCGGAGGACAGAGGGTGGCCAGGTGCATGGTGCCAAGAGAGAACAGATCAGCAGGGGAGAAGGGGAGCGAAGGCAGAAGAAAAGAGGAAGGCCTTGAGGTGCTTCCGGAACTGGAGATGGTTCTCCTCAAGTTTTAGAGTGGCGGGGAAGCTGTTCCAGAGGGAGGCCCCAGCCGAAGACAGAGATCTACCCCCATCTTGTTTCTTAGAAAAACGACTGACCCTGAGTGAGTGTGAGGTAGAGGAGCGAAGAGCTCGAGAGGGGAGGTATTTGCGGAGGGATATCTGAAGGGGGGAGGGTTTACGCATATCCCCCACTAAGCATTCATGGGGAGGATGTGTTTGCCATAGCAAGGATCTTTGGGTCTTTTTGAACAGCAGATATTAATTTCCTGTCCAATGCGTTCCAGGAGCGCATTTCACAGCTTGGAACTGATCGGCCAGAGCAGTCTGCCACCGTGTTGACTTTTCTGGTCTTTGGGGGTCTGGCTGTTGCTGATCAGAGGACCCTGTTGAGGGCACAGTGTCTAGCAAGATCTGTGAGGTATTTCGGCCCTGTACTAGGGTGCAGTGCTCTGGGGATCAGTGTGAACGTGGCAATGGGAAATGTGAAAGCGGCATGGGGCAATGTGCCTGGGGTAATGTGAAAGTGGCATGCGGTTGTGTTCTGGTAGCAATGTGAAAGTGGGTTAGGGCAATGTGAAAGTGACATGGACAATGCTTCGAGTCAATGTGTAAGTGTCATTGGGCGTCATTTTGGCTTACTGCACAAAAACCCAGACTCATTTAAAGTGGAAAAGGTTGCTTTAATGTGACAGGCCAAAGCTTACAATTAAACGCTTACCTGGCTCCATGGCCTTACAGACTAACAAAATATTTTAAACAACCAATTTAATAATTAAACATTTTAATTTTCCCCAACAATTAAATAATTAAATAAATCCACTTCCTCCCTAACTGTCCCTTGGACCCTACCGTCTCCTTACCCCTTCTCCAGGCATCCCGCTTTCTCCCCGGGGCCATGCCACTCCAGGCTCAATACCTGTTCCCCCGGGGTAGCCCGCTTGTGCAAACAGCACCAACCCATCCTTTCCTGCGCCATTCCCCCATTGTGCTTCCCTCCCCCCACATCTAAAGGGGCCATGCCCCCGGCACCAGAAAAACCCTCCACCGAGGTGTTCTTTCTGCCCCACCCCCCCACCAGTTCTCTTTACCTCGAACTCCTTAACCAATCTCCCAGCCAAGAGCCCAGGTCCGCCAGATAATGATTATTCCCATAAACCGACAAGTGTACATCATCCTCTCTAAATATCATGAATCCTTCATACACTATTTCTTTATGGACCAAACCTGTACCGCCACCGATGCACAAAATTCTACCATCTCTCTGTTTACCCCTTCCTTGCCCGCTCTATCGCTCCCTCATTTCTCGCTCCTCTCCACTCCGCGGCAACTACTTAGTCCCCACTACAGATGCTTGAGGCACACTTCTCGGACCCATTACAAAAACTCTTTTATTTTCCTAAGAAGAGCCACACCCATATCCCTTAACGGATCATTTTTCCCAGCAGGACTAATCACCCTATCTGGAGGCCCATAGCTTTCCCTCAACCCAGCCAACATAGGAAGCAACTGATCCCAGCGCAGCCCCCCCCAAAACTGGACCATCTTACCACAACATCTTTCTAGCTGCAACCCAGTTGCCTGCCAACAACCCTTTTCTCAGCTTCTTTCCCCGCCACTTAACCATAGCATGACCCACAAACCAGATTTTTTGACGTCTGGCCCGGCCTCCTAGCAGCATCTGAAAAAGAAATTACAAAATCACTTACAAATCAACAGCATCCTACTAAATGCAACACTCCTGCTACCTACTTAAAAATTCTTTAAAAACATCCTGTTTGCCCCGGTCCCTGACATACCCTTTGTAACTCCCTTACTTCTAGCGTCCCAAACCTTTTCACCTACTCCTCTGCAACGCCCAGCCCACTACCTTCAGATGCTGCACCCCCTCCTAAATGAATGAGTTGCACCCTCCGAACCTTTCCTACATCACTAGTAACACCTTCCTCAGGAACCTATCCTTCCTGGCCATCTCCTTATCCCTCTCCGGAAACACCCCTGGTCCTCTCCTACCTGTCCCCCTATATTTCGCACCTTTCACCTAACCTTTAAACCATACACCTAATCCCACTTAGACCCCCTTTCTCCTCTAACCTATTATCCTCCTGCTCACACTTGGCCCCCACCTTTCCTCACCTTACTAATATGGCGCTGCGTTGCCCACCCTGCACCGGGGGCCCACATGCCCACTCGTCCATGCAGGCCCTTTTCTTTATTACTCCTTTTGGCCGATGCACCAGGGGCCAAACCTGCACCCCCGTCCATGCAGTCCATTCCATATAACTAATCTTCAAGCTCCTTGCGTCCATTACCCCATTTCCCACCTGCACCAGGGGCCCTAGTGCACCCCCGTCCATGCAGGCCCCTTTTCTACCATACTCCTCTCCACCGCTGCACCAGGGGCCAAACCTGCGCCCCGTCCATGCAGTCCATTCCATATAAATTCCTTTTCCAGAACCTTGCTTCGTTGCTCCATTTTTCCCCCAGCTGCACCAGGGGCCCTAGTGCACCCCCGTCCATGCAGCCCCATCTCATCACCTCCCCCTGCTGCACCAGATGCGCTCCCGCACCCCCGCCCATGCAGCCTAAAGCTTACTCACCTTGTCATGCGGCAAGCGTGAGGGCTTCGCCACCGTCATCCATGCCCTCCAAACGACGGCCACCACCCCTTAACAGTTTCCACAGTTACATCCCCCCTGTGGCCCTCCCCTGGCCTACCTAAGCGTCTTCCTTCTCACCCTTCTCCTACTTCCTTTGGATCCCCCCAAAACCTCATCAAACCTTGTGCCCCCCCTCCTTTTCCGATAAACTGAGCCCAACCTACCAGAACACCCCAATTTACCTGGCATGCGGTCCTTCCCCCCCACCTCCTTGTCCCACTCCTCACCCTGACCCACTGTCCCCTGCCTGAAAGCAATCTGTAACCGGATGCCGATCCGCACACCTGCTGCACTCGTGTTTAAATTTGCACATCCACCTCGTACAGCCTTCTTTATTGAACGCCCAACATGCTGCTGAGTGCTGACCCCTGCCTCCTACCCCCACCCCTTCTGGGACGGGGTGACCAAGAAAGGGCCGGTAAGGCACGGGTAAGCCGCTTGCTGTGTGACCCTTGGAGCTGGCCTCGTCGGCGCCATCCATTACAATCAGAGATCCATATCTATCTCCCCCCAAACTGCCTGACTGTCCTCCGCAAACCTTGCTCTAAACTCCTCGTCATACCTGACCCAAGCGAAGCCCCCAAAACTCGTAAATGCCTTCCTAACTACATCCATATATTTCAGTAGAGCCACACATCGCTCCGGGAATTTCTCACAATATACGCTGGCGTAAATGATAAATGCGGACGTCCAATTCTCAATATTCACTGGGACCCTTGTGCGCGAAGCTAGTTCCCTCTCTTCTTCCTTAGACCCCTCCTTTGCTCTCACTTCCCTATGGAGCAGCTTAAAAACATCTACAAATTCCCCTGCCTGAATCTTCTCCCTGGTCGCTGCCATTAAGTGCGCCCCCAAAGGCTTTGTGATACCCATGTATGGCAGTTTTTTCTCCTTTCCTTTCACTTCCACCTCTTTTTCTTTTGCAACCTGTACCTCGAGCGCCAATGGCTCCACCACCTTGTCCGTTTGAACCTCTACTGAGCAATTGCCCTTCTCATCCCCCAAGGCTCCAATGACCTTTACACCAACCTCTTTCCTTACCCCTTGCAGACCAGACCCTTCATTTCCCGTCCCCATTCTCGTGTCCCCTCTCTGCCATGCAGATGACCATTCCCTCTCCCGCTCACCTCTTTCCACACAGCCCGTCTGCTGTCTGGCGTCCACTCCGATGCTCCTCATCTCTTTTCTTAACGGGCTCCTACTACGGGGACAAAACATGTCAGCAGTATCACCCAGCCAATTGTTCCCCTGACTTCTTGCCATCCGACCGCCCTGCACCTGTCTTTCCCAATCCCACCTCAAACCTTTCTCTCCTCCCCCCTTCTCCTTACAGTCCTATAGCCTTCTTCCTCCCACTGCCCCACATAATCCTCCAATCCAGCTTCATCACCCCTTAAATACCATTGTGGATGCGAGCTCATGCTTGAGTTGAGCCGGTCTTCTTCTTGCGAGCCCAGGGTGTCCGCCCCGCCAGTCCTTTGACGTCTTCTTGGCGGGGCCGCAGAAACCCCTGCCTGGTCCTCTTCTCTCGGGCGAGGTGTGCAGTCCTCCACCCTGTAATCCTCCTCGCTAGGGGCTGTGCTGCACCCTCTAGGCTCTCCTTGCGCCGACCGAGGAGGGGCCGTTCTTAAACCCTCTCCCTCCTCTTGAACAGCGGGGGCTGCGCAGCACCCTCCGCCCTCACTCCTCCTAACCGGGAGGGCCGTTCCGCGCCCTTCCCTAACCTCAATTGATGGGGACCTCTCCTCCTTCTACCACCTGCACTCTTCCGCAGGTATTTACCCCCTTTTCCCCTTTGCCCTGTCGCCCCACACTGTGCCCCATCACCGCCCCCACCGTGGCTCCCTTGACCCACCCCTTCTTGAGCACTCCTCACATCCCCTAACTCCCCCTGGTTATTATTAACTCCCTCCCTCTCTGGCTCCCCACCCGAAATCATTACTCCCCTCGACGCTCTCCTGTCCATCTCCCTCCTCGTCTTCCTGCCCCTGGATTCCCACACCTCCCCTCTCCCCGCCGCGGGGGTGCAAGCCACCAACTGCCGCGAGAGCCCCATCTGCCGCTGCTCTACGCTGCGGCCTACCCCCGCCTACCTCCACCTCCCATGTGACTTCCACTACCGCCCCTTCCAATTGGGCCTTAGATGCCCTGCTGATGATTTCCAGGGCCTCCCTCAGAGCCCTGGCATCCACCAGACCCTTCTTGCCCGCTCCCCGACCCAGCATCGTGCACCAATAATCTGGATGTGCACCAAAAATATGCCCCTTGCAGCTCAACTAGCTAAGCCCCCGAGCCAGCACCTATCCGTGGACCAATACCCCTAGCCTGGGCAAACCAACAACGAAAATTGGGCTATAAAATTAATATCCCTGAAAAACTGAATTAAAGTCTGTAACTCCCAGATAAAATATAGAAATAATTATAAGCCTAACACCGGTGCGCACACGCACCTTTGACTCTCTCTACTGACTTGAACTTCAGTTCCCAAGGGCGTTCAACCTACCAGCACCTTACAGACCATACCCCTGGTACATAAGGCGCTATATAAATGCAAAGTAACATAACAAAACCATTTTATTTTATTATTTATTTATTTTTTTATTTGTTTATTTTTTTTTAAATTACCCCCACCTGAAAATAACCCCTACCCTAAAAAGCCCCCTCCCCTAACTCCTAACCTACCACAAGGGAAAAAAAAAAAAAAAAAAACAGGAGCCCACGTTACTAAGGGGCTGAAAAACGAGATTAATACACTGCCCCCTAGCGTCTCGCGGCCGCATAGCACTAGTACAGAAATTAAAGCGGACCCTTTAAGGGAACTGCAGTGCCCCCTTTACACGGGCGAATGCTACCGTGCACACAATGCGCGTAGGGAACTGACAAGCTGGGTGAAATATGGCCGTACCCGGGAGGACAGCGCTGCCAGAGGGCCACAGGGCACTGGCCAGAAGATTCCTGCAGCTGATAACACAAGCTGCCTCAAATAAAAGCACGCTCTCCTGACCGGACCTACCCGCTTGACAAAACAAAGCTGAATGAACACCCCGCTCCGCAGAGAACAATTTATGGCTAAGATAAGCCAACGAAAACTCAGGTAAACAGGGGAGGGTGTCTTATATACGGCACCCCTAACTATATGTAATTAAAATAAAATATTCTTTTTTTTTTTATAATTACTAATGCCCAACCTTCCACTATGACTAACCCACAACCCTGCCTCACCTGATCTACCCTAGACACACTTGGCCCGTCTACCTCAGGGAAGGCTCGGGAGCAGGCAACCAGGACATCAATCTCACGTCCCAACCGTCGCCTGCCTCCCGAACCTTCCCTGACAGCTTAAATACCCCTTGGAGGCGCTCTCCCCCCATGGCCAACTCGCTGGCCGTGTGCAGCGCCAAAATACACCCCGGGGGGAAACGCTTTGCGTTCCCCCCGGCTCCCCCTTTCTGGGTGATGTGAAAGTGGCAAGTGTATTGCTCAAGAGCCATGCACAATTGGTACATTACAGTGTTCTGGTGACAGTGTGAAAGTGACCTGGTTCCAATATACTGGGAGCAATGATCTGATAGTATGGGGCAATGTTGTGAGAAATGCACAGTTATGACTGGCAATGTAGAAGCACGCGTGACAATGTGCTTAATTAGCTTAAAACTTGCATGGTGCTATTAGACTGTCATGGTCATTTCCTGGTGATGTTGTGAGGTTGGCATATACATAATACTGCGGACAACATGAAGACCAGAATTACAATGGGTTTATTAGGCCACAAACTAGCATGGCGTCATTGAAACTGTCTTGGCAATTTTCTGGCTGCAATGTAAAACTCATATGGTCATTTTCAGTGGGAAGAGTGGACATTAATGGTGCTTGAGGCAACACTAGTGTGGAACTTTGAAAATGAAATCAGACTTTTCTGGTGGCGATGTGGGACAGTATTGATCATGCACAGGGGACAATGTTGAAATGCGTGTGAGAGTCTTTAACTTGGACAGCACTGTTCCCGGTTCCTCCTGCTCCCCCCCCCTATCAATACATGTGCACTCAGACACCCAATAAGACTCAGGAGACCAGAAGTAGAAAGGCACAGCATATATTGCAAGCAGGAGCCAACACTCGGGAGGACTGCTGCGCCCCACCGTAGGCGTGTCACTTCCTTATATGCAGATGTAGTGGCTAATCCATTCTCCACCAATAATATAGCGCCTGCAACAAGAGTCCACATACAGTAAGGGAGGGACGGGAAGAGTTTGAGTGCGTTGAGGTATAGTTTCCAACACAGAATGTAGCCTTTGTCCTGTAGTAGCATCCTCCATGTACTCCTCGGAGAGGCCAAAACCGGCCCAAACTGGCTGACGCGTGGGGTGCACGCATTCCACAGCACTGCCACCTTGCTTGGCTGGAACCCAATCTCGCCTTGTAATCTACCGTTGTGTGAGAAGGAAACACAATGGCAGAGTTGGTCACAAGCACTGTCAGGAAATAGTTGGAAGTGGCATTATCATTTACTGCGGCAATGAGCCGCTGGCATGGCAATTTCCTGGGGCAGCGTAGAGATTAGCATTCCAAGTACTTAACAGGGGCATCTTAAAAATGAAATGACCCCTTTATTGTACAATGTGAAAGAGGCATGATCATTTTTGGGGACATGGCAAAGTGCTTAAATAAGACAAGACTGACCTAACCCGGTTGAAACTGGCATTGCAATTTTCTCATGGCAATTTGGAAACTATCATGGCAATGTGGCAGTGGTCGAAGTGAGCGGGAACGTTTGGGAGAAGTGTTCAACTACTTTTATTTTTTACTGTTAACAGTTCCACTATTTTTTGCAAGCATTTCCACTATCCCGGAACTGTTCTTAATGAAGTTAAAGCACACTTCTCCACTTTACCACCGGATATCAGTTACAGCTAAAATGAAATCTATTTCACCTCAATTGGCTGTCAACCAGCATGGCTGCAACCCTTGAAAAATGTGTTGCAATGTGAGGGCAATGTGCTTAAATCAGACAAGACTGCCCTGGCCCGGTTGAAATGAGCAAGACAGAATGTGATAACCAGAAGCAGTTTGAAACTAGCTCAGTAATGTGAAAATGGTCGAGGTAGGATTTACACTAACACGCTTATACACAGAGGCGAAGCTTGCCATCTTTGAGAGCACCAGCACCCTTGAATATTTTAGCAGCAACATGAATAGGGTATAGAAACATCAAGATATTCTTCAGAGGTCATGTCACAAAAACACAAGTGACAATGATACAGTGTACAGCATTAGAAATGTGTCCTGGCATTATTAAACCAACGCCTATACACCATTACAAGTATTAATGGAGAAATGCCAATCCATTTATGGCAAAGCTCGCTGCGCATAAGAGATTGGAGTAAAACAGAGACACTGAGTATTGAACATAAGGTGGATGAGGATTTAGAGGACAATTGGGCATAACCTTACAATAAAGATAAATGAAAAAGTAAAGGGGACATATTTGGTCGCCATAGGAAAAATAAATAGACTAAGAATTAGAAATAGGGATTCAAAAAGAAGTCCAACCTGGAAACATAATATTCAAAAATTCTGCAATTCACAGACAATATAATAAAATGGTGATTAAAATGGAAATAAAAGGATAGGAATGTGTAAAAGCCAAAACTGCAGTTTGACATGCTTGCATTGTGGGGTATAAAGAAAGGCCCCCAATCAACGAAGCTAAGGGGCACACTGGGAAAATGACCTGCCAGCATTCAGAAACCTTCCTGCTGAAAATGTGCCTATTTAGGCAGAACATGCAGGTGTCTGTCTGCAGTTGAACCCAAGAGAAAGCCAAAAGAAAACTGTAATCCAAGTGCGGAGTGGAAAAGCACATCACATTCCTGGCTGAGGCATGAATGCAGAATTTGTCTCACTGCAATTGTCACCCATCAAAAGGGGGTGCACTGTGTCAATTCACACCCGCTTTTCAGCATAAAAACAAATAGCAGATAACTAAAAGTGTATTTCATTAATGACTGAAAGAAACAGCCTTGTACTTTCAGCTGTCATCTTTAATAAGAAAAACAATGCTGTGTGAAAAGAAAGAAGAAATCCATCAATGCAAAAGCAAATTTAACCCTGATCTGTAAAACACACTGTATGTCAAAGAATAAAGTCTGATGTTAAAACATGCAATATGTGAGTTTGTTGCAGCCAAGGACAAATGGTGGGTCTCTGGGTAACATTCGCAAATAGATTCCCCCACTGCCAGCCTGGATTGTGCATCCCACCTGCTACAACTGTAATAAAATGTGGCCTGCCAGAAGGGTGTTGAAAACCAAGTTTCCCCAGACCTGCTGTCTTTGAAGGCAGTTCTGTGCAGGTCAAATGTCCTAGCCGGTGCATGACTGGAATGTGGGGAGAGGGAGCTCCGTGTTGCCAAGGCCTCCCAAGTGTTCTTGACCAGTAGCCACCAACCTCAAACAGCAAACTTCAAACAACAAAGAGCCTAATAAAAAAAAACTCTGTTCACAGGCTGGCCAACAGTGGCAAATGGTGCTGGAGACAGCAGAGCTCCAATTTGCATAACATGAAGATTTCACATTAGTTTAAAATGGACTATCATAACTTATGCATTTTCTCAGCAATCACAAGTGGTACTGCATTCTTTTATGCGTCATATTTTGGATCATTTCCACGTGATTTTGTTGAAATGAAATTCATCCACCTGTGAATTAGGGAATTGTAATGGTGAGCTGAAGGGTTTTCCTGGCTGCTCTGAACGGTATCCAGTCATTCTATCACAAACATTACAGAGTGGTACATAACAGAGCGGACAATAACACAGAAAAACCCCAAAATGATTAAATCAATATATAAAGGATTTTGGGGTAATGGGTTAAAATGGGTTGGGATGGGATTGGTGTGGTGTTATAAGGGTGGAAAATCAAGAGGGTTGGGTGAACCCTCCAATTTAAAAAAAACAAAAAATAAATTTGGTGTTTTGACCGCAATTAAATGTACAACTCTGTAATTGTGGTTGGTCAGTAAAATCACACATAACCCTCTGAACATGTCCCGGATTTAAGAGTTGGCGAACTAATGGAGGGTAACATTAGAAACGTGGAGAGTAAATTGCATGTTTATAATTAGTATGCTTTTGTGTACATGGCAGAAAATAGCCACACAGCCCTGCAACATGATGCTGAAATGGCTGTCATTTTATTAAATTTCCTACGAGTAGCTGAAGCAGAATATATGTATATTATGGCAGTTACTAGTAAATTATGAAGTCATACTACAAAACTAGGTTTTGTCAAAAAAAATTGACATGAAAACAAAAGGGGAGTTCAAAGGCAAGTTGCCATATGTCTATTCCAGACTCTTAAACCAATCCTTAGAGAGGGGCTGGATTTGGGAGGAGAGAGGGGGTAACTGTCCAATCCGGGATGCGAGAACTCATGCAGTGAACTGCCCAATGTTATAAACTTAATGTTGTCATCACTGGTATTTAAAGTGGATGCACTATGAGGGAGAAAAGACCTGCTAAAATTACCATTGTGAGAGAGCTGCTAAAATTACCATAATGAGAACTGCTAAAACCTACCATCTGACATCCACAAGGCAACACCAAAAGGAGAGTTTGCTGAGATTGCATCTGGGTGGATCTGTCTATGGCTGGGAAGGCCTAAAAGCTGACTGGGTCCTATGGTGGAGAGCTGGAGACCATCCTTGAAAGTGAAGTGACCAGACCCCTGCCCTGTCCTGCAGAGGGTCCTGAAATGCAGCTGGCTTTTCTGATCTTTAAACTTACAATTGAGCCCGTTGTAACCAAAAGGCGGGTGAATCTGCTCACCTTATATCCTTTCCCTTTATAGTGGGTGAGGGGAGACAAAACTGTGTAGATCCTTAGCCTATTTAACTAAACAAATGTATTTAATTAATTTCCCTTGGTGGAACACCACAGGGTAATTTTTGTTAAAATTCAAAATTAACCAATCTCTTTCCCGGTGTGCACTGAATACTATAGTCTGTAATGTAATTGGGTAATCCTATTTGTCCTGTTAACCCTGACTTCTTTTAAGAAACGGGGTGTCTTTGTTCCTAAACTAAATTCTCAAATCATCCTAATTTCTACCATCCAGTTTCCACAACACAGGCCTTTAACTGGAGGGGAGTCTGAAATCCAAAATTCTTCAATCATCACAATGTTTCTGTCCGCCTTCCCCAATACAGACTAAAGTAGGGGGCGGGGGGACGGACTGAAAAATCAACTGCTAAATCACCCTGTGTTTATTTTAAGGAAAAAGGTGTGGATGAAATAATAATTGTTGTATGCATTGGTACAAATCTATAACCCAAACTGCTAGCCTTTTAAGAGCACAGGAAAATCGAAATTGCACAGCATTGCATATGTAAAGTGATTTTATTCATTAACCAATACACAGTATTCCTTGAATTTAAATGTGTATATAGTAAATCATTGTGATATGAGTTTTCCCAATCCCCAATCCACGTGTGTGAGTTATTCATGTAGAAAGAAGTGTATTATTCTGTGCCACGGATAAAGTGTAGTGTGACATTTTAGTGCGATTTTCTATTATCTATCATCCAAATAATCAGGGCTGTTAACAATACTTGAAGCCAAGAAAGTAAATAACGGAAATAAAAGAAAATAAAACACTATTTTCAGTGTCATTAAAACCACTCAAAGCAATCAGTAGTGGAAAGGTTGGTAGGCAACACAGAATCCTGGACATAACATTGTGTTATGGGAGAAGCATGCAAGAAGGGCATACATTGGAATAGCGTGGACTCCAAGCCATTTGGGCACTAGCGGCAAGGAAAGAGCAGAACGGCACCTAGAGAAGGGTGGAGAGCGAGAGAATTAGTCAATTTGAAAGTCCCACTGAGTGAGAGAGAGAAAAAGCCTATCAGAAGAAAACCTTTGTGGTTGATGGTAGAAACGATGGGACAATCGTCACAAGGGTAGACACCATCCAATTCTACAACCTCTCGTTCGAGATCAAATTGACGTGAACAATGGTGCAAGGTACGATTTTGAATAAAGTACAATCAGGAAACACACAACTTAAAAGGACTTTATGCAAGATGGGAAGTCACCATGGGGTAAATTGTGAATACTCCGAAGAACCTTAGATGTTGAAACTTTACTTCATGAGAAACATTGAAGATCAGGAATGTTCAAAGACGTGATGGACTTAGAAATAGATGCGAAAACCCATAGTTGATGTGTCAAAAGAAGGAAAAAGGTCCTTGTAAAATGCATTATGGGAAATATCGAATTCTGGGAAATAGGGGGTGCAGATCATCCAATATTGATGGAAAGCTCTCCGTGCAAATTCTAAGAAGTAGACGGCAGCTCCCATGCATATCTTAATAATCCTGATTGTGTTTTTGGTTCTGCCAGGTCTGATTTTTGATTTGTTAGTGTGCACAGGAACAATGGTGTGTATTGTGTCCACAGCTTGTGTAGATTCTACTGGCATATGATGTATGATGATGTATTTTACCAGTGTGTTAGCGGCACATTGTAACAGGCATGTACTTGTGTACTATTCATCCACCATATCTATTTGGTGGCGAATTTGATGGGCACATAAATGATTTGCTGCAGAGAACGGCCTTGAAAACTATCTTAAATCCTATGGATTGTTATGCAATTTTTTCAGAAAATTGGACTTCAAATGCACCATTTCAAGCCATTATTTTGAATGTCTTCATGGACGCAGAGCCTCTTCCAAGCCCTCATACTGCGGTGTGGGAGGAGACATGGTGGTGGACTTGCTACTGTGCCAGAGGTCAAGCTGCACCGAAGGAGCTGGGTCTTAGAAAAAGCTCTGGGCAAATATTATGTCCTCTCCAGCAAAGCTGATATCATTGCACTGGGACCTCACAGCACTGAACAAACACAATGAAGCATTGGAGCCCACCCTAGGTGTCTCTATTGTTTGGTAGGTGACCACTGTCCCAGGTTTCACACACCAGAGCTTGATGCAAAGGGTTAATGCTATTTAGGGCTGTTGCAAGGGGAAAAGATCTTATCCGCACCTGGGGCTTCCTATGAGAGCGTGTCCATCTCTCCTTGACCAGTGCCCCGTGTGTACACCTCACAAAGGGAAGCTTGGAATGCAGGCTTTCCTGGTGATTAGAGCCTCCGTTCCCAGCTCGCTGATTGGGTTAGGCAGTTGGAAACTGTGAGAAAGACAATGGAGAAGCATGGAATGGAGCCTTGTATTGGTTGTTGGGGCGTGCATTCCACACTCTCTAATTACCTAAAGACAGGAAAACATATTCTAATTAGATTTAGAACGAAGGTGGTGAAGTTAAGAGGATAGTGGCGGTGAGGACTCTGGTTGGATCCAATTTGTGTTTTTTCATCTGCAAACTGATTTTCAAAGTGCTTTGAAATGTGCACATTTGGAGATTTTCCAATTTTTCTTAAATAGAAATACTTCATGGTATTTTTTCGTTTGTATCGCAGGTACTTTTTGTGGGGCGATTCTTTTTATTTTTTTATTTTTATTTTTTTACATTTTTCAGTTTTAGTTTTTGGGGGGGTTGTTTTAGTTTTGGTTAATGATTATTTTTGTAAAAAAAAAAGAAAATCACATTGATACTTTACAAATTAACTGAGGTTTTATTTATTTATTTGTATTTGTAGAGCGCACAAACAGCCCGCAGACATCGAGGCGCTGAATCAGAGCTTAAGGAGGCTAACTTAAGGGTTACAAAGAAGCCGCCCCAGAAAGAACTTATTTACATTTAGGTAGTTACATGTTACAGTATATCGCAGGTTCTAACATATCAAACAAAAAGGTTGGTCTTGATGGTTTTACATAAAACAGTGTGGGATTCAATGGCTCTGAGGTGGGGAGAGAGCGCATCCCAAAAGGTGGGGGCAACTGATGGGAAGCTGGAGCAGCTCGCACGAGCTTTGCGAGTTCTCAAACAGACAGGAGGTTTGAGTACTGGGATCTGGATGGTTTGTGGGTGGAGGGTTTGGTAATCCTTCGTGTTAGGTAAGGAGGAGCAAGGTCATGGAGACATTTGTGAGTCGGGGACAGGGCTTTGAAGATGATTCTTTGTTTAACAGGAAGCCAGTGGACTTGTCTTCTGAGTTCAGAGATGTGCTCTTTACGCGAGAGGCCTGTGGCGGCTCTGAGTGCGTTATTTTGAACAATTTGGAGTTTAGCGATATTCTTGGCAGAGGTGCTATAAATAAGGCATTGCAATAATCGAGACTCGAGCCAATGATGGTCCTGGAGATAGTGAGGCAGGTGTCATCCGAATAGTTTGTGTATGAGATGCCCATGGAGTTGAGGATTTTAAACAGGGGGCCTCGTGAAGAGGTTGTAAAGGGTGGGGGCCATGCAGGAGCCTTGCGGGACCCCACACTTGATGGTGCTAGGGTCGGCACAGGACGAGTCTGAGAAGACCTTCATAGTTCTGTCTTTTAAGAATGACTCTTTCCATTTGCAGGCATTATCGGAGAAGTTGGCTATTGAGGATAGATGTTGGCAGAGAGTTTTGTGGTTAACTAAATCAAATGCAGCAGACAGGTCGAGGAGCAGGAGGAGCGCAGGTTTACCTGTGTCTCTAAGGTCAACAATTTGATTTTTCAGGTCAAGGAGAGCCGTTTCGGTCCCATGCCGTGGCCGGAACCCCGATTGTCTAAGACCAAGGAGATGGTCTAAAAATTTCTGAATTTGCAGGTAGGCTGCTTTATCCAGTATTTTCAGTAGGAAGGGCACAGTGGTGATAGGCCTGTAATTGGTGGGGATGGCTGGGTCAAGTGAGGGTTTTGTGAGGAGCGGGTGAACCCAGGCTTCCTTTAGATCTTGTGGGACTTGGCCAGAATGAAAGAAGGCATTGATGAATGCCGTTATGATAGGGGCTAGTGAGGGAGCACAGTCCTTGATGACTTGCGCTGGGCAGACATCCCCCTTACAATTAGAGGGTTTGATGGTTTGGAGGAGTGAGGTGACCTCTGAGACACTTGCGACTTTGAAGTCAAATGGGGGGAGGGGTTGGGATGCGTAGCCAAGGGGTTAGTGCTTTGACTAGTGGTTATTAACTTAGAGATCTCCTTTTGGTGAGCGAGTATTTTGGCTTGTAGGGTTTCAAGTTTGTTAAGCATGGCGGACTGGATGGAGTTACACCAGGATCCATCCTTCACTATTGGTGAAGGTGGGGAGGGGGGGTCTCCAGTTCTATGAATATGGAGAAGATTTCACGGCTCCCCGATTTAGCAGTGGAGATTTTGGCATTAAATGATGTTGCTTTGGCGTTGGTAATGGCGGTTTTGTATAGCTTAGAAGTGGTTTTGAAGGCTAGTTGGATGGCTTCTGTTGAGTTGCTGCACCAGGTAGTAAAGGCTGCTCTTTTCCCTCGTATCTGTAAGAGGTCCTGGGTAAACCAGGCATTGCAGTGCTTGGTTTTCTTTTCTTTCTTAAGTGAGAGAGGGGTTACCAAGTCAACGGCCTGGGATAGGACCCTTTTGAAGTTGTTGGCAAGGATAGCTCGGTCCTTGGAGAAGGGGGGGCAGGTACCTTGAGGTGCTGGACGAGGAGTTTGGAGCTGCGCATGAGGGCAGCTGGAAGAGGGATGGTGGGGAGTTGGGGGTCCCTAGAGGTGATGATGTTGAAGGTGATGTAATGATGATCAGTCCAAGGTAATGGTGAGCTATGGGGGGCTGCTGATTGGCCAGTTGTGTTGAACAACCCAGTCAAGAGTACGGCCTTTTGAGTGAGTGGGGCTGGAGATGGTCTGTTGAACCCTAGGGTGGATAACGCTTTATTAAGGGCTTTGGCATGGGTGTCTTTGGGGTCGTTGAGGCCCAAGTTAAAGTCACCAAGGAGCAGGATTTTAGAGGATTTCTTTAGGTTATCCGAAATCGAGTGGATGAGGGCTTCTTGGAAATCACTAGAAGGGCCTGGAGGGCGGTAGATGAGGTGAATTGCTATGGTGCAATTATGGGAGAGCTTGAGTTTCAGGAGAAGGTAGTCGGAGCTCTCATCAAGGTTTTTTTGGATTGTCCAAATTGGGAGGGTATTTTTGGCGATGACGGCAACCCCTCCACCTCTGTGGGAAGAGCGGTCTCGTCTGTATATAAGGTATCCCGGAGGGATTGCTAAGGCAAGGGCAGGTCCTGAGACATCAGTTAGCCAGGTTTCACTAAGGAATAGTAAGTCAAGCTTGTTATGAATAATAAGGTTGTTGATCTGCAGAGGAGCCCAGCAACGCCTGGCCCCCCACAGGTGAGCCCTCCATAACATCCGCAAGGCCCAAGGCCCTCTGTGAGCCCCCAGCAGCCCGCTCCCACCCCGCACCCAGTTCCTGCTTCACTGGCCTCCTGCCTCCCGACCCGCCCATCCCCGCTCCCATTGGTCCTTAGGACCATGTGAGGGGAACCTAACCCCACTGCTAGCATCTCTGGGGCCCAAATGCAGAGGAGCGCTGCAACACCTGGCCCCCCACAGGTGAGCCCTCCATAACATCCGCAAGGCCCAAGGCCCTCTGTGAGCCCCCAGCAGCCCGCTCACACCCCGCGCCCAGTTCCTGCTTCCCCGGCCTCCCGCCTCCCGACCCGCCCATCCCTCCTCCCATTGGTCCTTAGGACCATGTGAGGGGAACCTAGCCCCACGGCTAGCGTCTCTGCGGCCCATCTGCAGAGGAGCGCAGCAACGCCCGGCCCCCCACAGGTGAGCCCTCCATAACATCCGCAAGGCCCAAGGCCCTCTGTGAGCCCCCAGCAGCCCGCTCCCACCCCGTGCCCAGTTCCTGCTTCCCTGGCCTCCCGCCTCCCGACCCGCCCATCCCCGCTCCCATTGGTCCTTAGGACCGTGTGATCAGGAAGCCTGCCGGTGAGTCCGACCATCTAGGCCTCTAACTTTATCTCCCCCACCAGGTCAGAGGCCCCCCAGGCCCGTGTGCAGCCCCATCAGCCCCGCTCCCCAGTTCGCCTCCCGTCTGTGTTTCCCTTCCCTAAGCCGCCTTCCAGCCTGCCCGCTCCTTGATTGGTACCCCATCTAGGTCATAACTGACTCTCCCAGGGCAGCCCTCCTGCCCATGCAGCCCTGCGGCTAAGGGCCCTAAGGCCAAGGGCGGCTCCAACAGAGGCGGCTCCAAGAAGTGTCAGCAGGTGTCTGCAGGGGACGCAGTGGCCGGCCGTCAAGCATCACCTACAAGGACCAGTAAGGTAGTAGTGGCCTGGGGCAGGAGTAGAGCAACTACTCTACCCCAGACTCCGAGCCACTTACCAAACCCAAAGTAAAGAAGATGATGGCATTGTATGATGCTTAGATTGCATTGATAGGCCTCCCTCCCACTATACAGGTCTCTCAAATCCAGCAGGGGTTCTGTCTCCAAACTCCATTGTGTGATATTTAGATTGCACTGATAGGACTCTCTCCCACTATACAGGTCTCTCAAATAACCTAACTGCGCTTAGTTCAGTACTCTATGAACCCCGGAAACCCACCACAACCTAACTCAACTAATTCGCAGACCGTTAACACCCCAACCCCCCCGACAGTGCACCCTTAGGAAACACACCCTACCCACTGACAGAAAAGCAACACTGAGCCAGAGTACACCCCAGCGTATCCAGAGAAGGAAAACCGAGATCACCGCGACAGCACAACACAGAATAGAGGACCAACTACCTTACTATGCCTGCACTTAAACTGGAATATGGCCCGACCCAGAAAAGGATGCAGAGAAAGAGAACAAGATTGTGCAACAAGAGACGCGAACAGACAACACCGACAGAACCCACAAGAAGCAGCCCCATTGGAAGGAAACACGCCTAACACAGCCATAACCGGAACAAAATCTACAAGAGAAAAATCCTTATACCTCACACCCTACCTCGCAACAACCACGGTACTCTGACACCCCAACACGGAAACCTCGAAACACGCAAAGAATTTCCTGAAACACACGGAAAAAAGATGGGAGCACCCAACAAGAGAGTGGGAGGGCTCCAACCCCATTACCCCTTACATCACAAGAACAGAGGGGCAACATCGATTTCCACTACATCCCGCACAATACGGCGAAGCACCAACAACCAACAATTCCACCCCCATCCAAAAATCGGACTCAAATGAAGAAACCACCGCTGATCCTCATCCAAGCACCATCACAGCAGAAACAGCAAGACTAATCAGCCCGGTTATCAACTTATTGGACCGCTTCAATGAAGAAGCGGCCGTCGTCGTTCTTCATCCTACCAACATCAATGCGGAAACACCACGAACAGACAATTGCAAACTTGAACAACAAACAAACTCAAAACAAAATCTCACACAGAAAATCCACTGTAACCTAATAAACGCAAGGTCAATGTCCAAACATTCAACTGAAATATATGACCTCCTGTCAGAAGGAGGCATAGACATCCTATTTGTAACCGAAACATGGCTAGACGACAACTACAAGATCACCCTCAACAACTGCCTGCCTGAAAACTTCAAATGCATCCAAACAAACAGAAAATCCAAAAGGGAGGACGGGGGGGTAGCGATCATCCACAAGGAACAACTGGCCATCAAAATGGAAGATCCACTAAACATCGAGAAATGTGAATCCTTAATACTACGACTTTCAGTAAATCCCAAAACTAACCTGAAATACATCCTGATATACAGACCACCATAGACTTTCATAGACGCTTTCACGGAAGCAATCACCATCCTAGCCATCAAATACAACCATCTGATCATCCTCGGAGATTTCAACATCTGGTTCGACGAAGAAACCACAACTACACAAAAATCCTTAACCGCCCAACTAGCAGCCATGAACCTACAGCAACTAGTCAAAGGAGCAACCCACTCAGCAGGGCACACAATTGACACAATCTTCGCCAAAAAGGATCTCATCACCACGGCACCCCCAATTCAAATACTTTTGAGCGACCACCTCATAATTCCATTCATAATCACAACGGCCGCCACAACAAAAAAGTAACAAGAAAAAGGACCCATCATGAAGAAAAGAAATTGGAGAACCATAAAAAAACTCCAACCTAACCGAGCTCCTAGAACTCAGAAAACCACATGCATCAACCATGGAGGAAGCAGATCTAGACAATAAAGTTGCCCTACTTCATACCTGGATCGCAACAACACTAGACGACATCCCCAAAGAAAAGCCCTTCACCCCATCACGTAAGAAAACTACAGTAAAATGGTTCACCCCACTACTCAACGCCATGAAAAGAAAAAAACAAAAACTAGAATCTGAATGGAGGACCAACAACACCACTGCAAACAAATTGAAATTCCTACAACAGATCCGCTCATATAAAAAGGAAATACAAAAAGCAAAAGAGGAAACAAGACAACTGAATCCTCAGAGCACCAAACGCTCAAAAAGAACTATTCAAAATCATAAACAAAATAAAAAGCCCACCGGGCTGCAATAACACGCCAATTCCATCGATGAAACTCTGCGAGGACCTCGGAGACCACTTCAAAAACAAAACAACCTCCATCCAACACACCATACAAAACAGACCAAGCGATCACAGCTCAAACCCCACAGATGAGGAACACGCAAACAAGCTACGAAACTTCCCAGAAATATCAGTTGAGGCTTTCGTCAAACTGGTAAACCAAAGCAACAAATCAGGCTCTCCTGAAGACCCTTGCCCCCCAGACATATACAAAACAATCCTCAAACAAGGAACCCCCATGGAATACCACAGGAACCTTCGCAACCTCTCAATCTCAACAGCTAAAGTACCATAGGCCTTCAAATCAGCCTACATCAAGCTGCTTCTCAAAGACACAACAGGAAACATAGAGGACTTATCCAACTACAGACCCATCTCCAACATACCCTACATAGCCAAACTGCTAGAAATGTACGTCTACCAAATAACCCAGGAATTCATAGAAGAGCATTGCCTACTAGACCAGGCACAAGTTGGTTTCAGACCCATGATAGGAACAGAATCAGCTCTCCTCTCAATATGGGACGACCTAGAAACAAACGCAGACCGGACAACAGTAACGCCCTGATTCTCCTTGATCTGTCTGCAGCCTTTAACACTGTCAACCACGCCATACTCATAAAGAGATTAGAAGGACTAGGGATAACAGACACTGCCCTACTATGGATCAAATCCTTCCTAACAAACAGAACAGAAACAGTATGGATGAAACCTTGTAAATCCAAACCCAGAGACTCCACGTGCGGAGTACCACAAGGATCATCCTTTTCACCGCTTCTATTCAACATCTACATGTACCTACTAATCAAACTCATCAAAAAACACGGCCTCACATGTTACAACTATGCCGACGATACTCAAATAATCTTCAACATACAAGACACCCGAGAAGAAAACACCACACTAGAGAATTGCCTTTGCGACATATTCAACTGGATGAACCTCAACCATCTCAAAATCAACCCAGGCAAAACAGAGATAACAATTGTTTCAAAAAAAGGAGGAGACATCAACTACATCCCCTGGCCAAGAGAGCTCGGCACCACACCAGCACCATCACCAACTGTAAAAAACCTAGGGGTCCTGATGGATAACAACCTCACTCTAGAGCCACAAGTAAACTCGGTAACCAAGAAATGTTTCTTCCTCCTGCGAGCAGCAAAAAGGATCCTATCGTTCCTGCCGTTCGCCAACAAAACACCATCATCGCTCTGATCGTGTCCAGAGTAGACTATGCCAATAGCCTATACCTGGGCATGCCCGAACGACTTCTAAAAAAACTGCCACACATACAAAATGCAGCAGCCAGACTCCTCCTCAAGCTACCCAGAAGAGAACACATCACATCTGCGCTAAATATACTACATAGCTACCACTAAAACAGCGAATAAAGTTCAAGTCCATGTGGATCACGCACGGAGCAATACACAAACAAGGCCCACAATTCCTAAGTGACAGACTACGCCTACATCAACCGACAAGAACACTAAGATCAAGCACTGACATACGCCTGGAACCAAAACCCTACAACAGAAAAAAACTCAGAGGATCCTCTTTCTCTCACCAGGCACCCAAAACCTGGAACGACCTACCTAAAAATATACGGAACACAACAAACCACCTAGCATTCAGGAAACTCCTCATATCATGGCTCTTCATAGTGTAACCACAACGGAGACGCACTAAAATGTGCAGACATTAAAACAACAGTGAAAATAACTCCAACCTCGGCCACTCTCAAATTGGACAAACACTCAAACCAAAGAACCAACCACTCGACAGAGCATAAGATATCATGGAAAATAGCCACTAAGGAAGGCTCCAGAGACTGATCACACACTTAGACGAAAGCCCTCAAGTGACTCACCCACTCGTACGTACCGGACGGACCACACCCAGACCGGCAGACGCATTTAGATAGAATTGTGAATGTTAGCAGGGCCACACTTAGATGGAGCCGTGGATATTGGCCTGCATCACATCTGGATGGGACTTTGAATGTTGGCATGCCCGCACTTGGATAGAATTATGAATACTGGCCTGCATCGCGTTTAGATGGGACCTTGAATGGTGGCATGCCCGCACTTGGGTGAATCCTGAATGTCAACATGCCCACACTTGGATGGACTTGTGAATATTAGC
Source organism: Ambystoma mexicanum (assembly GCF_040938575.1). NCBI lineage: Eukaryota > Metazoa > Chordata > Amphibia > Caudata > Ambystomatidae > Ambystoma > Ambystoma mexicanum. Next base: position 58,467,750 of record NC_090939.1, read on the forward strand.
CTGCGTCGTATCGAGATAGGACTCTGAATATTGGCATGCCCGCACCTACGCTAAACATGAAGACTAGCACAGGCCACACTTAGAATTGTGGACAATTGGCCTGCGTCGCATCTAGATAGGATTGATTGAGGGATAACATGCTCGCGCCTAGATGAAACTTGAATGTTAACAGGTGCCACACTTAGAATTGTGAACACCAGCCGAGTAGCATTCAGATTAAGTTATGAATGTTAGCATGCCCACACCTAGACAGATTTCTAAACACTAACCTGCGCCGCACCTAGAAAAGTCTGTTAATGTTGGCATGCCCACATGTGAAGGCAAACAAGTGCCACGCTTAGACAAAACTGTGAATATTAGCATGGTAAAGGTCATGTAACCCACTAATCAATATAAGCTCAAACTCTGCATACTTATCTCACTCAAAAAACTCCCAAAACCATCTCTCGCACAACAAGCCACACGCACTTCACAACACTGCAACAAAACATAAGCCGGAGCAACAGGACACGCCGACTGACACCGATCCAATACCCGCACCAAAGCTCAGTACTCGGTGTACACCGAGTTGAAGCTGCCAACAGAACACCACTCCTCTCTCTATCCTACTCCCTCTTCACCCTACTAACCCATCCCACCTTATCCTTTACAGATCTGCCAGAGCGCCTGAGGACCAATTCCGTTGGTGACGGTGCACGGTACAAATACCTTTACCATTTAACATTTACCATTTAACATTTAGCTGTTGACCCTACTGGCTTTTAGTATACACGATATACAACATTATATTTTAGGCTATCATGTGTTCTTAGTGCCAACTCACAATAAGTGTTAATGGAGGAAAGCAGAAGTTATGTTTGCCTTAATCAGTTTGGTGCTTTTGAATGTATGTATATGCCCTAAATGGGGGGGAGGGGCTGAGATTGAGTGGTGGGGGACATGTAACCCCCCCCAAAGCCACGTCTAGCTGCGGGCTAAATGTTGCAGAATGCTCGGCACTGTAAATTACATGGTCTAACTTGCAGTCAATGTTCTAAATTGTGTCTCCTGAAATGTCAGTTATAGCGGTATCGCCAACAAGGCTAGTTGCCTCTTCCACAAAGTTTGTTTTGTCTTGTGTGAAGTCATCTGCATCGTCTAAAGGTTTGTCCCACTCAATTTCCTCTTGGGGTTTCATTATCCTCTGCAGTAGGGTATTCTGGTTACTCAGCCACTTGAAAGGAGTGTTGTTCTTTGTCATACTGTGCCTTGCGCGGCAGGGTTCCTGAAGATGCTATTAGCTGCCGGAACACTGTCCTTTTGAACTTGGATCTTATAGGACAGCTTGCTTTTTGCATAGTCACGAGAGTTTAAATGCTGCTGCACAGAACGAAACACTGCTCATCCATTTCCGGGTGTCACGTTCTAACTGTTTGCTGCTCCGTTTTGGACTCTCTTCCGCTAGAAGTTATATTTACCATGCATTCATGTAAGAGTTCATTTACTATATTTTCGGATTTCGGTTGTTTTTAAATGTGATCTACATTCTCCATGGGAGTAATGCTTCCCAGAAGAGCTTCAATTGTCTTTTCTTCAATTTTGAATATTTTAAATAGGAACAGATGAATTTCATATTTGTATTGTTTTTCTCCCATCACTGTCTCCGCTTTTCTCTACTTACTTCAATTTTGCGTTTCCTTATTTCTTGTTTTTATTGTTGTTATGTTTTTATACATGACAATAATCACGAAAAATGGAAGAAACAAAAAGCTTAATCCAGAGAGCTTGGACCAAAAAGTAGTCAAACGTGGGCATATATTGCTACTGAATAAAACTTTGTTCTGTTCTTTAAAAAAAAAAAAAAGTTTATTTAATGTATTGATACAATCTTAAAAAACAGTATAACACCATAAAGTATTTAATCGATGTAGCATTGGAAAACTATAAAACATATATGTATTTTTCACAATGTCACCCACATTTGTATACTTCAATAAACATATAAACATGTCATTATTAAGCTATCCCGTGGGGGCTAGGGGCTGGGTGGCGGGGGTTAGGGGGCGACAGAGGCAAGAAGAAGAAGAAAAACATTTGGGATAGTTAGCCGCATAATTTGTTAAATGAACGACACATCGTGTCATATTCTCGAAATTTAAATAGTCTGGGATTTTGACCCCCCCCCAAACTATTGATTGTAAGATTGAATGTTAGGAGCAGTGCTGTTTTTGAGAGACGCTGGTGGCGAGCCACATGAAGCTTAATCTTCGAAACTGATAAAGAATGTGTATGTTGATGTATGATGATGTATGATGTATGGACACATGATCTTAAAAATAATATGTTTGCTCACCGGCAACCAATGAAGAGAAGCAAGAGACAGAGAGACTTGATCGCACCTCTGAAGTCTGGGTAGCACCCTGGCTGCTTGATTTGGGACCCTTTGGAAGCTGGTCAGTCCAACATCCAATACGCCTGGGTAGATGCAATGACTCAAATGTGGTTGAGTCATCGTTTTCGTTGAGTCATCTTTTTACCCCGGGTCATCATTCACCTTGGTTGGGCCACTGCATTGTTCTTGGAATTGTTATCTGTAACATGTGTAGCTTGTACAGTCAATTTCGCTTTCTTGCAAACGGTCTCTGCTGGTTGAAGAGCACCAAGGGGAATGCGTTGCTCTTCCGTCTTCTACCAGCGACTCCAACATCGAACGGGTTATTGACGCAAGACCTAAATGCACCTACAAAAGCTTCAACCTCTCCTCAATGCCGGCCAATTAAAGATCATACAAACAGTGCTAATTTCTCAACCGCTCAATGGAAGAATGGGTTTGTGTAGGCATAATATAGCCTGGCAGATGCATGCAACGTTAGTCGCATTTCTATATCTACGACTCAATGTGCGGTCATCGTCTCAGCCAATCACAAGCAGGTTCACATCTCTGAGATGTGCACCCATCATTTTCGGATCTAGCAACTTGCAACGCTACTGCGGCCTGGTGTTCTATTACTAATTTCCGCTCATGTTCAGCGATACAGCTCAAACATTGCCACTGGTTACATGGAAGCTAGAATTAGTCCTCGTCCTATATGAGATCCTCTTATGGAATGAAAAGTAATGGCTGTTTTGGACCATGAATCTAAGTTCTTCCTTGTTTCAGGCACAATATTTTCAGATCTTGCTGTGACTATAATGAACCCGAACAAGGCCACTTACAAGATAGGATTGATGAAGTATTTGAAGATTCCTCTCCGAGGTTCCTTGACTCTTTCAGAGCTGGAACCCCAGAAGGCTATCTAGCTAGGACTGACAATACCCATGGTTACAGATGAGAGCTGGGTTCATATAGGGCAGAAGGGGATAGAGTGTTTCTTCCTCCAGCAGGTTTTCTCCCCTGCGACTACTTAGAGGGGTACTCCCATACACAGTGCTCCAGATAAGATTTTGAAGTTGGAGTATTTTACTCCCTATTTTTTAAAGTTGGGAACAAAATGATTTTTAGGGAGTAAAAAGTAAGTCCCATTCCTGATGAGAGTATTTAATGAGCGAGTAAAATTATGTGTTAACTGTAAAACAGAAATCTTTTGGAATAAATATTTCTTTGCAGGTCTTCATGTACATTAAAATATATAGTTTCTTCCTGTGGCACTGCGTGCACTACTGGTCCAAACGTATCCATGGAGTTATGTTCACAAAAGCAGGGGGACTCCCCCTGTGTGTCAACTTTTTTTACTTGCTATATTTATTTTTGGGGAGTATTTACTTGTTTTTAGGGAGTAAAAGTGGTTGATACACCCCTTATTGGTAAGGCTGCCCCTACCTCACCTTCCCACACAGAACCCTTGCAATCATCTTCCTGGTACTAACGAGACTAGACTACAGAAACAGCCTCTACGTTGGAATGCCAAAAGGCCTCACAAAATAACGACAAAGCATCCAAAATACTGCAGCAAGACTGCTCCTGAGACTAAACAGACAAGACCACATCACACCAACCCTGTGAAGCCTACACTGGCTTCCAGTAAAAAAAACAAATGATCTTCAAAGCCTTTGGCATCATTGACACATCACTACACAGATAAGGAGCCAAATTCCTCCAAGCCAGAAATGAACCACTACCAACGGGGAAGAAACCTAAAATCGAGCAATGACCTCCAAATCAAAATGAAACTCTACGAGAAAAGGAAAATGGGAGGAACCGCATTCTCCCGTGTGATAGCCAAACTATGGAAATAACTACGAAGATCACCTAACCATCAGAAAATGACTCAAACCTGGCTCTGGCTATTCAATTCACTGAGACGAGCATAAAAACAGGCACTGGCCACAACTCACAAAACCGGACCCAAGGCAATCATGAGACAGTACAGATCCAGGAACCAACAATAAAACAACCACACTTTAATAACCACTAATCACCTCTGCTCCTCACTCCTCTCCTGCATACCTCCCATATGCCACGCACGCCCTAACGGGCTAGCCTTACTACAGACAAAACACAAAAGCCACACATCCGCCACAAGCACAAACTGCAGCAAACAACAAACAACCCAGACACTGGACGTTGCCCCTCCAGACACAATAACCACAGTGCACACAATCCACGCACGCTCAGAAAGCTGACACGCACAGACACCAGTTTCTCCAGTTTCTGCAAGCACGAACAGAAGAGCATAAGCTCTATCCTATCCCTCACTAACCTACCCCAACCACTTTCTTACAGAGCCATGTGAGCACCTGGAGACCACGGAAATGGTAGCGGTGCACGGTAAAAATCAACGTAGCATAACATTGTGCACTCTGCAAAGACAATTCTAAACAACTGTGCATGTTTTCGATGGGTATTTTGTACCCAACACAGCTCAAAAGCACCTTCCTGTCAACCCATAGGGGCATTAACACAGTTCTCTTCAATGCAGGAAATGCCAAGCACGTGATTGGCTGGAGCGACAGTCCCACTTTGCGAAGTCTGACTACAGAGATGTGTTGCACAAGCCAATATGTAAGCTTAATGTAGCTACCTCCCCTGTGCCCTTCTCGAATGTTTGAGAATGCATGGTTATTGGCAGGGCTACAAATGCATAACTGCTTAGGAAAAGGGGATGGGGGCAAGGCGTGAATTACCTCTTATCCACCCTTTCAGGAAAGTGGTCTGGACACACCACTCTAGCCACTTAGCCACTATGCCCCCGAGAGATGGCAGCATCCAGAAAACCAGACCAGCGTTCTCTATCCTCTAGTTCACCCGATGTTTGGAACCATGACTCCCATGATCCCTCACCATTGACCATGCTGGCTAGAAGTGATGGGAGTTGTAGTCCATATGATCTGGCGAGTGTAGTGTTTCAGACCCCTGCTCTAAACTGAATAGAATACTGCTCGCAGCTAGCATTACCGAAGAGCAATACACACCTTTTTAAGGGTAATACAGGATGCTGTACAGCCTTTCCCCACTAGGTTGACAATCCGCAAACCAGTAGGGAGAAGCAACCCTTTATGAAAAAGTGAGCTGATTGGCTGCTTATAAAAAGTATTTTGTGGAAGGTTTCTTGCAAAGATTTGTGTCTAGCAGAAAATGTGCATATACTAAAGATGTCGACTTTGCTTAGACTACCTTTGTTAAAATAGCTAAATTCCCATTAAAGGCGTCTCCAAAAAAGGGAGCGAAATCCTTAACAAACCGGTCTGGCGGGCCCTTTCAAGTGCATTGAAAGAACATAATAGCAAAAGGAATGCAGCTGCAAAAGATTTGCATTCAGCTGAAGAAGAAGCGTGCACATTTTTTATTTATTTATTTATTGTGCATTTGTAAGGCACTTATACATCAAGGAATTGTGTTTCAAAGCGCCCACAGGGCAAGTGGGAGGGACCATGGGAGCAAAAGGAGGAGAAAAGACAGCGGCGGTCCTACTAGGCCTGATGAGCATTCAGAACGTGCAAGTGCAGAGCGAGAGAGAAGGCATGTGGGCGGGGGTAAGTGCTGGGAGTTCCATTGAGGGGAAGGGCAGGGGAGTCGGTTGCAAGCAACCGGTGCCTGGCAGAGATCACTTGGTAAAGTGTGCTAACCTGCCAATACATAAGTGCAGGCCTGTGAGAGAACACAGGTCAGTGGGCACCCAGAAGCAAGTGCTGGGAGTGGGTGGAGAGTGAAGGCGATTGGGTGCGGGAGGTCAGGACCCAGAAGGACACATAAGTGCCCTGGTCAGCAAGCTCAGAGACTGTGGGGTTTAGCACAGGAGGGAGAGGGGGAAGAAGGAGGTGAAAAGGTAAGTCTAGAGGAGCTTCCGGAATTCGAGGCAATCCGGCTCAAGGTGGAGAGGAGCAGGGAGGCTGTTCCAGAGGAGGGAGCCAGCTGAGGAAAGGTATTGGCTACCAGCTCGCTGTTTAGAGAAGCACCTGACACACAAAGAGTTGGTGCGGGAGGAGCTTAAATATCTGGAGAGAGAGTATTTGGTGAGAGCAAGATCTAGATAGCGTGGTCCCCGGCCCCAGTCAGCCTAATGGATGATGCAGAGGGACTTACATTTGATCCTTGGATCGACCAGGAGCAAGTGGAGAGATTTTAGGGCTGGAGAGAAGTAGTCCCTGGGCTTGAGGCCAAGGATATGTCTTGCAACCCTATTTTGGATAAGCTGGAGGGGTCGTAGAGAGGAAGAGGGTAGATTAAGGAAGAAGCTGTTGCAGTAGTCCAGCCTAGAGAGTACCAGAGCTCTAGAGACATTGAGCTTCTGGGTGAAAGTGAGGAAAGGAAGGATACCTCTGAGGAGGTGGAGTTGAAATGGGCCTTCTTGGCAAGGTCCTGGATGTGAGGGAGGAAGGAGAGAGAAGAGTCGAAAATGACTCCAAGGTTTCTGGCTTCCGATGAAGGAGATCGGAAGCCCATAGAGAATGGCCAGAGTGAGGGGAAGAAAGAGGGAGCAGGGGTACCAATAGGAAGTATCTCAGTCTTGCTGGCATTGAGGCAGAGATCATTGGAGACACACCAGGACTGGAGGGCAGATAAGCAGTCAGGAATGATGGAGGAAGTAATGGGAGGATCAGCGGGAGGTTTGAAGAAGAGTTGTGTGTCATCTGCATAACACTGGAAGTAAGGGGAGAAAGTGGAAATCAGGTTAGTAAGCAGAGTGAGATAGATGTTAAAGTGTCAGGGAGAAAGGTTGGAGCCCTGGGGAATGCCACAGGTGGAGATGGAGGTGGGAGACGAGTAAGAGCATAGGATAATCTGGGAAGGACAGTCAGTGAGGAAGGAGGCCAGCACAGTGCCCGCTCCGAGATACCAGGGGTATCGTGAAGCCGTTTTATGAGGATGGAGTGGTTGACCGTATCAAAAGCAGAGGCGAGATCAAGTAGAATGAGAACAGCTGGAGAGTTAGAATCAAGAGATGCAAGCAGTTCCTAACAGGTGTTCAGAAGAGCAGTTTCCTACCTCTGGATGCTCGGAATACAGATTGATGGTCGTGTAGGAAACCAACAAGCTCAGTATGCTGGCTCAGTTGGGGGAAGACCAACTTCTCAAGGAGCTTCCCTAGGAAGGGGGTGATAGAGATGAGGTGGTGGTACATGGGAGAAAGAGGCCCACAGAAGCACTGCTGTACATTTCCGTTACAGAAATAATACAAGTTTCAACTGCCATTCAAGGGACAAGCAGAAGACAGTGTTCTCTCTCACACACACCCATGTACTGGGTGAGGAGCATGGACATAGACATGTCATGCATGTAACTCTCTCTTGTGGAAACCAATCATTGACACAGTTTTAAAAACATTCTAACATCAATAAATTGGAAAAAATGATAGTTCAAAATTTCATTTTATATTGACAAACATACTTCTATGTAGTTGTGTGTCTGTCAGATGAGGTTATGGGGAGTGCAATGAGTGGGTCAGCCATTGGATTCTCCTGAATCCTGATTGGGGGGACACATGAAGGTGAACAGCCTAGCTGCCCTGATTGGTGTTTTAATAAAGTAGAAATGGTGGCCAGCTCAGCTTGCACACTCCTCCGTCCCCTGATTGATGGAATGATGAAGGTGGCCAGCTCAGACATCGGCTCCCCTTGCCACTGATTGTTAGATTAATGAACGTGGCCAGCTCAGCCACCGGATTATCCTGACTCTTGATTGGTGGACACATTAAGGGGAAAGACCTAGGTGCCAGACTCCCCAACCCTTACCGCACTCCCCAGATCCCTGATTGATGGTTTTATAAAGGGACAAGCTCAGCCTCCAGCCTCCCCTCAGCCGCGATAGGTAAACTGATAAAGCCACCAGACTCACCTGACCCCTGATTTGTGGACTGATGAAAGGGGCCAGCTCAGCCACCGGACTCCCCTCACCTCTGTTTTTTGATTAATGAAAGGGGCCGGCTCAGCTGCTGGACTCCTCTCACCCCTCATTTGTGGATTGATGAAGGGGGCGACTCAATTTCCAGACTCCCCTCAGCCCTTGTTAATTGATCTGTTCTGACTTGTAAAGCAACCGAGCACAGTCTCCATGGATTTTGTTGCGCTGTCTACCCCTGTGAAGTCTTTCCTACTACACCTACCAGGAAAGAATACACAGAATACTAAGTGGCAAACTTCTGAATGTCTCTAGTCCTGTCTTCTGATTTTACCAGTCCCCTATGGGATTCCGCCGGAATGGATACACTCCCAGCTGCTGTAAATGTGTGTCAGACAGCTGGTTTATGTATTATGGGAATCATGAGAAACCAACAGGACACGCCCCATGTGGGTCGTGCAGTGCATGCCCTGGGACCATGAGAACCAAAACCATAGACATCGGATGGCACCATCCATGGATACAAAAAGAAATTACCAACTGTAACACCAAAAATGTCATTTACCTGATCACTTGCCCATGTGCATTAAGATACATAGGGATGACTACCCGACCAATCAGAACGAGGTTGGCAGAACATCGCTCCTGTATACGAACAAAAAAGATCACGGCACCCATGGTGGAACACTACTTAGAAAGAAAGCACAGCCCCACAGATATGCAATGGACAATTCTTGAAAAGGTGAAGATCCCAACGAGAGGAGGGAATATCCACAATCTGCTCTTCAGACGGGAACAAATGTGGATATGCAGATTAAGAACAGATGTGCAAGGCCTAAATGAAGCTATGTGCTGGCAATCACTTGCAACCCTTTGACCATCATGCTTATGTCATTTAGATGTAATCTGCTCACAGATTGCATGGGTGGCTTTTATTTGTATAATCTTTTATTTGTATAATTTGTTGTCTATTGGTGAATTTGTCAAACTGCAGCCCACCTTATGAAGATGTTGTGCTATAGAGAGACCACATCTCTAAAGTATTACACCTAATGTATTGGCACAACAATTGCAGTGATAATCTGTGACCCTGTGTAGCACCCATTTAGACCTACACACTGTGACCTCACTTACTACAGGGTTTTAGAATACACATGGTACCCCCTGGAGCAGCATAGGTGAGGCTTCTAAAAATTCTAAAAATCAACAATTTCCAAAAATCAAAACCACACCAGGTCGTCAGCCCTTCTTAATTGCCCTTGTTAGCACCATCATCTTTTCCGTTATGCGAGAGCCTTGCCCGAATTTTGCCATAATCTGGCTATCCTCTCAAGAGATTTGTTTATAAAATTGCTTGTTCAGGACACCCTGACACTTTTGGTTTCCCATCCACCCTGAGGGTAGAAATGGCCCCCTATGTCCATTACAGACAGGCTTGCGGTCTCCCTTCAGCACCACACTAAGATGGCCGCCACGCCTGCGGCCTTTCTTGGATGTTTACTGTGATTGTCACGGAGACAATCACGTGAGACGGACGTCAAAAAACGCAATATACGTACACTCAAGATGCCGTTCTGTGCATCGACGTCAGATTCGAATCACAAGGGGCACCTCTCATCTACCAGGAGGTAAGCAATACTGAACGTGGAACTTCCCGCATTGCGCTCGAGCTTGCTCGCTCATTTCCCTTCATAATAAACTACGCATACTATTCTCACTTAGACGCTTTGGGCTGCTCATGTCTATAATTTGACTTAGACCTGGGGCTGCACGCATACGTTCCGTAGAGCCCCCATCCTGCACACCCATTAGAATGTGCAGAACCTTTTACATAAGTTTATAAAATGTTAAAATGTTAAAATGACTGTTGCATAATACCATGCTGGGAAAAAGCCTTGGTATTATGTAGGATCCTAACATATGGATAGTGACGTAGTGGGTTGCTGGCTGATAGTGTGGGGTTGCCCACTGGGCCGATATGCATCCCAGGCCAAACTCCCCAGGAGTTGAAATGTCAACCGAAGAAGCTCATTTTAATGATTTTCGTTTTGTAAAAATTGTAAAAAAGTTTGTAAAAAAAAGTTTTTGGATGTATACAGGGTTATCCTTTGAGTCCCTATTCACCTCACTCAATTGTTAAAACACGTATTTTTCTTGTAGGTGAGCAAGGGATGTGCAATCTTTTTGGATCTGTGACACTGTAAATCACTATGCTAGTTCAGATCAAGGACCTTGACGTATGGGAGTTGTCTCATCAGTGATGGGTAAAATGCACACATGATGACCTCTCATGGTTGTGAGGTTATCTGCGGGATATGTCTTTAACGGCACTCTCCCTCTTTCCTTTCTCTCCCTCCCATACCCTGCCCCCTACCATACAGGGCAACCTCCTATTGGAACACAAGAGATTCATTACTACCAGCGGAAGAAATTAGACCACACACTAACTGGTGTTGGTCCTTAGCCCTGAGGAAGGTGGTCTTAATAATCCCAATACCACTGAAACCGGTCGGCTTTTATGTGACCTGATTGGCAAAATTACGGATCAGAGATATCCCCGATTCAGGCCACACTGTAATCACAACATCAAAAGGGATTGTGTATTTTAAAACCCTAGGAACGGAGCTTCCACGAAGGAATATATCTCAGAACCACACAAAAAATAGGAGTAGTCTTCGACTATCTTTGGTCCAACACTCCAAATAACACTTTTTAACAAATACTACTTGTGAAATAAACTCATGAGTTCTGCCTCTCGACTTATATAATCCTATTTTCAGCTGAGAGACATTAGATCAATACCTCTATTTTTAAAGGGTTGCATTCCAAAAAAGGAAATAAATATTAATGTTTATTTGGGAAACAACATACAATGTGTAAAATCTTGAAGGATAAAACAAATCAGGAATTCAACGGTGTGGATTTAATCCTCAAAATAAGAAGTAATACCTGAATAGAATTGACTCAAATCAAACTGTGATACATATGTATTTCAGAAACATGGTCTGGGGTGTCATTAGTAAACTGGTGTGTCGCAGATCCATGTCTCATAATAGCCCTGAGGCAGCCCTAGAATCCCAGACCAGAGGCGTAGACAGAGTAGGGGCTTAGCGGACAAGCGCTACCCAAAATGTATAAATGCCCACTTAGCAGTGCTGTGTGGGCATTTACAGATGTTAATGCCACTGCGGTCGGCCCAACTACATTAGCTTCAGGCCAGACTTGTTAGACAATCCTGGCTACGCCTCTGTCCCAGACAATTATCCTAGCAAAAGTTACCATGTTTATGGAGACAGAACGGCTAAAACTGAGGTTAGATGAGACTAAGGTAGGGCTGGTGGGTTCTGGGAGACGCCTGAGGCTAGTGTAGAGGAGCAGCTGTGTGCCTCTACTGCTGACCCTTCCCCCCACCTCCCGTGTATTGGAGACATGAAATTGTGCCGTGCCTAACACCCACCATAACACCAATATCGCAGCAAGTGTTTGAAAGAAGATACCCATTGAGACAACACTACTGAAAGTACCCTCGACGTGATGAGAATCTGCAGAAGGAAAAATCTGAAGGAGCGTGAAAAGAAGCTAACCAATGAAGTAATAACATCATAAGAAGTAGGCACAACGTCTCGAGATGCTGCCTAAAAGATGATGTATAGATCCTGTAGAAACCAATGACGAAATAAAGAATTGAGTGAGTTTCCTAATATAGAAAAGGAAGATTGCACATGCACAAAGTGCTGCAGAAAAACAACCATCTAAAAAATGTACTGCGGCTGAAATGCAAGGTAGATTAAATCATCACAGAGGGTGGCTATGAGTAGTGAACAGAATTCTGGCAAAGCCGCCATTGTGTAGAAACTGGACATTGGTATCCTGAATTTAGTAAGCCAGAACCCATGAAGCTGGAATAGAAAACTGTTGCAGCAAGATTAATCGGCTTGTGAAGCTGAAGGGCAAGGCTGCCTGGCCTAGAGTCAAGATTCAAGAAGCAAGGTCAGCTATCTATTAGGAAGAAGAACGAGTATGCAGAGGATGAACCTTCTCGCATTAAGGTGCAAGATAGTACACAAAGGATACCAAACATTAATTCATTTAGAGCTTTTAAAAACTGCAAAATGAACCAAATCATGGTCTTCCATCACGTGAGCCAAGGATGGAAATAGAGCTTCAACTTGAAGTCCCAGACATGATAGCGAGTGCCCTCACTACCGTGCATTTCCAAAGACAGGGATAATCTGCAAGGCCAAGTACAAAGACAATTTCATGGCAGAAGGCATGGGCGATGAGAGGTGGCGGGCTAATTGGGTGGTGAGGTAGGTTCATGACCTACCTCCCTGCACCTGGGCCGTGGCTTACAAGCTGCTAAGTGAACCGAATGTTCCAGACATGGCACAAGCGTACAAACCAATCATATCAGTCCACATAAGGAAGGACCTTATTGTTTGAAGACCAATGGGAAGCTGTGTATCTAATGTTTCCAAAATTACATGTTTTTAAGAGGTAGGCATACGTCCTCCACCAGATAACAGACAGCCAATAACAATCCTAGCTTCTATAGAAAAGTATACTTAGATGTTTCACTTAACCAACCGTCAATAGGTTTTTCAATAGGTTTTTCATTTTTGCCAAGTAGTATGCCATCACTCTGACACATCATTGTTATAAAAAGTATGTTGTTCCAGAGACTGAGCGTACGTCCGATGATGTTCTTTGTAACCTCCCTGTTTTAGATAATTGTTACTAAAACAGTACTTTGCCATCTACCCGAGTTGGTTCCGTTATGTGGTTCCAGAATTACTCTGGTGTAAGCCCATCCATTACATTTGCACGTTCCTGAAGGGCCATATGCTCACTTGCTCAGGCAGAGAGTAAGCTGCCAGCGAATGGCATGTCCCAGCTCCCTAGAATCTCAGCGCCCACTTTGGTAGCACCATGAGACGCGCACACAGGTTGCTAGAGTGGCCCACACTATCTCATTAAAGGGTGAGGTTGGTGCTGCCACCTTTTATCTACAGATTTGGAAGGGTTAATCCAAGCTTGGTGTGTCTTAACGAACAGTACACACAAAGTCCAAATGTCCTCTTGCAGCTAGTGGAGAAAACCAGTTGGTGCCCACACTGTGTGCCAAGCATGGCACAAGTCGACAGTACACGTGGTTGGCAGAGTCCCCCCATTCTTATTAGAGCAGCGATTCCGTCCCCTTCTAACAGCTGAGAGAGGAGGGAGCAGTCATCTATTTAAGAATGTTCCAGAGGAGAGGAGCCGCTCATCAAAGCTCCGCGCATGCCAACATGTCCGATTCCATTCGGGAGATGCTAGTCCAGTCCTGCTTTTAAATTTGCCTTCTGGGACTTGTAGTCCTAGATATATACGCGGGGAAATTAGGGACTACAAGAAGGCAAATTCAAAAGCAGGACTGGGCTGGCATCTCTTAAATGGAATGGAGCATGTTGGCAATTATGAAGATCCGAAGCTGGGTTGGAATTACGGAGACTTGAATGGTTTATTTTGAGATGTGTTTGGTGTTTACAACCGTCTTAAAACCCAATCCCCACAGAGCCCCAGGTGAGTGCTCAATAATGATAATGGAGGGGGCGCTGTTGAGCAGCCTGCAAGATGGCTGCCTAGTGTAAGAGCTCCGTGCCTAGCCACCTCTTATCCGTTGACATCTGCGGTTCTGCTTTGGATACTGTGTACCTGCTACGATCCCTGCACTGTGGCCATCGAGCTCTATCCGCACGTCGAGTTCTGGGAGAAATCGGACTCTCGGAACGGGAGATTCTTGTCCCGCCCTGCCTCGCCTCCATTGGGCCTTCGCTGGGCCCTGCTCTCATCGTGACCTGACCGTGTGCCTCCCGTCGGACTCGCTGCTGGCTGCTCTGCCCCTGGCACCCTGGGGCACACACTACACTCGTGGGCCGGCTCGCTTCTGCCCCGGTCCCACTGGACAATCCTTTCCGCTGGGGGCCTAGGCCGCTGACGACCGAGGCGTGCCGGCGCCCCATCTGCGGCCGCGGGGGGCATGGGCTGGGCTGCCTGGCGCGAGCCGGCGGGGATGGCTGTCGTGCCCTCACATGGTCTCTTCAATACCCAACTCACTGGCTGAACCGACCGAGCTCTATCGTGCCTGCGGCGGCCGGTACGTCGCCGGAGCCCGATCCCTTCATCTTGCTACCTCCCTCCCTCTGGTTCTGGCCATGTCGAGTCGCTCCAAAGGATCTGCTAAAGGGGGTGCCATGGACAAATTCACTGAGACGGTCCCTCGACCAGAGGTGGGCCACACGTCGCCTCCGCAGGAAGAACTTGACAACGACCCTAATCTGGGGGTGGCGGCGCCGGACCTCACTGCCATGATGGAATTGATGGCTAAGAACTTTGCCTCCTTTCATGAGAAGCTTGACGATATCAATGCGAATGTCGCCTCGCTCAAGACCTGGGTAGATCAGGCTGGATCTAGAATCACTGAGGCCGAAAACCGGATCTCCACTAATGAAGATGCGATACACGTACTTCAGGACACAGTGGCCACCTTATCGCGCGACATGAAGAGTGTTAAAGCAAAATGCGATGACTTGGAGTCCCGCTCCCGCAGAAACAACCTTCGCATCATTGGGGTCCCTGAAACTGCTCTGGAAGATGCAGTCGAACAACTAATCAAGGACTTGCTGGGGGACCCGGACCTTTCCCCTTATTTCACGGTGGAGCGGGCTCATCGGGCCCTTGCCCCGCGACCCCGACCTGGCGACATCCCCAGACCCATTATAGCCAAGATTCTTAATTATCGTGACAGGGACCTCATCCTTCGTCTGTCGCGGGAGAAAGGGGAGCTGCGACTGGAGTCTCACGTCATCAGGATCTTCCCAGACTTTTCGATGGCGGTGCAGCAGGAGAGACGCCAATTCCTTGGCGTCAAGAAAATGCTCAGGGAACACAATGTACCGTATGCCATCTTATTCCCGGCTCGTCTCAAACTCACTCATAAGGGCAAACGGTACTTTTTCACAGTCCCAGACGAGGCGGTAAATTCATTGAGATGCAAATACCGCTTCAGGGCTCTGGAGAAGGCTGAGTGGACGCTAACCAACTGTGAATGGCACGGACTGTGGACACTTATTGAACTTGTTTACTTGATCTGCACTGTGGTACTGGTAAGGCTGCTCTGTTTATTGTGACGCTCTGCCCATGCAGTCCTTGCAGCGTTTGTGTACACATCCTTAGTACGCACTCCACAGAGCCGGACTCACATTGTTCTGTTGTCCTACCTCAATTTCTGTCTTCTTATTGTTCAGGTCCTTAATCTCTCAGTTATATACCCCGTTCCCCGCATTTGAGATGCAGGGATGTACGATATTTGACTGTCGAAACTGTTTTGGTTTATTTCGGAACCGTAGGGGCTCGTGTACGGTCCCCGATTACCCGCTTTGCGGGCGGGGCCTGCGCTGTGAGTCCGCCACCACTGTTCGTTTTTGCAACTGAGCCATTTGGCTCCAAGCGTGCTGGTGAACGGCAACGGCGCACCCCATTGCGATTGCCCTGTTTTTTCTCAATTTTTTGGTGTGTGTTGGCCCCAGTTGGGCCTCGGGCAGATTGGGCCAGGTTGGGGACGGCCCAACTGTGCGCTGTTAGGGGTGGGTGATGTTTACACTGCTGATCCATGGTTAGTGGTGAGGGTGGGGGGTGGGAAAGGGGTTGTTTTGCAAAAAGGCACACAAGGTTTCGCGGCGCGCATGCTGAAGGGCCACATGCCCACTTGCTGTTCCAACTCTGGGAGCTCATACCATCACGGGAGCTGGGATGTTCACTGATTTATGGGTACTGTGTCTGTAGATACCTACCTCTGAAATGACTACTGTCATAATGTCCTGGAACATTCGGGGGCTGAGCAACCACACTAAGGCCCGCAAGATCGTTGCATATGCTAACAGACACAATTGCAAGATATTGCTTCTACAAGAGACACACTCCGATGGCCTCATTCCAAGGGCTGTTGCCCCATCATGGGGTTCTGCCAGGTTCTTTACCTCTTACTCCACATAATCTAGGGGTGTTCTCACAATGATCCACAAATCGATCAAGTTTGTGCTGCATAAAAGCTATGTTGATCCTGAGGGTCATTATGTTATAATACACTGCACACTGGTCAATAAAGAGTACTTGCTGGTTAACATTTACTGTCCCAATGTAGATTCTCCGGAATTCTTTGACACTGTAACTACCAGTCAAATACTTCTGGGCTTTGTGGGGGTGCAGATCATATGGGGGGGGGCCTGAACCTTATACTGGACATTGCACTGGACAGAACTGCCACTACACCCAGAGCTCTGTCTGGCGCAGCGCGCAGGCTGCATGGCCACATGCAGTCGCTCGACATTTGTGACGCCTGGAGAACACTTCACCCTCAGCAGCGGGACTACACTTATTACTCTTCTGTGCACGATAGTTCGTCCAGGATAGATCTGTTTTTGGTCTTGAGAGAGGTCATGGGTAGAGTGGAGGATACACGCATTTTTCCCCGCACATTCTCGGATCATGCTCCAATCATACTGTCTTTGGGGCTGGGAATTCCCATCCCAACACTCTGCACCTGGCGCTTTAAGTCCAAAGCTCTAAAAGACATTGGGCCTCATTACGACCCTGGCGGAGTGGGTTTACGCCAGCGTTATTCGCGGCGGACCCGTCCGCCCTACTACGAGTTCCCGTAGCGCCATGGAGCCGTTTTCCGCCTGGTTTTTCCGGGCGGAGAAATCCATGGCGCTACGGGACCTTGATGTTAATTACGCCACCGTATTTTACGGTGGCATAATTAACGCCTTCCCCACTCCCATTATACCCTATGGGGCAAAAATGGGAATGGGGAAGGGTAAAATGGGGAATGGGGATTTACCGCCCCACCAAGGTCGGCATGGGGCGGAAAATCCGCCAACCCCCATGGCGCTATCGGCAGCTTTCCGCCGTGCTCCGCGGTGCATTTTGCACCGCGATTTCCGCCAGGGTCGTAATGAGGGCCATTGTGTTTAAATGTGAGATTCTAGCGGACATTGAGTCCTTCTTTGAGCTTAACTCTCTTCAAGATATGACCGCCGCGGTCAGATGGGAGGCTTTTAAGGCTTACATTAGGGGTATGTCTATTTCCCGAGAGGTGGGGGTGTTGAAAGCTATTAGAGCTGCCCTTGGGCGATCTGAGGCCAAGCTGAAAAGGTTGGAGCAATGTTGCTCCTCCTCGTCTGACCCCACCACTCTGGCCCAAATCTCTGACGAGCTCCAGGTGTTTAACACTTTAGCAACCAGCGAAGTTCATTATTTCAGCCGCCCGCAGGCCGCTAGGAAATATGGGGAGGGGGACAGACCCAGTAAGACACTTGCGACACTTGTGAGGGGGGAACTGGGCCGCACGCAGATCACTTCCATAAAAGATCAGAACGGTGACGCTCAATGGGAAGACCATTGAATACTGGATATATTTACCGAGTTCTATAGATCCCTTTATTCCCAGCCTGTAGAGCACACTGAACAACATATGCGAGAACTTCTTGACCAGATCCTCACCACGGAAATTTCCCCACAGACCCGGGATCAGCTGGATACCCCGTTCACGCTAGACGAGATAGAATCGGCTATCTCAGACTTGCCTAAAGGCAAGGCGCCGGGACCTGACGGCCTCACGGCGGACTTCTATCGAGAGCACGTGGCTATTCTGGCCCCCCGGCTGTTGGAGGTATGGAATGTGGCACTCCGAGCCGCTATCCTTCTCCCTTCCATGTGGGAAGCGGCCATCACGGTACTGCTCAAACCAGGTAAACCTGAGGACGAGTGCGGGTCCTATAGACCTCTCTCCCTCATGAACGTAGACACAAAGATCTTTGCTAAGATCATTGCTAACCGCTTTCTGCCCATTATGATGCACTTGGTACAAGAGGACCAAGCAGGCTTTGTCCCTGGCAGGTCCACCTCCCATAACATCAGGAGATTATTCAATGACATGTCCCGTATAGACCAAGACATCCAGGCCGTAGCGGTTACGCTGGACGCTCAGAAGGCCTTCGACATGGTCTCTTGGAAATATATGTGGCTGGTCCTCGAAACAATGGGCATCGGCCCTAACATGACAGGGTTCATTAAACTATTGTACACTTCCCCCGTTGCGCGGGTACGAGTCAACTCACTAACATCCGAGATGTTCACTCTATTCAGAAGCACCAGACCGGGCTGCCCCTTCTACCCGATCCTTTTCGCATTGGTGATAGAACCGATGGCGGACTTTATCCGAGCACGGCACTCGCGTAAAGGAGTACGATTGGTTGATGATCCTGAAATAATATCTCTATATGCTGACGATGTCCTACTATACGTCAGAGATCCCACAACCCATCTGGATCCCATACTGAGAGACATCACCCGGATCGGCACCCACTCCGGATTTACGATTAACTATTCCAAATCGGAGATTTTCCCGCTCACTAAGGCTACTCTGCAGCCCACCACCGAGTACCCCCTGCACTGGGCCCCTGAGGGTGTGAGATACCTAGGGGTGCAGATGTCCCTCACTAAGCCCACCTTGCTTGCCGATAACTACTCGGCTGTAGCACGAACAGTTGAGACCAAACTTTCACGATGGCGCACTCTCCCGTTGTGCGTCGCTGGTCGTCTATCCCTTATTAAAATGATCTTGCTCCCCAAGCTCTTATACACCTTTTGCAACATTCCTATATGGCCCGGGAGGACTTACTTCACTAAATTGCATACGCTCTGCGCACAATTTCTCTGGCACTCCGGTGCGGTGCGCAATAAGTGGACTGACATGGCACTTTCATACAAACGGGGTGGTATTGCTGCTCCGGACCTAGAACTATATTGGATTGCGGCCTAGGCCCAGCATGCTACTCATTAGTACTCGGGTTCCCCAGTGCACCCACATGTCAAACTGGAACGGCTTGCCTCCGCTGGTATCAACTTGATGTCCCTGATACTACATCGACGCTACACATCTGATTCCCCCGTTGACCCCATTGCTGCGACTCTGTATGCCTGGTCAAGTCTGCTACACTCAACAAGTGGGCCCTCCCCATATTACAAATGGCTTCCCGTGTGGGCCTTTCCGGGCCTGGAGCCCACGCTTGATACCGCTTTGGCCCGACACTGGGGTGCACTGGGGTATCGGGCCTTGTCCGACTTCTATCCCGAGGGCAAATTCATAGGCCCCCAAACCTGGAGACCGGGGCACACCAGATCCCCCCTAGAGACTCTCCAATATTACAGGCTTTGCGCCGCGTTCCACACCATGTGGCCCTCCTTTCCGGATGAGCCCCCAGACAACCCGGCTATAGCTTACTTCGCAAACTCGGGAGGTGCACGTGGCGTCGTCTCTTCACTGTATCAAATCCTACAAGACATCATCCCCATTCCGACTCTTGGGGCGCGCGACGGATGGTCGGCTGAACTGGGTCTAGAAATATCTGATGAACTGTGGGAGGATATGTGCTGCCACACACAAAAAGTGTCCCTCAATTTCCGTTTTCGTGCCATGCAATACAAGCTCCTCAATAGGCTTTACTATACACCACGCAGGACATCGGGGTTTGCTCGCTCTGAGGTGCACCTCTGCCCGCGCAGTAGGGCGGTGGATGCTGATCACTTGCATATGTTCTGGACCTGTAACAAATTGTCCGGTTTCTGGGACAGTGTCCTTCATACACTAAGTGCGGTAACTGAAACTGTAATTGATCCCGATCCTTTGGCAGTTCTGTTTGAGGTCTGGGGGTCTGACGAAACTAAGCGTTTGAAAAAGTTTTTGAATATAAGCTGCATGATTGCCAAAAAATATATACTTCAGAACTGGAAGTGCTCCTCCCCACCGGCCTCTCGGCAATGGCTGGGTATGCTCACATGGTCGCGGAACTGTGAGGAGGAATACCTGACAATGCTGCCTGCCCAATCTCGCCCCAGGAACATCTGGAGCGAATTTAATACATATCTCAACAATCAAAGTGAGAACACGCCCGGTTCTGGCTTGGCTCCGGTCTCTATCCATGCACCGTGATTTTTGCTGTGTATTTCTGTATTGTTGATGCTCTATATCCACTGTTGGAACTGTAGTCTGTAACCATTACGATGTTTTATGCTATGCTTGATTTCATTGTTTGTTGCCTTGACGTATCTGCCTTGTGAACCTCTGCCGACAAAAATGAAAGTTTAAAAAAAAAAATAACGATAATGATAATGATGTGTTATTCATATAGCGCCTTTATCCAAAGCGCTTTACAGAGCACATATTTACATACAATATCACCCAACCGAAATTGGTACTCATTTATCGACCTCGGAATTCGAACCTGCGACCGGCAGATCACACTCAGATATTACCTGCCTTCTAGAAAACACAACTTGAATTAAAAAAAAAAGTTGTTCAGAGTTGTCTATTCCATTTTGATGAGGATGGCAGGCAGAAACATGTGTGTTGCGTTGAGCTGCGGATTTAAGCTCATCAGGCATGAGGGCAAGCTGCATGCCTGTGCCAAAGAATGGCTAAAACATGTTGCTTCCGCCCAGGCTGCTTTCAAGTGTGTGTTTTAGTCTATAAGGGAGTGGAGGATTTCAAAAAGATCCCAGGTTTTCCCTTGCCAGGTGTAAGCTGTTCAGCCACTCCCGTCCGTTAGGCACACACGTATTTGCATTCTGGTACTTGTAGGCATACATACACACATAAAGGGACAATGACACTACAAGTACCTACAGGATGTCAGGGTGGTGGTAAGGGAAGCAGATGCATGTTGCTGTGCTGGTCTTGCTGGTTTTGGATAAGTGAATCTGGGGCGAAGCATCCTGTGCGTGAAGCACGTGTTGCCCTGAGCTCAAAAAAGGATGTAGTATTAAAAACATAAAAATACAAGACCAATAAAAACACAGAGCTGTTGTTTCCAAGGGAACCAGTCCATTACTGTCACATCTACTGAGATATCTCTGTTGGTGTCTGGCCCGGCTGTATCGGGTGAGATAGAAAGGAGGCCTTGTCAGTGGTGTTTTTTTTTCTTCCTTTTCATTTCTCTTTTGCAAAAGGTTGAATAAATGTTATCCATTCGCAATAAAAAGAAATAGAAAGTTAACCACCACTGAGACAGGGCGGGGAGGAACTTGGGGGGTTTAGCGATTAGCCTTCTGAGGGGTTGCACTGCAGGAGGCCTGGTCAGGATTTGTTTGCTTGCCTTGGGGGCAATGAGTTGTCCCCCACAGCCATTAAAGCAGAAATGACCAGGGAGATGGAAGGCCATTCACACCTGTAAGGAGGTAGCACACTTGCTCAAGCAGGCAGCCTACAACTATCTACCAAAATCCTGTGTGGCTTTTCTAACAGCACTGTTCATCTTTTTCAAACCTCTAATTTACAAAGGAGTTCTTTTTTCAAACCTATTAAGTTGATTTCTGTAATTTAAAGTAGGTTTATATGTGTGGGATTATTACTGTAGTTTGCATCATGCTTAATAAGATGGTTACCTGTAGCAAACAATCAATGGCAGGCGGTGATGCTTGGACACAGATATCTGCAGTAGGTGCATGAACAACTGAGGACCGTGGCAAAGTACATTCACTGTAACACAAGCCACTGCTTTTAGGCTTTGTGCTCCAGCAGTTTGGGCAGGGCTGCTCACATTATTGGCAGGGAAGCCAAGGCTGCATGGAATGAGCCAGGCCTGGCCAAAGCAATGCCAATGGTTATGAATGATTCAGAGACTTACATCCATCAGACTAAGGGCCCCTTACAAATTACATTCAAAGTATATATTCTGCTGCATGAACGTCTTGAGTATAAGTGAAATAAGGTTGGTAGTAAGAAAAATGTAATTCTGGAGGGGAGAAGGGAGTAAACAAAAAGTGATTTCATGTAAGGCTTTGAATTAGGCTATTAGCCAGAACGGATGTTAGGAGGGGCACACATTCTATTAAGGCGTTTGGTCATTTACCAATCCATTGCCATGTTAATCTATATGCATTTCCCACCAACATCCGGCCCCCTCCCTGCTGAAAAATACCATCTTGGGTACTTTTTGAGCTAGCTCTGTCAAAAAGCAACATCAAACTTAGTGCTGTATTGGGCCTGCTTGTGCTATATCCAAGCATTCGTTTGAGAGTTTAATGACTTAATAAATGAGCCCCTGTTGTAATAAAAAATCTCTTAACAATTTGCGTTTACAGCCGGTAGATTTAAAAGCAACATGGGTGTCCTTGCATCTGTTCCTTGCACTGGAATCCTAAAACAAGCAATGTCAAAGTCAACCATTTTGACATGTTTATAAGTATTACACAAGCATTTGGCAGGCAATGACATCCCATGCCTATTTTCTAGATGCTCTGACCTTATTGCCAGGTGGTACCCTTATAGCAGTGCCTGGGAAATGCCTTTCCCATGTGTATTCAGAAGCTCAAACTGTTGGATTTGCCAAAGCGCGTTGGTTTTAGTTTGTCTTCCTAAGTGAAAATATATATGCCCAGATGTTTGTATGAAAAGAAAAGTTGAGTACTGATGTGATAACATCATACTGTTGGAGTAACCATTAACAATGTTTGTATGCAAACAGAATACATCATGTGTATTTTGGAGCTTCTTTGAAAAGTATGATATAACTGCTGGGTGTTACGTGAGTGCCGGAAATGGAAGTTATTTACTGTGGGATCCCACGAGTGGCAGAGGGGCGAAGCCGAACTGGAGGTTTGTAGCCACCGCCCCCTTCCCCAATAAACATTTGCCTCTCAGAAGATTGATCATGAAACCTTGAAAATAACACAAGAAAAGAGCGTTTACTATTATGTTTCTGGCAACGTGTAAATGGGGAACATCTGTTAAACCTAAGAAAAGGGCATTGCAGTATTTCCTGCAGAGTGCAATCAGAGGTGGATTTAACAGTCGGGCCAGGGACAAATGCCAGTAGGGCACCCCTGCTCTGCCCTTCTCCTCTCAAAGTCAGCCAGGGCTGCAGAGGCCCTCCCACTGAGGCCTCATCCTTTTAAGATGTCTCAGCAGCAGATTATTTAAAATAGGAAGTGATTAGTGATGGGAAAAGGTACTTATTTCTTAAAATGATATGAGCTTTGAATAAGTTATTTAAGTGTGATTGTTGGGTGATTAGAAATTATGGGGTACAGAACAAGCTGTGTGAAACAATGGCTATTATGCATTTCATTTCACTTTGTGTCTGTATGAGATATTTTGTACACTCTCATTAATTTGCATTATGGAGCTCGTAGGGTTCTGTTCAGGATGGGGAAAATAAAGCTACAATCAAATCATTTTACCAACACTTTTTCCACTCCACAGGACTTGGAAAATTGCTACCTATAATTGTAGCTTCATTGGTAAAAGCAAACATATTCCAAATAATTAATTGTGGGAGAGATTTACACTTTTCCAGACACATAGGGGGTCATTACGACCCAGGCGCTAAGTACGCCAACTTTACCACCATGGTGTAAACTACGTTTACACATTTGTGGATGGCGGATTTACCGCCCCATTCCAATGTGAGTGGGGAGGTAAATCCCCATTTCCCATTTTCCCTTCCCCATTCCCATTTTTGCCCCATAGGGCATAATGGGAGTGGGGAAGGCGCTAATTACGCCACCGTAAATTACGGTGGCGTAATTAGCATCATGGCGGGTTAGTGCCATGGATTTTAACGGCTGCTAAAAGCAGCCGTTAAAATCAGAATAGGCGTTAAGGGTTAACGACGGCGTTAACCCTTAACGCCTGGGTCGTAATGAGGCCCATAGTGTACAAGTGAAGAGAAAAGTCGATTTTGCCTATGTTTTTACTGTTTACTTTTCCCGTACTTTGTGTAAACAATTCAATTGCATCTATAGGGGTACTTTTGTAGAGAAATGCAAACAGGAGTGGTCCCCTCCATGCAATTTAGGATTCAAGACAAAATTACCCCAATACTCTTTTTCATCAACCCATTTATACAATGATGTACACATTGTCTGGTTGTTTTATCATGTGACTTGTGCACTTTTAAAGTAATCTGTATAAAATGGAGCATTATTTGTTATTGTTCATTGTCTATTACAAACCTTTACAAAAGAGGTTAGCAAAGTAAGATAAAGAAACTAAATAAATGGAAAAAGAAAAGAGAAAAGAAAATCGAATGCAGAAACTTACAATAATAAACACCATTTCATGTTCATGGTTTACAATAATTGGTATAAAATTATACAATTTATGACAATAACATTTGTTTCCCTATAAGTCATCCCTATCGCTTAAAGTTTCTTTTACATACTGAGTAGCAGCTAAGGTAAGCAGGGTATAAGGTACTTTTAAACAAAATTATTTCGATGTATAAGCACCTTACAAATGACCATTAATACATAAATAAATAAATAAATAAATAAATACTATTTAACATTCTGTACAAAAAGAGGCTTGTGTGCAAAAACTCCTAATTTTGTTATTTTAGGTATTTAAAACCAAACGTCAATACATATTTGTACCAACTTGAGCTGGGAAGATGTGTGGTCAAGTACCTCAATTTCAGGCTAGGCTCAATTTCTGGATGTACCACTTAACCAAAGTGGTTCAGTTTGCAGTATGAGCTATAAAAAAAGAAACACTAATGGTTTAAAAGATGGGCAGCGCAGAAGTGGCTTGTCCAGACTCTTCTGACTGTGGTGGCCAATTGGGGGACTGACTTATGCAGGGGCAGCATGAAGTATGAGTGCACACACACAAAATTATCAAAGCTTAGGATAATGTGGTTGCACCTGGGATGGCCAATCAGATTGCAGGGGAAGCACATGCCACCCCGGCCACACCCTTGACAGGCCCATGCAGCACAGGGGTCATGTCCCGCCAAGGAGTTACACACACACACATCTTTTTTTGGAAAATATAAGGCCACATTTATTGAACGAAATTGTGTTATTCAATAGCAAAGCAAAGAAAACATGTCATAAAAGAAGTCATCATGGGAAAATGCATATTATAAACAGTAGGTAAGCAGTATGTACAAGACAATGATGAATAGGAGGTAGCAGGGGAGCAGAGACCCTTCCTCCCTGCCACATCCAACCGGGGGCGATACCAGGAGGCCGGAAACCCCTCAACCTACACTGTCTTCCTCCTGGTCCCACTTTCTCCTGCATGCTAGCACTCCCACACACCCTCAACTCAATTTAAAAGTGCTGCAAAATTGCAACAACAAATAAAATGTGCTTCAAACTGTCATTTTGTAAGAAACAAAATATCCTATTCCTTTCTGCAATATTTATCGAGGAGGAGGGGGCCTGTCTTTCACAACAAAATGGCTGGACCACAAGCACCTCCTCCATGGCCTGATGGGAGTAGCCACGGTATTCAGAGAGGTATTGTTGAGCGCACACCATCTGAGATGGAATAAGGACTGGGGCCTTGTTGCTCAGTCCCTGCAGGGGAGCAGGTGGCACCATCCTTGATTATCCCCAGCCACGCCAAGAAAACATGGTGGGGGTAGGGTGGGGTATGTGGGAGTGGTTGTAAATGAGAATGGTAGTCAGGGGGACATGATGGAATGTGACACGGGGTGAAAGGTGAAGGAGGAGTGGATAGAACAGAAAGGGGGAGCAGATGGGAAGGGAAGGTGGGTTGACTGATATTGCCACACTATTGTATCTGCTTCTCTTTTGCTCTGTACGGTTTTTTTATGTCAATTATAGAATTATGTTGAAAAAAGGTACAAAACATTAGTCTTAAGGCATGATTAATTGTGATTAATCTCTCAGACTCTTGTTAAGGGTGCAGTATACAGCTTTCATTTTACGTGCTTTGGCAATAGATTTCCTTATGGAGATGGGGCAGTGCATGGAAGATGCAGTGAGTAGCGAATGGAAAGTCAAAGTAGTGAGGGAGTTTATAGAAGGAAACAAAGGTGCAAAAGAAAAGGGCAGAAGACTGTGGAAGGGGTACTGGAGAGCCTGTGATTTTGGAAGAGATGAGCAGGTGGACGGGATGAGCAGGTGGAAGGCAAGAGCAAATTCTCCATTTCAACACATTGAGTGATCCTGGGCAAATCACCTAATGTCAGCAAAACTTGGTGAGGTGAACAGGTTGTTTCCAGCCAGAGTCATACCCCTAAACACACAGCTCCAGTCGTAGACAAAAACAAATTAAAAAACATGTAGCATTTGTTGCACTCATGACAGCCCTTAACTACTCCCACCATATTCTCCACACCCATGACCCACATTATCTGGGACCATCTGTCAGCCTTGCCCAAGAATCCCTTTGCCTTAAACCTGCCACGGGGTTAAATCCTAATAAGCATCTTTATCAGGCATTCAAGTGGTCTTGCAGCTAAATGTGTCCCCCCTGGTCCCAACAACCTTGGTTTGAATCCAAGCTTCTGCCCCTTATAAAGCAGTCTAACAGACTACAGCAATTTAAGGGTGCAAGACATGTTTTGCCGGATCACAGCTCTGACAAATCTGGCTTAACGGCAGCATGTTTTTAGGGTACTCCTACACCCACACACA
Organism: Ambystoma mexicanum; assembly: GCF_040938575.1. Taxonomy (NCBI): domain Eukaryota; kingdom Metazoa; phylum Chordata; class Amphibia; order Caudata; family Ambystomatidae; genus Ambystoma; species Ambystoma mexicanum. The sequence continues at coordinate 58,494,499 of NC_090939.1, forward strand.
ATGGAAGTGGGCCCCCATGATCACAAACCTAGCCCACCCAGATATAAAGTCCATTTACAACCAGCCTGGTTGGTGGGCGAGCCGGGAAACACCAACCCTACACCTACAGGAATTCCATAGCCAGGAAGTGCCCAAAATCAGGTGCGGGTTTACATTCTTGTGAAGCATAGGTGTGAATGATTAAGGAATGCTGTTATGTGAGGAAAGTGAGCAGTAGTTCATCAACATCACTAGGTTTATTGGAATTCTGCGTTTCCTCCTCAGTATTTACTCTCCAAGCTGCAGAAAAAATGAACATGTTCTGCTGCCAAACAAGCAGGTTTATCCCGAGAGGCCAGATACTCCGCCATTTACTAAAAGGTGCTGCCATTGCCTTGGTAGGACTCCACAACCTCTGAAGTCACTTCCTGTGGTGTTACCCATGCCCTATGGTAATTACTGCCAATTCTTATTGTTTTTAGGACTTGTGCCCTGACCCCAAATCATACAATTCGTTTTGTTCTTCACACAAATTACCCCCATCTTCCACAGTTTATGGGCCATTTCCCAGAAGTCGAAGTGGGCGGGAACTAAATGGTACAATGTCACATTGCTTTTTGTCACCAGGACTGGGGGTACCGTTTTTGGACAGCAAACAAAGGGCAGTTTTGGTTTTTCCTCCCCCTGCACTGGGGATTCGAGCCTGGGCACCGTCTCTGCTGGGAATGCTCCAGAGCCACTGTCTTCAAACCTGTTTGGCCTGAGCCCCACTGAGCAAAATGTGGGCAGGCCGGGCCCGCCCCAAAAATGTCACATAGACAGTAAGTCCAAATGGATATGAACTATCGCACGCCGTCACCGCACCCTACTCCCATTATAGTCCCTGGGCTCCTCCACCCGCTGCCATCACAGTCTCTGGGCTCCTTCATCCCACTCCTACCCAGTCCCTGTGCTCTCTCCACCTCAGACCCAGGGCTCTCCACATCCTTCTCCCATCACTATCCCACGGCTCCCACCCAATCTGCTCCCATCACAGTCTCTGGGCTCTCCCCACCCTGCTCCCACCACTGTCCCATGGCTCCCACCACAGTCCCTGGGCTCCCCCACCCTGATCCCATCACAGTCCCTGGGCTCTCCCCACCCTGCTCCCACCACTGTCCCATGGCTACAATCCATCCTGCTCCCCCCAAAGTCCCTGGGCTCCCCCAACCCACTCCCATCACAGTCCCAGGGCCAGTGGCAGCTGGTGAATATTTTAAGCAGAGGGGCATAAATATCTCCCCCAGATATGCCATAGCGACCGAGTGTAGTGAGAAAGCGTGAACCAATCAAATAGGGTTCGGGGGGTTCTCCCCCTGAGAATTATTTTGAAATAATGGGTTACAATGTTGCATTTTAGAGCATACTTTAAAAAAAATTGGGTAATTTGTTTTTGTGTTTGTTTTTCTTTTAGGGGGGAGGGAGGAGTGAAAGGGGAAATATACCGGAATCCGAAGGAAGAGGGGGCAGGGGAGTTATAAAAGTTAAAACTCATGGACGTACTACAAACTTGAAAATTGACAGGGGGGGGGAGAGGGATGAGAACAATACAGAGATTTAAGTATACTGTTCCTTACCTGAATGTTTGTAACTAAGACCCCATGAGAAGAAAATAAAGTTGTTAAAAAAAAGAAATTGGGTAAAAAGCCAAACAGTTTGCAATTGGTGCTGGGGGGCCCAAGGGGCAGGCATCATATTTTTTACTGGACATTTATGATATATGTCCAGTAAAAAGATATCATCCCTGTCCCCTGGGCCCCACAGTGCCTAACACACTCACACAATCAACATGATTATTTGTGTATGCAAGGCGCTGGGGGGACCCAGAGGGAAAGCATGGTATTTTTGACTGGGCATCTCTGATAGATATCCAGTAAAAGAAATACCATCCCTGTTCCCTGGGCTCCACAGCGCCTCAGAAGGAGAACTGATTTTTGCAGGTGGGTAGGGGATTGTGCAACAAAAAATACCGTTGTTGTACAACCCTTCTTCCCCCCTGCCCTCCTTTCCTGCTCTGGTCTCCGGTCCCCGTCCTCCGCGTACAGCACTAATGAAGGGAAAGCCACCTAGCGGTAGCTTTTGTTTACTACAGCTGGCTGGCCTTTCCTTCATTAGTGCCGCAAAAGCAAAAGCCAGCACAGCGGCGGGCATCCATTTCACAAAATGGATGCGCCCCTGTGCTTGCTTTTGCGAATTTTGAGGTTGAATAGCTCAAAATTTTACATAGGAAGTTTTTTTTAAAAAAGTGCTAGTATTATTTTTTTAATGTTGCCTATCTATTTTTTAAATACATTTTTTTACTGGACTATCCCTTTAAGGAAAACCAGTATTGTTGGACCTTTCTACCCCTGCTGCTCCGCTTGAATAGAGGACTACAAGTTCCAGAAAGCAAACATGAAAATGACACTAACGTTTTGCAAATATACTCTCAACACTGAAAGCCCAATAAAGAACACATTTATAACTGGTACTCATTTCCATTACGTGTTATTTGACATTATGATTGGTCATTTATAACACGCTTAATACCTGTGGGGACCCGGGATCGAACCTGTGTTGCTCCCTGTAGTCTTGTTTCCAACTAAAGCTTTGTTGCCACTGAGCTATCCTCCCGAGACTAACGGAAATAAGAAGCAGTACAAGTGGTTTTGTCTTAAAAAGGGGCATATGCTTCTATATTTAGCCTCAGCATTATTTTGGGCTGCTGGGGTAATGCCCACTCAGTTTGTATCGCTTATTACCAAGAGGTGTTAAGTGTTTAATATACGGCCGAGTGGGGGCGCTGTGAGCGTTGCTGTCTGAGCAGCATCGCGTCTCTCTGACAGGAGCCGCACTTTATTGCCCCTAATAAACCTGAGGTATGATCCGGGGACCCAGCAAAGAACGTGAAAAGCCGAGGGGTCGGGACAATTGCAGAGGTTAGGCAGGCCTGGGTGCTCGCCATCATTCTATGACAAGACTGGAGGCGAGCATTACGCTTCAACTTCTTTATTTACTACTCCTAGCAGTTTCAACAAACTATCAACAAAACACTGTAAAAATGCCCACATGGCTTTTTCGTCTTTCTGAAACTACAATTTCTGTAGTCCATGTCCACCTCAGCTCAGCTATGACCACATCCTGTCCCTGAGCTCCTCCTCTTCTTTTACTGCTCTTCAAGCAGATAAGTACCTTTTCTCTCACCTCCCTCTATTTATCATAGGCAAAAGTGATTTATAGTTTCAGAGAGGATACAGAGACCTGGATTTGTGATGTGCATGAGACTATCAGATAGAAGGTCGTTTAGACGTAAGATTAGGAGTAATGTTGCCATAAGGTAACATAGCATACGCGCGTAGATCGTAGTTTCAATGTGTAAGTAATCAAGTTGCATTAGCATTTCGCGTACCTTATCACTTCGGTGACCCAGGATTTAGGTAATCAAGTTGCGTTAGCATTTCGCATGCATTATCACTTCGGTGATTCAAGCTCTCGCGGCGCGCCTGCCCCGTGCCGCATGACTGGCACCCTAGGGGTTCTTCGGTCGCTGCGGAGCTTTCCAACCCTCGAAGCAAGGAGAGGGAACGCCGGAGCCCTCCGGCCCCCACCTTCGTGGGGGCAGAGCCAGAGCACGAAGCCCGTGCTTCCGCATCGCATTTTTCAATGCAATGCAGAGCTGTGAGGAGCCGGGCCCGGCGGTGATCACTCCCACGTTACACGGTAACGTTTGGAAGGGAGTTTAGCATACTAATCCACGGAGGATTAGCATATTTCAGAAACGCTCACCACCCCTAGGCCACTACACGTGGGGAGCAGCTGACAAGCGAGCATAGGAGCAGGAAGCTCTGTTACCTACACTATCAGAGGAGTTTCAGCCTCTTATAAAGACACAAAGCCCCAGCAAGGGCAATTGGATTGGCAGAATTAAATTAAGAATATTACCAGAACATTTATAGTGAGCTAATATTTGAGACTCTGATCTGAACATCTGACTTGGATGGAGTGAAGAGGAGCAGCTATGGGATTTAGCTGCCGGCTTCAAGGAGGTGCTGTGGAATTTGCTAGTCAATGCTGTGGCTCAGGGGGTAAGACCCCTGCGAGAAAGGCTGGATACCCTGGAGGCAATGTGAACCATCCCAGAGATAGCACCATTGGGACAGAGCGCACGCCCACCGAACCCTCTGAAACAGGGTCTAAGCAGAGTAATCAGACTCAGAAGAGGAAAGCCCCTTCTGACCCTCAGGGCCCTTCGGATGGGGCAAAAGAAAAGGCCCCAGAGGTTGTCAACGCTTTTGCAAAGCTCAGAGAAGCATACTTGCAGTGCCAGGAAGTGCCGAACCTCACGACCCCCACTCCAGGGGAAGACAACATGGGAGTAGATGACCCAGGTTTGGAAGAGGAGCCAGCAGAAGGTGACCCGATCTAGCAAGACGAGGAAGGGACAGCGAAGGAGGATTGGGCTAAGCCCAGCGGGGGTAAGAGAACCTGCAAGGAGAAACACCTCGAGGAGGACCAAGAGGATAAGTTTGACACGGACAGCATTCGGAACCCAAGGTCTTCAGACTGGCAGCCCTCCCACGGGTCGCACAATACATGACCGTAAGGTTGAGGAAGGCCCTCGATAAGGAAGTTAGGCAGCGCCTTCGAGCAGAGTGCCCACGACCGGACCTCCCGGGAAAAGTGGCAGAAACTCCTGAGCTAGACCCCAAGATGCTAACTTTCATATCCAAGACCATTAAAGATCCCCGCAAGAGCATCGACACATCATGGAAAAGTTGCCAGGAAAAAGAGCTAGACTTAGCGGGGCTGCTAGCTAAAATCATGGATCTGGCGGAGAGGGCTAAGGATACGGGCGAGGAAGTAGACCCCGACACCCTAGCAGGCTGGGCCCAGAGGGCCATCTGCTTACTGGGAAATGCCAACTGCGCTATTGCCTCAGAAAGGAGGAGAGGTCTGCTGTTGAAGATTGATCCTAAGCTCAGCGACCTCGCTTCTTACGAAGTAGGAGAAGCGGAGCAAGGCTTTCTGTTTGACGAGACCTTCGGGAAAGAGATGGGCCGCTTTGTCGGTACTTATGCTCCATTGGAGAAAGCTCAAGCTTCCATCAGGAAGATCTTCCCAAACAGAGTTTTTGCCAGGACCGGTTGCCCCAGGGGTCGCGTGGCTGTTCGAAGCCAAGGGGGTAGAAGACCCCCAACCCAAGGGTGCAATACTGGGAGAGCAGATAGCAGGATTCCTTCTTCCCGGCCAGGGGGCGCAGAGGAAGAGGAGCCGGACGAGGACAAGGATTCACACAAGGTGAGAAAATTTAATTACCCTCCGGAGGGAGGACTGGTATGTTTTGGGAAAAGTGGCGCGTGCGTTCCAGCGATGCCTGGATATTGCAAACTGTGTGGGGCTGCAACTAGAGTTTATAGAGCCGCCAATACAAGAGCACAGGCCTTTTCAGCAGCACCTATCACGAGCAGAGCAGAGCTGCTTAGACCGCGAGTTAGCGCAGCTCACTCAGAAGAACTTGATAGAGAGATGGCCGAAACCTCCCAGTTTCGTGAGCAACATGTTCCTGGTTCACAGGAAAGAGAAGGCCCGCCCACTAATAAATCTGAAGGAACTGAACGGTTGGATAGTCTACCGCCATTTCAAAATGGAAGGCATTCACCAGCTCTGAGACTCCCTCAGGGAAGGAGACTGGCTGACGAGGTTAAACTTGAAAGATGCATACCTGACAGTTCCAGTGCTGGAGGAGTGCAGGAAATTCCTGGCTTTTCATTGGAAAGGGCATCTTTGGCAATTCAAAACGATGCCCTTCGGTCTTGCATCAGCACCCTGGGATTTTACCAAGCTCAGTGAAGCCAGTAGCGGCAGCAATCCGGGAGAAAGGCATAAGGCTGATCATATACCTAGACGACTTGCGGCTGCTGGCCGAAGACCGAGAGACGCTGGTCTTCCAGACAAAGTGGGTACAGGATCTGATCCAGTCACTTGTTTTTCTGGGGAACGTGGAGAAGTCAGGCACCACTCTGGCGCAAAGATTGGACTTTCTAGGTTTTGTCCTGGACACCAGGAAGGCCACTCTAGAGCTACCAGCGCGAAAATAAGAGACATCAAAAGAGAAATGCGAGGATGTCTGCAGAAGAAGGTGATTTCCCTCAGAGCACTAGCGAGGATAGTGGGGCTGCTAGCCGTCTCTATCCAGGCCATATTCCCAGGGCCTTTACACTATCAAGCCCTGCAGAGGTTAAAGATACGTCACCTGCAACAAGGCTTGAGATATCATCAATTAGTACCTTTGGATCAAGAATCTGTAACAGAACTGCAATGGTGGTTGAAGAATATGGACGCCTGGATTGGGCGGGCCATTTTTGGAGATCGGCCAGACCTGATTATAGAGTCAGACGGCAGTCGCCTGGACTGGGGAGCGTGATGCGGAGACATGCAGACATGAGGGAAATGGAGCGAAGAGGAGCTTCGCCTCCACATAAACTGTATGGAGCTGCTAGCAGGCTCTTTCGCGATCAAAGCCTTTACGAAGGGGAAAATGAAATTGTGCGTACTGCTGAAGATGGACAACATTTCATCAATGAGCTACATAAACCACCTCAGAGGTACGAAGTCCAAGATGCTGGCTGAGCTAGCAAAGGATTTTTGGCATTTTTGCATCCAGTCAGAGACATCAGTGACGGCGGAGTACCTGCCCGGTTGAACGTGGTGGCCGACTGGAACTCAAGGTACCTCACGGACTCCAGCGATTGGAGGTTGGATCAGAGGTTGGGCCCATTACACATAGACCTTTTCGCATCTCGCCTCAACGCACAGACAGCCGATTACGTCAGGTGGATGCTGGATCCGGGTGCACAAGGTGCTTTCCTGCAGGAATGGGTAGGCGGCCCACACTACGCTTTTCCCCCCTTCATGATGCTGAGCAGAGTTCTAGCAAAGTGTCGGAGAGAGGGTAGAGCTACTGTTAGTTGCACCACTGTGGAAGTCATAAGTGAGGTTCCCCACTCTGATGGAATTATCAGTGGACCTTCCGAGAGTACTGCCAGGAGGAGACCGACTGCTCACGGACCCAGTTGGGTTGTATAATCCTCTGAGAGTGAGAGGAACACTCCCGCTCATCGGGTGCAGGATATCAGGAGATGCTGGGCGCTGCCAGGCACTTTGACGCAAGCTGCAGAGCTTATCATGGAATCCTGGGCCCCTTCCACTAGAAGGAGCTACGACGCAGCTTGGGCCAAATGGACTGGCTGGTGCAAGGGGAGAGGTGTTCATCCCATTTCTGCCCCTGTAGTAGTGATCCTGAATTTCCTGGCACAACTGTTGTAAGACGGCAGAGCTTTCTGCACTATAGGAGTTTATAGATCTGCAATCTCAGCAGGACATTTGCTGATTGAAGGTGTACCAGCAGGGGAGCACCCGGCAGTGGTAAGACTCATTCGAGGAGCGACGTTTAGAGTACCCGCAGAGCCTCGTTATAACACAGTCTGGGACGTGACGACAGTACTCCAACTATTGGAGGACTGGACTTCAGACAAGTATCTATCGCTCAGACAGCTGTCAGGTGAGATGGCCATGCTGTTATGTCTCACATCTTGCAATCACGTATCAGACATTAAAGCGCTAGAGATCAATGGGAGACCCTTTCGTCCAGAAGGAATTACTTTTGCTATAGCCAAAAGAACTAAGACAGGGACCACGTCAGTCCACTACCCATACTTCCTGAATAGAACTAAATGGTGTGTAGCAAGTTGCATCAAGGAGTATGAGAGCAGGACAGCAGAGTATAGAGCAGCTAGTACCACGCAATTGCTCATAGCTTGCAGAAAACCATTCCAAGCGGTATCCACAGCCACAATTGCTAGATGGGGTAAAGAGATAATGCAAGCAGCAGGTATCGATTTGGGGAGGTACTGAGTGCACTCAGTACAGGAGCGATGGAATCCAAAGCCTTTACAACAGGAGTGTCATTGAGAGAGATCATGTTAGCAGCAGATTGGGCGAGTGATCGCACCTTTAAGGAGTTTTACTTTAAGCCAACCGAGAGTTTAGCAATGACAGTGTTGGGGAAGCTTTGAACAACCATAATGCTCGCCTCCAGTCTTGTCATAGAATAAAGATTATCCCTGCTAACCGCGCAGGGAGTATTAATTCTATTAAAGACTAGGAGGCGAGCATTAATTATCCACCCAAGCATGTATTGTAATTGATGATGTTATATGATAATAGCAATACATGAACGCCACCCTGATACGGTTGTTTTATTTTTCTCTAGGGGAGGAACAGAAGAATAATTTAGGAGAGAAGACAGATGTCGGAGTTGGACGAGAGGCCGAGAGTTATCGGTGTGTCAGTTTGCAGTGATTGAAGTCTTCGCTCTGTTGGCAGGACATAGTTGAAAATGTTTGAGTGCCAGTTCAGAGCACGTAAAAGATAGGAGGAGCTCAGGCACAGGATGTGGTCATAGCTGAGCTGAGGTGGACATGAACTACATAGACTATGGGATTGTAGTTTCCGAAAGAGGAAAAGCCATGTGGGCATTTTTACAGTGTTTTGTTGATAATTTGTTGAAACTGCTGAGGAGTAGTAAATTACGAAGTTGAAGCATAATGCTCGCCTCCTAGTCTTTGATAGAATGAATACTCCCTGCGCAGTTAGCAGGGGTAATCTTTATTGTCCTTATTCCAGAGACAGTGAAACAAAAACACAAATTGGCTTCTCCTTTGTGATGTTGTAGCTTTAATTATTTTATTTTTTTACACCTGTTTAATTTTACAGTTTTGTTGACTCCTTAAGTGAGGGTCTAATTGCACAACTAATAAAGTAAAATAAACCATATAAGGTTCCCATATCCACAGCAAAAATGTGGGGTTTTATGTGTATAGGATGGAGAACTGCAAGGTCAATGGCTTTTTAGAAAATAAAGTTTGTGTGCGCTGGTTTCTAGCATGCATTACTATGGCTTCACATCTTCTGTGAGGGGAGGACATGGCCCGCCAGCCCGAACCTAGGTGGGCCCAAGCACAGCTTTTCCCTGTGCACCTGTCACAGCCCTGTGTGCATCTCATTCACTGCACCTTCCTGTTTCCTGAATGTCTGACCTTTTCATGTGTGCGCCTCGCTCACTGGCCCTTCCTGTTTCCTTTGCACCTGTCCTCTGGGGCTGTGTATATCACCTTTCTATGTATGTTTCCTGCTTCCCGTCATGTTCGTATTGCGGGCTTGTAATAATAACACCAGATGTGGTCGCATGAATATGAATACGCAGAGGCTGGGCATGTAATTGGTTATTTATAACACGCTTAATACCCAGAGATATCCAAGCACGGACCCGGGGATCGAACCTGTGGTATTCCGTGTCGTCATACTTCCAAGGAGAGCACGTTGCCCCTGGGCTATCCTATGGGACTTCCAATACCGTTTATTCTTCTTGTTCTGCCCTGTGCCTCTGCACTTCCTACACCTCACTTCCTTCCCTTGACCTAAACTACACATAAGGATGGGAACAGCCTATATAATAAATAGCCTGCATAATAAAATGCCACTAAAGTACAATCTCCCCAAAACTTTGCAAATAGAGTACCTAGTTCATCTCCTCAATCCACCAAACGGGTTTCACTCCTGCTCCAGAAGGTCTGGGTTTCAAGACATGACTCAGTATCTCTGGAGGCAGTTTTCTGTGGTAGTATCTTCATCCGTGAACTCGGTGTCACCAGAATAGCCTCCTGAGTGATCCATGTGCAATGCATTATCCAAAACCTCTCTGGACATTTGGAAGAAGGACGAGGTCCTAGTTAGTTCCTTGTAATTGCTTCCAGCTGTTATCATGGACCCTTTTCTTTTGGTGATTGTCTATGGTTCTGGGTGAAAAGGGGTGGTGGCCTTGCCACCAAGCATTCCCATACGTGCTATCATTCTATCCCCTGCCTTCAGAGCAGATGCTGCTGCTGTCCTTTTGCCATCAGTGTACTGAGACATGCGTTCTTTACCTTTTCAGTCACTCTCTCTGATTGGTTGATCATCTGAAGGCACCTCTTGAGCCCCCGGAAGGTGACGTAATCTCGTACGGATTTGTCGTCCGAATAGGAGTGAGGAAGTTCCGTTCTGCGTAGTGCTGCGTGGAGTATTTCAATAGCCTCGAAGCTGTTGATAGATAATGTTTTTCAAGCGGTTTTGGAGCTAAATGTGCTACGTAGCGCCTTCTTGATGTTGCTCATGAATCTGTCGACTGTTCCATTTGCTTGAGGCCACAGGGGAGTGACCTTTCGATGTGTGAATCTCATGCAATCAACGCATGTTTTGAAATCGTTGCTTCTGAAAGGAGCACCATCGCCCATTTCCACTATGTGTGGGATCCCATAGGATGTGAAAGTCTTGCCAAATGCAGCAATTACAACTGTCGCTGGCACAGAAGTCAGAATATGAACATCCGTATATCGGGAATATTCGTCCATTGCAAGCATTGCATCCATCCTTCCCGGCGTATCACCAAAGAAATCAACTGCCATCTCTTCCCAAATGCCATCCGGCAGAGGCGTCATGCGGACGGGCTCTGGACGAGTGTGAGGTTGCATGCTTTGACATACAGTACATTGGGAAATGACAGATTCAATTGCTTTGTCCATCCCAGGGAACCCCACTTTCTTTTGCAACATGCGTATTGTGGATACCATGCCCCTATGCCCTTCATGACCAACCACCACTATCTGTTGCTGTAGAGATTCCGGTATGACAATGCGTTCACCTTTTAGAATGATGTTAGAGGCAGCTAATGACATTTCATCCTTTATCAGGTGCAAATCATCCTTGGTCACATCCGGTGGAAGGGTCGTCATGTGTTTTATGTGTTTCCACCTACCTATCTCAATGCAGTGCCAAATGATGGTTAAGAGGGGACCACGTTGAGTGTGTTGGACAGCGAGATACATTCAGGCTTGGCCGTCGATGTATCTGCCAGCTGATGGAATTCGCGAGCATGATGCTGCCGGATATCGAGAAAGGAAGTCCGCTGGATGTTAATCTTTTGCTGGTTCATGTATTATGTTGAATTTGTAGTACTGCGAATGTAGTCGCTTTCACACAATTCTCAGTGGTATCATCACTTTGGGATTCCCAAATATGGTTAGAATGCCCCGATGATCAGTGCCAACCCTGAACGGCTTGCCATATATGAACAGGTGCAAACGCTTACATGCCCACACGGCTGCCAGGCTCTCCTGCTCGAGTTGGTAGTATGCTTGCACCATAACAGTTAGACTTCTGTTGGCATACGATACAATCAGTCTGGGTGTGGTTGAACCATGCTTGTACTGTGCTAAAATGGCACCCAAAGCAACCGGGCTGGTATCAACCATGATTTCTGTGTCACATGAAGGGTCGAAGTATGACATGCAGATAGACAGCAATGTGACGCCTAATTTAATTGAACGCATCCCGGCATTGAGGAAACCAAGAGAATGGTTGATCGCACTTTGTAAAGTGTCGCAAAGGAGCACTGAAGGTGGTAAAATGCTTGATGTACCGGGTGCAGATGCAGGCTAGCCCTAGGAAAGAATGAAGCGTTGGAAGGTTTGCTTGAGAGGGCGAAGATGTGGGGGCCTTTATCTTTTCTGGATCCGGTTGAACGCCTTTGCTCGAGAATATATACCCGAGGAACTTGAGTGTGTGCTTTCCAAATTCACATTTTTTAGAATTTAAGGTGAGCTGTGCCTCTTCCAGCACCTGACATTGTGAAAACAAAATCAAAATATCGAGGCTGAGTACCCCAAAAGGAAATACACCGAACACGGGTTACAAAGGAACATACAAAGTACTTTATTTTATACTGAATCCAGTCAATAAGAACAGAGCAAAAATCAGATAGCTATCGGCCCTCAGTACAACACAACGAACTCCAGCGTGGTTCAATGTGTTCAGTGAGAGACGCTGTACATTAGAATGCATTGGCTTTTTATACTTTTTGTGAACATGTTGTCCAGCCCCACTTTGGGTTAATATTCCACTAATACATCACCGATCTAGGGTTCATGCCAAGTCTCGCACATCCGCATATAACTGGTTTGCTTTTAATACATATATCAACAAGCCTATACGGCAGCTGTGTATCCTGGGATTTTCCATGTAGGTCTTCTTAAACATTAATACAATGTAGTTAAACAAGTGTTTCTACGTTCAGTATTTGAATGCATTGTCTTTATCGTGCACTCATGGATTAGTTTCATTGCACGAGTAATCCCTTACACACAGGTCAACGAAGGACAAGGTCTCAGTTCACGACCTCAACAAGTGGCCTGTAGGCAAGTTACATATTAGCTACGTACAGAGGTCAAGACGGCCATGTTGTATTTTGGAATGACATTGTCCACCATTTTAACTCACAGGGTGACTTTACAAAGCGAATCCTAAAATAGCGGATTGACCTAAAATGGTGGCTTACATTGATTTTAAGGTCAGGACCTTGCAACACGGATTCCTTCGCAAGCGACTTACGAGCAGCTTGGCGTAGGCCAATATACATATATTTATTGCATTAGGAGGCACGATATAATTTCTCTTTTGACAACATAGCTGGTGGAGTGTGTTGTGAGGTGGTAAGTCCTGTGATGTTCTGAACACTAAACTGTCATCACTGTAGTTCATACAGTTGGGAATATGATGTATGACCTGATTAATTTCCTCTTGAAAAATCTCTTCTGATGATGAAATGTCAAAGCGAAGACATTTATAACAAAAAAGACCCATCTGGGTGTCAAAGGTGGTAATATACCTAGATTCCTTGGCCAATTCAGTTGGTTATACCCCTGGGTGAGGTCTTATTTGGAGAAAGTGTTAGCTCCATTAAGTCGATACATCATATTAGTTATGCGAAGCGCCTGCGAGGAGTCTGATGTCAGATACATCATATTAGGTATGCGAGGCGTCTGAGAGGAGTCGAATGTCAGAGTCATCATATTAGGTATGCAAGGTGTCTGCGAGGAGTCTGATGTCAGATTGATCATATTAGGTATGTGAGGCGTCTGCAAGGAGTCTGATGTCAGATACATCATATTAGGTATGCGAGGCATCGGCGAGGAGTCTGCGAGTTGTCTGCGAGGATTCTGTGAGGCGTATGTGAGGAGTCTGTGAGGAGTATGTGAGGCATCTGTGAGGCGTCTGCGAGGAGTCTGATGTCATTCCCTCTGTATGGCTTGATTTGGTAGTCGCATGTCTACACATATCCCTATTTTGTGATCTGATCCTTTGAGTGGGTAAAGGAACAAGGGGGGAAGCCCATGTGGTGCGTCCCGAAACAGGTGCAATAATGTCTTGAGCGATAACAACATTGATTGTTTTCTTGCTTCTGAATGTTGAACGGGATCCCCTTATATCGATGGGCTGTGGGTCTTATTGTATTGTCAATGTGTAACTGAATGTGAGGTTCCTTGAGCTTACCTCTGCCCTGAAACAGCAAGGGGAATAGATTCTCAATCTTGGCTGGAAGGTGTAGATGTTTTATCAGCACGATGTGGTACGGAATGTGCACAAGGCCCATCAGGAGCGCCGTCTTAAAACTTGAGATGCATCCTGTGTGAACCTTAGGGGCAATAACGTGTAGTTCAATGTTTGTGGTATGAGATTTGTAGTAGCATGTTGCTGCAAATTTCCCTTTGCGTGTATTAGGTAAGATTTTCATATTTATGATTAATCTTCCTGATCTGTGTCAACCCCAGAACCTTTTGCTTGGACTTGGTAACTATTTTACCTTGTCCCTAGGTGAAGGGGAATCTTTTTCCCTCTCACCTAGTCTTTTACTCTTTTAATGGGTGACCTTTTTATGTCTCTCCATAGTGTATGGTTGAAGTTATGGTTTCCTATAACTTTTGGGCTTAGGATGGGTTGCCCCTTTGGGCTCCCCTGTTAATTTCTCTGTCATGTATTAGTAGTAAAGAGGGATTTTCATCCCCTTTACATTTTGTATAAGTGAGCCAGCACAGCCCACCTTATGTGGAGTGGTTGGGGATACAATGTATCCCTTTTCTTACTTGCCTGTTAACATTTTTGTTACAATTTCAAGTTTTCTTGAATGGCTGGTGGCAGTATAACTATTTTTATGACTTTCAGTCCTTATTAATCGCAGGCTGGAAATTCCACCTCGGTAATACACAGAAGGGACACCCTTCTGCTAAAATGGTGGGTGCCTTCTATTTTCACCATTTCTTGTAAGCTTATTGTTCCTGAGGTCTTCCCCTACCATTCTAAGCAGGAACAACCTCAGTGGACATTTTGTCTTTGGCAGGAATACTTTGTATTCTCTGCCAGGGCCCCATAGTGTCTGAGAAGGCAGGAAGCAAGGGAGGAGTCTAAAACTCTGCAGCCCCTTGTCTTCCACCTTGCCTGAAAGGAACCTAGTCCTAGTGGGGGACTGGCTGTCCTGATTGGGCAGCCAGAGCACCCCTTTCTGTAAACTGCAGGGATAGTTTGCAGAAGTTGTGCTGTAGTTCCAAATGAATACTCCGATCCTGGAAGCTGCTGACAAGGCTACCACTGGAGCTGAATCCAAAGAGGAAGATGAAGAAACGACATCTACATCGATTTCGGAAACCTTCCTTCTAATCGACCTGTGGCTCCTGAATGTGACAACTCCTACCCAGAAGCTTATGAGATCAACCAGTCTCAAGAAAACCTGCATTTTGAGCCTATCCCACAACGTGTTGCGACCTTGCTGGGCTGCAAACCACCAATACCGTGGGAGCTCAAGCCATTGTGCGGTGCAGTGTCTTCTGAAGTCCGAATCCATCCGAATCTTTGGTGGCCTCCTCGTGGATTTCCAAAGACACAAATCAAATCCCTGAAGTCCCCTCACCAGAGTGTAGGACCGAGAGAGTGAAGAGAATCCAACCAGCGATATTCGCTCTTCATCTGGCTGCTGTAAAAATGCACCAAATCTACAGAGCCATGAGAATCCATGAAGACACCTTTGCTGGACACCTCCTCTGATTACTGCTGCTGCAAGTTCCCATCCAGTGTCCACTTCTTTTGTCCCAAGACCAACAATCCAGAGACCGGGTCCTGTGCTGCTGCATCCTGAAGGCACACATCCAGAAGCTCTTCTTTTCTCCTAAAATACTGTGTTGGCTTGGGATATACTTATCTTGTGTGAATCGTGTGAGGCTGAGTGGGTGATGCGTGTGGTTGGGAGTTTTCCCATACCACTTGCCCAGGCCTAATGCTGGAACGCAGATAGGGAGCCTTCTCAGAAGTCCCTGACACTTCTAACTAACTCTGAAGCTAATACTCACTTGTATAAGAAGATATCGTCTGGAACTCTAACTTTCCTGTAGCTGAAACCTATCTCACCCTCCCTACAGCTGGCTCCTAGACCACCGGAGTCCCTCTTCTGCGTCTGAGAGAAGTCATGCAATAGACTAGAGAAGAACTGGATAAGAAAAGGATTCTGTCTTGAAAGTAGAACAAGTGTAAAAGTACTTACTTGTAAATTAGTTAGTGATGTAACTACATCTCTGCAATGGAATACGTTACAAACCTTATTACTTACCTTTAGGTTGCTGGTTGCTCCTTTAAAAAGTATATAAGTTGCTTTACTTTGAATTGTGTTTCAGATCCTAAAAAGTAACACATGTTGGTACTGTATCATTTCTTAACTGAATGAGTGTAAAATCTTACCAATAGTGTTTACCTACCTTGAATAACACATTGTCATTCTTAAAGTGTACCAAAGGGCTTTGCTTTACCTGATCTGTTTTAAACACAACTAAAACAGTCTAGGTGTTAATACTTGTTTTATGAGATGCTTGAAGCCTCTCTTAAACGTATATGGTTTCTTACTTACCTTGAATAGCTGCTGCTCTTCTAAACCTGTAACACCGGGTTGTGCCTCTTCTGAAACTGCTTAGAGCATTTCCAAAATAGTCATAGGGTCCATTAGATACCTTGAAACACTGTGGGTCTTTCTTAAAGTGTAATTGAGTTTTGCTTCCCTTGAATTGCTTAGTGCATTCAGAAAGAGTTATTGAGTGTTCATACTTACCATTGATTAGCTTAAGGCCCCTCTAGAACGTATATGAGTGATTTACCAGCTCTGAACTGTGTTCTTAAAAGTAATACTGGTGGTGTAATTGCATCCATTCAGAAAAGAAGAAAATGACCCATGTTGCAAGGTATGCTTGTAACAAGGTTGTTTTATTAAGTGATTTCTATAACTGACTGTCACTGCATGATTGACAGGGTCTACTACCCTTGAATTACCGATTGTATTCTAAAAGTATATCTAGCCTGGTCTTATTCCCCAAGAATAGTACACTACTATCCTGAATGTATAACCGTAGATTTGACTCGCCTTGTCTGACTTCTTGCTCCTCTAAGTAAGGTTATACCTTGGTTTGCATACCATAGGTATTGAGTTGGTTTTTATGATTGTGGTTATATGATGATATAGTACTTACTTACCGAAGTTTGATCTTGGCCTACTTGCATTTAAATAAACCCTTTATTTTAACATTACATAGTGTTTCAGTGTTTCTTTGCACCATGTGTATGCCACAATTTCTTTGTACCAAGCTACAGCCCTCTCTCCCTCCGAAGATAAGCCTGGCTGTGCTGTCTACACTACCAAATGCTCTCAGGTGGTACAGCCTTATACTAACAGTGGATTTATGTACTGCCTCAGATGTGTGTTTTTATGAAGCCCTTAGTTGGACTTTAGAAAAACTGTCCCAATACATGGGAGTGGCATCTGTGAGCAACATGGGAATATGTCAATGCTGGGTTTACAAAGACGAGAGAGGGTGACCGACTGATGGTTAGATAGCCCTTCTCGCCTCTGACATTTACTGTTGCCTCTGTGTCCATCAGTAATTCCATAATGTCGCCATTTACATTAAGATATAAGGTAGGGCTGTGTTGTATGGGCGTTACATTCCCTAGGCCAAACACATAACCTCTCCTCTTTTCATTTGTTGATGATCTGTCAGAATTACTGTTGGAAGAAAAATTAGTTTGAAGATAACGAATGCGTCCTTTAGTCTGCGCAACGTCTGGCAATCTGCTGATGAAGGCCATTGATGAGACTATCTGTACAAATTGTCCTTGTCTATCAATTCCCTCCTTTCCCTTGTAGATGAAGGAAGCCGACTGTCTTGATGTGGCTTGGCCATAGTATTAGTTCCGGGCCAGTGTTGGGAACCTAAAACTTGGCCAACAGATTGAAAATGATTTTCACGTCCATGTTGTGAATATTTGCCCAATTGCAGGTCATGTGTCAGCGTGAGACAAATCACAGCCACAACGAAAGCATTTGTAACCTGATGGCAGGAACTTGGATTGTGTTGAAGGCTTGAAAGTGGATGGCGTCGATGAAATGTGGAGGACAGGAGCAAAGGTTGTGGTGGATCTCTAATGCAGCTTCCATTTCCATCATTTCAATTTGTTGATCAATTGTTGACTCAGTTCTCACCGTTTCTAGAATCTTCTCTAAGGCGCGAGGGTTTTGAAGGAGCTTTTTCAGGAATGCACATGATTCACACCCTGCAATATCTTGCGACTTGAGGGCTTCTTCATTCGAATAGTGGTGAAAATCACAGTCTTGAAAATGTGAATGCACTCCTCATCACAAAGTTATCCATTCATTCCTCCTTAGGTTGCATGGCGGTATGAAAAATGTCTCGCTTGAAGTCTACATTTTAATCTGGTGTGAAGTAATCATTCAGACATGATATGAGGCCATGGAACCTGTCAAAGGAGTCTTCATGTAGCTCGGTATGTGATATCGCGGACCGCGGATCCTACTGATGGAATGCGGATGATCTTTTTACTGCTAGTCTCAACAATATCCAAGTGTAAAAGTGCTTGAATGGGAAAGGGCTCAGGAAGAGATGATGTTGCAACCCCTGAGGGTGGTGACGCACTAGAAGAAGACACTTCTTGATCAGGCATGGTGAACAAAATGAGTGAATGAATAGTTTGCGTTAGTGAAGGTATACGTGTATGAAATTTCACCAATGTCAATGTTGTGACTCTTTTAGGTAGCTTGGTGGTTATGTGTGTATTTGTCACACAGAGGGTTTGAAGGTTAGTACTAGGGAAGTTGGGTGCCGTGGTTTCAAGAAATCATCTTGTACGTCAATCGTGAAATAGAATGTATGATCGCCGTTGTGTCCATGACACAATGCCACTGTAGTCGTGCTGTGTGTGCCAGAGACAGTCAATATCAAATTGCAGAGCTTCCCCGCTCCGATCCAATATTCCGCCTTGAGCGGCGAAATGTGAAATGTTTGGCACACAAGACACACACCATTAAAGTCGGCGGGCTGGAGACAGTCAATATGGACATTGTGGAGCCTCGCCGCTCCGGAGCAAATGTTCCGCCAGGAGTTACCGAGCAATTAAATGTTCTGCACACAATGTGCACACATTGAAATCGAGAGGGTCTTAGCGCCTCACCACCTCTGCAGAGGGATCTGAATACTGAAGCCACCGTGGATCTGAAGGGGACAATGCATGTCCAAAACAAAGAACAGAACAATGAGATGGAGTCTCATGGTACATGTTGGGATTCAGGTACTTTGTCGCCAATGGCATGCCCGTACTGTGGGCTTGTAAATTTAGCACCAGGAATGATCATATGAAAATAAAACACACACAGGGTGGACATGTACTTCCAATAACTTTTACTCTCCTTCTTATTGTGCCCTGTGCTTCTGCATTTCCTTCACGTCACTTCCCCCCCTTGGTCCAACCTACACATAATGATGTGAATAGCCTGTATAATATAATGCTCGCTGTGTACATCACCTTTCTGTGGATGTTTCCCGCTCCTCTGTCCTTGAAACGGTGACGATGTTTGACACTTAATTAGAGGGGACGCCATGGGGTGGAGGGTCAAGACTCCTGTCATCTCTGTGGTAATACAGATAATAAAGGGTGAGACATAGTATGTGCAGGCAGAAACAAAGAATGTGCCCTATGCCAAAAATTGAGGACACTATGCTAACGTGTGCTGAGGAAGACTTTAAATGCCATCACTACTCTCTTAGGTGAGGAGAGCATCAACAGCTCCCTGTGCAGTGACGAGAGCACTGTCCTGTGCAAAAGACTTCAAAAGGGAGAAAGAAAACCACACTGCGTTGTGCCGGAAGAGGATGAGGATCTTCTACTGATGGGCAATTCGGGTTCTGACCTGACAGTGATTCCACTCCTGACGTATCATATGATATGATATGATAGTTTATTTATATAGTGCATATACACAATGTGTTTCAAAGTGCTTCAAGGCAAGGGAGGGAACAAGGGAAAATACAACAATGACATTCTTACAGGCCATGAACAGTAAGGATGTGAAATTAACTATCGTACTCGGCTTGATGACGTTTCAGATAGTGCAAGAGCTAAGACATAGATAGGGAAGGGGGTGGAGAGTGGAAAGGAAATGGAAACAGACAGGCGACTACCATACTAGGCCTGACGACATTTCTGGTAGAGCCGGAGAAAAACAAAAGGTGAGGGGGATAGATGCAGAAAGGGAGGAACAAAACAAACGACTATCGTACTAGGCCTGATGACATTTCAGATAGTGCTGGAGGGTGGGGGGAACAAGTAAGGAAAGGGAGGGGAGACAAACATGTGTTGCTATCATACTAGGTCCAGGGACAATTCTGATAGAGTAAGTGCATAGAAGAAAGTCAGGGAGGAGATAGGAAAAGGGAGAAAGGGAGAGGAGGAGAGAACAGAGTAAGCAGTAAAAAGAGTGGAGAAGCAAGAGGGGAGATTGAATACAATTGCAGAAGTTAGTAGTAACACATAATGTTGCTAGCCTAGATATAAAATAAAGATGGGACAGCATGATTCAGGGTCACCAGGAGTACAAGATGCAAAGGAAGTCCAGCTTGAGAGTTGAAAAAGGGTGACGCACTGTGAATCGATGACGTCCATAAAAGTCAAATCCAGCATTAGCCACAATATGGTGATGGTGAAACCAGAACGTATCAGGACAGACTCTTGCAGAAGTAGGCTGGAGGGGCCGGGGGGAGGAACGGGGTAGAAGAATCAAGCAAAACAGGCAACACCTGCGTGCGAGAAGGGGGGTTTTTCAAAGGAACATCACAGGAACAGGAGGGGGTGGGGTTGGCCTTTGGGGACAGAAGAGGTAAACACATGTTGGTGCATGTTTACCTGCAATCTGAGTAGGGGGTCGGGCCCTGGGTCCTCTGGTCCGAACAGGTACACACAGGTATTTCGCTTTTCTTTGTCAGCCCTTCGCTTTGGACGCCCTTGATCTAAGAGTTAAGAGCAGGAGGGAAGAGGCAGGGCTAAGAAGGTGGGTGGTGCTTAGACCAGGTGACCAAGATCCACTTGCACCTGCTCCCCATGAGCAAAGGAAAAGAGGCTGGAGGGCTCCCTAAGTAGGGAAAAAGAGTGGCAACCAGGAAAGCACCAGGTGGCCGGGGCTTGCTAAGTGGGGAAAAAGAGCTGCAACATGGAAGGTGCCAGGTGGGCTGGAATTAGGCCAGGTGACCTAGATCCACTTGCACCTGCTCCCTATCTGTAAAGGAAAAGAGGCTGGAGGGCTCCTTAAGTAGCGAAAAAGAGTGGCAACCAGGAAGGCACCAGGTGGGCGGGGCTTGCTAAGTGGGGAAAAAGAGCGGCAACCTGGAAGGTGCCAGGTGGGTGGGGATTAGGCCAGGTGACCTAGATCCACTTGCACCTGCTCCCCATCTGCAAAGGAAAAGAGGCTGGAGGGCTTGTTAAGTAGGGAATAACAGCGGCAACCAGGAAGGCACCAGGTGGGCGGGGCTTGCTAAGTGGTCAAAAAGAGCGGCAACCTGGAAGGTGCCAGGTGGGTGGGGATTAGGCCAGGTGACCTAGATCCACTTGCACCTGCTCCCCATCTGCAAAGGAAAAGAGGCTGGAGGGCTCGTTAAGTAGGGAAAAAGAGCGGCAACCAGGAAGGCACCAGATGGGCGGGGCTTGCTAAGTGGGGAAAAAGAGCAGCAACCTGGAAGGTGCCAGGTAGGCGGGGCTTAGGCCAGGTGACCTAGATCCACTTATACCTGCTCCCCATCTGCAAAGGAAAAGAGGCTCGAGGGCTCCTTAAGTAGGGAAAAAGAGCAGCAACCAGGAAGGCACCAGGTGGGCGGGGCTTTCAAAGTGGGGAAAAGAGCGGCAACCTGAAAGGTGCCAGGTGGGCGGGGATTAGGCCAGGTGACCTAGCTCCACTTGCACCTGCACCCCATCTGCAAAGGAAAAAAGGCTGGAGGGCTCCTTAAGTAGGGAAAAAGAGTGGCAACCAGGATGGCACCAGGTGGGCGGGGCGTGTTAAGTGGGGAAAAAGAGCGGTAACCTACAAGGCACCAGGTACACGGGGCTTAAGGTAGGTGACCTAGATCCACTTACACCTGCTCCCCATCTGCAAAGAAAAAGAGGCTGGAGGACTCCTTAAGTAGGGAAAAAGAGCGGCAACCAGGAAGACGCCAGGTGGGCGTGGCTTGCTAAGTGGGTAAAAAGAGAGGCAACCTGGAAGGCACCAGGTCGGCGGGGATTAGGCCAGGTGACCTAGATCCACTTGCTCCTGCTCCCCATCTGCAAAGGAAAAGAGGCTGGAGGGCTCCTTAAGTAGGGAAAAAGAGCGGCAACCAGGAAGGCAGTGGGTGGGCGGGGCTTGTTAGGTGGGGAAAAAGAGCATCAACCTGGAAGGTGCCAGGTAGACAGGGATTAGGCCAGGTGACCTAGATCCACTTGCTCCTGCTCCCCATCTGCAAAGGAAAAGAGGCTGGAGGGCTCCTTAAGTAGGGAAAAAGAGTGGCAACCAGGAAGGCACCAGGTGGGCGGGGCTTGCTAAGTGGGGAAAAGAGCGGCAACCTGAAAGGTACCAGGTGGGCGGGGATTAGGCCAGGTGACCTAGATCCACTTGCACATGCACCCCATCTGCAAAGGAAAAGAGGCTGGAGGGCTCCTTAAGTAGGGAAAAAGAGCGGCAACCAGGAAGGCACTGAGTGGGCGGGGCTTGTTAGGTGGGGAAAAAGAGCGTCAACCTGGAAGGTGCCAGGTAGACAGGGCTTAGGCCAGTGACCTAGATCCACTTGCACATGCACCCCATCTGCAAAGGAAAAAAGGCTGGAGGGCTCCTTAAGTAGGGAAAAAGAGTGGCAACCAGGAAGGCACCAGGTGGGCAGGGCTTGCTAAGTGGGGAAAAAGAGCGGCAACCAGGACGTACAAGGAGAAGGTTGGTATGCGCACAGTCCAGGTGAAGAAAATGCACTTTGCACCCACAGCCCATGGTGGATCTACTTGGCTGAACATGCACCCACCATACTGGGATGGTAGGACCAAGCACAATAAGATCCCAACATCGGGCCTTGCAAGAAGATGACCTGGAAACCATCCTGGACAATCACAAAGAAGTGTTCCCAAAAGGCAAAGGTGTACTGAACACAGAAGCAGGTTATGCCTTAGAGCGGTTCCGGCGTAACACTGGGTAAGGCCAGTCCCGGCCACAGCAAAAGAAAGTCTCAAGACTTTATCGAAGAAGCCATTGAATGAAGAAGACACAGAGAATGCTTAAAGGCATGGTCTAGTAAAAAATTTTATTTAAAAAATAGATAGGCAACATAAAAAAAAATACTAGCATTCTCTTTTTTAAAACTTCCTATGTAAAATTTTGAGCTATTCAAGCTCAAAATTCGCAAAAGCAAGCACATGGGCGCATCCATTTTGTGAAATGGATGCCCTCCTGTGCTGGCTTTTGCTTTTGCGGCACTAATGAAGGAAAAGCCAGCCAGCTGTAGTAAACAAAAGCTACCGCCAGGTGGCTTTCCCTTCATTAGTGCTGTACGCGGAGGACGGGGACTGGAGACCAGAGCAGGAAAGCTGCAGCTGAATCTCGGTAAGTGCTATTTATTTTTTTTTTAAAAATAAGCACTAGCTGCGTTTTTTTTTCTAAGTTTTCCGGGCTGGAGGAGCCCGGAAAACTTAGAAATAAAACTGCAGCTTTAAAAACATTGTATTTATGTTTGCGGTCGCTTTTGAAGTGACCGCAAACATAAATACAACGTTATTGTGTTGGAAAACGCTGCGGTTTTTCTTTCCAAGTTTCTCAGGCTGCTCCGGCTCGGAGGAGCCTGAGAAACTCGGAAAGAAAAACCGCAGCATTTTCCAACACAACCGCGTTGTGTTTCTGCCTGCTGTGACTATCACTTTGGGTCTCCGGTGCTCCCCCACGGGAGCACCGGAGACCGAAAGTGAAAGCCAAGGCAGGCAGAAACACAACACGGTGGTGTTTACATGCCGCAGTGTTTCTGCCTACAGCTGATTTCCCATTTGGGGCTGTCGGGCTCCCCACGGGGAGCCCGAGAGCCCCAAATGGGAAAGCAGATTCAGGCAGAAACAACGTGGTTGTTTTCCGCAATGCTGCGTTGTTTCTGCCTGAATCTGCTTTCCCATTTGGGGCTCTCGGGATCCCCCCGAGAGCCCCAAATGGGAAAGCAGATTCAGGCAGAAACAACGCGGTTGTTTTGGAAAACGCTGCGGTTTTTCTTTCTGAGTTTCTCATGCTCCTCCGAGCCGGAGGAGCCTGAGAAACTTGGAAAGAAAAACCGCCGCGTTTTCCAACACAATAACGTTGTATTTATGTTTGCGGTCGCTTCAAAAGCGACCGCAAACATAAATACGTTTTTAAAGCTGCGGTTTTATTTCTAAGTTTTCCGGGCTCCTCCAGCCCGGAAAACTTAGAAAAAAAAACCCAGCTAGTGCTTATTTTTTTTAAAAAATAAATAGCACTTACCGAGATTCAGCTGCAGCTTTCCTGCTCTGGTCTCCGGTCCCCGTCCTCCGCGTACAGCACTAATGAAGGGAAAGCCACCCAGCGGTAGCTTGTGTTTACTACAGCTGGCTGGCTTTTCCTTCATTAGTGCCGCAAAAGCAAAAGCCAGCACACGAGGGCATCCATTTCACAAAATGGATGCGCCCATGTGCTTGCTTTTGCGAATTTTGAGCTTGAATAGCTCAAAATTTTACATAGGAAGTTTTAAAAAAGAGAATGCTAGTATTTTTTTTTATGTTGCCTATCTATTTTTTAAATAAAATTTTTTACTAGACCATGCCTTTAATCCCAGTAGTATTCAAGAAAAAAAACATACCCACAACGGCCACAGCTTTGACAAAGAAGCAGTGACAGATAGTTTTTCACAGGCCAGTAGCCCTGAGCTCATCACAATGCTGCAAGCTGCAAAAAAAGAACAGGTAAAGTGGGATTGGATGAAATAGGCTGCCAGTAAATGGCTTCTCCCCGAAAGAAAGGATGGAATTAATTGTTTCAACCCCATCCCGGTCCGGTGAACCTCACGTTTGTTTTATCATGGGATAAAAGAGAGAAACTCGATTTTGCACCTAGTTGCCAGTTTAATTGTTTGTGTTGCTTTTTATATGAGAACATTTGCTGCACGAATGGTATTTGCGTTTAGTGGGTTTTCCAAAGGAAGCAAGGGCACTCTTAACCACAAATGTGATTACTTACTGGGAATCCTCATTACTCCTAGTCGCATGCTTCCTCGTCGCAGTCATTTACTTTTGCGAAATGGACATCTCTCAACAGGAAATGACTGGGTCTAGGGACAGGGGCATAGAGGTACGGCTTGGCAGCATGGAGGGACCCCATGTTGAGTCCTGCTCAGATACAGGCTGGGCGAAATGCCTGTCCTGAGGCAGGCGTGGCTGACACCTCATACATGGCTTCAGATAGGACTGGCACTAACCTGGGAGAAGAAAACCCTTATTCAATTCATGGGATCATTCCAAATTATATGTGCAGTACCAGTTACTACAACCTCCCTAATGCACTGAAATGCATGTAGGAATGTTCTTTCTTTTCTAATGTAGGCGGTCACCAGTGTTTGCATTGGAGTTTTTAAATCTCTGTAACAGCAGCGGTGCAGGGGCATTTGTATTTAAACAAGTGGACAAACCATATGGCTGTATTAACTGGTAAAGCTTAACGCTATAAGCATATTAAATGAATAAATAAATATGAACTGATAAAGGGTATACATTTTTTTTTAAATGGAGGCAGCTGGGGATTTACCAAATTGTGTACACTTTAAAAAAATGATTCCCCAGCACTGATGCTGTCATGATGTTGCAAATGTTTGGCGGGGGCAGAATAGCTCAGTGGCAACGCGCTCGTCTTGGAAACAAAACAGGTTCGAATCCTGGGTCCGCGCTCAGAAACCTATTTGGTGCGTTATAAATAACCAATTATGCAATGTACAACACAGATGTAAAGACCTGAAACTTAGTCCAGGGCCTTTGCAGGAAAGAAAGGTGACACAATGTGCGCATGCTCTGTCTGTGTGAAAGGACAAACAGAACAAACACAGTAGGATTGTAATGACATGGTGCTTGACTACTGTGCTTTGATGGTATAACAGGGGGTTGAACACAGGGTCATGAGGACAAGTAATTACAGTACAGACAAGGTACTGGCAATTCATGAGTGGCCCTTTCCTGGGTGCCTCACGGGCTTCTCCTTGGTACGTGTTTAAACTGATGAGGACCTCAAGGCTATGGCTGGGGCTAGAGTGCATAGTGTTGTTCTTGCATGAGTCAATTTGAATTATAACCCACTAGTGTTTTCTATGCCGTATCTTTACTGTGAAAAGTAACATGTTAGGAACATGAATGTAAATTCATTTGATGTTCAATAAGTTCCTACTGGACATTTTTTGCAAATGCCCGCGCACCCATTTTGGTGGGCATACAGGGCCCCCTCAAATAATCACAAGTACAAAATACACTGGCAAAGGCAGGCAGCCCTAGAAACTGTGACAAAAACGATACCCTTCGGGAGGGATGTGAGCCCGCACAGAAGCAGTCCGAACAACAATAGTACTGTGTTACCAAAATAAAAGAATGTCCAACCAAGCTTCTATAAAATAGGACACTTTAATTAAACTACAAACACAAAAATACTCATCAGAACACTGTCCCTCAGCCCTGGAGGAGAGGACACAGGGTACGCAGACTTTGCAATGGAAGGGCAACTCTGGGTCTGAATTCACGAGTACACAGGCAATCATTTCAGCATTAATGTCAAGTGAATTAAATATGTCTATGGACAAGGTAGAGGGGGTTCTGACGGGTCACTAGGACCCTTTAAAGAAGGCCAGGGCACAGAACCAGTTCAAATATGCTTGTCTTTGAGGCTCGAGCAGGGCTTCTAGGAACTTTTCATCAAACCAGACAGCATGTATTTGTTTATTTTACATGTATAAAGCACTCACACAGCCCGCGGGTATCGAGGCGCTGTTGCTATTTGTTTTTTAGTTGCATAACTATTTTGTCTTAGTTGCGTATTTATAACGCGCTTAAACACCCAGCGGTTTCTAAGCGTGGACCCGGGGATCGAACCTGTGTTGCTGCGTGTCGTTGTGCTTCCAAAGCGCGCACATTGCCGCTGAGCTATCCTCCTGGGATCAGGATGGGTCGAGTCGATGGTTCTAGCGGGTCTAGTTGGCGTCAATAGGGGTTGTCATGAGTGATACTAGTGGGTCAGGTTGTGTCCACACAAGCAAATTGGTGCCTTCTACTGGGTAGAGTTGGCATCAAGGTAGATCGAGATGGTGGGTCGCATTGCATCGAGGCGGGCAAGTTGATGGCTTCCGCTGGGTCAAGTCAGCGTCGCGATGGATCAAAGATGGATAAAAAAGCAGTGAGTGTTAAAGGCAGCTTCGGTTTCTTGCCGCAGCTCAGAAAGCTACTCAAAGTGGTTGAGCCAGTTTGAAAGTGTACAGCAGCGGGCAGACAGTTCCCTGAGCAGGTCCATGTCTAGTTGCTGGGGGTCCCCACCCATGGTCTCAGGCGCAAGATGGATTGTCTGTTCTGCACTTCACAAGAAGGAAGGTTTTAGAGAGCACTTGCAGGGTCTGCCACCACCAATGAGCAGGTTCCTTGGTGACAGTGGTCTCAGCTTGCAATAGGCCTTGTCCAGCCAGCGAGTCACCCAAAATATTCCCTGTCTTGCCCTTTGCTTAGAGGTGCTTGTATCCACCTCTGTGGAAAAGGACTTTGAAGCAGACAGTATCCTCAAGGCATTTCCTGGTGTAATCCTTCTTTTTCAAGTCCAAATGGAGGGTGGTCCCACCCCTTAAATAGACAAGCTGCTCCAGTGGATTGGTTCACCTCTCGCCCTCCAATCGGCCTGGTGATGTCATATCTGCAATGGTTCGTCTGCAGGGAGTGAGGAGGAGGAACACACATGTTGGGATCCCTAGGGAATCCTAGGATACTGGAACTCCTGTCTTCCTGGAAAGTCCTCTCCCGGGCTACTCCGCTCCGCCCCTTCTCCTGTCTGCCTACATCAAAGAGTCTCTGTTAATTACCCTCCTGGTGTGACCTCTTTATTGTCCTCACAGGGCTTGCCTTTAAATCCGTGGTTCCTAGCTAATCCCCTGGTGGGAGGGTGTGGAGGGCGTTCCAATCTTCTGGAGGAGGTCAGATGCCTTCCCAGGAGGACCGATAGGGGGATTTCATGTGCCCAGTTTCCAGACATGGATACACATAAGGCTGGGTCAGGGAGTCACTAGTAGGTAAGCTTACAATGACTTGGCATCAATAGATGTTGGCTGGTATAACTGAGGACAGACCAGACATGGCTTATATTCACAGTTTCATTTTTCACAAGGCCCCGGAAGCACGCAATTATATAATGTTGGAGCGGAGCTGCCTCAGTTAAAGGCAGGGCCTGGTTGTTGGAACGTGGGCTCCATCAGTCTGTTGGCAGGAATGCATATGTCACTTTGCAAGTGCCATGTTGCCAAACTGCAAGGCAGCTGCTGAGAGGCGTCAGGAGGATCAGCATAGTTTGTTGCTTGTGTCATGCTTTTCAGCATCAATCATTCGGAATGGTGGTCTGATTAGTAGACCCCATTTTCAGAGACAGATCCACCCACATCATTTTACATTAACAATTAACAAAGCTCGGGCTGTTTCCCCCTCACAGATGGCATTCTGTCACAAGAGTTGAGAGTAACGGCAGACTGGCACCCAGAACAGATAGGACCAATATTTATTTATTTATTTATTGTGCATTTGTAAGGCGCTAATACATCAAGTAAATTGTGTGTCAACGCGCCCCACTACAGGTCAGCCACTGGTCAGAGTTGCTAGCCCAGGGGCATGTCCAGGAAAAAAGCCTGTTACTGAGGCCTGCCTGCCATGAGTGTTTACTGATAGAAGAACATCTCGCTTTGGCCTTTGACCGGCAAGTTCATCAGTTCAAAAATGATTCAGTTCTGCAGTTTGTCCATCTCGGTAGCACAGGGAAAAAGCGCGTTTGCTTTTTGTTTTCTGTGGATAGATGGTCAAAATGTCCCACTTGCCGGCTGTAGACTCAGAGAAAAACATTTTGAGAGGCAGATGTGCTTAAAGAAGCTGCTAAGGCTTTGCAAAGCATAACTGGTGTGTTATGTTACGTCATTTCCTGTTATGCTGAGTTGTATTTCTAAATCGCAGACCTGGTGCCCAGTGAGCCAGTGGAAGTTGCAGCTGCAACCCAAAATATGGTGGCGCTGTGGGGAGCAGCAGTGGATCGTGAGCTGCCACCATGGCGTGCCACAGACATGTGATACATATGCTATGATGTGTCAGTGGGATTTATACCAGGCACCGCGGACATTTCGCATAGTCTGCAGGCGCTCTGGCGGATCTCTAAATAAGAGAGGGGTTGGTTTGATAGTTGGAGGAGAAGGAGTACATACGTGCTTTTGCTGTGGTGGTGTTAGTTTCAGTTTGGGAAAAATGATATCAAAATGTCTGGGCCATGACACTTATTTTTTAAATTAAGCACTGGGCCTGAGGACCTTCTGCAGGAGGCTTTGTTCAGACACCACCAGGCTTTCTGTTAAACTCTGGTGTGCTGATCTTCACGGCAGGCACATGTTGGCACCTCCGTTGTCCCCCTGTTGTCGGGGTCTCATAGCAATCTCCATGCAATTGCTTTCAATAGGACCAACACCTCTGGAACAGCCTCCTTGCATCACTAACGCCTGAGAGCTCAGCTATGAAGGTGTGTCTGACGCCACCTGTCCCGTTTGCTCTTTTAGAGGTTACTTGCAAGAGATGTCAGTTCTGCAGCATTCCTCAGATGCCCCTCTGGGGCGCGTGAGCCTTGGAGCCGTGAGGAGGAAGCTGCCGGTGTCCTGTCAGAAGGACTTCCGGGGTAGCCTGACCTGAACGCAGCTGCTAATTGACCCCATGTCATGTTTGGTTGTTTTAGAGCATGCTATAGCACTAACAAGCTGCTTGACACCTGCTTCCAGGGTTTTGAGGCACTGCAACTTGCTGCAAAGCCAAAGGGGAAGCCCCGTTTCAGAGAGCTGCTTTAAACTGAAGAAGCAACTCTGCGCCACAGGAACTGTTGGTTCCATGTAATAATGTCCCCGCCAAAATGTCACCTGACAAAAAAAGTCGTCGTTTTTTGCAGAGACATTATTACATTGAACATGCAGAAGACATCCCCGCAACCCCTGTTTTTTTTTTTTTATGGGAGCAGGGGACATCCCCCCAACCCGTCCTCATACCATATATAATGTCGCCAAAGGTATTTCCCCGGCAACATTATGTATGGGGACATTATGTACGGGGACATTATGTATGGGGACATTATGTACGGGGACATCATTTATGGGGACATTATGTATGGGGACATTATGTACGGGGACATCATTTATGGGGACATTATGTATGGGGACATTATGTACGGGGACATCATGTATGGGGACATCATGTACGGGGACATTATGTACGGGGACATTATATATCGGGACATCATGTACGGGGACATTATGTACGGGGACATCATGTAGGGGACATTATGTATGGGGACATTATGTATGGGGACATCATGTAGGGGACATTATGTATGGGGACATCATGGATGGGGACATTATGCATGGGGACATTATGTACGAGGACATCATGGATGGGACATTGTGTACGGGGACATTATGTATGGGGACATTATGTACGGGGACATTATGGATGGGGACATTATGTACGGGGACATTATGTACAGGGACATTATGTATGGGGACATCATGTATGGGGACATTATGTACGGGGACATTATGGACGGGGACATTATATACGGGGACATTATGTATGGGGACATTATGTACGGGGACATTATGGATGGGGACATTATGTACAGGGACATTATGTACGGGGATATTATGTATGGGGACATTATGTACAGGGACATTATGTACAGGGACATTATGTATGGGGACATTATTACCTGATACCGAACTGATGTAGGGCCACTCCCTATACTCAGGAGTCAAGGGCCTACAAGGCCACTTGACCCAAAATGCCATTAAATGTCCTACACTCGCAAATGAGTGGATTTATAATTTATTGACTAACTCTGCAAACCCGTGCCCGCTACACCTGCACCCCCCACCCCAAGCAAAATGAAAGGCATTTCTTAAGTATTGACTGACATCTCAAGCTAACATATTAGTATATAAGTATGGCACATTTTCATATAGTCACATCATGGCGTTTTATCAAGCAAAAGTGGTGCCAATTTTACTGTATGGAGCTGATACTAAATTGCCAATGAAGAGAAATATATAGGATTTATGCGAAGCACGATTCTGGAAGTCCATTTTGAAACTCCAGAAATGCACTCCTCTTCCCATGATCCGCTTTGAATTGGGTTTGGTTTCGCTATTTGCACAATTATTGTGGCAGTTGTGTGCTTTATTCAGAAAATGTTTATTGGGATTGACAAAGAATAACATCCTTAGCACAATTGCGTACCATCTGGCGAGTTCACCAACCTTCTTTGTTTCTAAATGGCGTACTTCTGTGATTGATGTCCTGGCTGATGCGTCCATAGCTCTTGAAACACTGTTAACTAACCCTGACCGAGCCGAGTTACATTTATTCCAGCATGATTGGATATGCAACACCGCTAAGTGCTGCATTTACAAGGACTTTAATGAACAGTGGTTTGGGCCAAAAAGACTATGGACAATGGCAGATTATCTAGTTAAATTCCCCTCGCGGAACATCAGGCATCCATACTTTCGGTTTAGATTTAATCTCCTACCGACAATGGAAATATTGGTGAGGAGAGGCATTGCTCCAAAGGAATTAAACTATTGTCGATTTTGTCAAAACATGAATTCTTGTGAAACTCTGCAGCACTTAATAGTGAGCTGCCCAGCTTTAATCTCAATAAGGAATATTTATTTTACTGATCTACTATGTGTTTATACTCCAATGGACGAAAAAGAAATATGGATTAAATTATTCAAAAGCAAGAAATTAGCAATCAGAGTGGCAATAACGCAATATTTAAGCACCATTTTACCAAATGTTGATAATGAAATTGAATGACTATCTGCTTAATTTTTAACCTTTTTTTGATCTATGTACTTCGAATGTTTGGACTAATCTAATTCCTTCATTGTTCTTATTAATTGACTATTAGTGTGTTTCAATATACGTTTTATGAATCAAATGTTTTGGAAAATGAAATGGAAAAAAAAGAACTTTTTTTTTTATATACTGTAAATGTTTATATTGTTGTGGCATTTGAAAGGTTGATTTTATCAGCCAAACCAAATAAAAAAATTGTTTTAAAAAAAATAAGTATTGACTAAGGAAAGAACTGGTTCTAAGTAGCCTACTTTAAGCATTTACTAAGCCCTAACAAGACATGTATAGGACACAAACAATGTAAATGAGATAAACAGTCACTAGCATGTTGTCAGCAGTTTACTGGCTGCTTATAGAACAATGAACTGCTTGCAGAATAGACATTGTAATCACTGTCCCGGTTCCCAACCCAGACTTAATAAACTCGACAAACTCTATCAAGCATTCACTATAGACGGCAATAACATCACCGTCTCTAACAGCGTCAAAACCCTAGGAATCTACCTCGACTCCTCCCTCACACTGACAAGACAGATCAATTCCATCTCATCAGCCACTGCTTACACTTGTAAACTTATCAACGCCAGCAGACCTTACCTCTCACCATCCAACTGCATCACCTTAGCCAGAGCGCTAGTCCTTTCCAAAGTTGACTACTGCAATGCGCTATACTTGGGAACCAGTCAGAAAAACATCAACAAACTACAAGTCATACAAAACAACGCCTTGCGAGCAGCCCTGAACATACCCAAACAAGAACACATCTCGGACGCCAGACGCACCTGCCATTGGCTATCCATACCACAAAGAATTGAATACAAAACCATCTCACTCACACACAAATGCCTAGCTAACCAAGCACCCAGATACCTATCCGACAACCTCAAGCACCACACCCCAGCGCGCCCTACCAGATCAGCTCAAACACACTGCTTAAATATCCCAAGATTTAAGCTCCAAAAAGCAGGTGGCTCCAGCTTCCCCGTGCTTGCCTCCAAACTTTGGAACTCACTTCCACTCGAGCTGAGATCAGAACCGTCCTTTCACAGATTTAGACACAACACCAAAACTTGGCTTCTATCCAAAGAAACTGCCTAGCCCTACCGCACTAGCATGCACCAAGACTGTAAATTTGTAAATATGTAATCGATTTGTACATTTCTGCTGCATTATTCTTGTTGTATTCATTATTCTTGCTGTATTCATCGCAAGCGCCCGGATGCCCTAGGGCCAGGCGGCGCTATACAAATAATAAACTAAACTAAACTAAACTGCTTGAGAACTGCTATTTAAAGATTCCAACTGCTTGATAAGTGATTGAGACATGTTATCCAGGCATGTCTCTCTGCCTAGGGCTCCAGGTTCCTTCTGGGATTCCCTGGGCTTTCATGAGCCGGTGCTGCGCTCTTCTGAGAATCACCTGCACTTGACACTTCCTCAAGCTCCCCCCTGTTGCAGTCTGAAGAGTTTAACCATCAGCCTGTCCTGGATTGCAAACCAACCAGGCGCAGCACTTGTAATGCTAGGAGGTATAAAGCATAATTAGAAATTAGATACTACAAATCCCAGAATGCAAAGTGTGATAGGCTTAAAAGCCTGGTTTGGTTGAAGGTGTCATAAAGGAAATGCTTATCATAATAATATTAGCAATAATAATAACTTACCTGTTTTGTTGCCCCTAGTACTGCGGGTGTGCAGTTCAGTAGCTTTGTGAAAATGGGACCACTTGACAGCTGTGGGACCTGGGTCTTCTTAAAGTGGTTCTCGATCTTTGTAGGTGAGTTTACAAACAATGGGCCTCATTAAAAGTTTGGTGGTAGTCCAGTAGTAAATCTGCAGGAATACCGCTAAACAGAATTACCGTTACCACCACTTGGTCTGGCGGGATTAGCACCGGATTAAAACTGGTGGTATGGCGCTGTTAGTCCCCATTTATAGACTCCATCAGGATTTCGGTGGGATTACCACAGACGGTAATTCTTTGAGCGGTTATTCTGCTGATTTGGCCGTTTTTTAGCAGTAAATCGGCTGAATTACCTTCAACATTTTGCTGAACGTTTTTCCTGCGCCTCGCCGCCACACTGGTAGTATGGCAGTGCGGGATTGCAGAGGTAATGCAGTGGCTTTACTGCACTTTTCCCCTCACCACTGTTTTTGTAATGAGGCCCAATATTTTGAAGAGGCCCTGGATCTCTGGTAGGTGCCTGCTGCATGACCCCTAGTCAGACTTCTGACCCCGAAAGGCACTTGCCAGCCCCAGCAAAACTCATGTGTCTTCAGAAGGGCTGGGCGGCAAAACCCAGCAACCCCATTTACCGCCCCGTCAGTGGCATAGTATAAAAACAGCTCTCTCGACGAATGCAGAGAAATACAGGAGGGAGGTTGTGTTTCAAACTTGTCACGAGGAGTCTTGATACTAAATCATGAAGAAACCCCCAAAATGAACTTTGTGCAAGAAAGCTCACTAGGAAAGTGCAAATCCAGCTTGATTTGGATGTTGTCACTTTGTATACTGATAGGCCTCAAAACAGCACCCCAAAGTGTCCTACAGGAACAAACGACAGGTTACCGAAGAGTCTGGAACCTTGGGCTCATCAGGTGTTTCGGACTACAACTACCATCAGGCCTAGGCTGCCTAGTCAAATGCGTGGGATTATGGGAGTTGCAGTCCAAAACATGTATGAACAACACTTGTCTGACACATTGATTTTCCTCTACATTTCAGTTGTGGTTCTTTGTTGGCGCTCTTGCCACATTAATGCAGCATATCGGCTCAGATAGCTCAGTGGGTGCATGCATACTGTGTGTTCGCATATCAAAGAGCTCTGTGGACATCTCTGTGTCATCTAGTGGGCATAGATTCAACTCCAGCAGGACCAAGTCCGCCTTTTGCCTTTCTGATGCCCATCATGGTAAACAGTAAATTGTAAAGTGCCATCTGCTATTTAATCAGTTCCATGCCTGACTCATGAACTCAGTGTGAGCAGAACATCCATCGGAAGAGTGGAACTGGCTGATTCTGCTCACTGATTCATGAAAGCCAGTGAAACGATGGGAATCAAGATCCTAGTTTTCGCCAGCTGGTATGGGGACTTAAATAGGCTGCGATTGGCTGGCATTTATTCACATTTAAAGATAATTTTTTTTCAAAATCAAACTTTATTGACATTTTTGTTCAAACAACACACGTCAGCAATAAAGCTAAAGACGATTTTTAAATGTATATGTACAGTGCACAACATGATCTTTACACATTATTTACAAAAATAAAAACGCAAAAAAGAACAATTGTGGACTTATCAGTAAAATAATCAGTAAAAACAGACATGAAATATTAAGACAACAACGACTTATTGAGACTCCAGTAACTTCTGAACCTCATAGCACACTTTGACAGTGGCCATAATTATTGCTCTATCATTGCCTTGCATAATACCTGAACATTTCTCCCCATTGGCGTCGCTGCTGTCCACACTTTTCTACAAGTAATGATTTCTTAAATGGACCAGCCCTTCCCATGGTAGTTAGCAGCACTTAATTCTTTCAAGAACATCCTCACTGTTGCAAATTCACACCCAGGGAAGGGTCATTAGCCAATCAGGTGGCTGGAACAGCGGGCAATACTATATATTCTCCGGCCGCTGTTCCAGCCGCCCGAGGTACTTCCTCGGCCAGGTGGCGCCATTTTAATTTTATTTTTATTTGAGGAGGCAACAATGAGCATCTCCCTGTTGCCTCCCCACCTGCCGCCTACCCCCAAAGCCAACCAAACCCCTTCCTCACTCCCTCCCACCATCCCAACTTACCTGCGAGACCGGCGCTTTGAGCTCAGGTCCCCGCGCTCCTTCAGATCCCAACCGCTGCCATAGAAATGGAAAAGGGACTCTGTCCCTTTTTCCTATTGCGGCAGCCATCTTTTTTCCACCCATGGCAGATTAGCTGCTCAAGAAACACGAATATACTGAGGGGAAAAAGAAACCATTCGAACCCCGGGTAAAAACCCTGTTGTGCGAATGGCTTTCACGCTTTCACCCGGGCGGGGGTGGGGGTGGGGGTGGACATGGCCGGTAACGGCCCACAGCCATCGCCAAGGCCAGAGTGAATGGTCGTGTCGGCTTCCCCCACTGGGGGGGGGGGTGAAAGCCATATTCTACATTTCCATTCTCTTTTAGGGGTATGAGCCCTGGCCCCCTGCACCTCCAAATTTGGTAAAATATTACATTTCAGGCGGAAACATCACACCTCACATAAGGACCAGGTAACTCAACAACGTGTTTTTCGGTATTTCCCCTAATAAAGATTGATACGCTAAGCAATCCCAGCATGGACCACAGTGCTACGATTAATCAAGTTCTAGACATAATCAACACCTACTAATTGAGGCCCTAACATAGTTTTAATTTCCTCATGGAGGTATTCAAAGGGCTCCAACTGAAAAAGGGTCCGTAACCTAAAGATAATCCTACTAAACGTTGCCATCATTGTAGCTGACTGTGGGCCTGCCTCCTTTAGGCAGTGCGGCAGAGCGACTAGAGAAGCCTGCGTTATCTTTAAGTGAGTTGTACAATATTGCAATGCACTTCAGGAGGCCGCATGGTAAATCCTTAGGTTCTCTATTCATGTTGCAGGCTCACAGGTTGCATACGTGATGTCCGGCACAAGAGCTAGGAGGCAGGATCTTAAGCCTCTCCTGTAGAGCCCACTGGCTCCCACCACCCGGGCTACACGTCTCTCCATCTGTCGTGGGTGGAACTCAATGGCAAGCCATACCATGCAGAACATTCCATGATGTCACAGCTCCACGCGCACAGACAGGCCACAGGGCAGGAAAGCAGGATACAACCCACTGCTGTGCCCAAGATCTCAAAAGACCTCAGGCCACTGGTGCCTTTAGTCTTTTGCTCTCCAGCTTATTCAATATGTTTATCAGACCCTACCTCGCTACTTCGGAGAATAATAGCTGATAGTTTGAGTTTATAAATACTAATTAATAGGCCCAGACTAAATGCAAGTTGCAACAGATTCCGTTGTAATGGTAATGCGCGTTGTGTACATTTGCAAGTTAGTTGCTTTATATGTGCACCCCATGTTTGGCAAATGATAACA
Source organism: Ambystoma mexicanum (assembly GCF_040938575.1). NCBI lineage: Eukaryota > Metazoa > Chordata > Amphibia > Caudata > Ambystomatidae > Ambystoma > Ambystoma mexicanum. The sequence continues at coordinate 58,531,030 of NC_090939.1, forward strand.
CCAAGATAGCCACTATTGTGCAACTGCCTCCAACTGGTTATATACATTTTGCTTTCTTTTGCAGGTACAAACTCGTTATTTTTGTTTTGTCAAAATTCTCCTTGAGTCCATGCTGACTAGAATACTTTTGGAAATCAGATAGTTGGGTCTGAAGGCCTGATGGAGTAATGCCAATTGGAACCCTGGAATAACCCTGCCTCATTGGTCAATTTGCAGGCTATGCAGGCCAGTACAGGCTGAGAATGTTCTCATAGCCCAGAGTTTTTCATATAGCCCGCACATTTGTCCTTTACTTTTTTTTAGCTCGGAGAGTCGAGCACCAACAGTGCTTCACTCCCCTCTAGTGGCCTTGTTTAAAATGACATGTGCCTAAAAACACCGCCCTTTTTTTTCAAATGAATGAAAAGAATAATTTACTATAAATAAACATGACATTTTTTTCATTCTTCTTACAAACTTAAATATTCCACAGGGAATATTGATGTCCCCAAAAAACAATGTAATAGTACAAAATATATATTTTTAAATGAACTATTTTCTCTTTGGCCATGGGTTCTAATAGCTTTTTGTCATGTTATTGTTCATGGTTTTTTTCAAAAATTAAATATTGCACATGAAATATTTAAGTTTCCCCCAAAAACATAATAATTAAAATATACATATCTTTTTACACAAACTTGTTTTGTGTTTGGCCATGGGTTCTAATAGCTTTATGGACCTCGCCCTCGGGCCATTCGATTGTTATGGGCCCTCATACCTTGCAGCGCTCGGGCCTTTAACTCGGTCTTCAGGGCTCATAATTCCCAGTACGGCCCTCGTGCGAGGTCTGTAAAGCTATAGTAATATACTCCTTCCTAAACACCTTTTTGATTAAAGGGTAAGATATTAAGACTCATTGAGAGAGGTCGCTTAATAAGACTCACGAGAATACCATCGAAGGTGCTTCTGTCATGGCAAGCCATCGATAATTAGTAGGTTTAGTACAGACTCGTCGGTTGTACACGGGAACCAGGATACTATGTGCCCAACTTTCAGACAAGACTCCAATATGTCTGAGTGCAGGAAACAGGGCGTGTAATACCCTCAACTATTTCTCAGGAGCCATTTTGAGTAAATAATTACATACTACATTGGGGCTAGGAGCGCTAAATGACTTTACATTTCTAATAAGGTTATGTATATCTACATTAGAAACGTCATAATGCCATGTGTCCCTCTGCTTATTAACTTTGATGCTGTCCATGCTAATTGTACACCAAACATGCTCTTAATATGATGCACCAATACATTTTCAGGCAGGCTTGAAACAAGCTCTCTGATTTGTAGCAACTCCACACACTTTTCTCCAACAAGTTCTTGGATCCTATTTTAAGAGTGCAATAAGCATCTCTCCCCACTGTGCTCATAGCTTATATTTAGTTTGGGCTCTTAGGCGCCACCTATAAGTTGAAACTATTGCATTAGTGTACAGACAGGGAGGAATGGCACATGAGCAGGGGCCCAAAGCTTGTAGGTGTTGTTTGGTTATTTGCCGACCCATTGGCTGCCCATGGCCATGCAAATACCTATGGCCATTCCCACTCAGATCCTGCCCCTCCCTGCCCAAAACACCTCCTCCTGGGAACTCGTTGAGTTCGCTTTATCCAAGCCTTACCATCAAACTACACTAAAAATGCCTATTAGTGTTTTTCAAAGCAGTCTTCTGGGAGTTTGACTTAATTGGAGCTGTAAACCCACACCTGGTATAATACAAAATCTCTAAACCAAGTCTGTCTTCAGCCACTCTATTTATAAGCGCTATGCATGTCTTTCAATGAAGTCCTGTTACAAACACGCATTGGCAAAGCCAATAGTTGTGACTTGTGTATAAGTCTTAGGCATTTGCCAGGTGCTGCTGTTAAATGTCCAGGTACTCAGACCATTTTGCAACTGCCACCATCGATGACCAGTTAATGCCACTATCGCAGTGCCTGGCAAGTGCCTTTCCCATGCCTACACAAAAGCCCAAACCGTTGGCACTGCCAATGCTTGTTTTATGTGGATACTGAGTCAGTTCCTATAAACAGTTATCAGATTGCCTGTCACCCCAGTGTTGCGCATTGTGTGCTTTGAGGCCCCTGGACGAGTAGTGCCTTATAAAAACAATAAATAAATAAATAAAGAAATAAATACATAAATAAATAATAGGGGGCTGATGATACCATTCCCAGTGTTATCAGAAGTGGTCATTGGAGAGATGATAATAGCAGATGGGGGTGCAGTCTATGCAAGGTGGATGTTACTAGCAGAATAACTAGTCACTGGTTTACACCCCAGTACAACGACCCTTAAGTACAAATTGAGACCCGAAAACCTTGTCAGCCAATTGACTCCCTGAAGGGTGCTTTCCTTTTGTTTTAACCCAGAACTTCCAAGGCATCATTGATAGTGTTATATATACCAATGCCATCCCTAGAGTCCGGGCATTTAGCATTTAGACCACACGCCTCTGATATTAACACTGAAGTGATTTCTTTTAATATTACATTTGTATGTTGTCTACCAGGGGATTCACAGGCATTTATAATAGCGAGCAAAGTGTGACCCCCGGAAAATGTAGCACCCCTTATAATTTAAGTAACATTCGAAATCTAACCTGTTTATTTATTTATTTATGTATTTGTAATGTGCCGTTAACCCTCAGGCATCTGGGTGCACAAAAACACAAGGGACATAACATATACACCGGGACAAGAGCAGGGCATTACCATCGGGACGTAGGAGCTAGGAGATCGAAAGACAGAGAGAAGATCAGGGAAGTCCAACTAGCAGAGAGCCTATGAAAAGAGGCCAGTTTTCAGGGCAATGTGAAAAATCAAGTTTTGGTCCAATTGCTTGTGTAGTAGTGTAGTGTATGCCCTGGCTCCCCTCCCCCAAAATTATGGACTGAGCGATTTATGTAACTTGGTATATTGAATATCCAAGTAGACAGCAATTATCACACTGTACACTCATTGCTAGAATTAGCAGCCAAGCACAAAATATTGAATGTTATAAATCCTAGTATACCTCAATAAAGATTCATTACCACTGCTATTTTGACACTACCCCAGTTACCTCCCACTGCATCCTCAATGCATTCCAATCGTGGATGTTACTGCTTGTTAAAAGAGCTATTCCTTTGGAGTAGAGCTAGGGGAGAGACGGATGTACATGAGGAGGGACACAGCTTGTGGGCGCTGTTTGCTCATTTAACCACCTGTTGACCTCCCACGGCCATGCCAATCACTATGGCTATACACGCCCAGTACCATCTCCTCCCCACCAAAAACACGCCCTTTTAATATCTCTTTGGGCTATCTCTATGATTCTGTAACATCAAACTTTGGGCCTTAGATGGACTGCCAGTGTTCTTTCTAGGCACTCTTCAGATAGTTAATAGTTCAATTTCCACTGTAAACAAGTTCCTGGCATAATACAAATGCAACATGAATGATACGCAAATATAGCTAACTAACATACAAATGCAAGAGTAATGGGCAGCCATCTTTTCTAAAATGGAAGCCACAACACGCTTCTAAGTAAACAAAAGGCCTTAAGGCTTCACGAGAACTCAAAATGCTGAAATAACAAAATACAGATCTGTGCAGAACCCAGGCAGTAGCTGGTAATCCTAGCCAATGTTGCTGAGAAATTAGGGAGGGTCGGTACATGGCAGTGAAAGCACAAGATAATTCCCAACACAAGAAGAAAACAGCCTGTCTAACTAAAATCAGGAAGAGCACAGCCAACCATTGTAAGCCAGGTGCGAGCAAACTCTAACCTAGGAAGACTCCATGGAGAATAACCCAAGAGTGCCCCTAGGGGCAAAAGGAACTCTAACATTCACATTAAAATTAGCTGAAATCCCAATAAATGTAGGGTGAAAAAATTCAAAACGCGGTCTCACCACACATGACCCATAACTGAAGAAAACTGTCTTTTATTTAGTAACAAACACAGATAGCACACCTGCCTCACTCCTCACGCATATTCCCAGACATGAGGCGCTGCACATGGTGACATACAAAGAAATCACTCTGGCTCACGGCCTAGGTATAAGGGATGGTATTTTCTTTAACTGAAGGGAAGGCAGCCCATGAACCTCTCTCCTCCAACGCCTGTCTGGCTCATGTCTTGATGACCTGTCAGTGTCCAAGGTTTGTCAGTAAGAAGCCAACCAATCAGAATCCCTGATGTTAGACCGCACAGTTCGTACTGTACCAATGAATAATCTATTGTAGAAGTGATGTCCTTTTACTGCTATCAATTTAGAGGTGGTCTTAAGAGGAGCCATCAGATTGTTGCCCAATCAGAAGTATTAACGCCTATAGAATGTACATGTAATCAATCCCCTTGACTAACTCCCGTAACCCGTAGGTTTTGTATACTGATATTATGTTATGTTGTTGTTGGTGGCACATTCGTAGTATAAAAACTGCTGTTTTTGATAAGCACGCTGAGAGCGGCGACATAGTATGCTTGTATGATGTCCCTGCTTTATTTGGATGATATTAAAGCTGGGTTCTGCTGTACACTTTGCCTACTTCCGTCATTGAGTTTGATTTGGTCTGGCTCCAGAACCTCTGTGTCATTTTGGTACTTTCCAGGCCATCTTAACAGTTGGCTTGGGCAATTATTGTTGAACACATGCCTACACAAAAGAAAAAACTGTTGGCTTTGCCAATTCTGTTTGTTCTTTCATTGTTGTGCCTAGCCCTTAGTATTCACCCAGGGTACTGAACCTGACAGGGCATTGTCCTACTACCTTAGCATGGCTTAGCAGAGGATTGGGGATGGGGGGCGGCCTTTGTGATTTTATCCTTTTGCTTCCCCCAACTTTCACCCAGCACAGAGCCAACTCTTGTCTCGGACACCTCTGTCAGGGGGCTCAACATTACTAGGTTTCTTGAGTACTCCTCAGAAGGGAACTCAATACGAATACCTGGTTTTCAAGCGCCCACAACTCACAGGAACGCTCATCTCAAGGCAATCACACATCCAGAACTCACATTTAAATAATACCAACAGCACATTGCACTGCTAACTGGCAGGATAAATGACTTCTCCACTATAGACAGGTCTTGTTTCCTTTTTTGGCCTAAATCCGTACTACTATGCACGCATCCCATCAATCACTGTCACTCAACCTTATGATGTCTTTTCCTTTTTGTTCTGACCTATGTCTATCTATTTTGTTCTCAGACCTTGTCCCTCTTTGCTATTTCCCGCGTACCCCATCCTTATTTCATTTTCACGCCACAGGCGTGGTTTACACCCTGGGTGGGGTGACAGGTCCCCCCGTGGTCAAGTGCAGAGCATAAAAGCCAATGAACATAACATCACCCTTAGGCTGGGCCCTCCTGCCGGGTCGTTCCCAATTCGTGAGCATCGGCTGGAGGGGGGGAGCTGGGATCACCTTACAATGGGGCTCTACTTCACGGGTCAAGTTACACCTGCATATGTCGCTGTCCTGGCATGTGACTCTTCCTCCTCCCTGCTGCGGCTGGCCCTGCTACCCCTCGTTTTCCTCCTCTCTAGCCCTTTTCGGTCCACCTTTTCCTACTCTTTTATTTTTCTCTTTGTATTTCCCACTCCACTGGGCAAGAGCGCAGTGCCGCTGCGCTGGGATGCTGTATCATGAGTTCTCTTGAGTTCACTCCTGCTTCTTTCAAGGGACAGGCCCTGTTTTCTTTCTTTTTCTTTCTTCTCATAGGTACCCACCTGTGTGCCCCATTCTTTTAAACCCCTCCTTTTTTCTCTTATTACAGACCCTCCCCCATCCGCCATCCTGTTAGCGAGGCTTTCCTTCACAGGGACAGCCTTGGGACCTATGTTTTCTTTCTTTTCGTGGGCGTCCACCTGTGAACCCCATTTGTTTAATCTGCCAACCCCTCCTTTTCCTGTATTATTTATTTTATTCATTTGCATTTATAAAGTGCACTGGCAGCCCAGGGGCATCGAGGCGCTGTTACAAGAGAGTGACTTAGTTACAGGTTACGACATTGCTACTGGTTACAAGAGGCTACTGGTTACATTAGGCGTAGCGTGTTTGGATCAGGTTACATGGTTAGCATAGTACAGACATGACAAAGTTACTTGGATAGGAAGCAGTGTTACATGCGGTATTACTGTCACCCCATCATCCTGTTAGTCGGGGTCTCTGCACCCTCATTCATACACATGCTGACGCAGAAATATCGACTGCGCTATACGGCCTGTGAAATGATGACCCGCTCCTGACTTGGGGCACAAAGCAACGGAGTGACGCTACCAGCAGCCATGACACTTGGGGCAATGCTTTTGCACGAGTGCTCTCCTTTTCTTTTCAAATGTAGCAATACATTACCTCTGTTGCCATGTGGAAGTAATTCTTTTAAAATTGTTACATGGTTATACAGTAATTACCTTTACCAGTCCACAATGAATAAAAACAAACATACTTGATATCCCACAAGTTACATAGTAAAAGAGAGAAAAACAGTTATTTTTTGTACATTTAATATTATCAGCATTCATGAATAGCCTAATAGCAAATTATATGTACAAACAGTTAATCACAATAGCAGCACACAGTCCTAGTTCATTTTAATAAGTCCTTTCTCCAAATATCTACATGGTCAGGTTAACTAAAATCTGGCGGTTCCAAATGCAAAGATTCGAAAAACCCAACAACCGCCAAGACCATTGAAGCCGTACATCCTGCCAGACAGTCCTACCAAAAGATTTCTCATTCACCCAGAGTACATGAATGCTGAAATATCCTAAAAAAATAAGTTACTTGTTTACCTTGTGGTGCATGAAATAAGACCAATACATACTTCAAAGCTTCTGATTTTCCATGCTCCTTATACAATCTACAAGTGTCTGAATCGGGCAATATGAAACAAAAACAATTCTTTTGTATAAAACAGATTCCATCGAAATTTTAAAAATAGAGGCCTAATCTGTTTGTCTAGATAGATGGAGTCAGAACACCAACAAGCTTCTGCTCCAGGCGTAAGAGACTTGGGAGTCATTATAAATTCTGCGGTCTGGAAAAAAGGCAGGTAATTCCGGCAACAGCATTTTCTCCAAACCGAAGTTTGCCAGTGGGGGCAGTGATCTACTGGCAGGCCTGACCTTTTCAGGATTATCAACTAGATCCTGTTCAGACATATCAACACTCCAGAGCAATTCTGAGCATAACCCGGAAATTTTACTTAAGAATGTATCAGCATTTGAATGATTATTTTTTTTTCAGATTGCAAAATAAAGAATTGTTCAAAGGGGTGCGAATTTTAAAATAAAAAGATAAAAATGTCCAATGAGCTCTACTGGAAAGAGAATATATATGGAGCACATATTTTATGGCTGCCAATGGGATTGATTTGGGAATCCTTAAATCTCATCTCCAAATCCTTCCTTCCAACAATGGTAAAATATCTAAAACCCACAACAACTTTACTTCAATTGCATATTAAATGTTTTGAAGTATTTTTTCTTCATAACATTTAAGAAATGGAATGAATGAGAATTTTCCGCATTTAGCATCAACTCGGCTCAACTTATTAGAGAGGGAAAATGCCTGACTTTCCATTCAATCTCTGATCTGTGTGTTGTCTGGTTGCGAGAGGATCGGAAATCCGAGAAAAATAAAACTATTGACCCTCTCAAGTATATCCGAACCAATCCGCCATTGAAACAATGACATTTCCTTCCTCATCGTGTACTGCGTTATCTCAGTTTTAGCTGAATCAATTTTCAAAGAGTTAGTGGAGGCGTAATTATCAAATGCCTCAATCAAACACTGCAGACCAATCTGTGCACGATCGAAGATTAAAAAGTCATCTGCTTATGCCATCCATATTGGTTTCAGATTTAGCAGTTGAGGAGCAGCGAAGGAGACCGGTTCTAGATGGTCTCCAATGTCCGACATGTATAAATTAAATAGACAGGGAGCCCATGTGCCACCCTTTCTAACCCCCTTAAAGGTGAAGCTTTTACGTGAGAGGCCCCGATTGGGGTGCAGCCTGACTTTGACGTTCAAAAGCTTATGAAGACCAACGATCAAGCGTAACAGATCATTCGTTTCCAGAAGGCTGGAGAGTTTTTATTACGCAAGGTAATTAACATAATTTCGGCCTCCCATTGATTCCTAAGAGCACGATTCCCGCCCCCAGCCAGTTTTTATAGTCTAATTTTACCTTTTTGATCTTACCATACACCACTGAGAGTTCAGGACCCCGTACTAACTTTAAAAGTCTAATCCTGGCTCGCATGTCTCTCTTCTTAGCCACTACTTCAACATCATAAGAGTGTAAGTGTCTCTTTGTTCTACGAATTGTCAGAGGTGGATTTTAAAGAGCCTTCCACAAAATGATCACAATTGTCAACTGAAAAGGTTTGGTATTTCCAGTCAAGTGAAGAACGCCTAAGACATGAGGCCAGGGTATCGTTAACTCGGTCACTGAACTAACCCTCCACGTTACTCTGTTACCAGCAAGAGCCTTGTCCATCACCCTTCAAATCTCTCAGATCAGATTCTGCAGTTAGTAAGCATTGGTCGCTCCACTCTGTCTCGTCAATCTTAAAGGTTTGACATTGATCAAATAACCACTTCCCCACACACGTGTAATCAATTGTGGAGTGCAAGGTCCCATTGTGGCAAGTATAATTCCTTGGTACATCTCCCTGAATTGCCCTATTCAATATACCAATTCCAAGCCCACCAAGACATTTGAACCAGTGCCATCAGCAGTATTTCTTCAATTTTTAAGTTTGTCACCTTCTCAGAACTTAATTCACAGAGCGTTTACTCCTTATCATTTGACATTCCAATTTCTAGAATGACAACAATGCATTCCCAACATTTTAATAAGCCTCATTTACTGCATGGCCTTTGGAAGGTCTGTATTCTCTCTTGTGCCAATTCTTTCCTAAAAGTGAACTTTACTTGTTTTGTCTGGCACGTTTCTGTAACCTCTTATATGTTTTCAAGTTCAGGAAAAGCAAACCGATGATGGGTTAAAACATTTGGTAGGCGGGGAGATTCCCTGGGGCATGGCTCGCTGCATGATATGTTGCACCTTATCCCCAAGTTACACAATCACATGTATGGCCATTATTTCTACGCAATGAACACACAATATTTGGGTTGAGGGCTTGGTAAATTGAGTTAATATAAAAATACATATTTGTGTCAAACTGTTGTAGGGATAGGTTTATAAAAGAAAAAAAGGAGTGCTAGGTTCACTATACTACCAAATGTTTGTGGTCCGGGCAAAACATTGCTTCTCTATGGGCCTCTGTCCACATTGGGCTGGCAGTGACCTGATAAACACACAACTATCATTGACAAAGCCACAGACTCAGACGATCTGTGAGGGGTAGTGAGGGGAAAAAGGTGCAAGGGAAAGAGGGAGCAATGAAAGAAGGGTGAAGAGGAGTGAGGAAAAGAGAGATCGTCCAGTTGTTGATTGCATGCATCAACAACTGGAAGATCTCTTGCATGACTAAGCAAGACCACAAGCATTTAAGAGGTTGACAGGGCGGACATATATTATAAGGAACTAAATTAACCCTATACTATTGTAAAACCTATACTGCAATTCACCTCGATGTTCCATGACCTTAGGGAGAATCTCAACCATTGGCCTCATTGGTCGAAAAAGGCAATATCCCGCAAAAACCTGCAATATCCTTACACTGCTTGGCAGATGGTATTCTATGCCATATATAAGAGCCGGGACCCCGGGGCATTCCGTTCTCTTGAATCCACACTGGCCGAGCAAGATATGCCGGATCCGAGGCTCATCGCTCATAGTTGTCCGAGGGAGCTCTGTGACTTATCGCAGGGGGCAAATCAGACTCCTCATTTGATGTTTTCATTACTGTGTTGCTTTTTACATGCGAATGCTTCCTCAGTAAGAACATACCCCAGGAAGTGGGTCATATATGTTTATAAGATTGCTACTATTATGACTCATGGTAACCACGAGACCCTCCTGCCCTTAGACCCTTTCCCCCTTCCCTTCTTTCTCATCACCCTCAGCACTCTCCTCCCCTGGCCGCCTGCTCAATCTAGCAGTCCCCCTTTTCGTCTCCTTACCTAGTCCCCTCCTACCCGCCACCCCCAGATAATCCCACTTTGCCCCAGGTTCCTTTGATTAGCCTTACCTTTTCCTCTCCCAACAACCACCCTACTTTCTGCAATGACCATGAAGTCCAAACGCTATGCCAGACCTGACCCTGCTGGTGCCGTCACACTGAACGCTTGTTCGGTTGTGAAATACGCTGTCAACATACATGATCGTATTATTGATCACGGTCTCAACGTGCTTGTGCTGAATGAGCCCTGATTCACCAGCAACTGGACCTGTGATACATAGCCTTCCTCCCAATGGCTACAGGATACTACTTCTGAACAGACCCAGTAAACCAGGTGTGGGGAGGTGAGCGTGGATCCTGGCTTCCACCATCTCCACAACTGTGCTCTCTACCGCAACTGCCACCTCACACCAGTATCACCTTCATAACTCTCCAGGTGACCTTTCCTGCTCCCAGGATAAGTGGGTGGACTGCAAACAACCTCTGACACGATGGTGGACCTAGAATATTTCAACATCTGGTTGAACTGCATTCCTGTGCTTTTTGCCATATCTTTGACTCTTTGACCACCAGGATTTGGACTTTGTCTACACACATTGGGGGCTATGCCCTCAATGCCTTGTTCTTGGCTCTCCCAACTTTAATATCCAGCTTTGTGGTCATCCCTCTTCCTTCACCAGACCATTTGCTCCGCAAAGCCGGCTTGGCTAAATCAAAACCATCAAATCCGCTGATCTGGGCGCCGTCCACGTCAGACATTTTGGACGGGCTACTCCAGCCAGGTTCTCTTTTCTGAAAACATGAACGGCAGCAAACTTCTCCGTGGTTCTATCCTGGCACTGCTGGTGCTACAGAATATTAGAACCGCTTGCCCCAGGCTTAACCAAGAAAGTCAATCCTCCCACTAAAAGAACTCTCTGGTTTCCTTCTGAATTAGCCTCCCGGAAAAGGGAAAACAGAATGCTCAACCAACAACGGGCTGCAGCAAGACCAAGGATCAAGAGGACACAAAGCCATGTCTAAAGTTCCATTGGGGTTATCATCAAGTTATCCAAGGAGAAAGCCCTCCTCCACAACCAGATGGCTGACCCCTCTGACCGCTCAGCCAAACTCTACTGTATCTACGGAGAACGTAGAGCTCCAACTGAAAGCTCCATCTCACTGAGGACCTTCCATGCTACGGCGGACTCCCTTCCTGCCCTTTTTACAGAACAAAAATGCATGACACACACCAAGCCATCTTTACTGCATCGAGCCCCTGCCCTGTGGCAATCACTTCCTTGTCTACCTGTCACTTGTAAAACTGATAAACGCTGCATCTGAACTAGTCGCATTGGGGTTGTCATCTCCCTTGAAGTGGGTGTGTTCCCAGAAAGTCTGTAGACAGCCCTCATTCCCCCACTCCTCAAAAAAGTGAAAGCCAGCTCAGGTGGTCACACTCCTCCAGGACCCTGCCCATCGAGACAAAACTGGCACACAAAGAGAAAAAACAGGAGACAGCTTTCGCTATGCCCTTACCCATTTGAAGAGCATCCTGGTGGCAAGCTGGACAGCACCAATGCTATTAGAGAGCAATACCTTAGACGTCAGTGAATATGTAGGTGTCGCCTAGGTGCCTTGCATTCCCACATCACATCCCACCCTCAGGGCCAGAATGTCCCATTTCACATATTGAATCCCCCACCTCCTCACCTCACATGTTACCCTCATGGACATGTACAGCACTCTGGGTTTCACATAGTGGGCACCTAACTAGGAAGAAACAAATGCAAAGAGGATGTCCGTATCCCAGCAAATTACTGACCCATAACCAACATACCCTTAGATCATTGAAAAAGCTGCCACCGACCAGCTGTTGGTGTACAGTGAGTCACTCAACCGCACTGCCTTCCAGCCCGCTAGAGGAACTGAATCAGTGCTTCTCCATATAAGGGATGAAATCTTATGGTACTTTGACGCCATTAATAGGGCTTTCACCCACACTGTGGGGGGCGGACATGGCCAGTAACGGCCCGCCATGCCGGAGACTAGGTAAGCCTGAGCAAAGTGCGGGTTCGGCGAGGGCTGGGTGCCGTTAACGGCCATTTCTGCCCCCACAGCAGGGGTGAAAGGCATTTGAGAGCCTGAGAAAAAAAGCAGGATGGCCACAACCATAGGGAAAAGTAAGTCCCTTTTCCATTTCGATGGTGTCCGGCAGCAGGAAGAGGGCCGGCACTGGAGCACAAAGATCCAGTCCAGCAGGTAAGTGGGAAGGTAGGGAGGAGGTGGGGAAGGGATTGGATTTGTGTTGTGAGGTAGGGAGGTAAAAGGGAAAGGCTCCTTGGACCCTGCCCATATTCGAAAAAATAAAAAGCCCCCGGGAAGGACATCGGGTGGCTGGAAAAGTGGGCAGGGAATGTGTATTCTCACCCATTGTTCCAGCCACCTGATTGGCTTAGCGCCCTTCCCTGTGTGCGAATAGACCTATCATCATCCTCCTGGATCTCTTAACAGCCTTATGGTCCATCTTACATTCTCCTAGATTACCTGAAGACCTCCTTTGGACTGGTGCTGCCATCAACGTAGTCTTGCCATTCCTCTCACACCAGGTATTCCAGTGTAGACTGGGTCATCCATCCCACTAACTTGCACTGCAAAGTGCTCAGGGCTCCATCCTCTCTCCTTTACATTTCAACATGTAGCAGGTGCCGCTAGCGGTGGTGAATTCGGGGGTGGGGGGTGGTAATCAGGGAGGGCGGTCCCTCCCCTGGCACTCAGCACATTGAGATCTGATGGCGAGTGCCCCGTGTGCTCAAGTCTTTCAGGGGCAGAGCACTGACTGCCAGCAGAGCTGACTGTGCCCGTGACGCTGCTTCCTCCTCACCAAATAGCAACAATGATCCTAAAGCTATGTGTTACTGGTGTAAAAGTGTTTGTATTGTATGTGTGTGCGTGATTGAATGTAATGCGTGTGCGTTGTGCAGTTTGTGTGTGTTCTCACTTTTGCAAGAGCTTTGCCAGTTTGTTTATTTAAGTGTGTGTGAGTTATGACCGAGTGTGTATGTATGAGTGTGTGTGTGTTAGCATGTTCATGCAATTTGTGGTTTGCATGGTTTGAATGGTGGGGGGCCGAACAGGGATCACTGACACTGCTGCTGTTATATTGTGGGCGTGCTTATTGAAAGTAATTTACAGCGACCATTACTGGTATAGACAGATTGTGGCCACACCCTCATACAAGTCGTTTACAGTGACCATTACTGGTATAGAGAGCTTTTGGCTGCAGCTTCATGCCAGCAATTTACAGTAACCATTACTGAAATAGATGCTTTGTAGCCATAGCCTCATGCACATTATTTAAAGTGATCACTACTGGTACAAATAGAGCCTGGCTGCAGCTTCATGTAAGTAATTTGCAGTCACCATTGCTAGCAAAGATAGATTGCAGTTGCAGCCGCATGCAAGTGGTTTTACCAATATGGGCAAGGATAGATTTTGGTTGAAGCCTCATGCAAGTGGTTTACAGAGATCATTACTGTAATAGATTGTAGCCATAGCCTCATGCAAATTCTTTAGTGTGACCGCTACTGGTATGGATCGAGCCTGGCTGCAGCTTCATGTAAGTGTCAGAGGTTACACAGGGCACCCAGGTAGGTTTGGTGTGGCTGTGATGATGTATGGGGACAGGCAAGCGCATACAGCAGGAGGCTAAACAAGAAGGAAGAATAGAGAAGGTCATTTAGAAAAACGGAAAAGGAATAAAGGGCAGAACTCAATGGTGAACAAGAAGGGATGGGGACCATGCACTGGACAAACAATGAGGAATCCCACTGGGGGTGTATACACAGGTTGGACTAAAGACTACCCACAGATATAAGGGAAGCTCAATGCCTCCGTGTAAGTTACTTTTACAGACATCACAACCTGCAAGCCTATGGAAGAGGGCAGCAAGAGTGGCTTCTTTGTCTGGACCCTAGGCCACAAACAAGGAGGGTACTTACACGAGACGAGCTGATATGGGTCCAGCCAGAATCTACAGCGTATGTCCTCTGAGGGAACAGAACGCAACACAATGTTACATTAAATTGACTATAGACTACAAGTAAAATGAAACAAACAAAGGGGAAAAGATTGCCTGCTGGGAAACCCAGCAGCCAAACTCTGAACAAAGGAATAACAGAAGCACTAGTCAGGACGAGAACAGTAACAGAAATAGTTAGGGAAGAACAGACAGTCAAAGTAAGCAAGGTTCAGAAACCAGGAATGAAAGAGGAAAAGCAAGTATAAAAGAATATAAGTGCAATAGTACAGGAGACTGGCACTGCAGACTAGAAACTAAGGACCGTAATCAAGCAACAGCGGAATGAACTATAGACCATGAACAAGAAAACTCAGGACTGAATTCTGGACTAGGAAAACAAGGACTGGACAGCAGACTGGTAACATGGAATTCAAGGAACTGTAAATCTGGACTGGAATAACAAGGGCAGGACTGCAGACAGATAACAAGGAAACTCAGGACTGGAAACTTGGAAGCTAAAGCCAGGTAACACAGCCTATGGTCATAGAACAAGGATCTACAGGCAGGGTCCACGATAACAGGTGGTAGAGAGCAAGGGACTGCAGGCAGGGAACAGAAGACTGAAAGCAGGGGAGCAGGGCTGCAGTGCAGGAAGCACAGAGGAGCAGGGCAGAATTATAGGGCTGCAAGACAGGGAGCACGGGGCACTGGAGCAGGAGCAGGACCTAGCAGCAACAGGAAACAGCAGAATTCCAAGGCTCTAGGCACAGAGGGCTGGGAGTGAACTCAATGCAAGATCCCTGTGCTCCTGCAGGCAGCTACTTAAATACTGGCATGCCCTGTGCTGAAGCAGGCTCATTAGCAGCACCTGGAGTAGCACACCTGAAGGTAATCATCCTCCTGCCTCGCAGCTCCTGGGAACCTGAAAGCAGCACTGATGTCTAGGGCTTTTGGGGGTTGTGGTTCCAAGACATATGCCTAGGAATAACCGGGGAATGAGAACTGCCACAAGATGCATTATGGGAATTGTTATTTAGGGTCTTCTCTGAAGATGGTAGAAAATACCCTGCAGGTCTGCAGACAGCGCCACCCAGAGGCTGAGGTGCAGAAACATGACAGTAAGTCATTTACAGTCACCATTGCTAGCAAAGCTAGATTGCAGCTGCATGCAAGTGGTTTATCATTACCAGCAAGGATATATTTTGGTTGAAGCCTCGTACAAGTGATTTACAGTGACCATTACTTGCAAATATAGATTATAGCCACAGCTTTTTGTAAGTGATTTACCGTGGCTATTTCTGGCATAGATAGATTGTGGTTGCAGCTTCATGAACCTGTTGTACAATTATTTGGTCTATCTTGGTGACATGCCATTTGTTGTTTTTGTGTTTCTTCATGTGTTACCTTAGAGAGCAAATTTTACACTGTATAACTTTTTACCTCATTTTCATCAAACATTATACTTTAAAATGCACATTTTTCACACATTATTTTAAACATTTCCTTGGTGGGAGAACCCGTTCCCCCGAACAAGCAAACATTCTTTTCAGATCCCTCACTATGCTCGTGCTCATTTGTGAAAATGTGTAGAATCCTCCACTGAAAATATTCACTAGTCATGAGTGACAGGGAATCATTTAGAATCACAGTGCCCCCTTCAGGATCTGCCCGCACACCTGGCAACAATAGCTATCCCTTTCACTGGCCTTGATAAGCTTTGCTCACTACTCTACCGTTCAGTCCTGTGCCAATGAGACACAAGTTGTCTTCAAGCTCCAGAATCTTCTAGATGCCAGTCCCTAGATTTCTGTTTACTCAGGGTCCATGATTGGATGATGGACAATCACCACTGACCTCAATGCCATTAAGGCAACAAATGTCGACTTTGGCAGCTTTATCCCTCATTCACTCCCTTTCACCACCATAACCTGTATAGCCACCTCCAACATTATGGGTCTCGATAAAAAACCTAGGTGTGATGTTCGACAGTCTCCTCTCCTTCGTCCGTCATATCCAAGAGTTTACGAAGAGACCCTGTTTTCAGATAAATGTCCTTAGATGCATTCCTCCTCTTTTGAGTATGACAAAATAACTTCAAGTAACATCGGCAAAGGTCCTATCCCATTTGGATTGTAATAACCTCCTATTGGGCTTACCAGTGGCGGTTGGAGAATGTTTGGGCGTAAATAATTCCCACAAATATGCCAGATCAACCAAGCTCAGCGACGGAGCCCGAACCAACGAAGGTGGGTCTCGAGGGTTTTCCCCCCAAGAATTATTTTAAAATATTGGGTTAAAATGATGCATTACGCAGCACACTTTCTGTGTGCCAGACAGTTCGCAAATTACTTTTTTTGGGTAACTCCAATCCAAAAATGCAACAGATGCAAGTCACCAACAGTGCAGAGGAGCATCTTCCAATGCATTTTCATGATGCCTTCACTGATAATATGTGTGAGTATAAAAACATTTCTCACTTGCTGTGCCCATACATTTCATGCTAGCTGCACCAATGTATGCCAGAATTCCTACATAGAACAGACTCATGTTTGCTTTGTACATAATGACAGTAATCATAAAAACATGTCAACACTTGCTCTGCCAATATAATGCAGTATTCCCACATAAGGACATGATCCTGTTGACTTTACCTTTAAAAATGCTATGCCACAATGAGAAAACATATCTAAACTGATTGCAAAATGTAGTCCACTCTAGACACATAATAGCACACATCATGCTTGCTTTATCCTGGTTGCCCAGAATAAAATGATATACACCAGTACGAAATAGCTAGACTGGCTTCACCAAAATGCCAGTCCAGCCACATAATTACACTTAATAGGCTTGCTTTATCATAGATGCCCATAGATGTTCAGAATAAAATACCATGCCACAGTCAGAAATGGCTAGATTAGCTGTCCCAAAATGCAAAGTAATAACGCATACAATGCTTGGATTATCATAGTTGCCCAGAAAAGAATTTCATGCCACCATAAGAAAGGGCAAGCCTTGCTGCCCTCAGAATGCCAGTTTAACCAAGTTACAACACATACCACGTTGTCTTTATCATATATATGCCCAGAAAAAAAGAGTCATGCCACAGTAAGAAATGACTAGACTGGCTGCCCCCAAAAAGCCAGTCTAGCCACATAATATAACATCATCCTTTCTTTTATCAACCTTAGGTTAAAAAAAGAAAGAATTATCAGTTTTTACTGGGAATGCATTGTTGCCATTTTACCACGCCCACTCATTTCCCTACCCCAGCACAAACAAGCATGCGCACACACAATCCCACAACACATACACACACAGCATTCATCAAGCACCCATACACCATGCACCCATTCATCATACACATATTCATCCACACACATTTTACATGGAAAAAGAAAATCTTACCTGTACACCACAAACTGAATAGTCTCTTGAAAATTGGTTTTATTATTACCTTCCTTAAGCAAGCCGAAAGACTCCAACACAGAGGGGGCAGGGAGGACCAAAAAACAGGTTCTCCTTTGATGCCTCCTCTGATGACTACTAGTCCTGCTCCTGCCTGTCTGTGCGCCCAAACCAGGGTGTGTCTTAGAACCAGGGTCTGCGCTTGGGCTCTGGCTGGCCTGAGCATGCATGCATGTAAAAATATAACCTGAAGTGCAAGTCGGCAGGAGGGGGTAGCCACAAGGATGCGGCGGGAGATTGAAAGGAAAAAAAAGAATGATAATATGGTGCTGCGCAACAAGGCCTCTGCCTTCCTGCTGCTGGCGACAGCTGGCTTGCTCCACTGAGTAAAAAGAGTGCTGGTGTCCAGTCTCGGCAAACCCTGGCACAAATTAAGCACTCTATAAGCCGGTACCTACTTTACCTAATGCGTAATCCAGCACTGCAAGTCAGGCTGGGAAGCGAAACGCCCCAGCCTTGCACAGCCATTAGATATGCGCGGCTTGGGTACGACTGCCAAAGGAAAACCACGTTTCCCAATGACAGTTCAAGCCAGACAAGAAGCCCTTCATCAGCTGCAGCAAGCAGCTGATGTCGCGCTACTGGGCTGACACGGCTCATCCATGATGGTCGATTGGCGGGTCGACTCCCCCTCGCCAATGATGGACGAGTCACCCCTGGGGCTTACAAAAAACCCGATCAAGCAACTACAGGTCATCCCAAAAAAAGCTGACAGTCCGATCCGTGGCTGAAATCAGTTGTCTATATTACTCCAGCCACATTCTGTCTTCGCTGACTACAAGTCACTTCCCATATCAGCTGTAAGATTAAGAAATACCCCACACCTCGGATTGACGTTGGGGAGTTCCTATATGGCCATTCCAGCGACTGCAAATACATGATGTTGTTAGTACCGCCTTCCTGTGGACATTAACTCTGTGCTCAACCATCGCCAGTTCCATAAACGACAGGATCAACACAAGTTTGCCGGTATTCCACCAGTAATTCTGGTGGGATACCAACAAACTGCCCTACCATTTCCGCTGTCTTATATCCCGGTATTACTGGTAAATATAAGGTGGTGGAAAGGGCACTAAACCCACTTCCATGGAGGGGATTGCCGGAATTACCCGTGAAGAGGAAGTGCCAAGCACAATTCGCACTCCTGCCGCCCATTTTGAAGTACCAGGAACATTTATGCCGAAATATGTGACGTATGGTGAGCATATAAACCAGAAGAGAGCCGCAGTTGGGCTCTGTCCAGTACCTATCAGAATAACAGCACCTGTTGAAGTACCGACACCTAAGAAAACCTGGACAGTAAGGTACCCATTGAGAAAACCATAGCGACAAGTGAGACAGAATGATGATTGTCAGAATGTAACACCCGAAGAAACTAAGAAGCTACTGAAGGAAGATGAATGGTGACGTCATAAGAACCCAGACTGACTCACATATAGAAGATATAACGACCTGAGAATGATGACAAAAAGAGACAAAATACCATGGATAAGTGACATCCTGAGCCTAAAGTGAAACCATCGGTGTCAAGAAGTCAGAAACGTATGCCATATGCACGATGAAGATATTCAGTTAGTTTAAACGTGTACATATGCAAAGTGACTGCAAGAAGCAAGAAATCGTGAGGCGTGCTTATGCTTAGTAGTAAAATAGATTGCAGCAAGTGCCACCTATACATATAACTAACTCAAAAAAGCACTTTATATAAGTATACTTTCACTACGCACAAGAGCAGAATCAACCAAAGGTTACTAAAGGTTTCAAGAGGAGACTTTTGCAGCAAACAAAATCGAGAATTAAAGACAGAGAGAAACTCAGACGAAGGTAACCATGCCAAGAAGCCAAGCTTGTATCAGCTGGAATAGGCCAACAATGGATACAATCAAAGAGAAAGAAGAACAGAGTATCCTGTTCAGGGAAGGTCAAGATAAGTCTCAGATGGCAGACGACTGGCAGAATGAAATCAAATACACGAAATTGCATGAAGGAAAGGCCGATTTCACAGTGTCGGAATCATGTGACCAGGCAAGCAGGAAGGGGTGAAACTTTCACACCTACGCATGGACCTTTACCAAACCCAGACGCCTTTACTTTCCCAGACCAAGAAGCAGACTCGAGGCCAACTACAAGGAAATAATTGAAACAAGACCACTGAGGTGATAATTGATTGTAACAATAATTGGAGGGAAGCTGGGGTGCAGACGAACTCCTTGCACTGGGCTGGCTATTCTGCATGCTGCTAAGCTCAAGTGGAAAAGTATGAGTGTGGTTGATGCCAACCCAATCATAGTGAACCGTGTAATCTAAGGTCCTATAGTTAGTAGAACCAATGAGACGTCATACGTTTAGTGACTTTTACAGTAGCCATTTTGAAGGAAGGGCTTAGTTGCCCCACCTGACATTGTTTATCCAATCCCCTCTCCCCGTTGCCATATACAGATATAGCACCTATATTAAAGTTACCTTCCTAGAACCAATCAAGTTGCATGCTAATTTTTAAGAGTTACAAGTCAGTGATGACGAGTTTTTGGTATACATGTTATGTTTTTTTGTGTTGAAGCGAGAAGGAAGATCGAGTGATTGCTGATATTCATTGAACTCCCTGTTTTTTGTACTTGTCATTAAATGGACTCCCTTTGCCAAACTATTGAGTTGTCTTTATTGATTTGATGCAAGAGTACGAATCTGCATCCCCATCTATCTCGAGGATGCTGCTGCTGCTCATCTTAAAGGGCTGTTTGGAGACCCCCAGTCCTATGGGCCGGCTGGGGTCCATTGTGCACACTTGGCAGCAGAGGATGGTTCATCTTAGAATCGATTAGATAAGACACCCATTGGCCGTCGACATAAGTAACTCTGGGTCCTCGGCAATATAACGAGTCCTTTGCCATTCGGCTGAGTAGAACAAGAAGCTCCCCGTAGATCAGTGGTCTTCAAACTTTTTATGCCAAGCCCCCCCTGAGCAAACAATAAATTGTTCGGGACCCCCTACCCCGCCCCTCTGTGTTGGTGTTATTTTTTCTATAGAGATAGCAGCGAAATGTGTGATGTCCATACACGAGCACACTGGATTGTTTTGTATATGAGACTCTGACGAGCATGCCAATCAAAGAAGTTGCCTCACATTGCAAATCCTCTAGACCAGTGTCTTCAAACTTTTTAGGCCTGCCCCCACCCTGAGCAAAATTTGGGCAGACCCGGCCCCCCAAAAAATGCCAAATGGACAGTATTTATTGTGCACCGTCACTACTCCCTACTCGCAATATAGTCCCTGTGCTCCCCCACCTGCTCCCATCACAGTGGCTGGTCTCCCTCATCCCACTCCTACCCAGTCCCTGGGCTCTCTCCACACCATCACACACCCTGGGCTCTCCCCACCCTGCTCCCACCACTATCCCATAGTCCCCACCGATTCTGCTCCCACCACAGTCTCTGGGCTCCCCCATCCCTTTCCCAACACAGTCCAAGATCCAGTGGCGGCTGGTGAATTTTTAAAGTGGTGGGCATAACTATTACCTCCAAAAATGCCATAGCGACCAAGTGAAGTGAAGGAATCCGAACCAAACAAGGGGCTTTCAGGGGGGTTCCCCCGTGAATTTTTTGTTAAATAATGGGTTAAAATGTTGCATTGTAGAGCATTCTTTAAAAAAAAATGGGTAAATATCCAAACAGTTTGCAATTGCTGCTGCAGCGGTCCAGGGGGCAGGCATGACATGTTTTACTGCCCATCTATGATAGATGTCCAGCAAAAATATACCTACCATGTTCCCTGGGCCCCATTAGGCCTAAGACAATCAACATGGTTATGTGTGTATGCAAGGTGCTGGGGTGCCAAGGAGGAACGCATGGTATTTTGAATGGACATCTATGATAGAAATCCAGTAAAAAAAATACCATCCCTGTCCCCTGGGCTCCACAGCACCTCAGAAGGACAGCTGATTTTGGCAGGTGGGTAGGGGGGTTGTGTAACAAAGGCATTTAGGTATTTTTAAAATGCCTTTGTTGTACAACCCTCCTTCCCCCCTCTATACACCACTTGCCAAAATCAACTCAACGTCCATAACAAACTAACACACACACTCATTCATACAGCAATTACTCTATCATTCACACGAGCATCCATCACCATACACTCGCACATAACACAGGCATTCACGCATCCATACACATGTTTCAATAAAAAAATGAACATAAACATACCTTCTGCATTGGCCTGCATGTGGGTGCTGAAACGCCCTGTTCCAGGCTGCTCTGTCTGTATGTGCGAGGAGGCGCAGGAGCTCCCCCTTGCACATACAGACATGCAGTGTTCCAGCCAGCATTTCCAATGAGCTATGCAATGCTGGCAAAGCAAAACGATCCAGCCTTGCCTGGCTCAGTGAGCATGTGTGGCTGGGGAACTGAAATGTCAAAGGGAAATAGGGTTTCCCTTTGACAGTTCTGCCAGCCCAGGAGCCCTCCCTCAGATGCAAAAAGCAGCTGAGGGAGTGCCCATTGTTTCACTGGGCTGGCTCCTTAGCTCCTCCATAATGGGTGAGGGGGCCACTGGTAGGGCGCCCCCTCTCCTTTATGGGTGAGCCGCCAGGCTCGGACTGGCCTATAGGGCAATGCCTGTACCAAAAATACAAAATGCTAGTGTGGGCCAGTCAAAATGGGCCACCTTTTTGGCTAAAGTGGGCCAATTTGATGAGTTACTTCACTATGCAGGTAGTAATTTTGGCCATTGTTGCTGAATAAATATTCTATAAATTTCACAATGTACTTATATTTTAACACAAAGCACCCACTTGGGTACTATTCAAAGTCTGTGAATGAACATCCATTTACAACTGCGGGCCACTTTTTCATTGGCGTCTGAGATGGTGGCATGCTTCAGCCCGACCTTGTGAGCCGCCCCTGCCCATTTATTCCAATAACATTTTTTTAAAAAAGTTTTTTTTTTATTTAATTTTTTTTACATTTCATGATGGGCTCTCACGGCCCCCCAGGGATGCAGCCGCGGCCCCCTGTGGGGCTTTGACCCACAGTTTGAATGCTGCTGCTGTGGTTAGTCTAAGTAAAATCCCTGCAGGTTAGGTCTGAAAGAATCTTTGGTTTCACCCAAAAATACCTTCCCACTTCTACGAGCAACCGATCGGACGAACAGCATGGACAGGCAGTAACGAAGGCAGTGATCCCAAGCATCCGTAGAGGAAAGAAAATGTGAACTGTAAGTGAAAAAGTCTAAATGCTTTGGCAAAAAAGTGCATGCCTTAAAACAAGTAAGGGAAGGTAATGGAGGGAGGCGGGAAAACAAAAATAACGCCATAGAAAGAGTTTAATGTATATAAGGGGAAAATATTGACTGGTGGGTGGCCGAGCAATAGAGAGAGCTACCGGAAGGATACCCGAGAGAGGAGTATACGCCCAGATACCTAGGTTTTGATATAACACTAGAAGAAGCCTGTATTTAAAGTCCTGAATTAATAGAACAATATAGAAGACCAAAATCGATTAAAGGCGATCTGAAAGAAATGGGCTTACATTCCATGTCGGAATAATGATAGGGGCAGAAATGCATCTGAGGAAGCAGATGGCATGAGATTTATGTAGCCGGCCAGAGTCTGTCTATTCTGTCTCCTCTGTTTTGTGTCTTTCTTTTTTCTGATATCACGAGGTAAGACCTTTTTTGGGGGAAATAGCATGAAAATTATGTGATTGAATAGACAAGAAGTTGTATGGCATGGATTGATGGTTGTTGTTTGAACAAATAAAAGTTGGATTTTTTGTGAAAAAATGGGATTGGAGCTTGCGACGATTGGTGCTCGCTCATATTGTTGATCTTGTTTGTGAAACATAAAGCATAACAAAGTGTTATATAAGGAGAAGATAAACAGATTTAAGCATGGAAGATTTTACCCCATTGGTACACTTGTGCAAACAGTTGCCAAAACATGCACCTAAGCTTAAATAGTACAGTGCAGAATGGGTTAAAGAGACCGCAAACAAAATGTTTATGCCATGGCCCCAAGGTGGCTCGCTATCTAAAACAGTCCTGCAACACATGACAACATATTTGCACGCCACGTATGCTGGCAAAAAGTTAGATAAACGCCTAGCTAGTAAGACCTTTGGAAGATGTACCAATAGGAAAAGGAGGAGGAGGGGGGTGAACACCTTCTGCGCCGCCCGCCCCGTCTGAAACAAAAAGCGAAGCTAGTAAAGATGAAGGACTATACCCGTTGAGGGAGTTTAATCCAGCCACGGGATATAGCAACCCGTCATATGAGTCACCTACGCAAAGTAGTGACGAAAGCCCAGAGAAGGATAGAGACAGAGATATCGCCTCCAAAGTTCCGAAGGACAGGGAGAGACGTGAAAAAGGAAAAGGAGATTAAGCACACGCAAGTACATCTCTAGATACGGGTAGGGAAGGAAAGAGATGGAAAGGAGAGGAGGACAGAACTGATGAGACGGCATTGACACAGAACGAATGGATGGGAGGTCAGATTTTATAAAAACTCGATGGTAAAGGCATTCAGGATATGAGACAAAAGGGAGAGCCAGATGAAGTCGAAAGGAAAGAGAAGGAAAGGAAAAACGATTGAGAGACAAAGGAACTAAGAAAAAGGATAAACAGAAACGAGAGCAGTTATATCGTGACGAACAAGAAAGGAAACGTGATCATAAGCACAGAACAGCTGATGATCAGGACAGGCAGGAACAACAGAGAATAGTAGTAGAAGAACAAAAAATACGGGAGAAGAGAATAAAAAGACAAAGGGATGAGGAAATATGAAGGGCAAATGAAAGTAGAGATGTGAGGAAACAAGAAGAAGACAGGGTTAGAGAGGAAGCGAGGAAGCGCAGAGAATTTGATGACGACATAGAACTCAAACGAAGACAGTGAGCACGGGATCTTGAATACCTGGAAAGGGAGGTTAAAAAACCTGATCCAGTAGTAGACTGGGAAGACATAGAAGAATTCTTTACTGAGTACGATTTAGTACCAGACACGTCTAGGGAAAATATGGAAGATGACTTCGACACCAGAAGCATCGGAGAGACGATCGATAGAATATATGATGGAATGGGGCTAGAACAGGTACCCCAAGGGAAAGGAGAGGATGAGCGTCTTGAGAGCACTCAGTTGTACGACACTGAGGACGCCTCCCACAGTAGCAGAAATAGAGAGCTGTCCCTGGATAGGTTGACGCTAACCAGGAATGAGGAGGATGCGAGAAGTGGCACGAGTTTGGCACAGACAATATCAGTCGCAGAAAGAGAAGAATGTGAAGAAAGAGAAGATGAGGAAGACGTGAAAAACGCTTCTCTAAGGGAAAGGGAATAAGATGGTCAGATTCTAGTGGATCTGCACCTGTGGCATCAGAGTCAGCCACACAATCAGACGGACAGGAAGGGGTATCTTATGGTCAGAAGGGGGTGTCTCCACCACCCTAAGTGAGGAGACTAAGGACATTGGCAGGAAGACGGCGATGCAGGAATTTTACCCCTGCAGTGGATAGAAAAATGATGAGAGAAGAAAATTAGTGCCACGTGTCACAATTCCCATTACTCGAAAAAGGAGGAACCAGGCCACAATATATACCTTGGCCACACATGGATCGGGAAAATCTGAAAAAATAAACTTCCAATATTGATATCGGGAGTCAGAAAATGGATACATGAGTTAGAATAAATGACGGGAGGGAACACGTTAGCTATCGGGGATATTAAGGGTCTTTTAATTGCCATACTTGGTGATAGAGCTGACGATGTGTGGACACGTGCAGGTTACCCTGGTGTGACTACAGTTAATACTGTGCATGATGGAGCACCATTTAACAATTACAGAACCATGGTATGGAAGGCATTAGGATTGCTATACCCGGATACTTCAGACATGGGAACTATAATGACACGTAAAATGAAGGAGTCAGAGGATCCTTTACTGTACATCCAGAATTTCCAAGACGCCTGGGTGATGGAAACTCGTGAATCTTGGGGGAAATCCATACCCTTGTTATACCATATATTATGCCAAAGGCTGCCAGACCAAGTACAGAAGCAGCCCAAGAAATTGGTAGGAATTGAGGCAAAACCGTGATTTGAAATACAGTTGCCCATAGCGCACTATTGCAGGCTGCTGCAAGAGAAAAATTGCAAAAAAGAGGCTGCCCGAAAAGCTGAAGAGGCTAAGTTTGTGCAGAAATAATTGTAAAAATATGCCATTGAAGGGGCAATGATAACTGATACAGACGGATCAAACATACAGCAGGTCAATAATCAAAGGCAGGTTTATCAAGACAATAACAGGTTTTACACAAGAGGCAGAGGCTTTCAAGGAAGACGATGGCAAATAATCAGGGATGTTTTCAGAACATACAAAACGGCAATCAGGATATGTCAAATGGGCAAATAATCAGACCACAGCCAATATGTTGGACGTGTGGGACGACAGGGCATCTAGCACACACATGAAGAAGTCAAGGCATGGTGCAAAACGACCAAGGAACAAGAGTAGGGATGGTGAATCCACCTGTGTTTCTACAACAGGGTGGAAATGGAGTTCTAAAAAATCACACGGTGCAGCAGCAAGCGCCGGGAGCACAGCAAAGTTTCCAACCTCAGAATATGACACATTTTCCGCAAGGACAGTCTCAACAGTCGCCGATGCAACTGTTACAAACCACAAGTACAGGGCAGGTACTGAATTCTGGATTAAGCTCACTGGGAAACCTGATGTGTTCTATCCTATCAGTGACACCAAACCCTCATGAGGAACCTAGGGTAGATGTCCTTATAGGGGATAAAGAGTATTCTTTCTTAGTTGACACAGGTGCAACACGCTTGTTTATACGTGAAGGCAAGTTTTCTTTGTCCAGCAATGCCATAAATACTCAGGGCTTCACAGGAACAACAAGTCAGGTTCCTTTTATAAAAGAACTTCCAGTTTCCATAGGAGAATGTGACATGAATGTGCCACTGCTGTATTCAAGGCAGACCCCAGTAAATATATTGGGACGAGACCTAATGACGAAGTTAAACATGACAATCTCGTTCACACAGAAGGGCATAGTATGTCCAACTCCAGGAATGCATTATTTGAACGTATGCGAAATGATCAGAGCATACGCAGGGCAAACCGCTATGAAAGCTGTTCCATTGGAGCCAGAAATATTTGTGTATGGAGCGTGCTTATTAATGTCATGGCTACCAGGCCTTACAGACAAACCAATGAGAACCCAGATGAGTTTCTATTTAGGCCAAGAATACCTATGCATGAGGAAAAGGGACAACTGTTACCCTTGGTAAAACACACAGCCATAATGCGAGGAAAAATGGCGTTGATCGATGGTTGTGATGACGAAGGCAGACAATGGGGCACAGTAATCGCCATTGAGGAAGGATGCAGGTTGACTGACGTCACTGATGACGATCTGTTCGAAGAGGAAACAGGTATAGATGCAATGACAGTTGAGGTTAATCTCATTTATTGGGTGAGAATGATCAAAAGAGAGGTGCCCCAGAGAATGATGCTTGCACAAAAACTTCCTGAATATTTTGATGGCGACATGGCAAAAGCGCCTGTCTCAGTATGGTCTACAGGCCCTTATGACGTATGTTTATTGAAAGGAGTCGGCGAAGTGAAGATTACATTGAAACCAGGAGCAATATTACCAAAGGCACGACAGTACCCCTTGTCTAGGGAAGCAGATGAAGGGATTTTCAAAACAATTTCTGCTATGATGGAGCAGGGCATTTTAGTGACGTCAGAGTCATCATGTAATACTGCAGTTTACCCTATCAAAAATCAAAGGGAGGGTCTTGGCATTTAATCCAGCATTTAAGGCCAATAAATGATATTGTAGAGACAGAGTTCCCTCTATTCCCTAACCCGTCCACAATCTTATGCAATATACCAATTGAGGCAAAGTATTTCACAGTGATTGACTTGAAAAATGCGTTTTTCTCAATCCCATTTCACAAAGATGCACACGATTTGACGTCATTCACGTTCAGACAAGTTCGTCTGAAAAGTACCAGGTTACCTCAAGGGTACTGTAAATCTCTGTCGATTTTCAACAGAGTCCTACAGATGAACTTAAGTAATATCGCCTTAGAGAGTGTTGTCTTGCAATATGTGGATGACATCTTAATTTGCATCGCGACCGAGGAAACGTGCAGACACGATTCTATTAAGCTATTGACTATACTGGCTGAGAAAGGATATAAAGTTTACAAAGAGAAATTACAGTATTGTCAACAGGAAGTGCTGTACATAGGCCAGCTAATCTCGCATGAGGGGAAAAGGGTAACCCCCGAAAGGACTGAAGCCATATTGAGCACAGCCAAGCCAGTTTTCTAGGATTATGCAATTATGTCAGAGCATAGGTCTTTGACTACAGCTCTTATACCAAGCCCTTGTTACAAGCCCTAAAGAAGGCACAGGTGATGAAAGAAAAAATCGTGTGGACCGAGAGTATGGAAGAAGGGTTTGTTGAACTCAAAAGGCCATTTGCACGGCACCAGTTTTAGGGATTCCCAACTATGCTGAGTAATTCTACCTGGTTTCACACACGAATGGCAGTATTATGACGGCAGTACTAACACAAAAAAACCACACTGGGATACAAGCCCCTTACATACTACAGTGGGAATCTAGACCCAGTGATGAGGGGTGACTTCCCATGCAAACAAAGTTTAGCTGCCACAGCGTTCACCATAGAGAAAGCTGCAACCATTGTGATGGGATGCTCAATGACATTGTTCGTCGAGCACTCACTATTTGCCATTTTGGAGAAACCAAAAGGCACATTAACATTGCAGAGAGTTATGCCCATCGATTAAAATATTCCGAAGCAAAATAGTGAACCCAGCTATGTTTATAGCAGCGCCAGTCACTGAAAGAGAACCAATACATGACTGCGCAAACTATGAAGAATTTTATCATGAGATTCCCAGAGTAAAAGAAAATGCATTGGCAGAAGGATAAATCGTCTTAGTTGACGGTTCTTCGAGAATCAATCAAAATGATGGGCAGAGATATACAGGCACCGCTGTGATGAAACACACGGCAAATAGAGAATTTCTAGCATTCAATCGTGCACGATTACCATCTCGTCATTCAGCACAAGCTGCAGAACTATTGTCATTGATACGCGCACTTGAGAGTCACGCAGACCAGGAAGTGGCGGTGTACAGTGACTCTGCCTTTGTGACATCAAGTGCACACAGGCTGAGCGAGCTGGAAAAGAGGGGCTACCTCCGAGCAGAGATCACGCCAGTTCAGCACGCAGACATATCGGATGGGCTCATTAAGGCACTACAAATCCCAGTGGGCATAGCGGTCGTGAAATGCGCCACCCACATGAAAGGGACAGATTTGATCTCACGCGGAAATCAAGCAGCAGATGCGGAAGCCAAATGTGTGGCAACCAAAGACAATATAATAATAAATGTGTAAATAACTGATGTGCATGAGAGAATGATTGTTGCACGAAGTGAACCTGAGGGTTACAGTAATATGGAGAAAACCCAGTTAATGGAGCTCCAGTGTGAGGCACCCCAGGAAGAGAAAAAACCTCTGGGAGTGATGAGGGTGTTCTTTAAACCCCTCGAAAGCTTGTGGCGACAAGACAGCACTGGTAAACCGGTGATGCCTATAGCCTTATTAAAAATAACACTGGAACAGTTACACTATCCAGCACACATGACAATGGAGAATCTAGCAGCGACATTTGCCGAAAACTGGTTTATACCGAACCTGGCAGAACACGTCGCATTTGTTATGGTGAATTGTATAATCTGCCAACAGTTCACAGCTGGGCATACACTATGGGTAATTAGAGGAGTTTTCCCAAGGCCTAATGGGCCTTTTCAGCACTTGCATGTTGATTATGTCGATATGATTCAAGTATGTAACGGGTTCAGGTACCTAATTGTTGTGGCGTGTCCATTCTCTAGATGGATAGAAGCAGGTCCATATAAGCACCCAGACTCTACCTGTGCGGCGAAATTCTTTGTGAGAGAGGTATTTCCCAGATGGGGAGTATGTGAAGTTATGAAGTCAGATAATGTTAACGCAGTATTTGAACAGATCAGCTTGTTGCTTGGTATAAAGCACAAGTTTTCATCGGCATATCATCCTCAAGGGAATGGGATATGTGAGAATCTCAACGGCTTGTTAAAGGAGAGGATAGCCAAGTTGAAGCTTACTCTAAAGAAGGGATGGCTACACTGTCTTCCACTGGCAGTGTATGCACTCAGAATCCAATTTGGTTCTGACCACCATCTCACGCCACATGAAATTGTGACAGGCAGAAGGATGCACACACCATTAACACCCCGAGATAGAGCTAGATGTGATGCTCAGCCAACAGGGGAAGTGTTAGGATCAGAAATGCAAAATTATTTGAATTGCATGACATCTTGTCTTACGGTAATTTCAGGACAGCTGCAGCGACAACAAGAAAGGTGCAGGGCAGCACAGAACATAGAAGGAGATATTGCAACAAACCCAGTTCAGGGTTTATGTGTACCACAATTGTTCCCTGGGGACACTGTCCTGGTGAGAAATCACATGAGAAAAAAGTGAGACGAGCCAAGGTTCAACGGTCTCTTCAGAGTGGAGGACGTCACTCCCTCTACAGTCAAGTTACAGGGAAAAAGGTCTTGGATCATTTTTGGTGACATCAATCCATACATCGGAGAAGACCCTCTGCCCTCACCCCAACATGTAGAGACTACAGACAACGGGGAAGAACCACAGCATGTGCAGACGAGATCCATGACGAGGAAGAAGGACACATGATCAGCAAGACAAAGGCAAAGAACTTTTGTGCAAAGTTGTAGCTTAATTTTGGACTTTTCCTCTGTGCAAAATAAGGGGATAAGGACATCAAAACACAGACACTCTGTGCATCCTAGTTGCAGGGTGAAGAAGAAAATTGCACGTATAAGCCACAACATAGCTTGTTGACTTTGAAATTTGGACTGAGGCACACTGAAGCCTTGATAAGAAAAAGATATGCCAAATTTTGATCAAGGATACATACATTGGAAGAGAATACAATATCCTGACTCTTTCAACACAGACAACTTATTTGGACTCACTTATGGTGTCGCACAGTAGTGACATCACTAAGGATGTTTTGATCTATTTTGAATTAGTATTGAGATCATACCCATCCCTAGTGGGAAGGCTCACTAACATCACCACATTTTTTCAAGATCCTGAAAACGAAAAAGACAATAAGAAGGCTGCTCATCGTGATTGCCGAGCAATTCCTTTTGCTTTCGGAGTACAGCAAGGACAAGACAAATGTCCCAAGCAGAAGATGAAGGGAATAGGCTTGTTAGCGTGCTATTCTTTTGCTTAATTGAAGACTGTCCAGATTCTTGTTGGGAGGCACACCGACGTCTTGACATTTCTTCGAGATCCAGCAAACACAGAACGTTTGAGTATAATCCTGAACGGAATCATAATTCAGGTTGCTCTTCAAGCTCATCGAAATCACAGAAGATTGTAAACTTTCCATCGAGGGACAGACCGCAAAAGCGTTGCCAGAGACTTCACTCCTGTTTTTGCTAACATGGAAACGGCATGTCGTCTGGAGTGAAACAGATAAGACGCATTGACTGGGAGCTTGTTTATTTTGAACACGCAAATTAGAGACTTGCTGAACTTATTACCTTATTTGACATTTTAGTATATGGAAAAGAAGACTGTTTTCAGGGACAAGAGATAATCAATTATTCAGCCAAAGAGGATAATTCAGATATAACACTACCTAGAATGTAATAAAGAGTTAGTTTTTCCTTAGATGATCGAGATGGGCAGCCAAAATAGTAATCTTGTCCTCCCTCAGGAGGAGAGACGCTCATATTGGCACAGGAATAAGTGCTGTAAGATAACTTACAGATGCATCATTTACACATGCATAGTGTTTATTATCATATTACTGTCACTGACAATTCGAACTGCATTTTTTATTGGGGCACAAAGCGTTCAGATTCCAGTGCACCCACCTAATGATGGACGCATGAAACCCACAAAGTTGCCCAGACCTTAAATAGTCATTCCAGTCCCTAGAAGGTCTGATAGCGGAATGAGTGAACTTGAGATGGATGTGAATAGCAATGACACACACACACTCTTGGTAACAAATAAATTGAAACACCGGAGACAGGGTCGGCAAGGTAAACACGAGAAAAGGTTAATGAAAGACACAGACACGCAAATGATGAGTACACATACACCTGGTCTAGTGTCAACAACTGCAGAACCACATTCCAAAGAAAGGGGGAAGTTTGGACAACCAACGATGAGAAGGTCCACACCAAGAGAAGTCAAAAGACAAATGGAGAAGGCTGAACTTTTAAAGAGACAAAAGGAGTTGGAGAATAAACAAGCAGAGACAGCATTGACAAGAACACCTAATCCAGCGATGAAAGGGTCAAGCTTAAGTCCTGAAATACAGCCACATGCTGGAACAATAGCAGAATCAGTATGGACATTCATAACCAGAGCAAAAAAGATACAAGAGGACAAGAAAATAATTACCAGACTTTCTCCTACTCAAATGGTACAGATGAAAATGCCTGGACCATGGATGGAGATACCTGAGAATCCTTCAGCAAGGAGAAGCTATATGGATGTGATTAAGGATGTGATTATAGCAAACTACAGAAAAACCTTAAGAATCAGAATAAACACACAAGAAGACAATAATGAACTAAACGACTACCTGGACAGCCCAGCACACTTGGGAAATAACATATGGTACCAACATATGAAAAGACGAAGTTCAGAAGAAGAATGTTTTATTTGTGCACTCTTACATACAGCATGGGGAAGTCAAAAATCTTTGAAGCTGTGGAAATAGATGTCATGACAGCACACTGTCTATCACACATAGCAATGTGCAAGACCAGAGTCCAGTTCATGGGAAGTGATGCTTCACTCAAATGGGCAACCGAAGCAACTGATCCAAATGAAGACGATTATGTCCAGGACACAAAGACGATAAACAATGGAAAAACCAAGAACATTGTGATCAGATATGAGAAGCCTGGAACTAAAGGAGCAGAGATCAGAAGAGAGACAGACAAAAGACTGAACGTTCAAGGAAAAACTCCAGAAGAAGCTCGAAGTTGGAAGAACAGAGCCCAAATGCAAATCTGGGGACCAGTGCTTTCACCAGATGGATGGGAGAGAGGATTAGTGATCTGCAGAGCATGGATGGTCATTGGAGCCTGCAAAGAAGCAATTGAAAATGCACAGAGGATATGAAAGTTATTATGGCAGAGACTTGCAAAACTATTGACATGGGTCAAAGACAGAGGAGGACCCTTACAGATTGTGCCATTGGAGAATTCCACATTGTGTTTCAGAAACAATGGTACAAGAAAAATAGGAGAAAATCAGAACTGTGGACGCATCTTTGATGCTCCAGGAATGGTACATGGAATAGCAGTGATCATGGATCATAATTGGGCATGTGGATCCAAAGAATATATCAGACTATTAAAGAATTGGGGAGGTATATGTACATTAGTAAATGTCCATGTGCCAGTGTTGGTGATTCCAAAAAGTGATCTGAATAGTGAGTTTCCCCAAAGCAGATGCTCACCTGAGAAAGAAGAGATCTGTGGAACTGATGAGCCGAACGAAGAGAGAGAATACTTTTCTGCCAAATCAGAAGAAGCCTTTCATGCGATCCCATGTGAACACAGGTTGTTCAGCCTCACCTCATCAGTGTTCACGACAGTTCTGATGCCAAGAGTTCAGGTTGGAGCAAATACTAAATGGTTGCAGATAACCAGATGGGAGTTACTGCAGATGATAAACATGACCATAAAAGGATTCAATGCAAATCAAGGAAGAGTTAAGGGCGATTCGGCTAATGACTCTCCAGAACAGATATGTCCTTGACATGATCACAGCTATGGATGGAGGTGTTTGTGCAAAAGTCTGAGAATCATGTTGCACATTCATACCTTCGCACAATGATGAGAATGGAACTTTAACAGAAGCCATAGGTATGCTGACAAACCTACAGAATCAGATGATAGATGAAGTTGACAAAGTTGATGACAACAGTTGTTTTGGATCGCTGTTCTCCTGGGTTCCGAAATGGATGGCAGATGCATTGAAATTCCTAGGAGCCCTGCTAGTGATGATATTGCTTGGATTCTGTGTTATCAAGATAATAATATCTCAGTGCCAGAAAACTGCAAAAAAGGCCATAGGGATGAAGATCATGATTGATGTCGAGTCAGGATGGAAGGCCAAGGACCTGAATGACGGAGAAATAAGAGACTTTGTGAAAGCCAGCATTTATGCACCAGAAGGAGCAAAGTTTCAGTATCCAAGGAAACACAGAAATTATGTGGGAAGATGGATCTATTGCAATCCAAGTGGAGAATGTCAACTAATGACTTGGAATAAAGATGAGCACGTAAGAACAGCAGGAAGCTTGAAGGGAGTCATAAAGATATGGACCCCAAAGAGATATTTCTTCAGACCTCTATGTCTGAATCCAGAGGATGAAATGAAAGTGGAAACAAAGGAAGGAGTCTACAGGCAATTGCCAACCTGCCATGACGGTTCAATGTGGTTTTGCCAAAGGAAATTACTTCGAAGTAGAAGTGATTATTTAAAATATCACTTTACATTTTTATTTTTTATTTTTTATTTTGGGATACCCCTCTTCCCCTTCACTAAAACCCTCCCCACCCCCTTTTGCCCCTTAGCCCACAAATGCACATATATTTCGAAGTATAATGCATCAAAGGAATTTCACATGTTGAAACCGCGGGATAGCGACATGAAACCCTGGAATGGAAGCACGTGAAAACGCACTGTGAAAAAACGCTGTCTATAAAAAGCAACTTCTGAAAAAAAAAACTAAAATTGTAAAGGGCCCGCAGAAACAAATGAACTATATTATCGGAAATTAAGCAGACAGGAGGGGTGTGGCATTGGGTCTATGGTTTGGAACCCCCCTGTGACAAACATGGGAGAAAGTCAAAGCCGAGCTTGGCTGAAATGTAATTTTTGAAGGCGTTATTGAGGAAGTCATTATTCAATATAACATTTTCACATTGAACCAAGTAGGATCGTGAAGCTCCCTGAAAGCTTTGCAGCCCTGTTTCTTGGCCCGGGCGGAGCGGGCGACGGCCCGGGGTGCAGAGCTTAATAGCTCAGGAGGAGGGCGCAGTAAGGGGCCCACCCAGAAAGCTGCTTCTGAGCTTGCCGGACAACAGATGGTTATTCTCGATCTCACTCCAGGCGGCCTGCAAGTCACATTAAATGATATGAAGAAGTACTCTGAACATAATTCCCTGTTGGTAAATGGCTCCAAGACTAAAATAATGGGGCCTCATTACAAGATGGGCGGATGGAATTAACGGCACCGGTAATGGTGCCAGCGCCGTTAATCCTATTCCGCCCTATTACGAGGGGACCAGGGAGCTAACAACGGGCCAGTTATTAACGTGCTGTTGTTAGCTCCCTCCCCATTCCCATTGAGCCCTATGGGGGCTCGAATGGGAATGG
This sequence comes from Ambystoma mexicanum, assembly GCF_040938575.1. Lineage (NCBI taxonomy): Eukaryota > Metazoa > Chordata > Amphibia > Caudata > Ambystomatidae > Ambystoma > Ambystoma mexicanum. The sequence continues at coordinate 58,566,144 of NC_090939.1, forward strand.
GGAAGGACCGGGTCCGGGTTCCCTGAAGGAGGAAATACCGGGCCCTCCAAAGTCAGAATGGCCTGGTATTTCCCTATTCAGAGAACCCGGACCCGAACACGATTTTGGAGGCAGCCATGGTGCTATTAGCACCATGGCTGCCTCCAAACTCGCAATGAGGCCCATGGTCTTTACTTTGTGTAAACAAAAGCACAAAAAAGCTACGATGGGAGTTAGATGGTGCCCAGGAAGAGGTGTAGTCCTATAAATATGTTGGAATACTCTTGGACTTCAGGAAACGATGCACTTAGGTAAAAAACGGTCTTGTGTACAACTGACTGTGGGACACATTAGGGCATTTGTCAATAAGGGTCGGGGCTTTGTATTTCAACCCTTATCAAGCTTTATCAAGCAAAGATCAATTTGGTTATGCTGTATGGGGCTGCGGCCAGGGTCGGATTGGCCCATCATGTGTGCATCATAAATTATGATTCATGCATCATTCGCATGCTGCTGCAGCATGCAGCATGCGGCCAACTTTGCACCAGACCTGCAGATGAACTTAACTGGTCTACTGTTAAATCTCAGTTACCAGTTTAATGGTATCCACTACAGAATAATTGCTCATTTTACTATAGCCGATATGATAGCTCAGTGGGTTGAGCGCTTGCTGCTAAGATGTGTGTGTGATCTGCAGGTTCAAATCTCAGAAAGGCCATCTCAGCCATTCATCCTTCTGAGGTCGATAAATGAGTACCAACACAGGTTTGGTGAAATTGTATGCATATTTGTTCTATAAAAAAAAGCTTAATCATAAGTGCTATACAATAACATATTATCATTTGGCCTTGGAAGTCTGCTTGCATTCACAGTAATTTGACAATATGGATCTATACTCACAGATATTAATGATACGTATGGTATCATTTGGCCTTGGAAGTCTGCTTGCATTCACAGTAATTTGACAATATGGATCTATACTCACAGATATTAATGATACGTATGGTGATCCATTCTTGTATGAAATGTATATCACATTAGTGAAATCATAACCATATTTTTCGTAGTGTACTTAGGAACAATGCTATTTGATGCCACTTCCTGGTTTGTCAAGGGGTAAAAGGTCGTGTTTCATCGCTTCCCGGGATGTCATTTTCGGGTGGGGTCAAATGACATCACTTCCGGTGATGTCATCAGAGGTCAAGGATCGTGAGGCGAGGGGTGGGACACTTTTTTGAGGCTAGGGGTGGGCCACTTTTTCTTGGGTGTCCGGGCCTATTTCTTTTCCCAGTCCAATCCTGGCTGTGGCTTTGGCTTTAGGACACTTGGAGGAGGTGGCCAGATTGGAACGTTTTGCTTTGAAGCGTCTCCCAGCTCATCCAATGATATGGTTTTCCTAGAATTTAATATCACGCCGGTTATCCAAAGGATTCAGCCGGCCTGTGCAGTTACCCTTTGGAAATTGACCAGGGCCGCTGGGTTGACACTTCAGGCTCTGACTAACGATGTCCTTATTACTCGATCTCAGCTAACGCCTAAAAGCCAAATTGTTAGGAGGAAGGAACTGGCAAGTAGGCGGGATTGACCAGCTCAGAGGATTTTGTAGGCATGACGTTAAAACAATTTAAGTCCAAAATGAAAGTCATTCTGTCTGACTACTGCGTGGAGCAACTGAGTGCAAATTTGGCAACACACAATCATGCCTCAGAATTGTTCAGTTGCATCCAGGAGAGGGAGGGCGTACCTGCCTATGTTAGACAGTGGGCCTCATTAGGAGGGTGCCGGTCCGGTAACAACGGTGCCGGTAAGCTTACCGGCACCGTTGTTACCGGACCGGCACACTCCACGACTGCGGGCGGCTACCGTCCCGGCCGCAGGTCTGACCTATGGGACTCAAATAAGAATGGGGATTAACTATTTTCCAGTACCTGACTTCCAGGAACACCGGGGTCGCAATCCCTAGTGTTTCCCAGGAAAAAAACACAAGTCTGGCGGCAGCCTGCCGGTTTTACCGGCACGGCTACCGCCGGATTTGTAATGAAGCCCAATGTATTGGAAATGATCTCATGTGGGATTATTTGAATTTGAAGATTAAATTTGACATGGCCCGAATGTGTGAAACAACTGGGGGCTGGGTTCCGAATTCAAGAGAAAGGACGGCATGCCGTGTGTGTGGTGAAAACAAACTAAAAGCAGTGAAACATCACTTCGGAGAGTGTGAATCTCTGTGAATCCCTATTAAACTTGAGACGCTCAACACTCACACAGTCGGGCCTTGGGAGGGACCTTACTGTGAAAGGAATATGGTCTCTGTTCATGAGTGGAGAGCATGAAGCATACATCATTTATTTTTGTCTTTTCTGGAAGAAGGTGATGGACATTTTTAACATTTTAATGTAGGCCCAATTTATTTAGGTTTTTTAATGATGCTCAATAAGTGATCTTGTGCAATGCACTCTGTGGCAAGTTGCGTCAAGATGAATTGGTAGTTTTAACATTCTTGTGCATCATGTGTTGAGATGTGTTAAGGATGAATTGGAATTTTGACATGTTTATGGGATGGTGTTAAGATGTACTTGGAGAAATGTTGTTTTAATATGGCATTTGAAGATTTTAAGAGTGGGTTTTTAGTATGAAAAAAGTTTGAGAAAAAACGATGTAATAGTAATTAAATAAAAAAGGATTAAGCAGCCTGCTGTGCCGGGGAGCACTCCTCTGCAATGTGCAGCTGGCTGCTCTCTGCCGACTTGTGGATAACTGCAATGTGTTCGGAATATGCAAACAAAGGAATGCATATTCCAAACACAGCGTGTGAGAGGCTCTGGAGTCATACATCCCGTGCCCCTCATTCTTTGTGCTGACAGCCTTTCGAGTGGGCCAATATAGTGATTACACAGTATGTGCTTAACATTCCAGTGTGAAGACCTGAACATGGGGCGAGGGTTAGCTGACCAAATGATTGCATTCTTCAAAGAGAATGAACGTGCCACACAGAAAAATGTTTAAACTTAATTTCTTTATTTTCATGTCTCTTTACTTGACACTCCCAAACTTTTGTTTTGTATATTACTTTGTAGTTACATATGGTGCATCCCTGTCATTTCCTTGCTTACGTATTCTAGTGGCTGCTTTGGGACATGGACTAAATGCATCTGCTCAGCATCAAAGGTCTTTTTATTTTCTAAATAAGCCAACCACTGCCTAGCTTGCACACCAGATGGCACCTCAATGTCACTTGGCACCTTGATTAGGAAAGTAGAGTTCATTGGGTGTCGTCATGCAGGCAGTAGTCTGTGGCAAATCAATGCAGTGATACGTGTGCAGCAATGGTTTGTGCGCTGCACACGTCACCACCCTGTTGGTTAATGGTGTCTATGTGGTGCTCCCCTACCTGTTTTTGTCTGATGTGTCCAATGTCCATACAATAGCACACTGGAATGTTTTGTGTATCTGGCTCTGACGAGCATGCCACACTGTGCCCACACTTAAACACATAAAGCAAAGAAGTTGCCTCAAATTGTAAATCCACTAGGCCAAACACCCTTTCTACGCTGCCACACCATGATTTTCACTAGCTGCAGGCCAGCACCAATAAGAGATGCCAATGCCAGCTCTGTTAGATAAAGCATGGGTCTGCTCTTTTTTTTGCAGCAATAACCTCTAAGGCCTGCGTAATAGTGAGGGAGTAGTGGCTGAGGAACTGTGGACCCTTTAACATGCATTAGAAACTGGTTTTGTTTAAAACGCTTAATCAGATTATTACTGGTCAGGCTAAAGTTTGAAAGAGGCACAATCCTTTTTGTGTAGCCTTTCTGTGCATTGTTTATTGGGTCTCTCTTGTGGTGTATCCTGTCCTGTCTGTAGATATAATTTTCTAAATGCGTTTCTGTATTGGGGTTTGGCATGCTCACACGGACACCCAGCCCCTCCTCATCTAAAATTCTTCAGAAACAAGAAGCAAAAGGGCCCTTGTACCCCATTTGAGTGGCTGGTGTTACAGCCATTTTATACTTGCATCCAAAAACTTAAGCTGTCCAAATGAGCATGTATGGTTCATGGTTACAAACATTTTAATGTTACGGTGAGTATTGTGAACCGTGATGTGAGCACCAAGCCATGCATCGGTTATGTATTTAGAGATTCACAAATACAATCCATTTATCACAGACTTGTTTATCAAATGCAGAGATCTCTGATCCCTGTTATGGTCCTGAAATGCTCTGTGATCTAATGCACAGCACACAGGAACCCCCACTGGTGCTATTTGTCCCTTTCCCACTCTCAGAGAGGTATTTTGAAAGAGTACAACAAGAGTGTACCAGACTGTCCATCTTGGAATGATACCCTTCTATCAGAAATAATTCATATGGTTAGTCTAGTATTGCCCCTTGCAAAATACAAGTGAGGTGGTACGAACAGAACGCCTGCAACACAGGGCCAGTGGTCAGTAGACCCTCAGACCCCAGCAGGCTGGTCTCACCGCAGTGTGTCAGTACGGACAGTTTGAAACTGCATTCAGGCAAGGCCTTCCCTAAGAGCAGGTGACAGAAAAATCATTTACTTGAGCAGCAACAGCTGTGTTTTCACATTAGAATTCTCCTGCAAAGACTTACATTACAATGTAATGAAACGAGCTTCATGTATACAGCAATTCTTTATTCATATTGACGGCGGGTTTTGTTGCACGACACAGAGGTGTAGTTTGGGAGTGACATGTGCCAGTTGGGGGGGGGGCGGGCAGGGTGCAGTCTGATGTTTAGCCCTGAGCACCAAGCTTGCTAGAAACTGTCCTGAGCTTAAGTAAGGGAATGAGATCATACCTGGGCACGCGGAGTGTTACATTCTAGAGCGCAGCGCTGCAGCCGTGTAAAGGCAAGAGAAGTTTAATGCTCTCCCCTCCTCTCTTTTGCAGCATGATTGCCATCATCATCATTCTCGTTGGCCTGATCGCACTAATCATTGGATTTGGGGTTTCAGGTACGTCTTGGTGGAACCTTAGATTTTGAATAAAGATCATATTTATCAAATGTACAAATAAATCAAAAGAAATACACTTCTCGTTTCTAACAATTAGTCTGGTTTTTTGTTTTGAATTGTTGCTCCCCCCGTTACTGTATTTTCATAATAAAGCAAGGGAAAAACGGATAAAATGGCGGCGCGCACTCGTTGTGACACAGCACAGAGCACTTGCTTGGGAAAAAGCGATTTGTAAACAGGTCAAGTTAGAAATAAGGCCTTTGTACAAATGGAAGAAAAGAAAAGAGAAATAAATACCCTGTCGAATTCAATAGGAATATTTCAGGCATATTGTGACTTCCTTGGATTGAGAATTGTTCAAATTATAGGTAAACTATGCAATTTATGACAATAGGGTACACTCCAGATGCACCTTTAGTTAGAAGATGGATCAATCACATCACACTATACTCTGGTACATTTGGAGGTATTACAAGAGAGTATTCATATGCACCTTAGGCTGGCAGAGGCCTTATAGGGCACCGTTCTCAGGTACCTTTTATTTAGGGGCGGTGCCACAGGACATGAGTCACAGCCAACTTTAGTTCTGAGAGATATTACAGGACACGGTTCTCAGGTGCATTTAGCTGGCAGGAATACGCTCACAGGCACCATTTGTTGGGAGACGTTTTACAGGACGCTATTCTCAGGTCCATTTGTTCACTAGTCTCAGGCCCATATGTTCACTATTCTCAGGCCCATTTGTTCACTAGTCTCAGTCCCATATGTTCACTATTCTCAGGTCCATTTGTTCACTAGTCTCAGTCCCATATGTTCACTATTCTCAGGCCCATGTGTTCACTATGCTCAGGTATATTTAGCTGGGAGAGGTGTAATAGGGACCGATGATATAGGAACAAGTATGAGTCCAAGCGACCCCGCCCTTAGGGCGCTATGGTCAATGTTGACACACACCAGCAGAAATGAATGTAGCATAATTAGACTACACTAATATAGGCACACATAAAATTAAAACAAAGTTTATTCTAAAACAGTACGTAAAAAATGGTGGCAGCAAGCATAATACCAACAAAATAGTGTGTGCATAAGTAATCACAGTTCATATTTGAGTCACAGTATTTAATAGACAACATAGATTGTGAGCCATGGATTAATAGCAGAGCCCATCTCACAAGGAGAACTGTCGTTCCCGTAACCAAAAAAGAGTGTCCTCTGCCTATTCTTGCTGAGTAATACGGTACGAGCCACAGGTACATTTTGCTGTTAGAGGTGTTACAGGGTAATACCATTCACAGGCATCTTAAGTTGAGAGAGGCATGAGAACACGATTTACCGGCACTTAACGTTGGAAGAGGGATAAGAGGACCCAATTCACTGGCACTTTTCCTTGGGAGAGGTGTTACTGGACACTAGCCTCGAGGAATAATGCAAGACACTCTTCAAGACACGTGTATATGCGAGTGATGTTAACTTGAAACTATACGCCAGTCGAATTTAGGAATGAGAGGCAATGAAGGAACAAGTTACTTACCTGTAACTGTTCTCCAGCATGGGTCTTGTATGGGTTCACATGCTCATGAATATTCCCTGTTGTCAGGCTGCGAATTCTCAGTAAAAATACAGCAGTTTAGCCTTAAGCATAATACTGCTCATCTCCTCTATAGCCTATCAATGTCCTTTGGGTCATACTTCCCCCAACCAATGACACACGTCCTCCTAAACTCCACCCCTGGTGGCCATCTTCAGATTTGGTTGCGTACGTGAACTGGCAGTATGAAACAAGAAGAGCCAGAGAGGAGAAGGAGGGAGGGCTTGCATGTGAATCCATGCAAGACCCATGATGGAGAACAAGAGCTGAAGGTAAGTAACGTGTTCCTTCTCCAGCATGGGGTCTTGCATGGATTCACATGCTCATGAATACGATTACAGAGCAGTGCATATACACAACCACGGGAGGCGGCAGGGCTCTCAGAAGCAATACACTTACCCCTGGAACAGACTCACCTCAAACAAACAGGTTGCGTAGCATCACTTGGCCGACCCAGGACTCCTCCCTGGAATCCCTGTCGACACAGTAGAATTTCGTGAAGGTGTGGGTGGACCTCCACATAGCAGCCCTGCAGATGTCAAACAGGGGAACACCAGAGAGAAATGCTGTTGTTGATGCAATGGCTCTGGTGGCGTGGACTCTCAGCCAGCCTGGGAATGGTCTGTTGGCCAGACGATGACAATGCATGATACAGCTGGAGAGCCAGCTGGATATGGAAGCCTTAGACAGGGCCTTCCTGTGACAACACAGGTCCACAATTGACAAAAAGCTGAGATGTTTTCCGAAAGTCTTTAGTTTGTGCCACGTAGAACTTGAGGGCACAAGCAACGTCCTGCAAAAGCAACGCTCTCTCAGCAGGTATAGAAGGGTTCATGGAGAACACCAGCGAAACCAATGGCTCGTTGAGGTGAACGTCTGACAGAACCTTTGGCATGAAGGTGGTATGAGTCTGCAGACCCACCTTAGTTGCGCTGAAGGATAAACACAGCTGATTGCAGAAGAGCGCCTGAATCTCCCCGAGCCACCTGGCCGAGGTGATCGCCACTAGGAAAGCGGTCTTCCACGATAGAAATCATAAAGGGGCATGATGCATTGGTTCAAACGGAGGACCCATTGGTTTAAACAGGACCACATTTAGCTCCCAAGCCAGGGCAGGAGTCTTCACTGGTGGAAAGTCCTGAAGAGACCCTTGAGGGACTCCTTGATGAGCCTTTCCGACCAAAGGGAGAGCGTGCCTGGTGCCCGTGTGTACCAGGATATGGCAGCCAGATGAACCTTCATGGAGGTGTGGGCCAGGCCAGCCTTAGCCAGCGAGAGCAGATACGGAAGGAGTTGCGGAGCCGTTATCTGCAGCAGCATGATTTTCTGCACCCTGCACCACACCGTGAAGCTCTTCCATTTGTGCCTGTAGCAATACAACATAGAGAGAGCTCTGGCCTTGACCAGGATCTTCTTGCATTCTAGCGCCAGCGAATAGTGCCCAAATTCTGGGACTACAATAGCCAGGCCATGAGGCCCCTGATGCTAGTTCGTGGTGCACAATTTTTCCGTTTCCCTGTAGAGAAGGTCGGAAGAGGAGGCAGCTGGATGGCCAGAACAACTGACAGATGGAGAAGGTCCGAGTGCCAGATCTGCCTCGGCCATGCCGGTGCGATGTCTGAGTGTGTTGATCACACGTAACAGGAGTGGAATCGGAGGGAAGGCATACAGGAAGAGCCCGTCCCAGCGGTATGAGAAGGCATCCCCTAGATTCCTCGGCTCGGGATATGTGCAGGCAAACTTCTGGCACTTGCAGTTGGCAGCTGTTGCAAAGAGCTCGATCTGGGGAAGACCCCATTCTCTGAAGAGATGAGACCCTTGCACTTGTTGAAGCTCCCACTCGTGACAGGACCACAGCTCCCTACTGAGCGAGTCTGCAATAGTATTCTTGACGCCTGCCAGATCAAAGGGGACAAGGAACATGTCCTGAAGGATGGCCCAGCCCCACAGGGGCTAGGCTTCTGGGAGAGAGTGGGGGAGCGTGCCCCGCCTTTTTTCCGGATGTAAAACATGGTGGGGGTTTTGTCCATGAAGATTTTCACCACTTCCCCTGTAGCTGAGGCTGGAATGACTTGAGGGCCCAGAAGACCGCCTGGAGCTCCAGGACGGTTATGTGCAAGTCCTTCTCCTCTGGGAGCCAGAGGCCTCTGGTGTGAGATTGTCCTGTGTGAGCCCCCCAAACCCCCAGAGAGCTGTCGGTTGTGACTGCAGCCTGGTATGGAGGGATCTGCAAAGGAGCTCCTTGAGTCAGACGTGGCTAAAAAGCTTGACGGAATGCATGATTGAGGGTGATTTTGTCTGTCCCTGTGCCTGCGACCAGCTGCCACCTGGCATCTAGGAAGTCCTGTCAAGCCTGCTGAGAGGAACCAGATGGACACAGGAGGACATCATGCCCAACAGGGATTTGATGGCCCGGACTGTTGTGATGGATCCTGTCGACAGTCGCTGAACCATCCCTGGGATGTCTTTCACCCTCTCCTCCGATGGGGTCGCCAGACACAAGATCGTGTTGAGCAGGTCACCCAGGCACAGTGCTTTCTGTGATGACACCATGCAGGACCGAGCGAAGTCAGAAGGCGTATGGTCTCCATCGTCTGCTGGGTTGCCTGTGCGTGGGAGCGTGATCCTCGAGCCAATAATCCAGGTAAGGGTGGACATGGATTCCCTTGCGGCATAGATGCACTGCTACCGGGGCCAAGCATTTGGTGAATACCCTTGGTGGCGATTTCAGGCCAAAGGGGGGGCCTTGAATTGGTAATGCTGTCTCTGAATGATAAAAAGAAGGGACTTCCAGTGTTTGTGATGAATGGGAATATCGATGTATCCGCCATACAGGTTGAGAGTTGCCAGAAAATCCCCTTCCTCCAGCTGGTCGAGCACGTGCTGCAGTGTGACCAGCCTGAACTTCTGGGACTTTACGTACCTGTTTAGGTGACCTACGTCTAGAATCGGTGGCCACCCTCCTGACTTCTTCCTCACCAGAAAGTATCTGGAGTACACTCTGGAATACACTCCGGAGCACCGGAGGCATGGAGGAAACGGTTCTATTGTCCCTGTCCCCAACATGGCCATGTACCTCCTGTAGCAGCTTGACACACGACAGGAGAAACGTGGGGGCACCTGTCCAGAAATTCTAAAGCGTGCCCCTGCCGAAGAAAGTCCAGCACCCATTTGGCCATGGTGACGTTTCTCCATGGTTAAGTTCGATAGCCGCCCTTCCACTGGGGTGCGAAAGTGGGGCGTGGGTCCATGGCCCGTTCAGGTCTGCTTGGATGGCTGATGTCTGTGTCCTTGATGGAGGACGATGACAACATTGGCCTCCATTGCATAAGGCCTGGGAGCTGCCTCTGTAGGCTTCCTGGGAGGTGGAGCAGGAGGGCTGCCCATAGGGGGTAGTGTACCCCTTGGAGGACCTGGAAATTCTTCTCCTCTGGGGATGTAAGGACAACCTCCTCTGATGCAGGGTCCCCAGAGAGCATGCCATCTCTGTGTCAGTCTTGATGGCCTGCAGACTTTCATCTATTGTCTTCCCAAACAGGTTGTCCTTCTGAAACGGCATGTCCACAACCTTGGTCTGCAAGTCCATGTGAAAATGTGTGACCTTCATCCAACCCTGGCACCGGAGGGCCACACCATTCCCCATCTGGTGGAACCCTGAGTCTGCTATGTCCAGCAAAACCATAATGGCATGGTCTGATGCCACCTCTTCTTCTTGAAATAGAGCCAACATCTCGGACTTCTTGTCATCAATGAGGAAGTCCAGGATGGGCCGAGCTTCTACCATAGCTCCCTGTTATCGAGAGAGAATGGCAAGAGCTTTGGCGGCCTTGATGATGGAGGCTGCTGTGCTGATGATGCGCTTTCCAGCCGCATCACACTTCTTGCTTTCCTGGCCATGAGGCATCATGGATTTTGACAATGGGATTGATGATTGTTTTCTGGCGTCGGCCGACACCACCGAGTCTGGAGAAGGCTCAGATCTGAGACACCTGGGTGCTGGATCTGGGACCCGGTAATTCTTTTCTAGCCTGTCAAGCTTCACTGGTGTGGTATTCAGCAATTTCATGATTGCCAATCCATCCTCTCAAATGTTGTCCAATAAAGGGACCAACACGATGGTCTTCCTTGAGGACGTTGAAAAAGGAAGCCTTCCTTCTTCTTCTCCTCAGGCACCAAATTGAAGAGCTTGGGCGGCTTCTAGATGATGGAATGGAAGAAGCCAGTTTCGTCTGGAAGCGAAGTACTGGCAGGCTCGTCAACATCTGGCAGTTCCCCATGAGCAGGAACATAATCTTCATACTCATCCGTGTGAGTTGCAGTGGTTTCGGTATCAGTGCCAGTGTCTGTTCCAAACTGCCTCTTCCTCCACAGGGTACAAGGTCCCAAGCACAGGTCCAGGGGTGACAGACTCCCTACTGGATGATGTTGGATGACACCTAAGTGGCCTGGGAAGGCTTCCGACTGGACCAGGTACAGGAGCATCAGGCAGCCACTGTTGAATCTATGCAGAGTGGTCGGGATGTCCAGTGACATATCCCTCGGCGCAGGAGGGGGTGCAAATGGTGCAGCCTGAGCAGGAGCCGGTCTGAAACCCCTCAGAGGGTCAAACGACTGGTGGGGCTCATGGGATGGTGATTTATCCTGAGCCATGGGTCCATGGCCTCCCTCATGATCGGAATAGAAGTCTTCTGGGAGATCGTTCTCAGAACTGGTGTAGATATGCAGAGATTTACTTGGAGATCCCACGGAAGCCAGAGGAGACACCTTGGCAGGCCTGGGCAGGAAATCTGTAGGTGGAATCAAGTCTCTCACGCTACCCGAATCCTTCGGGAAGGAGGCTACGATGGGAATCTGCAGAATAGGAACAGGCAGCGCCGCTGCATGGGGGCCTCAGAGGCAAAGATATCATAGGAGTAGTTGTTGTCACCGACAGATGAGATGTTTTCCTGACTTTGTCGACAGGGTCATTGATGAGGCCTTCCACCAGGAGCTTGAGGACAAAGCGATCGTCAATGGTGCAGTGGTGTTGGTCTTGGTCATTGACGAAGAGGCTGTTGACGAAGTAGTGGTCCTGGTGGACGCAGTTGTCGTTGACTGGGCCCGCGTCGCCGACGGTGATGAAGATGGCGGAACCGCTGACGGTCCTCCAGAAGGTCTCCTCTTTGACGGCTTGTACTTTGATGCAGGCAGCAACTTCCTTGCAGATGGAGGCAACCCACTAGCCGGCAGGCTAACCGTCGACGGAGACAGCAACGGGGACCGACCCCTCCCAGAACTTGGTCCCGCAGCCGTGGCGACTGCAGAGGGTGCAGATGAAGTGTTAATCTTCACCTTCTTTTGGATCTCCTCAGAAGGAGCATCCTCAAAGGACCCCAACCTCTTCTTTACAGCGGGAATACGCTCATGGGACTTGCCGGCCCTGAATGAGGCATGACTGTGCCCGGAGGCTGCGTCAGAGGCCTTTCTCTGCTTGATCCAAGCCACTAACCCCAGGTGGCAAACCTTCTTGGTCTTCAACGAGAAGTTACGGCAAATGTTGCATCCATCCGTGTCATGATCCGGGGGAAAGACAATAAAGGCACTTAACGAAAAAAAAAGATATTCTGGCCACAGGTCTCACAGGCCCTGAAGAAACTTTTCTTTTTCACATTGGACATGGTCGAGGTGAAGATGTCGGGCCAAGCCTGGGCCTGCTGGAGTCACGGAGAGAAGATCCAATGATGAAAACAGACGATCTTCACGGACAATGGGTCCCCGTTGCTGGTAGTCACCGCGTGACACTACATGAAGAAAAGGTTGAGGGAATCATTGAAAATTGGCAAAAACCAGCAAAACATCCACGAATTTCGAGGAGCGAAGCACGAGGACTCAACATTAGAAACGTGCAGTAATATCTGATGATGGCCACCAGGGGTTGAGCTTAGGGGGACGTGTGTAATTGGTTGGGGGAAGTGTGAGCCAAAGGATACCAATATGCTATAGAAGAGACAAGCAGTTTTAAGCTTAACGCTAAACTGCTTTCTTTTTACCAAGGATTACAAGCCTGATGATGGGGAATATTCATGAGCATGTGAATCCATGCAAGACCCCATGCTGGAGAAGGACACCATTATGAGTCCCTTTACACGAGATTAGGAGAGTGCTCATAACCGCATCAGAACTATGTTATTGCATGTTAACAGGGGTGGACTGAGAACCAAAAGAGGCCCTGGAAATAATGTTCTACTATAAGAAAATAGGTTAGGCACTCAAAAGAGGCCTAGGGTGCAGAGGTCTACTGGGAAATCTCCAGCATTCCCTATAGGCAAGTCCACCCCTGCCCAGGGTGCAAAGGCCTACTGGGAATCTCCAGAGTTCCCCATAGGCCAGTCCACCCCTGCCCAGGATGCAAAGGCCTACTGAGAAATCTCCACAGTTCCTTATAGGCCATTCCACCCTTGCCCAGGGTGCAGAGGCCCACTGGGAAATCTCCAGAGTTCCCTACAGGCCAGTCCACCCCTGCCCAGGGTGCAGAGGCCCATTTGGAAATCTCCATAGTTCCCTATAGGTCAGTCCACACCTGCCCAGGGTGTAGAGGCCCACTGGGAAATCTCCAGAGTTCCCTATAGGCCAGTACACCCCTGCCCAGTGTGCAAAGGCCTACTAGGAAATCTCTGCAGTTCCCTATAGGCCAGTTGTACTAATTCACAACTTGAATGTGCATGTGTACATGACTCTGCACGTGCAGGTTCACTGCTGTAGTGTATTGCACCAGAGTAATGTGGTTAAGGGCGTGCTGGGTGAGGGTGCGCAAAAGTTGAAGCACGTTGTTGAATCACAAAGAGATGCGCTTGCAACTGCTGCAGTCCTTTGGCTCAATCCCCTGTGTCTGACCCTCATCACAAACCAGGCATAGGGCTAACTGTACCCCCTGAGCTATACATTTGCTAAGGGTCGGGTTAAAGAGGGGTTGTCCAGCCTCGAGGGCCAGAAACAAGTCAGATTTTCCCGATGCAGCTAATTAATATTCATGAGATAAATTTGCGTACAATTATTCTAACTGTATAGACATTCTTTCTCATGAATATTAATGAGGGGTAACCTAAAAACCCATCAGGATTCCGGTCCTCGAGGCCTGGAGTGGGACAACCCTGAGTTAAAGAGACTGCTTTGTTGGACAGATAGTAGAAGTTACAGCCAGTGTTTTGACCCCTACTAACCTGGACCTCTGTCTTGCAGGTAACAACTCCAACACTGTGAAAGCCTCAACCTCTGTGGGTCGTATTGGGGATGATGGTATCTTGCAGTGCACGTTCACTCCGGATATAAAACAGAACAACATCATCCTGTGGGAGAAGCAAGGCATCAGCGGCATCGTGCACCTGTACGACAATGGCAAAGACCTCTTGAAGGAGCAGAATGATGACTTCACGGATCGCACCGAACTCTTCCCGACACAGGTCGGAACGGGCAATGCCTCTCTGAAGTTGAGTGATGTCAAGCTGGAAGACGCTGGAACATACGTATGCACCGTGACCACGTCCGCCGGCAAAGCAAGCGGCAAGATGGACTTCAAGGTTGGATGTAAGCGGCATACATGAATGAAATGATGGCAAGGGCAGCTTTGGAAGGTGTGTGACTGTGTAGATTGGCACAGTGGCAGATAGCCTTTCCACTCTACTGTTATAAGAAGAACCTAGTCTGTCTTGACCAGAAGGGAGAGACTTAACTATAGTGACCAGAAGAAGGAGTGCAATCTTCAGTGACCAAAAGATAGAGGGCCTGGACTTTAGTGACCGGAATAGAGGACCTGGCCTGCAGTGACCAGAAGAGAGGGCTGAGCCTGTAATCAACAAAATAAGAGGCAATTGATTGCAGTGACCAGAGTGGGACCCAAGCTATAGTGACCAGAAGAGAGGACCTGGACAATAGTGAAAGTAGGAAGATGTGTAATGTCTAGTGACCACAAGAGAGGACTCAAGCTATAGTGACCAGAAGAGAGGGCCTGGACAATAGCGAATGCAGAAAGATGCGTAATATCTAGTGACCACAAGAGAGGACTCAAGGTATAGTGACCAGAAGAGAGGGCCTGGACAATAGTGAAAGTAGGAAGATGTGTAATGTCTAGTGACCACAAGAGAGGATCTAAAAGCTATAGTGACCTGAAAGAGAGGGGCTGGACAATAGTGAAAGTAGGAAGATGTGTAATGTCTAGTGATCACAAGAGAGGACCCAAGCTATAGTGCCCAGGAGAGATTACCTGGACAATAGTGAAAGCAGAAAGATGCGTAATATCTAGTGACCACAAGAGAGGACTCAAGATATAGTGACCAGAAGAGAGGGCCTGGACAATAGTGAAAGTAGGAAGATGTGTAATGTCTAGTGACCACAAGAGAGGATCTAAAAGCTATAGTGACCTGAAAGAGAGGGGCTGGACAATAGTGAAAGTAGGAAGATGTGTAATGTCTAGTGATCACAAGAGAGGACCCAAGCTATAGTGCCCAGAAGAGAGAACCTGGACCCTAGTGAAAGTAGAAAGATGTGCACTCTCTTGTGACCACAAGAGAGTGTGAAAACAAAATCAACATATATCGAGGCTGAGTACCCCAAAAGGAACTACACCGAACACGGGTTACAAAGGAACATACAAAGTACTTTATTTTATACTGAATCCAGTTACAAAAACAGAGCAAAATCAGATAGCTATCGGCCCTCAGTACAACACAACGAACTCCAGCGTGGTTCAGTGTGTTCAGTGAGAGACGCTGTACATTAGAATGCATTAGCTTTTTATACACTTTGTGGGCACGATGTCCAGCACCACTTCGGGTTAATATTCCACTTAATACATCACCGATCTAGGGTTCATGCCAAGACTCGAACAACCACATTTAACTGGTTCGCTTTTAACACATGTATCAACAAGCCTATACAGCAACTGTGTGATCTGGGATTTTCCATGTTAGTCTTCTTAAACATTAATACAATGTGGTTAAACAAGTGTTCTATGTTCAGTATTTGATCCAGACCCTCCAGAAAATTGCGGCATGAAAAGGAAAATTTTGCGGCACAAAAAAGAAAAGAATTGCGGCACACAACAGCGTTTTTTGCGGCATTTTCTAACGTTGAAAAATATATCATTTAGCATCTTTTTTAGCCTAAAACCAAGTAATTGCAAGGCTTTTGTTAGTGAGGAACAAAATGTTGTGTTCTGTCTGGCCATGCTCTGTAGGACAGCCAGGTCGACTCACCACAGCCTAACATTTTGGATTGTGGTGGGGGGGGGGATATTGCCTGATCAGCTCCATGGAAATGGTGCTGCGCCACTACTTCCAGCAGACAAGTGGAAAGCAAATAAACAGATAGGCTTGAATTTAAAAGTGTAACCCTGGTTGAAGCCCATAGGTTTGCTTTTTGCTTGTCCTATGACCCCAGGAGAGAGGGGGAACAACTCTACACTTCTCCATGGAAGGAATCCATGAGGCCCAAGACACAGGGCAATGCAGTGGCAGTAACTGCAAGCCCATAATACCTAGCCAAACAATGAACTCTCTTGGGTGGTCATTATTCCTTGGTTATGCCACCCACACATGGTGACTTAACACATCCACAAACAGAAATGAAACATCACAACACTACCAGGGGTCAAGTCCTACAAATTAAAGTGGGGGGACTCATCAACAAATGCAATGGCATGTGATGTCATCAGAAACTAGCATATCAAGGTGAAATATGCATATATCATTAAATTGGCTTTGCATAACCACCAAGATTGCACAGGACGAATGGCATTTGCCTTTCATAAATTTAAACACCCAATTTTGTGCGTAATTGGTGTCATACAGCCCAGCCTTGATTGAAAACGCTCGTATGTGTATTCGTTTCAAATGGCTTTACAATTATTGTAAAGCAATTTGAAATGAATACAGCTACGAGAGTCTTCAATTGGAATCATGCAGCCCAGCCTTGATTCAAGGCTGGGCTGCATGATGCAAACGCTCGTAGCTGTATTCGTTTTCAAATTGCTTTACAATTGGTATCATGCAGCCCATGATACCAATTGAAGACTCTCGTAGCTGTATTCGTTTCAAACTGCTTTACAATAATTGTAAAGCAATTTGAAACAAATACAGCTACGAGCGTTTGTTTCATGCAGCCCAGCAGCCTTGAGGCTGGGCTGCATGATACCAATTGTAGATGAGCGTCAGAAAGCATTAAGTTTATGCTTTCTTTTGTGGCACTCGACAGGAAAGTAGTAGTCCAGTGGCCTCTTTGGGGGCTCTGAGTTGGGGGCAGATGAGCGGGCAGGCCAGTGCTTACCTGGCTACGCTTCACCAACTCTGTCAGCTCGGCAGGGCGGGCACTCAAAGATCCTTGGAGGTGCCTGGGGTCACAGCAAAATGCTGCGCATCTCCCAGGCCTGCGTGACCCTCCCCCAATCCTGGACCTGCAACGCAGAGCCGGAGGTGTTAACCCTCAAGCTGCTGCAATCAGCAGTCAGCTGTGTTCGATCTAACTCATTAAATGAGGGCGAAAAAAGACACACTAAGCTAACGTGTCTTTTTCGTGCTCATTTAATGATTTATAGCGGCAATTGCGGGAAATGGCACATTTTGCGAATTTTTTGCAAATCGCAAAATCGCCATAAGGTGGATGGTCTGGAATACGTTGGCTTTATAGTATACTCGTGGATTAGTTTCTTTACACGAGTAATCCCTTACACACAAGTCAACGAAGGACAAGGTCTCAGTTCACGACCTCAACAAGTGGCCTGCAGGCAAGTTACATATTTGCTATGTACAGAGGTCAAGACGGCCATGTTGTATTTTGGAAATTACATCGTCCACCATTTTAACTCACAGGGTGACTTTTACAAAACGAATCCTAAAATGGCGGATTGGCCTAAAATGGCAGCTTACACTGATTTAAGGTCAGGACCTTGCAACACAGACTCTTTCGCAAGCGACTTTCGAGCAGCTTGGCGTAGGCCAATATACATATATTTATTGCAATAGGAGTCACGATATAATTTCTCTTTTGACAAACCCTCCTTTTGGCCTATGCCAGTTGCTAAAACTACTTTGGATCTCTTTGCAAATAACTCCATGCATCATCGTCCATGCACCCTGAATCACTGTCGGAAATATCTATTGCCATTAGGTCATTTGCTAAAATGTCTTTCAACACATATTCTTTGGAAGTTTTATCTGGGGCATACACTTTATGTCCTATCGAACCTATCGCTTGTGTGCGACATCCCCCTAGCATCGAACACATACCAGGTAAACACTGAATACAGCAACAAAGAAACAAGAGGATTCCCAAACTAATCTGCAAGACCGAAAGTACCTTCCAACCCCAAGATTGCAAGAAGTCCCAGAACCAAGCGCTAAGATCCCAGTTTCCCTCAGGAGCATGCACTTCGGAACTAAGGACGTGAATATTCTGTATTGCCTTGAAGATAGTAGCAGAGGAATCTGGTATGAAAACACAGCAAGCGGACCCCACTAATTTACATACTCCACCACGTTCAGCCAGAACAACATCTAATGCCATTCGGTTCTGAAGTGCTACTAATCTGATCGCTTTCTGCTCTAATGTCATGTTATAGAGTATATCTGTGGTCCGGTTGATGGTTCTCTCCAGTACTCTCGCTAGTCTCCTGATGTCTTCGGAATTCGCTATCTGCCCAAAGAATGGAAGGAATGATTTTGCTACATCTCCCAAAACCTGTGCTGGAGTGTCACCATTCTCGTCCCGCCGTGGACGAGCCTTTGAAACTTCTACAGTACTTGCTATGAACACCCCAGGTAACAGGATCCCTAAATAACAAGTTCCCTGCCAATCCCTGGGTAATGCTACATTACCGCAAACGAAATAGACAGGTTCGCCTACATACAAAGGTCTGTCTTTCCCATTCAATTTGCAACGTTGGCACAACCTTTAAAATCCCCCATTGACCGAGTGCCATTCCTCTGTATGCAGAAAGAAACTGAGTTGGGGCTATGGTTAACAGTGTAGGAAGGAGGCATGGCGTCCTTATTGCCTATCGGAGCCATTTTAAAGGAAATCAGAGATTGGAAAGGATGAGACAGTCTATCAGAAGGCCTAATAGAAGCAATGTTGAGCTTACTCCTATTTGCGAAAAGCGAGCATCCCAGGGGAATCAAAACACGTTTCTCAAAACTATTCAAATTGGTGCCATCAAAGTTCCCTGAGATGCTATCATTCCAACGGCCAAAGAACAGCGCCCTAAGAGAAGCATAGCAAGCAGTTGTCAAAGGTAAAGGATGAATATACCAACCTAGCCCCTTATCCCCGTGTTGCGGTAAATGTGAGCAGACCCAACAGTTAGACTTATTAAAAATGGCATGCCTAGCATTCATGATAAGCAGTAGAGTGTTATTGTGGTACCTTTTTCTGTGCTGAGAATCCCTAGGGGATAGAGTATGCAAATGTACAAAGGGAGTAGGAACAGTAGGTGTACTTTCAGTAGGTAACAAAAGGTCTAATGAATGAGTTTCCTCAAGGTACCACAATGCTAAGGCACCGACTATTAAAAACCCAAATATCATCATAAAAATACAGCAACACATTTTCGGGGCCCAGGCATTTTGTCCATTGTCCCGGTTGGTCACCCCTTTATTTACAAGTCCCATACGAGCGGTAGCGGTAGCAGGCATTGTAGTCTTCAAACGGATACCCCAATGTTCGTTGCTGGCAACCTCCCGGTCGAGCGACTTCTTAGTCCTTCCACAACCCTAGCCAACAGAATCCCCTTTCTCAAATTTGGGCAAAAACAAGCCCTTGATGATCCTTTTCTTCTTCAAATGCACAGCCGAACCATGCCATAAGTCTATCAAATGCACAGCAAAACTGTGCCGTAAGTCTATTTTCTTGGACGCAGATTGTACCTTACTTTTCCCGGTACTCATTGATCCGGAAGCAATATGTCGTCACTTCCTGCTGGAAGCAACCTGTCGGAAGCAAGTGAAGATGCCAAATTTGAAATAGCAGTTTCTGGATGCAAAACCTTTGGAGAGTGTGGAGACAAAATGGCAGCTTCCCCAAGCCTCGAGGGCTCAGAGAGCTTCTCCGACACACTGTCAGTGCTACTTGCTGCTTTGGGATCGTTGGTTGCAGTATTAGCGAGGGGTTCTGTTTCTTCTGTAACGTGTGGCACAAGGTGAGGAAGTTTCTTCACATGAGACGCGTGTATCCAGTTCTTTCTCCCAGAGACCCACACCGCTGTCTGGGTGACCAACAGGACTTGGAACGGCCCACGCCAGTGAGGCACAAGGCAAGAGGAGCACTCAAACGCTTTGACGAGCACCCAGCTTCCAGGCCGTATGCTGTGGCCCGGGCCCTCGTATCGCACAGGTAAAGCTTCTTGTACCTGGTGATAAATCAAATACAGGTTTTTAGTCAACTGGCTGCAATAATCTGAAAGTAATACATTTTCAACATTTCTCAATGAATTGCATTTAGGAAGGTTCCAAATATTGGCAGGTCAAATGGAGAGAGCCCAGTCTTAGTTTGAGGGGTTGTATGCATGGATAACAACACGATCGGTAAGGCGTCCGGCCATTTTAGTTTAGTGCCGGCACACATTTTAGCGAACTTGTTCTTGATGATACCATTGTGTCTTTCTACCAGTCCGGCGCTCTGAGCATGTCTGGCCGAATTGAACCGTTTGTCAATTCGTAATGCCGTACATATCTGCAGAATTACAGCAGCGACAAAATGTGGACCATTGTCCAACCAGAGAACTCTTGGTAGCCCGAACCACGTGAAGTATTCCCTTAACATGATTTTTGCAGTAGTCATGGCTGTAGCATCTTTAACAGGGAAAGCCTCAACCCATTTACTAAAAGCGCAGATAACCACCAGCACATATTTTTTATTATCACATCGTTCCATTTCAATAAAGTCAAAGTGGATCACTTCTAAGGGGACAGAGGGTGACCCAAAACTTCCCCTTGGAGTTACTGTCCCCTTTCCCACATTGTGTTGTAGGCAAATCATGCAATCCTGGACGTAGCGCTGGGCAATTTTCGAAATTTTGTCATTTACCCAAACTTTCTCTAACATTTTTGTCATCTTCTGGGCACATACATGCGTAGGACCATGGGCCATGATGACCATCATCATTATATACGCGTCAGGGAGTAGCCATTTCCCTTCCACCATATCCACCCAACACCCGTGATCATCAAGTATCCCCAAGCCTTCAGCCCACCTTTTGGATTCATACATCTCCGTAAGGAGATCGGTAGCAGTTTGTCTAGCTATCTGATCAACTAAAGCATTCCCTTTCCCTATATCATCTGTAATCTTTCTTTCGATGTGCTGCACATTTCATAAATGCTAACTGAGTAGGGAGCGCAAGCGCTGAGAGTAGTTGTACTATTAGGAAGCCATGTTGGATTTTGGTGCCATGTGAAGATAGGAGCCCTCTCTCTGACCAAAGTCTCTCAAAGTTGTGAACCACCCCAAAGGCATACTGACTATCAGTATATATATTTACTGCAAGCCCTTTGGAAGGTTCACAAGCTCGGGTTAATTCTATAATCTCTGTGGCCTGCACAGAATTATGCATGATTCTCTTAGTTTCCACAACCGTGCTTAATGTAGTGATCGCATAAGCAGCTGTGGATGTACCATCCGGAAGTTTGAAGCAGGAGCCATCACAAAACACCTCTCCTTGCGGATTATCCAAAGGAATATCTTTCAAATCAATTCTACCCTTTGTCTCTTTTTCGGTCGTATACAAACAATCATGTGGCTCGTCATCGCCGCAAGTAGTATCTTGCGGGAAAGGTAGGAGTTCAGCCGAATTAAGAACACAACACCTCTTAATTTGAATGTGAAGAGCAAACAAGATCAATTCATATCTTGTCAACCGTGCAGAAGTGAGGTGTTGCGTTTGAGTTCGGTTCAGTAGAACATCTACAGAGTGAGGCACCATCAGGGTTAGATCATGGCCTAGGACCATTCCCACACTCTGTTTTACAGACGCAGCAGCAGCAGCGACAGCTCGCAAACATCTTGGCAAAGCGCATGCTACAGGATCAAGGGTGGAAGAAAAGTAACCGCACGGCCTATTCTTCCCTCCATGTTCCTGCGTTAATACAGCCAAAGCATATCCATCACATTCATGCACAAACAACACAAAGGCCTTTTCATAGTTTGGTGTGCCCAAAACTGGTGCAGAGCATAAGGCAGTCTTAAGCAAGTCAAACGATTGCTGGTGTTCCGCGTTCCATGGCAATGGCGAAGAAATGCCCTTCTTTGTCAAAGCCAACATCGGTTTGATCACTAGTGAAAAATTTGGGATCCACAACCTACAGTAAGAAGCCATACCTATCAAGGCTCTAACTTCCTTCTGTGTATTTGGGACAGACATGCCAGAAATGTGTTTTATTCTTTCAGGTGTCAATCTTCTTCCCTCCTTTGACAGGCGATAGCCTAAATAGGCGACCTCCTGGCAACAATATTGAAATTTTTTAAGCAAAGCTTTGTGACCATGCTTAGCTAGATGAATAAGCAATAACACAGTGCCCTCCTTACAGGCGCTCTCAGAGTCAGCAGCTAAGAGCAAGTCATCAACGTACTGAAGCAATGTACAGGTAGAGGGCAATTCAAGGGTATCAAGTTGTTCCTTCAAAGCCCTACTATAAATACTGTTACATCAGGCACAATTGGAAATTGTTGAGCCACGACTTTATTAATGGCACGTAAATCAATTATGAAACGGAATGGAATTGCATTATCGCCTTTCTTAATGCGTGGCAGCTCAATTTCATGTTTCAAAACTATCTTAACAGGTTCAATCTGTAAAACACCATCATCATTGTCGTCAACAGCCCATGAGCCCTCTGGTACATTCATGAATTCTGGCGGCAAAGGTCTAGTCAAGAATTGCGAGACAGAAAATTGCTGTGGTGAAATCGTCAAGCGCACTCCATCAGAACAACAAATAAATCACTGCATTTAATTCTTTTAACAGATTCAACCCCAGCAAGTTCTCTCCACAATTCAAAGTCAACAGAAATGTACAGTGGTCCATAAAGGGACCCAAAGAAATAGGTACTGGCAAAGAAATCGGACAAACAACTGGTGTGCCAGAAAACCCTACAGAAACATTGGTTTGCCCTGACAGTGGAATGTTTGGAACCTGTGAATGATCAATGGAACACTTCTGTGCTCCAGTGTCTATCAAAAACTGATGTTTCCCATTTCCCACCATCATTTCAACGTAGGGACCTTTCTGATTGACGGGAATAGGTGTAGGTTCCAAACCCTACTTCGGGCAATCCTAACGAAACAGAATGTCATCAAAAGGAAGCTCTTCAGATAAATATGCAGCGGAAGGATGATCAAATATGTTCCTGGTGTCCACACTCGAAATCGGATTATCCTGCGAGAAAGGTTGCTGAGGATCCTATGTAAACTGACCTCTACCAGGGCCCCCTACACCCGGGTGACCTCTGGATCGTCTACCCTTATTCCCGAATGTATTATTTGACCTTTGTTGAAGGACGGGACATTGTGCTCGCCAATGACCCTCTTGTCGACAATAAGCACACTGGTTAATGTTCACAGGACCCAAGGGCACATTCCCTTGCGGGACATACTGACCTCTAATCTGAGAACTACCCCCTCTGGGGCCTCTAACAATTTGCTGCAATAGCACTTTAGTTTTCAAATCGCCTTTTCATTTTTCAACCCTATCTTTTTCATTATTGACAAGGTTCTCGTAGTACTGAGCCATATGCAGCACTTCTGATTGGGACCTCGCCTGCCAAGCGCTCTCAGAAGACATCATTTGTGACTGGATGTCAGGCAGCAATCCACACACAAATGTGTCCACAATCAACCTTTTCCCAGACTCTGTGCCTAGGTCTTGTCCACTGAAATCCGAGAATACCTGTTCGAACCGATTAAAGAACTCGGTAGCACCCTCAGACTTTCCCTGGACACAGGACGTAAATTTGTCCCATATAATTCTTTTCTCTGGAATTATGGTTTTCAATTTAGCAATGATTCTATCAGGCAAAGTTAATATCACCTGAGGCGGTCTTTCACCAGCTGGCCTTTCTCCATCGAGTCTAGTTATATTCACCCATGTATCTCCCAACCCTGGCAAGTCATCTATAGTTCGAACTTGCTTCCACAAATCTACGGGCAGGAGTACAGGGAATCACAAATCGACATCGCCTAAGGTGAACACTGAGGATTGCAAGACGGACTCTATTTCTTTATAGAATCCTGTCGGATGTTTCCTAATATCAGGAATAAATTGCCTAAAAGTATTCACTTACTGTCTTGAGAACGGGACGAAAACGAACTGTGATACATAATGTGCAGGAATGTTCACAGCGACTATATTTCGTGCAGCACCGGCCACAATCTCAACCTTCGGGACAAATGTCGGAGGAACCTCTCTCATAGGCAACTGCGAAGTAGGTGACTCTGAACGCTTACTAAGCAACAGAGCGCTAAAGCAGTCGAAGAAGTGTCAAGTGAAAAAGCTCTCTTGTAAATACTCAATAACTCTGTGGGACAACTAATCTTTCTTTTTACACAATCATCCTGTAGGTACTCTATCATTACCTGTATCACTTTCCTCTGCATTTCTGGCGTATACTGACTATATGTGTCATATACTTCAACTGGAGTTATTGACATATCCGAAATCCATCTAAGCGCGTCCTTCGTACAAATTCGTGCTTCCTCAGATATCGATTTACGACAAGGAAGGAACCGTTTCTGTACATACATACTTTCCTCCTCGTCATCCTCATTCTGCAACTTTTCTAACTCCTTTCTATACCCAAATAACCTCTCGACATGCTCATTTACTTTCTCCACAGTGTCTCTAGAAAATGCTAAAGTATTTAGATCCCTTAACACTTGCGGGAGATCTGTATTGTTTAATTTCCCCCCCATTACACATAACTGAATCCCTAAACCTTCAATAAAAACATTTTTCTCAGGAAAATTATCCATATTACAAAGTGTGGCAAAAACATTAGCTTGATCATCCCTCTCCATACAATGCTTAGCCCATGCAATAAAATCGCGTTTCTTCTCCGGTGGTACAGTATTGAGAGTGACAACCTTTGACCCTGCACCTCGATTGATTACAAGCGGCTCAGGACCACTTGGACGAGAGGGAGCAGGCAAATTCAATGGAGGTACTGTAACTGGTGCGATAAGAAGAGGTGGAGGAGCTGGAGGAAGGGGAACATTAGGAGGAGCAGGATCAACGGGAACAACAGTAGGTAGAGCAGGAATAACAAAAGGAAGAGGCAAAGCGGCAGGAAGAGGAACATACGGAGGTGGCGCAGAGGCACCAGGCCTTCGTTCATTTAACAATTTATCTATAAATTCATAAGAAGCATGGAGGTCTTTGGACGGACATATTTTTTGAATTCCAAGTGAGAAAGCCCTATCCATATTCCTAGTTGATTCAGAATGTTTATCTTGGTCATACAATAATGCTTTTTCGGCGTTCGTCTTATGACGGCGCGCATGCTTCTCTCTACTTTTAAGTTGTTGCAACGCTTCTTTTTTCCAATTCTGCAAAACATCAAATGCTGCAGGTCTAGCCTTTTTCTTTAATAGAATTGACTCTAAATACTCGATGCGAGGGATTTCAAAACTACCATTGATTGGCCACTGAAGTTCGGAGGCATGTCTGGTTTGTCTGTGCCAAATGTCATTAAATACTATACTTCCAATGCCATGCTTACAGTACATAGTACATGCCGGCGACCCCTCCTGTGGTGCCGGAAGGCTAAATTCCAAAGATTGTCTATCACTGCGGAACAATGCCCTGAAGCAGGTAGACAATTTCCCAGGCATATCAAATTATTGGTGTTACCTGGTCAATAATTGTGTCTGCAGATACAATGCGCCAAATTAAAATTTTCAGTGTTGAATTAAGAGTCGGGTCACGACTCACCTGAACAAACCTAAGGATGTCCGATCGGATTTCAAAGAATCTTACCTAACTAATCTTACCTCGTGTATGGTGATTTCGGCAAATCTGCCCGCCTCGATAAGTGGACCCTCGTCAAGATGCCGTCTCAGACCACAAGCTAATCCTCCAGGGATCAGGTCGTGCAGCGCTGCTGAGGTGTCGTGTCTCGTTCAGTGGGGCCCCTTTTTGTTACACCGTCCGATCCCGGTCCGATAGCCTGCGTCAACCTTCAACAATCCGGCATCAATCTTGAGGGTCCCTATTCGGGCGCCAACTGTGAAAACAAAATCAAAATATCGAGGCTGAGTACCCCAAAAGGAAATACACCGAACACGGGTTACAAATGAACATACAAAGTACTTTATTTTATACTGAATCCAGTTACAAAAACAGAGCAAAATCAGATAGCTATCGGCCCTCAGTACAACACAACGAACTCCAGCGGGGTTCAGTGTGTTCAGTGAGAGACGCTGTACATTAGAATGCATTAGCTTTTTATACACTTTGTGGGCACGATGTCCAGCCCCACTTCGGGTTAATATTCCACTTAATGCATCCCCGATCTAGGGTTCATGCCAAGTCTCGAACAACTGCATATAACTGGTTCGCTTTTAATACATGTATCAACAAGCCTATACAGCAACTGTGTGATCTCGGATTTTCCATGTTAGTCTTCTTAAACATTAATACAATGTGGTTAAACAAGTGTTCTATGTTCAGTATTTGAATACATTGCTTTTATAGTATACTCGTGGATTCGTTTCTTTACACGAGTAATCCCTTACACACAAGTCAACGAAGGACAAGGTCTTAGTTCACGACCTCAACAAGTGGCCTGCAGGCAAGTTACATATTAGCTATGTACAGAGGTCAAGACGGCCATATTGTATTTTGGAAATTACATCGTCCACCATTTTAACTCACAGGGTGACTTTTACAAAGCGAATCCTAAAATGGCAGATTGGCCTTAAATGGCGGCTTACACTGAATTAAGGTCAGGACCTTGCAATACGGACTCTTTCGCAAGCGACTTTCGAGCAGCTTGGCGTAGGCCAATATACATATATTTATTGCAACAGGAGGCACGATATAATTTCTCTTTTGACAAGAGGACCCAAGCTATAGTGCCCAGAAGAGAGGGCCTGGATAATAGTGAATGTTGGAAGGAGTGTAATCTTTAGTGACCACAAGAGATGACCCAAGCTATAGTGCCCAGAAGAGAGGGCCTGTACAATAGTGAAAGTAGGAAGATGTGCAATCTCTAGTGACCTCAAGAGGGTCCCCAAGCTATAGTGCCCAGAAGAGAGGGCCTGGACAATAGTGAAAGTAGGAAGATCTGCATCTCTAGTGGCCGCTAGAGAGGACCCAAGCTATAGTGCCCAGAAGAGAAGGCCTGGACAATAGTGAAAGTAGGAAGATGTGCAATCTCTATTGACCACAAGAGGGGACCGACGCTATAGTGCCCAGAAGAGAGGGCCAGAGCAGTGGTAATCAGAATTGCATACACTGTGGTGTTCAGAGGAGAGTTCCTCACCGGTTGTGCCCAGAAGAGAGGATCTGGACTGTATTCATATAATGCAATGTGGTGTTGCACAGCGCACCTTCTGGCTTTGTGATAGCCTCTTGGCACTAGGTTCTGTAAGAGAAGGAAAGGGGAAGTTATTGGGAGGAGAGGGTGAGGGAAGATGCAACTCCTGTACTGTCAATGAGGGCAGACCAGAGCAAACCAATTCCTGTGTCAATTTGTATGTGAGTTTCGATGAGGGCAATTGGGATGCTTGTTTTGGAGTGGAGCCCCTGGTGTAGATATAACGGGGGTCATCACAATGTTGGTGGTATCCAACCTTTAAATCCGGTGGAATGCCACCAAAATGGTAATACCATTGTTGGCACTTGGAATGCCAGAATTACCGGCATATTCCAATTGCCGGCAATGGTGTGAATCCCCATTCGATGGAGGGAGGGGATTACTGGAATCACTGGTGCCAGTAATTCCATTATTTGTTTGCCAGTGGGGGCAATATTTACCTTCAGGTCTTAGCTGGCTGTAAATCAGTGTCCCCACCAGCAAACCTGTGTTTTGTCAGTGCAGTGAAAGTGCTGGTGCTGGAATAACCAGCAGTTTTACTGGCGGTTTTACTGCACCGGCAAAACTCTAATGAGGCCAAATGCCCGGTTTGCTATAAACGGGTCTGCCTCAGAGCAAGGATGGGTCATGGCATTCCAGTAGGCTGTATGTGCTGGGTTGGTGGGAGAGGTGTAGAGTTCAGGTGGTGTCAATGGGATCTGGGGTTTCACTGCAGCATGGAATGAGTAGTTCAAGTGTGTAATGTGGGAAAAAAGACTGGTGAGTAGGTTGATGAAGAGTGGGATAGACAAAGATATGTTCCAGATTGCTTCTCCAAGCAGAGAGTTGGGGGCTGATGCCTTCCTCTGGAACAGGCTCCCTTTCTCTCTTAAACATGAGCAGAACCACCTCCAGTTCCGGAAGCAACTGAAGACCTTCCTTTTCGCTTCCCTTTCTCTCTTCCTCTCCCCTGCTGATGTGCCCGACTGCTCCCCGCACTGGTCACCTGGCTACCCACTTAACTCTTGCTCAGGCTCCTGATATTCAGTTGCCCTTGCACTGCCTCTGGGTTCCCCTGCACTTTAGGCCCTGTATCTGCAACCCTACAGTCCCTTCGATCTGCACTTATGAGCCACACACTGGCTGCACTTATTGAGTTATCTGCACTTTCCCCTCTGCCTCTCCCCTGCACTTTGCGCTGTCGCACTTGCGCGATCTGAATGACACAAGGCCTAGTAAGATCATTGTTTGTCCTCCCTTTGTTTCCCCCTCGTCTTGTCACGACTAGAAGCACTTGTGTACAGGTACGTTATAAATGCCATATCATATCACTGAGGGGGGTTTCCAGGCCATCGGACCCTGTCCATCATTAGGTCCAGTATTCTAACACCAAACTAATGTCATTTACAAATGGTGCCATAACCGCTGCTATGCCAGCATGGAGGAGCCTTTAAAAGGTAAGCACAGAAGGTGGGCTCTTGACCCATGTGAAAGCTCCTCTTGCCCCAGTCCATTGTGATGGGCATGTGGCCAACACAGATGCATGTGTGGTGGTGAAGAGGTCCTAAACTGAAGACAATTGCCAGTCTGGACGGTCCGGTGTGTCAGTCGGGTCCCTCCACTTAGCCATTTGGACTGGGAGATCTGTGGGCCTCTGGTGATTTTGTTCAATGCATTCAATATAGTGGAGTTTTGCCTTCTCGGTTTAGTAGGCGTGAAGTTGTTGACATTTCGCACCTTTGTCAATCTCGCAGTCCTTTGTCCTGAAGATTTGTGGTTGTTCTTGAGATTGTTGGAGTCTCAGGTGTACCATCTTTCTGCATGCATACCATGGGATCATTGGGTAGGTTTCCGGGGGTCTAGCTTGTCGAGGCATGAGGCATGGATTCTGGGTCCCCATGTGGGGGCGGAGTGGGCTGAGGCATTGAGTGCTGCAAGGAGATCCCTCAGTTTGAGGGTTTTCCATGGATGCTGGCTGTAGATACGCCTTTCTGCAATGAGGCAGTGCAGCAGAGTGTGAGAGTATGGTGAAAGGTGCAACACAGTGATCTCCCCAGGTGAGTAAGAGAAGATTTGCTACATCTCTGAACTTCTCTTGGCAGAATAGTACACCCAGCATGTGTCCAGCTGTGTGGATGGGCCCAGTATCCCATTGCTTCAGATGGTGGGCAGCCAGTTTTGCTGAAAGCATTCTGGTTGCAGTGCGGTCTTTGTTCTCCTGCCAAATGGGGATGTCTCCAATGGTAGTGAGGTAGTTGCAGCCAACCATAAGGTTTGCAGCCGCAACCGCAATTGTGTCTGTGAGTAATGGAATGGTGTGTGCTAGATTAGGACAAAGCATGGCTGTATGGGTCCCCTGTGAATGTGCTAAGAGTGATTCACAATATGGGATGGTGATCAGTGATATCTTTGAAGAAATCCTTGTGTGTGGGGCTGTTTTCGACTTCTTTCTTGCAGGAATAGCTAAAAAGAGATAATTTTGCTAGATGGTGAGGTGGGCTTGTTGGTACTTTTTGCATAGCTGTCTGGCGGTCAGGTCTAGTGATGAAACCCAGCTCAATGTTGCCCCCCAAGAGCTGGTGGCAAGGAGGCCCCTACTGTGTGTTTGGATAATGAACTAGCATTATTGAGAAGACAACATGTATTTGCACCTACTTTCTTCTTTTTATTTGTCTATTATTTTGTCTGCTTATTGGCATCGTTGATGTGGAATATTGATGTACTTGATATGATATGATATGATATGATAAGGCATTTGTAACGCGCCTATACACAAGTGTTTACTTGGTAACTTCACTTCCACTTTCCCCTCCCCCCTGGCGCTCCTCCCCTTCCCTCTTCTCCACACTTGTGCCATCTGAATGACACATGGCCTAGTAAGATCATTGTTTTGTCCTCCCTTTGTTTGCCCCTCCTTGTCTTGTCGCTCCTAGAAACGCTTGTGTACAGGCGCGTTATAAATGCCGCCCCATATAATATCATATCATGCAAAGACCAAAAGTTGTTAATAAAAAAAGAGAGAGGCAACTGGTCCTGTGAATGCTTTCTGTCTGGCCGAGGAGTCTGAAGGGTGGTTTGTTGGTGGGTTTGGATGGGACAGTGTTGCTCAATATTGTGCTGGCCTGCGTTACCCCAGGGTGCTGCTTATGTGCCATTGGGGACATTCACACGTCACCATGCAGCTGTGTAAACATGGACACCTCTGATGTTTTGGATTCATCCTCCAAGAGGCTAGGACTGTTCCTTTGGCGATTGTGCTTGTCCTCCTGCCTGGAGTAGCTGATGTGGTGAGCACTGCATTTCATTGTGAACTGTGTGATTAGGGATCAGTAGCATTGTGGAGTAGGGGAGGCTAACGATAGCGTTCCTGGGTTATGAGATATGGGTCCACTGTGGTCTGATTGTTATTCTCTGGTTGGTGTGGAATGCTCATTGTAGGTTTCCCTTCTGTCACTTTTCCCAGTTGGTCTATCTTTTGGGATAAGTTGGCCTGGTGGTTGCTTTGCCGTGTCTGACCTTTGCAGGTATTTGGCGAGGTAGACTGACATATGATATGATATGGCATTCATAGCCCTCCTATATACAAGTGTTTCAAGGCGCAACGAAGTAGGGAGGGGGAACGAAGGGAGGCCAGACAACGATCCTACTAGGCCAAGTGTCATTCAGATCGCGCAAGTGCATGGGATGGGGGAAGGGGAAACCGTGGGGGGCAGAGGGAAGGGAGAGTGCCGTACACGGGAATAAAGTAATAACAATAAGTAAAGTAACGGCCAGCTGGTGGCAAGTGCAAAGGTACGTGCAAACTCAGGTGTCAAGTGCTGGTAGTGGGACTGTAGGGATACAGATATAGGCAAGGTTGTTGCTTGCCGTGGTAGTGGTAGTGGTGTTTCCTGAGTTAAAGAAGCTTGATCCACTGGTGTCTCAAATATTCTACTGCTTTGTCTCGGTTCCTCCGTAGCGCGAGGTGGTGGTGGGGTAACAATAATGGTTTGCTCCTGAGCTCCGGCTTTTCTCAGACTCTGCTGTCTTTTCTCATCAAGGTGATGTTGAAGGTTCCAGATCACTTGGCCTTGAAGCAAACTTAGTGTTGCGACAATATGGAGACAAATTAGGCAGTAAAATGCAGCCTAGGATGGAAAGCTGTTGGCGGTCGGGAAACAGTGGTGGGGAGCTCATTGGCTGGCAATGTATACAAAGCAAGAGTGAAGAGCAATGAATATATACTGGAGCCATAGACAGGCCGCTATGTATACATATTCATTGACCGTTTTTTTGTTAGGGAGAAGTTAAGGTGATCAGATTTAACGCAACAAAACCTTTGAAATTCAGCGGATGTGGGAAGTGATGATCATCTTAACTCACCGGCTCCCTAATTATGACCCCTATTATCAAATGATCTGTTATTTATACAGAGCTTATGCCTAAGAGCTTTTCATAAAACACATATACATAAAATATCACCCAACTGATGATGGTACTTATTTATCGACAGCAGGACGAAAGGCTGAGTTGGCCTTGCCAGGATTTGAACCTGCTATCTGGAGATCACATGCAGATCAAAACAGCAAAAGCTCAACCCACTGAGCTAAATTGCCGGCCTCTAATTTTGCTTGCCATTGTAAATCCCATCTGTTATATATGTGCTCATGGGATTTTCAACAGGGGGAACGCTGGGTTACGATGATCATCACTTCCCACATCTGCTGAATTTCAAGGGTTTTGTTATACCATAGCTTATTCAAGGGCCACTCGCCATGGTCTTTGTCCGTGGCCACTGTACATGTTCCATCTATAGGTTTGCCTGAGGTCCACTAGCCACGGACTTCGGCCCTGGCCAGTGCGCATGGCCTTTGGCAATGCCCACTGTATATTTTAATACACTAGGTTTCTTTCAAGCCCACTCGTCATGGTCTTTGGCCATGGCAGCAGCCACAGCCTCTGGCCATGGCCACTGCACATGTTGCACCAATAGGTTTCTTTGTGGCCCCCTGACCAGGGCCACTGTAAAAAATACCAATTTCCCCCTGCCTAGTAGATGTGATCACAACAGATGTCCCCCATACATTTTGTCTCTCCATTTCCATTCCCCCAATAATCCCCAGTTAATTACAGTGGTAATCTCACGGTTTATAGCGTGATAATGCTTGAAAATTAACTGGCACCCCTCAGGTTACTCCTTCCTTTCCCTGTCCCCTCCTCCCCCACCCACCACAGTTGATTTATACCTCCCGGTACCCTCCCATTACTCCCTTTCTCTCTTTGCTTTGTGTGACACATTTTCGTTTTTGGGCGCATCTCGCAAGAGAGCCCTGGTATTCCCCCGATATTGTGAAAAAATCTGAACTGTAATTGGCTTCCCAGACCACCCGCAACTCCCCAACTTCACATGATGTCCTCTTCCTCGTTCCCACCTCTAGCCTGATGCAATGTCAATCTTTTTCCTCCTCTAAATAGCTTTTTTTCTCCACTTTTCATTTTCGTATTCCCCCGATATTACTACAGTAATCATTCGAATCGAGCAAATGAAATGGCGTCCTTTCATTTCTGAAAAGCCTGTCTGCTGCAAAACAACATGGGAGATATAGCTATATTTTTGGTAGAGGTGTGCACCCATAAACCATCAAATATTTTTAAAACGACTGAATGGGCACCCCAGCTTGATTCTCAAACGCTGCACTATAATGCCCCAACAAATAGCTGGATGGTGTGTTAGGGAAGTTCCATGTGCTGGACAGATTTCAGTACATGGCTAGGGTGTGTCTGGGCAAATAGGCATAACCCACTGCCACAGTGTTCGTGGCCGCCTGGTTAAGATTGCACTGGGAGCCTCCAGATGGAAGAAGGAGGCTCAAGTAATGTGACCGGGAGGGCCAATGAGATGAGGATACCCCGTTGGATGCTGAGTGAGGTTTGGGAAAGGGAGGCTGTGACAACTGACACAAGTGAAGGCAAGGCCAATAATGGATGGTTGTATCCTAATTTAATGTATACAAGTGAAATACTGGCAGTGGGCTCCTGTGACATTCACGCTCCTGGGCTGGAGCTGTAGGAAGTGGGAGTCGGTGCTGTTAGGAGTGGGTAGTATGGAGGTGGGGTGACCGTACAGTATGCTTGAGGACTGATGGGTAGGGAAGCTGTGGCAAGGGACACAAAGGAAAGCAAGGCCGGAGAAGCATGGAGGCCCCTAGTGACCAAATGGGAAGGCCTGGGCTCCAGTAACCAGGGGGGGCTGCCTAATCTATGGGGATCAGAGGAGAGCTCATTGGCTGTAGGGGAAAGAAGAAAAGATCTGTAATGTGGCCACCAGAAGAGGAAAATGGCTGGCAGTAGCCTGATGGCGGGTGCTAGCCTACAATGACAAGAAGAGAAGGTATGGTCACTGGTGACAAGAGAGGCCTGACAAGAAGTGATGAGAAGTGAGGTGGTGACCAAGCTTTGGGGCTATGCTGTAGAGACAAAAACAGCATCCGACGGATAATGTCACCAGTAAAGAGTGTCTTGCCCCAACAAGTGATTACACAAGGTCTAGTTGTCCACCGCGACATTTCCATGTGAAACATTCCGGGCTAAAAGTAGGTGCAGGTGTGAAACTCCAACAAATCTATCTTTGGCCTAGCCCCAAGTGGGTGACCATTTTGTGGAAATGAAACTCTATCTACCCAAGGGAGAAGTGGACCAATCTGACCCCCCATTATTGCCTGCAAAATATATCCCAGCTAATCTATATCTCAGGATCTCAGGGCGGTGTGCACTGGCACTGTGTTGCTGTCAAATTGCTATGCTACACACACACATACCAAAACACTAAGAAATGGACACAGAATGAAAACACGACACGAAAAGGAAACACACAAGTCGGTCTCAATGACAACAATAAACATTTATTCATGCACAGCAAGGCATAATAATCAATACTAGCAAAACCAATTTGCAACCCTTACTGCATGGGTTCTAACTATAATGCAATGCAACCTACAATTGCCAGCTCTTCTGGCTTCTTATGCATACCAACCTAGTACCATTCTACATGCATTGTAGCCTGATAACAACAATGTGGCCTAGTAACAATGCTAATAACAAAGCCTGGCTAATAACAACATGTGGCAAGCTATTTTTCAGCAAGCTCTCATTTCCATCACCACACACATCGTACATCAGCTCTCCCTCTCATAAGACAATCTCTCCTGATGAATCTCCCCTTGAATCAGTGTGTCAATCCCATCTCTAGTGTGTCTGTGTGCTAATCTCTCATGTCCCACCAAGTCAGTCAATCAGTTAGGCCTAAACCTCATCAATACTCCCCATTTGCATGATGTGATCAATCCGCTCTCTCAGACAGCCAGCCTTAGTGCACTGCCGCCCACTGGGCCTCTCAGTGGCCTGGTCTCCTCTTCGAACTGCTCACTCGAACTGCCTCAAGTCTCTGCCAAGCTCTCGAACTCTGCTCTCATCTGCATCCCAAAATGCTTCTCCCAAGCTGCATCTCTGCCAAGCCGATTGCTACGATCTCATCCCAAACTGCATCTGCAAAAGCTTCCCAAAGTGCCTCTAATTCTGCTAATTTCAGGCTCACAGTTATAGTGTCAAATCACGCCATACATCTCTATCGTAACTCATCCCTTCCACAGGCATTCACTCTTTCTCCAAGCAAGCATTTCTAATTACATCAAGTGTCAGACTGTCTGTCAACGTCAGTCATGTTCTCTCTTCGCTCACTATGTTCTTGTCACCGTGACATCGCAAAGCAAAATGGAACCGCTTTCAAACTGCGTCTCCCTCTATCTGTAAACATACCATGCTCCCATCCAGCTAAAGTCTTCAGCTATCAGCTTGCTCTACCGAAAACTGTGCAAAGGCCTCACTCCATTCAAATGCCTCCCACCTTTCTGTTTTCTGCAAATCCAAGGCTGATAGGCAAGCCCATCTCATTCACGTCTACTAGGTCAAGAGCTATCTCTTATCTTTCTGTCTGCCAGCCTTTGTTTACATTCCAATCCTTTGACGCACAGAGTGGAGCTGCTAACTGTCTCAGAATGGTTTCAAAAAGCCTGTTTCGTTCATTCTAGCGTTTAGCGCATTCTCTCAAACCCAAGCGCTATACACTGGACTCAATGTGTTCATACCTAAGTGCACATACAGGCATGTCTAAGTGCATACATCACAACATGTCTAAGCAAATCTAAACAAGGCCTCTTCATATGACAGCCTATTTCTCTCTTCAAATGCATATAAAATGTGGCTTTCAAAAGTGGCATAAAAATGTGGATACAATGGATAACTAATGTGTCACTAATATAAATGAATAATGGATAAATGAATTACTAATGATAACATAACAGGCAAGCATGATATCTGGTTTTACACAGGGTGACCTTCTATCAAATACTATAGTTGATCCCCCCCTCCATGGTAGAAAATATTCTAGACAATAGAAAAGGGATGGAGGGCATTGAGGATAAAGTCATTATTGGCCACTTAGACATGGTCTACCTGGGCAGCTCCCCAGGGCGCCAAACTAATCTCATTTACAAAGGGCGCACAGCCGCCGCTACGCCAGCTTGGAGGAGCCTTTAAAATAGGCCCCATTTGCATGCAGCAGCGGCGCCCAACAGAAGTGACAAGCTCCTGCCCCTGTGTGGGGAGCTTTTCACTTACCTTGGTGCTCCTCCTGCGCAAGCATGGATGAGCCTTTGAAAACCTTCCCGAGCCAGTGCAGTGGCATAAGCAGCACCCTTTTGGAATTAAAAGCTCATCCTTCGTGCTGGCACCAACCGGCTGCGCCATCACGGGGAGAGACACCTTTCTCTTACAAAGGGTTGGAGTCGTAGCGGGCCCCTATTTAAGTGAAAAGCTCCTGCGGTGGTGCCTGCCACGCCTGCATGGGTGATAGCGTTAATATTTTTGCAGCACATGCTTCTATAAGGATTTACATGTTGTACGTTGCTGCAAGTTGTGTACTTGCGAGTAAACTCGATTAGACAGTATTATTGTAGGCCTTGAAATCTAAAACTTAAATATTTGTACCAAGTAAAGCTTGTAAGGTGTGTCCTCAGGTCTTTAAATTGCAGAGTGGGTTAAATTCCTCCTTCACAGTTTAAACAAACTGTGTAACCCTGTGCAAATAATTTAAATTCCCCCTGACTTAACTGAACGAACTGAAGTCCTTATAGAGGATAACATTCACGCCATATAAGAAACAACGCCCTAACAATGAGGTTGATTGAATGATTATAGGGACCAAATGTTGCCCCATCATGCACCTCAGTCAGCGGTCGATGTGACTGTCACCTAGACTTGCCTTATTGTTGCTTTGTCCCACCCCCAGTCTCATATCAATTGATTTGATATATAGTCCTACCAGCCATTCAGTGCACCATAAATGTGTGAATAGTGGGGGGACTACAGCACAACCAACATAGGATGTGGGTCTCACCTCCACATACCTGCTGCAAGCTCTGGGAAGCTCTTTCATGTGATTGCCACGTGTCCATGTCAGGCATATAGTCTGAATACACTACATGCAATTAGTGAGTAATGGTCTCTCGCCATGGAATCACCATTTCACAGTGAGACAACATCACTGATTGCATACAGTGTGTTCTGCCGAGTCATCCAGACAGAGGCACGGAGGTGAGAAAATCACAAAAGAGCTTCCGGTACAGATATCTCTTACATACTTGCCCTCACAGGACAAGGCTGCAGTGTTGTGCGATGCAGGTTCGCGGGAGATGCTGACCGTCGACCCTAATATGTTGCGCCTATGTCCATGCATCCAAACCTTTAAAAAAAGAGGATCAGACCCTATGCGACAAAGCCCTCGCAGGACAAGGCCGCGGTGTTGAGCAATGCAGGTGTGCATCAGACGCAGCCTGTCGACACGTAATACGTTGCACCTATGTCCACGCATCCAATCCTTTAAAAACCGAGGATCGGACGCTCTGCGGCAAAATTCCCTTGCAGGACAAGGCCGTGGTGTTGTGCGATGCAGGT
Organism: Ambystoma mexicanum; assembly: GCF_040938575.1. Lineage (NCBI taxonomy): Eukaryota > Metazoa > Chordata > Amphibia > Caudata > Ambystomatidae > Ambystoma > Ambystoma mexicanum. The sequence goes on from NC_090939.1 coordinate 58,603,212, forward strand.
GTACAAGAGACGCTGCTCATCGACACGTAATATGTTGCACCTACGTCCATGCATCCAAACCTTTAAAAAAACAAGGATTGGACCCTCTGTGGCAGAGCCCTCGCAGGACAAGGCTGCAGTATTGTGCAATGCAAGTGTTTGACGGTGAAGGGGTAGCGGCACACAGTATGATCACGCAACACAGTTGTCGACCATCTTCATCTGTAAGGTAAAAAAGGGGTGAGGATGGAGAGGTACCATTACTGCTCTCTACCAAACTTCCCAACCTTTATGCGTACTTCCACATGCTGTTCCCTACGCAATCTTAGGCTCTCCCCTTCCAGCGGTTAGCAGGACTTTGTGTTTCTTGTCTTCCTGTCTTTCCAGGTCCCCCTTTTTTGTTACTGTGCCCTCGCCAACTCCCTAGCCCCCTCCATCACAATTGCATTGCTGTTTTGCTTGATCTCTTGCCCTTAGCCACTCTTCTTCATCTAGACCCCCCATCCTCTGAACTGTGTAACTGTGTAGCTGTGTAACTGTGTGCTGTGATCTGTACCCTTAGGCTCTCTCCCACTCTCCAGCCCCCCCTTAACTGTGTAACTGTTTAATGTGATCTGTTGTTCTTGACTCTCTCCCACTTCTCTAGGACTTCTCTCTCTAGTAGCCCCGCCCCCTCCTGCGTGGGGGTACCCATTCTGGTTAGTTACCTGTCCCCCCTGCATGTTCCTGCACATCCTGCACCTGCCCGCTTGTGCTCCCTCCTTCTCTGAACACCCTCCATGGTGCTCTCTGTCCCTCCTATCTTCTCTAACTTCTACTCTATCTCCTACCCTATCCCTCTCACTAGGTCTGAAAGGAAGACATTCAATAGGGACATCCTGGTCTCCAACCCAGGCCTCCCTATCGCTGATACCTACACTAGTGCTTTCTCAAAACAGACTCTTAACAACATCCTCTTTGTCGTTCCCTCTCCAGACCTATCGACCGATCATATGGTCTCTGTTCTCTCTCCTTTTTCCTCCTCTCCCACTACTGGTGGAACTCGGTGGGATGCCCTCCTGACTCCCTTCCACTCCTCCAAGACCATCATTAACGTCTATCTGAATGCACCTTCGTGGTCCAGGGCCCACAGCACAGTCTCCTATTTTTCGATAGAAGTTTCCCACGTCTTATCAACTTCCTCCCTTCTCCTGCTACTCCTTCTGCCACCTCTCTGGCACCCTCCTCTTCCTCTTCTTATCCCTCCTCTGCCCAACCTCGGGCCCCTCTACCACCTCTGCAGGGCGTACCTCAAGCCTGTACACCTCCACGGAAGTCTTTCAAATGTGCCAACCTGCTCAACCTCACTACTCTCAACACTCATTCTTCTGTCAAACACTCCTCTGACATCTGTCACCTCCTTGAAGAATTCAACCTTGATTTTCTCGCAATCACAGAGATATGGTTCATGGCCAGTTCTGTCACGAGTATTGACACTCTCCTCCCTGAGGACTACAAGATCCTCTCCGAATCCAGAACCAACCGTCCTGGAGGTGGAATAGCCCTGATCTTTCCTGAGTGGGTCCCTGCTTCTATCATCCTACGCAGGCCTATTCCCCCTTTCAATGCCTGGTCTGCAGGCTCTCTATCTCTCCTGGTCTCTCTCTAACTGTGGCTCTATTTACAGGCCACCTAGCCAGGTCGCCCTCTTCCACTCTTAATGGGCTGACCTCTCCTCTGCTCTCCTTATCTCTACCTCTCAACTTCACTTACTAAGCGACCTCAATATCCACCTGGATGCTCCGAATCCCTCCTCAGGGCTCTTCGACAATCTCGGTGATACTCTTTCTCCTTCTGTTCGACCCGCCGGGCCGGCATACTCTGCCAGCAACACCTTGGATGTTCTCATTTCTTCTGACATCCCCCTCTCTAACCCTCTCACCACTCCTCTCTCTTGTACTGACCACTTTCTGCTTCCCTCCCACCTGAAGCTTTCTCTCCCCCAGGTGAAGCCTACTCCAGCACTACCACCAACCTTCTCGGTTATCTGGCCCATGAAGTGTGTGTCAGTGGAGGCCATTGCCGCTACTTTCTCTCCTCCTCCTACTCCTGCGGCTGACTCACACTCTGACAAGCCCTCTCTAGCCTGACTCTTTCTATCACTAACACTCTTGATGTCCTTGCCCCTGTCATGAGAATCCACTTGAAGCCTACCACCAACTGCAACTCTTGGTATGGCTCCGACCTCCACACTCTAAAACGCAAGTGCAGGGTGGCTCAGAGGAAGTGGAGGGCATCCGGCACATCCTCTGATAAACTGGCCCGCCGCCTGCTCCAAAGGCAATAAAGACTCTCCCTCCCATCCAAGCAGAGAGCCTACATCCAAGCCCGCGTCTCTGCGGCTTCTAACAACTCAGTCAAACCTTTCAAAATCTGCAAGGAGCTGGCCACTCCTGTTGTAGTCTCCGCCTCTCCTGTCCCCTCCCAGCCCCTTCGGACGGCTCTGGCTTCTCATTTCACCTCTAAAACCGGAGACATTCTGTCTTCTCTCTCCTCCTCTATTTCCCCTTCCGGAGAGGGGGCTATCTATCCTGGCCCCCTCTTGCTGCCTCTTCCTCTCCTCCGTTCTCCTCTTTTTCTGTTATGCTCCTGATGACGTTTCTAGACAAGTCCGATCTATGAAAGTGTCATCCAAGCATGTACTCCCCTGCACCTCCAGAACCATCAAGGACCATATCAACACCCTTGCTCCAGCCTTGGCCGATTTCTAAAATCACTCTTTTGCCACTGAACTTTCACCTCCCCCTTTAGCACTCTCTTGTACGCCCCCTCCTGAAGAAATCTTCCACCGATCCTTCCTGTCTGGCAAACTACCGCCCAATCTCTATCATTCCTTTCCAGGACAAACTCTTGGAAAAGCTGGCCATCTCCCTGCTTACTCTCCACACTGAATCTGTTGGTTGTCTCCATGACCATCAATCTGGCTTCAGAGCAGCCAGAGGCACCGAAACTGCTCTTCTGAACACGCGTGAAGATCTGCTCACTAATCTCAACTCTAGCCTCCTTCTGTCTTCATCCTTCTTGATCTTTCCTCTGCTTTTGACACGGTCAATCATGCCATCCTGATCAATCGTCTCGGTGAGAACCTGGACATCACTGATCAGGCCTTAGCATGGTTGACATCCTTCCTCCTGCACCGTCCCTCTCAGGTCCAACTGGGATCCTCTCTCTCCACCACCCCTCTCTTCACTTGCAGTGTTCTCCAGGGCTCCAGCCTCTCACTCTAACTTTTCAACGTCTACGTGGCCCCTTTGGCCCACCTTGTCTCTACCTTCTCCTTTAACTTTCAGTGTTATACAGATGACACTGAGCTCTGTTTCAGGCTCCTCTCTGCCTCCTCTCCTCTCTTGCTCCTTCCTGACTTTCTATCCGTATTTCCGGAATGGTGTACCTACAACAATCTCTGCCTCAATGCCAGCAAGACTGAGATCCTCCTCATTGGGACACCTGCTCCCGTTTTCCCTCTTTCTCTCTGGCCGAGCCCCTTGGGCCCTCTCCCTGCACCTTCGTGTGAGGCAATAAACCTCTGGATCATCATCCACTCCACCCTCTCCTTCTCTCCTCACATCACGGACCTCTCTAAGAAGTAAAACTTCAAGCTTCACCTCCTCAGAGGTATTCTTCCTTTTCTCACGTTCCCCCGGAAGCTCAACGTCCCCAGAGCCCTGGTTCTCTCTAGGCTAGACTACTGCAACAGCCTCTTTCTCAACCTACCTTCCCCTACTCTCTGCCCTCTGCAACTAATCACGAACAGGACTGCAAGACTTGTCCTTGGCCTCAAGCCCAGGGATCATATCTCTCCAGCCCTGAATTATCTCCACTGGCTGCCGGTGGCTGCAAGGATCAAGTTCAAGACCCTCTGTACTGTCCACAAGGCTTTCTGGTGCCGGGGCCCTTACTACATCCAACTCTCTTGTCCTAAACATCTTCCATCTCGAGCCCTTTGCTCAGCTACCTCAAACTCTCTTATGGTCAGGCGCTTCTCCAGGCAGAGAGTGGGAGGTAGATCTCTTTCCTCTGCAGGGGCCTCCCTCTGGAATGGCCTCCCTACCCTCTCAAACTTGAGCAGGTCCACCTCAGGTTCCGGAAGCCGCTCAAGACCTTCCTTTTCACTTCTGCTTTCTCTCCCTTGCTGACCTCCCTGTCTTCTGCACTGACTGGTTGTCTGGCTGCCTTCAGAACCCAATGGGCACCAGGCTCCTCCACGACCTGAAAGCACCGGCACTGCCCCCGTGCAGTTAGGGGTTGTATCTGTAACCCTGCAATCCTCTGCCTCCATGCACTACCCGGAGCTGGCTCCCCTGGCTGCCCTCACTCATAAAATTGCTGCCCTGATTGCACTTCTCCTTCCCTCCCCCTCGTACTTCTCCTCTCCCTCTTTGAAGTATCTATTGCTTTCTCCCACTAGAGGGATGCCCGCAGAGATGGGTAAAGGAATGGGTGGGCGTTGGGGAAGAAGTATCTATTGCTTTCTACCAATAGAGGGATGCCCGCAAAAATGGATAAAGCAATGGGTGGGCATACGGCTGAAGTATATACTGCTTTCTTCACCTAGACGGATGCCTGCAGAGATGGGTAAAGGGATAGGTGGGCACTGGAGCTGAAGCTTCTTATGGCTTCCTACCAATAGATGGATGCCCACAGGGATGGGTAAAGGAATGGGTGAGCACTGGGGACGAAGTATCTATTGCTTTCTACCACTAGAGTGATGCCTGCAGAGATGGGTAAAGGAATGGGTGGGCACTGGGGTTGAAGTATGCATTGCTTTCTACCACTAGAGGGATGCCCGCAGAGATGGGTAAAGGAATGGGTGGGCACTGGGGCTGAATCTATCGCTTTCTACCGCTAGAGGGATGATGGCAGAGATGGGTAAAGGAATGAGTGGGCATTGGGGCTGAGGTAGCTATTGCTTTCTACCACTAGAGGGGTGCCCGCAGAGATGGGTAAAGGAGTGAGTGGGCATTGGGGCTGAGGTAGCTATTGCTTTCTACCACTAGAGGGGTGCCCGCAGAGATGGGTAAAGCAATGAGTGGGCATTGGGGCTGAGGTAGCTATTGCTTTCTACCACTAGAGGGGTGCCCGCAGAGATGGGTAAAGGAATGGGTGGGCACTGGGGCTGAATCTATCGCTTTCTACTGCTAGAGGGATGATGGCAGAGATGGGTGAAGGAATGGGTGGGCACTGGGCCTGAAGTATCTATTACTTTCTAACCCCAGAGTGATACCCTCAGAGATGGGTAAAGGAATGGGTGGGCCTTGGAGCTGAAGTATCTATGGCTTTCTACCACTAGAGGGATGCCCACAGAGATGGGTAAAGGAATGGGTGGGCATTGGGGCTGAATATATTGCTTTCTACCACTAGAGGGATGCCCGCAGAGATGGGTAAAGGAATGGGTGGGCATTGGGGATGAATTATCTATTGCTTTCTAGCACTAGCGGGGTGCCCACAGAGATGGGTAAAGTAATGGGTGGGCATTGGGGTTTAAGGATCTATTGCTTTCTACCACTAGAGGGGTGCCCCCAGAGGCGGGTAAAGCAAAGGGTGGGCATTGGAGCTCAATCTATTGCTTTCTACCTCTAGAGTGATGCCCACAGAGATGGGCAAAGGAATGGGTGAGCTCTGGGGATGAAGTATCTATACCGTATCACCACTAGAGGGATGCCCCCAGAGATGGGTAAAGTAAAGGGTCGGCATTGGGGTTGAAGTATCCATTGCTTCCTACCAATAGAAGGATGCCCACAGAGATGGGTAAAGGAATGGGTGAGCATTGGATTTAATTATCTATTGCTTTCTAACACTAGAGTGATTCCTGCAGAGATGGGTAAAGGAATGGGGGGGCATTGGGGATGAAGTATCTATTGCTTCCTACCAATAGAAGGATGCCCACAGAGATGGGTAAAGGAATGGGTGAGCACTGGGGATGAAGTATCCATTTCTTTCTACCACTAGAGTGGTGCCCGCAGAGATGGGTAAAGTAATGGGTGGGCACTGGATTTAATTATCTATTGCTTTCTACCACTAGAGTGATTCCTGCCGAGATGGGTAAAGGAATGGGTGGGCATTGGGGCTGAAGTATCTATAACTTTCTACTGCTAGAGGTTTGCCCGCAGAGATGGGTAAAGCAATGGGTGGGTAGGGCTGAAGTATATATTGCTTTCTACCACTAGAGGGATACCCGCAGAGATGGGTAAAGGAATGGGTGAGCTATGGGGATGAAGTATCTATAGCTTTCTACCACTAGAGGGATGCCCGCAGAGATAGGTAAAGGAATGAGTGGGCACTGGTACTGAATCTATTACTTTCCACCACTTGAGTGATGCCCGCACAGATGGATAAAGCAAAGGGTGGGCATTGGGGTTGAAGTATCTATTGCTTCCTACCAATAGAAGGATGCCCGCACAGATGGGTAAAGGAATGGGTGAGCCTGGGAATGAAGTATCTATTGCTTTCTACCACTAGAGGGGTGCCCGCAGAGACGGGTAAAGTAATCGGTAGCCATTGGGATTTAAGTATCTATTGCTTTCTACCACTAGAGGGATGCCCGCACAGATGGGTAAAGTAATGGGTGGGCATTGGGGATGAAGTATCCATTGCTTTCTACCACTAGAGGGATGCACGCAGAGATGGTAGAGGAATGGGTGGGCATTGGGGTTGAAGTATCCATTGCTTCCTACCAATGGAAGGATGCCCACAGAGATGGGTAAAGGAATGGGTGAGCACTAGGAATTAAGTATCTATTGCTTTCTACCACTAGAGTGGTGATCACAGAGATGGGTGAAGTAATGGGTGGGCATTGAGATTTAAGTATCTATTGCTTTCTACCACTAGACGGATGCCCGCAGAGATGGGTAAAGGAATGGGTGGGTACTGGGGATGAATTATCCATAACTTTCTACAACTAGAGGGATGCCCACATAGATGGGTAAAGGAATGAGTGGGCATTGTGGTAGAGGTATGTATTGCGTTCTACCACTATAGGGATTCCTGCAGACATGGGTAAAGGAATGGGTGGGCATTGGGGCAGAAGTATCTATAGATTTCTACTGCTAGAGGGCTGCCCACAGAGATGAGTACAGGAATCGGTGGGCATTGGGCTGAAGTATCTATTGCTTTCTACCACTATAGGGATACCCACAGGATGGGTAAAGGAATAGGTGCGCATTGGAGCTGAAGTATCTATTGCTTCCTACCAATAGAAGGATGCCCGCAGAGATGGGTAAAGGAATGGGTGAGTGCTAGGGTTGGCTCTTATACTTGCATGTGTGCTGAGCCAGGATTGATGTCACCATCAGAATGTAGGCTGTGAGTGTGGAGTGTGAGATTAGAATGTTTAGAGTTGAATGGGTTCCAATCCAGGCAGTTAGATTATGTGAGCCTGGGTGGTGAGAGCCAGTGGGCTCCTGCTCCTGTCCCTTTCCTCTTCACTCCTAATAACTATGATGACATCTGATCCTTGTAACAGAAGAACCCTAATAAAGTAATCACTATGCATACCTGGCCTGTGTGTCCTGAGTGTCCCTTGGAGTGAACCCTCTGACCAAGAGCCGGTCATAACAATTGGCGACGAGGATGGTCCAAGGTATGGTGAAGGAGGACCTTGGAGTGGACACCAAGTGAAGCAAAAGGAGATACAGGTACCTGTGTGATGTCATGTGAGAGAGGAGAAGAGACTCTGCTGTGGGGGGGGGGCAGGCAAGAGGACAAGTGAATGCAAGGAGAGAGGGAGAGCCCACTGCCCCCCATAGACTGTTTGCGCCCACGACCCAGGGCTGTTTGAGCCAGTCCACCAGGGCCGGAAGGGACAGCCTGTCAGAGGAGACCCCTGGGAAGAAGGGAGAGTGCCCTGTTTCAGGCCAGGAGTCATTAGAGGCTGTCCAAGAGTATGGAGAAATGGAAAGCACCCAGGGCTGGAAGGGACATCCTGTCAGAGGAGACCCCTGGGAAGAAGGGAGAGTGCCCTGTTGGAGGCCAGGAGTCATTAGAGGCTGTCCAAGAGTCTGGAGAAATGGAAAGCACCCAAGGCTGGAAGGGACATCCTGTCAGAGGAGACCCCTGGGAAGAAGGGAGAGTGCCCTGTTGGAGGTCAGGAGTCATTAGAGGCTGTCCAAAAGTCTGGAGAAATGGAAAGCACCCAGTGCTGTTTGAGTCAGCCAACCAGTACTGCTTTAGTCAGCACCCAGGGCTGTTGGAGGCGGCCACCCGGCGGTATCAGAAGCATCCTGCCCCATGGAGCCTGGGGCAAGGATGGCCTGTTGGAGTCTGCCAGGAGCAGGCCTCCTGGTACATGAGGAGACATTGGCAGGGTTGCATGAGACTGCCCAAGAGTGCCACCATTTCCTGAGTGACTATGCCAGCATTATTTAAAAAGAGGAAGTGTCATTTCCATGCCAAGGTAGCGTAATTGTGCCTTTTATGCACCTGGAAGGCTAAAGGTTTTAATGAGAATAGATGCTATGCTGATTTGGTATGAAGTGGGGACCACGCAATGAGAAAACGGTTACTGTTTGGGTTTCGGTATGATAGTAGTTTTTGGGGATGATTGGTTTATGCTTGAAGAAGAAATTTTGGAGTTTCATTTAAAAGTAAAATGTCATCATGGATTGCGCAACGATGTGGCAAGTTGTGACTGAAGAGTACTGTTGTGCATTAGTAGTGAATTAACATGAGAAGTATTAGTGAGAATGATGTTGCACTGAGAATAGGAGATGCATTTTATTTCAGATGTAACCATTTTGAGGCATTGCAGGTTGGTTTTAGAGCTGGCCCCAGTTGGCAACATGGACGTTTAGGTCTCATTTAAAATCGGTTTCCACATTTGTGTTGTGAGAGGGGTTGTGTGTGAGTGGCACATATGAGGTTGATTGAGGTGGACAATCAAAGCGTGTTGATCCTATTATGCTTAGTATAACGTTTTGAGGCATTTTAGCATATTGGGTTGCCTGTTTAATGGCGACATGGACTTTTAGAAAATTTTACTTGGATGTACTATGTTTCAATGTTCTGATCATCCAAACACTATGTTTTGCTTGTGTGTGTGTGGTGTAAGATTTGTGATCTTAAAGCACAATAAGAGTGATGTTGTCCATTAATGGTTACCACAATCTTTGAGTCATTTCAGCATTTAGAGTTGCCCATGCTTTGGCAACAAGGACTTTTAGGAAATGAGATCTGCAATTTATAATGTGATTATTGATATGTCATTGCAATGCTTACTATAGCCATTTTTGAGGCATTGTAGGCGTGATGTTTTGTTTGTGCGTGCATGGATGTGCAACCCATGGTGACTGCTAGAGTGACTGCAGCGCTCCTTAGCAGTTAACAATCTATGTGGGGGTTGTCTGTATTTTGAGCATCCTGTATTTCATGTGTGTGTTGGAGTAGTATGTGAATGTTTTAGTGTTGGTGCATGACCAGTGTTTGGTCTTGAAATCTTTTGGGGCTTTTTGGAATGTGTTTTAATTGATGTACATGACCAGGGTTGGTCAGGGGACTCTGCAGAGTTGGAGGTGTTTGGTATTTTGAGGCCCTGCGGGGTCAGTGATGCTACTAGTGGTAGGCTAGTATAGAAGCTTGTTGGAGCTTTGATGAATTGGTTTGTGACTCTGAGGGGTCCAGAGGTATCTAGTAGGAGACTAGTACCACAAGCTTTGCGAAGCTGTGTATGTTGTGATGATTTGTGACTCTGCGGAGTTCACGTGAAACTTTGTGAAGCTTTAATGTTGTTTTGGTTGTGGCTCTGCAGAGCTCAGAGGCATCTAGCAGGGGACTAGTGCCTGAAGCTGTGTGAAGCTTCCATGTTGTTTTTGGTGATGTGTGGCTCTGCGGAGTTCACATGAAGCTGTAGGAAGCTTTTATGTTTTTTTGGTGACCTTATGGAGTTGTTAAGGTCCAGGGATTTCTTCGAATTCTGAAGATGCAGGTGACATTGCATCCTGTGTTTTATTTTACTTTAGGTGACTTCTGGAATTGTTCTTCAGTCCGCTCTTGATTAATTTCAGAAGTCTGGCAACGTTTCATCTGCAGCTGTGTTTATTTTGGGGCTGTGATTGGTTTGATTTGGTGTTGCATGAATTTCGGATTGGATTTGACAGCGGTATGAGTTGTGACTGTGGTTTCTTGGTGACCCGGGTAGATTGTTGGGTCGTTAGTGAGTATCTCGCCTTGTTACGACAGTACCTGGTTTTCCCCGGTTTTGGGAGTTAGTGCTATGAAGTGGCAGTTCGAGGTTCCTTTGTGGCAGAGAGGAACGGAAGGAGCTTTGTGTTTGGTTGGTCTTGGTAATGTTTTGGTTTGTTTGCCGAGGTGGGCGGTTAGTGCTGGAAAGTGGCAGTTCGAGGTTCCTTTGTGGCAGGGGGGAACGAAAGGTGATTTGTGATGTTTTGATTGGTTAGGACTGTTATTTGTGGTGGCTGGGACTGTCGTAGGATGTTAGTTACGCCTGTCTGTTCAATCTCTGGGGTTAGCGGAACTCTGCTGAGAGTGAGGTGTGTTTTGTTGTTTTGAAAGAGTGTGTTGTTCTTTATGCAAGAGAAGGAGGTGTTAGGGTTGCTTCCTCCAGGTGTGTTTGAGGTGTGTTTGTTTGTTGTAGGAAAGGAGGTGTTAGGGTTGGCTCTTATACTTGTATGTGTGCTGAGCCAGGATTGATGTCACCATCAGAATGTAGGCTGTGAGTGTGGAGTGTGAGATTAGAATGTTTAGAGTTGAATGGGTTCCAATCCAGGCAGTTAGATTATGTGAAGCTGGGTGGTGGGAGCCAGTGGGATCCTGCTCCTGTCCCTTTCCTCTTCACTCCTAATAACTATGATGACATCTGATCCTTGTAACAGAAGAACCCTAATAATGTAACCACTATGCGTACCTGGCCTGTGTATCCTGAGTGTTCCTTGGAGTGAACACTATGACCAAGAGCCGGTCATAGCAGTGAGCTATGGGAATGAAGTATCTATTGCTTTCTACCACTAGAGGGATGCCCGCAGAGATAGGTAAAGGAATGGGTGGGAACTGGGACTGAATCTATTGCTTTCAAACACTACAGTGATGCCCCCAGAGATGGGTAAAGGAAAGGGTGGGCATTGGGGTTGAAGTGTATCTATTGCTTCTTACCAATGGAAGGATGCCCGCAGAGATGGGTAAAGGAAAGGGTGGGCATTGGGGTTGAAGTGTATCTATTGCTTCTTACCAATGGAAGGATGCCCGCAGAGATGGGTAAAGGAATGAGTGAGCACTGCGAATGAAGTATCTATTGCTTTCTACCACTAGAGGGGTGCCTGCAGAGATGGGTAAAGTAATGGGTGGGTATTGGGGATGAAGTATCTATTGCTTTCTACCACTAGAGGGGTGCCCACAGAGATGGGTAAAGGAATGAGTGGGCATTGGGGTTGAAGTATCTATTGCTTCCTACCAATAGAGGGATGCCCGCAGAGATGGGTAAAGAAATGGGTGGGCACTGGGGATGAAGTATCTATTGCTTTCTACCACTAGAGGGGTGCCTGCAGAGATGGGTAAATAAATGGGTGGGTACTGGGGATGAAGTATCTATTGCTTTCTACCACTAGAGGGGTGCCCACAGAGATGGGTAAAGGAATGGGTGGGCACTGGGGTCGAAGTATCTATTGCTTCCTACCAATTGAAGGATGCCCGCAGAGATGGGTAAAGGAATGCGTGAGCACTGGGGATGAAGTATCCATTGCTTTCTACCACTAGAGGGGTGCCCACAGAGATGGGTAAAGGAATGAGTGGGCATTGGATTTAATTATCTATTGCTTTCTACCACTAGAGTGATGCCTGCAGAGATGGGTAAAGGAATGGATGGGCATTGGGGATGAAGTCTCTATAGCTTTCTACTGCTAGAGGGTTGCCCGCAGAGATGGGTAAAGCAATGGGTGGGTATAAGGGCTGACATATATATTGCTTTCTACCACTAGATGGATGCCTGCAGAGATGGGAAAAGCAATGGGTGGGTATAAGGGCTGAAGTATATATTGCTTTCTACCACTAGAGGGGTGCCAGCAGAGATGGGTAAAGGAATGGGTGGGCACTGGGGCTGAAGTATATGTTGCTTTCTCCCGCTAGGGGGATACCCGCAGAGATGGGTGAAGGAATGGGTGAGCTATGGGGATGAAGTATCTATTGCTTTCTACAACTAGAGGGATGTCCGCAGAGATGGGTAAAGGAATGAGTGGGCATTGGGGCTGAGGTAGCTATTGCTTTCTACCACTAGAGGGGTGCCCGCAGAGATAGGTAAAGGAATGAGTGGGCATTGGGGCTGAGGCAGCTATTGCTTTCTACCACTAGAGGGGTGCCCGCAGAGATAGGTAAAGGAATGAGTGGGCATTGGGGCTGAGGCAGCTATTGCTTTCAACCACTAGAGGGATGCCCGCAGAGATGGGTAAAGGAGTGGGTGGGCACTGGGGCTGAATCTATTGCTTTCAACCACTAGAGGGGTGCCTGCAGAGATTGGTAATGGAATACGTGGGCATTGGGGCAGAAGTATCTATTGCTTTCTACTGCTAGAGGGTTGCCCACAGAGATGGGTAAAGCAATGGGTGGTATAAGGGCTGAAGTATATATAGCTTTCTACCACTAGACGGATGCCCGCAGAGATGGGTAAAGGAATGGGTGGGCACTGGGAATGAAGTATCTATTGCTTTCTACCACTAGAGGGGTGCCCGCAGAGATGGGTAAAGGAATAGGTGAGCTATGGGAATGAAGTATCTATTGCTTTCTACCACTAGAGGGGTGCCCGCAGAGATGGGTAAAGGAATGAGTGGGCATTGGGGCTGAGGTAGCTATTGCTTTCTACCACTAGAGGGATGCCCGCAGAGATGGGTAAAGGAATGAGCGGGCATTGGGGCTGAGGTAGCTATTGCTTTCTACCACTAGAGGGGTGCCCGCAGAGATGGGTAAAGGAATGAGCGGGCATTGGGGCTGAGGTAGCTATTGCTTTCTACCACTAGAGGGGTGCCCGCAGAGATGGGTAAAGGAATGAGCGGGCATTGGGGCTGAGGTAGCTATTGCTTTCTACCACTAGAGGGGTGCCCGCAGAGATGGGTAAAGGAATGAGCGGGCGTTGGGGCTGAGGTAGCTATTGCTTTCTACCACTAGTGGGGTGCCCGCAGAGATGGGTAAAGGAATGAGTGGGCATTGGGGCTGAGGTAGCTATTGCTTTCTACCACTAGAGGGGTGCCCGCAGAGATGGGTAAAGGAATGAGTGGGCATTGGGGCTGAGGTATCTATTGCTTTCTACCACTAGAGGGGTGCCCGCAGAGATGGGTAAAGGAATGGGTGAGCACTGGGAATGAAGTATCTATTGCTTTCTACCACTAGAGGGGTGCCCGCAGAGATGGGTAAAGGAATGAGTGGGCATTGGGGCTGAGGTAGCTATTGCTTTCTACCACTAGAGGGGTGCCCGCAGAGATGGGTAAAGGAATGAGTGGGCATTGGGGCTGATGTAGCTATTGCTTTCTACCACTAGAGGGGTGCCCGCAGAGATGGGTAAAGGAATGAGTGGGCATTGGGGCTGAGGTAGCTATTGCTTTCTACCACTAGAGGGGTGCCCGCAGAGATGGGTAAAGGAATGAGTGGGCATTGGGGCTGAGGTAGCTATTGCTTTCTACCACTAGAGGGGTGCCCGCAGAGATGGGTAAAGGAATGAGTGGGCATTGGGGCTGAGGTAGCTATTGCTTTCTACCACTAGAGGGATGCCCGCAGAGATGGGTAAAGGAATAGGTGAGCTATGGGGATGAAGTATCCATTGCTTTCTACCACTAGAGGGGTGCCCACAGAGATGGGTAAAGGAATGAGTGGGCATTGGATTTAATTATCTATTGCTTTCTACCACTAGAGTGATGCCTGCAGAGATGGGTAAAGGAATGGATGGGCATTGGGGATGAAGTATCTATAGCTTTCTACTGCTAGAGGGTTGCCCGCAGAGATGGGTAAAGCAATGGGTGGGTATGAGGGCTGACATATATATTGCTTTCTACCACTAGATGGATGCCTGCAGAGATGGGAAAAGCAATGGGTGGGTATAAGGGCTGAAGTATATATTGCTTTCTACCACTAGAGGGGTGCCAGCAGAGATGGGTAAAGGAATAGGTGGGCACTGGGGCTGAAGTATATGTTGCTTTCTCCCGCTAGGGGGATACCCGCAGAGATGGGTGAAGGAATGGGTGAGCTATGGGGATGAAGTATCTATTGCTTTCTACAACTAGAGGGATGTCCGCAGAGATGGGTAAAGGAATGAGTGGGCATTGGGGCTGAGGTAGCTATTGCTTTCTACCACTAGAGGGGTGCCCGCAGAGATAGGTAAAGGAATGAGTGGGCATTGGGGCTGAGGCAGCTATTGCTTTCAACCACTAGAGGGATGCCCGCAGAGATGGGTAAAGGAGTGGGTGGGCACTGGGGCTGAATCTATTGCTTTCAACCACTAGAGGGGTGCCTGCAGAGATTGGTAATGGAATACGTGGGCATTGGGGCAGAAGTATCTATTGCTTTCTACTGCTAGAGGGTTGCCCACAGAGATGGGTAAAGCAATGGGTGGTATAAGGGCTAAAGTATATATAGCTTTCTACCACTAGACGGATGCCCGCAGAGATGGGTAAAGGAATGGGTGGGCACTGGGAATGAAGTATCTATTGCTTTCTACCACTAGAGGGGTGCCCGCAGAGATGGGTAAAGGAATAGGTGAGCTATGGGAATGAAGTATCTATTGCTTTCTACCACTAGAGGGGTGCCCGCAGAGATGGGTAAAGGAATGAGTGGGCATTGGGGCTGAGGTAGCTATTGCTTTCTACCACTAAAGGGATGCCCGCAGAGATGGGTAAAGGAATGAGCGGGCATTGGGGCTGAGGTAGCTATTGCTTTCTACCACTAGAGGGGTGCCCGCAGAGATGGGTAAAGGAATGAGCGGGCATTGGGGCTGAGGTAGCTATTGCTTTCTACCACTAGAGGGGTGCCCGCAGAGATGGGTAAAGGAATGAGCGGGCATTGGGGCTGAGGTAGCTATTGCTTTCTACCACTAGAGGGGTGCCCGCAGAGATGGGTAAACGAATGAGTGGGCATTGGGGCTGAGGTAGCTATTGCTTTCTACCACTAGAGGGGTGCCCGCAGAGATGGGTAAAGGAATGAGTGGGCATTGGGGCTGAGGTATCTATTGCTTTCTACCACTAGAGGGGTGCCCGCAGAGATGGGTAAAGGTATGGGTGAGCACTGGGAATGAAGTATCTATTGCTTTCTACCACTAGAGGGGTGCCCGCAGAGATGGGTAAAGGAATGAGTGGGCATTGGGGCTGAGGTAGCTATTGCTTTCTACCACTAGAGGGGTGCCCGCAGAGATGGGTAAAGGAATGAGTGGGCATTGGGGCTGATGTAGCTATTGCTTTCTACCACTAGAGGGGTGCCCGCAGAGATGGGTAAAGGAATGAGTGGGCATTGGGGCTGAGGTAGCTATTGCTTTCTACCACTAGAGGGGTGCCCGCAGAGATGGGTAAAGGAATGAGTGGGCATTGGGGCTGAGGTAGCTATTGCTTTCTACCACTAGAGGGGTGCCCGCAGAGATGGGTAAAGGAATGAGTGGGCATTGGGGCTGAGGTAGCTATTGCTTTCTACCACTAGAGGGATGCCCGCAGAGATGGGTAAAGGAATAGGTGAGCTATGGGAATGAAGTATCTATTGCTTTCTACCACTAGAGGGGTGCCCGCAGAGATGGGTAAAGGAATGAGTGGGCATTGGGGCTGAGGTAGCTATTGCTTTCTACCACTAGAGGGATGCCCGCAAAGATGGGTAAAGGAATGAGCGGGCATTGGGGCTGAGGTAGCTATTGCTTTCTACCACTAGAGGGGTGCCCGCAGAGATGGGTAAAGGAATAGGTGAGCTATGGGAATGAAGTATCTATTGCTTTCTATCACTAGAGGGGTGCCCGCAGAGATGGGTAAAGGAATGAGTGGGCATTGGGGCTGAGGTAGCTATTGCTTTCTACCACTAGAGGGGTGCCCGCAGAGATGGGTAAAGGAATGAGCGGGCATTGGGGCTGAGGTAGCTATTGCTTTCTACCACTAGAGGGGTGCCCGCAGAGATTGGTAAAGGAATGAGCGGGCATTGGGGCTGAGGTAGCTATTGCTTTCTACCACTAGAGGGGTGCCCGCAGAGATGGGTAAAGGAATGAGTCGGCATTGGGGCTGAGGTAGCTATTGCTTTCTACCACTAGAGGGGTGCCCGCAGAGATGGGTAAAGGAATGAGTGGGCATTGGGGCTGAGGTAGCTATTGCTTTCTACCACTCGAGGGGTGCCCGCAGAGATAGATAAAGGAATGAGTGGGCTTTGGGGCTGAGGTATCTATTGCTTTCTACCACTAGAGGGGTGTCCGCAGAGATGGGTAAAGGAATGGGTGAGCACTGGGAATGAAGTATCTATTGCTTTCTACCACTAGAGGGGTGCCCGCAGAGATGGGTAAAGGAATGAGTGGGCATTGGGGCTTAGGTAGCTATTGCTTTCTACCACTAGAGGGGAGCCCGCAGAGATGGGTAAAGGAATGAGTGGGCATTGGGGCTGATGTAGCTATTGCTTTCTACCACTAGAGGGGTGCCCGCAGAGATGGGTAAAGGAATGAGTGGGCATTGGGGCTGAGGTAGCTATTGCTTTCTACCACTAGAGGGGTGCCCGCAGAGATGGGTAAAGGAATGAGTGGGCATTGGGGCTGAGGTAGCTATTGCTTTCTACCACTAGAGGGGTGCCCGCAGAGATGGGTAAAGGAATGAGTGGGCATTGGGGCTGAGGTAGCTATTGCTTTCTACCACTAGAGGGATGCCCGCAGAGATGGGTAAAGGAATGGGTGGGCATTTGCCCGCGGAGATGGGAGAAGTTGATCAAATTACTAAAATGCCAAGTAGGAGAATTGTAAGATTACAGGTCAGACCAGCCGAGTCACTGCATGTCAGGGAGGCCTGGGTCTGTTTTTCCTCATTCAGGGGTCGACACATTGGACTTTGGCCCTCATTACGACCCTGGCGGAAAGGGGAAAACGATGGCGGAAATGCAATACCGCCATCGAAAAGCGCTCGGTGCGACTATGACCCGTCACCGCAAAGTACGAAGCCATTAGCGACACCGTAGTGAACGCCAACGCTAACTGCACTAAGCACGCGCGCGCGCACCATGCCAAACCGCAAACACCACCATGGTGCAACGGTACGCCAATTCCGACCCTAGCGGACATGTACCTAACGCCATCAGGCATGGCGGAATGGACCATTCCGCCATGGCGAGAAATACGGCATCGTGAACCAACCGTAAATGGCCCACTGAGTGCCTGTACTCCACTCCCTGGCCACATTGCACAACTCCTGGCAGGCGCAATGTACTCACACCA
This sequence comes from Ambystoma mexicanum, assembly GCF_040938575.1. Classification (NCBI taxonomy): domain Eukaryota; kingdom Metazoa; phylum Chordata; class Amphibia; order Caudata; family Ambystomatidae; genus Ambystoma; species Ambystoma mexicanum. The sequence continues at coordinate 58,620,598 of NC_090939.1, forward strand.
TGCAACCAGTGAAATCTACAATTCACCCATGCATGCCAACGTAGAAATGCATGCAGGTGTTCGAAGCGCCCCGTGAGTGGGCATCCATGTACGGCATTTCACCATAGCCGTACTGATGCAGCACAGGCATGTGAAGGTACAAGACATCAAAATGGAAATCAAGAACACATGACACAAAACAACAGTAGTCCCCCATCGCTTGCCACCAGCGCAAGGCAACATCCAAAACAGCATCCTGAGGGGGATTGCACCAGACCTGTACTCTTGCCAGTAAACAAACCAACCATCAGCAGAAGCATGTACCACACAAGTTGGCAGAGTGACTGAGCAGCCAGGCACATCCCAAGAGGGGCCGATGGGAGCTGCAGGGCACAGATGGCATGAATACAGAAGCTATTCCAATGGACATGACCCCAGTCCCCCTCCAACAAACGCACGCAAACACAGGCACCTGTGACCAGCCACATTCTGAACATCCCATCATACCATCAATCGACCTGGCTGACAGGCACCAGTCGGCCAAAAGCCAATCCCCCGCCCCTGAACAGCACATCATGTAAACAGTCACAATGGCAGCCCCTATCCGTGACCACACTGTGCTACGTAGGCAAAAGCGGCCAGTACTGTACCACACAACTCAACTCAGAAGGCGGAACACAATGCAGATCATCTCGCAATACATACCGCCACAAATCGAAAATCGCCACATCACCTGCAAAGAATAACGCAACACGCCAAATATCGGAATACAATTTAAATGCACATCCAAATGACAAAGGCCTCACAGCAATTTGTAAAATAACACCAAAACATCCATCATCACCGAGGGCTGCATCTGCAATAATTGACCAGCTTCCACTTGTGTGACGCCCTGTACCATCATGGCACACAGGGCCAACATCAACGTTCCAAAAGGCAACATGGAAGCGGCAAGAACCGCAGGTCCGTCCCATGAGGCAGGCACTAGTCCAGCTGAAAGGCCGAAATGTTGCACCTAGCCACCAGAACAGCGTAAGGGCATGTGGCCCATTGGCGATCGTCCCATAAGATCGTAATGCTGCTCCACTGATTCACCCGAAGCTGCAGGTGTCGAGAGTAAAAACCATCTGGAGGAGTGGCGTACAGATGGCATCTGCAATAGGGCAGGAGATACCTGTCACCAAAATGAAACACAAATTAACCGATTGCACTACATGACACATGATGCATCACTATCTTCATTCAACACACCAAATCCACACCCATATGCATGCTAGCCCACTCCAAAGGAATATACACACCCCTAAATCAGTATCGATACATAACGAAACCAATCGAGGTTAATACACCATTGGCAACGTCGGTTACTGTGCATGCGTCCGTCAAGATAGAACCCATGACATGGGATTAGTAACGTGCCTAGACACAAGTGTATGAAGGCGCGTCGAGACAGGGAGGATCCGACAAGGGCAGATAGACGTAAGTCCCACTATGGCAGCCTTGCATCACATAGCGCAGGGGAAGGGGATTGAATCAAAAAACACATGTACATGGCAGACCCTAAATGGAATCATCTGTCCATGCATCCATTCATCATTCCCTCATCCCGCAATGAAAACGCATGAACATTCACTCACATAATATGTGAAACTTCCATCGCGTCTGTGCGTAATGCAGTCTGCAAAAACCACTGTGCTCCTGGCCGGATCTGTAGTGTCGTGAAGCTAGATGGACTTGGGAACGTCCTGCCTTATCGTCCACTACGCTATTGCGCATCCCATTCAATTCATGTCATTCATTGCTTGCTCGTTATGGGCCCTGTCCCAAGGACATTCAACAATAGAACGTTACATTTCCAGGCAGACCTGTGGGCGTCTCCTCACCGCTACTTCGCAACCAAAAATCCTGGCCTTCGAATTCCTCACTTGCAACATTACGTCGAAAAGGCTTCTGTGAACGCTTGCATTCACAATTACATCAATGTAGTGCGGCTGTGTGTCATAATGCTAACTGGCTGCAATCACAAATGGGACGCCACGCCCGTCGGTGAAGTACGATACTGTGCTGCATGAGGGTCGGCCATCGATCGAGCCCTACATACCACTGACTCTTCACAGGTATGTAAGCGGCTGCAATCATAGCATGTGTAACAATGGGAGCATAGCATGAAAATCAGTCAAAGTACATCACACTGCCATCGGGATTTGATACATGATTCCAATCCCAAGATGCCATGCGGCCAAATGCAGCCTTACGTGCGGGACGTGCTCGGCCAGAAGGGATTGCATCTGCCACAGATTCATTCAATCAGCACAGGTGGAGGCCATACAGGCCGACAGCACATATATAGCAGACCCAAACCCCTCCCACAACCACTCCCACTCCAAAATGCTACCGGCAGGACTAGCGATGTTGGGCCTGGGGCACCAGATAGCACTGCAAGTGCTACAACTACAAGAAGACGACGAACAACAACAGGTACAACAACCGGGCGCACAGGGGAGACGGAGGAGAAGGAGGAGGAGGAGGGCAAGGCAGGGTCAGCAAGGCCCACAAGCACTGCCACTACCACCACGCAGGCGGCCCGCAATCCCACGCCTCCGAGCTGATCCGTTCAACCTCACTGCTGAGCAGATCCACACCCTCTACCGTTTGGACCGGGACACCATAATCGCCATTGTGGACATGACACATGCTGACCTCGTGAGCATGATAGATAGCCCAACCGCCATCCCACCCCTACTGAAGGTGGTGTCTGTACTCCACTTCCTGGCCACAGGCACCTACCAGCACACAGTGGGACAGTTGCATGGCATTTCACAGCCACTGTTCTCACGGACACTCTCCCAAGTGCACGATGCCCTCCTGAAGCACGCCGACGACCACATCACACTACCACGCACGTACCAGGAGATTACCAACGCAAAGGTGGGATTCCATGCACTTGGCGGCATCCCGGGTTGCATTGGTGCCATCGACTGCACCCATGTTGAATTGGTTGTCCCACATGCCATGGAGGTCCAGTACCGCAACCGGAAACAATTTCATTCAATCAATGTGCAAATGGTGTGTGACTCCAACAAGATCTTTACGCATTGTTGTGCCAGATTTCCAGGATCTACCCATGATTCTATGGTCCTGAGGAACACAAGAATACCACGCTACATGGAGCGACACGCAGGGCACAGATCCTGGCTACTCGGTGAGTCTCATTCCATGCATGACATCGTGGCCCATTTGATGCGTCAATGACCTTGCAGGAGGGGGGGGGGGCTACTTAGCACTATCATTCCACTGACACCCTTTATTCGTCCCATACAGGTGATGCCGGGTATCCACTGAAGAGATGGCTCCTTACACCAATCCGGAACCCACAGAACCAGCATGAGGAGGACTACAACCATGCCCACTCACGTAGCCGTGTGGTCATTGAACAGGCATTCGGCCTACTGAAGGCTCGTTTCCGCAGCCTCAGCAGGTCTGGCGGGGCACTCATGTACAGCCATGAGAGGGTTTCTAAGATGGTCATGGCATGTGTCATGCTGCACAACATGTGCATACGTAGGAATGTGCCCATGCCCCCTGACGCTGTACTGCATGCACCTGAAGATGATGATGATGAGGGTGGGGATGTGGAGGCACCCCAGGGAGTCCATGAGGCACAGGATGCACGTGCAATCCGACAGAGCATCATAGATGCATGCTTCTAGCAACCACGCATGGTGCCTATTACACGGAAAGGGGACCTGTGGCACTGTGTGTGTGTAGTACAGGCACATAGTGGACTGTACGCCTATGAAGGCCTCGTACGCAAATATCAATGTCCACACATGTCATTGGATGATAATGAAGTGCTGTATTGTTAATGTGATTTGATTCATACACCCTATGGACCCGCCACCCAGTGAAGCCCAACACACCCCCTCCACCCTACTTCCTCCCCCCCCAACACCAGTGTCCAGATATGCATGCTGCCCGTGGGTAGACGCTATTGCAAGCCCCCTCTACGGGTATCAGGGGCACCCCTGCCCGTGGAGCGCAGGTTCCTGCCAGATCTGCGTTGGGGGCTGCCCTGGACGGAACTTGCCACGGATGACGTCTCTGCCTGCTCGCGTCCATGCATGTCTCTGAGGGTTTGTGAGAGCTCCGAGAGCACACGGCGCACAGCAGCAAGTTCAGCACAAACGTCTTTGGACGTCGCATGCAGTTCCCCCCTCAGGCTCTCGGTGCTTTTCTCCATTTGTGCTCTCAGGCTCTCGGTGCTTCTCTCCATTTGTGCTCTCAGGCTCTCGGTGCTTCTCTCCATTTCTCCCCTGAGGCTCTCACTACTTTTCTCTATTTGTGCCCTGAGTGTCTCGGTGGATGTTTCCATGGCTGCCCTGGAACCCCCGCATTCATTTGCATGGTCCTTGAGTAGCGTGGACGCTTCCTGCTGTTGCTCGATCAGCAGGTCGAGGGACTGTTGCCTCTGCTGGGCCATGGACATTTGCGGTGGTGTGACAGGGGGGCTGCTCAACACATGTTGCCTTGGCACAGGACTTGTGGGGGTTGGCCAGTCGTCGTCTTCAGGGTGCCCCTGCGTGGTTTCGTCATGGTGTAGGGGATGGAACATGCAGGGGGATTGGGAAAGGTCATGGATGGTACCTACGTCGCCAGCACTGTTTTCCGTGTCGGAGCATGCTGGCATGACAGCTGTGTCACCTATGGTGCTGCTACCACCAGAGGCAGTGCCATCAGATACGTTCTTTGGGGGGACCTGTGGTGCTGGGGTTGTGGACTTGCTGGCTGCTGGGGTGCCTGTTGCAGTCCCCTCCAGTGTGCTGGCACTTGATTCCTGCTGCTGCCGTGTCTTGATCCTTGCACCTGAGGTGGAGGCTCTTGGGACGTTGGTCCTGGCCCTCTTTGCAGGCGTGCTGGTAGGGGTGTCCTGCAGCTCGTCGTTGGTATCGGACCCTGTGGTGGAGTAAAGAGGGGCGAGCGTTAGTTATGGGTCTGTCGGATTTGGAATGGCAACGTATCAAATGCATTGGGGTGGTACATGAGGCTGATATGGGACTGGGCCTTGGAGGTGGTCTCATTTTCGTGTGGATTGAGGATGCATTCATTTGGCTGCCTGCAGTTAGGGGGTGCATGCTGCACATGTAGGGGTTGTTTATGGCATCTTGATTAATTTGTTTATTCATTCTGACTTTTAGAGGGCGCTGTCAGGGCAAAGTATGTATTGCACTATGGGGTCACATGGTACTGCACATGTTCGTGGTTTGTGGATTTCGCATTGTTTCTCTTGGCAAACCTACCTGATTCTCCGGATGTCGGCACTCCTTTCTCCATCCCTCCGACTCCCTCTATGCTCTCCATTCCTATGGTGGAGGCGCAGATCTCCTCCCAGGGGGTCAACTTGATGGGCGACTCTGATCCCCCCCCGGTAGCTGTGGCGATGTTCCTGTTCGCAGAAAGTATGCTGCGTACGCGGATCCGCAGGTCGTCCCACCGCTTGCGACATTGCTGTGGCGTGCGGGGTGTTGTCCCCACCGCACTTACGCGCTGTGCCACAAGGGCCCATATGGCCTTCTTGTTGGCAAGGGCCGTCCTGGTCATTTGACTGGAGAAGACGACGGCGGCATTTTCCTGCAGGGTCTCGGTCAGCACGGTCAGTTCCTCTCGGGAGAAGTGGACCTGCCGCTTGCGATCACACGCTTTCTTGGCTACCTTTCCCATATTTATTTTTTTAACTGGGGTTGCTAACGGGTTGGGATGTGTGTCAGGGTCGGATTTTTAATGGTTGTGTTGGGATTCGGATTTTATAGTTGTGCGGCGTGCTGTTTCCCGTTCCGGCCACATGCTTTTACTTCCGTTTCCGTATATTTACGGTGCCCGTAATTTGCGGTGCCCGCTCATTACGGTGCCCGCTCATTACGGTGACCGCTAAGATGGGTGGCGGTATTGCACCTGGTGCAGCGTACGGCGGCGGTAAGGGCCGTTTTGGGGTCATTTCCGCCATCGCAGCCTTTCGGATTCCGCCATGGCGTAATGCTCGTGCCCGATGGGTCGTAATTAGCCGCACTTTGCTCCTTCGTGCAATGGCGGAAACGCTATTTACGCTGTTGCGGTCCGGTCAGTCAATTTCCGCAAGGGTCGTAATGAGGGCCTTTGTTTAGAGTGTGGCCTAAAAACCGCCAAAAGTCTGCCGACTTAGACTTCCTCTATCCGCCAACGTGGTTTGACAGTGGACCGCTGTATCATGACCTTTGCACCGGCACAGTGATATCCTAGGGTAAACAATGACAGCAGAGCCGTGTCAAACGGTGGACACACCAATGCGAACGCTGTAAGGGGCCTAGAGGAGGGATATAACACATGTGAGTGGAGACCAATACATCCTGGCATACAAAAAGAAGCCATGCACACACATGTATGCACAGCGACAAACATGTATACATACAGGTGCAGAATGTACACGTCAACCAACATTTCCCCCACGCCAAGTGCACAACCACTCACCTTGCATGCATGTACCCCATTGTCTGTTGCACATGCATCTACAGTGCAACAGACAATGGGGTACAAATATACCATCTCAGCACAAGCTGATGCCATGCATGTATGCTTTGCCCCATGCAGGCAACACATCACAGCAGCCCAGTGGCCATGCGGCTGCACATACCAAACAGCAGAGAAGGAGTGGCAAGAAGCAATATGCTGCTACATCAAGGCACATGGCCAGCATCTCTGGCGACACCACACATGCCAGTCAGCGCAATGCAGACACCACACAGCCACACAGCCACAGCCACAGTGGATCGTGGTAGAAGTACACGCACCACCAGGCTAGCCCCAATAGATCCAACCCACATTGCAGTACCCATGTCACAGGTGGGAGCAGTCGAGCTGCTGAGCTTGTGGCCAAGGTGCCCGGGCAGGAGGGAGAGGATGAAGATCTGCATGGAGATATGCAAGAATACTGTGCCGACAAGGCTTCACCCAACACTCTGCCTGCCTCAGACGTCTACCCCACAGCACACACCCAGTCCACACAGCGATGTGGAGATTCAGGATCAGACAGCCCAATTTGTTGCACTCCACCGTGACCTAGTCCACGAGGCCAGACGGCAGTCTGATGCAGCTGAAAAACAGCTGCATCCAGGAGAGGATCCTGCAACAGCTGAGGCATCAAACCCATCTCCTCACATGCCAGGATGAGATACAGGCATCACTGAAGGAATTCTATCGAAATGCACACATCGGCCTACATGCAAAAGGCAAGAATGGAGCAAGTACAGACCACAAAAAGCAGGAGGCGGCTAGAGTGAAGCAATGCTGGGCCAGCAGCATCAAATAGTGGATTCACACGTGCTGTGTCAGCTGTCGGTGTCCTGCAGCGTGGCCTGCATCTTGATATGGTTCACTGTATTGAGGCACCAGCAGGGTGCAGGAACGTCTGACAACTGTGCTTGACGGACTGCACCAATCACTGCAACAATAGGCACAATCGTCCACATCTCATGTGTCCAGCATGACACCGGGGAAGAAAGGCCAACTCACAATGCAACCACTCCACTCCCACACCACCGTGAGAGGGTATTCCAGAATGCCAGGAACCACCTACAAAGAAAAGGCTTAAGGATAGAGACATTGGCATTGCACTCATATGTGATGCAGCATGTGGGTTGCATGGACCCATAGCCCCAGTAGGGCCATATTCACACAAGGCCATGATGTGGCACATGATTCACAGTGTGCAGGTGCCATTGCCCTCACTCTACCATATGGGGTATACATAGCTGTCACTCCTAGACGGGAACATGCAAGTACAAGAGGTAAGTTGTGATACCTTGTGCACATGTCCACTGTAATTCAGATTGTCCTTCTATGTGGCAACTGATGGGCACATGAAATGCATTTCTGCACACATCACTGCCTACTGGATCGGGGTCATGGGATGGCAATGTTGAGTGATCCACATGGTTGTAGGCAGTGCGCCCCTGCATGCAGGTGTGGTACACCATATAGCCCCAGACAGATATTGATGAAGGTGCATCATTTGTGGGATGGAATAGTCCCAGGTCTGTGCGCTGCTTTCTATGCCACTATGCACACCTCTAGAATGAATCGCGTATCCGTGCCTGTCGCATGGCTGTGTATTCGTCGGAGTGTGCTGGTGAACCTCCTCTGCTGGCTCTCCTCTGTCATCTGCTTCATCCTCACCGTCTGCATCCTCTGGCAATGGCACACACTGCTCCTTGCAATGCTGTGTAAAATGCAGCACACCAAGATGATGCTGCACACCTTTCCAGGGACATGCATGAACGTGCCTCCGGTGCTGTGCAACGGCATTACACAGCGTTGCGATTGACCGACTCAGCGTCGGCTGCAGCTCTGCAAGCAGCACAGACACGACAGGTATGCATTACGCAGCTCTTTTTTACTTTTGAGAATCCAGCACCCAGCGCTGGTAGGTTTTATTGATCCATACTCCATATCTATCCACAGAACGTTACACGCGTTCCTGCCCTGTGTTAATCTGGCATTCTCCCGAACGCACTTTGTGACTACACGTACGGCATTAGTACTGATTCTTTACCCATGGGCTTGACACTCTTCAGGTAAACAGCATTCTTATTTGATTAGACACTGACCAACAGGCAAACTGTCCTTGATTTTTACTTCTCTTCTGTTCTCTTGTCCTTCGGTATTCCAATCCTCGCCTTAAGCTACCCACATTTGGTATGTCACTATGTTTATTTTTATTTTATTACATTGATTATTTTCACTGATGTACACTGTATATGATTGCAATAACATAGACTTGCCCTGACGAAGGAGAACACTCTCCGAAATGCATTGGCGCAATAGGTCTGTTTAAACAAGAGATGTGCTAGCTGCTTCCTCACTAAGAATCAATTAGTGACCTTGCTTGGAAAGAATTGTCTTTGATAAAATATTATTTTTTGAAACACAACAAGGACTCTGACATTTTTTGAAATTTGCCATGTTCTATTTATATATTAGGTTTTAATAATTTTGAACATTTCAACAATTAATTACATATCCCGGTTTGGGTACAATGGAGAGCGGCTGTGTGACTGGGTTTGCAATCTAGTCTCCGTCCGCACATGTTTTTTTGAGTCAGGGTGTCTCCAGACTCATCACAGCCAGCTCCTGGAAAACGTTTTGATTTATTACGAAGCAGAGATCTCTTATATATGAAATACTCGACTTGAAGTGAAGTTACCAGGTGGTGCCCGCTTACTCTTTGTTTGTTCCATTAATGACACCTGCCACGTTGGTTAGGCCAGCCACACTGTAAAATTCAGTCTTCATGGTGTTGATGGTGGGGGAGTTTTATATGCTCCCCCAATTCTTTGTTCCATTATTCTAATTTGTTGACCAAATTCCTTTAGGCTAGTTGGTACACAAAGGTCTGGCCCAATTATACTCAATAAGCAGAGCTAGTCCTGGTTCCATTAGGCCTGGTGGGCATAGAACAGCTGGAATGCACATTGCCCAGGTAGCATGGCAACACCTCAGCCCAGTGTGCTCAATTGGCAGAGCCAACTAGCAAAGCAAGGTCTTCGCCATTACGCCCATTAGCACTGTAAGATCTGTCAGTGGTTACATGCACACTGCGGTTCACACCCCAAGAGCACTCAGCCGATTGTTCTTACTCCTCTGTCACTGGATGCACTTACACTGCACAGCTGCAGCACTTGGTCAAAGGTTGCTAATGCCAGATCGGCCTCCTCTCTTAGTGCATACCTGAAACACACTCCCCCAGCACTAAAACCAAGGCTGCCCACTTCGCTGTTAGTAAAAACCCTAACACCATCCCAAAGCACTGAACCCAAGGCTGGCCATTGCCTCTTCTGCTGGTGCATAGCCCAACACCACTGTCCTAGCACTGAATCCGAGGCTGCACAGCGCCTCCTTGGTTAGTAAACACCCTAACACCATCCCAAAGCACGGAACCCAATGCAGCCGTTCCTCCTTTCTTAGTGTATGCCCTAACACTGGTGCTCCAGCATGGACCCGAATCTGTACTGCCTCCTCTCTTAGTTTATAACCTAACGCTGGTCCTCCATCATGGACCGCACTCTGTACTGCCTCCTCTCTTAGTGTATACCCTAACGCTGGTCCTCCAGCATGGCCCCCACTCTGCACGGCCTCCTTTCTAAGTATATAATCTAACGCTGGTCCTCCAGCATGGACCGCACTCTGCACGGCCTCCTATCTTAGTGTATACCCTAACGCTGGTCCTCCAGCATGGACCGCACTCTGCACGGCCTCCTTTCTAAGTGTAAACCCTAACGCTGGTCCTCCAGCATGGCCCCCACTCTGCACGGCCTCCTTTCTAAGTATATAATCTAACGCTGGTCCTCCAGCATGGACCGCACTCTGCACGGCCTCCTATCTTAGTTTATAACCTAACGCTGGCCCTCCATCATGGACCGCACTCTGTACTGCCTCCTCTCTTAGTATATAATCTAACGCTGGTCCTCCAGCATGGACCGCACTCTGCATGGACCGCACTCTGTACGGCCTCCTTTCTAAGTGCATAACCTAACACTGGTCCTCCAGCGTAGACCCCACTCTGTACTACCTCCTCTCTTAGTATATACCCTAACACTGGTCCTCCAGCATGGACCCCACTCTGTACTGCCTCACCTCTTAGTGCATACCCTAACACTTGTCCTCCAGCATGGACCGCACTCTGCATGGCCTCCTTTCTAAGTGCATACCCTAACACTGGTCCTCCAGCATGGACCCCACTTTGTACGGCCTCCTCTCTTAGTACATACCCTAAACTCACTCCCCAGCACTGAAACCAAAGCTGCTCACCTTTCTGTTTGTGTATCATCTGGCAACGCTTCATAGTACTGCACCCACATGGAGCCCACATCTGCTCACTGAAGCCTTCTACACTGCTCCGCAGCACTTCAGCTGCACTGAAATCAAGGCTACCTTCTGCCCATTCTCTGCCAGTGCAGATGCAATCACTCTTATCCCAGCAATTCTGATGCATCCATTGGTCCCTCTCCTTTGGTGTGGACAGGCTAGCACTGCCAGCACCACTCCCCCAGCACTGCTGTACCAGTAAATCCAAGGCTTCCATCTGCTTTTTTCTGCGAAAGTGGATACCCTAACACTGCCACCAGCCCGCCGTTGCACTGAGCCCAAAGCTCACTACTGCCCCGTCGCCTGCCAGTGAGTGAATACCCTAACGCTGCCGCCAGGACTGCCACAGCGCTGAGCCCAGGGCTCACTATGCCCCGTCACCCGTCAGTGAATACCCTAACTCTGCCACCAGTATGTACTGAGCAATGAGCCTGGAACTACCCCAGCCTCCTTCTCTGGGGGTAAATACACAAACACATCCATCGGCACTGCTGTGCTATCAAGGCCAGGGCTAACCTTTGCCTCTTCCTGGCAGTGCATATGCTCGGTTGCGGCTGGTGGATTGGGCGTGTGGAAATGTTTGCCTCGAGTAGGGCCCGATTCTGAAGTTGGCGCAGTGAAGGTGCTTAAGAGCGTAAATCATTGTGCCAACAGGCTCCACCACTTTTCTGGGCATGGGCGTCCTCGTAGTGCACCACATTGCACCGCCTTCATTGCAGCTGTTTTGGGCGCAATGGAAAAATCTCGGCAGCACTTTTGTAAAGTAAGGACCTAATTGTTCTTTTTACGAAAGTACTGCCGAGATCCCTTCATATTTCAATACATTTTAAACCTGCCTTGTGGGCGTGAAGGGTTGTTATTATTATTTCAGGTTATTTGTAGCCCAGAGGTTCCTGGGAATCGAACCTGTGTTGCTCTGCGCCATCTTGTTTCCAAGGCGAGCACGCTGCCCCTGAGCTATCCTCCCGAGACATTGTTAAAACCCCACCAGGATTCGAATTTATCAAAATGCAAGAAAATCAATTAAAGAGAAAGGATATAGTAAGGTATAGAAAGGCAGAGTGCATAGGCACACAGGCACAATTGTGTGAATTAGTGAGAAGGCGTACCAGCTTCCTGTGTCACTCCTCCACAATATGGTATTGTATATGTGCGCCACTTTAATGCACATTTAAAAGTGGATGAGTGCCACAAGAATACCAGTCTTATGTGGCAGGTAACAAATGTGGCGGTTGCTAGGTTGGTTTCCCACCCATCCTAGCAACCGCCACATATATTCCGAAAGTAGCGCATTCATATCGACTTCGGAAGGATGTGCCACCGTCAGAATAGGTGTTAATTACCGAATATGACGTTACCACTTTTAACGGGATTTTCGGTAATTAACACCCACTTAAGAAGCAGGCCCTGAGTGTAGTGAGGGAGCCTGAACCAGCCAAGATGGTTTCACGGTCTGGGGGGGGGGTTCCAACAAGGCCGAAACATGTCTGGGGATGCTTGCGGTCTCATGCAGACGGGATGTGACCAACCAGTTCATGCTGGACTGCCCCTTTTTTAGGAGTGGGACAAAGTCAGATTTGCATATGGTCTTTACCCTTTTGCAATGGCTTGGCAGGCGAAGAACAGTGGTCTGGAGGGTTGTCCAGACCAATGCCAGAGGTTATGATTAATTCTAAACCTTCCAGCCATCACCTCTTTTGTTTTGCAGCAATAAATCCCAGGCCCTACAGTAAGAAAACATGCCCAGACTGGCTGCAAAAATGTAGGGCAGTCTAGCCATGTAATAACACTTATTATGTCTGCTTTACCCTTGATGCCCAGTAACAAAGCGCCATGATACAGTAAGACTATATGGCCAAACTTGCGCCATCAATGGAGGCCAGTTTAGACCTGTAATTACACTTGTTTGCTTTACCATTGATGCCCAGTAACAAAATGCCATGGCCCAGTCAGAGAGTAGATCAAGACTTGATGCGCAAATGAAAGCCAATCTAGAAATGTAATAACACTCACCATGCTGGCTTTACACTTGATGGCCAGAATATATAAGATACCTGCCGATAGTATCCCATCCTCTAAACTGAAATGAGTGGGACATGCTCGCTCTACCTCCAGACATGGAGGCACACACACACCCACATTCATACAAAATCTTCTCTCTCAATCCCCAGCGCATTCATACAGCACTCAGACAACTCTTTGAATACACGCTTAAATAAAAGCAAACTATAAACTTTCACAGGTCACATGCACACACTCGCTCCGACAACCCTGCTATCATGCACACATGCAAACAAACACATTACACACCATACACATACACATTTTCACTTAACTCTTGCTCGAACCTCTGCACGCTGACACCAGCAGCCTCAACCATAAGGCCTACCCAGTGCAGGGCGCACTGACTGAAAGAAGAGGAAGTGGCTATGCCGGCCTACCTCCTATGCCCTGCCGGCCCCTTCTTACTGTGCGCTATGCTTCCTGTAGATGGACTCTGCTGCAGCACTGAGCCTGGGGCTAACGGCTGCCTCTTCCTCTGGCAGCCCCTACATGAACACTGCCACCAGTACTGCTGTGGCACTGAGCCTAGAGCTAGCCAGTGCCCGCTCTCCTGTCAGTAGTTACCCTAATGCTACCACCAGCACTTACCTCTGCCACCTCCTCTGTCAGTGGACACCCTAACACTGCCCCCAACAACACTGCTCATATCTCTTTAATGTATTGATTTGTAATTAATTCATGCATACGTAAGTACTGTATGTATGGTTTATCACCAGACGGATGGTCCCTTTGCAGGGTGTTTTAGATGTAATCAGTGGTGGTAGGTTGCTGCCTATTGGATGCATGGAAACTGGAAATGGAGACAACACTAGGGTGACCAGATTTTCTAAATAAAAAACCGGGACAGGCCACTGACATAGAATTAGGACAGTTTCAATGACAATAAACACAAACGAAGGACTAAAATACAAACTTGGTGCTAATGAAACTATAGTCGCACGTCTATGTCGGTGCCCTGTCCTGGCACAAGTTGGATCCTCAGCGCTGATTGGAGGAGCAGGGGAAGTGGGGAGGCATGGGGATAGGTTGCAAAGCGAGTGATGAGCGCAGCAGCCGGTCCAATGTCAAGATTTTTTCCATTGGTCTAGCTAACAACTGGGACTGTATGCACCCGACCCCCAAATTCCGGGACAGGATTTTTAAACTAAAAAAAAGTGTCATGACACCGGGATGGAAGGGTAAATACCGGGACGGTCCTGGCAAAACCAGGACATCTGGTCACCCTAGATAACCCAGGCCATACCAATAGAACACTTAATGTATAGCTATGTGCAATGACACAGTGCACCCTTCACAGTGATGGAGAGAGCAGGAAGGGTGCTGGTGAAGCTGGGAACCAGGCATTGCTCCATGAAGCTAGGCACGGCACGACTGCCCTGGACACCTCGTGCAAGGAGGGCGATGAAGCAAAAGCAAGAGGTGGTCCAGGGAAGATGGTTAGGAGGAGGAGGAGCCTGGGCACAGAGTGGCGAGAGACAGAATCGGGCAGGATGTGGGGTGTTGCAGTGTAAACCCCTGGGAGCATGGGAATTATCAGGCGGTTGGAATTGATAGTTCTTGTTTGTCTGATGGAGGACTTTCTCTTTACCTTGTCCATCAGGTAGCTGGGGGCGGCATTGTTGAGGGCTTTATGGGTTAGGGAGGCCAACTTTAATTTGATTTTGTTGTCTGTGGAGAGCCATTTCTGTTGGCGTCTAGTGGTAGAGATATGATCTCTCTTATTAATGCCGAGGGCAGCTCTCAGGGCGTTATTTTGCAGGATTTGAAGCCTGTGGATAATGGCTTTGTTAGCGCCACTATAGAGGGCATTACAATAATCGAGCCTAGATAGTATGAGTGCTCTTGCCAGGATCAAGCAACTGTCATTGGAAAGGAAAGGTCTGCCTGCCCTTATTAATTTGCAGGTGTACGCAGTGGTAGATGCTAGTGAGTTGACCTGTTTATTGAATGACATAGTGGCATCTAGATAAAAGCCGAGGGTTTTTACTTCCCTGGATACTCTAATGAGATTGCCATCTATGTTGAATTCAGCATATTCAAGGCCTAATTTGTTGATATTGGCGGGGGAACCTAGGATGATGAGCTCTGTCTTGTCATCATTCAGGCATAGACCATGCGATGCCATCCATGCCTGAATGATGAGATATACCCTATTCACCAACTCTCTGTCCTTACTGTGATCACCTGAAAGTGGGAGGAGAATCTGAGTGTCATCAGCATAGTTAGTGTAGGTGACACCCAGATGGTCCAGATCGTCGAACAGGGGTTTGGTGAAGATGTTATAAAGTGTGGGGGAGACGCATGAGCCCTGCGGGACTCCACAAGTAGTAGGAGAGGGGTCTGCTGCTGCTGAAGGGAAGAAGACTCTCATGGTTCTCTCGCTCAGAAAGGACTCCATCCATTTGATAGCTTCTGGGGAGAAGTGAGCGGCTGAGTCAAGGTGTTTGCAGAGGACCTTGTGGTCGACGAGGTCGAAGGCCGCGGAGAGGTCGAGTAAGAGGAGGAGTGCTGTCTTACCCTTGTCCCTAAGATCATCAATTTGGGTTTTCAGATCGATAAGGGCTGTTTCCGTGCCGTGAAGTGGGCGGAAACCTGATTGTCTGGAGCCTAGTAGTTTGTGTAGTTCTAAGTATTTTTGAATCTGGACGTAGGCAACTTTGTCCAAGATTTTCAGTAGGAAGGGTACCGTGGTGATGGGTCAGTAGTTAGTGGGGATGAGGGGATCGAGCGTCTGTTTTTTGAGGAGGGGGAGCACCCAAGATTGTTTTAAGTTGGCGGGGATGCTGCCTGAGGAGAAAGAGGCGTTTATGAGTTTGGAGATAAAGGGCGACAAGTCTCTGGCTGCGTCCTTTATTATGTGCGCGGGGCAGATATCGCCTTTACAGTTTGATGGTTTAAGGGAAAGGATGATTTTCTCAACCTCCAGGGTAGTGGTTTTAGAAAAGGTGAATGAGTTGATATGTGTACTTGGTGTGGCAGTGGGCGGAGTTGTGGGAGGGTTAGTGAGGTTTAGTGAGTCTTTTTTTAGTTGAACTTTGTTTTGTAGGGTGTTTATTTTATTTGCTAGTGCTTGTTGTATGTCTGTGCACCAGGTCTGGTTCTTAGTGCAGGTGTCGGGTGTAGCAATGGGTGACTCAAGTTCCTTCAGTATGGAAAAGAGCTCCTTCATACTTGAATTGGAATTGGCAATGCGGATGTTATAGGAGTTCCGTTTGGCTAAACAGATTTCAGCTTTGTAATGACGAGAAATCGTGTCAAGGATGGCTTTCCTTTCACTGGAGGGGCATAGTTTCCAAACAGCTTCACATTTTCGCTTTTTTAGGCGGAGGGCTTTGAGTTCGGGTGTATACCATTTGTTTAAATGGGTTTTTGGCTTGCTGGTGCGGAGTTTGAGTGGGGCAATTTTGTCCATGGTAGATAGCATGATTTTATTGTATTCGTGAACTAGTGTAGTGGGATCTAGATTGTCTGGTAATGCGTTTAAGGTTGGAAGGATAGCTGGGATGATTTTTTCTATTGAGATATTTTTCTTGTTTCTTGTGAGGCAGGGTGGTGCCAGTGACACGGTTGTGGTAGTTGATCTAGAGGTCAGTAGGTTGAAGGAGACCAGCGAGTGGTCGGTCCAGGGTAGTGGTGTGGTGGCGGTGATGACCGCTGAGCAATTGGCATCAGCAACCCAGTCTAGGGTTCTACCCTTCAGGTGGGTGGGTAGGTTGACTTTTTGAAAGAGTCCGAGTGAGGATATCGTATTGGCTATGGTAGATGCATGTGAGTCTGCTGGGTCGTTGAACCCTAGGTTGAGGTCCCCTAGTAGCAGTAGTTGTGAGGTGGTTTTCGCATTGTTAGAGATTAGGTTATGTAAATCTTCCTCAAATGTTCCAAGTGGACCTGGTGGTCTGTAAATCAGGTGGATAGTGAGGGATTGGGTGTGATTTATGGGGAGTTTGGCAGTGAGGGATTCACACGACTGCAGAGTTTGAGTCGGGGCTAGTCTGAGAGCTAAACTTGCTTTGGATATGATGGCGATGCCACCGCCCCGGTTACCTACCCGGTCCTGCCTAGATATAGTGTAGCCGTCTGGGATGGCCAGCATTAGAGATGGGCCTGCTGCATTGTGGAGCCACGTTTCGGTTAGGGCAATAAAGTCTAATTTAGATTAGATGTCGCTTGTGACAACTATAAGTCCAAACTATTGCATTAGAGTACAGCTAGGGAGCAATGGCATATAAGGAGGGAGACACAGCCAGTAGGGGTTGTTCGGCTCTTTGCACAACCATTTACTGGCTAAGGCCATGTTAATCCGTATGACCATTCCCACCCAGTTCCAATCCCTCCCCACCCAAAACAGCTCCTCATGGCAACTCTTTGAGCTTGCTTTAATCAAGCCTTACTATCAAACATTGCACTGGAAGTGCCTGCCAGTGTTTTTTCAAAGCAGTATTCTGAGAGTTAATGACATGGTTGGAGTTGTAAACCCGCTACTGGTGTAATAAAAACGTCTTTACAAGGTCCGCCTTTAGCTACTTCATTTATAAGCACCTATGCGTGTCCTTCACTGAAGTCCTGTTAAAAACAAACGTTGGCAAAAACCAACCGTTTTGGCTTGTGCATAAGTATTAGGCATTTGGCAGGCACTGCTATTAGATGCTCCTTTTGCAACTGCTGCCATCACTGTCCATTTAATATCACTATGGCTTTTGCCTGGCAAGTGCCTTTCACATGCCTATATGCAAGCCGAAACTGTTGGCAATGCCAATGCTTGTTTAGTTATTGTTTTGGCTTTAAGGACTGGGATGAAGCCTTGGCGCAAGGCTGCTCATGGCACTGACTCTTCTTGGCAGAGGATGATGTATTTTCCCTGTAACCCATCTTACCTCCCTGCTAGCGTCACTTACCTGAAACAAGGAGAACCTGGAATGCAACCTACCTTTTATTGCACCTCGGTGACTGCTGAGAGTGTCTTTGGACTTCCTTTTTACACTGCCTGTGTAGTAGGAGGCTCAACCAAAACGCCTGTCAGTGTTGAGGAACCCACAGAAGCTGGAATTTTAGGAAAAGCATTTAATATTTTCAGAGCAGGGATGTCATTTCACCAAAATGCCAGGGGGAGCGGAAGTTACATTACACGACCCTTGACCTCTGACGACAGCACAGGAAGTGACGTAATGTGACTCCACCCCAAAGTGACATCATGGGAAGCAGTAGAACATGACCTTTCACCCCTTGGATGAGTCTAGCAATTAGTGTCTAGAATTTCATAAAGACAAATTATTTATTAGTCCTATTCGTTCTTATTAAGGGTCACTACTCAAAGTGTTACACTTGTGGAACCCCCTGTTTTTTTGAAGAGGACTCAACATAAATTCCAGCCTCTCCAGAAACAAAGAGGCACATGGCACTGGCCACAGCCCTGGAGCATCAATGTAAAAAAAAAGATATATTTGTGTCTAAATAATCAAGGGAGACCACAGGGGTAGCAAGGGAAAACTCAGGGGCCGCTGCTGCGACCCCTGGTGACCCCCAAATGACGTCCTTGCAACTCTTGTATGCGTAGAAAGAGACTAGGCTGTACACTACTAGAGGGGTTTGAAGTGGTAGGCAATTGCACGCGTGGGTCCATGTTACTAAGGCAATGTGTATCCCTTTTCCCCATCAGACTACAGTGAGGTGGTGGTCACCAGCCCCAGGGACGGTATGCTGCTTTGCGAGTCGGAGGCGTGGTACCCACAGCCTACTGTCAGCTGGATCAATGCGACATCAGGCGCAAACCTCACCCAGGACGCAGACTACACTCCGGAGACAGGGCTGGACATCGCGTGGATGGTCAACTCAGAGCTGAACATCACCAGAGAATCGCAGTACACCTGCGTCGTCAAGAACCAGCTCGCCGTTGGCAACGCCACCGCCATGGTGAAAGGTATGTTCCCCACTGACAAGCCCCTGGTGTGCCATGGCAATTATGCCCCCCTATGGCCGTAAACTCACTTCATTTATTTATTTTAATTTTTATAAAGATCCACACGCCCGCGGCCCTCAAACCACAGCTCTGGTTTGAAATATATCAACATCTCTATCAATGTGTTTAAATATTTGAGATTGACATAGCGGAGTAGAGCCCTTTTGCATGACAAAGATCAGCGTGTAGACTCATTGCTTTGCTACTGAAAAGGGGGCTCAGAACAATGTCTCGTTCCTTGGCACATAATCCCCTCTTTTTTTGGCCTCTCTGGAGGGGGAGAAGAGGTTTAGTATGATGCCTCTTGGGGTTGGGGGAGCAGATATTTTGAAGGGTACTCTGCAATCAAGCTTTCTCATCTTCAAGAAGTAGGTTGCAGAGAGCAAGTTACACCAGGGATCAGCCCCGGTTACTCCATCAGCTGCAGTCACCAAGTGACACACATGGAAACTCTACCCGCTTCAGGCCCAGCATGCTACATTACATGAAAGGACATGCCTCAGGCCTCCATCATCAGTGCATGCCGGGCCCGACCTAACATTTACACTTCTCGTAGCCAAGCAGAACAGGGCAGCACAGAGCCTGGACCAAGCTGCCCTCATAGGCTTTGCAAGTAACACCTGGGCGTGTCTATTCATTGTAAATGAACGTCGGTCCAGATCCTCCAAGGTTTGACCCAAAAAAGGACGTTTCTGGGCACTGGCCTTCTTGGATCCTTCTACCATCCCTCCAGATAAGGGGTGTAGCGGCCACTTTTACTCCCTATAATAGGCAAATACTCCCAAAAAATAAAAACAGGGAGTAAAAATACTCTCAATAAATAAAATGGAATGTGAACACATAGAAGCTTGTGCCCCTGTTTTCACCCAAACAGATCCTTGGATGTGTTTGGACCCGTAGTTCATATAGTACCAGACGAAGAAACGGCTATAATTATGGAAAAGGTCAAATCTATCTTTTCATGTGTGTGAATAACTTGCTGCAAAGAAGTATTTCTCGTAAAAACATTTTTTTTAAGCTGGACTTATGTTTACTGGTTTACAAAATACTCCCATTGATATGATATGATATGTCATTTGTAACACGCCTGTAGACAAGTGTTTGAAGGCGCGCCACGGCAAGGAAGGGGAAGACAGAGGGAGGACAAGACAAACGATCTTACTAGTCTTTGTTTCATTCAGATCGTGCAAGTGCGGCCGCGTTAAGTGCATGGGGAAAGGAGAGGGTGAAACCAGACCATGTTTTTACTCCCTAAAAAATCATTTTACTCCCAACTTTCAAAAATAGGCAGTAAAATACTCACACTTCAAAATCTAATCTGGAGCAGTGCCTGCTACCCTCCAATATTTAGAGTATATAAGACACCTTGCATCTACCAAAGCACTTGAAGTTAGAGGGGAGCTCCTAAGTACATCAAAGTAAGAATCTGAAGCATCTCCATGATGCATGAAAGCTACATATGGTCCACACCCACTGGAATGCCAAATCCTAGACGTCCGTCATCTTAAGCAACTGGGTGGCGCAGACAGAACAATGTGTGCTCCAACGATCCTCCCCAGCATGGCTTTCTGAGCGGGGCCTCTACACACCCATTTGGGTGGTCACTGGGGTGGAGCCCTTACTTGCACATCAAGGCCTTGCCAGGTATCATAAATCCCAGCTGAGCAAAATCAACCTCATCATTGAGCAAAATTATTGCAATGAATTTAAGGACCAAAGGTCTGTCAAAATCCTACGGTTCCCTGGGAATTAAATATGTTACCATAGCAATCTATGGGAGAAAGAGAAGGATTCTGAGGCTGAGAAAGGGGCCCACTGCGGGAAGAGGTGGCGCTGGGCAAACTCTTCTACAGGAAGTTCTAGCCACGTCCCTTATGCCATTTGAAACTTAATCTCCCCATCGAATTTATCTCAGAGATTTCCCTGTTCTTTTTCACCTACTCCTCATTGTACTTAAGGGAACTCGAGCAGCATGGGGACGTGACACCAAGGGTATTTGTATTTGTCAGGGTTGGGGTTAGTGCTTCTAAGAGAAGCACGGTAGAACAGGGCCGCAAAGCATTCCCGTCTCTGGGCATTCTATAATGGGCGACTATTGAAGCATAATATTAGCCGGCTGGAGGTGGGGAGAAACTGTGAACATGAAGAAAGAACCCTGGGGAAGCTGGGAGCGTGAACGAAAGAATGCAGGGGAAGCTGGGACCATGAAGAAAGAACTCAGGGGAAGCTGGGACCATGAAGAAAGAACCAGGGGAAGTTGGGACTATGAAGAAAGAACCCAGGGTAGATGGGACCATGAAGAAAGAACCCAGGGTAGATGGAACCATGAAGAAAGAACCCAGGGGGAGCTGGGACCATGAAGAAAGAACGCAGGGGATGCTGGGACCATGAAGAAAGAACCCAGGGGAAGCTGGGACCATGAAGAAAGAACCCAGGGGAAGCTGGGAGCATGAAGAAAGAACCCAGGGTAGATGAGACCATGAAGAAAGAACCCAGGGTAGATGGGACCATGGAGAAAGAACCCAGGGGAAGCTGGGACCATGAAGAAAGAACCAGGGCAAGTTGGGACCATGAAGAAAGAACCCAGGGTAGATGGGACCATGAAGAAATAACCCAGTGTAGATGGAACCATGAAGAAAGAACCCAGGGGGAGCTGGGACCATGAAGAAAGAAAGCAGGGGATGCTGGGAGCGTGAACGAAAGAATGCATGGGAAGCTGGGACCATGGAAAAAGAACCAGGGGAAGCTGGGACCATGAAGAAAGAACCCAGGGTAGATGGGACCATGAAGAAAGAACCCAGGTAGATGGAACCATGAAGAAAGAACCCAGGGGTAGCTGGGACCATGAAGAAAGAACACAGGGGAAGCTGGGACCATAAAGAAAGAACCCAAGGGAAGCTGAGACCATGAAGAAAGAACCCAGGGGAAGCTGGGACCATGGAGAAAGAACCCAGGGGAAGCTGGGACCATGAAGAAAGAACCCAGGGTAGATGAGACCATGAAGAAAGAACCCATGGTAGATGGGACCATGGAGAAAGAACCCAGGGGAAGCTGGGACCATGAAGAAAGAACACAGGGGAAGCTGGGACCATAAAGATAGAACCAGGGGAAGATGGGCCCATGAAGAGAGAACCCATGGGAAGCTGGGACCATGAAGAAAGAACCCAGGAGAAGCTGAGACCATGAAGAAAGAATCCAGGGTAGATGGGACCATGAAGAAAGAACCCGGGGAAGCTGGGAGCGTGAAGAAAGAACACAGGGGAAGATGGAATAATGAAGAAGGAACCCAGGGGAAGCTGGGACCATGAAGAAAGAACCCAGGGTAGATGGGACCATGAGGGAAGAACTCAGGGGAAGCTGGGACCATGAAGAAAGAACCCAGGTGAAGATGGGACCATGAAGAAACAACACATGGGAATCTGGAGCCATGAATAAGGAACCCAGGGGAAGATGGGACCATGGAGAAGGAACCCAGGGGAAGATGGGACCATGAAGAAAGAACACAGGGGAAGCTGGAGCCATGAAGAAGGAACCGAGGGGACGATGGGACCATGAAAAAGGAACCCTGGGGAAGATGGGACCATGAAGAAAGAACCCAGAGGTAGATGGACCATGAACTAACAGTAACACATTGTATGTAGGACAACGCTCACCTTATCCAGGGAAGATGGGACCATGAAAGAAGAATAGCACATTGTATGTTAGACAACTGTTAGGATATTCTCATATGGTGTGGGTGCTGAAGGAGGAGGTGCAGTGGCGGGCAGTGGTACGTAAAAAGGATTTCTGTACGCTGCTGCTGCGCACGTGGAATAACAGCCTACTGGGGGAGGCAGCGTTGTGTGTGCCCTTCAATACTTGGTACCATAGGAGTGGATGAGGGCATCTCTACTTTTGTGAGGTCTGGGGGTACATCCTCCAAATCTTCTACCATCCTCCACAGTTCTATAACTCCCTTCCTGTTCTTCAGTTTCGTCACCTTATACTTGGACGTCAAAAATGTGAACATATGCCTCAAAACCTCTTTATCATGTGTTCCCTCCTCTGGCCATGGCTTGTACATGCCCCCTCTCATCTCGGACAACCATTCCTTGTGATATTTCACAATTTTCTCCCAATATAAAGAGAGAGCCGTACTCCAATGGAGTTGATGGCACCATGTTAGTGGTCCTTATTCGCTCATAGCATCTCTAATCAACCCAGGCTCCGATCCAGCCATGCCTTAACACCCCTTCCTCACCCCTTCCCACTTCTGTTCCCCCCCTCCCCCACTCATCACTCTTCTTCACATCCACAGCCCATTTCACCACACTACAATAACCCACACACTCACACCAACCATACACATATTACTGTCATCAGTCAAAATTACATATCTAAATATATAACAAAACTGGACCGCTCCTCGGTCCTTATCACAACAAAAACACACAAAGAAATACTATTTGTCCACAAGCCCCCTTTATATCGAGCTGAGGGATCATAGGCCCCTCTTATACACGGCTTCTACCCTTATTGCTCCTTTTAGCCTTATTTCTGCAGCGATACCTTCTCCCCACAATCGGAGATGATCCTGTTACTCTCTTGTCATCCTTTTAGCTCATATTATATACCATGACATCAGTCCATATAACTTAATATATATACACCCCATGTGGTTTTTCTGCTCCACACCCACTTCACCATCAAAACACACACACACTCCTCCACACTCACACATCCATTCCCCTTACTATTTGCCCCCACAAAGGTTTGCTTACATCTACATGTTCTCCTGAGTTCCTCCCTCACAGGGTACCATCAACGGCCTGCCCAATCTGGGAGCAGTGCCGTGCTCAAGGGAGCAGGCAGAAATTCAGGTAACACGACTCCTGTAAACCTCTCCAGTCTGTGCACGGGCGACTGGGCACTGAAGGTGGGCACAGCCCCTCCAGATGTGCTGTCGCGCGTAGGGTCTGGGATCACATCAGGGTCACCCACTTTGTAAGGCAAGACCTCCAGAAAAAGGGGAAAAGGTTTGGTGCACTGCTTTGCAAGGAAAACAAGATTTATTTTGTATATAAAAAGGAAAAAAGGTATCAGAAAGTCCCACAGAACTAAACTGACACAAAGCTCTCTGTTAGTTCAAAGCTAGTACGTGGTTTTTAAGGATGAAGATCATCACTCATCACGTGGACAATATACAGTGTTATCCCACCACCCTCATTGGCTACCAATTGCTGAGTCGGCATGGCTGACCTACAGTACAACCCTCTACTACGATGACAAAGTGCAGAGTGAGCAGCTGGTTAAGCCTGTGGGTGGCAAACTAAAGTTGGATTTCGATACATCGGACATTAGGGGAATCATCATGTGACTGAGTTCTTCCAGAGCTCCGGGCCCGACGCAGTCCCCAACATTGTATATAAATCGAATCCAGATTATTGGTCTCGGGTTTTGGATTGCCAAGCAGCTGGACTAAATCTGTTTTGATCCCAGCCCATAAGAAGGGTGATTCCCAAGACCCAACCAACTTCAGGCTACTGGCCATGCTGGATTCTTGCTCTAAGATGTTTGCTTCTTTGCTTCTGAGGAAGCTGAGTACATGGGCTGAATCAAGCGGCCGACTACATAAATTCCAAACTGGCTTTAGAAGGCTCCATAGCACAGTGCCCAGTACTTGTGTTCTACAAGGTTGCATACTAATTGACCTTTTCCCAATTGACCTCGGGAGAATTGACCTCGGGAGAATTGACCTAATTTAGAAGGTCAATTAGGACATATATGCGGGGGGAAACCCCCACAACCCCCCACCCAATCCAAAACCCCCTGCATCCCCCCACCCAATCCCCTTATATTATTTATAATCCAAAACCAACCCAATACATATATAAAAAAACTAAAATAATATAAAGGTCAATTGTGCAGAAGGTCAATTAGGACCACTATAATTAGGTCAATTGTGCAAAAGGTCAATTGTAAAAGGTCAATTTGGGTAATACTGTTTTACAATACTCTGCCGCAGAAGCACCTATTAGCAATAGGAAACTGTACTTGTGCTATGGGGACTTCTCGAAGGCATTCGATTCAATCGCTCGCCTCTGCTCTGGAAAAAACTGCCTGGTTGGGGCCTGGACCCCTCTCTCCTGTGGTTCATCATGGCTTTATATCAGGATACTAGGGTGGGTATTCGGCTAAATCAGGAGGGTGACATCTCATCTGAGCTCTAAGCAAACATCAGGCTCAAGCAGGGGTGCGCATTGGCACCCCGCTATATAATGTACACATCTCTGATTTAGAAGAAACTCTGAGAGAGATCCACATTTTGCCACCTCAGATCGGAACCCTTGCCCTCTCCGTGGCTGATGTATGCAGGCGACACAGTCCTTATGGACTGTACTCAAATTGGACTCCAGCGTTCAATTGACACCCTCCAGAGCTACGCCATTGCCAATAATCTTGTCATTAATGCCACTAAAACTAAGATAATGACATTCGGGCGAACAAACAGCAGAAAAAGTCCATTTGTCTGGAAACTTGGTGATTCGAAACTAGAAGTAGTTGAGTAATATATATACTTGGGTTCCTTATGTATACAGTCCCAACACAAATGGCCTACAAGGAACACATCCAGGGAGAAATCATGAGGAAATGGTCAGCTCTTAGACGCCATGTGGCCATCACATGACGGGAACAACATCGAAGGATTGCTGGCTGTATATACCTTCCAGCATAATTCCAGGACTGACCTATGGTTTGGAATTGCTCCCGGAACAGCACGTGGGATGGCTGGACAAACTGGAAGGGGAGAGCCTTAGAACAATCTTAGGGGTCGCCAGCTCAGTCCCGGTGGAGGCCCTTGGTTTAGTATTGGGATTGCAGTCATTAAGAGCTAACTGGTGTGTGAAACGCTGCATACTGCATATTGCCCCGACTACTGCCCTTAACAACGGTCAAACACTTGCAGGACTTTTCTCCGAAAGGTTTCAAACTTTCTGTTCCAACGCATTCCTGTTGGCGCTAAAGACAACGCCATATGGGCCTTTTAGTAACATCAACTTCGAGGTGGACACCAGCTCTACCCTGACTGTTAGCTTGATCGGCCCCGACGTGCCTCACAAGTTGAGAACGAAAACACAAGTTTGGGATGGAGCATGGACCATCGCTCACCTTAGTGAAAAATAAAGATATGCGGAATACATCAGACAGGGCTTTCTGCATAATAAACCCTGTACTTATGTAACTAAGACTTGCAGTAGAGCCCTGCGGAGATTCGTGAGTTATCTGCGTTTTAACATACTGCCAACGTATGAGTATACAGGGGCATGGAGCAAGGTCCTCTATGATAAGAGGTACTGCAGATTATGTAAGACAGCACAGCAGTCGAGACAACCAGAGATTTTCTGACACAGTGGCCCAACCTATCTGAGCAATACCACAAGGGCTACCATGCTTTAGTAGAGCTGAGAGGATAGCTCAGGGGCAACCCGTTAAGCAAGACGATACGGAGCAACACAGGTTCGATCTCCGGGTCCACGCTTAAAAATAACCTATTACATTACAGTACTGCAAATAAAGAATGTACAGGGACAGAAATGTCTATTTCTTTTATCCAGTGTATTTGTGCTTAAGGTTGTGATTCTTTTTAACCAAGTGAAAAATAAACAAAAGAAAAAGCAGGAATGGATCCTGCTACGGAACAGCAGATAGGGTAAGACAGGGTTCTGCAACATTTGGCTCGGCAGATGTTTTGGACTACAACTCACATCAGCCATAGCCAGCATAGTCAATGGTGAAGGATCATAGGATTTGTAGTACAAAACACCTGGAGAGCAGCAGGTTGCAGACCCCTGCTGTAAGGGGATATTACATAAGTAGTGGTGGATCCTGAAAATGCATCTGGATACAAAAGGCAGCGGCTACAGGGAATGGCAGATTGCTTCCCTAGAACTATGCTACTTTCCAGCGCACAGCTGTGTGCATTTATATACAGCTCGCCACTCTTCATCAAAATGGCATTGCTCTTGCATTGAGTTAAATAAGGCAAGTATTGGTGCAGAAGTCGCAGAAGGTTGCATCTCCGACATATTACTTCGCAGGCCAGTTGGGCACCGCCAGTGTAGCGCCAGTTGGGCACCGCCAGTGTAGCGCCAGTTGGGCACCGCCAGTGTAGCGCCAGTTGTGCAGCGCCAGTGTAGCTGGTGTCACCACCAGGCATATTCCCAGCTTATTGAGTACAGGAATAGCTTTGCTATGCAAAGTTCAGCGCCAGGGCTATATATATAGTCGGTCAGATAGCACAGCGAGTAAAGCGTTCACTTCGACAGCTATGCATAGCCTGCTGACGCAGGTTCAAATCCTGGCAGTGGCAAATTTAGCCTTTCATCCTTCCAAGGTCGAAGCACTGCACACTGTGGGTAATAATAAGCAGCGGCCAGATGCCTGAGGGTTGGTAGCGCTATATAAATGTACGTTAATGTTATTATATCTTTGTAGATCTGCACGAGTCAACACAGGGGATCTGTGGCCCAGGCCATCTCGTAATATGATGATGTTTTGATCTCTGAGAATCTCATTGGCTGGAGTTTAGGTACTTCCGGTGTCATTGTATGTTTTCTGTCCAGCAATCACAGGGATTGGACTCACATTCACGCACAATTTACCAGTCTTTCCTCTCTTTCCATTTAAGACTCTGGAAAGCTACTGACGGACAGTAGTCTGCAGATCCTGAGTGCTGCCCCGCATCAATACCAAGGCTCCCACATTCAGTGCCTGCTGCTGCCAATTCTTGGCTACCTCCTAACGCTGCTCTAGACCGCCAGGAAGTCGAATCTTCAAGAACGGGTAAGGTCACCACCGCCTGCATGGTTGCCATGTGTGGGGCACATTCATTGATTGGGCGCGACGAGTACTGAAGCGCTACCCTCAATGAAAGCAATGATCCCTGTCCCAGCAGGGGGCCAGGGTGGCTAAGGTGGTGAGTGGGTGGGTGACTCATTTGGTAGATGAGTGGATGGTAAGTTGGTGGATGGAAGGCAGAGTTTATAGAGAGGTAAGTGGATGAATAGATGCATGTGTGGGTTGGTGAGTGAATGGCTGGATGGACAGATAAGGGATGGCTGGTTGGATAGGTAAGTGGATTGCTGAGTGGAGAGAAGCGTGGTTGGCTAGATATATGGGGAGTAAATACATACCTGAGTGAGTGTGTGGATAGACCGGGAGTGGGTGATGAAGTGAGGGAAAAGTGGGGTGAGTGACTGAGGGAATAGGTAGATGGATGGTGAGGGAGCAGGCAGGCCTGGGTGCAAGTGGGCAGGTGAAGGGGTCAGTGAGTGAGCAAATGGCTGTGTTGATTTGTTTGTGGATGGATGGATAATTGAGTGAGTAAACACGTAGATGAATGCATGAGTAAATTAATGAATTAATGCATGGGTGCATGAATGAATGAAATCATGGGTGGGTGAGTGGAGGCCATGTTGGATGGTAAAGTGGTTGAATGGGTAGATATGGCAGTGCATTTGATGAAGTGCGGCGCAACAACTCCAGGCATAAAAGTACATGGTTTGCATCAGCAGGTGTGATCTGTTTGTTTGAAATGAGGACCAAGCTGCGTTTGAGGTAGGCCTCTATGCGCACAAATCATTCAATTGTGGGTCCTAAGGCGTGTCTGTGTGCAGTTATGCAAAACAAGGGGGGTCTGGGACTCCCTCTACCGGCACAAACGCGGCCCATTGACTTGTTCTTCGGTGGATGGCCCCCGAGAGAGCCTCAACCAAGTCTTTAGCTCACCATCCTTTCACAGAACAGAAATGTCCACTACATATCAGTCTTTGTCCTGCCCAGAGGCAGTCCAGCACCGAAATGCTAGGCAATTCTCCTCTGAACAAGAGTACCAACAGCAACCCCAGACACGTGTTTCAGCCTTGTTGGGCATCATCAGTGAGGTGAAGCTGTGCCTCTCTTAGAACAGTGAGCAAGGGTCCACGTCTGGACTCCCCTGGTAATTTAGGGTGAAACACAAAGTTACTTAATATGCTAAACAAGGGGAGTCCCTCTACCTGCACTAACACGGCCCATTGACCTGTTCTTAGGTGGATGGCCCCTGGGCGAGACTCTACCAAATCTTTAGCTACTGTCCCTTTTCACTGAGGAGAAATGTCCCTGCATATCAGTCTTTGTCGTGCCCTGGGGCTGTCCAGCACCGAAATGCTAGGCAATTCTCCTCTAAACAAGAGTACCAACAGAAACTGTGTGCAGTTATGCGCGGTTCTCATTCTGGTCCATGTAGGCAGAGTTGTAATTCGGCATATTTGGTATGTGTGCAGCTCTCATGTACAACCCACCTCCATGCAACCACCTACACCAAGGTGCTGAGCCAAAGTCTCCATGCAGTGTAGTGTGCACAGCCTTAAAGGTGCAGCCTATAAACATGGCCAGGCAAATATAATCTGCAGTAGTCATGCAGAGAGGCTGTGCCCCCACATGAGTATCAAGAAAGCTAACCACATTGAAAGCACAAAACCAGAGGACACAACCAGTGCAGGATGCAGCTGGGTGGAGCGGCAGCAGCATGACGCACTGGTCTCCCTGCATGCACTGCGTGGAGCTCTGCCCTGCTCCATGCAGCAGGAAACGGAAGAGACAGTGCCCGTGTGTCTGGTCCCTACTCTGGAGTATCCTGTATACATGTAGAAACTTATAAAACACTAAATAAATAAATAAGATAAATAAAGATCTGCCAGACTCTCCTGGCAGCTCGTGCTTCCCATCCCCACAGCAGCTGCTGCTCCATGACATCTATAACTCGTGACCAAATCACCTTTAGAGGAGAAGAAATCCTCTACCAATTGAGGGAGGGCAAGTGCCACCAGACAATCATGGAAAAAAACATTTGCATTTGGGCCGAGGGGCTCGGCCAATCAGGTGGCTGTAAATGCAGGCGAGAACTCACTGTGTACCACCCACATTTTCCAGCCACCGGAGACACTTCCCCAGCTGGCACCATCTTGATTATAGGGAAGAAACAGGGAGCCACTCCCTGTTGCCTGCCCAGCCCCCCTGAGAATTCCCACACCCTTTCCCACCCCTCTTCTGCCCTCCCCACTTACCTGCTGAACCAGAGCTTTGTGTTCTGGTCCCGGCGCTCCCTCCCGTCCTCGCCGGACACTATGGAAATAGTAAAGGGACACGGCAGGGGCCATTTATTTTTGTTCGTGGGAGATGTTGCTTACACAAGACGGATCCCGGGGGTGCCAATTGCAATCACCCCTTTCCGAGGGTCATACCCATTGCCGGTAAAGGCCAGCCTTGTCAAAAAGCGCTGGTTGGTATGTACAGTGGGGCTGAGATGTCGGGGTTAGCCGTCTGAAATATTTTGAGTTGACTTGTGGATTTGGGATTCTGATATGTAGCGTGAAGGCAAGGGGGGCTTACAAGATTGGGACGGTGTGCTTAAGCGACTGCACCGTTGTGTTGCGGACTATGACGTGACTTGGTTGAAGAGATAGCGCTTCCAGGCACTGTTTCGTGAGGTGGATTACCCAAGGCAATGCAGCAGTGACTGAGCTGTGGTTGGATTCTCTCACAGTTTGGGCTAGGTGAGACACGTGTGTTGGAAAAGAGTACAAGCCGGGTTTTTTCCTTTGTTGAACACAGTCATTGAAAAGCAGGTGAGGTGGAGCACGGATCCTAAACCTGGGATGACCGATAGGGCGGGAAACGACCAATGGGCCTCACTGGATCCTACGTTTCCCAAACATGAGACTCATTGGTTGGAAGACGTAGGTGTGCAAGGATCTTCGAAGCGTGTACTGGGTCTCAGATCTTCGTAATTTCGTAATCATACTTCCAATGGAGTAAGCAGATCCTTGAGGAGTGCTCTTGCATTCTTCACACTTCTTCTTTTTTAACGTTTGGCTTCTAAATCCAATACAAGAATGTGGCGCCCATACAAAGAAGCGCGGTATCAGGTAATAATATCGCCACATATATGGTCGCCGTAAATAATATCGCCGGGAAAATGTCGTGGCGATATTATTTGGGTGACCATATATATGGCGACAGGGGCAAAAAAAAAAAATGGGTGGTTGCGGGGGTGTCCCCCGCATGTTCCATGCAATAATGTCGCCACAAAAAACGACCATTTTTCAGCAATACTTTTGCATGGCAATATTTTTGTGGCGACATTATTACATGGAACCAGAAGCGCCCCTTAGAAAATGAACGTGTTGGGTTTCCATCAATCCATCAATGCTAGTGTAACATTGTGTGGTGTAGCGACCTGCTGTAACTCTATAAGGTTATCCAGCTAAGAACTCAATTTAGAAACGCTTAGTTTAGTTTAGTTTAGTTTATTATTTGATAATGCGCTCCAAACCCAGGGGTAGCCGGGCGCAGCAGTAACAAGAATACTTAAGCTTAGGTTACATACATAGCAAAGGATACATACATGGCAAGCATATATACAGAAGATACATTATATATGTTATGACATATGTACAATACAGATATGCAATTATGCAGGAGATACACAATATGTGTGTCTCACGTCTTGTAAGCCGTGAGGTCATTATTGGTCAGGTCCTGGAGGAGTCGAAGAAGTTAGATGTCGTTGGTCCAAAGCCAACTTTTCACATTATGTCTGAATCTAGAGTAAGGTAGATTGGCTCTCAGTGAGGTGGGGAGAGCATTCCAGGCACGGGCAGCTCTAATAGGGAAGCTTACTCCGCCCGCTTTAGTTAGTCTATATCTAGGAATTTCAAGTAGAGAGTAGTTGGATGCTCTTGTGTAGTGAGTAGATGTTTTCCTGATCAGTCTAGCTGAGATGTATGGGGGCGCAGTGTTGTTCAGTCCTTTGTGTGTGAGCGATAGCGTTTTAAGGAGAACTCTGTTGCTGATTTTGAGCCAATGATGGTCTTTCCTGATGTTGGAAATGTGTGCTCTGCGGGGTGTGTTCAAGGCTGCTCGAAGAGCATTATTCTGTAGTATTTGCAGTTTGTTTATGACAGTTTGATTGGCACCCGCGTATAGGGCGTTACAATAGTCCAATTTGGACATGACTAAGGCATTGGCAATTGTAATACAATTGGTTTTGGACAAGTAAGGTCTGCAGGCCCTGATTAATTTGCAGGTATAAGCTGTGGATGAAGCCAGGGAATTAACTTGTTTTTGAGGGATAAGGTAGAGTCGAGGTAGAAGCCTAGAGTTTTTACCTAAGTTGCCACTTTGATTATATTGCCATCGATATTGAAGGCAAGATCATTAGGGCTAAGTTTTTTGAGGTTGGAGTCTGAACCCAAAATCAGTATCTCAGTTTTGTCGTCATTCAGGCAGAGGCCATGGGAGGCCATCCATGCCTGAATGATGAGGTAAATCTTGTTAACTAGAGCTGTGTCTTCAACAAAATTGCCAGATAGTGGTATGAGGATCTGCGTATCGTCCGCATTATTGGTATATGTTACCCCCAATCTGTCAAGTTTATCGAAGAGTGGCTTATTAAAGATATTTTACATAGTAGGGGAGACACATGAACCTTGTGGAACGCCACAGGTGATATGCATTGGGTCCGCTGAGGCTAGTGGGGAGAACACTCTCATCGTACGGTTAGCTAGGAAGGATTGTACCCAGGCTGTAGCTTCACTTGAGAAATGGGCGGCCGACGCTAGATGGTTGCATAACACTGCGTGGTCCACTAGGTCGAAGGCCGCCGATAGGTCAAGGAGGAGGAGTATAGCTGTTTTACCTTTATCCTTCAACTCGTCGATTTGTGTCTTAAGGTCGATTAGGGCCGTTTCAGTACCATGGAGTGGTCTGAAGCCAGATTGGCGTGAACCTAATAGTTGATTTGTCTCCAGATAGTTTTGGATCTGGAGATGCGCTACTCTGTCGATGATTTTAAGGAGAAATGGGACTGTGGTAATGGGCCTGTAATTGGTCGGGATGGCTGGGTCAAGGGTCTGTTTTTTAAGGAGAGGAAGTACCCAAGATTCTTTGAGGTTAGTCGGTACAGAACTGCATCTGAAGGAGGCATTTATCAATTTAGAAATGAAAGGAGCTAGATCTCTTGCTGCATCCTTAATGACTTGTGCTGGGCAACTGTCGCCTTGGCAGTTGGACGGTTTCAGCGATAATATCACCTTTTCAGTTTCCAGTATGGATAGGGAAATCCGAACGGTTTGTCATTACTGTGAGTGTCTATTCTGGCTGTATCTATGATGTGGGGAGTGTCAGTTCCAGTGGGGTTCAAGTATGCTTTCTTCTTAGCAATTTTGGATTGGAGAGTTGTGATTTTATTAGTTAATGTGTTTTGAATGCTAGTGCACCATTGTTTATCCTTGGGGACGTCATTTATTGGAGCAATTGGGTTTTCCATTTCCCAGAGGAAGGAGAAAAGCTCTTTGGAATTAGAGTTGGCCTTACTAATTCTCTCATTAAATGTATTCTTTTTAGTTTGGATTATTTCCTGCTTATATTTTTTAGCCAGGTTGTCAAGAAGAGTTTTGTTCTCAACTGAGGGTGTGTGCCTCCAAATAGCTTGGAGTTTGCGTTTTTGGATCCGTAATTCTTTGAGGTGACGGGTGAACCAAGAGTTGAGGTGCGATTCTCGTTTGCTTTTTTTCATAGTTTAATGGGGGCAATAGTGACCAAGGCTTTGGACATGGTGTTGTTGAATGTCTCCACTAGCATATTGGGGTCAATATTGGACACGCTAGCAGTGAGAGCTGGTAGGAGGAGTGGGAGCAGTTTTTCAGCTGTGATTTCTTTTTTGCTTCTAGTAGGTGGTACTATTTGTAGTTGATCTGATATGGGCGACTCTATGGTAGATGAGAAGCATATGAGGTGGTGGTCAGTCCATGTTTGTGGTAAAATATTAGAGATGGTAGGGGCACAGTTGTGGTTAGCTATCCAATCTAATGTCCGTCCTTTGATATGTGTCGGGGCTAAGACTTTTTGGGTGAGGCCATGATCGACTAAGATTGATTGGATGGAGTGGGCCTGTTTGTCTTCATTATCATTCAATCCCAGGTTAAAGTCACCTAGTAGCAGGAGCTGAGTGGAGGCTAGATAAGTCTTCCTCAAAGTTACCTAGTGGGCCTGGTGGTCTGTACACCAGCAGGACAATTAGTGTACTGTTATTAGAGATGGTTATTTTAGCAGAAAGAAGTTCGCAAGAGGTGATGGCTAGGTGTGGAGTCAGTCTTACCGCTAGTTTAGTTTTGGCAATGATGGCCAGGCCGCCTCCTCTAGAGTTGGGCGAGTCGACTCTGAGTACATTGTAATTATCTGGTATAGCAATCATGAGTGCAGGGCCAGCGGCGTCGTGGAGCCAGGTCTCAGTGATAGCGAGGAAATCAAGGTTGTGCGTGGCTAGTATGTCAGCAATTTCCGTGTTATGTGCTATGAGGGACCTCGCATTGATGAGGGTTCCTGATAAAGTGGGAGTTGTGATTTTATTTGGATGCGTCTAGGGTTAGGAAGGTTGGGTCTCTTCTGGTTGTGAGAGAGGTCAGTGTGTATTTTGGGGTGCCTTGCAGGTGCTGGGGTGAGAGGGTTAGAGTTAGAGGCAGTTAGGGTTGGTGTAGAACCATGGGGTCTGGTTCTTTTGTTTTTGAGGTCATATAAGTGTGGCAGTCTCGCTCTGAGTCGCATATTTCTCTCGTGCAGGTTGCAAGGTGTCATGTTGGTGTAGGCCATTATTATGGTGACACTGAGGATAAACCAGAGTAGGGAACTGAGTGTGAATATAAGGCCAGTCTTAAAGGCTCACATGTTGGGCGACAGGAAGTGAGGGCACCTACCTGCGTGTGACAATCCAAGCCGTAACTAGAGAACGCCTAAGTGCGACACTCGAAGCAGTAACTAAGTACGTGGAGTAAAGGCACCTAGATATAACAATTAAAGCTGTGACTAAGATACACAGAGTAGATGCGCCTAAATGCAACAATCAAAGCAGTGACTAAGAAGCATGAGGTAGAGGGCATCTAGATTCAACAGTCTAAGCAGTGACTAGAATGCACGAAGTAGCGGGCATCTAGATTCAACAGTCTAAGCAGTGACTAGAATGCATGAAGTAGCGGGCATCTAGATTCAACAGTCTAAGCAGTGACTAGAATGCATGAAGTAGCGGGCATCTAGATTCAACAGTCTAAGCAGTGACTAGAATGCATGAAGTAGCGGGCATCTAGATTCAACAGTCTAAGCAGTGACTAGAATGCATGGAAAAGCAGGCATCTAAATGCAGCAATCAAGACAGTGACCATAAAGCATGGAATAGCGGGCATCTAAATGCAGCAATCAAGACAGTGACTAGAATGCATGGAATAGCAGGCATCTAAATGCAGCAATCAAGACAGTGACTAGAATGCATGGAATAGCGGGCATCTAGATTCAACAGTCTAAGCAGTGACTAGAATGCATGAAGTAGCGGGCATCTGGATTCAACAGTCTAAGCAGTGACTAGAATGCATGAAGTAGCGGGCATCTAGATTCAACAGTCTAAGCAGTGACTAGAATGCATGAAGTAGCGGGCATCTAGATTCAACAGTCTAAGCAGTGACTAGAATGCATGGAATAGCGGGCATCTAAATGCAGCAATCAAGACAGTGACTAGAATGCATGGAATAGCGGGCATCTAAATGCAGCAATCAAGACAGTGACTAGAATGCATGGAATAGCGGGCATCTAAATGCAGCAATCAAGACAGTGACTAGAATGCATGAAGTAGCGGGCATCTAAATTCAACAGTCTAAGCAGTGACTAGAATGCATGAAGTAGCGGGCATCTAGATTCAACAGTCTAAGCAGTGACTAGAATGCATGGAATAGCGGGCATCTAAATGCAGCAATCAAGACAGTGACTAGAATGCATGGAATAGCGGGCATCTAAATGCAGCAATCAAGACAGTGACTAGAATGCATGAAATAGCGGGCATCTAAATGCAGCAATCAAGACAGTGACTAGAATGTATGGAATAGCGGGCATCTAAATGCAGCAATCAAGACAGTGACTAGAATGCATGAAGTAGCGGGCATCTAGATTCAACAGTCTAAGCAGTGACTAGAATGCATGAAGTAGCGGGCATCTAGATTCAACAGTCTAAGCAGTGACTAGAATGCATGAAGTAGCGGGCATCTAGATTCAACAGTCTAAGCAGTGACTAGAATGCATGAAGTAGTGGGCATCTAGATTCAACAGTCTAAGCAGTGACTAGAATGCATGGAATAGCGGGCATCTAAATGCAGCAATCAAGACAGTGACTAGAATGCATGGAATAGCGGGCATCTAAATGCAGCAATCAAGACAGTGACTAGAATGCATGGAATAGCGGGCATCTAAATGCAGCAATCAAGACAGTGACTAGAATGCATGGAATAGCGGGCATCTAAATGCAGCAATCAAGACAGTGACTAGAATGCATGAAGTAGCGGGCATCTAGATTCAACAGTCTAAGCAGTGACTAGAATGCATGAAGTAGCGGGCATCTAGATTCAACAGTCTAAGCAGTGACTAGAATGCATGAAGTAGCGGGCATCTAGATTCAACAGTCTAAGCAGTGACTAGAATGCATGAAGTAGCGGGCATCTAGATTCAACAGTCTAAGCAGTGACTAGAATGCATGGAATAGCGGGCATCTAAATGCAGCAATCAAGACAGTGACTAGAATGCATGGAATAGCGGGCATCTAAATGCCGCAATCAAGACAGTGACTAGAATGCATGGAATAGCGGGCATCTAAATGCAGCAATCAAGACAGTGACTAGAATGCATGAAGTAGCGGGCATCTAGATTCAACAGTCTAAGCAGTGACTAGAATGCATGAAGTAGCGGGCATCTAGATTCAACAGTCTAAGCAGTGACTAGAATGCATGGAATAGCGGGCATCTAAATGCAGCAATCAAGACAGTGACTAGAATGCATGGAATAGCGGGCATCTAAATGCAGCAATCAAGACAGTGACTAGAATGCATGGAATAGCGGGCATCTAAATGCAGCAATCAAGACAGTGACTAGAATGCATGGAATAGCGGGCATCTAAATGCAGCAATCAAGACAGTGACTAGAATGCATGAAGTAGTGGGCATCTAGATTCAACAGTCTAAGCAGTGACTAGAATGCATGAAGTAGCGGGCATCTAGATTCAACAGTCTAAGCAGTGACTAGAATGCATGGAATAGCGGGCATCTAAATGCAGCAATCCAGACAGTGACTAGAATGCATGGAATAGCGGGCATCTAAATGCAGCAATCCAGACAGTGACTAGAATGCATGGAATAGCGGGCATCTAAATGCAGCAATCCAGACAGTGACTAGAATGCATGGAATAGCGGGCATCTAAATGCAGCAATCCAGACAGTGACTAGAATGCATGGAATAGCGGGCATCTAAATGCAGCAATCCAGACAGTGACTAGAATGCATGGAATAGCGGGCATCTAAATGCAGCAATCCAGACAGTGACTAGAATGCATGGAATAGCGGGCATCTAAATGCAGCAATCAAGACAGTGACTAGAATGCATGGAATAGCGGGCATCTAAATGCAGCAATCAAGACAGTGACTAGAATGCATGAAGTAGCGGGCATCTAGATTCAACAGTCTAAGCAGTGACTAGAATGCATGAAGTAGCGGGCATCTAGATTCAACAGTCTAAGCAGTGACTAGAATGCATGAAGTAGTGGGCATCTAGATTCAACAGTCTAAGCAGTGACTAGAATGCATGAAGTAGCGGGCATCTAGATTCAACAGTCTAAGCAGTGACTAGAATGCATGATGTAGCGGGCATCTAGATTCAACAGTCTAAGCAGTGACTAGAATGCATGAAGTAGCGGGCATCTAGATTCAACAGTCTAAGCAGTGACTAGAATGCATGAAGTAGCGGGCATCTGGATTCAACAGTCTAAGCAGTGACTAGAATGCATGGAAAAGCAGGCATCTAAATGCAGCAATCAAGACAGTGACTAGAATGCATGGAATAGCGGGCATCTAAATGCAGCAATCAAGACAGTAATTAAAGTGCAATATAGAGCTGCCTTGGGGCGAGATATATAGTGGTGCCTATAAAGGCAAGGGGGTGCATTTATTGTACTTTTATCATGTACGTCGGTGTCTAGCCAGCAATACTAAAATCATGCCCGGTATCATGATAAACAGGTTCGGACCACCCGATAGTTTATCAATGCATGACACGGGGGCATACAGTCTATTGTGTCTCAGAGCATGGTTATGGTGGATAGTTTGTGTCACTGAGTTAGGTGGTGAAGGAGGGACAAAGTACTCTCACGGATCCCGGCGCACATCAAACAGGGGATCTAGCCGCCGTGGTGGTAGGTTAGGATTACTCTGTAGGGGACGTCAGTAGGCAATGTTATGGCAAGTAGTAAGACTGTGCAGAGGACGGCATCAGCTTCTCACTTAATACTTAGGCGTTAGCCTTTCCACATCTGATCAATGTAGATAAGGGGAGGTGGCGCTTTGGTGTGTCCTGCTGCGGACAGGCCCTTGAGACGGTGGCCCTTTGGATCGGGTGGCCGGCTTCCGCCTCCGGTCGCGGGTGCTCTGGTAAACGGTGGTATGGCCCAATCAGCTGACGGCTGCACTCAGGCAAACACGGCGGCCATTTTGGCATGGGTGCGTGCCGATTTTACGAGCACATTCATAAAAATAAAGAAGCCTTTAGGCTGCGCTTTGCTTGTAAAAGCGCTGGTGGCAAGAAGCAGTAGCAGATGCTTCTAAATATGGGGGCATCGTAATAAACGTCATCTTGGAATCTCCTCTGGTCGATGGGTCAGCCAGAGGGTGGGGCCTCCTACCCCTCCCAGGTCAGGGTCCCAGGACCAAACACCAGCGGAACTGACTCAACCTCTATCGGACCATGTGTACGAAATATGGGTCTGATGGCATTATTGAGGCTTAAAATTAGAAAAGAATGGTCACTCAAGACTGTTGTGTGAATTTCCAGGTGTACAGAACTGTTATCTATATCCTAGCTCACAAGTAAATAATCAATGACTAAGCGCTACCCTTCCGCCGAGTTGGACATCTCAGGATATCCCCACTCAAATTCCCGTTAACCATGTACAAGGTCCAACTTCCCATGAAGTCCCACAGCCTATGGCCCCTTAGTAATAATCCTGATGTTCAAGCATGCTGAAAAGGGATTCCCATTAATAATAATAATAATAATTCCCATTAATAACAATAATAGTGATACTAATAATAATGGCACATATTTATAAGCGCTTTGAAATGGGACTCCCATTATTAATATTATTATTATTATTATTATTATTATTATTATTATTATTATTATTATTATTATGGGTGTCCCATTTCAAAGCACTTGGAAATAGAAGACATTATTATTATTGTTATTAGCCGTAATTGTTGTTGTTATTATTAGTAATAACAATAACACTAATACACACATTGTTAAAGGTGCCACATTGTAAGCACTGAAGGAAGCCTGGGGTGAAAATGTGTTTTATGCCGCACTCTTCCCTTACTTCTAATAAAAGGCCTCCATGCTCTCCTTGCAGAGCTGGTGTTGCCCTTTTCATTGTAGTTCTCGTGGTCTCCTGTCACGTGGGACCTCAGCGGCACCACGTGTTCAGGCGTTTCTGCACCCTTCACCTGCTCAGCAGAGTGAATCAGTGAATGAGCCACAAGTAGCCAGAACTAACTGAGAGCCTCTTTGTGTTTCATTTTGCAGGAAACTTGCCAGAGCATCAGTCACCAGCAAGACCATGGAGGCCCTACTCTGAGCTGAAGTGTCATCCAAGAATCCAAGGCTTCTTAATACTGAAATCCATCCTGACAATACCCTTTTCCGGATATGTTGTTTTGTGTCGAGAGAGACAGCAATCACACAGATGAAGATTGTACAATGAGTGTGAAATCACACAACAGGAAGACTCTGCGAATAAAGCCTGAAATCACACAGCAGGAAGACTCTGCAAATAAAGCCTGAAATCACACAGCAGGAAGAGCCCGCAAGGAACCCACAATCACACAAAGGTAGACTTTACAACAAGTGGAAAATCGCACAGCAGGAAGAGCCCGCAAGGACCCCACAATCACACAAAGGTAGACTTTACAACAAGTGGGAAATCGCACAGCAGGAAGAGCCCGCAAGGAACCCACAATCACACAAAGGTAGACTTTACAACAAGTGGGAAATCGCACAGCAGGAAGAGCCCGCAAGGAACCCACAATCACACAAAGGTAGACTTTACAACAAGTGGGAAATCACACAGCAGGAAGAGCCCGCAAGGAACCCACAATCACACAAAGGTAGACTTTACAACAAGTGGGAAATCACACAGCAGGAAGAGCCCGCAAGGAACCCACAATCACACAAAGGTAGACTTTACAACAAGTGGGAAATCACACAGCAGGAAGAGCCCGCAAGGAACCCACAATCACACAAAGGTAGACTTTACAACAAGTGGGAAATCACACAGCAGGAAGAGCCCGCAAGGAACCCACAATCACACAAAGGTAGACTTTACAACAAGTGGGAAATCACACAGCAGGAAGAGCCCGCAAGGAACCCACAATCACACAAAGGTAGACTTTACAACAAGTGGGAAATCACACAGCAGGAAGAGCCCGCAAGGAACCCACAATCACACAAAGGTAGACTTTACAACAAGTGGGAAATCACACAGCAGGAAGAGCCCGCAAGGACCCCACAATCACACAAAGGTAGACTTTACAACAAGTGGGAAATCACACAGCAGGAAGAGCCCGCAAGGACCCCACAATCACACAAAGGTAGACTTTACAACAAGTGGGAAATCACACAGCAGGAAGAGCCCGCAAGGAACCCACAATCACACAAAGGTAGACTTTACAACAAGTGGGAAATCACACAGCAGGAAGAGCCCGCAAGGAACCCACAATCACACAAAGGTGACTTTACAACAAGTGGGAAATCACACAGCAGGAAGAGCCCGCAAGGAACCCACAATCACACAAAGGTAGACTTTACAACAAGTGGGAAATCACACAGCAGGAAGAGCCCGCAAGGAACCCACAATCACACAAAGCTAGACTCTACAGCAAGTGTGAAATCACACATCAGAAAAAGTCTGCGGGAACCCAGAATCACACAAAGGTAGACTCTACAACAAGTGTGAAATAACACAACAAAAAGACTGAGAAAAGCCTGAAAACACAGAGTAAGAACAGTCTGCAGGAACCCAAAATAACACACAGGTAGACTTTGCAATGAGCCCAAAATCACACAGTGTGTTGGTGTGAAAGTGGAATTGGAAAAGAGGATCTACCAAGTGCAGACACAGAGCTACACTGTGGAAGCCTGTCCTAGAAAGAGGGAAGAAGCACACCTACACTGTGGCTTTTTTCCCATCAAGGGAAGGTGCAGCCATGCTTTTCTGCGGATGACGTCAATGGAAACAACTCTGAATAGTGTCAAGAAACAGAGGTTGCCAAGAAGAGCACCGTCCGCAAGGGAGTCCATGGCTGTGAATGCGCAGCCATGTGCAAGGAGAGGGGACATGTCACCTGGGTGTGCGTTAACAAGGCCTGAACCACGCAAGTTTGGAGGAAAGCTCAGGGGCAACACACCCACCTTGGGAACAAGACAAAGCATGGAACATGGGTTCGATCCCCAGTCCGGCTCTTACAACCCAGGAGCAGTTGGGAATGAAGCGTGATATAAGTCAATTATATTAATTAAGCTATAATGCCCACGCTCCTGGGCTGGATCAGCTGGCAACGGTGCAGAGCCCAAGTTACCGGCACAAGAGAGAGAAGGGAGGGCTTTAGTGATGGACCCCGGTCCTATTACCTAGCTGATCCAGCCGGCATGAGTATTATTGCTACAAGCACACCGGTTTAAGAACTGCAGTCATAAAGCAATGTATTTGGTTCAATAACCAGGTGCCGAGCTTGCCCACGACCTGTTCATTGGATCACATACTCACTCAAGATGGCCACCATGAAAATGGAAGGTGGGGCTCTGTGTGGAGCCCCTCTTCCATGTCCATGGCCGATCGTAGCGAAGGAGGAAAAGCGTGGCAGCCT
The DNA here is from genome assembly GCF_040938575.1 of Ambystoma mexicanum. Taxonomy (NCBI): domain Eukaryota; kingdom Metazoa; phylum Chordata; class Amphibia; order Caudata; family Ambystomatidae; genus Ambystoma; species Ambystoma mexicanum. Next base: position 58,662,514 of record NC_090939.1, read on the forward strand.
GGCAAAAGAAGCATTAAGCGGGCAGGTAAGTGATAAGTAGAGGTTCCACACCTGGGGGTAAAAGGGAGTGGTTGGCAAGATGGTGGGGCGGGGCGGGCGCTAGCAGCTTCCAGCTTGCTCAGAACGCTGGCTTGGATTATGGAATTCCACCCACTATCCGAGCAACCTGATTGGCTGGGTTGTCTATCCTGGGTGCTAACAATAATGATATTAGCTTCTGCACAGCTAGCGGGCGGGATACAGAGGGTCTATCCCCAAGAGAGTAACACAGAGTACCCCCTGGTGCAAGGTGGTGAGCAATTGCTCTACAGGTAGATTGGTGATGGCCAAGTCACCTTAGTCCAGTCAGATCTCTCATTGCATTACACTATCTACTGCACAAATGAAATCTGTGAGCCAATTACAGGCCACAGGCTCCAATCGCAGCAGGTCTAGCTCAGACGTTCATCTTTACAAGGTTCATTAAATGCATGCTCTAGGAGCAGGGCCTTATCATCTGCTGTGTTCACAGCGCTTGGAAAGCATATCACTTTTGCAACCAAACATCTATATACATAAAAAAGGAAATCTGTTAGTTTGTTCCTGTTACAATTCCACACCGTGCCACCAATCTGCACCACATTTGCACAGTTACCTGTTAGGACCCCGCGGATGTCACTGGCTACATTACATGTGGACACTCCACCCCGTTACCCGGATTTCAGCCCCTGCACACATGAGAAAGTTGCCTGGAAACAGCGAAACATCAAGGTGGTCGTAGAAGGCAGAGCTCATTTCAAGAGTCTGGACGTGAGGAAGACAATGCCACCTTTCAAGACTCTAGGACGCACCGTTTCAAAGGTATTAGCACCGCAACGCGCAAAACATCAATGTGGTCATAGAAGGACAGGACAACGCTCATTTTAACCATCTCAACGCCAGGAACACAACTTTAGGTCCCTAAAAAAGCATGTTTTAAGGCCCTAGGATGCACCGTTTCCGAGATATCTGCCGCGCAACATACTGCACCGTGCCAGGGTGAGGTGACAGGTCAGGGCAGCGCACAGAAGGTCCCATCATGCTGCTTTATATGGATGTTTTCTCAGCTGCTCTTTGGTTTTCCTTTTTCTATTTCTGAAATGTCATCGCATTCTTGACTCTATCAAGAAACCTCTACTTTATGCATTTCTTAACATCTTTTCCTATGGATCGCTTTTCCATTGCTAATTTAATTCCCTCTGCAGATTTGTTATTAAACATATTCATATTGGTATGTTCTGTTATCATGTTCCTTTCCATTCCTGTAGTCTTTCTGAAAGATTTCCCAATGCCCTTTCCTCCAGTTCGTTTTCTACAATTCATCTTGTTGAAATCGCTGCATAATTTTGCGTATTCTTCATTTTGATTATATCTCTTCTCTCATCCTTCGTGATTTATTTTCTTTGATTTAAGCAGTTTACCATTTGTATTTCTCCTATTTTTGTTTTCATGAACACATCATTAATGTCTAGATACTAGTCATGTCCATCTCTTTATAAACTCATTTATACACCATCCTTTCTCTGACGTCAAATGTCACGCCCTATCAAATTCCCGCATTTATACACCATCGTTTCTCTGACGTCAGATGTCACGCCCTATCATGTTCCCTCATTTATACACCAATTGTTCTCTGACTTCAAATGTCACGCCCTATCATATTCCCTCATTTATACACCAATTGTTCTCTGACTTCAAATGTCACGGCCTATCCAATTCCCTCATTTATACACCATCGTTTCTCTGACGTCAAATGTCACACCCTATTCTATTCCCTCATTTATACACCATCGTTTCTCTGACGTCAAATGTCACGCCCTATCCAATTCCCGCATTTATACACCATTGTTTCTCTGACGTCAAATGTCACGCCCTATCCAATTCCCGCATTTATACACCATCGTTTCTCTGGCGTCAAATGTCACACCCTATTCTATTCCCTCATTTATACACCATCGTTTCTCTGGCGTCAAATGTCACGCCCTATTCTATTCCCTCATTCATACACCATCGTTTCTCTGACGTTAAATGTCACGCCCTATTAGTTCTCTGACGTCAAATGTTATGGCCTATCCTGTTCCCTCATTTATACAACATTGGTTCTCTGACGTCAAATGTCACGGCCTATCCAATTCCCTCATTCGTAGACGATTGGTTCTCTGGCATCAAATGTCATGCCCTATCCTATTCCCTCATTTGTACGCCATCATTTCTCTGACATCAAATGTTATGGCCTCTCCTATTCCCTCATTTATACACCATTGTTTCTCTGACATTACATTTCAAACCCTATCCTGTTCCTTTCTAACCTTGTGATTTCTGGGTTTGCAAATCTTCACTTTTCACCTATCTTTGCTTCCTGGGGGATTAAATGTTTGCCCGCTGACCATGAGTCCCCTCACAATCCACTGAGAAACTTACATTACCCCTATTTTACTCCTTTGTGTTGCGCTCCTTTATACGAATGGTCTCCACTGCATTTGCCAAATCAGCATTAACCACATGAGTTCCCTGCCATATGCCTATATTTTTAGCAATTGTATTTGTATATTTAAAATCTGTTGGAATCCGATAAAATATTTGCTGGCAACACATTTTTGTTAACTGCTTACTACAATAGTAGATTTCCTCTCCCAGTTTTCTACATTGTTTCCAAGCATTTCCGCCTCGAAGCCATTTTTAGCGCTTCACTATTTTCCATCAGCATTTCCTAGATTAGCCCTGTTGATGTGCGCCCGCGCATTCTTTATACATTCTACTTGCACTTATCGTGTTCACTCGCCTCACCTTCCTCACATGTTTACCGATCTGTTCTGCTGTCTTGGAAAGGCTCCTTTGGAACAGATGATTGCATTTCTCCTGGGATACTCTAATTCCCCTTTTTCTTACCTTTGTCTGCTTTATTTCCTTCACTCCTTTCCTTTTCTTACTTTCTGTGGCCATCCCCATTCTTTATTCTACTTCACTTTCTTCCCTTATTACCTGCCTTTTCCCCTTCCTCAATGTTACCGACTTCTTGGCACTTCTACAAATCGCTGCTGTTCTCTCTTCTTGTCATCAGTCCTTTCTCCTGCACCAGCCGTTTGGACATTTTCTAGATTCTTGCACTGCCCCGTGTTTCACTTCCTCCTCACTAATATCCACTTCTACTCTCCACTTCATTCCCACAGCCACCCCTGTGGGCTATTGTCGCCCTTCCCCGTCAAGCCTGCTTCTCTTGGTGCAAGCACCCTTTCGCCCTTCAGTCTGGCCCTGCTCTCTTCCTGGCACACTTGCCCTTTGTCAGAGCTGCTCCAGTGCCACATATTGGCAACACTTCCTCTCTGGAAACCTACCTAACTTCACTCAACTAGGAAACCACCCAGCAACCACAAACTGTTATGGCAACCACCAACCTGGGGCTATGCGACGGAGACAGATAATGACCTCCTCCTCCTCCTCTACCAATCTCCAGAGGACAGTACTAGGTAATAGCTGGGTAGCTATCTGTGGAAACTGTGTGTATACTTCTGTATCTTTGTCCTCACCCACAGAGCCCCCTCCAAAAAAGAGGGCCTTATTTGCTCATTCTTTGTTTACTGGGTCCCCAACTTCGCTATGAATTCGCACATTCCCTCTCTTTCAAACCCACCAGATCTCCTGGAGACGATGCAAATGGTAACGGATTGTGGTGCGAATTCCGGTACCAGGATGCCAGCCGCGGAGCCACTCATCCCAATGGTCACACGCCAACCACACCCCATCCCACACAGACACAGTGGCATCAAGTCTAGTCCAATGCTGCCTCAGAGTCAGCCCTTTTGGGAGAGCGTGTTCTATCGATTGCTCTGAGTGGATTAAGAAGTCTGGAATGCAGGCTCTTCCCCCACGTGACCTGTGAAAGGCGGGACTGGGCACACCATGTTAGCGACATCCATATTGGCCAATCACAACGAGAAACTGAAGGTCTCATGAGAATCCTGCAAGAGATTGACCTTCCAGCCTGAGAGAGGGCGGGCTGTTCAAATCTACCTTGTATGAGTAGCACGTGCCACACGTTGAATTGTTTATTTTAGTGCTTCTGATGATTTCATTGAGATTTTTGTTTTTGCTTTATTATATTAGTTATTGTAATGCAGAACTCACATGTGTATTAAAAGTTGTATTTTGTTAGCCAGCCTTTAATTCGTCATTATCTAGCATAGATCATCATGTCATTTTTTGTATTGTTTATGAACCATGTCAAGTGCTGACTGTGATAAGCACACATTATACTGATAGCAAAGGTATCAACACTTCAGTGGAGTTATTGGGCATCAGCACTGTCCCCAGGGCTGGAATGGGGACATCCCAAGCTCTTTGGCCTGCCGTGCCTAGGACCCAAAATCAGCACACAAAGTGATCCAAAAATCTAAAACAGGCGGCTGCCAAGAAAAAAAACCAAAGCGAGCCCTTTAGGGACTGGAATGGTGTTTTTTAGGTCTGTCTACAGAGAGGCTGGTCACTCCTGCAGGTCTTGGGGGAATATGATTATGAAAAGGGGCACTTGTGTCAATCCGCTGCAGCGTGGTGCAGGGCAGTTGCCTAGTGACTCGCTCAGGATTTCCATGGCTGCCATTTTATGTTATGGATTGAACGCGTGCGTGCATGCGTGCGCGCGCGCCAGCCGTGTGCTATACATGATTTTAAAATTCTGATGAACCAATTGTATAAAGGATAACCTCTTTCAATTAATGCACAATGTTGAAAACAAAAACAACTGCATTTCAATTATATGAACAGGCAAACAGCGTGAGAGATTACATAACTCTGTAGAGGAATAACAAAGATACGCCAAATAAACTTTTTCAAATAATGTACAATTGTAAACTCCATCTTATTTGATTCGTAGTACACATGCGCCATCTTATGGCAATATTTCATATTGCATAAAACACAAGTTGCTTGTACTTCATTGACAAAGTCAGCCCAACATCTAACTAAATTAAACCAACGCCATAAATATCATGAATGTTGCAACATAGTTTACGTGTGATGTGTGTGTGATGTACATAATGTAAAGGGGTCTTGTAAAGAGCTCTTATGAAATGCATGTTGCATACTTGCCAACCCTACCGATTTAGGCAGTAGGATACCGCGTTTTAAGCAGTTCTACCGCCTACAGATTTAGTGGCAACACATACCGATTTTTAAAAAAATATTTTTTTTTTGTTTTGTGTTTTTTGGGCCTGGCTGCCTGAGGCCCTCCAGACTGGGACATGGAATGTGTTCAGTTTAGCAAAGACAAGGTATCTCTAAAATGAAACTGTCATTCTTGACAAAAGTGGTAACAGAGTTCCACTAATCCCATGAAATGAATCTACAAGTCTTCTTTCCGCCTCCTTAACCTTTGAGGCAGAGGATCCATGAGGGTGATCAAATTGCATCAATTGAGAATGAAGGGTTTTTAGACTGGCCAATCAGCTAGTTGTAAGTTATTCTGGGCCCAAAAAAGGAAAGGCCATAAAAAAAAGAAGGATCTTGCGCTGGGTGATTCTCTGCATCACCTTATGGTGCTCTATACCTAATATGGAAAGGCAGTTTCTTTGCCTTGTAGAGGAAAGATGGAAACTGAGGAAAACAGCACAGGCTGCTCCATACATAAACACTGGTGACATTGTCTTAGCTTGAGATGGAAGAGATGTTATAAAAAGGTTGAGGACAGAGCTGCAAGGTGCCAACTAGTGGCAGTAAAAGGTTTTCTAGGGCTGACTGTGTCAAAGGGGATTCCAGAAAGAGCATTTCCCGAAGATAAGTGTTTTGTTTTTTAAGGAGCACAAGGACATCACACACACCACAGTAATAAACAGGCAGGGTGCAGGCCCCAATACACAAATGCAGTGCAAGATTTACCTCCGAGCATATAGATTCACAACATCCAATGGCAGAACCTACATACATCATTCCCACCATGCAGCCACAGGAGGGCAACAAAAGCAAGCATACAGCCACCCCAAACACTCTGTAACAAGTCAGAGCACACACAGAGAAAGCAACTTCCTGGAATTCCCCCTCAATCATATACATGGGGCTAAGACCAAAATGTCACATTCTTGAATCTCATGTAATGGGACCCTACTCGTCATGGACTCAGGGGAACAAGCACTCAAACATTCCAGCATGCACCGCCACCAATTCCACAGCCAGACACTTAAACTATAGGCCTGCCACACGTGGGAACCATCTCACTGCTTTCCATCTGGTCTGGCCATTCCCACTGACCTTCACCATGCTTCCACCTGACAATGACAATTCCAGATAGGAAGGGAACCAAATGTCGACCTGCCCCGCTGGAAACCACAAGGATACTTTTATTGCACATCTATCATGAACATACCCAAAGCCACCAAACAGACCATGAAATCATACAATCACCAATATTTTCTTCCAGCAGCAGCAGAACTCCAAAACCTTAACAGCAGGGTCCATCGTGTCAAAGATGAAAGGAGGGCAGGAGGCACTGAGGGGACGTGAGAAAAAACAGGCAGATGAATGAGAAAGATGAAAGGAGGGCAGGAGACACTGAGGGGACATGAGAAAAAACAGGCAGGTGGATGAGAAAGATGAAAGGAGGGCAGGAGGCACTGAGGGGACGTGAGAAAAAACAGGCAGATGAATGGGAAAGATGAAAGGAGGGCAGGAGACACTGAGGGGACATGAGAAAAAACAGGCAGGTGGATGAGAAAGATGAAAGGAGGGCAGGAGACACCGAGGGGACATGAGAAAAAACAGGCAGGTGGATGAGAAAGATGAAAGGAGGGCAGGAGACACCGAGGGGACATGAGAAAAAACAGGCAGATGGATGAGAAAGATGAAAGGAGGGCAGGAGACACTGAGGGGACATGAGAACAACTGTTAAAAAGCCAAGCGGCGATTAAGGGAGCCCCCCAGAAACTGCCCCATGTTGCCATTTAGCTGTCTCATAACCTGACAATATATTTACCTCTATATTACTTTTGTTCAGATGGGGCTTGCCTTACAACCTGTATTTGTGGGAGCCCTTGTAGCTCTCACTTCCGTTGGGGTGAGGCAGGTTTAATTAGTACATTTTTGAAATATTTGATGTGTCAAGGGCATGAAAGGCATCAGGGCCTTTCAACCTTTTAGTTGAAAGTGACCATGAGCCTGCGGGAGGCCCCCAGCAACTGCTGCATGTTGCCAGTCAGCAGTTGTATAACACAGTAATGTATTTTTCTCTGTATTACTTTGTTCTGGGGCTTGCCTTACAAGCTGCATTTGCGGGAGCCCTTGTGGCGGCCGTCACTTCCCTTCGGGTATACAGAAGTGTTATCACCTTGTTGTCTTCTCACACCGGATCCTCCACAGCAGGCACTTGTTCAAATAGAAGGATTTATAGCTTTTCAGTGGGTATTTTGTGTTTCAGCTCCCTGCTGGCTGGCCATCTCGTGATTATCAGCGGGTATGTTTGAAGAGGAAAACATGTGTTAATGAGGAAGAAGCCGGTCACACTGCTCACAGCTCACTTATTTGGCACATTCTTTTGAATGATGGGTCAGAGGATTTTTGGATAGGCCACACCAGTCAGTCTTTTCCTGTGATCTCTTCAAGGCCACATGTCACTTCAGGTCATTTTCTGTGGTGACTGAAGGCCAAAGTTCATGCGACATAATTTCCTGGGATATCATCATTATGATAGTTCTGTTTTTGAAACTTTAAGATTCCTACAGAATTTTGGTCACAGAATGTTGGCATGTAAGGTACTGTGATGCCGCTTCTACAGTTCCAGCAGGTGCCCTCACTCATGAACAGGTTGGCCCATTGGGACAGGTTAGCCGCTTATAAAAGGTATGATGAGCAGTTCAGAATGAATGCGGGTGTGAGGAGTTAGCGGGCGATTACTGGAAGTCATTGGTGGCAGAACAGCTGTGAAGGAAGGTGTTAGTGAGGTGCATTGAAGAGGACGGGGGCCCGCCAGGAATTGGAATGACAGGATACAGTTCCACTGGTCTATTTGACAGCACTTGGGACATTCGCTCTTTTCTCACTAGAGGCCAATCCAAGATGGCGATGATGTTTTTCATGCTCCACCCTCCGGAATCTAGCCCACCCCCACGTAACCCATGTCCTGCAACTTTGGACCTTCCTGGTCTCCTTCCTGCTTATTATCCCCCCGCCCTGTGTTTCCTCTTTTGCGCCCATCTGCCCCGCTCCTCCCAGCTCTAGTCCTCTTCGGCTGTTGCACTGCAGCCGCCCGCTGACCCTGTCCTAAAGCAGTACACCCCTTTTCTTCCCTCTATCTCCTGGTGCCGCCTTTAGCTCTTTGCTCCTATCTTTCCTTAAATTGTCTCTTCAAGCAGAACCTATGATCAAGCCATTTATATACCTCACAATCTGGGTCCTTATCAACAGAGGGTTTTTATCGACTACGGTAGTTTCCCTCTCGATTAGGTGTCACCTTGGGTGGACCACTGTTGACCACCAGCCATCTATATTCTAAGTGTAACAAAGGTTGGTCAGAGAGATTGGCCTCCTCTCTTCATTCTCAGCAGTGCAACCATTACCAGGTGGGACCAATACATGACAAGAGCATTACAAAGGAGGTGGAGAGTAGCATTACCAATGAGGTGAAGGGGAAAACCGGAGAACAGGTGGAGGGGACATAGGAGAAGTGGTGTGAGAGGCATTGGAGGGGAGGTGTCCAACTGAGTTGCAAAGGAGGTGGGAGGAGTAAAGAACTGGGGTAAAGGGCAGATCAGAATGGAGGAAGGAGGAGGGAGGAGTAAAGAAGTGGGGTAAAGGGCAGATCAGAATGGAGGAAGGAGGAGGGAGGAGTAAAGAAGTCGGGTAAAGGGCAGATCAGAATGGAGGAAGGAGGAGGGAGGAGTAAAAAAGTGGGGTAAAGGTCAGATCAGAAAGGCGGAAGGAGGAGGGAGGAGTAAAGAAGTGGGGTAAAGAGCAGATCAGAATGGAGGAAGGAGGAGGGAGGAGTAAAGAAGTGGGGTAAAGGGCAGATCAGAATGGAGGAAGGAGGAGGGAGGAGTAAAGAAGTGGGGTAAAGGGCAGATCAGAATGGAGGAAGGAGGAGGGAGGAGTAAAGAAGTGGGGTAAAGGGCAAATCAGAATGTCGGAAGGAGGAGGGAGGAGTAAAGAAGTGGGGTAAAGGGCAGATCAGAATGGAGGAAGGAGGAGTAAAGAAGTGGGGTAAAGGGCAAATCAAAATGGCGGAAGGAGGAGGGAGGAGTAAAGAAGTGGGGTAAAGGGCAGATCAGAATGGAGGAAGGAGGAGGGAGGAGTAAAGAAGTGGGGTAAAGGACAGATCAGAAAGGAGGAAGGAGGAGGGAGGAGTAAAGAAGTGGGGTAAAGGGCAGATCAGAATGGTGGAAGGAGGAGGGAGGAGTAAAGAAGTGGGGTAAAGGGCAGATCAGAATGGAGGAAGGAGGAGGGAGGAGTAAAGAAGTGGGGTAAAGGGCAGATCAGAATGGAAGAAGGAGGAGGGAGGAGATTTGAGAACATCAGGGAGGACCTGGTCCGGAATCAACATCAGGAGAAGGTCTAGAGGAGCAAGAGAAAAACATTTGGAGGAGACAGTGAGGAGAAGCGGGAAGAGAACACCAAGGAGAATGAGGAGAACCATGGAAGAATATGGAGGAGAGGGGTTATGGATGAAGTGAACCCAATGATTGATATGGGTGAACCCCAGAGGTGTGGTGGTACAAGCCTGTGGTGCACCATTGAGAAGGCACAAGAGGAAAGAGAGTTTATGGTGGAGAGGACAAGTGGTACTGGAAGAGAGGACCATTGGGGAACCAGTCAAGGACCAGGACTCTGTGATTGGTAGGTGGCCATGAAGACACAGGTAAGTGATAAAGCCAGCTTAGGTTTCCAGCCTTGTGGTGGAAGCTTTGGTGCCTTGCACAATACTAACAATCTCTACTCTCAGCCATCCCTTGGGGCGTAGCGTGCTGGCGCATGGACCTAAAGTCCTGGGAGCAAACAATTCTTTCCAGGGTCAAGGATGAGAAGCAGTCAAGTGCCAGAGACACTCAAACCCCAGCACTGTGAGTGATTGCACATTGACCCCCCCTCCCAGAGAGAAAAAACGTGTTTAGATATTTGCTATCCTATTGGAGGAGAAGCCATTGTGCTGTTGTTGAAGATTTGTATTACCTTTTGCGTATGTTCGCCCACCTTTGTAAATACCCCATATCAATATTTCTTTACCACAAATGTGGGTTTCTGACTCATGTTGATGTTGCCCGGCTTTTCAGCATAACACAGGAAGGGCTCAGGCGTACCTGTCATCTATGTGTACATTTATTGCGCATTCTTCCACCAATCCCACCGAGCCACCCGGCCCAAATGTTGTCTGACAGCATCATCCATTCGCCATTTACCAGAGCTGGGCTCATGGTTGGGTTCCGAGAAGCATGAAGAAAAAATGAAAATATCCTATGTACATCCACATTGTGTCAGAAACCAAGCTTGGAATAGCGATGGGTGACAAATAACCACCTTTTATTATGTCTGCATTGTTTAGCATTTTCCATGCACCACCCAATAGGTCACCAACATTATTGTATACCAATTTCTACCACAAATAGAGTTGAAATCACCATTAGTTCATGTGGCCACAAATTTATCAGACAGCACAAAATAGTGTAAATTGTCTTTGCAGTTACCCGCAACTTTATTTAATTGGACACATGATTGGCGAACCAATCACCCGCCATATGGATTCATCTAGAATTTAAAATAGATCTGTGTTAACATGGATTTCATTTTACAGTTATATGATAATAAAATAACATGTGTGTTTACTTTATTGTGATTTGTCTAGGCCTTTCCCTGGAACCCTTCATCACTCCTTCCGCCGCATCCCACATTTCTTCTTTCCGCTATCACCTCCCTCTTCCCTTCCCCCCACATTGTTACAGCGTGGTGAGGGCAATAGACAGTGAGAGTGAATAGAGGGAGTGTTTTCCAGGAACCAAGTGTCCTCCTCTACCACATCCATCTGGCGCCGGGAAGCTTGGAAGGTGAGTCGGCAGTAGTCTGGAAGGATGTTGTTAATAGTCGCCATATTCACGCAGGACCCCTTTCTCTGCAAAGAAAGAAACAGCACCAATGAGAGACAAGGAGGGGTATAAGGATCCACATACTTTTATACCCTCAACAGGTCTCTGCACATTAATTCACACTCTTTCTGGAAGAAGTTACCGACAGGAATAAGACTGGTCCAATCCATCCTCTACTGCAGGATGGGTCTATGTGATCACTGTGCCGCCGAAAACCCTGACATAGAAAATGCTGTCTAAAAAATCAGCGAAGCGCAGTGATCACATGTATGATCTATTCCCTCATCCCCATACCCGCGTACCCTTTTCATATTTATTTCCCTTTCGGCGGCACACTTCTGTGTGTGCCGCCGACTCCTCTATTTCCCTGCAGCGTCAGTTCCCTCCCACTTATGGGATCTGGTGCAGCAGGGTCCTATTTTGTTTTATTTTACTTTCTTGTCCCCCGCAACTCCTGACTCCCATTACACCGAGCAAGGGGAGCTGAGGAGACCCCACCTCAGCCCCCACTCCCCCTCTCCCCCTTGGTCAGTTTTTAGCGCATTCAGCACGTTATCGTCGACATGTTAGCACGATACCCTGCAGGATGGATATGAAGAGCAAACTCTTCAAAGAATATCCCACTGACCACTCCATTTAACCTGAAGTCTCCCCCTGTGGAGCTCCTACCCTCCATTGCTCGGCCTATCCTTCCCAGCTCCTCTGGGAAGGATAGGGAGAGCCTAAATACCATTACCTGTAACTCCCTAACTTCATCCCCTAGGAGCAATGCTCTGTTGCTCTACAGTAAGGTTCACGCTTTAGAAACCCTGCACACTTAACAAAGGCATCACACTGTCACAGAAACCATACACATGCAACGTAATCAATTTCCAGCTTGGTTACTCCTACTCTCAGCAAAAGGCCTTGTAGACAGATGTGAAGGAGGGGCTGACTTGACTGCCAAGCAATGCTGGCTTTGGGTTGGTTTACACTTCATCAAGAGGCAGAGACCCCTATTCTAGTTATTACATAGTGGGGGGAGACTTGATATCACATGGTTGTTAACTTCCTTTTGCCTTTGACCCTGATGAAATTCCCTTATGTGAATGACGACAATCCTACAATAACTCCAATACTAATAATTATATATCAGAAGATTCCAGAGGCAGATAATAGATGTGACAAGTAGAGTGGACGGCCTAGGGTTGCAATGTTATCTAATGGAGACACCAAGAGCCCGGCCGGGTAGCATGCTTCAGTAGACATAATGTCCTTGCTCAGTCCTGCATATGGCACCCAAAAGTGACCGTATCACAGCTGCTGTGGCTGTAAAAGAACCCACAAAGGTTTCCTCTTTTCTCTCTGGCTTAGTAAATCTATAGCGCCAAGATACCTTTGGGTCTTAGCGGCGCTTAAGAATTCTAGCTAACATAACATAACACGAGAATTTTATTTGATCTAGCTGTTTTATATTGATACAGCACTCGCATGCCTCAACTCGAGACTTCTTGTCGCCTGAAGGAAGGCAACACACATTTGACAATTGCAAAATAGATATATCACAGGTGAGCAGAATCCATAAATATGGGAGATTGGTGGGCCCTAGGATATGAACACTCCTGCGCTACGCCCTCATTTCTGGTGATCTGTTGATTGTATTCTGCAAGGTCACAGGTGGTTGGGGGTGGTGGCCATACCTCCTTGGTGTAGTAAAAAAGACAGTTCCTGGTTACCTCGCATTGGGTATATTGAAAAGGATGAGTTTGGTGGTTTCAGTGTTATTTATTCAAGCAAAGATATTTAGTCTTGTGGGTGGTCAGCTGACACGTGTTTCGACTTCTAGTGTCTTTATCAAGGCTATGTATTAGGTAGGGGGGTTCTGAGGTCACAGGTGGGGTTCCTGTATGAGATTGTACGCTTCCGATTGCTCCCAGTCTTGGGTCCTTTTGGCTCTCGGAGATTGATGTCCGTCCTAACGTGTTGTCCTGATTAGGTCTGAAAACAAAGAATCCATAAATACTATCAACCAAATGGGTCAGGAATGTCCAGTATCAGTCCCAGTGCATGGAGGGCTGCCTGCAAGCTTGCAATCATGCATTGAGGATATCCTATGCACATGGGCCACCTTCGGGAAACACGCTCTGTGGTGGGGCACAAGAGGTCATAAAGGTCAGAAGGGGAGAGGGTGGCCCCAGGAAGCCTGCAGTCACTGTGCCTACAACCCAAAGGAGTCCTTCCTTCAGCCACAAAGAAAGGTCAGTGGTTTGAGGAAGAGTACATTTCAGAGTCACAACCAGACCCAGGCCTGCGGAAGAACCTACTCACCCAAAGTGATGTGGTGGACAGACATAAAGATGGGGGTGCGGGGGAGGCAGGACAAAGGCGGGGAGAAGGTAGAAGACAGATGGGTGACAAATCATGAGCAAGCCTGGAACAGAGGTTAAAGAGAGACAAGGGTGGAGAAAAGCACAAGCTCCCCAGGGGAAACCACCATCACAGTAACATGGGCCGGCCAGTGAGCAGGACATCAGGCGGACTTAAGGTCACTGCCTTTGAATGGAAGCTCCAAGGTCATCAGAGCTGTCAATGCTGCTGTTTCTCCCCGACTGAAGAAACAGAGCCTCCCTACCCCTTCCAGCAAGTCTATCTCTGTCTACTCCTTTCCACGTCCATTCTACCAGTTCCTTTGGCCATGCCATCTCCATGCCGAGCAGTCCGGGCACAGTTAATCCCCGATCTTGCCAAGGGAATGGACCATGCACGGCCAAACAGTCCAGCCTGGAGCATCTCCACTCCTCCACTCTCCCCCGTTCCACACAACATGTCGAAAACACTTCTGAAAGCTGGCAGACACAGAAGCCAGGCAAACCCTAGGTGGCACAAGACTGGCCCTGTTGACCAGAAAATGCCCTTCATCTGTCGAGTGTGCGGCAGCTGCAGGATTCTTTCCTGCACGCTCTTTAATGAGGAGTAGAGGATGCACGGGCTATGTCCCCCACCCTCCCGTCACCAGCAAGCACACACAGTCGCATACCATTGCCGTTTCTACATCACATTTCCTGTAACTCCTCGGGTGTGGAAACACCTTGCATCAGAAGGGAGGGCTTGGAGTGCAGGAATGGGACATGAGATGCCTTAAATTAGGGATCTGCCGATCCCGAGGTCGGTGTGTGATAACAAAGTCTGATCTACACTCCACAATGATCAGATAGACGAATTGTGTGCCTGCATCTCCCGCCGCTCCTGCTGTGGAACCTTTGTGTCTGTCCACACCTGTAGGGTGGCACTTTTGCATCTATGTTTTTTCTTATTTAAATGCGAGTTTCTTCTAGGAAAAGCAACCAAGATACGCAAAGCTGATGCCATGGAAATGACAGCGCTCAGTTGGTTGAAACCTTTCAATGTTCTTTCTGTGCGAGACTGTCTGTCTCTTTTCTATCGCTGTCAGATATGTGGAACCCCTGAGCACTTGTGGGGTCACAGCAATCAGAGCCTAACCTCCACCCCTAGGGCAGTCGATATGCCCACACGGGGCTGTGGCAGGTTTTGCGGTAGAGAATTGTGCTGGACTCAGCGCAAGGGTCTAGGAGAGTTGGTTCTCTGTACAAGAGAAACCACTACCTCTGGTCATTAACAGGCTTATTATTGGACTGCAATATTGTTGTGGGCCTACCTCTAGATTGGTATCAAAGAACAAAGTCTAACCACCTTTGAGTATTTGATAAACATTCAATGTAATTAATATCTTCCCTACACCGTTTTATCACTGAACCAGCAACTACCTAAGCCTGCAATAGAGTGTCATTTGTACTCTTAAATAGAAACGCATTAAGAATGCTCTCACTCTTGTGTTTTGCATTTATGTATTTTTTTTCTTGTCGAGATAATTTATGAGCATTAAAAATAGTATATGGTCAAATAATAGGCAGTTGGAAATATTTCCATCAGTGTGGTTGCTTGTAGTCCTAGCACCCTACTCTTCTCTCATTCTCTTCTTAAGTGTTGAAGAACCCTGCAAACCACCAGCAATGTGTGTGTAGACATTGTGTAGACATTGTGTAGACATTGTGTAGACATTGTGGTACGGTAACACTTAAAATTATACTTCCCGTAGTGCTGTCAAGATTGGCAAGTCAGGGGACAGGTGAGGTTATACCAATCCCTGTAAAACCCATTACAGAGAAAGGGCTAAACAACACCGTCAAAAGTCCATGGCTTCTAAGGGCAATTACCAAAAACAACCTAAAAACAGTCTATGGCTATGGATAAAAATACAGGTGAAATATTTCAAACCCCCCTGCAGCTCTTCTCTCTTCCGCCCTCTTGCTTTGATCGATCCACTTATCCCTGGCCAAAGAAATACGAAGGGTGGCACAGGCTGGTGTTTTGCACTGTGCCAAAACTTGGCACATCATGATAAACTCAGTGATTCTCCAGCAGAAAGAACGATGAATGGATACCTGGTGAAAATATGTTATAGTGCCCCCTAAGGGTGTACCCATGAAAATGAAAAATACAGTACTAAAAATAGGTTTTTAAAAATGGCTTATTTCAGCCCCCACAATATTGAACTAGTCAAAAAATTCGAATTTGGGAACATTGGCAGAGGGCTAAGTTTTAGGCCCCTGTGCAGACTTACTGTCTCATGATGAAGGCATTTCAAAGCAGTTTGTTTCTTCTCAGTAATGCAGTCCAGCCTTGTAGTTTTGCCTCAAAATTACTGAAGCAAGAACAAACATATGAATTCGGAAACATTGGCAAAGTACCAATACTAGGCCCATAGACAGAGCTACTATTATTATCGTATTTATTGAGCATGGTCTTAACTTCGGGAAGCATTTGAGTACTTTACAATCAAAGGGGAAACAACACAGTGAGGGAAGCAGTGAAAAGGGGAGTGGGGAGGGCAAGGGTGGTGTGAGGAACATGAGGGTATCCTCACTACTACTCCCCCTGGCTACTCTCCTCAGGTGGCCAGAGAAAGGCCATCGCTTTTGGATCCTGACCCTGGGAGTGGAGAAGCGAGGGAGCATCGCCTGGGTGGAGGGTCCTTGGGGATTGGGAATGGGGTGCCCACAGGTGAGACATGGTATCCCCCTTTCCCTATTGAAGACCAACATAACCTTCCCCCGGCCTTTATATGCTATTGTAAAACCTCTCCCCTTATTTCCCCACATTTTACCTCAGACAGTACTGGGACAAGGAAGAGGGGACTAAGAGTAATGAACACTAAAACCTCATTTCACCACTCTAGTACTGGGATGAGGAAGATGCCTGCAGAGTGCTTTAAAGGTCAGGCATTTCCTTTTAACTATACTCAGGCAAAACCGATTGAGAGTCCACACCTGCAACCTATCAAGTGGCTGCAGGTGTATAAAGGGAGACCAAAGAAACAGCAAAGGCAGCAGCAGGGAAGCCTGTGAGGGAGAGACTAGCAGGGGACCCTTCTTGTGAGAAAGCAGCCATCCTGGGTCCTGAGGAGAATCTCGCTTGCAATTTGTTGAGTTGCGCCTGCCATATTCAAGGTGCGGCAAGGGCCTGCTCGTGGCCTTCATCCGAAGTAGCACCACCGGCCCTGATGCCGACACGTCCCCGTATATTTCAAGCCGCAGTTGCCCTGAGAGCATTCTGAGGTGGCTGAGAGGAGATGGGGAAGCAGATAAGAAATCTGCAGAGGAGGCAACTTATCCATAAGAACCATCGTTACCCATTATTAGAAGAACCGTGCTCTTCTAATGGATATATCTTCTGCAGATACCTTAACTTTCAAAGATTTATCCAGCAATAGCTACAAATCTAGGATCAAGTGGACTCGAATGCACCAGGACAATTAACACAGGAGAGAAATATCAACCAATGATATGATGCACTACAGCTCTTCCAACACAGGAGAGAAATCTCAGCCAATGATATGATGCACTATAGCTCTTCCAACACAGGAGAGAAATATCAGCCAATGATATGATGCACTACAGCTCTTCCAACACAGGAGAGAAATCTCATCCAATGATATGATGCACTACAGCTCTTCCAACACAGGAGAGAAATCTCAACCAATGATATGATCCACTACAGCTCTTCCAACACGAGAGAAATCTCAGCCAATTATATGATCCACTACAGCTCTTCCAACACAGGAGAGAACTCTCATCCAATGATATGATGCACTACAGCTCTTCCAACACAGGGGAGAAATCTCAGCCAATGATATGATGCACTACAGCTCTTCCAACACAGTAGAGAAATCTCAGCCAATGATATGATGCACTACAGCTCTTCCAACACAGGAGAGAAATCTCAGCCAATGATATGATGCACTACAGCTCTTCCAACACAGGAGAGAAATCTCAGCCAATGATATGATGCACTACAGCTCTTCCAACACAGGAGAGAAATCTCAGCCAATGATATGATGCACTACAGCTCTTCCAACACAGGAGAGAAATCTCAGCCAATGATATGATGCACTACAGCTCTTCCAACACAGGAGAGAAATCTCAGCCAATGATATGATGCACTACAGCTCTTCCAACACAGGAGAGAAATCTCAGCCAATGATATGATGCACTACAGCTCTTCCAACACAGGAGAGAAATCTCAGCCAATGATATGATGCACTACAGCTCTTCCAACACAGGAGAGAAATCTCAGCCAATGATATGATCCACTACAGCTCTTCCAACAGGAGAGAAATCTCAGCCAATGATATGATCCACTACAGCTCTTCCAACACAGGAGAGAAATCTCATCCAATGATATGATGCACTACAGCTCTTCCAACACAGGGGAGAAATCTCAGCCAATGATATGATGCACTACAGCTCTTCCAACACAGGAGAGAAATCTCAGCCAATGATATGATGCACTACAGCTCTTCCAATGCCTGAATTCATAAATTAGTGTCTCGCAAAGGTGTGTAGAATCAACCAAGCTGCCGCCCGCATATCTCCTGCATTCTTGCCCGGCTCAGAAATGCAATTGCAACTAACAACCCTTGGACAGAATGCATCACAATCCTCTCCAGGGCTCTATCGAGTGCCCCCTCATAACAAGGTCTCATCCATGTCAAAATCCCTTGGTTACTGTCTCCCTCTCTGGATGACTGTCCAAAAGAAAGATGTAAAAATGTAGGCACGTTTCATCAATTAGAAGCAGAGACTTCTTGTCCCGAAGAAAAGCAGAGGATCCCCAGGATGGCCGGTCAGTACCTCCTACAGTGACAACCACCTATCTGGCCATCAAGGGTGCGGGAAGAAGAGGAATGTCTTCTTTCACTTTGCAGGGAAAACAGGGCGTAGATCTTAGAGTGTCTGGGACAACAGAAAGGACAGCGGATCCCATGACAAAAAGGAGATCTCCGAAGGCCTTGACCCAAAGACGAAAGAGAAAGGAGAAGTAAGGGTGTTCTATGTTTATACTATTGAAGGTCAGGGCACTCCATAAGAGGATGCCCCAGCGAACCACTAAGGGGTCGCGGAGTGAGCTGACTCTCCCAGGAATGGAACCACATGGATATGTTCCCATTGTTTCCGGAGCCTCAAATGAGGCGCCTGCTTCTGCCTCTTGCATGCACATCCCCGCCCACGTATCACTGGAGGCTAGAGAACTGGTAGAGCTGCCTCTTCTCTTGGTGCTATGCCTATGTGGATATTTATAGATAGTACCTTACCCCACCTTTTCATGGTACCGACACTGGCAAAAACAAAATCACCCTGAGCCGATTCGTGCTATTGAAGGCAAGGAATTAAATTATGGGCCTAAAATCTGGAACACACCATACATGACACTAATTTGTGCTAAGAACCGTCAAGAAACTATATCATTTGACCTCGTTGATGCTCCTCATTTTGGAATCCTCCTTGGAATGTCCTGGTTACAACAGCGCCACCTAGTGGGTGATTGGCTGGCACACACCCTTAGTTTTTCGTCTGCATGTCCCTCGTGGCCTGCAAGAAAATATTCCTAGCAGGACTACCTGGCCTGCCAGTGGCCCCTGTTGTCCATGGAGTTGCTGACATGGCCGTGGGGATACCCAACTGTTATGCTGACTTTGTTTACTGACACAAGGGGCAGACTCTCCCGCCTCATTGGGCTAAGCATTGCCCAATGGATTTTGCCCAGGAGTCTGAATTCCCTGTGGGAGATTGTAGCCTTTAACCGAAGCAGAAGGTCACCAGTTGCAACAGTATCTGCGTGGAAACTGACATCCTGGATTCATTGGGGGATGTGCAGTGCACTGCAGGGTTATCGCTGACCCTGTCATGCATTTTTCTTTAAATGGATCAGCAGCGGGAAGAGGCACTTCTGTCCCACATGCATTTCTATCCTTCAAATATGAACACAAACTCTTCAAAAAAGGTAGCAGGCGCTCCTCTCCAGAAAGAACATGGCGTGATAACCTGTTCTGAGATGAGAGTTTGCAGCACACGCTTTTTGCTCACTGTACCTTTCACTGATGGGAAATAACCATTTGCATATCAGTCTTTGTCCCGCCCACAAGGGCAGTCCAGCACCGAAATGCTATGGCAATTCCTCTCTGAACAAGAGTACCAACAGCAACCCCATACACGTGTTTCAGCCTTGTTGGGCCTCATCAGTGAGGTGAAGCTGCGCCTCTCTGAGCACTGTGAGCAGGGAGTCCACGTCTGGTTGCCCCCAGGTAATTTAGGGTGACCAACCCCAAGTTCCTTACAAATATTTCAAAAAAGGTAGCAGGCGCTCCTCTCCAGAAAGAACATGGCGTGATAACCTGTTCTGAGATGAGAGTTTGCAGCACACGCTTTTTGCTCACTGTACCTTTCACTGATGGGAAATAACCATTTGCATATCAGTCTTTGTCCCGCCCACAAGGGCAGTCCAGCACCGAAATGCTATGGCAATTCCTCTCTGAACAAGAGCACCAACAGCAACCCCATACATAGAAACTTGTTTTTATTTTCCCAACATTTCACAGCAACAGGCACTTTAAGCACCTGTCATCATGAAATGCGATATCCGCACCCAAGTGGGGGCTGAGGGATCTTGTTGGAAATGTTGGCAAGAGGCTGGCCAGTGCACCGTTTACACCGCCACCCAACTAGCGCCAGAAATGCACACGTCAACTTTGTGAATACGCTGGTCTGCACATTTCCCAAACTAACACAAAAAGTGCACCCTCTACACATTTTTTATTTGCATTACTTTTGGAGAATTGTGACAATCAACTTCAAAAAATGATAACCGTGTATGTTTGCGCTGCTGTTATAATACTGATGGCCTTTTGTCATGCATCGCAGTTACCTTTCTACCAAGCCCCCCTTGCCCGCCACACCCTGCGGAAACGCACTTAGCTTCCTATATATGGTTCTGGCGCGGCGGGTCTTCTTGGCATCCCTGATCAGGCAGTGGTAGATCTCATGCGCCTTCACTGGATAGTGAAGGACAGTTAGGACCCGGTGGGCTCCATCCTTTCTCTCCTCCAGGATCTCCACGGTGGCGTTGGCGGTCAGGTCGTTCTCCCTGCGGTCAGACCACGTGACGATCGGGTTCTTGTACCATCCCGTCGAGACGCACCTGGCCACGGTGGTATTTTCCAGGGTGTCAAACTGCACCTGCGGCGCCTCTTCATCTATGTGCAAAACAGAGAAAACAAAGCAATTATCAGCTATTTCCAGACTCAGAAATTACTGCAGATTGGCAGAGCGGGCCCCAGGGATTGCGCTGTAAAAGCCAATGTCCTTGGTGCACAGCACTGGCTCGGGGACAAGATCCTCCGACATACCTGCCATCATTTTCATTTAACCCCCACAAGTCCCCCATTTCTGACCCCTAAAAACCCACCCCAACAGTTTCCCAAAAATATTTAACCCTTTACACCACCCCTAAATGCATTCTCTATACATTTCACGTAAAAAAATATTCGATATATGTTCCTTCTCTATATAATGTTTCGGTATAAAGACTGCATACCATACATTGAACACCCAATTTGTGGATGTGCCTCTTTTCATGATAATGATCACCTCTGGTGGCAGAAGTGTGATTATTTGATCAATCCGCAGGGAAGGAGATTTGCACACTGTGTTTTTCTGATGGGGCCAAAGACCCACTTTCAAAGAGCATGTCCCAAAATACGGTTAAACTGTAAGGGTCAGACTCTCGCGCATGATAGATTTTCACATTGTAATGCCCGCCCCACACCCCCTCACCTGTTGCGCAATTGCACAAGGCAGGGGTGAGAGGCAGTGTTTCCGTGCATTTCAATGTGCATCCTGGATTCAGAATGCGCTTTGAAATTAGCAGAAATATATAGAAAGGGGGAAAATAAGTATCACGAAAGCCCAATTGTCCACGATTCAAAACTTCCAATTGACCTTTTTGTGCATGCAAAATATGTGTGCAAATTATTTGTTAAACATTTTTCATGCTGGTTGAATTGTCCTATGTTCTCATCTTCTGCTATTTTGCCCAGTTGTCGAGTATAGACATATGGGCAAAAAATGGAATCACCTGCCCATGTTTGTGTCTTGGTGAAAACTGCTATCTTCTGTCCCTATCCACAGCTGGCAAGTGATTAATGGGCAAATAAGTGCCATGCATACCCACATGTTCTTTATTAATAAATAAAGTTTGTGTTTGATACCACCACGAACAATTGTCAGAAAAGTTACATACTCAATGTAGTGTCCTGGCAGAAAAATGTACGTTTTCTAATATTTTGCCAACTGGCACGCGGTTAGCGGCCAAATGCATGCCACATTGTCTAACATAAAGCAATTTCCAAAACGTCCATCTGAAATCCAACCAAATTACAGTTAATAAACTGGAACCATAAGTGCTGCCAAATATCAAAGTAAAACACCCAACTCGAATGGGTTTCACATTCTCCAGGTTGTGGCCAATGCTATTGGGCCAAAGTGCTTAAGAATGCACCCCTTCCCACGAAGTCCTATCTGCAGACAGCTCAAAGGAAACTTCCCCAAATCCTTCAACAACACGTTCTTGCATTCCTAATCACCTGCAGACCAATGTCGCAGGCCAGGTCTGCTTCAAGAAAAGCTTCAGCAACACCAACAAGTGTCCCTACGTTTCTCAGGAATTCCTAGGGGGGTCAACTGCCCCCTCCCCCAGCCCCTGCCAACCTCAGCGAAGTGACCTTTAAGTCCTAGCGCATTTTGACTAGTGTGCCTGGTCTACGTTTCTTCTAAATACAAATAAAAACTACAAGGGAGAGAGACTCTGAGGTGAGCATCATGGGGGGGCGGCACCCATGGGGGCCCACCCCTAGACAATACATAGCTTATATAACGACACACTCCTCCCATCCAGAAAGCTCCTCATTTATGACACCTCATTACAAAAGTATAAACATTACTTGAATCGTTCAGTAAAAGGAGCCAAAAACACTCTTGCAAGTTTCGCTATTTCTCGTGTCTATGGTAACAATGAATCATACACACGTAGACGTTGTTTTAGGGTGCAATGCTGAGTGATACCCTCATTGTGAAAGCAGACCTGAACAGCAGACATCATTGCAAGATCCCCTTTGCAGCCTGAAACGAGGAACAATGAAACATGCCACACAGTGTGGTGCATTACCCTTTCACCAGCACCTCAGAACATGTGTGGTGTGATATAATAAGGCATTTGTAACGCGCCTATAACTAGTGATTCAAGGCGCGACGAGGCAGCGCAGGAGGAACAGAGGGAGGACAGAGACACTGATTTTACTAGGCCCAGTGATATTGAGATTGTGCAAGTGCAGGGGAGGCGGGAGGGGAAAAGTGCCAGGGGAAAGGGGAGGGAGCCACTGCTGTACATGGGATCAAAACAATAACAAGAAGTGCGGCCAGCAGGTGGCAAGTGCAAGGGTAAGTGCAGACAGCAGGTGTGCAAAAGTGCAGGTAAGGGGACTGCAGGTTTACAAATACAGATTGCCAGGAGGCAGTGTGGGGTGTGCAACTGGGCGGGCAGGGACTATGCGTAGTCTATGCTTAGTTATAAGCATTAAACATACACATAAACATGCCAACTACTACTTATCACTTGTAAAGTACACACACAAACGGATTCGTCCCTCTTAACCTCTGTTGATTAACGTAGGGCACTTCCTCAGGGGAAGATGGCTACTGGTGGGTGCGGAGCCTATAAGCAAAGTCCTGGATGAGCAACAGACCCAGCTGTATAGGCAAGGACTTATCTCGGGTTGTGGCAAACAGCTCACAGTGCAGCCTACGCATCGCAATAGCTGTGCACTAGTTGCTTCCTCACGCTTCGTGGAGAGTACAGTAAAGTGCCTTGTGCAGAAACATCACCTCATTAGACACTTTGTATATCTTTCCATCCCATGAAGCGCGCCGTCTTGCTTAGACATAGATACCGCGCCTAATCCCATGGTGCTACACAACTTGCATCCCTTTGCTGCCTGTGTGAACCGTGGCCAGGAGCCTGTCTTCCTATTGGACCTGGCATTCTCGTGCCACCACTCTTGCTAAATGTGCAGGGCCTGAGGAGTCAAATACACAGAAATGGCTCCTCAACTCAATTCTAATGTTGGTTCCGTCACCATTACAGCGTCACAACACCTAGTTTGACTTTCTTAGAAGATACACCGTCTGCCGCAATACATCTGAAAATTCCTTAGGAGAGAACCGTAAAATCCACCTGTAATGTTTGCTTTAAATATTGGCCAATTGCAATATTTTTTTTGAAAGCCGTTATTTATAATAAAACAAGAAAGAAGAAAACCAATGAAACTGCAGTGCTTACGAGGAGGAGTGCATAACGGGGGCATGTAAAGCGTGAAGAGGTCGCCAGTGGAATCAGTTAACTTTGGAGGACCAGGCTTCTAAAATCGACCCTTCCTTTAGCAGAAGCGGTGGCGCAGAGGCATTCCTAGGAGGGCTAGGGGGGCTATAGCCCTGGGTCTTTTGGTTGTGGCCCCGGATTGAAGCTCAGGAGCTACAAGCAGGAGGCGAGCCACCCCTGAGGCCCGACAGTCCTGACGTTAGCGTAGCCTCGGATCTTTTGCAGACCTAGCAGCACCCCTGGCGGTGGGTGCAAGAAGCCTATGTCAGGGGGAAGCGATGCAGCATTTGCGGTTTAACTTTTCGTGCTGGGTGCTTCTCGCAAGGTTCATGCAGGGGGGGCCAAATGGGCATACCCATTATGGAGCAGGGCCCCCATTTTCTCAGCCGCTGCTGCCTCCCAGGTTATGTACCACCATATGTTCACATAGGGGCCCTGTGGGCATTTCCAGGATTTGGCCAAAGCTATGCAGCCAACAACAGGTGAGAGACCAGGGAGGCTCTGTTACTACTCATTGGATAGATGGACTCCACCGGGCCCCCCAGGAGAATGGTCCCCGGTTCCATCGGTAAAGCCACCCCGTGATCTCAGCTATAAGAACTACCACTTCCCGCCAAAAGGACCGAGCCAGACGGCAGGCCCACCACATATGAATGAAGGGGCACTCCTCCCTGCACCCCCGCCAACAGAGGGGGGAAATTGTACCATTGAATTCATGAAGGCGGGTGGGGGGCATATACCATCTGTACAGGACCTTGTATGAGTTTTCTTTGTTGGTCACACATTGGGAGGAGGTCGCCGCCCTCCTCCAGATTTGTACCCAGTTCTCCTCAGAGATGGAGCATCCCAAATCCTTCTCCCACCGGACCATCTACGTGTGCTGGGGGAAGAGTCACAGGTGTCGAGTAATCTATAAGCCTTTAAGACTGTCTTGGCTGTGGCGGCATCCTATAGGGTCCGTTCTAAGTCCAGGGGGCTTGTGTTCCCACTGCACGGGTCTTAGAGTCGGACATCCAGTGGCGTAGTTGGCAGTACCTGAAGCGTTCAGACTCAGGAAGGCTGAATTTGTTCTTGCATTCAACGAAGTTCAACAGGCAACACTCCTGATATAGCTGCGCGACATGCTTTAAGCCGCCCTCCTCCCACTACGAATAAAAGCTCCTCATTCCAAGCCCAGGCAGAACATGGGGTAGCCCACCACTGGAGAAAAAGGGCCCTGGCCCCTTGGGACTTCACTCCGCTGGACCGCACTGTCCCAGTAAGAGAGCATAAACCTAGTGGAGAATAGGAGCAAACCCCCACTGGACCTATCTGCCGAGGCTAAGTATGGGAGAGTCGTCAAGGGGAATTCTGTTACTGCTTGCTCCATGCTTACCCAGAGCGGAGCCCCCTCGATCTCCGCCCATGAGAACAACCCACAGATATTAGCCGCCAGCACATAATTGGGGAGAATCGGAAGACCCAGGCCACATGGAGAACCTGCTTACTTCCTCTTGGCTTTCTACCACCCCATATGAAACGCATGGCATTTTGGTGAAGGGCCTGAGGAGGGGCCTTGGGACCTGCAACAGGGAGCACCCAGGTGAGGTATACTAATCTGAGGAGAATGTTCATCTTAACAGTGGTGGTCTGGCCGAGCCAGGAGATCTCCTGAGTGGCTCAGCGGGACAAGTCATCAGTCAGAGCTCTAAATAGCAGCCCGAAGTTGGATTCCATAACCACTGGAGTCAATTCCACCCCCAGATAATCCAGCTTGCGGTCACACCATTGGAAGGAGAAATCCTGTATAATCTGGCAGTGCAGGGGCTCTGTGACATTTAGACCCTTAGATTTCTCCACGTTGATCGTGAACCCCCAGGATGCTTTGAATTTGGCTAGACGTCCCATGGCCTCGCTAAGTGACGTTTGAGTATCCGTTAACATAAAGAGGACATCATCGGCATATAGAGGAGCCTTATGTTCAGTACCTGCGATCCAGAGGCCTCTGATTCGCGGGTTAGCCTGAATACAGTCAGTCAAGGGTTCCATCACTAGTGCAAAGATATGGGGGGAAAGGGGGCAACCCTGGCAAATCCCTCGGAGCATGGGGATATAGCATGAGTAGCGGCCACTGATGGAGATCCTGGTCCATAGAGAACCGTAGCAGGCCATGGCCCAGGTGGTAAAGTTAGGGCCGAACCCAAATCGCTGCAAGGTCAGTCTAATGAATCCCCAGTCGACTCTATCAAAGGCTTTGTCAGCGTCCAGCATCGACAAAATAAGTGGGATCGCCCATTTCCTCCCCAATGCTATCGCATTGATGACCCTCCGAATATTTTCATGCATGATACAACCCGTTAGAAAGCCCCCCCCGGATCCGGATGGATCAGGGCAGGGAGGTACCCCATTAGACGCAAAGCCAAGACCTTCGCATAAATCTTGGTATCTGTGTTGAGGAGGGCTCTCCTCTGATAAGGTCCGCAAGAAGGGGCATGCTTACCTGGCTTCAGCATTAAGGAAGGATAGGATTCACTCATTGATTGTGTCACCACCCATGATGTTAAAAATTAGTTGAATATGGACGTCAGGGGACCCAGCAGCTGTGGCAGGAAGGTCTTGTTAAATGCAGGAGAAAATCCATAGGCCATTCTGGGTGAGAAGACAGCTGATGGCCCATCGTAGCTAATCTTGTGTTATAGGGGCATCTAGTGAGGCTTGCTGGTCCTCCAAGACGCAAGGTAGCATGGCCACAGCCAAAAAAGCAGCTTCAGCTCCTTCCTCAAGGGGTTCTACCTGAAGAAGGGATTCGAAATAAGCAGCAAAGGTTCTTAGTTTACCCTCCGCCAAGAATTGAAGTACGCCCCGCTCATCCTGGATTGCGTGCACACTATTCCTGGTTTTCTGCCGCTTCAGGATATGTGCAAGGAATTTGTTGGCTTTATTAGAGTGAGAATAATAGAACTGCTTTGTATGAATCAGGATTTAGCCGTATCTGAGGCTATAAGGGCCTCAAGATGCGATGTAGCCAGTGTAGGGGAGGGTTGGTCCAAGAGACCCCCCTTGCCTACATCCCTTCCCCAGGTGAGGGCCATGGCTCATTGGGCGTCCCCTCATACCACCAGGGCCCAGGTCGTGGAGGGCTCACCTGCTGAAGACATTGCCCACACGTATTGAATTTAGCTAGGCCTCAGAAACCATTTTGTCTAATAAAGATGGTGTGAGCTCAGCGCACTGTAGCGCGGCCCCCACCCTCGGAGAGTTTCAATTATCCCTGTGGCCGCATCTCCCTGGCAGATCCGCTGTGAGCCCGTTCCCACGAACAAGACGGGCATGAGCTAGCGTAAGATACTAACACTGTAACATTTCACCTTCCGCAGTGTATCACTGCTCCCAGCATGACCCGGCCAGCGAGGCCTGGGGGATGGAGAGAACTGTAAAATGGTCATCGGATGAAAGCAGAAAAGTCCCCAAATACTAATGCCAAAACTACTTGTAATACGCGCATTCTCTTCATAAAACTTCTTCTATTAAAGAAACCTGTAAAAATGTGTAATTATGGTAGAACGCATGTTCACATGACACCAGCAATGAAGGACCCACACCCCTGCAGTTGTGTGCAAATAATAAAGAGCGTTCCAGGGGACTATTCGTTATGTGTATTCTTGAAAAGCTTACACCCCGTGGTCCCACGCCATAACCGAACTAATGCTGCTAGAGTGCAAGGGAAGACGAATGTAACCATACAGAGGGCTCATGTGAAGGACGCGCGAGAATGCACTTGCTTATGCGTGTATGTCTAAGCCCCTTATGTGCCACTACCGCCACGCAATGTGGCGAGTCTCTTTCTTTGTGCTCCACCAACCACACTACTACCTCACTTACTGCAAATGTATATGAATATAACTAAATGCTGTAGTTGTTAAAACATAGTGTACAAATAAGGTGCTCAGACTGGCTATATTTGAGAGACATTTAGCAAAGATGAAATGTATGATTTCGGGTGATCCAAATGAGTATTATAGAGTGTTCAAATGTTTGTACCTAAAGTCGGCAACACACGAGGAAGATACCTTTGTGAACATGTGCAAGGCCATTCCCCTCCCACCCTGCGAAGACTGCCAAACACGAGAGCAGAGGCCCGCGCCGCACTGCTCCACCTCCCCCAACCAGGCTGGAGCCACTTCAAAGATTTGTAGTCCCCTCTGCAGCACCCAAGGCCACGGCCCGCCACCTGCATTATTTACAGCATAGCAGTAAACCTCTGCCTGAATACACAAATCCAAAGGCGCCCCCTCTTAAACCCCACAACCCACCGGGTCACCTTAGACTTATGGCCCTGTGCAATTAGGACACCCAATACTGTGGCAACATACAGCAGCCCATTCATAACAACATCTAACGAGACAGGAAGGCATGTACCGCCCGTCCCATGCCCTGAAGCTTAGCCCCTCAACATATGGCTCCGGTCAACAGGACACTGGTAACCATGCCCTGACGAATGACCATCAGACCCCTCACAAGGTGCATTCCTCCTGTGTTGCATTAACCTGTAGAATAACCTATTGGAAGATTTACTAAAGAAGATAATATTGCAATGACTGAATGACTGCGGTGTGCATGGCCCAGGGCAAATAAGTCCGGAAAAGACATTCATCTCTGACACTGGCCACAATGGCACAACAGCACCGCCCGGATGAACTCAGCCGACCCGCCAGGCCCAGCCCAACCCACGAGGCTGACCAGTGACGTCCTCCAGCCAAGGCCAACCACATCGCAGCAGCGCCTATAGCTAGTCATCACCACCCAATCCCATTGAACTTGTGCCCCTTATAGTATGTAGGTTCTGATGACGTGTTTTGTACATATATACGCCTGTCTTTGCTATTGTCAGACAGAGCGCTCTCGGAGTTTGCAGAGTTCTTTGCATGCCCTATTCTGATTGATAAACTCCCATTTAAGCTCACCCGCACTCTGTCTTGGCTTTATTCCCATCCTGGGAGAGTCCTTCATTGTCTCTCATTGCGGGGAGGATTGTGCTGGTTGGGGACGCTTGCCTTCAGTGGTGACCCCGAAAGCGTGATTATTATTATTACTTTTTCCTAACCTATCACTACCGTCCCCTTTTGGCACGAAAATCTCCGGTCGAAAAGGGATACGCACGGTGCGCCGGCTCCGGGAGGCTGCCCGCCAACGGCGACCGGTACGCTCAGAAGTGCGCACTCAACAGAGAGAGGGTACAGGATCCCGGTTGAAAAATCCCCTTTGAGTACCGCTCGCCGGAGCCGGGGCTGACTGTTGAGCGGACGGCAACATTGCCTGGACGGACCCAGTTTCGAAGACTATCGGTTCAAGACGGGCACGTGAGTATTGAGTGCGAGTGATCATAAAGGGAGTGGAGGAGGAAATTTAGGACAGGGAACGAGGAGGGGTAGAAAAGGGGGCACGTAGGTCTACTAAGGACCATCTTAAACTTTCTTTGCATATGGCCATTAGGATCAAGAGGTGAATAAGAGACAAAAGTGACGGGAACCTAGCTCCGAGAGGGGGTGGAAGGCGGCGCCGCATAGTGCTATCTTGACTAGTACTGGGAATATATGAAGAAGTGGATAAGAAGATAAAAGTGTCTGGCAAAGGGGGACACGGAGAATATATTAGTGACTGCTATTCTTTCTATTCTTTTCTTTAGGGTTGGGGGAAAAATAAAAGTGAGATTAGTACAAAACCATAGAGATAAAGTAAGAGACAGAGAGTTCTACTGTAAGAGTGAAGATCAGACCTATAAATATATATATGTGCATACATATATCTGAATAAGACGGACAGGGACAGCCGGCCAGGGAGGAAAGGGAGGACAAATTGAATTGTGAATAGAGTGTTACAGAGAGGTGTGTGCACATCGTATGCGTCAGGAGATAATTTGGTGTGGTGGGTGTGTAAAAATGGTCATAAATGTATAGCCATTGAGCGGTCATGGTAAGTGTGGCCGGGTAAAGCTTCATAAAGACAAGAATAATAAGGTGAAGTGAGTGTGTACCTTTTTGATTTCTGGGTTAACGTTGTCGAGATTACTGATGGTTTGCTCTTGTATGTGCCCCCCGAAGAGAATAGATAGAGACTGCGTACAGCCATTCCTGTGGTGTGCAGGCAGGGGGAGGAACACAAAGCGCCCATTATTGAATAAGAGATAGAATACGAGGACTCATATGGTGATACGTTTACATGGTAATTTTGAGATACATAAAGACACACAAGTACCAGGAGGGCACAAAGAAGGGGGCAGAAACACCCTTATCACATATTTGTAAGAACCTACCAGGGTACGCGGAGCGAATTAAGAAGTATCATGACCAATGGATCACAGAGTTGAAGGGAGAGGGGTTGCCCCAGATATGGCCCGAGGGGGGGTCATTTGACAAAAGTGTCCTGGATATGGTAGCCACATGCATTTGTCTGAAATACAAGGGGAAGCAGTTGCATAATAGGAGAGAAATATTAGATCTCTGGAGGTTGTTTGAAGAGATACCACCGCCTAAAGCGCCAGAATTAAATCCCGACCTACCATCCACTACTGACAATCCACTGATGATACAGAAGGATGCTAAGGAATTGCCAAATACAGAGCCACCAATAGAGGTAATAAGTTTGTACCCGATATTGAACAAGCCTGTGCCCGCAGAGGGGTACAGTGACCCCACTTATGTGCCTCCCCCGACAACTACTACACCCCAAAGGCCAACGGCACCCCCGCCATACGAGAGTACTAGGGAGCGAGCCCAGGTAAGTACACCAAGGGTGGACATAGAAAAGCTAACAGACGATCTAGAGTCAAGACTCTCAATAGCCAAAGATGAGCTCTCGAGGATAAAAGGCATATGTGAACGAACAGCACTTAATGCAGCGAGATCAGAGCACACGTCTAGAGCGCCAAGCGAGAGTAGAACAGTTGAAGACGGGTGGAAAAAAGGTGAGATACTATTCAGAATTCAAGAAGAACCAACACGAATAATTGAACTAGGGACAAGAGAGGGATGTACTGACAATGAAGAAAGGCCTATAGGGGACAGGGAAGAACTACTATGTGATATAAGGGACGATTTGGAGGAAAGCGACAGGTTGAGCATGGCACTGGGAGGGGGAAGCGAAGGGTTGGATGGTGATTGTTCAATGAGAACATTGGATGATGAGTGGACGGGGCGATTGAGAAACAGGGTGGGGAAAATGGCATCATTGGGGACATCCGGAGTGAAGGCGGGTGCAGACGCCACAATAAAAGGAAAGTTGCAGCTCCCGCTAATACATAGGGGAGGGAGGAGGCCAAATTATATACCCTGGGCTCAGATGGACAGGGCTAACTTACTAAAGTTATTGCCACCGTTATCGGGAGGGGCGAGCAAGTGGATATACGCATTTGAGAAACACACTGCCGGGGTACACATGGCAATAGGAGATGTGAAGAGCTTGCTCGTATCAGCAGTGGGGGATCAGGCTGATAGAGTATGGGTCAAGGCTGGTTTCCCGGGAGTAACATTAGACTGCGACCGCCATGATGGGGCCTCCTTTAACACAGTGCGTGCAAGGGTGTGGGATGCCTTGCGGGAAACTTTTCCAGATAC
The DNA here is from genome assembly GCF_040938575.1 of Ambystoma mexicanum. Classification (NCBI taxonomy): domain Eukaryota; kingdom Metazoa; phylum Chordata; class Amphibia; order Caudata; family Ambystomatidae; genus Ambystoma; species Ambystoma mexicanum. The sequence goes on from NC_090939.1 coordinate 58,693,946, forward strand.
ACCAGACTTACAGTCAGTAATGCAGTGTACAATGAATGACGGGGAAGATGCTATGGATTGCATTTTTCGGGTCCAAGAGATGTGGAGAGCAGAAACGGGTACGCCCTGGTATCAATCGACATCTTTATTTTACTTCATTATAAAAAGAGGGCTCCCAAAAGAGGTGCAAAAGGCGCTCGACAAGATAGCAGGTATTGAAGCGAAAGGATGGCCTGAGATTCAAAGCATAATAGTGCACCACTGTAAGCGAATAAAAGAAAGGGAGAAGGAGGTGGCGCAGAAAAGATTGGCAGACGAAGCGAAACTAGTGCAGATAAAGTTGGTGAAGGTCGCAGCAGCAGTAGCCACGCTCCCACACAGCAGGGAGGGAGATGAGGAGGAGGAGGGGCTGGTAGCAATACAAGGAAGGATGGCAACTAATTGGGCTGGAGGAGGACAGCGGCAGTGGAACGAGCAGGAGCAAGGCGGAGGTCCGCAGTGGCAAGAGTGGGCCCCTCGAGGGGGACGAGGTGGGTACAGGGGCCGAAGAGGAGGTGGACCGGGGTACGGGGGAATGGGAGGAAGTGGATGGCAGGGTCCTAGAGGTGCACAAGGGAGTTGTTGGAACTGCGGAAGATGGGGACATTACTCTAGGGAGTGCAGAAGCAGATCCAACAACGGGTTCCAAGAGGCAGAACATTATGGCCATCCCCATCCGGGGAGCCCATATGGTCTCCCAATGGGACAACAACAACAAAGAAACCCAGGCCAGGGGCACAATGAGCAACAACAGGGGCATCAGTATAGAACACAGAACCACCCACAAAACAATCACAATATGCAGTACACGCCAGGCAACCCTTTTGCGACAACAGCAAATGGGGCCCCCGCACCAGCCCCCTATAGTGGCGTGTCAGTGGTTTCAGGGAGCGTCTTCAATCAGGGGGGGGGCAATGAGACACCCCGCATAGGACAGCCCACAGAGAACACTTGCGTGTCCAGTTCTATCTACCACCTACGATGCATCAGAGGAACCATTGGTAGGGGCGCAGATAGGAGACAAGCAGTTCATATTCATGGTGGATTCGGGAGCGGAGAAATCATGCATTAGAGAGGGCCGGTTCCCGTTATCTAACCGGAAGTTAGAGACGCAGGGGTTCTCTGGGGCTGTAATTGAAGTTCCTTACACAGAAGCATTGGATGTAACAGTGGGGGGCAAAACTGTAAAGACACCCTTGCTGTATTATGAACACTCACCAATAAATTTATTAGGGAGGGATCTCCTGAGTAAACTCAACATGACCATATCCTTCACTGAGAGAGGTATAGTGTGTTCAACACCCGGAATATGCCCATTACGTGTAATGTTGGTAGTACAAGCTCACACAACCACACAAGAAATACGAGGTTAGCCGGAAAACGAGGAAATGTTTATTGAAGGACTAAAGACATTGGCCCTCATAATTCCAGAGCTGAGAAGAATGGATTGGAGGATTCCAGCGGAGTTCCTCTTCCGCCCAATAGTGTGCCCTGACACAGCACCAGGATCAGTGGTATCATTAGATTTGCATGCTGGACAGATATCAGCGAAAAGGATTTCTGTGATTGGAATAGATATGGAAGGATGTGAGTGGCGTACAGTACTGTGTACAAATGCCAATATCGCCCTAAGAGACTTAACAGATGAGGATCTCTTCTCAGATGCAGAGGGGGATGGTGAAATAGTAATGGAAATAGCGATGCCCTGTGACATTTTGATTCAAGCCAGGGAAAACCCCGTTCAGCTGATGGCAGTGGTAGGAGCCCCGCCGTCATTTTTCGATGATGACATGAGGCTCGTACCAAATAATTTATGGACAACAGGCCCCCATAATGTAGGGTTGTTGCATGGAGTACAACCTGTGATAATAAAATTAAAGCAAGGAGCAATCCTACCCCGAATGAAACAGTATCCATTGTCCCGTGAAGCTGAAGAAGGGATAAAAGAGACAATAAATGCACTACTAGCACAAGGGATAATAGTGCCTTCAAAGTCACCATGTAACACATGTATTTACCCAATCAAAAAAGCAAAGGGAGGGTCTTGGAGGATGATACAGGATTTACGCCCCTTAAATGATGTAATTCAGAAAGAGTTCCCTTTGGTCCCGAACCCTGCATCAATACTATGCAGCATCCCAAAAACGGCATCACATTTCACGGTGGTCGACTTGAAAAACGCATTTTTCTCCATCCCCCTGGCTGAAGAGAGTAGATACCTGACAGCATTCACACTAGGGGGAAAGAGATATGAACATTGCAGATTACCGCAGGGATACTGTGAGAGCCCGAGCATATTCAACCGCATATTACATGAAGACTTGGGAAACCTATCAGTTGAGAGTACGATCATTCAGTACGTAGACGATTTACTCGTCTGTGCACAAGACGAAGAAACATGCAGAAAAGATTCAATAACACTCCTGACTCTATTGGCCAATAAGGGGTACAAAGTAGACAAGGGAAAGCTACAGTACTGTCTGACAGAGGTTCTATACCTGGGACAGCTAATATCAAAAGATGGAAAAAGAATAATCCCCGACAGGGTAGAAGCAATAAGATCAGTAGGAGAACCCACAACAGTGAAAGACATGCAGAAATTCCTGGGAATGTGCAACTATTGCCGAGCATGAATATTAGATTATGCAGCATACACCAGGCCCTACTACAAGCGCTCAAGGAGGCACAACAGGAGAACAAAAAATAGAATGGTCAGAAGAAATGAGCGCCTCCTTTAAATCATTAAAAGAGTTAATTTCAAGCGCTCCAGTACTCGCAAATCCTGATTATGGACGTGAGTTTTACCTGTTCTCACACTGCAAGGGAACACTCATGACAGCTGTACTGACACAGAAGACGTCCCTAAGACACAAACCTTTGGCCTACTATAGTGGCACTTTAGATGCAGTGATGCAAGGGCATTTCGCGTGCGAGCAATCACTAGCTGCAGCCGCGTTCGCGATTGAGAAAAGTGCCACAATAGTGATGGGATACCCGGTGACATTGTTTGTGGAACATTCATTATTTGCAATACTTGAGAGGTCAAAAAGCACACTGACAACACAGCGGGCAACCGCCTATGAGATAATATTGTCCAGCGCTAATATCCATGTGGTGAGATGCAAGACAGTGAACCCAGCAACATTTATTACAGAAGCGTGCACACTAGAGGACATGCAGGAACACGATTGTGCAACTTACACAGGAGAAAGAGGGGAGGACACAGTGGTGTGTGAGAATGCTCTGAGCGAGGGGGGAAGTGTACTTCGTAGACGGGTCAGCATCAATTGACATGGACACGGGAGAGAAACATGTGGGTATGGCAGTGGTGAGATTAGAAGATGGCGACTATGAGACACTAGTGCAATACCGCCTCCCATCACATTACTCCGCACAAGCAGCAGAACTGATTGCACTCATAGAAGCACTACATGCAGCTAAAGGTTGTGCAGTGACAATATACACAGACTCAGCTTACATGACGACAACAGTACATGGGGGTCTAGCAAGATGGGGGCGGAAGGGGTTTCGACGAGCAGATGGAACTCCAGTGCAGCATGCAGAATTGCTGAAGGAGTTGATTGAGGCCCTACAAGATCCCACAGCGGTAGCAATAGTGAAGTGCCAAGCCCATACATCCAACAGAGATGTTGTGTCTTTGGGAAACGCGGCAGCGGACGCTGCCACCAAGGAAGCTTCCTACTTTCAGAAATATGAAGCAGGTGAGTACATGCTGCAGCACAAGATAAACGAAGAGCTCCCAGAAGGCTACAATATGATGCCTATATCACAAATACTAGAATTACAGGAAGGAGCTAGTGCAGATGAAAAATTGATGTGGACAAAACGAGGGTGCAGCAAATCGGCGACAGACTTACTGTGGCGACAAAATAACTCAGGAAAAGTGGTAATGCCAGTAAAGTTATTGGAAATTGCATTTCAACAACTACACTTCCCTGCACACAATACGAAACAACACATTGCAGCAGAGATACAGGAAGAATGGTTCGTGCCCTGTCTCCAGGAGCACATATCTCGATTAACACTGGAATGCACAACATGTCATATATACAATTCAGGAATGACATTACGTATGCTCCGAGGAACAATTCCAAAACCCATTGGGCCATTCAGAGAGCTACACATCGACTACGCGGACATGGGAGAAAGGTGTAATGGGGCACGTTACATGATCGTGGTTGTATGCCCATTCTCAAGGTGGGTAGAAGCAGGCCCATGTGCACCACCTGATGCTAAAAGCGCTGCAAAGTTCCTAGTGAGGGAAGTGTTCCCGCGCTGGGGAATTTGTAATGTGATTCACTCGGATAACGGCACTCACTTTGTAAACGAGCTCTTCAAGGAAGTGACTACATTGTTGGGAATAAAGCATAAATTGTGCTCGATTTATCATCCTCAAAGTAATGGCGTAGTGGAAAAGATGAACGGACTGTTAAAAGGGAGGTTATCGAAACTATGCTTTTCATTAAAAAAGAACTGGATTTACTGTTTGCCCCTTGCGCTATTTGAGCTGAGAAATCAGCCAACCAAGGACCACCATTTGTCCCCGCACGAGATCGTGACTGGGAGACGAATGCACACAGCACACTCCCCACTGCGCGAACACTCAGATGCACACAGAAGCGCAGCGATATTGGGAGACGAGTTCACAGACTATTTGAAATAATTGACAAGGGCAGCGCGCGCAATATCAAAGCAGCTCTCTCCACCATTCACGCGAGGGGAAGGAAACACAACAGGGTCTGTTACTGAGCCTGAACCACAGCTACAGCTGATGCCGGGTGAATTCATATATGTCAGGAGTTTTGTGCGTCGGTGGAATGCACCACGGTTCATGGCCCATACGAAGTAGTGTTTTGCACGCCTACAGCAGTTAAAGTAAAGGGCCTGAAGTATTGGGTGCATTTGACAGACGTACGAAGGGCATATAGTAATGTGCAGGAAGAGGTGGATGAGGAGGCACAGACAACAGCAAACAATGCAACTGAGCAGAATGTCTGAATATGAACTTGTGTGTGTGACAGTAATACAGATGAATGAAAAAAAAAAAAATGGCTGACAAGTATACTTGCATTTTTATAGTACAAAAAAAAATGTTTTTCACCTGTGAACGTATATGTAACTAATGATATGATAAAATCATGAAGTGTTTACACCCTTGTCTGTGCATCCCCGTCCCTGCAACCCTACCCGCTTCCATTCCCTGTCAATATATATATTGGCACTGGTAGTGCCAACAAAAATGTTTACATTCATGCACTTAATGCACTTTTATATCTCAAACAGGAGCTACCATGGCATCTAACGGGCAGCCTGCAACGGATAGATTTACTAGATTTAGAGAGTGGTTAACTGAGAGATGCAGATACTCGTATGAGTGTGGATTATCTGTGTGTATTACATTGTTTTTTACAATAATGTTTGGCCTGGTCACATATTGGTTCATAGCGTTCATCTCTATCGAGATGAACGAGGGGGGAGGGATTAACAGCACTACTGTAATCAATGCAACCACGAGTGTAAATACTAAGGAAGGTGACTTTTTGGTATGGGACGGAACTAACCTTGTATGGGGTTATTATACCACACCATCCAATGCTGTCATCTCAAAAAATGAAGGGCTACAGGGTGAAATGCAAAATAACACAGTGTCTCCGCCAAAGATATCTAATTACAATGCTCGCAGCTTAAATGACCGAAACCCGTCTGCTATATCGTGGTTGTATAACACCCCCACCAGCCAATCTGCCCCCATAGTAAAAAACACACTGACAGATAACGTCAAGGAAGAAAAGGAAAGGATGAGAGCAACACACGAAATATTATATGATGACTGGGCAAAGGGGGCGGGAATGAGAAAGGGGGGCCCATTTTGTCCATCGCCCAGGAGGCTGGGAAGTACATCAGGAACAAGAATAACAGACGAAAAAGGGAAGCAGGGAGAAGGAAGTATGATGAGTACTATGGGTTAGGATTAGATAAAATGGAAGACCCACGACACCCCCACCAGACGAATAAATGGTATGCGGATATGAGTGCAACAGCTAAACAAACAACAAACGAGAGCTGCTATGTCTGCTCCCTCATTCCCCATGCTTCAGGCACACCCAAGGTATTGTTACCCAAAGAGTTGCCTATTGTAGATGCCCAATGTCTCCTTCATCTCACGTTATGCAGGATTAAGAACACCTTCCAGGCACATGAAGTTACTTTTAGAATGCTGCAGAACGAGAAAACTTGCTACCCAAAGACGGTAGGAGTGGTATGTCTGGAAAAACCATTTTTTGTGATACAAGGGACACTTTTTTCGGACAACAAGTGGAAGGATGAAGAAGTAATGTGTAAAGCTGAAGCGCTGAGGGGTGTAGCACCAGAGAAATTGCAATGGATAGAAGAAACGTGCACACCAGTATGGAAGGAACACATTTCAAAACTAACTTGGGTAACAGCCATTGAAAAACCCTTCAAACTGCAGAACGAAATAGACTATGAACTATGTTTTAAAGGAGAGGGGAAAACCTCCATGGGGACAAACAAGAACTGTAACAAGACCCTCACCATCCCAGATCTGAGAAAAGGGACAGCGGCCCTGATGGACACGTATTGGGTATGCGGCAACCAGGCATACCTGCACCTCCCCCAGTCATGGAGTGGCAGCTGCTCAATGGCCACTCTGCACTCAGCCCTAATGGTAATCCCAGAAAGCCACATTGAGAGGAGCAGAAGAACACAAGAAAACACCCAACAGAGTGCGGCCCAGCCAACTGCAGAGTCACAAATCTATGTCCTGTCTTCCGGGAACAAGGAAGAGGTGCTGTCCCGAAACAGACAGAAAACGGCTCCCTGTCCCATGTGATCGAAGCAGTACACAACCTAGGAGAAAGGATGAAAATGGAAGGCGGAGCAGAAGAAAGCACATGGTTCGACAATATCTTCTCCTGGGTTCCCTCATGGCTGGGAATGACTGTGAAATTTTTGATGCCAGCTGTGGTGTTCCTCCTCTTTATTTTTTGCCTGTGCCAGGTGGGTCTTCGATGTTGTGCTAACGCAGTACCTAATGGTGCAATGATGATGGTGACAATGGGCAACACCCGTGGTACAATACAAAATATGCAGGAAGTGCAGGTACAAACAGGAACTGATGACACATCCAGGTATCAGCTAGTGCCCAGGTATCATGACAAGGATATCGTAGACAAATTGTGGCATACCACCATCAGAGAGCCCCGTATACTAGAATGGTACCAGGAGGTGTGGGTAGACTTGGAAGGAGAGGGCGGATGTATATACCTGACCTGTACCCCAGATGAATATGCTAGGAGGGATGTTAGCTTAAGGGGGGTGTGCAGAGCGTGGATGCCCATAAAAGGCTCACCAGCATGGGATGACGCAATTATTGACGAAGAGGAGTGTAGGAGATTGAATGAATTAAAGAATTCGTTACTTAAGTAACGAAAGGGGGAAATGTAGGGGAGGGTTGTTCCAAGCGACCCCCCTTGCCTACATCCCTTCCCCAGGTGAGGGCCATGGCTCATTGGGCGTCCCCTCATACCACCAGGGCCCAGGTGATGGAGGGCTCACCTGCTGAAGACATTGCCCACACGTATTGAATTTAGCTAGGCCTCAGAAACCATTTTGTCTAATAAAGATGGTGTGAGCTCAGTGCATTGTAGCGCGGCCCCCACCCTCGGAGAGTTTCAATTATCCCTGTGGCCGCATCTCCCTGGCAGATCCGCTGTGAGCCCGTTCCCACGAACAAGACGGGCATGAGCTAGCGTAAGATACTAACACTGTAACATTTCACCTTCCGCAGTGTATCACTGCTCCCAGCATGACCCGGCCAGCGAGGCCTGGGGGATAGAGAGAACGGTAAAATGGTCATCGGATGAAAACAGAAAAGTCCCCAAATACTAATGCCAAAACTACTTGTAATACGCGCATTCTCTTCATAAAACTTCTTCTATTAAAGAAACCTGTAAAAATGTGTAATTATGGTAGAACGCATGTTCACATGACACCAGCAATAAAGGACCCACACCCGTGCAGTTGTGTGCAAATAATAAAGAGCGTTCCAGGGGACTATTCGTTATGTGTATTCTTGAAAAGCTTACACCCCGTGGTCCCGCGCCATAACCGAACTAATGCTGCTAGAGTGCAAGGGAAGACGAATGTAACCATACAGAGGGCTCATGTGAAGGACGCGCGAGAATGCACTTGTTATGTGTGTATGTCTAAGCCCCTTATGTGCCACTACCGCCACGCACGGTGGCGAGTCTCTTTCTTTGTGCTCCACCAACCACACTACTACCTCACTTACTGCAAATGTATATGAATATAACTAAATGCTGTAGTTGTTAAAACATAGTGTACAAATAAGGTGCTCAGAGTGGCTATATTTGAGAGACATTTAGCAAAGATGAAATGTATGATTTCGGGTGATCCAAATGAGTATTATAGAGTGTTCAAATGTTTGTACCTAAAGTTGGCAACACACGAGGAAGATACCTTTGTGAACATGTGCAAGGCCATTCCCCCTCCCACCCTGCGAAGACTGTCAAACACGAGAGCAGAGGCCCGCGCCGCGCTGCTCCACCTCCCCCAACCAGGCTGGAGCCACTTGAAAGATTTGTAGTCCCCTCTGCAGCACCCAAGGCCACGGCCCGCCACCTGCATTATTTACAGCATAGCAGTAAACCTCTGCCTGAATACACAAATCCAAAGGCGCCCCCTCTTAAACCCCACAACCCACCGGATCACCTTAGACTTATGGCCCTGTGCAATTAGGACACCCAATACTGTGGCAACATACAGCAGCCCATTCATAACGACTTCTAACAAGACAGAAAGGCATGTACCGTCCGTCCCATGCCCTGAGACTTAGCCCCTCGACCTATGGTACCGGTCAACAGGACACTGGTAACCACGCACTGATGAATGACCATCAGACCCCTCACAAGGTGCATTCCTCCTGTGTTGCATTAACCTGTAGAATAACCTATTGGAGGATTTACTAAAGAAGATGATATTGCAATAACTGAATGACTGCGGTGTGCATGGCCTAGGGCAAATAAGTCAGGAAAAGACATTCATCTCTGACACTGGCCACAATGGCACAACAACACCGCCCGGATGAACTCAGCTGACCTGCCAGGCCCAGCCCAACCCACGAGGCTGACCAGTGACGTCCTCCAGCCAAGGCCAACCACATCGCAGCAGCGCCTATAGCTAGTCATCACCACCCAATCCCATTGAACTTGTGCCCCTTATAGTATATAGGTTCTGATGACGTGTTTTGTAAATATATACGCCTGTCTTTGCTATTGTCAGACAGAGCGCTCTCGGAGTTTGCAGAGTTCTTTGCATGCCCTATTCTGATTGATAAACTCCCATTTAAGCTCACCCGCACTCTGTCTTGGCTTTATTCCCATCCTGGGAGAGTCCTTCATTGTCTCTCATTGCGGGGAGGATCGTGCTGGTTGGGGACGCTTGCCTTCACCAGCCGTAGCTCTCGAAGGCACAAGCATGAGCCAGCTCGCAGTCCTGAAGTTGAGTCTCAAGAAGTCCCCTATTGTGCATTTTGGCTAAGAAATGGGCTGCAGAACGACTTATCCCCCCTGACTACATCCTTCAAGGCATCCCACATCACCCCTGCTCTAGTCCCATGCCCCTCGGGCTCTTTGAAGTAGTTGGTGGCAACGACTTCCTCCTCAGAATGCAGCTTAGCATCAAGGAGCAGGGGCTCAAAGAGGTCATTCACGTCTGAGCGGGGTGCGACATTTGGGGGGGAAAAGTCTAAGGTGACTAGAGAATGATTGGAGAACAACCTAGGGCTAATGACGGTGTTAGAAACATGTTGAACCATGTAAGAGGAAATCAGTTGGAGATTGATATGCGAAAACCCTTTGTGAACGTGAGAGTAAAATGTGAACCCCCCCCCAGAGAAGGAGCCTCCAGATGTCTGCGATGTCCAATTCGCAGAGGAAACGCACCAGTGCCAAGGACCGCCTGAAGTCGTCTGAGGCAAGGATTTATCTATGGCAGGATCCGGGGGCAAGTTATTATCCACCCCCCCCCAATAAGAAGCTCCCCTTCTACAAAACCCACTATTACTGGGAGGAGAGAAGACAGGACATGGTGCTGGTGATCATTTGGGAGGTATAGAGAGGCCAAAGTTATGGGGACTGAACACAAGGTGCCCTTCACCAGCATATATCTTCCTTCTGGATCCCTAGGCACAGCCCTGGGAAAGAATGGGACATCCCTGGCCAAAAGAAATGCCACCTCCCTCTGTTTGACCCCAGCAGAGGCATCGAATTTTCCCGGGAAGAACCTGTACCTCATACGAGGCTCATCTTCAGGGAGTAGATGAGTCTCCGGCAGCATGGCAATAGACATCCCGGGCATCTGAAGCTTCTGAAGCATCGATCTCCACTTAACCGGGGAGTTCAACCCTTGCACGTTGAGCGTAGAAAACTTAAACGGTACAACCTTCCCCAAAGACAAAGAGCAACTCAACCCAACTATCAACCAGATTGGAGAGGAGATCTAACTCCTCCAAGCACTTCGTTCCGAAGAACCGTAGAAAATAGAACAACCCTATCCCAACAAAACCACCAAACCAACTCCAAGAGATTTCCACCCACCAACACAGCCCCAAAGAAACCTGCACACCCACGCCGCCGGGCCATTGGAGGTAAAGGCCAAGAGAACACCATAACAGGACCCTAAAAAGCCGCAACATTGTCAGCTCCGCCGGTATGATGGCTAACTGACGGAGACCACAATAAGAAGGCAGAGGCAAGGCTCCTGGATTGTTCCAGGCTGAGGAAAAGGAGCAGAGATACTGCAACAGAGAATCGACAGCTCAGCAGTCCAGGTGAGCCTACGGAGGACCATAAGGCATAGGCTTCTCCACATTCGATGTGGTGTGACCTGCAATTCCTTGATCTAGTCACTTTAGTCCAGGTTGCTGCTCTCTTCGGGTGCGTTGAGTACCGCTCTCACCCCTATCCAGATCAGGAGGTCCGGTTCATGATGGACAGCGCTTCTTGAGTCGTGGAGACTGTATGCTGCTCACCTTCCCACATGAAAATCACCCCAAATGGGATCCCCCAGCAGTATTCGATGTCTTTATTTCCTAGCCATTGGGTAAACTTTGAAAGCAAGTGCCTTTTGGCCTTGTAGGAGTGCGCTTGAGGAGCCCTTGAATTTGAAATCCGGGCGGGAGTGGGCTGCTCGCAGGATTTCTTCCTTGCGTTTGTAGAAGTGGACCCTAGTCAAGGAATCGGAGGCCCAGTTGTTCCTAATCTGTTATGTGAAAACCCTGTGGGTCCGATTCAGCTCCAGCTCCTTCCCTGCAGGCCACTGAAGCAGGTCTTTGAACAAGGCTTCGACATACTCTACGAGCTCTGGGTCTGGGATCCGAGAAGGGATCCCCTGGAGCTTGATGTTGTTTCTCTGGGAGTGATTTTCCTGGACCTCGGACCGCTGAAGTAAGCGTTCGCTAGTGGGCTCCAATGTCTCTACCCTGCCCGTCTGCTGAGAAAGATCGTAGGTGTATTTGCAAGCCCCTGTCTTCAGATCCTCAATGCGCGACGTAGTGGACGCCACTCGCTTGTCAACTTCCGAGACCTTCTGTTCAAGCTCCACAACAGCGCCATCAATCTCCTTCTTAATGTCGGCAAGCATTTGGCGCAAGTCCGTTCTGAGCGGTAAGACCGCTGAATCGTCCCCCTCATTGCCATGGCATGCTGCGTGAACATGCGTATCTGTTGAAATGTCACTGGGTCTAGATTTCTCCTGGTTACACATAAGGTATGGCACGTCACTGCTTTTGCCACCCTTTAACCCCTTGCCAGCCATGGCAGCATAAATGAAGCTCCTGAAGAGGGTCCCCAGCTGCAGGCGCCCACTGACTCACTGCCCTTGTCGGTGAAGCCTCCAGACGAAGGCAGGATAAGCCCTCATAGGCCAAGTTTGGCACCCTACCCTAGGCGCATTAGAGAATGGAGCACTGTGGAGATCAGCCGGATGGGTTGGCGTGCACCATGCAAGGGTCCAAGTGTTTGCCTTGCCAAAGTGATTGCCTTGCAGCAGCAGGCTACCTCAGCCTGGGATCACTGCCTCTCAGATCACAACAACCGGAGAAAGTCCTAGCCAGGGGAGCAGGAGATGAGCCTCCCCTGCCCAATCCAGCAATCAGTACCAGTTTGAGGAGACAAGTGTGTGGGGGATTGGCTCACTGAAACAAAGAGTGCGCCGATCAGAAAAACAGACACCGGCAAGCCCTACCATCATTCCTGGGGGGGCAGGATGGGTTCAGCATGCCTCTTAGATGAGAACCAGCGATGCTCGGGCCGCAGGTGCAAAGAAACGGCTATACGTGGCAGTGATCCGCCATCTTGGATTTCTGACCCACAAGGAGGATTCTCTCGGTGCAGCCACTGCGGCTGACAGAATGGCCCGGTAAATGAGAGGCAGCCACACTGGGCCATCCTTGCTGCAACGGTGAACAGCAGGGGAATTAATGCCAAGCCACGCCCACGTCAATTGCACTTTCCAAACTTGCTTACGTTTCTTATGGGAGAACTCCAAGCACTCTGTAATGTTTCTTAAGTGTGGCCATGTTTTTGAATAATTTTACCGGCCTACAGTCGCTACCAATGTTCTGCTTGCCACTTAGTTTCCTAAACATTCCTTGTAAACACCAGGTTGGGATCAGATGAAAATTGCCTGGAGCAAAATTGCACTCGATTTCGTTGACTGGTAATTCCTGAACATTAGCACAGCCTTTGAATAATAAGGTGATCTGCACTTTTCCAAAAATGCAGCATCTAAATACAGGGCCTCCTCCGCCTCATGTTCAGATGCCCCCTTTCTTGAGAATCTGGGACAATGTTTGAACTATTCTAGCCAGAGGTGACTGGAACAGTGCAGCAACGTCATTTAGGGGTGGCCAGGGTTCGCAACTGTGACTGCTGAGGTCTCCCTTGCTACCCCTCTGGTCTTCCTTGCTACCCCTAAAAAAGTTTTTTTCTAAAAAGTGTAATAAAAAAAAAAAGGTTTCAATGCATGCTCCTGTGCTGTGGCCATCATCATGTGGCTATTTGCTTCTGGAGTGGCTGGCTTTCTTGCTCAGGCCTCTTAAAAAAAAAAAAGAGTCCACAAGTCTAACACTTTTAACACTTTCAGCAGTGACCCTAAATAAGAAACAATAGGAATACCAAAAAATGTGTCTTTCTGGAATTCTATACAATAATTGCTAGACTCATTAAAGATTTATTTCAGGCACACTTCAGGGTGTGAGTCACTGATTTAGTCTGTTCTTAAACACCTCAACTCAGCCTTTCATCCTTCTGAGGTCGATAAATGAGTACCAACACAAGATGGGTGATAGTGTATGTTTATTTTTTCTATATTAAGCGCTTAAGCTTAAGTGCTATATAAAAACACATATTTATTGTTTGACCATGGACACCTGCTTGCATTCACAGTAATTTAGTAAAATGGGCCTATACACACTGATCTTAACGATACATATGGCGATCCATTGTAGTATGAAATGTATATCACATTTTAGTGATATTGTAACCATATTTTTGGTAGTGTACTTAGGAACAATGCTATGTGATGCCACTTCCTGTTTTTTCAAGGGGTGAAAGTTTGTGTTCCATCACTTCCCGCGATATCACTTCAGGGTGATGTCAAATGACATGTCATCAGAGGTCAAGGGTCGTGTGATGTCACTTCCGCTATCCCTGGCATTTTGGTGAAATGGCGTCCCTGGAACAGTGGCCTCTTAGCTTTGAAATGTACATGAAATGGCATCATCCCTTCGTTTCCATCATAGTCGGTGAAAGAAGCTTTGGCACAGCCAGTAGATTGGCTTTTTGTGTAGTGCAATCGCTTTCTGCCTTGTCAAGTGTTGCAATAGGCCCTGCTTCTCACATCAGGCCAGCTTTTTGCCACAAAACGGCAACGTACTTTCATCGTTGTGGGAATTGCCAGGAACTGCAACACCAGGCACTCAAATTTAAATGGCACACACTTGTCTCTCAGGTCAGGCATGGCCATGCAATGCCAGATATTCACATCAGTTGCCAGGTGCTGTCATCAAATGTCCAGACGAACAGCAGGTGTCCACACACCTGTTCTTCTAGTGTCAGGGTTGTTCTTCTCCCTTGCACCCTACTACATCCCCTAAATCTAAGGAATGAAAATAGAAATCCAGGTGTGCTTCTAGACAAACAAAAATCAGGCACATCAAATGTCCAGAAACCAATCCAATGGCTTTCTGTTGTCACCATACATTCAGATACTCGCTTCATGTGCAAAGCATCGCCAAGTAAATACCCAGGTACTCACACACTGTCACGGATTACCATTAAATGCGCCCGCGTTCACCCCACAACCCCATGATTGCCTCATATGACCAGATCCCCCAAAACATTCCTTGGGATTGTCATTAAAAATCCCTATTGCCAGGGATTGCCCTCAAATGCACATACATTTCTATTTCAATTTATTGAAGATTGGGGTTTATTTCAACCAGAATGAGTTACATGGCAAATTAACACAGGAGAATGAGGCGGTCCCAAGATGGCGGGGCTTTGCAGTAGATGAGGGTACCTGGGAACGTGTAACCGATTGTTGAGGACAGCTGATGGGATATAGAAACCTTGGGCAAACACAATATAGAGTCTATACAAGAGAAGGATATTTATTTATAATATTTTATTTATAACGCGCCTAATACTGGAGAACCAGTTTCCTAAACGTGGGCCTGGGATTCGAACCTGTGCTGAGAGCCAAGACGAGCGTATTGCCCCCGAGCTATCCTCCCAGCCTAGTTACATTGGGTATTGTGTCCAGAGAGTAATGGAGTCAGATTGGGAAAGCGGTGGGAGCCCCTTCGCAGGACAAAAGGTGGGTCTAGAGCGTAGTCTTAAAGCTTTCAGGCCATGGGTTCATTTTGAAATATGGTGTGAATGCATTCCAGTTGAGTGGGTCAATTGAGTACAAAAGTAGAAGCGGGAGGAGGCACGGGGCAGGGGATGAGAGGTTAAGGAGGGAGGAGGAACAAGGAGTTGCAGGCTGTAAAGTAGGGTGGGATAAGGCAAGGCAAGAAGAAGGAATTTAAGAAGAGAGAGATTTTGCATTGAGAGCTCACCGCCATGGTGGCGGTGTAGAGGGAGAGGGCTTAGGAACGGGGTAGGCCCTCGAGGATAGGAGGGGCGAGAAGGAGCAGAGGATATGCTAAACCGAGACATCTGGAAACCATGAGCCACCATTCAGACAGGTCGCTTTGAGTATGCTTCCATTAATTCAAGCTCTTTCATGTTTGCAGACACACCTAACACAAAAGTCTGTTCAGGCCAAGCCAGGATCCTTTGGCTTAATTGGGCAACGTAGTCCCTTTCTAGGGCGTTCGACCTGCCAGGCAAGGACAGCAGCAGAATATTTCACCTCTCAATGTCAGTCTTGAAGAGTGAGGATCATTTATTCGATTCAATTTACGAATCTCGTTGGCGATCCAAATCCCTAAACAACTGAATGCGTCTGATGTTATCTGAAAGGGTCACATTTCCATCTGTGAAATCTGCTCCTATAGACACTGGGAATATTTTGGATGTTAAAATAATGCACTTTGTACCCTGAGAATTGAATGCACATCAAGACTATTGGGGTCGTCATTGGGGGATTAGCTGCGTAAAGTAAAACGTCATCGGCATGGAGCGGAATTCCATGTTCGGTTTCGGCAATCTTGATTCCAGTGTAGGAGGTGATGTGTTCTAATGGCACATGCGTGTAGTCCCACTAAAGGGCTTACAATAAGAGGGATAGTGGACAAATTCGTAATGGGTGTGATATGCTTCTCTGAATGTGTATTCTTGCTTGAAACCATGGACTTGTTGCCACAAGGTGTAGGGTTGTCATCAAGTCCCCCTGCTGTGTGTCTTTGACTGGCAATTGAAGGACTGTGAATGTTCACGCACTCAACTAAGCAGGGTGAGGAAGGAAATAGTGCCCACATGGTTTTGCTGTCCAGGGATTGAGGTGCACAGGCAGGGTCCAAAGGGAATCCTTCCACTTGGTGAGAATTGAGTGGTAGCTCGATGGCAGTATCGAGGTGCATTGGCAGAGCCGTGTCGCGTCCTACGACTAAAATAGCAGGAGATGCAGCTGTTCAGGTCTGAGGTACTATGGCCGAGCTGTGCAGAGTCCTATGACTGGGGCAGCACGGGATGCAGCATTGTAGTTCAGGATGGAAACACTCTGCTAGAACTGTCTGTGAGAGCCTTTGCATTTGAACAGCAGATGGTGCTGTCTTTGGATCTAGACATGGACAGAACAATTTGTGGGATCACTTCAACAAAAATGACCTTCACTCCGTGCACACCTTTGGGCATGTATACATGCAAAATAAATTTTCTTTTACAATTCTGTTCAAATAGTATACGTTTTTTAATGATTCAAACAAAAAAGTATGTGTATACTTGTTGTCGATATCTCTGTTCGACTTTCTAAATGTTTAAAACAACAATCATTCAACAATTTAGCATTTTTTTATGCTCTATAATGCTTTGCATTTGAATACAGAAATGTATTCTGTAGTCCAGAATCAGACTCTGTCAGCACCTAAGTGATGTCAAAATTGTATAAAAACTACTTGAAAAATGATAAGGTCTCTTGCAAGAAAGGTGTGCTCCTCTACACCCATATTACCTTTGGATCTAGACATACCTTAAGTATCAGTGAATCAGAGGCCACCTGTGGCATTCATCATCCAATGGCTACCTTCCTAGCATCCAAATGCAGTCCACTGCTTCTGCAAGACTTGGAAAACAAGATCATTGAAAGGAGCGTCACAGCCTAAACCACAGTGCCCGATTGTGGCATAGGCGACCGCCGCCCAAGTTAGTGGTCCCGAGTTGAAGACAAGGCTATTGTACAAGGACGAAGGTCACCTGCCACATAATAGAGCCCAAAGAGAAGGGCTCTAATGCTAGTAGAGGGGAAAAGGGGTAGCTCGGCTGGGGCGTACTGTGACAGAGCAGCTTGCACAGGTCTCCTTGCTCAGTGATCAGTATGTGCTCTTTAAAAAGGGCAGCTTGGAAGGCAGCCATTAAAGGTGGAGCCGCCATTCTGAGCTGATTGACTAGAAAGCTGGAAGTTATGATATGATAGGTTATTTATAACACACTTAATACCCAGAGGTTTCTAAGTGCGGACCCAGGGATTGAACCTTGCTTCCAAGGCGAGCACGTTGCCCCTGAGCTATCCGCCTGAGACAGTTGTGAGAAGAACAAAGGAGAAACATTGAATTCAGACTTCCACTGTGTGTAGAGTCTGGATTTCACACTTTCTGCTTGTCTAATGAGAATAAAACATGCTCTAATAGAGGCTAGGCAGGACCGCCGCAGGGACGGAGAGAGAGAGAGAGAGAGAGAGGGAAAGAGAGAGAGAGAGAGACAGAGAGACAGAGAGAGAGAGAGAGAGAGAGAGAGAGAGAGAGAGAGAGAGGGAGGGAGACAGAGAGAGAGGGAGAGAGAGAGAGAGAGAGAAAGAGAGAAAATGGGATATCCCAATCTAAAAACCGAGCCTTACCTTCCACCAGGAGTTTCATCACTCTCTCCCCCACGCCATGTGGGCTCTTGGCACGGCACGTGTACATCCCTTCATCTTGAAAGTTGACGTTGGCCAACACCAGCGTGAGCACGCCATCGCCAAACTCCTGGTGGGAGAGCTCGATGCGCCCTTCATACTCGTAGCTCTGCTCTTCCTGCAGCTCCTCGTTGTTCCGATAGGTGAAGAGGACCTTGGGCTCTTTGTATTCAAAGCTCTGCTGTACATACGCATAGATGTCCTCTACCTCGATCTCTTCCACAATGTCCTCACGCTGCCAGCTAAAGGTCAGCTGGTCCGTGCCCTCCACAAAGGTCAGCTCGCAGGGCAGGCTGACCTTGGAGAAGGGCCGAGCCTTGATTTCCATCACACCGGCATCTAGAAGAGGTAGAAGAGGAGACCAAGAACCAGGGTCAATGGTCAAGCGAGAAAGAAGCACTGAGCCACACAATGCAAAGAGGCATAGGGGAAGAACAGACCCACGCTCATAAGTCATGAAGGAAGCTAACATATGCAAGCAATTGTTGGGATGCAAGTACAGCGTCCCAGGCAGGCAAAGAGATTTAGACTTCACAAAACATGCTAGCAGGCGGCCTCGTGCTAGCAGTTCTCGCTGGGTGCGGAAGAATGCGCATGTATCCATTTGCACCTAGCTTTGATACACATTAGAAACACCATATAGCAATACAGAAAGAGCAACAATGTATTCACGTTGCAGAGGTTGAAGATAGGTTGATGTATTGTGCAGTTAGCAGTAGTGTACGATGTAGTCAGAGAAGTGTTGCGGTTAAAACAAGGTCCGGGGGCTAAGGTAGAAAGAGTTCCGCCATGTTGGAATTTGGGGCATGTTGATAGGATGTATTTTTGGGAGTAAGAAAAAGCCTCAACGTGGAGCTGCAGATCTTTCCAGTTAGTCCTGAGACAAGTCCCCCTTCCTTTCCCCAGAGAGAAGTTATGATGTCAAAGTCACAGGCAGCCGTACTGTGCCGATAACAGTTAATTGAGTACAGATGCAGAGCGCGGAGGAGGTGGGAAAGGAAGGTTGGGTCCAGGGAGCAAGGGTAGGGATGCGCCATTTGAAGATTGAATTCATGTGAGCAGGGCATTGGGTTCTGTATTGCCAAGAGGGCTGGTGAGGATTTGGAGCACTACTGCCCTCACCCGAAGAGTAGTCATCCTACCTAAATTGCAGGCACCGCACTCTAAGGATCAATAAATAAGTGTCAATCCCCTTGGAATCCTCCCCGGAATCCAAATCCTCCTCTTCCTCCTCTCACCTAAAGTGTCAGTATCCAGGCTGTTCTTTGCCAGGCGTCTCCGAGCTCTATAGTCCTTCTTTTTTTATGAAGGTAGGGCCTACCTCGAGAGTAAGCCACAGTACCTGTCTGGGTAACATACAGACCTGTGGCCCCTCTCTCTAGATAGGCGAAATGAGGAAAAAGCCTCACAAAGTGTAAAAAAAAAAAGGTAGGCTCACGTCCGCACCAGGAAAGTAGGGCAGAACAGTTTCTTAGTGAGGACTGTGTTGAAGAATTGCGCTGGTAGTAAGCGTGAGTGGTGAGTATCAAAACAATGAAGCCGCAGGGATGTGTGACTCCAGAGAAGAGTGAAGGAGAAGCGCCAGTGGGAGGTAGGAGGGAGGTGTGTGAGGTGCACAGGGGAAGAAATGCCCGCACAGGATAGCGAAACAGAAATGAGGCAGAGCAGGGCGAAGGCAAACAGGGGGAAGCCGAGAGAGGAGAGACGCCAGAGAGGGGCAAGAGAGAGAGAGAGTGAGAGAGAGAGACAGAGAGAGAGCGAGAGAGAGAGAGAGAGAGAGAGAGAGAGAGAGAGAGAGAAAGAGAGAGAGGATCCACACACTGGGGAGCAAAGAGTCACTGATGAGGAGACAAGAAAGGAAGAGAGCAGGACAGGGTGTTCTGGTGAGGAACGTGGGAGAAAACTAGCATAGCGAACCACAGAAGAGAGACTAACCTGTAGGTTGCAACACGCCAGCTGCTGGGAGGGAAGGGATTAAGAACTGCCCAGCAGCGGTCATCTTGGAGGACAACTAGACCACGGAAGAGGTCAAAGATGGAACGTGATGGCACAATTAATGGCGGCCCAATTTCCATCTGTTCCAAAGGTGCCACTGAGCCGGGCACATGACAATAAGTGAAATTCAAGAATAAGAATGGTGCCTCAATCACGTTATTTCATGGGCACCTGGGTTGTCAGACAGATAATGGAGGAGACGTGCTAGGGCTGTATCGTGATTTTAGATGGGAGGAGCAGAGGTGATGCCAATAAATGTGTCTACAAGGGCAGGAAACTGTATGTGCGTGCCACAGTGTCTGGTATAATGAGGTGGCCCATTGTATTATCAAAGCCGAGTTGACCTCGCTATTCACACTTTGATCATGCTCTGACGGAGCGGTGCAGATCACGTGATAGTCAAACATATTTACTTGTTAAAGAAATGTATTATGGTAACAATGTACCTGGTAGTCAATAAACTCTGAACTTTCACAATAACGATGTAGTAGGTCCTGTGTTTGGGGGAATGTGTTTTAGATAATTTGTGACCAATAGGGTATTGGACTATTAGGTATGTGAAAAACCAGAGGGTGTTTCACCTCCCAATCGCCAGGGAAGGGCCATCGCTTTTGGATCATGACCCTGGGACGGACAAGCGAGGGAGGATCACCTGGGTAGTGGGTCCTCGGGGAGTGGGCCATGCCACGTTAATGAGGCCAGGCAGGGTCAGGCACATCTCCCTAATTTCACACACCTGACTTTCATTAACTCAAAGTACCATTACACTAAGGATAAAAGGTGGAGTGCGTAGATACACATTAAGCAAGGCAAGATATAAGAAGGCGCAGCTCAGCCAGGGCTGTGGGGAACCAGTCTACAGAGAACAATAGGCAGAGGGGCTGTTCGAATGCAGAAGGCAGAGCTTAACAAAGCAAGACAAAAGAGTCAGCTTTCTAAGGAGCCTGAACGGTTTGCCGTGAGAAGCCGACAAGCTGAAGCGAAATCCTTTGAAATACAGTGAAGTTGCCAGCTCCCCTCCCTTGACAGCTGGAGTGTTGGGGAGTAGCCAAAGGGCCGAGGATGGAGGCCCAACCTTGATACAAGTAGAAAGAGACATTACGCCAAACACAGCCGGTGAGTTCTTGAATGTAGCGAGAGCTCGGTTTGTGAAAGGCACATGTGATAACATTAACAAACAAGGTTACTCATCTGAGAGAAAAGCGAGAAGAGAGGAACGATTGTTCTAAAGTGATACAAGTTAGCAGCGCGGTCATGTGAAACGAAGTGCAATACAGAAAGCAAAGCAAAGATTGCGAAGAAGCAAAAACTACAATACCCAAGAGTAATTTCATGCGAGGGGCTCGAGCCCGATAAAGGGAAGGCTGCAGTGGAACTAAAATGGTCAAAGTGGTCATGCAGAGGTCTAGCCAAATCCTCACACATTCAAACATCTTGGGACTATTGTGAACTGTGATATTGGATGTGGATAGGAGGCCTGAGCCCGACAGAGGGAAGCCTTCATTTTGAACTGTGATATTTGATGTGGATAAAAGCTTGGGGAAGGGAACCCCAAGGAGAAGTAGGACTGTGCCCGACCGAGGGAAGCCTTCATTGTGAACTGTGATATTTGATGTGGATAGGAGGCCTGAGCCCGACCGAGGGAAGCCTTCATTGTGAACTGTGATATTTGATATTTGATGTGGATAAAAGCTTGGGGAAGGGAACCCCAAGGAAAAGGAGTCCTGCGCCCGACCTAGGGAAACCTACATTGTGAACTGTGATATTTGATGTGGATAAAACCTTGGAGAAGGGAAACCACAAGGAAGAGGAGGCCTGAGCCCGATCAAGGGAAGCCTTTATTGTGAACTGTGTTGTACAAGAAAGATTTATAAATTGTGATACTTGGAAAAGAGAAAGAGTGGAGCCCGACTGAGGACAGTCTGATTGAGAACGAATCTCAAGGAACTTTGTTGCTCGCCTATCCTTACCAGAAATCCCCAGACCCTGTGCTTTGAACGAGGGCAAGGGAGATATTTTGATAATATGCACCCCTTTTCACATTTATACATTGAGAGTGAGGCCAAGGTTAGGTTTCTCTAGTACAGGCCTCTTATATTTTGGACAAGACTGACTAGGACTGTTTGTCTTTTAGTTGATGGTCGAGATTACTCACATCTTAGATATAGGGCCAGATAGGAAGTTATTATAATAAAGGTTTTCTGTGTCTGACTACCGGTACCATGTCTGTTTCACAGGGATAATTAGAATTGTATATAGGTGTTAGCCAATGGGGAGTGTGGGATCATGTTTAATCTTTAATATGCATAGCTTTGTTAATTTGCAGTGTTCCGCTATAAAAGATATAACTTCTTTGCATGTTAGCTCGTGTTCCACAGGACCATCTGATACTTTTTGCACGTAATAAATCTTTGTTATCCTTGCAAACGGTGCATTGCTTATTTGGCCTTTTCGGGATTGTTTTTATTGTTTGGGTTTTAGGTCATTCACCTTCCACAATGCAGCACCCAAAATCAGTCAACACCCAAAGCTGATAATGCAGCACCCTCTTGCAAATAGACTACCAAAGCAAGCAACTGGGCACCCAAATATGATGGAACACACAGATCACACAATAGGTA
The DNA here is from genome assembly GCF_040938575.1 of Ambystoma mexicanum. Taxonomy (NCBI): domain Eukaryota; kingdom Metazoa; phylum Chordata; class Amphibia; order Caudata; family Ambystomatidae; genus Ambystoma; species Ambystoma mexicanum. Next base: position 58,716,262 of record NC_090939.1, read on the forward strand.
TATGCAACAAGCCACTGAACCACCTCTTACGAAATGACGCCCACAGAAAGCAACGGGGCACTGAGGCATGGAGGGAAAACCAATGAAATAACTGATGTGGCACCCAGGGCAAGCGAAGGAGCACCCACTTATCAAGTACACCCAAAGCAAGTAATGTTGGAACCCACCATGACCGCACACCAACAAGGAGAGCAATGCAGCATCGGGCTATGGAGGAAGCAAGCAAGGCAATGCCAAACTGTAGGTAGATGCATCACAAATACAGTGGACTGATAAGAACAGCAAGCAAGGCAATGCAAAACTATAGGGGGATGCATTGAGAAACCAGTGGAGTAATGCAGTGCAAGCTAGGCAATGCAAAACTATAGGTGGATGCATAGAGAAATCAGTGGAGTGATACACATGGCAAGCAAGCAAGCATGCAATGCAATGCCAAACTATAGGTGGATGCATAGAGAAATCAGTGGAGTGATACACATGGCAAGCAAGCAAGCAATGCAATGCCAAACTATAGGTGGCTGCATAGAGAAATCAGTGGAGTGATACACATGGCAAGCAAGCAAGCAATGCAATGCCAAACTATAGGTGGATGCATAGAGAAATCAGTGGAGTGATACACATGGCAAGCAAGCAAGCAATGCAATGCCAAACTATAGGTGGCTGCATAGAGAAATCAGTGGAGTGATACACATGGCAAGCAAGCAAGTAATGCAATGCCAAACTATAGAGGAATGCATGGTGGAAACAGTGGAGTGATGAACGGAGCAAGCTAGGCAATGCCAAATTAATGGTGTATGCATAGAGACACCAGTGGGTTGATACACACAGCAAGCAAGGCAATGCCAAACTATAGGGAGATGCATAGTGAAACCAGTGGCGTGATAAAGACAGCAAACAATGCCATGGCAAACTATAGGTGGCTGCATAGAGAATCCAGTAGGGAGATATACACAGCATGCAAGCTAGAAATGCAATACCAAACTATAGATGGATGATTAGAGAAGCCAGTGGAGTGATCTACAGCAAGCAAGCAAGGCAATGCCAAACTATAGGCAGGTGCATAGAAAAACCAGTGGAGTGATGCACACAGCAGGCACGCCAGGCAATGTCAAACTATAGAGGGTGCATAGAGAAACCAACGGAGTGATACACACAGCAAGCCAGCCTACAATGCCAAACGATAGGGAGATGCATAGAGAAACCAGTGAGTGGAGTGATAAATATAGCAAGCCAGGCAATGCCAAACTATCGGCATATGCGTAGAGAAACCAGTGGAGTGATACACAGCAAGCAAGAAAGGCAATACCAATCTATAGGCAGATGCATAGGGAAAACAGTGGAGTGATACACAGCAAGCAAGCAAGGCAATGCCAAACGATAGGTAGATGCAGAAAGAAACTAGTCGAGTGATATAACGCAAGCAAGGCAATGTAAAACTATAGGTGGATACATAGAGAAACCAGTGGAGTGATAAACACAGCTGGCAAGGAAATGCCAAGTTATAGGCGGCTGCTTGGGGAAACCAGTGGAGTGATATACTGCAAGCAAGCAAGGCAATATCAAACTATAGGCAGGTACATAGAGAAACCAGTGGAGTGATACACAACAAGCAAGCAATGCAATGCCAAACTATAGGCGGATGGATATGGAAACCAAGTGAGTGAAACACACAGCAAGCAAGCAAGCAAGGCAATGTCAAACTGTAGGCAGGTGCATAGAGAAACTAGTGGAGTGATATAACGCAAGCAAGGCAATGTAAAACTATAGGTGGATACATAGAGAAACCAGTGGAGTGATAAACACAGCTAGCAAGGAAATGCCAAGTTATAGGCGGCTGCTTGGGGAAACCAGTGGAGTGATATACTGCAAGCAAGCAAGGCAATATCAAACTATAGGCAGGTGCATAGAGAAACCAGTGGAGTGATACACAACAAGCAAGCAATGCAATGCCAAACTATAGGCGGATGGATATGGAAATCAAGTGAGTGAAACACACAGCAAGCAAGCAAGTAATGCAATGCCAAACTGTAGATGGATGCATAGAGAAACAAGTGGAGTGATACACATAGTGAGCGCACAAGGCAATGCCAAACTATAGACAGGTGCATAGAGAAGAAGTGGAGTGATACACACAGCAAGCAAAGCCATACCAATCTACAGGCAGATACATAGAGAAACCAGTGGGGTGGTAACAAAGCAAGCCAGGCGACGCCAAAACATAGGCAGATGCATAGAGAAATCAGTGGAGTTTGTGATGAATCCTGCGGCACCCTCGCTAAACCCCTGTCTAAAATCCCTAAACATCGTAAGAAAGGAAAGCCCGTCTGAAACTGGCAAAGTTAGAAATCATCCTAACTCCCAGAGGTGCAGTGAAAGGAAATCTGGCGCACCCGAAGTGCACCGCTAGTGGTCCGCTGTTTGGCTGTTTGGCTGTTTGGCTGTTCGACTGTTCGGGTGCGCGAGCTGCGGGCTGTGCACATATTGATATATTTACACCGCTCTTTACTACACTAGTACATGCAGAGATGTACCTCAAACTCAGAGTAAGCGTTCTTGGTGAGCTGAACTCTTGCTGCTTTGCTTCAACACACGGTCATTGGTGTAACCAACGCCACGCCCTAGACCTATGTATCTTCTGTGTGTCTGCCTTCTGCCCTTAAACGCAGACCTTGTTTTTGGCGCACGTCTCCTGAACAATCAGGAAACATTACTTGGTGTAGCATTGTGCGCGAGCTTTGATCTCTGATAATTGCATTTTCATGACCTATTGTTTATGTTTTTCAATTTGCCATATCACGCATTCAATACAGGACTCAAACTGTTATCTGTACGTAACTAATTGCTTGTACTGAAACTTCTGCAGTAGCACATCCGCCTGCATCAAACTTTGAAATTGATTAATCGTTAACCTTTTCCTTCAGTTTGCTACAAGTATGCTTGTTTATGACTGTTCATACTTTACTAACTGTAGGCCATTTCTTGCCTATTCGGCTGGAAAGGGAATTGTTTGCTGGGGAATTGCTCTTATGCAGCTGGTACGCGTTCCTGCATTCTATTTTTATTAGGATCTTGACCAGCTGGTTTGAACTAGAATATCACCCTCCTCAAGGTGGTTAGTCGCTCCGTACTAGCATACATTCTGTATTCTGTATACTTCTGTTGGGCCGCATTCTTGTAACCCTGAATCAAGCCTACTTATGCTCCTCTTATAGCGCCTCGAGGCCTTTGGGCTGCAGTGCACTCTACAAATCCAAATAAATAAATAAACCCAGGATATTGAGATAAACGCTTTCAAAACTGCTATACTAGTTGAAATTTAAAAGGTTAGCCTTTCACTTATTTTGACGACCACAGTCCCCTTAAGGAAGCATTAAGGGTACGCTCCGGCTTCCTGACTGGATGCTCCGGCTGCAATTTGATCAGTCCGACGGCTGAATCTGGTTACATCTCGATCAGCATAATTATATTTGTGTATTGCTTTGTTTTGTAGAACTGTTACATTTTTACAGAAATGGTGGGTAGCTGACGCAGTGGGAGGTGTTTGTCTGAGGGACAGGTGCAAACACGTTTGAACATTACCGCTCCCGTCCAATTTCCTGAATCCGCTGAATACACAGGAATTGAATTCACTCAGCACTTAACGTTGAGTTAACGCGTCATGGATTCTGACACCACCCCATATAGTCAACAATCTCTTGCAGTCAAACCCAACGACATAAATCATGCACAGAGCAACAGCATGCGGGCACAGAGCCATGCTCAGCCCTCGATGCATAGTGTGAATGCAGCACCCAATGTTTCTATGGCTGCAAACCACTCTGCAAAGGAATAGGACGAAATGTCCGAATAAAAATTACTGACTCCACCAAAAGACCTAAAACACACACCACGAAAAGTTCTAACTACCAAAAGTTTGAACTTTTCGTGGTATGTGTTTAGGTGTTTTGGTGGGGTCGGTATGTGGGGGGCTGGTGAGCTGTCCCTACAGTGAGCGGGGATTGCGGGGGACACACCCGAGCTCTCCCAACAGAACAGGGGGGGGAAAACAGGGGCTGCGGGGGTGTCCTACACAGCATTGTGAGCAGGGGTTGCGGCAGAAACCCCTGCATCTTCGCATGGGAAATGTAAAAACATTTTGTGTTCGTCCATTTCCCATGCAAACATTTCTGTCGCGGGAAATGCAGCCGCGGGCAGATCACACAGATCCCTCTGCAAATATGACTGCTGATCTGTGCAGGGAAGAGCAATTTTGTGTCAGATGTATCGATTTTAGCACCTACTCTTCAGGCGGAATGGGGCAGGCGATTTAGGACCTTCATACCCTGCCTCTGTTTCCTTCTGAAGTGGAAGAAATATGCCTGCACAATCTTCATGGGGTAAATGCTGGTGAATACAACATACGCCATGGTAAGTCTTATGCTACCATGACTGAGCGGCCCTCAACCTACCGCCCCCAGTAAGGTACCTACACCCAAGAATGTAATTAAAGCACACAAACAAATATATGGGCGACCTAAAGCTATGGTCAATGGTCCTCTTTCCAATGACTACGGCCAAAATGCCTATGCACCACATTACGGTAACCCTCGTTCTTCTGAGAGCAACGACTCGGAGAGTTCATCCTTTCCGGTGATGAATTGGATTCTCAACGCGCTTGATAAAGGTCATGAGAAGACTCACCATGATTTGGATAGCGTTAGATGCTCCCTTTTGGACTTCACTAGAAAAATAAATAGACTTGAAGGATTCATGCTGGCCCACTCAAGCTTCCAGGCTGAGAAGCTATTCACTCTCGATAGACTTATTGAACAATTCAAAGCATTTGTTCCACCACTTACAGTAAGCAAATCCACTCAAACCTATAACCATGTTGCGTCAGGTGCACCTATGTTAGGAACCTATGCTCACGTAGTGTCAGCTGCCGACGAAAAAACTGCTTTGGGGGGCGATTTTTCACCCCAAACTTTGCTTGAAGCTGTGAACCTAAATGCTGATAAATTGGATGATATATTTCATCCTTTTCTCTCACACAGGTCTCTCCCACATGGCGACATTAGCATTCCAACTGAAAGGTATTAGATAGCGGCGTGGCGGGTGAGGCACAGGCACACGCGCCCAATAGCCCATCGCCACTTACTGAGATCATTGAGCAGCAAGAAAAAGATCACGACGATGCACTTGCTGCGAATGAGCTCATTATATCTAACAAGTCTCTCGACACAACTGCGCCCTTGTACTCACGCAAGCTCAAGCCATAAAACGAAAGGAAATCTGTAAACAATGGCTTAAATGAACTGCCATCCCCTTTCCAATTACATTCTTGTGATGTTTCTTCAAATACACTTAAAAGACATGAACTTGAGTTCAAAAGTAGAAAGCTGACTAAAAACCGGATTTTGTTGTTGGGAACTTCAAGTCCCATAATTCCCTAAGTACTGGGATGAGGAAGAAGGTTCAAGAGCAATGTTGCAGGAGTGGTCAGCTTGTTAAGGCAAATGACCCACATAAGAGGGAGGCAGAGAAGCTTAAAAGGCCCCCTCAGGTGCAGGCCATTAGATGGATCAGCAGCAGAAGGAGAGAGCAGCAGCAGCCTCATTGGTGGCACTCCAAACAGTATGGAGGAAAGAGGGTGCCGGGCCCACTGCAGGGCAGATTCTAGCTGCTGATCCTGATAGGGTCCTTCCCCCTAAACCTGGAGTGCAGAGGTTGCGCAGCGGGAAGCGTGAAGGAAGAAGACTTGCCCCCATGTGAACTAGATTGAATAGACTGCGCAGCAGGAAGCATGCAGGAGACCGTGGCTGTGGCCTGGTGTGCACTGTGAGGGGTCAGAAATGTGAGGCTTACTCATTTTTTAGGGTTATTCAAACATTGCCATTTTTATTAAACCAAAATGTAATTCCAACACCTCACTTGCCCTACTCTAACGGGGATTTCCCTGCGTAAATAAAATAAGGAAAGACACTCTAATATAGCATATCTGGCCCTCACACCTATTCACAAACAACAATAAGAAAGTATATGGCAATTTGTAAAAAATAAACACTCATATTCTTCAACACCTACAAAATCTGGGTTCGTAACCTGAGTGAATTCCCCTTCCCCAGGTTTTTAAGTCAAAGTCTGATTTAACATAAAATAACAAGGAAATGCAGGGTTGAACCAAAGTCCTGACACAGTTCTTGATAAAGTACATTTTCTCCACCACTTCACAGTTCAACCAAGAAAAGATCCTTCTCTTCCAGGACAGTTGAAACAGTTCTTTGAACATTTTGGGCCTCATCACGACTTGGGCGTTACCACTGGCGGTATTACTGCCAGCGGTATTAGCCCTACCGCCAAACTCCCCGGCGCTAATAGCGCCGGATTACAAGTTCGGCGGTAATGTTAATCCCCATTCCCCATTGAGCCCATTCGGGAATGCCCCATTCCCCATTGGGCTCAATGGGGAATTTTCGCGCTCTTACTTCCGGCGGATTTCCCGGCGGCGGTAATAGCGCAAATTTTCGGCGGATTTCCCCCCAGCTCAGAGATGGGGCGAAATCCGCCAAAGCCCTGATTTGGCGGACCCTTAAATCTGGCAGTAATAGCGCGACCACCGGATTTAAGGGTTACCGCCAAAGTCGTGATGGGGCCCTTTGTCTCGTTTTCTTGCAGCACCACGTAACACAATTACTTTCTTGATGCAAACAAAAACTTTCACAGTGCTTGTCTCCTGGCACCATGAAACATAACAACTCCAACTTCAAATCTCTCTTCAAAGTGCTTTCTCCTAGCGCCATGAAACACAGGGTTCACCTCACAGTGCTTGTCTCCTGGCACCATGAAACATAACAACTCCAACTTCAAATCTCTCTTCAAAGTGCTTTCTCCTAGCGCCATGAAACACAGGGTTCACCTCACAGTGCTTGTCTCCTGGCACCATGAAACATAACAACTCCAACTTCAAATCTCTCTTCAAAGTGCTTTCTCCTAGCGCCATGAAACACAGGGTTCACCTCACAGTGCTTTTCTCTGGGCACCATGAAAACCCAACAACTTCAACTTTTACTGGGGTTGTCCACTCCCGGTCTGCTACCTCCACTTCTGTCTGGTCCACCCTCCTGCCAGACCGACTTCTTCAAATTTGCTTCATGCGGTTTTCACTTCTTGACTTTTGAAGTTTCAGTCCCACTGACACTTTCAAAGATGACTACTTCTCCCACTTCAAACAGCTTTAAAAATGTTTTCACAGCATTGTAATAAAGACAAGATTTTTACCAGTGCCCCTTTTTGCTCTGCTAGACCAGCAATGTCTCTGTTTATTCTTAACCCCAACTACGTCTAGGGTCACCTTTCAGCCACTCTAGCCTTTTTGTCAAGCCGCCACACAAGTGCGTTCAATTCAACCTCTACCTATTTTAACAATGGGAGTTCATGACGATGGCTGTTTCTTTCACACCATAGTAATTTAGCTTTCAAGACGTTATATCAGCCCATTTCCTCTGGTAGCAACAGTTATTTCCCAGGGAACCTATACTTTAGTCTCTTTTGGCTGAGGGTAATGCTTGTTCACCTCTTGGCTTAAGGCAATACTTGTTTGTTCTCTTTGGTACACATTGGGGAGTTTTAACATTTGATTTCACAAGATTCAATGTTGTTAGGGCTTTACCGAGGCTTGGTCTTTATGTTAAAGTCACTTTTTAGCACAAGCGACAATCGCTAACGTTGTTAAAGCTGCTTTCATAATGTACAAAGCTCAAAACTTCCTTCCACACTGTATTCGCTTATACACAAGTGCTACTTTTGCTGCACTCCATTGTCTGAGACGCTCTGGTCAGCTTGAATCAATTTCACTCCCTCAGGAGTGAAATGCAACTGCTTACAGTTGCCCGCCTGCACTGCCTGAGGGTCTGGGAACATGCGGAAACATTCTCCGGCTCCTCAGCCTCCATCACAGGTTTCAGCGCTTCTACCACAAACGTTTCTTCGACTGGGCACACTTTCCTTCACAAGCTGCCTACGGTCCCACCACACAGGCACAGAGCTCAGCTAACCATGACCCCCTGGAGCACGCCAGCCTCGAGCACGGCACGATCTGCTGCACGCTTCTCTCTCTGAAAGCTCTGCAGTCAGTTTCACATGGGGGAAACCTGTCGAAACGTCACGCTTCCTGATGCACAACCTCTGCAATCCAGACTTTGGGGGAAAAAGACCAATTCAGGACTAGAAATCCGAATAATTGGATGGTAAATCCTGGTGGTGTCCTTTCCTTCCTCCCACTTCTGTAGATTCTGTTAGCAATGTGCTTTCTTCTGCCACCTCCTACTGCCCCAGCAAGTACTTCTGCTGCTACAACTACTACTCCTCCTCCAACCATGACTGCAACTAGAAGCCTGCACCTGAGGGAGCTTTTTAAGCTTTTCAGCCTCCCTCAGCTGTGGGCCGTTGACCCTAATGACCTCGCCTTCAGGCCTGTAGTGCTCTGTAACCCTCTCCTTTGTCCCAGTACTCTAGGGATTATGGGACTTGAAGTCCCGAACAGAATAACCATCATTGTGTATTCCTTTCACTTGGCAATATGCCATTAATAATGTGGGATTACGGCGAAGGTCATATAAGGGGATAACCCTGTCTGCCGGACCTGGTCCCCCCCCCCATGTGGTCCTCCCGCAGCACACCACCCCCAGGGTCGGGATCAGGAGGCATCTGCCTTTCCCTGGCCATATGAAAAGGATCTCAGGCCAGGTTTGTGTGGTAGAACATGGTGGATTCCTCACAGCACCCGAGGGTCTCAGGAGGAACCTGGGCTCTGGACTTTATTAGCTGGGAAAAAGGCAACTTCAGCGAGGAAGTGTGTCCGTTCAAAAGAAGCCAAAGCAGTGAAAGTCCTGCAGCATGTGAAGGGATCCAAGACAGAAGTCTGTGAGTGTTACTGAGCATTCTAATTCTTTTTAGTGTAACAAAGGCAGGCAACAGTAGCAAAGAAGAACCACTCACGTAAAACTGCTTGAATAGCATTAATTGAATACCAAACTGAAGAAAACAGCTTAATTACTAATCGCGAATGCCTAAAAGTGTTTCTAAAGTAAAGGGTAACCGAAGAATCCTACGTAAAGCAGCAGTAAACATTGTAGCATTGAACCCAAGTGTCCAAACTTTAAAGATTGTGAGTTCCAGTGAACAAACATCGCCCAAAGACAAGAGTGGTACAAGCATTGCCCAAAGCCAAGAGTGGTACAAGCATTGCCTAAAGCCAGAAGATACTAACCACAAGACATACAATTAAGCTAATGTGGCCAACAGGAAGAGAAGGGGTGAATGCAGTGTTTTCAAAGGTGAAGCTTGTTGATTGCAATTGTTCTCTAAAACTAAAGCTGGTACAAAAACTCACATTGCCGAAGCCACATGGAGGAAAATTAGAATCATATCCTTAAGGGTATTTGGTTACTGCTGTTGCAGAAAGACAAGAGTGGCAAAGAGGCTGGCCTTCTGGAAGGTGAATGTTTAGAAGAAGAAGAGTACCGTGCTTACATGGAAGTGTTGAAGAGCACTAATGTGAATCTTGTCTTTTTCTGAAAAGTTGTTGAAAGTCACAAAGCTGCAGACATCTGAAGCTGTTGTGAACTTTTGGTTGTCAATAGATCTAGAACTTCAGAAGCACTGTTGTTTGTGGAAAGCTATTGGGCAGGCGAGTAAACCCGCAAAGTGAATTATTGTAAAAGTAGGCCTGACTAGAGAAACCAGTGAAGTGATAAAGACAGCAAGAAAGACAATAGCAAACTATAGGCAGATGCAGAGGAACCAGTGGAGTAATAAACACAGCAAGCCAGGCAATGCCAAAGTACAGAGGATGCAAAGAGAAAACAGTGGAGTGATAAAGACAGCAAGCAAGGCAACTTCAAACTATAGGTAAATGCATAGAGAAGACCGTGGGGTACTTCACACAGCAAACAAGCTAGAACCGCAATGCCAAACTATAGGTGGATGCATAGAGAAGCCAGTGGAGTGATAATACAGCAAGCAAGCAATGACAAAATACAGGCAGATGCATAGAGACACCAGTGGAGTGAGACACAGCAAGCAAGCAACACAATGCCAAACTATATGTGAATGCATAGAGAAATCATTTGAGTGATACAGTACATGTCAGGCAATTCCAAACTATAGGTGGATAACTAGAGAATCCAGTAGAGTGATAAACACAGCAAGCTATGCAATGCCAAACTATAGGAAGATGCATAGGGACACCAAGTGAGTGAAACACTTGTGTATGAGCGCGATATAAATAAAATATCATACACACAGTAAGCAACCAAGCAATGCAATGCCAAATTACAGGTGAATGCATAGAGAAGCTAGCGGAGTGATACAGAGAGCAAGCAAGTAATGCAATTCCAAAGTAATAGAGGGTGGCATAGAGAAAACAGTGGAGTGATAAATACAGCAAGCCAGGCAATGCTAAACTATAGCGGATGCATAGAGAAAGCAATGGATTGATAAAAACAGCAAGCTAGGCAATGCCAAACTATTGGAAGATGCATAGGGACACCAAGTGAGTGAAACACTTGTGTATGAGCGCGATATAAATAAAATATCATACACACAGTAAGCAACCAAGCAATGCAATGCCAAATTACAGGTGAATGCATAGGGAAGCTAGTGGAGTGATACAGACAGCAAGCAAGTAATGCAATTCCAAAGTAATAGAGGGTGGCATAGAGAAAACAGTGGAGTGATATATACAGCAAGCCAGGCAATGCTAAACTATAGCGGATGCATAGAGAAAGCAATGGATTGATAAAAACAGCAAGCTAGGCAATGCCAAACTATTGGCAGATGCACAGGGAAGCCAGTGGAGTGGTACACAGCAAGCAAACAATGCAATGCCAAACTATAGGCAGATGCATAGAGACACCAGTGGAGTGATAAAGACAGCAAACAAGGCAATGGCGAACTATAGGCAGACGCATAGAGAAACCAGTGGTGTGATACACAGCAAGCAAGCAAGGCAACGTCAAACTGTAGGTGGATGCATAGGCAAACCAGTGTAGTGATAAATACAGCAAGCAAGGCAATGCCAAACTATAGACGGATGCATAGAGAAACCATTGGAGTGACACACAACAATCTAGCAATGTCAAACTGCAGGCAGATGTATAGGGAAACCAATGGAGTGATACACCCAGCAAGCAATGCAATGCCAAACTATAGGCGGATGACTAGAGAAACCAGTGGAGTGATAAACACAGCAAGCAAGGAACTGCCTCGTTATAGATGGATGCTTGGAGAAACCAGTGGAGTGGTGTACAGCAAGCAAGCAAGGCAATGCCAAACTGTAGGCAGATGCACATAATAACCAGTGGAGTAATAAATATAGGAAGCCAAGCAGTGCCAAACTATAGACGGATGCATAGAGTAACCAGTGGAGTGATACACAGCAAGCAAGGCAATGTCAAACTATAGATAGATGCAAAGGGAATCCAATTGAGTGATACACACAGCAAGCAACCAAGTAATTCAATGCCAAACTATAGACAGATGCATAGAGAAACCAGTGGAATGATACACATAGCAAGCAAGCAAGGCAGTGCCAAACTATAGGCAGGTGCATAGAGAAGCCAGTGGAGTGATGCAGACAGCAAGCAAAGCCATACCAGTCTTTAGGCGGATGCATAGAGAAACCAGTGGAGTCTTTCACACAGCAGCAATTCGGGAACAAAAGCAATTATCAAAATCTCATCACGCCTCTTCAACCCTCGGCAATATAAGCAACATCTCTGACACCAATTTGCTAATCCATAACTAAAATAAAATTATCTGCCAGGTGGTTGAGACCTTATCCCTACTCAAACTATGAAAAATCAACGTGCGAGAAACCCGAATCCATGCTTATCAAAAGACTTATATTCTATAAAAACGCAGTTTGTCACCTTGTTGATCTATGTGAGAAACCAAAGGGTGTTTTACCTGCTAGTCCCCTGGGATCTCTCCCTCAGGTGGCCAGGGCACGGCCATCGCCTTTGGGTCCAGGCCCTGGGGGTGGACCAGTGCGGGAGCATCACCTGGTGAGGGGTCTTCGGGGAGTGGGGGTGAGGCAGCCGATGGTGAGACGTGGTATTTCCCCCTTTTTTGTTCACCTATCCCTTACCGAGGTCCCATCTCCCCGCTTTCTACACAAACACTGTGCTGAGGAAGAGGGCGACTGAGAGTAACAAGACTAACTCTTATACATCATCCTGGACATATCCCGTTAATTGGGTCAGGCAAAGTCAGGCACTTGACTCTAAGTGCATACACCTGATACCAATTAGCTCTCCTCACACGAATAAAAGGCGGAACATAGAGACACACTCTGAGCAAGGTGGAACACGAGTACGAGCAGAACTTCCGGGGCAAAGGCGAACCTACTGGAGCAGAGCGACGGACCAAGTGACGAGAGCAGCGGGTCGAAAACCCCAGGAGTTCCCTGCAGGAGGTTGTTGCCTCCAAAAGACAGTGAAAGACATGTGGAGAAGGCCAAATCCCAAAGTATAAGGCTGCATTGTGTTTCAAGGGTGCCAGCGACCCTCCCGGGTGAATGGCAGAGTTGGGTAGGCAAGGCCAAGCCTGTGGTACTAACCTTGACTTGTGAATTGGAAATCGTAAAACCAAGAAAGAAACGCATACAGCCAGTGAGTTGACAAGCGACCTGAGAGACCAGTGTGTGTTAAAGTTTGAAGTGGCAAAATTATATTGCAAGTGAAGGCTGCACGCGTGTGGATGAGACGCAAAGAAAGGCAGACCGGTGAATGAACTTTGAAGTTAGGACAGCTGTGAAATCAGCGATACTGAGTAACGGAGTGGTCTGGTGAAAGGAAGTAGCCCACTTGAAAGTCTCTGGGAAAGGTACATTGTTTGAAGTAATAAAGATAATGAACAGCAAAACTGAAGTATGCAATATTAACTCCTAGAGCAGGGGAGAGTTAAAGTTAAATCGTGAACTTTGAGTCGAAGTGGTCCTGTGGTGGTCTGTAAAGAAAGCCACGCACATTCAAAAGTCTTCGACATCTGAAAGTGGTCCGAGCCTGACAGAGGGAGACCCGAAGTGTAAAAAGCTTGGGCAAGGGAGCCCCCTTGCAAGTTTTTGTTGAACTTGGTTGTGAGTGGTCTGAGCCCGACTGAGGGGGACCTATGTGAACCTTGTTGTGAGAGGTCTGAGCCTGACAGAGGAGTACCAACATGCTCTATGTTGTGATGGGTCTGAGCCCGACAGAGGGAGACCTAAGTGAAATGTTTGTTGAAAAATGATTTGGAAGTCAGGAAAAGAGACTTTAACTTGGAAGGCCAGGTGGGCCTCAACCCACGTTGTGGCACTGTTTATTGTGTTGAACGCCAAGCCAGAGTGTGTCATCCAGCCTACAGGGACAGCCTTACTCCCTGAGGTCTAACGTCTCCTCAAAATATCCAATTGAGGTTCTATAAAAATAAGATTTAACTAAACTAAAAAGACAGCAAGACTATTTAAAAGCTTTAATTTTATACACAGAGAATGTAGACTTTGGGAGAAAAAGGCACTTTGCACATAGAAGAACAGGGGTCTGCAGGTAAATACTCTTGTAGAAACCTTAAAAAAGGGTGCAACGTTCCTTTATCGACAGTCATTTTTCGATGGGATTTTTGCCAAATTTTTTTCTCTTGAAAAAACACATAAAAAAATAGGGAGGTGTGGGGAAGGGTATATAAGGGGTTGCGAGTCGGGAATGGTGTTAAATATATAGAGGTGAGGGTTGTTGGGGCAAACCCCCAAAAAGAAAAAAAAACATCAAACAAGTGACTGTCGATAAATGAGCATAGAACCTAAAAATGTTCACGGATATGGGAACTTAATGTCACGAGGACCCATAAAAAAGGCAGGGGGGGGGCACTAATTTATATAACTTTTTATCTTCTTTCAGGATCTCGACAGCATTGATCCAGGTTTATGGGAGATTTCGGGTGCAACAAGTCCGGTTTTGGGTTAGCAAGCTGAATTGACGGGATTCAACAATGCAATGTGGTTGACAAGGGGCAATGGCTCATGGCTCAAAGAAGCTTAGGACAGGCAGCAATGTCGAGTCCGCGTTGCTTTAAGGCTCGACCTGGTGTCAATGCAAGGAAAGCAAAGATTCAACTTCAGCAGCAGTCTGGTTCGGCTGTATCCAACAAAGAAGTGTGGTACTACAAGTAACGACGACTTGTGGCCCCAAAAAGTTTGGGAGAGGCAGGCAATGTTCAGGTCAGCATAGCTTGAAGGTGATCAAAGTGACCTACAGTTGAGAAAGTGTCAAAATCAGCTCTGTTGGGTCTTTGCAGTATGAAGTTGCAGAAAAGACAAACACAGCTTATTTTTCCGTGGGGAGCTAATAGGACCTCTTCTGGGTCCCTGTGGAAAGGTGGGTCTGTCTGCCCTACCCAGCCAGAAGGGAAATTGCTGGAGACACGTGCAGGGCTTGCCACTTCAACCGGCAGAGTCCTGGGTACCTCGGTCCAGAAGCAGTCATGATTTTCCTATAGCAGATCTCTTAAAATGTTTAACAAACGTCGTTAAACAGAGGCCATAGACCCACCTTGGAGGTCCTTGACTTCACCTAATGTATGGGAGCTTTGGACAGCCTTTGACTTACCAAAGGTCCAGTGAAAACCTCTTCAAGTTGCACCAAGAGGGTTCCAAGATGATTCTTTAAGATGGTTCTTAAAGATGCTTCCTCAAAAGGGATCCCAAAGATGAGTCGGTTAAGAGAGGGGGAGGTGATGTGTCACCCCTCTATATAGTCCATTTGCCACAGTGGATTGGTCAATTCCAAGCCTACTGCAAGGAGCCAATCCTTGCTGCGGTAACAAAGATTATTCCTTGTGAGGTCAGCTCCCAGAATGCCTTGTCTGTGGGGAGGTAAGGGGATCCCAGGAAGGAAATGAGGCCTGAGCATATCGAAGATGGCTGGCCCCTTCTCCAGTGCAGAGGACCTCTCCCAGCTACACTATCCTTCCCCTACTCCCTGTCTACCTCGGATCAAAAGGACTCCAGTCATGATTTACTTGGTGTGACTTCCCTGTTACGTTGCAAGCGCCCCTTTGAAGCTCCCAGCTCATACCCCACCCCTAGAGGAGGTATGTCTAGCAGTGAATACAGGGCTTCCTGGTCAAGTCACCATCGCTTTTGGGTGGACCTCCCAGGGCCAGAGGCAACACACAAATGGCTCAGCAGCTGCAGGTCACATTCGAAAACAAGTGGATCATTGAATTGATATCAGGTTGGATTCTGGGAATTTTAACAGTATTTCCTCAAATGACATTATATCTAATGCATATAGCTTATATTCATAATTTGCAAAATAATTGCCACCAGGCAATGAGGAGGTGCAGTTAGAGGTATTATTAGCATGGCTGCAAGCACTTTTAAAGGCAGCTGCTTCCTGTGGGAGTTAATTTTGCTTTCAGCAGGCTGTTTTAGAACGGCACATAGTCTGTCGCTGCCATGTTGCCACGTACCATTGCAGTGGCTGGTGTGTCAGGGACCAGCAGTGTATGCATGTGTGCACCATTTATTTACTTGTACACTGGTGTGCAGCAATCCTTGCACAAAACATACATATTAAAATCAACACGATTCTGTAAAAGAAAATCCTTCAAACACTCATATTATCAAAATGAACACAAATACATTATCGTCACGACATACATCAAGATTGTAATACATAGATTAATGTCCTATTTTATGCAAACATTGTATATATGTTAATAATTCCAATGGAAGAGAAAGTTGGATCTCTGAACTCATCCGAGACGGTTCTGTCATTACATCGACAGGTGTAATTTCGATGGGTTTTTTTCGAGTATTTTTTACCCAAAAAACTCATCAAAATTGATTATTTTTTATTTTTGGGGGGTTCCCCCCCAAATCCTCCATCCTCTGTTGCTTTATACCTATTCCCAACCACCCCTTATATATACTTTTCCTCCCCCCTCCTATATATATAGATTCGTTTTTTCGGTAAATTGTACTCGAAAAAAAAACATTGAAATTACACCCGTCAATGAAAGAATGCTATACCCTCCGAGACAAAGAGTTTCTGATAGTAAGGGGGCAACCTGGTGCACAAATCCAGCAATGTGCAATCATCTTTGCTCTTATAAGGCCTCGCAATGAACAAGCAAATGTTTCATGGATTCCGTCGGATCCAAACAAGTCTGATGGTGTTTTCCACAGAGGTTGCCCTGTCACATATCCCAGTCCTTTCACGTCTATGCAATAAATTAAGCTGGAATCTCATTAAAAGTCCCTCCAAGTTGCATTAGGAAACCTTATCCATCAGATTAGCAATATCTCCAAGTTTCTCCTCTTGCCATTTGGCCAAACATTTTATATTTCATTAGGGAGCTCCTAAGCCATCCTTTTAACTTCGCCCGGGTACAACTCGTAATAAATTCGACTGCCGTTATATATTCAAAAAGTTCTGTCGGTTATCAGATTTGTCCAGAAATTCAGTGACCAGTTTTAGCGCCCTGCTGACACACATTAGGAGAAGATCCATATGTAGAGTTGGAGGGTCTAATAAATTTTGGGAGAGGATAATCAATTTCTATCCAACCCAAGCTCTCATGGATAGAAGACTCAATTCGTAGAGAAAAACAAGGACTGCTACACAGTTAGGAAGGAGCAGAAATGTCCTCCATGAAAATCCCTCCAGTTATGTCCATTCGTCTAACAGCGCAATCTTAAGCCCATATGTGATTCTCAGGATAAACTTCTTTTTGGAACACTCGATTGCGCGTCCCAAGGAAAAGCAACCGTATGTCACATTAATTCACTTCATTTGTGTGGAGAACGTGCTTAACTTGTCTCAAAGTTTATCAAATATTATCCCGTTCCTAGGTTTTTCCCAGATCCGGTACCGAGTAAATCGGCTGATTAATATCTTCTGATATTTCAACATTCACTTGCCTCCTATATCGACTAGGAGTATTCCTGCAGTGGCACGATTTTTGATTTAGTAATTTTTTATACTCATCCGGTTTTCTACTGCAAAAGGCTCAAAGTTTTTTATTGTATAAGGCTGTATTTATTTATTTCACTTATTATTCTTTTTTCTCCTCTGTTCTGCACTCTCCACTTCTCCCCCTTCCACGCACTTTCCCCCTTTTCCCTTCTCCATGCACTTGCGCGTTCTTAATGTCACTGGGCCTTGTAAGATCATTGTTTTTATTTTTTTTGTTCTCCCTTGATCCCCTCCCTTTGCTTGGTTGCGCTCTGAAACACTTGTGTACGAGCGTGATATAAATAAAATGTCATATCATATATCATAAAGGAGTTGACTGCCCTTTGTGGCCCTATAGGAGTCAGGAGTATGGTCCAGAATGAACTAGGTCATCCATGTAGGCTGGAAAACTCAGCCTCAGTTGACCCAGCCTAGGGGGGAAGGAGTTCATCTGGTCCCGATGTTCTCCAAGGCCTGAGACGTACAGGTTAAAGAGCAGATTGCTAAAAAAGCAACCCTGTCTGTATCCCCTGGTTGTCTCGATCCTGGTCGATATGAGGCCTTCATGTTCAATCTAACAGACATACTAGAGTAGGAATGTAGATAAATTAAAATAGACAACAGAGCAGCTGCCAATTCCCACCGTTCTAATTGACAGCAATGCCGGGATCTCGTCACATAATTAAAGGCCGCTAACACATCTATACGGGGGCATCTTTTACCAATCCTGCCTTTGTAAACAAGAGATTATACATCTATTCAATGATGTCCCAACCTTACTGGGAAAACCGGTCTGAAATGTAAGCAGTTCTCCTGACTGCAATACTCATGATTGGAGTTCTTTTAACATTGGAGACGCATAAATGAGGCTGCCCACGACCATGAGTGTTCTCGACCTGTATTTACAAGGGTTTAATCTGTCACCTTTCTTGTAGATAGGAACTATACAAGCAATGGACAAAGTTGGTAGTGTTATGTTTGGTTAAATAAAGAATTCAATATTCGTGCCCATAGTTTTGATGCCCTCTTTAGAAAGGTGTTTGTTGGTACATCCAGACCCAGGGCCACATGTGTGTTCTATACTTTTCAGCATGAGCCCTTTTGAAAGTGGGGGCTTTTTAGCAGAGCCCACTTTCTGACACATACTACCACCACCATCATTGTGCAGAGCACACATCTCAGATTTGCACAACTTCACAGATGACAATCTTTCACAATACAGACTCTAGTTTGTTATTCGAGGGGAAGGCTTGTAGACACTGACCTGCTTGGTACAGAAGTCCAGCGATGCCGACAGCGATCCAGAACAGAGACATCCTCCTGTAGACAAAAAGAGAATCTACGCATGAGTGGCACTGAACAGGTCCTTGCTCATAACAGCCTTTGCCCCACCAGAAAACAACAGCCTGCAATGCTCCCCGCCTTATAAAATGTCTGCCCCTGGGTAAGAGGCCCCTCAACTGCTTCCACGGCTCATTCACAGTGCACAAGTGTCTTTGCCCCCTCATCTTTCACCCCAAGGCTCGCGATAGCGCCGCCTATGAGCAGCAGGGCTTTTTCTCCTCATCGTCTAATTCCATGTTCAGCTGCCACCAAGTGACTTTGTCTCTCCCCACAAAGGCTAGAGTGCTGATCTCCTTCATATTATCTGCAACCAAACATAGACATCAATTTGGACTTGAGGGGCACCCAACTGCTACCCATGGCTGTTCCCTTGAAAAATTGAATGTTGTGTTTCCAATCCATGGATCCAGTGGAAGTTTCTGGGAACGAAACCTGGTTCTTAAAGAGGCATATTTGCTTTTTTGCACTCCCAATGCGCTTTCCCTCTCTTATCCCCTCAAGAGTCACCTATTTACTGTTCAGGGGCCTATGAAGGAGAAAGGGTTGATGCAGGATGTGCCGGCCACACATCCCTGGCTGCACTGCACCCTTGCCCCCACACCCAATGCCAGAGACCATATATAACTCTTCCGACCTCCCTATGGAAAAGGGTGTAGGCAGCGGAGAGGGGAGCTCCTGCTCCCCCTGCTGGGCCAAGGATTCTGTGTGTAGCTGTTCACTGCTCTCTGCCTGCCGGCCTCCAAAGATCGTCAGGACATCACAGGCGAGACACTGGCAGTAACTGGGTTCTTGTCTTACTATGTTAACACCTGAGGATGAATTTAGCTTGTGATGACCATACTTGCCACATAACTGACGTAAAATGTAAAGTAAAGCTTTGTGTTGTTGGGACTAAATATTTTGTAGGAAGGCCTAGCTTTAGCTTCTTCATTTATTTAGACAGTCAAGACGCCATTTTGAACATAAATAACTTACATAGGATAAAGTATCAGATGATGGAGGCTGTGCCGGGGTGAGGATGTACCATATGCAGGGGTTAGTGGGTTGTGGGTATGCTTGGTGATGGTGGGTAAGGCAGGGCCTAATATAACTAGAAAGGTGATTGGTGGAAGGTTTGGAATTCATCTTAAACACTGGCAGTGGGCAAACCTCCACATCACTTCTAGAGCCTATTTGCGCCATTGCAAAAGGTGACCAGCCATATGCAAATCAGTACTGCCTCCAATGGGAGCAGTCCAGCCCAAAATGCTAAGCCACGTCCCCTCTGCACAGAAACACAAGTAACCCCAGACATATGCCAGCCTTGTTGGGCCTCATCGGAGGGGTGAAAGGTGGTTCCCTACGGCGCAGGGAGCAAGGAACCCCAAGACTGGGCATAATCGCGCGTACATCCAGAGACAAACTAGAACCAACATTGTGATAGGTGAAAGCTTTTGAACGGTGTGGAGGGTTGCCCGGAGCAATGCCATAGGTCATGAGTCATTCAAAACTTTGGAGCCATCAAGCTTCTGTTCTGCTTAGGTCACCCATAATGGGACAGGTACGCCCAGAGGTGGGCCCTGAGCTTGCTGTAAATAAGGACACAAGCAACACCCCGCCCACAATGCCCAATGAAGCTGAAGCATGTCTGGGGTTGCTTGGTGCCTTGTGCGGAAGGGATGTGAACTAGCAGTTTGAGCTGCAGTGTATTCTTTAGGGTGTGACCAAGACAGAGTTGTATACAGTCTTTCCACTTCTGTGATGGCAGGGCAGGTGGAAAATCGATGGTCTGCACAGGTGTCCAGACTCACGCCAGAGGTTATTATTCATTTACAACTTTCCAGCCATCCCTCTTCTATTTTGCTAAAGTCACTATATGATGGGTTATTTATAACGCACTTAATACCCAGAGGTTTCTAAGCGCGGACCCGGGGATCGAACCTGTGTTGTTCTGTGTCGTTTTGCTTCCAAGGTGAGCACATTGCCCCGGAGGTATCCTCCCAAGACCACTCCATGCTGGGACTAGTTCCATTATCTGTTTGCATTCCTGAGTGGCGTAATGTCAGGCGGTTAATGAGTGCCTGTTGGGAAGCGGTGGAGCGGGGGTAGGAGATGATCCCTCACTAGCTGGCAGGTGGTGTTTGAGTGGTTTTTTAAGAGCTCCACTGGTTCTGATGGCTAGAGGGGTGGGGGTATTCCAGTGGAGGGGATCAAATAGGGAGTGGGAGACACATAAAGGTTGAAGCAAGAAGAAGACCTCAGAGAATGAGAGGGAGAGTAAAGAGAGGGAGAGTAAAGTGATATGCAGTCAGCAAAGTATTGAGGGACACCGAACATTGAGAGATTGGTAGAATTGGTGGAATTTGAAGTGGGAGCAATTGTGCATGGAGGGCAATACAGCATGGTGCCTTTAGGTGGCACATTGCTGCGTTGTGACCGTGGGTGCAGGTGGGGGAGATTCTGAGTAGCTTATTGAGGGTGCTTGTGGTGATATTGAAGTCTATGCTCAGAGGGGAGAAAGCGCAGAAGGGGAGGCAGAAGAGTAGTCTAGCTTACTGAGCACTGAGGGTAGAGGTCAGGGTCTTGGCTGTGATGTGTGAAGTGGGCAAATCTTTCCTATATTGAGGAGGTTGATCCTAGGAGCGGTGGCAAAGAAAGTAATGCATTGATGGAGACTAAGGTTGCTCTCTAAGAGTACACCAGGTTTGCGAGCCCTGGGGATGGAAAGAGGAGGCTAGGGGGGAAGAAGATGGGAGAGTGGGTTGGCGTTGGAAGGCTGGAGAAAGATCACTTCCGTTGAGGAGTTTAACATCAGGCAGACCGCATCCGTCTAGTGTCAGCTAGCTGCCACAAAAGTGGTAACGCATTCCCAGACAGCTGGGGTGAAGGAAAGAAAGGAGAAAGGGACTTGGTTCACTGTGTGCCCTGTAAACTGTGTGCATATGCTGCTTGCCCCGCTTCCCGCCGAGTGCCGCTCTTAAAAGTTCACCGCTCCTTGCCCAGCTTACCACCTTCCCCAAGCATTCACAAGGCACAAGACATAGCTACATGCCTTTTGCTTTTTCTGTTAAAAGAGCTATTGATTTGTCTACATATTCTGGTATAGATACATTTATTTTACCCCCACTATGCAAGGGTGACCTTTCAAATCTATGAATTTGCCCTCTAAGGATTTTGCATAAGCACATGTCATGCTCAGCCCTTGCTAGTTTAGCATTGGTAACATTACCCTTTCAGGGGAGAGCAATATTGCAACATCTCTTGGTTGCCGTGCAAAGGATTATGGGTAGGGGCATGTTCTTAACACTACTCAGACATAGCATTAGGGCAACAGACATTCGGGTCATTCCAAACAGCCATGCTTTTCAGACAACCTACAGACTTCCCGTTTTCAGAGTTCCTCAGTGTATTGGTAACTCTAATAATGTAATGTTTCACTGAGCACTTTGCAGGACTCCAGTGAGATTTCACACTATATTTTGGGAGGTTCGTGGTCAAATGAATTTTCTGGGCGAAGGTAATTTGCATTGGCAGTTGGGGTACGCTTTGGGGGTGAAGGGGAATACGTTTTAACTCTGGAATAGATTTCTTCTGCCAGTACGCAGTTATTTCTTGATAAAATATGTTTTCCCCCTTCAGATCATATTACTGTGGCTCCTTCCCGTGCTGCTGCTCTGCTGGTATCACTAATCCCAAAATATCAGTGAAGCTTCGAGGGTGGAAGCAGGACACCCATGTCTCAATTATTTATTTGTTCCTTTATTCATTTGTCCGTATTTGCTCTGCCAGTGTTCTTCTTTGTCGGTATATGGCAGGTTTTGGGGTGTAAAAGTAGCTGGCACGCCTTTTACCTAGGGTTGGGGGGGGGTGCTGGTTATGAGTGACTGCTGTCACCGCTCTGCTCTTAGGGCAGTGCAATGTTGATAGTAAGCAGTGACACAGGACTTCTGATTATTATACCCTGTGGCGCAGCAATTCTGACGCAATTATGCTCCTGTCTCTTAAACTATAAGAGGCCCATTCTCCTGGCCTCTGACTTACTCTTCCTAGTGGCACATGAACTCTTAATGGCATGTTTTCCAGCGCACTCCTTTTCGCTGTTGCATGGCAACGGGTGTATCATGTCTGAAGTTTCTGCCAGCATCATAATGATGTGAGGATGGTGATGTGATAATGATGTGTTTATTTATATAGCGCCTTAATCCAAAGCGCTTTACAGAGCACATATTTACATACAATCCCACCCAACCGAAATTGGTACTCATCTATCAACCTCAGAAGGCTGAAAGGCTGATTGGGCCTTGCCGGGATTCGAATCTGCGACCTGCAGTTCACGCTCAAATTGCAGCAGCGAGCGCTAAACCAGCTGAACTATCTTACCGGCATCCGAGTTAAAATAAGCAATATTTGTTCTTTGTGGACCACATGGTCTTTTTTTCCAGTTCCCTTAAACACATTCTGCATTGCCTCTGAGAAATGAATAAGCAAAATTGTGTATACTGAGCACACAATGCTTTCTCTCGGCATACACACATATTTCCACCTTTACAGGTGTACTTTTTGTTTGTTCTGTGGCAGATCTGGTATTCTTGCATTGTTTATGAACATTTGTTTTTTTTGTAGCCAATAAATGTGGGTAAAGTGCTGTGAGAGGCCCCTTTTACACTGATTCTAGACGAATGCAGCGATTGGGAGGGGTAAAGGGAGAGTGCAGCGATTGGGAGGGGTAAAGGAAGAGTGCAGCAATAGAGAGGGGTAAAGGAAGAGTGCAGCGATTGGGAGGGGTAAAGGAAGAGTGCAGCGATAGAGAGGGGTAAAGGAAGAGTGCAGCGATAGAGAGGGGTAAAGGAAGAGTGCAGCGATTGGGAGGGTTAAAAAAGAATGCAGCTAGGGGTAAAGGAAGAGTGCAGCATTTGGGAGGGGTAAAGGAAGAGTGCGGTGATTGGGAGGGGTAAAGGAAGAGTGCAGCAATAGAGAGGGGTAAAGGAAGAGTGCAGCGATTGGGAGGGGTAAAGGAAGAGTGCAGCGATAGAGAGGGGTAAAGGAAGAGTGCAGCGATAGAGAGGGGTAAAGGAAGAGTGCAGCGATTGGGAGGGTTAAAAAAGAATGCAGCTAGGGGTAAAGGAAGAGTGCAGCATTTGGGAGGGGTAAAGGAAGAGTGCGGTGATTGGGAGGGTTAAAAAAATAATGCAGCTAGGCGTAAAGGAAGAGTGCAATGATTGGGAGGGTTAAAAAAGAATGCAGCGAGGGGTAAAGGAAGAGTGCAGCGATTGGGAGGGTTAAAAAAGAATGCAGCTAGGGGTCAAGGAAGAGTGCAGCGATTGGGAGGGTTAAAAAAGAATGCAGCTAGGGGTAAAGGAAGAGTGCAGCGTTTGGGAGGGGTAAAGGAAGAGTGCAGTGATTGGGAGGGGTAAAGGAAGAGTGCGGTGATTGGGAGGGGTAAAGGAAGAGTGCAGCGAGGGGTAAAGGAAGAGTGCAGCGTTTGGGAGGGGTAAAGGAAGAGTGCAGTGATTGGGAGGGTTAAAAAAAGAATGCAGCTAGGGGTAAAGGAAGAGTGCAGCGTTTGGGAGGGGTAAAGGAAGAGTGCAGTGATTGGGAGGGGTAAAGGAAGAGTGCGGTGATTGGGAGGAGTAAAGGAAGAGTGCAGCGAGGGGTAAAGGAAGAGTGCAGCGTTTGGGAGGGGTAAAGGAAGAGTGCAGTGATTGGGAGGGTTAAAAAAAGAATGCAGCTAGGGGTAAAGGAAGAGTGCAGCATTTGGGAGGGGTAAAGGAAGAGTGCGGTGATTGGGAGGGGTAAAGGAAGAGTGCAGCAATAGAGAGGGGTAAAGGAAGAGTGCAGCGATTGGGAGGGGTAAAGGAAGAGTGCAGCGATAGAGAGGGGTAAAGGAAGAGTGCAGCGATAGAGAGGGGTAAAGGAAGAGTGCAGCGATTGGGAGGGTTAAAAAAGAATGCAGCTAGGGGTAAAGGAAGAGTGCAGCATTTGGGAGGGGTAAAGGAAGAGTGCAGTGATTGGGAGGGTTAAAAAAATAATGCAGCTAGGCGTAAAGGAAGAGTGCAATGATTGGGAGGGTTAAAAAAGAATGCAGCGAGGGGTAAAGGAAGAGTGCAGCGATTGGGAGGGTTAAAAAAGAATGCAGCTAGGGGTCAAGGAAGAGTGCAGCGATTGGGAGGGTTAAAAAAGAATGCAGCTAGGGGTAAAGGAAGAGTGCAGCGTTTGGGAGGGGTAAAGGAAGAGTGCAGTGATTGGGAGGGGTAAAGGAAGAGTGCGGTGATTGGGAGGAGTAAAGGAAGAGTGCAGCGAGGGGTAAAGGAAGAGTGCAGCGTTTGGGAGGGGTAAAGGAAGAGTGCAGTGATTGGGAGGGTTAAAAAAAGAATGCAGCTAGGGGTAAAGGAAGAGTGCAGCGTTTGGGAGGGGTAAAGGAAGAGTGCAGTGATTGGGAGGGGTAAAGGAAGAGTGCAGTGATTGGGAGGGGTAAAGGAAGAGTGCAGCGAGGGGTAAAGGAAGAGTGCAGCGTTTGGGAGGGGTAAAGGAAGAGTGCAGTGATTGGGAGGGGTAAAGGAAGAGTGCAGCGTTTGGGAGGGGTAATGGAAGAGTGCAGTGATTGGGAGGGTTAAAAAAGAATGCAGCTAGGGGTAAAGGAAGAGTGCGGTGATTGGGAGGGGTAAAGGAAGAGTGTGGTGATTGGGAGGGTTAAAAAAAGAATGCAGCTAGGGGTAAAGGAGAGTGCAGCGTTTGGGAAGGGTAAAGGAAGAGTGCGGTGATTGGGAGGGTTAAAAAAAGAATGCAGCTAGCGGTAAAGGAAGAGTGCAGCGTTTGGGAGGGGTAAAGGAAGAGTGCGGTGATTGGAAGGGCTAAAGGAAGAGTGCAGCGTTTGGGAGGGGTAAAGGAAGAGTGCAGTGATTGGGAGGGTTAAAAAAAGAATGCAGCTAGGGGTAAAGGAAGAGTGCAGCGTTTGGGAGGGGTAAAGGAAGAGTGCGGTGATTGGAAGGGCTAAAGGAAGAGTGCAGCGTTTGGGAGGGGTAAAGGAAGAGTGCAGTGATTGGGAGGGTTAAAAAAGAATGCAGCTAGGGGTAAAGGAAGATTGCAGCGTTTGGGAGGGGTAAAGGAAGAGTGCGGTGATTGGGAGGGGTAAAGGAAGAGTGCAGCATTTGGGAGGGGTAAAGGAAGAGTGCAGTGATTGGGAGGGTTAAAAAAAGAATGCAGCTAGGGGTAAAGGAAGAGTGCAGCGTTTGGGAGGGGTAAAGGAAGAGTGCAGTGATTGGGAGGGATAAAAAAGAATGCAGCTAGGGGTAAAGGAAGAGTGCAGCGATTGGGAGGGTTAAAACAGAATGCAGCGAGGAGTAAAGGAAGAGTGCAGCGTTTGGGAGGGGTAAAGGAAGGGTGCGGTGATTGGGAGGGTTAAAAAAAGAATGCAGCTAAGGGTAAAGGAAGAGTGCAGCGTTTGGGAGGGGTATAGGAAGAGTGCAGTGATTGGGAGGGTTAAAAAAGAATGCAGCGAGGGGTAAAGGAAGAGTGCAGCGTTTGGGAGGGGTAAAGGAAGAGTGCGGTGATTGGGAGGGTTAAAAAAAGAATGCAGCTAAGGGTAAAGGAAGAGTGCAGCGTTTGGGAGGGGTATAGGAAGAGTGCAGTGATTGGGAGGGTTAAAAAAAGAATACAGCTAGGGGTAAAGGAAGAGTGCAGCGATTGGGAGGGTTAAAAAAGAATGCAGCGAGGGGTAAAGGAAGAGTGCAGCGTTTGGGAGGGGTAAAGGAAGAGTGCAGCGATTGGGAGGGTTAAAACAGAATGCAGCGAGGAGTAAAGGAAGAGTGCAGCGTTTGGGAGGGGTAAAGGAAGGGTGCGGTGATTGGGAGGGTTAAAAAAAGAATGCAGCTAAGGGTAAAGGAAGAGTGCAGCGTTTGGGAGGGGTATAGGAAGAGTGCAGTGATTGGGAGGGTTAAAAAAGAATACAGCTAGGGGTAAAGGAAGAGTGCAGCGATTGGGAGGGTTAAAAAAGAATGCAGCGAGGGGTAAAGGAAGAGTGCAGCGTTTGGGAGGGGTAAAGGAAGAGTGCAGTGATTGGGAGGGGTAAAGGAAGAGTGCAGCATTTGGGAGGGGTAAAGGAAGAGTGCAGTGATTGGGAGGGTTAAAACAAGAATGCAGCTAGGGGTAAAGGAAGAGTGCAGCGTTTGGGAGGGGTAAAGGAAGAGTGCAGTGATTGGAAGGGGTAAAGGAAGAGTGCAGCGTTTGGGAGGGGTAAAGGAAGAGTGCAGTGATTGGGAGGGTTAAAAAAAGAATGCAGCTAGGGGTAAAGGAAGAGTGGAGCGTTTGGGCGGGGTAAAGGAAGAGTGCGGTGATTTGCAGGGTTAAAAAAAGAATGCATCTAGGGGTAAAGGAAGAGTGCAGCGATTGGGAGGGTTAAAAAAGAATGCAGCGAGGGTTAAAGGAATAGTGCAGCGTTTGGGAGGGGTAAAGGAAGAGTACGGTGATTGGGAGGGTTAAAAAAAGAATGCAGCTAGGGGTAAAGGAAGAGTGCCGTGATTGGGAGGGGTAAAGGAAGACTGCAGTGATTGGGAGGGTTAAAAATAGAATGCAGCTAGGGGTAAAGGAAGAGTGCAGCGTTTGGGAGGGGTAAAGAAAGACTGCAGTGATTGGGAGGGGTAAAGGAAGAGTGCAGTGATTGGGAGGGTGAAAAAAAGAATGCAGCTAGGGGTAAAGGAAGAGTACAGCGTTTGGGAGGGGTAAAGGAAGAGTGCGGTGATTGGGATGGGTAAAGGAAGAGTGCGGTGATTGGGAGGGGTAAAGGAAGAGTGCAGTGATTGGGAGGGTTAAAAAAGAATGCAGCGAGGGGTAAAGGAAGAGTGCAGCGTTTGGGAGGGGTAAAGGAAGAGTGCAGTGATTGGGAGGGGTAAAGGAAGAGTGCAGTGATTGGGAGGGGTAAAGGAAGAGTGCTGTGATTGGGAGGGGTAAAGGAAGAGTGCAGCGATTGGGAGGGGTAAAGGATGAGTGCGGTGATTGGGAGGGGTAAAGGAAGAGTGCTGTGATTGGGAGGGGTAAAGGAAGAGTGCAGCGAGGGGTAAAGGAAGAGTGCAGCGATTGGGAGGGGTAAAGGAAGAATGCAACAAGGGGTAAAGGAAGAGTGCAGCGATTGGGAGGGTTAAAGGAAGAATGCAGCGAGGGGTAAAGGAAGAGTGCAGCGTTTGGGAGGGGTAAAGGAAGAGTGCGGTGATTGGGAGGCGTAAAGGAAGAGTGCGGTGATTGAGAGGGGTAAAGGAAGAGTGCAGCGATTGGGAGGGGTAAAGGAAGAGTGCGGTGATTCAGAGGGGTAAAGGAAGAGTGCGGTGATTGGGAGGGGTAAAGGAAGAGTACAGCGATTGGGAGGGGTAAAGGGAGAATGCAGCGAGGGGTAAAGGAAGAGTGCAGCGATTGGGAGGGTTAAAGGAAGAATGCAGCGAGGGGTAAAAGAAGAGTGCAGCGTTTGGCAAGGTTAAAGGAAGAATGCAGTGATTGGGAGGGGTAAAGGAAGAGTGCGGTGATTGGGAGGGGTAAAGGAAGAGTGCAGTGATTAGGAGGGGTAAAGGAAGAGTGCAGCGATTGGGAGGGGTAAAGGAAGAGTGCGGTGATTGGGAGGGGTAAAGGAAGAGTGTAGTGATTGGGAGAGGTAAAGGAAGAGTGCAGCGAGGGGTAAAGGAAGAGTGCAGCGATTGGGAGGGGTAAAGGAAGAATGCAGCTAGGGGTAAAGGAAGAGTGCTGCAATTGGGAGGGTTAAAGGAAGAATGCAGCGAGGGGTAAAGGAAGAGTGCAGCGTTTGGGAGGGGTAAAGGAAGAGTGCGGTGATTGGGAGGGGTAAAGGAAGAGTGCGGTGATTGGGAGGGGTAAAGGAAGAGTGCAGCGATTGGGAGGGGTAAAGGAAGAGTGTGGTGATTGGGAGTGGTAAAGGAAGAGTGCGGTGATTGGGAGGGGTAAAGGAAGAGTGCAGCGAGGGGTAAAGGAAGAGTGCAGCGATTGGGAGGGGTAAACAAAGAATGCAGCGAGGGGTAAAGGAAGAGTGCAGCGATTGGGAGGATTAAAGGAAGAATGCAGCGAGGGGTAAAGGAAGAGTGCAGCGTTTGGCAAGGTTAAAGGAAGAATGCAGTGAATGGGAGGGGTAAAGAATTGCGTTCAATGTTTGTATACAGTAAGGGTTGTTTACATTTTCTTAATCTGTTGTTTCATCTTTTTGATATGCATTTTTCACTTGGAGAAACATGATTAGAGCGGACACTGAGGGAACATTCAGGGTCATCAGTGAAAAGGTAGTTTTGAAAGACAAAGGATTGGATGAGTTTACCCAGGGAGGGCGAAGTGGGGTCGCCCTACGACTGATCCATATGGAGTAGCCTCGGCAAGTGGCCGGAGAGGCGGAGTCGGAGTTCCATGAGATGGACGTGGAGCATATAGAGAAGGTATTAGGCAATCCAGCCAAGGTCATGACCTTGAAGTCGAGCGAGGAGAGGGTTTGAAGTAGAGAGGGATTTTCTACCATGTCGAAGGCACCAGGCGGATCGAGTAGGATAAGGATGCAGGAGAAGTGAGAGTGGCGGGCGATTGACAGAACATTGCACACATGGACAAGAGCAGTTTCGGTGGAGTGTTTACTTTGAAATCCTGGTTGGATTGAGTGTGAGCCTCGAGGTAGTACAGAGTGTGCGAGCCTCGAAGTAGTACACCGTGTGATTGAAGATTCTGGAGGTGGGGGGTCTGTAGTAGGAGGGATTGCTGGGTGCAGCAGTGGGCTTCTTCTGGGTGGGGTCTGCAAAGAACTCTGCAGACTCCGAGAGCGCTCTGTCTGACAATAGCAAAGACAGGCGTATATATGTACAAAACACGTCATCAGAACCTACATACTATAAGGGGCACAAGTTCAATGGGATTGGGTGGCGATGACTAGCTATAGGCGCTGCTGCGATGTGGTTGGTCTTGGCTGGAGGACGTCACTGGTCAGCCTCGTGGGTTGGGCTGGGCCTGGCAGGTCGGCTGAGTTCATCCGGGCGGTGTTGTTGTGCCATTGTGGCCAGTGTCAGAGATTAATGTCTTTTCCTGACTTATTTGCCCTAGGCCATGCACACCGCAGTCATTCAGTTATTGCAATATTATCTTCTTTAGTAAATCTTTCAATGGGTTATTCTACAGGTTAATGCAACACAGGAGGAATGCACCTTGTGAGGGGTTTGATGGCGATTCATCAGTACATGGTTACCAGTGTCCTGTTGACTGGTCTCAGGGCATAGGACGGGCGGTACATGCCTCTCTGTCTTGTTAGAAGTCGTTATGAATGAGCTGCTGTATGTTACCACAGTATTGGGTGTCCTAATTGTACAGGGGCCATAAGTCTAAGGTGATCCGGTGGGTTGTGGGGTTTAAGAGGGGGCACCCGGATTTGTGTATTCAGGCGGAGGTTTACTGCTGTGCTGTAAATAATGCAGGTGGCAGGCCGTGGCCTTGGGTGCTGCAGAGGGGACTACAAATCTTTGAAGCGGCTCCAGCCTAGTTGGGGGAGGTGGAGCAGCGCGGCGCGGGCCTCTGCTCTCTTGTTTGGCAGTCTTCGCAGGGTGGCAGGGGGAATGGCCTTGCACATATTCACAAAGGTATCTTCCTCGTGTGTTGCCGACTTTAGGTGAAAACATCATAAACATTTGAACACTCTATAATACTCATTTGGATCACTCGAAAACATACATTTTAACTTTGCTAAATGTCTCTCAAATATAGCCAGTCTGAGCACATTATTTGTACACTGTGTTTTAACAACTACAACATTTAGTTATATGCATATACATTTGCAGTAAGTGAGGTAGTAGTGAGGTTGGTGGAGCACAGAAAATGACTCGCCACCGTACGTGACTGTAGTGGCACATGAGGGGCTTAGACATACACGCATGACAGGTGCATTCTCGCGCGTCCTTCACATGAGCCCTCTGTATGGTTACATTCGTCTTCCCTTGCACTCTAGCAGCATTAGTTCGGTTATGGCGCGGGACCACGGGGTGTAAGCTTTTCAAGGATACACATAACGAATAGTCCCCTGGAACGCTCTTTTATTGTTAGCACACAACTAAAGTGGTGTGGGTTCTTCATTGCTAATGTCATGTAAGCATGCGTTCTACCATGTTTATACATTTTACAGGTTTCCTTAATAGAAGAAGTTTTGTGGAGAAATGCACGCTTTGCAAGTAGTCTTGTCATTAATATTTGGGAACTTTTGCTTTTATCCGAGGACCGTTTTACAGTTCTCTTTTTCACCCAGGCCTCGCTGGCCGGGCCATGCTGGGAGCAGTGATACACTGCGGAAGGTGAAATGTTACAGTGTTAGTATCTTACACTAGCTCATGTCCGTCTTGTTCGTGGGAACGGGCTCACAGCGGATCTGCCAGGGAGCTGCGGCCACAGGGATAATTGAAACTCTCTGAGGGTGGGGGCCACGCTACAGTGCGCTGAGCTCACACCATCTTTAATGGTCAAAATGGTTTCTGAGGCCAGCTAAATTCAATACGTGTGGGCGATGTGTTCAGCAGGTGAGCCCTCCACCACCTGGGCCCTGGTGGTACGAGGGGATGCCCGATGAGCCATGGCCCTCACCTGGGGAAGGGATGTAGGCGAGGGGGGTCTTTTGGACCAATCCTCCCCTACATTTCCCCCCTTTCGTTACTTAAGTAACGAATTCTTTAACTCTTCCAATCTCCTACACTCCTCTTCGTCAATGATTGCGTCATCCCATGCTGGTGTGCCTTTTATGGGCATCCACGCTCTGCACACCCCCCTTAAGCTCTCACCCCTCCTAGCATATTCATCTGGGGTACAGGTCAGGTATATACATCCGCCCTCTCCTTCCAAGTCTACCCACACCTCCTGGTACCATTCTAGTATACGGGGCTCTCTGATGGTGGTATTCCACAATTTGTCTACGATATCCTTGTCATGATACCTGGGCACTAGCTGATACCTGGGTGTGTCATCAGTTCCTGTCTGTACCTGCACTTCCTGCATAGTTTGTATTGTACCACGGGTGTTGCCTATTGTCACCATCATCATTGCACCATTAGGTACTGCGTTAGCGCAACATCGAAGACCCACCTGGCAAATGCAAAAAATAAAGAGGAGGAACACCACAGCTGGCATCAAAAATTTCACAGTCATTCCCAGCCATGCGGGAACCCAGGAGAAGATGTTGTCGAACCACGTGCTTTCTTCTGCTCCACCTTCCATTTTCATCCTTTCTCCTAGGTTGTGTACTGCTTCGATCACATGGGACAGGGAGCCGTTGTCTGCGTCTTCAGAAGGTACGAAAGTGCAGCAGGCACTTCCGATTTTTCGGTAAACACCTCCATCCATCGCTGTCAACAGGTCCAAGACATACCTGTTTTGCATGGTCATCAGCCGTAAAGCTCTTAGCTCCACTTTTATTACATTGAACCCTTCTTCAGTGTCATTTGCCAGCTGGATCAGCTCCCAACGTGTTATCTGGAGCCATTTTGCGTTTGCTCTGGCCTGGATACTTGGAATGAGTGAGTCAAAGAATGTTTCTGCCGAGCTGAATAATCGATATCTGTCGGGGATCTGTGCCAGCAACTCTGACGATGCCTTTGATATGTAGTTTGATGCTCGTCTGTTTCGGGACAGCACCTCTTCCTTGTTCCCGGAAGACAGGACATATATTTTTGACTCTGCTGTCAGCTGGGTTGCACTCTGCTGGGTGTTTTCTCGTGTCCTTTTGCTCCCATCAATGTGGCTTTCTGGGATTACCATTAGGGCTGAGTGCAGAGTGGCCATTGAGCAGCTGCCACTCCATGACTGGGGGAGGTGCAGGTATGCCTGATTGCCGCATACCCAATACGTGTCCATCAGGGCCGCTGTCCCTTTTCTCAGATCTGGGATGGTGAGGGTCTTGTTACAGTTCTTGTTTGTCCCTATGGAGGTTTTCCCCTGTCCTTTAAAACATAGTTCATAGTCTATTTCGTTCTGCAGCTTGAAGGGTTTTTCAATGGCTGTTACCCAAGTTAGTTTTGAAATGTGTTCCTTCCATACTGGTGTGCACGTTTCTTCTATCCATTGCAATTTCTCTGGTGCCACACCCCTCTGCGCTTCAGCTTTACACATTACTTCTTCATCCTTCCACTTGTTGTCCGAGAAAAGTGTCCCTTGTATCACAAAAAATGGTTCTTCCAGACATATCACTCCTACCGTCTTTGGGTAGCAAGTTTTCTCGTTCTGCAGCATTCTAAAAGTAACTTCATGTGCCTGGAAGATGTTCTTAATCCTGCACAACGTGAGATGAAGGAGACATTGGGAATCTACAATAGGCAACTCTTTGGGTAACAATACCTTGGGTGTACCTGAAGCATGGGGAATGAGAGAGCAAACATAGCAGCTCTCGTTTGTTGTTTGTTTAGCTGTTGCACTCATATCCGCATACCATTTATTCGTCTGGTGGGGATGTCGTGGGTCTTCCATTTTATCTAGTTCTAACTCATAGTACTCATCATACTTCCTCCTCCCCACTTCCCTTTTTCGTCTGTTATTTTTTTTCCTTATGTACTTCCCAGCCTCATGGGCAATGGGCAAAATGGACCCCCCTTTCTCATTCCCGCCCCCCTTTGCCCAGTAATCATATAATATTTTGTGTGTTGCTCTCATCCTTTCCTTTTCTTCCTTGACGTTATCTGTCAGTGTGCTTTTTGCTATGGGGCAGGCTGGCTGGTGGGGGTGATATACAACCAGGATATAGCGGACGGGTTTCGGTCATTTAAACTGCGAGCATTGTAATTAGATATCTTTGGCAGAAACACTGTGTTATTTTGCATTTCACCTTGTATCCCTTCATGTTTTGAGATGACAGCACTGGATGGTGTGGTATAATAACCCCTTCCAAGTTTAGTTCCATCCCATACCAAAAAGTCACCTTCCTTAGTATTTACACTCGTGGATGCATTGATCACAGTAGTGCTGTTAATCCCTCCCCCCTCGTTCATCTCGATAGAGATGAACGCTATGAACCAATATGTGACCAGGCCAAACATTATTGTAAAAAACAATGTAGTACACACAGATAATCCACACTCATACGAATATCTGCATCTCTGAGTTAACCACTCTCTAAATCTAGTAAATCTATCAGTTGCAGGCTGCCCGTTGGATGCCATGGTAGCTCCTGTTTGAGATATAAAAGTGCATTAAGTGCATGAATGTAAACATTTTGTTAGTACTACCAGTGCCAGTATATATCGAAAGGGAATGGAAGTGGGTAGGGTTGTAGGGATGGGGATGCACAGACAAGGGAGTAAACACTTAATAATTTTATCACATCATTAATTACATATACGTTCACAAGAGGAAAAAGAAATGTTTGTTGTTTTTTTTTTGTAATATATAAAAAAAAAATGCAAGTATACTTGTCAGCCACTTTTTCATTCATTTCATTACTGTCACACACACACAAGTTCATATTCAGACATTCTGCTCATTTGCATTGTTTGCTGTTGTGTGTGCCTCCTCATCCACCTCTTCCTGCACATTACTATATGCCCTTCGTACGTCCGTCAAATGCACCCAATACTTCAGGCCCTTTACTTTAACTGCCGTAGGCGTGCAAAACACTACCTCGTATGGGCCATGGAACCGTGGTGCATTCCACCGACGCACAAAACTCCTGACATAAATGAATTCACCCGGCATCAGCTGTAGCTGTTGTTCAGGCTCTGTAACAGACCCTGTTGTGTGTCCTTCCTCTCACGTGAAAGGTGGGGAGAGCTGCTTTGATATTGCGCGCGCTGCCCTTGTTAATTTCTTCAAATAGTCTGTGAACTCCTCTCCCAATATCGCAGCGCTTCTGTGTGCATCTGAGTGTTCGCGCAGTGGGGAGTGTGCTGTGTGCATTCTTCTCCCAGTCACGATCTCGTGCGGGGACAAATGGTGGTCCTTGCTTGGCTGATTTCTCAGCTCAAATAGCGCAAGGGGCAAACAGTAAATCCAGTTCTTTTTTAATGAAAAGCATAGTTTTGATAACCTTCCTTTTAGCAGTCCGTTCATCTTTTCCACTACGCCATTACTTTGAGGATGATAAATCGAGCACAATGTATGCTTTATTCCTAACAATGTAGTTACTTCCTTGAAGAGCTCGTTTACAAAGTGAGTGCCGTTGTCCGAGCGAATCACGTCACAAATTCCCCAGCGCGGAAACACTTCCCACACTAGGAATTTTGCAGCGCTTTTAGCATCAGGTCGTGCACATGGGCCTGCTTCTACCCACCTTGAAAATGGGCATACAACCACAATCATGTAACGTGCCCCATTGCACCTTTCTCCCATGTCCGCGTAGTCGATATGTAGCTCTCTGAATGGCCCAATTGGTTTTGGAATTGTTCCCCGGAGCGTACGTAATGTCATTCCTGAATTGTATATCTGACATGTTGTGCATTCCAGCGTTAATCGAGATAGGTGCTCCTGGAGACAGGGCACGAACCACTCCTCCTGTATCTCTGCTGCAATGTGTTGTTTCGTATTGTGTGCTGGGAAGTGTAGTTGTTGGAACGCAATTTCCAATAATTTTACTGGCATTACCACTTTTCCTGAGTTATTTTGTCGCCATATTAAGTCTGTCGCCGATTGGCTGCACCCTTGTTTCGTCCATATCAATTTTTCATCTGCGCTTGCTCCTTCCTGTAATTCTAGTATTTGTGATATAGGCATCATATTGTAGCCTTCTGGGAGCTCTTTGTTTATCTTGTGCTGCAGCATGTACTCACCTGCTTCATATTTCTGAAAGTAGGAAGCTTCCTTGGCGGCAGCGTCCTCTGCCGCGTTTCCCAAAGACACAACATCTGTGTTGGATGTATGTGCTTGGCACTTCACTATTGCTACCGCTGAGGGATCTTGTAGGGCCTCAATCAACTCCTTCAGCAATTCTGCATGCTGCACTGGAGTTCCATCTGCTCGTCAAAACCCCCTCCGCCCCCATCTTGCTAGACCCCCATGTACTGTTGTCGTCATGTAAGCTGAGTCTGTGTATATTGTCACTGCACAACCTTTAGCTGCATGTAGTGCTTCTATGAGTGCAGTCAGTTCTGCTGCTTGTGCGGAGTAATGTGATGGGAGGCGGTACTGTACTAGTGTCTCATACTCACCGTCTTCTAATCTCACCACCGCCATACCCACATGTTTCTCTCCCGTGTCCACGTCAATTGATGCTGACCCGTCTACGAAGTACACTTCCCCCTCGCTCAGAGCATTCTCACACACCACTGTGTCCTCCCCTCTTTCTCCTGTGTAAGTTGCACAATCGTGTTCCTGCATGTCCTCTAGTGTGCATGCTTCCGTAATGAATGTTGCTGGGTTCACTGTCTTGCATCGCACCACATGGATGTTGGCGCTGGACAATATCATCTTATAGGCGGTTGCCCGCTGTGTTGTCAGTGTGCTTTTTGACCTCTCAAGTATTGCAAATAATGAATGTTCCACAAACAATGTCACAGGGCATCCCATTAGTATTGTGGCACTTTTCTCAATTGCGAACGCGGCTGCAGCGAGCGATTGCTCGCACGCGAAATGTCCTTGCATCACAGCATCTAAAGTGCCACTATAGTAAGCCAAAGGTTTGTGTCCTAGGGACGTCTTCTGTGTCAGTACAGCTGTCATGAGTGTTCCCTTGCAGTGTGAGAACAGGTAAAACTCGCGTCCATAATCAGGATTTGCGAGCACTGGAGCGCTTGAAATCAACTCTTTTAATGATTTAAAGAAGGCGCTCATTTCTTCTGACCATTCTATTTGTTTGTTCTCCTGTTGTGCCTCCTTGAGCGCTTGTAGTAGGGGTCTGGTGTATGCTGCATAATCTAATATCCATGCTTGGCAATAGTTGCACATTCCCAAAAATTTCTGCATGTCTTTCACTGTTGTGGGTTCTCCTACTGATCTTATTGCTTCTACCCTGTCGGGTATTATTCTCTTTCCATCTTTTGATATTAGCTGTCCCAGGTATAGAACCTCTGTCAGGCAGTACTGTAGCTTTCCCTTGTCTACTTTGTACCCCTTATTGGCCAATAGGGTCAGGAGTGTTATTGAATCCTTTCTGCATGTTTCTTCGTCCTGTGCACAGACGAGTAAATCGTCTACATACTGAATGATTGTACTCTCAACTGGTAGGTTTCCTAAGTCTTCATGTAATATGCGGTTGAATATGCTCGGGCTCTCACAGTATCCCTGCGGTAATCTGCAATGTTCATATCTTTTTCCCCCTAGTGTAAATGCTGTCAGGTATCTGCTCTCTTCAGCCAGGGGGATGGAGAAAAATGCATTTTTCAAGTCGACCACCGTGAAATGTGATGCCGTTTTTGGGATGCTGCATAATATTGATGCAGGGTTCAGGACCAAAGGGAACTCTTTCTGAATTACATCATTTAGGGGGCGTAAATCCTGTATCATCCTCCAAGACCCTCCCTTTGCTTTTTTGATTGGGTAAATACATGTGTTACATGGGGAGTTTGAAGGCACTATTATCCCTTGTGCTAGTAGTGCATTTATTGTCTCTTTTATCCCTTCTTCAGCTTCACGGGACAATGGATACTGTTTCACTCGGGGTAGAATTGCTCCTTGTTTTAGTTTTATTATCACAGGTTGTACTCCATGCAACAACCCTACATCATGGGGGCCTGTTGTCCACAAATTATTTGGTACGAGCCTCATGTCATCATCGAAAAATGACGGTGGTGCTCCCACCACTGCCATCAGCTGAACAGGGATTTCCCTAGCTTGAATCAAAATGTCACACGGCATTGCTATTTCCATTACTATTTCACAACCCCCGTCTGAATCTGAGAAGAGATCCTCATCAGTTAAGTCTCTTAGGGCAATATTGGCCTTCGTACACAGTACTGTACGCCACTGACATCCTTCTATATCTATTCCAATCACAGAAATCCTTTTCGCAGATACCTGTACAGCATGCAAATCTAATGATACCACTGACCCTGGTGATGTGTCAGGGCACACTATTGGGCGGAAGAGGAACTCCGCTGGAATCCTCCAATCCATTCTTCTTAGCTCAGCAATTATGAGGGCCAGTGTCTTTAGTCCTTCAATAAACATTACCTCGTTTACTGGCAAACCTGGTGTTTCTTGTGTGGTTGTGTGAGCCTGTACTACCAACATTACACGTAATGGGCATATTCCGGGTGTTGAACACACTATACCTCTCTCAGTGAAGGATATCGTCAACATTCATTATTTGCAATACTTGAGAGGTCAAAAAGCACACTGACAACGCAGCGGGCAACCGCCTATGAGATAATATT
Source organism: Ambystoma mexicanum (assembly GCF_040938575.1). Lineage (NCBI taxonomy): Eukaryota > Metazoa > Chordata > Amphibia > Caudata > Ambystomatidae > Ambystoma > Ambystoma mexicanum. Next base: position 58,753,856 of record NC_090939.1, read on the forward strand.
GTCCAGCGCCAACATCCATGTGATGCGATGCAAGACAGTGAACCCAGCAACATTCATTACGGAAGCATGCACACTAGAGGACATGCAGGAACACGATTGTGCAACTTACACAGGAGAAAGAGGGGAGGACACAGTGGTGTGTGAGAATGCTCTGAGCGAGGGGGAACTGTACTTCGTAGACGGGTCAGCATCAATTGACGTGGACACGGGAGAGAAACATGTGGGTATGGCGGTGGTGAGATTAGAAGACAGTGAGTATGAGACACTAGTACAGTACCGCCTCCCATCACATTACTCCGCACAAGCAGCAGAACTGATTGCACTCATAGAAGCACTACATGCAGCTAAAGGTTGTGCAGTGACAATATACACAGACTCAGCTTACATGACGACAACAGTACATGGGGGTCTAGCAAGATGGGGGCGGAGGGGGTTTCGACGAGCAGATGGAACTCCAGTGCAGCATGCAGAATTGCTGAAGGAGTTGATTGAGACCCTACAAGATCCCACAGCGGTAGCAATAGTGAAGTGCCAAGCACATACATCCAACACAGTTGTTGTGTCTTTGGGAAACGCGGCAGCGGACGCTGCCGCCAAGGAAGATTCCTACTTTCAGAAATATGAAGCAGGTGAGTACATGCTGCAGCACAAGATAAACGAAGAGCTCCCAGAAGGCTACAATATGATGCCTATATCACAAATACTAGAATTACAGGAAGGAGCAAGCGCAGATGAAAAATTGATATGGACGAAACGAGGGTGCAGCCAATCGGCGACAGACTTACTGTGGCGACAAAATAACTCAGGAAAAGTGGTAATGCCAGTAAAATTATTGGAAATTGCGTTCCAACAACTACACTTCCCAGCACACAATACGAAACAACACATTGCAGCAGAGATACAGGAGGAGTGGTTCGTGCCCTGTCTCCAGGAGCACCTATCTCGATTAACGCTGGAATGCACAACATGTCAGATATACAATTCAGGAATGACATTATGTACGCTCCGGGGAACAATTCCAAAACCAATTGGGCCATTCAGAGAGCTACATATCGACTACGCGGACATGGGAGAAAGGTGCAATGGGGCACGTTACATGATCGTGGTTGTATGCCCATTTTCAAGGTGGGTAGAAGCAGGCCCATGTGCACGACCTGATGCTAAAAGCACTGCAAAATTCCTAGTGAGGGAAGTATTTCCGCGCTGGGGAATTTGTGACGTGATTCGCTCGGACAACGGGACTCACTTTGTAAACGAGCTCTTCAAGGAAGTAACTTCATTGTTAGGAATAAAGCATAAATTGTGCTCGATTTATCATCCTCAAAGTAATGGCGTAGTGGAAAAGATGAACGGACTGCTAAAAGGAAGGTTATCAAAACTATGCTTTTCATTAAAAAAAGAACTGGATTTACTGTTTGCCCCTTGCGCTATTTGAGCTGAGAAATCAGCCAAGCAAGGACCACCATTTGTCCGCGCATGAGATCGTGACTGGGAGACGAATGCACACAGCACACTCCCCACTGCGCAAACACTCAGATGCACACAGAAGCGCTGCGATATTGGGAGAGGAGTTCACAGACTATTTGAAGAAATTAACAAGGGCAGCGCGCGCAATATCAAAGCAGCTCTCCCCACCTTTCACACGAGAGGAAGGACACACAACAGGGTCTGTTACGGAGCCTGAACAACAGCTACAGCTGATGCCGGGTGAATTCATTTATGTCAGGAGTTTTGTGCGTCGGTGGAATGCACCACGGTTCCATGGCCCATATGAGGTAGTGTTTTGCACGCCCACGGCAGTTAAAGTAAAGGGCCTGAAGTATTGGGTGGATTTGACGGACGTACGAAGGGCATATAGTAATGTGCACGAAGAGGTGGATGAGGAGGCACAGACAACAGCAAACAATGCAAATGAGCAGAATGACTGAATATGAACTTGTGTGTGTGACAGTAATGAACATGAATGAAAAAGTGGCTGACAAGTATACTTGCATTTTTTTTTATATATTACAAAAAAAAAAAACAACAAACATTTCTTTTTCCTCTTGTGAACGTATATGTAATTAATGATGTGATAAAATTATGAAGTGTTTACTCCCTTGTCTGTGCATCCCCATCCCTACAACCCTACCCACTTCCATTCCCTTTCGATATATACTGGCACTGGTAGTGCTAACAAAATGTTTACATTCATGCACTTAATGCACTTTTATATCTCAAACAGGAGCTACCATGGCATCTAACGGGCAGCCTGCAACGGATAGATTTACTAGATTTAGAGAGTGGTTAACTGAGAGATGCAGATATTCGTATGAGTGTGGATTATCTGTGTGTATTACATTGTTTTTTACAATAATGTTTGGCCTGGTCACATATTGATTCATAGCGTTCATCTCTATCGAGATGAACGAGGGGGGAGGGATTAACAGCACTACTGTGATCAATGCATCCACGAGTGTAAATACTAAGGAAGGTGACTTTTTGGTATGGGACAGAACTAAACTTGTATGGGGTTATTATACCACACCATCCAGTGCTGTCATCTCAAAACATGAAGGGATACAAGGTGAAATGCAAAATAACACAGTGTCTCCGCCAAAGATATCTAATTACAATGCTCGCAGTTTAAATGACCGAAACCAGTTCGCTATATCCTGGTTGTATATCACCCCCACCAGCCAGCCAGCCCCCATAGCAAAAAGCACACTGACAGATAACGTCAAGGAAGAAAAGGAAAGGATGAGAGCAACACACAAAATATTATATGATTACTGGGCAAAGGGGGGTGGGAACGAGAAAGGGGGGTCCATTTTGCCCATTGCCCATGAGGCTGGGAAGTACATGAGGAACAAAAATAACAGACGAAAAAGGGAAGTGGGGAGGAGGAAGTATGATGAGTACTATGGGTTAGAACTAGGTAAAATGGAAGACCTACGACATCCCCACCAGACGAATAAATGGTATGCGGATATGAGTGCAACAGCTAAACAAACAACAAACGAGAGCTGCTATGTCTGCTCCCTCATTCCCCATGCTTCAGGTACACCCAAGGTATTGTTACCAAAAGAGTTGCCTATTGTAGATGCCCAATGTCTCCTTCATCTCACGTTGTGCAGGATTAAGAACACCTTACAGGCACATGAAGTTACTTTTAGAATGCTGCAGAACGAGAAAACTTGCTACTCAAAGACGGTAGGAGTGATATGTCTGGAAGAACCATTTTTTGTGATACAAGGGACACTTTTTTCGGGCAACAAGTGGAAGGATGAAGAAGTAATGTGTAAAGCTGAAGCACTGAGGGGTGTGGCACCAGAGAAATTGCAATGGATAGAAGAAACGTGCACACCAGTATGGAAGGAACACATTTCAAAACTAACTTGGGTAACAGCTATTGAAAAACCCTTCAAGCTGCAGAACGAAATAGACTATGAACTATGTTTTAAAGGAGAGGGGAAAACCTCCATGGGGACAAACAAGAACTGTAACAAGACCCTCACCATCCCAGATCTGAGAAAAGGGACAGCGGCCCTGATGGACACGTATTGGGTATGCGGCAATCAGGCATACCTGCACCTCCCCCAGTCATGGAGTGGCAGCTGCTCAATGGCCACTCTGCACTCAGCCCTAATGGTAATCCCAGAAAGCCACATTGATGGGAGCAAAAGGACACGAGAAAACACCCAGCAGAGTGCAACCCAGCTGACAGCAGAGTCAAAAATATATGTCCTGTCTTCCGGGAACAAGGAAGAGGTGCTGTCCCGAAACAGACGAGCATCAAACTACATATCAAAGGCATCGTCAGAGTTGCTGGCACAGATCCCCGACAGATATCGATTATTCAGCTTGGCAGAAACATTCTTTGACTCACTCATTCCAAGTATCCAGGCCAGAGCAAACGCAAAATGGCTCCAGATAACACGTTGGGAGCTGATCTAGCTGGCAAATGACACTGAAGAAGGGTTCAATGTCATAAAAGTGGAGCTAAGAGCTTTACGGCTGATGACCATGCAAAACAGGTATGTCTTGGACCTGTTGACAGCGATGGATGGAGGTGTTTGCCGAAAAATCGGAAGTGCCTGCTGCACTTTCGTACCTTCTGAAGACGCAGACAACGGCTCCCTGTCCCATGTGATCGAAGCAGTACACAACCTAGGAGAAAGGATGAAAATGGAAGGTGGAGCAGAAGAAAGCACGTGGTTCGACAACATCTTCTCCTGGGTTCCCGCATGGCTGGGAATGACTGTGAAATTTTTGATGCCAGCTGTGGTGTTCCTCCTCTTTATTTTTTGCATTTGCCAGGTGGGTCTTCGATGTTGCGCTAACGCAGTACCTAATGGTGCAATGATGATGGTGACAATAGGCAACACCCGTGGTACAATACAAACTATGCAGGAAGTGCAGGTACAGACAGGAACTGATGACACACCCAGGTATCAGCTAGTGCCCAGGTATCATGACAAGGATATCGTAGACAAATTGTGGCATACCAACATCAGAGAGCCCCGTATACTAGAATGGTACCAGGAGGTGTGGGTAGACTTGGAAGGAGAGGGCGGATGTATATACCTTACCTGTACCCCCAGATGAATATGCTAGGAGGGGTGAGAGCTTAAGGGGGGTGTGCAGAGTGTGGATGCCCATAAAAGGCACACCAGCATGGGATGACGCAATCATTGACGAAGAGGAGTGTAGGAGATTGGAAGAGTTAAAGAATTTGTTACTTAAGTAACGAAAGGGGGGAAATGTAGGGGAGGATTGGTCCAAAAGACCCCCCTCGCCTGCATCCCTTCCCCAGGTGAGGGCCATGGCTCATCGGGCGTCCCCTCGTACCACCAGGGCCCAGGTGGTGGAGGGCTCACCTGCTGAAGACATCGCCCACACGTATTGAATTTAGCTAGGCCTCAGAAACCATTTTGACCATTAAAGATGGTGTGAGCTCAGCGCACTGTAGCGCGGCCCCCACCCTCGGAGAGTTTCAATTATCTCTGTGGCCGCAGCTCCCTGGCAGATCCGCTGTGAGTCTGTTCCCACGAACAAGACGGACATGAGCTAGTGTAAGATACTAACACTGTAACATTTCACCTTCCGCAGTGTATCACTGCTCCCAGCATGGCCCGGCCAGCGAGGCCTGGGTGAAAAAGAGAACTGTAAAACGGTCCTCGGATAAAAGCAAAAGTTCCCAAATATTAATGACAAGACTACTTGCAAAGCGTGCATTTCTCCACAAAACTTCTTCTATTAAGGAAACCTGTAAAATGTATAAACATGGTAGAACGCATGCTTACATGACATTAGCAATGAAGAACCCACACCACTTTAGTTGTGTGCTAACAATAAAAGAGCGTTCCAGGGGATTATTCGTTATGTGTATCCTTGAAAAGCTTACACCCCACGGTCCCGCGCCATAACCAAACTAATGCTGCTAGAGTGCAAGGGAAGACGAATGTAACCATACAGAGGGCTCATGTGAAGGACGTGCGAGAATGCACCTGTCATGCGTGTATGTCTAAGTCCCTCATGTGCCACTACCGTCACGTACGGTGGCGAGTCATTTTCTATGTGCTCCACTAACCTCACTACTACCTCACTTACTGCAAATGTATATGCATATAACTAAATGTTGTAGTTGTTAAAACACAGTGGGCCTCATTACGACCCTGGCGGTAATCGCCCGTCATTACCGCCATGGCGTAATGAGCGTTTACGCCGTGGGACGATGGCGTAAAGAGCGCCACATCACGACCCATCGCGCACGAGCATTACGCCATGGCGGTAATGCAATTAACGCCATGGCGGAAAAGGCCCCTACCGGCATCGCTAAGCGAGCAAGGTGCCCTTCCGCCAGCGTAAGTAGCGGCCACCGTAATTTACGGCCACCGTAATTAGCGGCGGCCGTAAAAGGCCAAACCGGAAATAGCATCATCGCGCCGGAACGGGAAGCAGCCCGTCGGCCATCTTTAAAAATACAATCCATCGCCATCCTACCAAACAACACCAGACCCAACCCTGACACCTGTCCCAACCAAACACCCACCCACCCAAGTTCCCGAAAATGCCAAAATCCGTGAAAAAGGCATGTGACCGCCAGCGCCAGGAGCGATTCAGCCGGGAGGAACTCTGCATGCTAGCGGAGACCCTGCAGGACAACGCAGGTGTTGTTTTTTCCCCTGATATGACCAGGACAGCAATCGGGAAGAAGAAGGCCATCTGGGCCCTGGTGGCTGAGCGCGTCAGCGCAGTGGGGACCGTACCCCGCACCCCACAGCAGTGCCGGAAGCGCTGGGATGACCTGTGCATACGGGTCAGAGCCGTCATCTCAGCAAACCGCAACCTTGCCCAGGGAACCGGTGGAGGGTCGGAATCCCCCCTGAAACTCCAACCGTGGGAGGAGATCTGTGCAACCACCATCGGCATGGAATCCATCGAAGGCGTTGGAGGGATGGAAAGGGGAGCCCCGACATCAGGCGATGAAGGTAGGTGCCTCATACAAGACATGCCATAGTCACAGCAGTCCAATCATGTGTAGCACAAGGTTGCCCTAGAGTGTAAATGCAACACAAATCAATACTGCCCATAGCCACATGCGAGCACCACCCTGCATACACTGCTGGCACCCGCATACCTGCATCCACATACCACACTAAAAGGAGACAACCTGCATGGCACTGCCTGAAATCTGCCTCATCCACTGGCCAAAATAATGTCAACCATTGTCATTCCAAAGTCCGTAGACCCATCAATAACGCCCTCCCACCTTTGCTCCACCACAGGCACAGAATCACACCCAGAGGACCAGGACACCCCTGCGCCGAAGAGAGCGAAGTCCAACAACAACGTCCCTGCACCCTCAACCTCAGCTGCAGTGAGGCAGACCCCACGACAAGCAGGTCCCACTGCAGGCATACCGGAGGTCCCACCGGCAAGCACCCCTGTTGGCAGCAGGCCAGCAGCAGCTGCTCCACCTCCACCGACATTGCCTGCCACAGAAGGCAGGGGGTCAGCGGCCAGCAGCAACATCGGGGAGACAGCTGCAACAGCTGCATGTTCTGACTCGGACATGGAGCAGGAGGTCAGAAGCCCCACTGACCAACTACATTCCCCCTGTTTCTCAGACGCCAGCCCCCATGAGGGTGACACACAGGGGCACACTGAGGCAGAGGAGTGGCCTTCCACCCCATGCCCTGTCCACACTCCACAGGAGGGGAGCAGCTCCTCCATCACTCCACCTGCACTGGCCATGGGCCAGCACGGCCAGCAGTCCCTCGAGGACATCACTCAACGGCAGCATCAACTGTCCGCAATGCTGGATGAGCATGCCGCGGAATGTGTGGGGGCTAGGTTTAGCATTGAACAGGCCACGGAGACACTAAGGGCCGAAGTGGCGCAGAGCACTGCCACCCTGAGGGATGCCATGCAGGCCATGTCCAGGGACATCTGTGCCGAACTTGCGGGCTTGCGTCGTGCGGTCACTGACCTCACCCACACAGTACAGGAGCTGCATGCACAGGGGCAGCCAGGGACATCCTCCACTGCCAGTTCTGCGCAGAGCAGCCCCGTGCGACGTTCCGGACGCAACCTGCGCTCCACAGCCAGGGGTGCCCCGGGGGCCGGGAGAGGGGGCTTGTGACGGCCTGTGGACACTGTCACAGGCATCTGTTGACACCTACATGGGGTGTGTTGGGGTGTGCAGGGGGGAGGTGGGAGGTGGGAGGGGGTGTGTTGGGGTGTGCAGTGGGGAGGTGGGAGGTGGGAGGGGGTGTGGTGGGGTGTGCAGGGGGGAGGTGGGAGGTGGGAGGGGGTGTGTTGGGGTGTGCAGGGGGGAGGTGGGAGGTGGGAGGGGGTGTGTTGGGGTGTGCAGGGGGGAGGTGGGAGGTGGGAGGGGGTGTGTTGGGGTGTGCAGGGGGGAGGTGGGAGGTGGGAGGGGGTGTGTTGGGGTGTGCAGGGGGGAGGTGGGAGGTGGGAGGGGGTGTGACACGACAGTTCATAGTTCCAATACACTTTTTTCTTTCAAAAAAAGAATTGTGTGGACATTTTCATTGCGTATGTGTGCTTTATTGGTGTACAGTCCACAGTGTGCATGTCCCAGAGACACACAGTGCCCCAAGTGCAGTCTCCATGCGATAAACACCAGCCGTGTGTGCTATAAGCAGTGGTCGATGATACTTTGGCGCATGGCACGCCCCTCCTGTGCATCGCCTCCTCCATGTGGTGGCGCCCCATCTGCACCCTCCTCATCCTCATCGTCAGGTGGTTGCAGTTCTGCGTCAGGGGGCAGGGGCACATTCCGTCTGACGCACATATTGTGCAGCATGACACATGCCATGACGATCTTTGCCACCTTCTCATGGCCATACAGGAGTGCCCCACCAGACCTGCTGAGGCTTCGGAACCGTGCCTTTAGGAGGCCGAATGTCTGCTCTATGACCACACGAGTACGTGTATGTGCACGGTTGAAGTCCTCCTCGTGCTGGTTCTGCGGGTTCCGGACTGGTGTGAGGAGCCACCTCTTCAGGGGATAGGCTGCATCACCTGTATGTAGGCGAGAATGTATGTGTCAGTCATGTTGTCTGATCAGGAACATGATGTTCCACCATGGCTGGCATGGAACTGTTACCTTGGCTCACTTCTACATGCACTAATTGATTCACACAATGCAACCAGTATATGCTCATTGCTGCCATGGCCTGTTTTGCATTCCATCACCCTATGTATGCAGAGGGGTTGTGTGCATTGTGAGTGCCCTTCCTCTGTCTCCGTTCTCTGTGTTACTCACAGCCAGGTGGAGTATGCATCATCCCCCCACCCTTTCTGCCAGGTGGAGTATGCATCATCCCCCCCCCTTTCTGCCAGGTGGAGTATGCATCATCCCCCCCCCTTTCTGCCAGGTGGAGTATGCATCACCCCCCCCCTTTCTGCCAGGTGGAGTATGCATCATCCCCCCCCCTTTCTGCCAGGTGGAGTATGCATCATCCCCCCCCTTTCTGCCAGGTGGAGTATGCATCATCCCCCCCCCCTTTCTGCCAGGTGGAGTATGCATCATCCCCCCCCCCCTTTCTGCCAGGTGGAGTATGCATCATCCCCCCACCCTTTCTGCCAGGTGGAGTATGCATCATCCCCACCCTTTCTGCCAGGTGGAGTATGCATCATCCCCCCCCCTTTCTGCCAGGTGGGGTATGCACTGGTACGTCATTCCCATGCCCACTTCCATGACATTGCACTCACCGAGTAGCCAGGATCTTGGGCCTGCATGTCGCTCCATGTAGCGTGGTATTGTGGAGTTCCTCAGGACCAGTGAATCATGGGTTGATCCGGGGAATCGGGCACAACAATGTGTGATGATCTTGTTGGAGTCACAGACCATTTGCACGTTGATAGAGTGGAACTGTTTCCGGTTGCGGTACGGTACCTCCATGGCACGTGGAACCACCAATTCCACATGGGTGCAGTCGATGGCACCAATGCAACCGGGTATGCTGGCTAGTGCATGGAAACCCACTTTGGTGTTTGCAATCTCCTGGGCAGTCCGTGGTAATGAGATGTGGTCGTCTGTGTGCTTGAGGAGGGCATCGAGCACTTGGATGAGTGTTCGTGAGAATAATGGTTGTGAAATGCCATGCAGGTGCCCCACTGTGTGCTGGTAGGTGCCTGTGGCCAGGAAGTGGAGTACAGCCACTACCTTCAGTAGGGGGGGGATGGCGGTTGGACTTTCTATCATGCTGACGATGTCGTTGTGTGTCATGTCTACGATGGCGGTGATGGTGTCCCGGTCCAAACGGTACAGGGTGTGGATCTGCTCAGCAGTGAGGTTGTTTGGATTGGCTCTGATGCGTGGGATTGGGGGCTGCCTGCGTGGTGGCACTGGCTGTGCTGGTGGGGCTTGCTGGGCCTGCCTTGCCCTCCTTCTCCTCCTGCGTCTCCTCTGTGCTGCCTGTTGTTGTTGTTGCTGTTGTAGTAGCACATGCATTGCTATCAGGTCCTCCAGCCCCAACATTGCTAGTCGTATTGGCATCATTGTGGAGTGTGACTGGGTGTGGGTAGGGGTGGGGTGTGCTCTTTTTGTACTCCCCTGAGTCTGTATTGCCTTCACCTGTGCTGTTTCTGTGCACCTGTGGCAGCTGCATTCACTTGACATGGCCCTTTACGGTTGGTTCGCGATGGCGTTATTTGCACCATGGCGGTAAGGTACTTAGCGGCCTCGGTGATGGCGTTAGGTGCATGTCCGCTTGGGTCGGCATTTGCGTACCTTTCCGCCATGGCGCTAAGTACGGTGTGGGCGGTCGCGTGCGCGCACCCTTAGCGCAGTTAGCGGCAGCGTTAACTACGATGCCGCTATTGGCATCGTAGTTTACGGTCAGGAGTCATGATCGGACCTGGCGGAAAACGATGGCGGTAACCATTTACCGCCATCGTTTTTCACTTAGCGCCAGGGTCGTAATGAGGCCCAGTGTACTAATAATGTGCTCAGACTGGCTATATTTGAGAGACATTTAGCAAAGTTAAAATGTATGTTTTCGAGTGATCCAAATGAGTATTATAGAGTGTTTAAATGTTTATGATGTTTTCACCTAAAGTCGGCAACACACGAGGAAGATACCTTTGTGAATATGTGCAAGGCCATTCCCCCTCCCACCCTGCGAAGACTGCCAAACAAGAGAGCAGAGGCCTGCGCCGCGCTGCTCCACCTCCCCCAACTAGGCTGGAGCCGCTTCAAAGATTTGTAGTCCCCTCTGCAGCACCCAAGTCCACGGCCTGCCACCTGCATTATTTACAGCACAGCAGTAAACCTCTGCCTGAATACACAAATCCAAAGGCGCCCCCTCTTAAACCCCACAACCCACCAGATCACCTTAGACCTATGGCCCCTGTACAATTAGGACACCCAATACTGTGGCAACATACAGCAGCTCATTCATAACGACTTCTAACAAGACAGAGAGGCATGTACCACCTGTCCCTGTCCCATGCCCTGAGACCTAGCCCCACGACCTATGGTACCCAGTCAACAGGACACTGGTAACCATGTACTGATGAATCGCCATCAAACCCCTCTCAAGGTGCATTCCTCCTGTGTTGCATTAACCTGTAGAATAACCTATTGGAAGATTTACTAAAGAAGATAATATTGCAATAACTGAATGACTGCGGTGTGCATGGCCTAGGGCAAATAAGTCAGGAAAAGACATTCATCTCTGACACTGGCCACAATGGCACAACAACACCGCCCGGATGAACTCAGCCGACCTGCCAGGCCCAGCCCAACCCACGAGGCTGACCAGTGACGTCCTCCAGCCAAGACCAACCACATCGCAGCAGCACCTATAGCTAGTCATCGCCACCCAATACCATTGAACTTGTGCCCCTTATAGTATGTAGGTTCTGATGACGTGTTTTGTAAATATATACGCCTGTCTTTGCTATTGTCAGACAGAGCGCTCTCGGAGTCTGCAGAGTTCTTTGCAGGCCCTATTCTGGTTGATAAACTCCCATTTAGGCTCACCCGCACTCTGTCTTGGCCTTATTCCCATTCTGGGAGAGTCCTTCATTGTCTCTCATTGTGGGGAGGATCGTGCTGGTTGGGGACGCTTGCCTTCAGTGGTGACCCCGAAAGCGTGATTATTATTATTATTTTTTCCCAACCTATCACTAACGTCCCCTTTTGGCACGAAAATCTCCGGTCGAAAAGGGATACGCACTGTGCGCCGGCTCCGGGAGGCTGCCCGCCAACGGCGACCGGTACGCTCAGAAGTGCGCACTCAACAGAGAGAGGGTACGGGATCCCGGTTGAAAAATCCCCTTTGAGTACCACTCGCCAGAGCGGGGGCTGACTGTTGAGCGGATGGCAGCACTGCCTGGACGGACCCAGTTTCGGAGACTATCGGTTCAAGACGGGCAAGTGAGTATTGAGTGCGAGCGATCATAAAGGGAGGAGAAGAGGGAATTTAGGACAGGAAACGAAGCGGGGTAAAAAAGGGGGCACGTAGGTCTACTAAGGACCATCTTAAACTTTCTTTACTTTTTCTTTGCATATGGCCATTAGGATTAAGAGTTGAATAAGAGATAAAAGTGACGGGAACCTAGTTCCGAGAGGGGGTGGAAGGCGGCGCCGCATAGTGCTATCTTGACTAGTACTGGGAATATATGAAGAAGTGGATAATAAGATAAAAGTGTCTGGCAAAGGGAGACACAGAGAATATATTAGTGACTGCTATTCTTTCTATTCTTTTCTCTAGGGTTGGGGGGAAAAAATAAAAGTGAAATTAATACAAGACCATAGAGATAAAATAAGAGACAGGGAGTTCTACTGTAAGAGTGAAGATCAAACCTATATATATAGATATATATATATACATATATCTGAATAAGACGGACAGAGACAGCCGGCCAGGGAGGAAAGGGAGGGCAAATTGAATTGTGAATAGAGCGTTACAGAGAGGTGTGTGCACATCGTATGCGTCAGGAGATAATTTGGTGTGATGGGTGTGTAAAAATGATCATAAATGTATAGCCATTGAGTGGTCATGGTAAGTGTGGCCAGACAAAGCTCTATAAAGACAAGAGTAATAAGGTGAAGTGAGTGTGTACCTTTTTTGATTCCTGGGTTAACATTGTCGAGATTACTGATTGTTTGCTCTTGTACGTGCCCCCCCAAAAGAGAATAGAATAGAGACTGTGAACAGCCATTCTTATGGTGTGCAGGCAGGGGAGAGAACACAAAGGCCCCCACTATTGAGTAAGACATAAAATACGAGGACTCACATGGTGATACGTTTACATTACGATATTGAGATACATAGAGACACAGAAGTACCAGGAGGGCACAACGTATGGGGGCAGAAACACCCTTATCACATATTTGTAAGAACTTACCGGGGTACGCGGAGCGGATTAAGAAATATCATGACCAATGGATCACAGATTTGAAGGGAGAGGGGTTGCCCCAGATATGGCCCGAAGGGGGGTCATTTGACAAAAGTGTCCTAGATATGGTAGCCACATGCATTTGCTTGAAATACAAGGGGAAGCAGTTGTATAATAGGAGAGAGATATTAGATCTCTGGAGGTTGTTTGAAGAGATACCGCCACCTAAGGCACCAGAATTAAATCCTGACCTACCATCTACCACTGACAATCCACTAATGATACAAAAATATGGTAAAGCATTGCCCGACGCAGAGCCACCAATAGAAGTAATAAGTTTATACCCAATACTAAACAAGCCAGTGCCCGCAGAGGGGTACAGTGACCCCACTTATGTGCCTCCCCCGACAGCTACTAGAACCCAAAGGCCAACGGCACCGCCACCATACGAGAGTACTAGGGAGCGAGCCCAGGTGAGTACACCAAGGGTGGACATAGAAAAGCTAACAGACGATCTAGAGTCAAGACTCTCGATAGCCAAAGATGAGCTCTCAAGGATAAAAGGCATATGCGAGCGAACAGCACTTAAAGCAGCGAGATCAGAGCACACGTCTAGAGCGCCGAGCGAGAGTAGAACACTTGAAGAAGGGTGGAAAAAAGGGGAGATACTGTTCCGAATTCAAGAAGAACCAACGCGAATAATTGAACTAGGGGCAAGAGAGGGATGTATTGAAAATGAAGAAAGGCCTATAGGGGAAAGGGAGGAGTTACTATGTGATATAAGAGACGATTTGGAGGAAAGCGACAGGTTGAGCATGGCAATGGGAGGGGGAAGTGAAGGGTTGGATGGTGCATGTTCAATGAGAACACTGGATGATGAGTGGACGGGGCGATTAAGAAACAGGGTGGGGAAAATGGCATCATTGGGAACATCCGGAGTGAAGACGGGTACAGATGCCACAATGAAGGGAAGTTGCAGCTCCCGTTAATACATAGGGGAGGAGGGAGGCCGAATTATATACCCTGGGCTCAGATGGACAAGGCCAACTTACTAAGTTATTGCCCCCGTTATCGGGAGGGGCGAGCAAGTGGATATATGCTTTTGAGAAACACACTGCCGGGGTACCCCTAGCAATAGGGGATGTGAAGAGCTTACTTGTATCAGCAGTGGGGGATCAGGCTGATAGAGTATGGGTAAAGGCTGGTTTCCCAGGAGTAACATTAGACTGCGACCGCCATGATGGGGCCTCCTTTAAAACAGTGCGTGCGATAGTGTGGGATGCCCTGCGGGAAACGTTTCCAGATACCCCAGACGTACAGTCAGTAATGCAGTGTACAATGAATGACGGGGAAGATGCTATGGATTACATTTTTCGGGTCCAAGAGATGTGGAGAGCAGAAACGGGTACGCCCTGGTATCAATCTACATCTTTATTTTACTTCATTATAAAGAGGGGGTTGCCAAAGGAGGTGCAAAAGGCACTCGACAAGATAGCAGGTATTGAAGCGAAAGGATGGCCTGAGATTCGGAGCATAATAGTGCACCACTGTAAGCGAATAAAAGAAAGGGAGAAGGAGGTGGCGCAGAAAAGATTGGCAGATGAAGCGAAACTCGTACAGACAAAGTTGGTGAAGGTCGCAGCAGCAGTAGCCGCGCTCCCACACAGCAGGGAGGGAGATGAGGAGGAGGAGGGGCTGGTAGCAATACAAGGAAGAATGGCAACTAATTGGGTGGGAGCAGGACAGCGGCAGTGGAACGAGCAGGAGCAAGGCGGAGGTCCGCAGTGGCAAGAGTGGGCCCCTCGAGTGGGACGAGGTGGGTACAGGGGCCGAAGAGGAGGTGGACCGGGGTACGGGGGAATGGGAGGAAATGGATGGCAGGGTCCCAGGGGTGCGCAAGGGAGTTGTTGGAACTGCGGAAGATGGGGACATTACTCTAGGGAGTGCAGAAGCAGACCCAACAATGGGTCTCAAGAGGCAGAACATTATGGCCATCCCCATCCGGGGAGCCCATATGGTCTCCCAATGGGACAGCAACAAAGAAACCCAGGCCAGGGGTACAATGAGCAACAACAGGGGCATCAGTACAGAACCCAGAACCACCCACAAAACAATGACAATATGCAGTACACGCCAGGCAACCCTTTTGCGACAACAGCAAACGGAGCCCCCGCACCAGCCCCCTATAGTTGCGTGTCAGTAGTTTCAGGGAGCGTGTTCAACCAGGGGGGGGCAATGAGACACCCCGCATAGGACAGCCCACAGAGAACACTTGTGTGTCCAGTTCTATCTACCACCTAAGATGCATCAGAGGAACCATTGGTAGGGGCGCAGATAGGAGACAAGCAATTCATATTCATGGTGGATTCGGGAGCGGAGAAATCATGTATTAGGGAGGGCCGGTTCCCGTTATCTAACCGGAAGTTAGAGACGCAGGGGTTCTCTGGGGCTGTAATTGAAGTTCCTTACACAGAAGCATTGGATGTAACAGTGGGGGGCAAAACTGTAAAGACACCCTTACTGTATTATGAGCACTCGCCAATAAATTTACTAGGGAGGGATCTCCTTAGCAAACTCAACATGACGATATCCTTCACTGAGAGAGGTATAGTGTGTTCAACACCCGGAATGTGCCCATTACGTGTAATGTTGGTAGTACAGGCTCACACAACCACACAAGAAATACGAGGTTTGGCAGTAAACGAGGAAATGTTTATTGAAGGACTAAAGACACTGGCCCTCATAATTCCTGGGCTAAGAAGAATGGATTGGAGGATTCCAGCGGAGTTCCTCTTCCGCCCAATAGTGTGCCCTGACACATCACCAGGGTCAGTGGTATCATTAGATTTGCATGCTGTACAGGTATCTGCGAAAAGGATTTCTGTGATTGGAATAGATATAGAAGGATGTCAGTGGCGTACAGTACTGTGTACGAATGCCAATATTGCCCTAAGATACTTAACTGATGAGGATCTCTTCTCAGATTCAGAGGGGGATGGTGAAATAGTAATGGAAATAGCAATGCCGTGTGACATTTTGATTCAAGCTAGGGAAATCCCTGTTCAGCTGATGGCAGTGGTGGGAGCACCACCGTCATTTTTCGATGATGACATGAGGCTCGTACCAAATAATTTGTGGACAGCAGGCCCCCATGATGTAGGGTTGTTGCATGGAGTACAACCTGTGATAATAAAACTAAAACAAGGAGCAATTCTACCCCGAGTGAAACAGTATCCATTGTCCCGTGAAGCTGAAGAAGGGATAAAAGAGACAATAAATGCACTACAAGCACAAGGGATAATAGTGCCTTCAAACTCCCCATGTAACACATGTATTTACCCAATCAAAAAAGCAAAGGGAGGGTCTTGGAGGATGATACAGGATTTACGCCCCCTAAATGATGTAATTCAGAAAGAGTTCCCTTTGGTCCCGAACCCTGCATCAATATTATGCAGCATCCCAAAAACGGCATCACATTTCACGGTGGTCGACTTGAAAAATGCATTTTTCTCCATCCCCCTGGCTGAAGAGAGCAGATACCTGACAGCATTTACACTAGGGGGAAAAAGATATGAACATTGCAGATTACCGCAGGGATACTGTGAGAGCCCGAGCATATTCAACCGCATATTACATGAAGACTTAGGAAACCTACCAGTTGAGAGTACAATCATTCAGTACGTAGACGATTTACTCGTCTGTGCACAGGACGAAGAAACATGCAGAAAGGATTCAATAACACTCCTGACCCTATTGGCCAATAAGGGGTACGAAGTAGACAAGGGAAAGCTACAGTACTGCCTGACAGAGGTTCTATACCTGGGACAGCTAATATCAAAAGATGCAAAGAGAATAATACCCGACAGGGTAGAAGCAATAAGATCAGTAGGAGAACACACAACAGTGAAAGACATGCAGAAATTTTTGGGAATGTGCAACTATTGCCGAGCATGGATATTAGATTATGCAGCATACACCAGACCCTTACTACAAGCGCTCAAGGAGGCACAACAGGAGAACAAAAAAATAGAATGGTCAGAAGAAATGAGCGCCTCCTTTAAATCATTAAAAGAGTTGATTTCAAGCGCTCCAGTGCTCGCAAATCCTGATTATGAACGCGAGTTTTACCTGTTCTCACACTGCAAGGGAACTCTCATGACAGCTGTACTGACACAGAAGAGGTCCCTAGGACACAAACCTTTGGCTTACTATAGTGGCACTTTAGATGCTGTGATGCAAGGACATTTCGCGTGCGAGCAATCGCTCGCTGCAGCCGCGTTCGCAATTGAGAAAAGTGCCACAATAGTAATGGGATGCCCTGTGACATTGTTTGTGGAACATTCATTATTTGCAATACTTGAGAGGTCAAAAAGCACACTGACAACACAGCGGGCAACCGCCTATGAGATAATATTGTCCAGCGCCAACATCCATGTGGTGCGATGCAAGACAGTGAACCCAGCAACATTCATTACGGAAGCATGCACACTAGAGGACATGCAGGAACACGATTGTGCAACTTACACAGGAGAAAGAGGGGAGGACACAGTGGTGTGTGAGAATGCTCTGAGCGAGGAGGAAGTGTACTTCGTAGACGGGTCAGCATCAATTGACGTGGACACGGGAGAGAAACATGTGGGTATGGCGGTGGTGAGATTAGAAGACGGTGAGTATGAGACACTAGTGCAATACCGCCTCCCATCACATTACTCCGCACAAGCAGCAGAACTGATTGCACTCATAGAAGCACTACATGCAGCTAAAGGTTTTGCAGTGACAATATACACAGACTCAGCTTACATGACGACAACAGTACATGGGGGTCTAGCAAGATGGGGGCGGAGGGGGTTTCGACGAGCAGATGGAACTCCAGTGCAGCATGCAGAATTGCTGAGGGAGTTGATTGAGGCCCTACAAGATCCCACAGCGGTAGCAATAGTGAAGTGCCAAGCACATACATCCAACACAGATGTTGTGTCTTTGGGAAACGCGGCAGCGGACGCTGCCGCCAAGGAAGCTTCCTACTTTCAGAAATATGAAGCAGGTGAGTACATGCTGCAGCACAAGATAAACGAAGAGCTCCCAGAAGGCTACAATATGATGCCTATATCACAAATACTAGAATTACAGGAAGGAGCAAGCGCAGATGAAAAATTGATATGGACGAAATGAGGGTGCAGCCAATCGGCGACAGACTTACTGTGGCGACAAAATAACTCAGGAAAAGTGGTAATGCCAGTAAAATTATTGGAAATTGCGTTCCAACAACTACACTTCCCAGCACACAATACGAAACAACACATTGCAGCAGAGATACAGGAGGAGTGGTTCGTGCCCTGTCTCCAGGAGCACCTATCTCGATTAACGCTGGAATGCACAACATGTCAGATATACAATTCAGGAATGACATTACGTACGCTCCAGGGAACAATTCCAAAACCAATTGGGCTATTCAGAGAGCTACATATCGACTACGCGGACATGGGAGAAAGGTGCAATGGGGCACGTTACATGATCGTGGTTGTATGCCCATTTTCCAGGTGGGTAGAAGCAGGCCCATGTGCACGACCTGATGCTAAAAGCGCTGCAAAATTCCTAGTGAGGGAATTGTTTCCGCGCTGGGGAATTTGTGACGTGATTCGCTCGGACAACGGCACTCACTTTGTAAACAAGCTCTTCAAGGAAGTAACTACATTGTTAGGAATAAAGCATAAATTGTGCTCGATTTATCATCCTCAAAGTAATGGCGTAGTGGAAAAGATGAACGGACTGCTAAAAGGAAGGTTATCAAAACTATGCTTTTCATTAAAAAAGAACTGGATTTACTGTTTGCCCCTTGCGCTATTTGAGCTGAGAAATCAGCCAAGCAAGGACCACCATTTGTCCCCGCACGGGATCGTGACTGGGAGACGAATGCACACAGCACACTCCCCACTGCGCGAACACTCAGATGCACACAGAAGCGCTGCGATATTGGGAGAAGAGTTCACAGACTATTTGAAGAAATTAACAAGGGCAGCGCGCGCAATATCAAAGCAGCTCTCCCCACCTTTCACACGAGAGGAAGGACACACAACAGGGTCTGTTATGGAGCCTGAACAATAGCTACAGCTGATGCCGGGTGAATTCATTTATGTCAGGAGTTTTGTGCGTCGGTGGAATGCACCACGGTTCCATGGCCCATACGAGGTAGTGTTTTGCACGCCCACGGCAGTTAAAGTAAAGGGCCTGAAGTAATGGGTGCATTTGACGGACGTACGAAGGGCATATAGTAATGTGCAGGAAGAGGTGGATGAGGAGGCACAGACAACAGCAAACAATGCAAATGAGCAGAATGACTGAATATGAACTTGTGTGTGTGACAGTAATGAACATGAATGAAAAAGTGGCTGACAAGTATACTTGCATTTTTTTTTTTTATATATTACAAAAAAAAAAACAACAAACATTTCTTTTTCCTCTTGTGAACGTATATGTAATTAATGATGGGATAAAATTATGAAGTGTTTACTCCCTTGTCTGTGCATCCCCATCCCTACAACCCTACCCACTTCCATTCCCTTTCGATATATACTGGCACTGGTAGTGCTAACAAAATGTTTACATTCATGCACTCAATGCACTTTTATATCTCAAACAGGAGCTACCATGGCATCTAATGGGCAGCCTGCAACGGATAGATTTATTAGATTTAGAGAGTGGGTAACTGAGAGATGCAGATATTCGTATGAGTGTGGATTATCTGTGTGTCTTACATTGTTTTTTACAATAATGTTTGGCCTGGTCACATATTGGTTCATAGCGTTCATCTCTATCGAGATGAACGAGGGGGGAGGGATTAACAGCACTACTGTGATCAATGCATCCACGAGTGTAAATACTAAGGAAGGTGACTTTTTGGTATGTGACGGAACTAAACTTGTATGGGGTTATTATACCACACCATCCAGTGCTGTCATCTCAAAACATGAAGGGATACAAGGTGAAATTACAAAATTACACAGTGTATCTGCCAAAGATATCTAATTACAATGCTCGCAGTTTAAATGACCGAAACCCGTCCGCTATATCCTGGTTGTCTATCACCCCCACCAGCCAGCCTGCCCCCATAGCAAAAAGCACACTGACAGATAACGTCAAGGAAGAAAAGGAAAGTATGAGAGCAACACACAAAATATTATATGATTACTGGGCAAAGGGGGGGCGGGAACGAGAAAGGGGGGTCCATTTTGCCCATTGCCCATGAGGCTGGGAAGTACATGAGGAACAAAAATAACAGACGAAAAAGGGAAGTGGGGAGGAGGAAGTATGATGAGTACTATGGGTTAGAACTAGATAAAATGGAAGACCCACGACATCCCCACCAGACGAATAAATGGTATGCGGATATGAGTGCAACAGCTAAACAAACAACAAACGAGAGCTGCTATGTCTGCTCCCTCATTCCCCATGCTTCAGGTACACCCAAGGTATTGTTACCCAAAGAGTTGCCTATTGTAGATGCCCAATGTCTCCTTCATCTCACGTTGTGCAGGATTAAGAACATCTTCCAGGCACATGAAGTTACTTTTAGAATGCTGCAGAACGAGAAAACCTGCTACCCAAAGACGGTAGCAGTGATATGTCTGGAAGAACCATTTTTTGTGATACAAGGGACACTTTTTTCGGACAACAAGTGAAAGGATGAAGAAGTAATGTGTAAAGCTGAAGCGCTGAGGGGTGTGGCACCAGAGAAATTGCAATGGATAGAAGAAACGTGCACACCAGTATGGAAGGAACACATTTCAAAACTAACTTGGGTAACAGCCATTGAAAAACCCTTCAAGCTGCAGAACGAAATAGACTATGAACTATGTTTTAAGGGAGAGGGGAAAACCTCCATAGGGACAAACAAGAACTGTAACAAGACCCTCACCATCCCAGATCTGAGAAAAGGGACAGCGGCCCTGATGGACACGTATTGGGTATGCGGCAATCAGGCATACCTGCACCTCCCCCAGTCATGGAGTGGCAGCTGCTCAATGGCCACTCTGCACTCAGCCCTAATGGTAATCCCAGAAAGCCACATTGATGGGAGCAAAAGGACACGAGAAAACACCCAGCAGAGTGCAACCCAGCCGACAGCAGAGTCAAAAATATATGTCCTGTCTTCCGGGAACAAGGAAGAGGTGCTGTCCCGAAACAGACGAGCATCAAACTGCATATCAAAGGCATCGTCAGAGTTGCTGGCACAGATCCCCGACAGATATCGATTATTCAGCTCGGCAGAAACATTCTTTGCCTCACTCATTCCAAGTATCCAGGCCAGAGCAAACGCAAAATGGCTCCAGATAACACGTTGGGAGCTGATCCAGCTGGCAAATGACACTGAAGAAGGGTTCAATGTAATAAAAGTGGAGCTAAGAGCTTTACGGCTGATGACCATGCAAAACAGGTATGTCTTGGACCTGTTGACAGCGATGGATGGAGGTGTTTGCCGAAAAATCGGAAGTGCCTGCTGCACTTTCGTACCTTCTGAAGACGCAGACAATGGCTCCCTGTCCCATGTGATCGAAGCAGTACACAACCTAGGAGAAAGGATGAAAATGGAAGGTGGAGCAGAAGAAAGCACGTGGTTCGACAACATCTTCTCCTGGGTTCCCTCATGGCTGGGAATGACTGTGAAATTTTTGATGCCAGCTGTGGTGTTCCTCCTCTTTATTTTTTGCCTGTGCCAGGTGGGTCTTCGATGTTGCGCTAAAGCAGTACCTAATGGTGCAAGGATGATGGTGACAATGGGCAACACCCGTGGTACAATACAAACTATGCAGGAAGTGCAGGTACAGACAGGAACTGATGACACACCCAGGTATCAGCTAGTGCCCAGGTATCATGACAAGGATATCGTAGACAAATTGTGGAATACCACCATCAGAGAGCCCCATATACTAGAATGGTACCAGGAGGTGTGGGTAGACTTGGAAGGAGAGGGCGGATGTATATACCTGACCTGTACCCCAGATGAATATGCTAGGAGGGGTGAGAGCTTAAGGGGGGTGTGCAGAGCGTGGATGCCCATAAAAGGCACACCAGCATGGGATGATGCAATCATTGACGAAGAGGAGTGTAGGAGATTGGAAGAGTTAAAGAATTCGTTACTTAAGTAACGAAAGGGGGGAAATGTAGGGGAGGATTGGTCCAAAAGACCCCCCTCGCCTACATCCCTTCCCCAGGTGAGGGCCATGGCTCATCGGGCGTCCCCTCGTACCACCAGGGCCCAGGTGGTAGAGGGCTCACCTGCTGAAGACATCGCCCACACGTATTGAATTTAGCTAGGCCTCAGAAACCATTTTGACCATTAAAGATGGTGTGAGCTCAGCGCACTGTAGCGCAGCCCCCACCCTCGGAGAGTTTCAATTATCCCTGTGGCCGCAGCTCCCTGGCAGATCCGCTGTGAGCCCGTTCCCACGAACAAGACGGACATGAGCTAGTGTAAGATACTAACACTGTAACATTTCACCTTCCGCAGTGTATCACTGCTCCCAGCATGGCCCGGCCAGCGAGGCCTGGGTGAAAAAGAGAACTGTAAAACGGTCCTCGGATAAAAGCAAAAGTTCCCAAATATTAATGACAAGACTACTTGCAAAGCGTGCATTTCTCCACAAAACTTCTTCTATTAAGGAAACCTGTAAAATGTATAAACATGGTAGAATGCATGTTTACATGACATTAGCAATGAAGAACCCACACCACTGTAGTTGTGTGCTAACAATAAAAGAGCGTTCCAGGGGACTATTCGTTATGTGTATCCTTGAAAAGCTTACACCCCGTGGTCCCGCGCCATAACCGAACTAATGCTGCTAGAGTGCAAGGGAAGACGAATGTAACCATACAGAGGGCTCATGTGAAGGACGCGCGAGAATGCACCTGTCATGCGTGTATGTCTAAGCCCCTCATGTGCCACTACCGTCACGTATGGTGGCGAGTCATTTTCTATGTGCTCCACCAACCTCACTACTACCTCACTTACTGCAAATGTATATGCATATAACTAAATGTTGTAGTTGTTAAAACACAGTGTACAAATAATGTGCTCAGACTGGCTATATTTGAGAGACATTTAGCAAAGTTAAAATGTATGTTTTCGAGTGATCCAAATGAGTATTATAGAGTGTTCAAATGTTTATGATGTTTTCACCTAAAGTCGGCAACACACGAGGAAGATACCTTTGTGAATATGTGCAAGGCCATTCCCCCTCCCACCCTGCAAAGACTGCCAAACAAGAGAGCAGAGGCCCGCGCCGCGCTGCTCCACCTCCCCCAACTAGGCTGGAGCCGCTTCAAAGATTTGTAGTCCCCTCTGCAGCACCCAAGGCCACGGCCTGCCACCTGCATTATTTACAGCACAGCAGTAAACCTCCGCCTGAATACACAAATCCGGGTGCCCCCTCTTAAACCCCACAACCCACCGGATCACCTTAGACTTATGGCCCCTGTACAATTAGGACACCCAATACTGTGGCAACATACAGCAGCTCATTCATAACGACTTCTAACAAGACAGAGAGGCATGTACCACCTGTCCCATGCCCTGAGACCTAGCCCCACGACCTATGGTACCGGTCAACAGGACACTGGTAACCATGCACTGATGAATCACCATCAGACCCCTCACAAGGTGCATTCCTCCTGTGTTGCATTAACCTGTAGAATAACCTATTGAAAGATTTACTAAGGAAGATAATATTGCAATAACTGAATGACTGCGGTGTGCATGGCCTAGGGCAAATAAGTCAGGAAAAGACATTCATCTCTGACACTGGCCACAATGGCACAACAACACCGCCCGGATGAACTCAGCCGACCTGCCAGGCCCAGCCCAACCCACGGGGCTGACCAGTGACGTCCTACAGCCAAGGCCAACCACATCGCAGCAGCACCTATAGCTAGTCATCGCCACCCAATCCCATTGAACTTGTGCCCCTTATAGTATGTAGGTTCTGATGACGTGTTTTGTAAATATATACGCCTGTCTTTGCTATTGTCAGACAGAGCGCTCTCGGAGTCTGCAGAGTTCTTTGCATGCCCTATTCTGATTGATAAACTCCCATTTACGCTCACCCGCACTCTGTCTTGGCCTTATTCCCATTCTGGGAGAGTCCTTCATTGTCTCTCATTGCGGGAAGGATCGTGCTGGTTGGGGACGCTTGCCTTCAAATGATAGTGTCTATTATTGAGCGGGAAGGGAAGATACCTGTGGAAAGGGATAGGTTGAAGAGGGAGGCCAGGTGAGGGGTGCTGATGGGTGCCAGTACTTGAATCATTTGCCCTGAAAATGGGGTCAATGGGTGCTCAGGATGTGTCGGCCGATTGGAAGATGGATAGGAGCTCAGAGGGGCAGGTGGGAGAGAAGTGGGATTCAGAGGTACGTGTGGGGTGGTAGGAGGTGGAGAGAAGGAGGCAGGGCTGGAAGAGAGAGATGAGGGTGTGCCGGGTGTCCCATACATTTGCAATCTTGCTGGAGAAGTAAGATACAAGCCCTCAGCAGGTAGGGAGGAGAATAAGGAGCGATTCTTGTAGATGGAAAGCTAGGACTCAAGGGTCAGGGATAGTTTCCGGTCCTATCACTGCATGGGAGCATCTAATGAGCTTTTATGTCTTGATCTTAACCCCTTGTGAAAGAGCCATGTCTTCACGATTCTGCGGAACTGCACGATGGAAGGGGCAGTACCAGCCCCCAGGGGGAGTGAGTTCCATAGGGCTGGGGCATAGGAGGAGAAAGACCGCTTTCTGGTCCTTTCTTTGCGGGTAAGCGTGCACCCCAACCTTTTGATGGTCGAGTTACGGGAGGTGTGGGAACCGCCTGAGATACAGAGTTTGGCTGCCAGGCAAGATGGGTTTCCGTTGGAGACCGCTTTGTATGTGATGCACACAGTTTTAAAGAGAATCCATGCAGGGAGGGGGAGCCAGTGGTGAACACGTGGGATGGGGTGGTGTGGTTGAATCTGTGGGCACCCACGATAAGACAGGCTGTGCCGCGTGGGCTATTGAAATTATTAGAGAGAGCATTGTTTGTGTGCCATCAGCAAGGAGGTTGGATTTAAAACTGAAGGATTGGATTAGTTTACCCAGGGAAGAGGCCTAGAGGGTTTAGAGGAGTGGTCCTAGGATTGATCCCTGGGGAATGCCCACCGAGAGCAGGGCGGGGAGGAGGAGTCAGAGTGCCACGAGATACGAAGGAGTGGTTACCCGGCTGGGAAGTAGGAAAGGGTTTGAAGGAGAGCACCTGGCTTTGCCACCAAACGATACTGTGACCTTGTGCAGATCATCTCATCGCACTGTATAGGACGATGCTGCCCTCAGTGGAAGAGTTCACCAAAGAGTATGGACCATTGAGCCAGTCTTTAAACCCATTTCACTGTGAATGTAGCTGAGTTCCACATACGTTCCACATGGCCCCACAAGGCTCAAAAGGAAAAGAAAAGGTCGGGATTCGAACTGCCCTTCCCAGCAGGGAACAGCCACCCACCAACCCTGTCCCACCCACCACTTCTATACAATATACACAGGTGTATACAATATACAAAATACACAGGTCTAACAAAAGAACGATGCATCCTAAAATATATTGCAAGTGCGCCCAGTGCCTACCTTTCCTGTATGACTCCCACTCCCACTATTCACCCTGTGTGATCTGGCTATCACTCTCATCACCTCGATGTCCTCAACAGCACCACATGTCCCCCCTTCACCCATCCCTTGCATGTGTGAGCAGGGTCAGGATCTGGCATTAAAGCTTTACCTAGTGGCTGATGTTTCAAGGTAAGATAGATTTGCTAAATACAAAGAAACACAAGAGCTAGTATTTTAGGCATTCCAAAAGTTTCATTTTTCTGAACAATCAAGTATTCAAAATGTTGAACTTTCAGGGTCATCACCAAGAGCAAGCTTATTTCAAGGTCTGCTTAGTTAGATAATAAAAACGCTTGCTTTTTCCAAGGTCTTTCTTTACATCATGAATAACAATCTGCAAGGCTGTGTCAAAGAATTACTACAAGCAGGTAGTCTTATTCCAAAGTATATTTGGCTGAGTGCATTTGAACTTTTAATATACAGTAGAGAACCCAGATGAGCTATTTTGCATTCACATCACATAGGATTCTGATACTTGTAGTCCTTCCATTTACGATGGAGAAAATAAAGCTACAAACATTCACCATTGGCGCAGATTTGTAAAAACATATTAATGGGCCTCATTATAAGTTGACCGGTCCGGTAATAACGTTTGCCATGGCCCTCTGCCCTCTAACTAAGTTACTCTCCCCACTCTGGTGGATTCGGTAAGAAATCTGGGAGTCAAGACCGCAGCCTCGTTGTTCCCTGATCTGCAGGTGAGTGCCAGGTGCAGTGTGCAGTGTGCTTGCTTTTGCAAACTCAAAATCTTGGAAAGGGTGGTACCATACTTACTGCACCCTCTAAGGGGGCCGGTGGTAGTCTCTCGCTGCGGTTTTACCATCCTCGACTATTGCAATGTGTCTTTATTGGCTCAGCCTCAATATCACATCAAGAGACTTCAAATCCTGCAGCTCGGTTCGCTGTTGGTCTGTCTAGCTATGGACACATTTCTCCTGTGCCTTCTCAGCACCATTGGAGTAGAATTAAATTTAAGACTCTCCGAATCCTGACCCATCCTGCCTTGTATAAACAAGGGGGCTCTCTACTTACAAGAGAATATTATTCCCTATTCTCCAGCGAGAGCCCTTAGTTCGGCAAATGCAGGTCTCCTTGTTGCACCCAGGTTTAATAAGAAATCTGTGGGTGGTGCTGCTTTTTCCATCGCAGCCCCATCCCTGTGGAATACTCTTCCCGCAGCTCTGAGGTTGACAAAGGCCCAAGCTCAATTTCGGAAATCCATGAAGACCTTTCTTTTTCCTATATAATTTTTACCCTGTTCTGGCGGTTATTGACCTTTCAGCGCCAGGATAACTTTGGGTCACAGTGCGCTTTATAAAAAACAAATAACATAACATCACTGCAATCGATCACTGAATGACACTCTGATGCCTCGTGCTGAACTCTTCCAGAAGGAAAGTCCTCTTTTCCCTGGCTTCCAACACCATCTCATTCTCTACTCCCGCTACCCTTTCTCCGTCCCGCCCGACCTGCTTGCTCATTCACCCAAGGCTCGCAATCTTGGGGTCCTCTTTGATAGAGACCTCTTACTGCAGCAATTCATCGCTACCACTGCCTCCCCTGCTCATACTGACCTACTCACCATCATGAAAATGTGCTCATGTGTTACTCACCACTCCACGAAAAAAACTCTAATCTCCACCCTTGTGCTCAGCAAACTGGAACATTGCCCATGCCCACTCCTTGGTCTTCCCCTCTGGAACATTGCCCATGCCCACTCCTTGGTCTTCCCCTCTGGAACATTGCCCATGCCCACTCCTTGTTCTTCCCCTCTGGAACATTGCCCATGCCCACTCCTTGGTCTCCCCCTCTGGAACATTGCCCATGCCCACTCCTTGGTCTTCCCCTCTGGAACATTGCCCATGCCCACTCCTTGGTCTCCCCCTCTGGAACATTGCCCATGCCCACTCCTTGGTCTTCCCCTCTGGAACATTGCCCATGCCCACTCCTTGGTCTTCCCCTCTGGAACATTGCCCATGCCCACTCCTTGGTCTTCCCCTCTGGAACATTGCCCATGCCCACTCCTTGCTCTTCCCCTCTGGAACATTGCCCATGCCCACTCCTTGGTCTTCCCCTCTACTCCTTCCTCCCTCTGGCAAAGACCTCCACTGCACCAGCCATACTCACCACAGCTACTTACCAACACTACGCTGGCCGGCTTTCCATGCACAACCGCTCCCCTTTCAGGTTCCTTCTCCTAGCCTTGAACGCTATCATTGGGCTTCCTCTTCCATTCCTCACTGTCTCTCTCTCTCTTGTTCCCTCCTCTTCCCCGCTGCACTCAGTCTAACTGTCCGAGGCCCCCCTTTGTGCCTCCTCTCACTTACACTCTTTCTCCCGACTCACCCCTCTCCATTGGAAGATGGTGTCCATCCCATCCAAAGCCCGCCTTCTAAGCTCACCTTAAAAAATCCTTACTTGCCAAAGAGGTAGATCCGCCTGCCATTTCCCCCCATCGTCCCGACCTGACCCCACCACTGCATCCAGTGCCGTGCAATAATGTCATTTTACCACTCTGATGTTTGAAGCACTTTCCCCTGCTCCACGTTCATATTACCTGTGTAAGTAACCTATCACTTGCATATGTTTTTGCTTGTTATGATTGGTCCTTGGTCTATGCCCCACTTTGTTCACACCCTCATAAACTCGCTCACCACTTGTTCTCATCTCTCTGCTGTCGCGCACGCAGCCTTAAGGGGAATGCCTCCACCATCTCTAAATGTGCTATTGTAATTTATTCATTGCGGATCGAAATTGACATCCCTGTTCTTGAAATAAATGCAAATACAAATGCAGTTGATGGCCTAGTTTTTTTGTTATATATATGTCATTAATATTCTGGTGCTGCAGTAATAAACACTGTGACTTAATAAGTGCTTAATTGCTCTGCACCTAGCATTGGGGTCCATCTCAGCGAATGTTAGCAAATCTACTGGTTCTGCGTTATGATAGAACTTTCAAGTGCTGGGCTTCTGGTCCCAAGAGCACAAGCTACTCATGGAATGTGTGCTTTAATGAGCACCGCAGAGACATGCAACTGCTGTGTTGGGATGCAAGTCCAACGCCCCAAACGTGAGAGAAAGTACCAGTTGAGGAAGTTCCTATAGTTTGGGGAGTGGGTCGTTTGTAGTGTCAGCGACTCTGTCATTGTGCACGATTTCTTTGCCACATGTAAACTGTGTCAGGTGCAGATGCATAACATGTACTATGCGCCACCACACTTAGAGGGCAGGCCATGTGGGGTTGTGAGACAGTTTTGCAGAAAAGTAGTAGCTGATTAGAATTCATGTAGATTTCAGTCAGAGAGAAGTGCAAGCGGCACCTCTGGCAGCTGAAAAGCTCTTATGTAGTGCCACAGGCAAGTAAGCGTAGACCGCTTAAAGAATGCATAAGGAAACATGTGGGTATGTGTGCTAACAGTGATTAGAGGTGTTGCTCACATGGAATGGGTCATATTAGGGGTTGCAGCTGTTGTACCATTTAGATGACTAGGCCACAGGAAATATTTTGAGTTTTCCCAGTGAATTAGGCTTCATTCCTACTTGTCTTTGCTGCTGCACAGACAGAGCCAGCATCCTTGGAGATGGTGTGAAATGCTGCGCAGTGATTGGCTGAGGATGCAATGCGAAGTCGGATGCCAGGATTCGAAAAAAGGATACTATAACAAGTAATATTTCAACCCCTAGCTAGCATTTCAGAAGGCGAAGGGCACAGGTTGATGAGAATGCAGTAATGTTGAAGTGTAGCCAGGAGAAGTTGGACAGGCTGCGACTATACTGCCCCCAATGAAGAATGGCCACTCATTTGGTACTGCAGGAATTGGGGGAAACGAAGATCCTAAATGCAGGAAATATTCCCCTTTAAGTGGTGTCCTAGCTGTGTTTATATAAGATCACTTGTTCCCGTGGTAAGAACAGAAGGATGTGCTTTACAAATGCAACATGTTTCCAAACAGAAGCCGCGATGTAAGCTGTCAGTTGCCCAGCCGCCAGGGTGCCAACCATCAGGGAGTGCCAAGAGTTCCGGTCATATGGGGATGGGGTGAGGTATTTGATTTTGTTGCCACATTGTCTGCACCTCACAAGGGAATTGGTTGAATCTGAGGGGTGAAGCACACCATGAGACACCTGAGGGTGGTCTGACCAATGGAAGAGAAGTCCAAAAGCAACGAGTGAACCTAAGGCTATTAGCCAATGGGGATGGAGAACTTTAGTTGACCCAGACATTAGGTCATTGTCAGAGGGATGGCACTGGTCTGGTCACGAGGGTAGGTTTGGGCCAATAGGGCTACCTAATGTATGGTTTTCTGTAGGGGACAAATAGTGTTGACCATTCAGATCGTAAGGATTTACATGTATCTTGAAACAATGTAAAATTCTTCTTTGTGGGTCTTTCCTAGATATAGTGCCATTTAAAGAAGATATGTTGAATGAAGCTTGCTTTTTTTCTCCAGCTGAGATTTCACGCAATGAAACTTGGTTTTCTAGCAATTCGTTCACTCATTCTTGCTCCTTGGGTTGTTTTTTGTTCATTCAGGATTTTGGGCCTATCCTACAGCTGCGTGGCATTTCTCCATGCCAAGGTTGCTTGCTAACATTTGATACAGACCAGCGCAAACTGGAATGTTTTGTTTTAGGCATCAGGAGAGACCAGGTCTCCGCCTAAATTACCAGTGGAATCCAGACATGGACCCCTTGCTCGCTGTTCTGAGACAGGCACAGCTCCACCTCACTGATGATGCCCAACAAGGCTGAAACATGTGTATGGGGTTGCTGTTGGTACTCTTGTTCAGAGAAGAATTGCATAGCATTTCGGTGCTGGACAGCCCTTGGGCAGGACAAAGACTGATATGCAGGGATATTTCGCCTCTGTGAAAGGGACAGTGAGCTAAAGGCTTGGTTGAGACTCTCCCCGGGGCCATCCACCCAAGAGCAGGTCAATGGGCCGTGTTCGTGCTGGTAGAGAGACTCCCAGACCCCCTTTGATTTGCATTTGATAAAATGGTAGATAATTTATGGACGTAGTCTTATTTGTCCGTTTTGTAAATTCCTCCCCTCCCAGTGTCCCACATGGCTCTTAGTGGAGCTGGACTCTCTTGTGTGAATGTATTTTTTGTTTTGAGGTAAACTAGGTAAACAATAAACTATTGTTGAAACAATGTGTTCGCATGAATGAAAGTTCACAGGTGCAGTAATTACAAAAAATCTGTCACATTCTCTAAAACACTTTTATTCAACCTCTCACTGATTGAAGAATAAAAAACACACTAAGAATAAATAAACACACTGAACCCAGAACCAAACAAAAAAGCATAAGGTGCCATCATGTAAGGTTTTCATTTTAAACAGAAAAGGAGGCAGTTGTGATAGAAGGCATCAGAATATATATTTATTAAATAGACTGTCAGTTGATATTTACATTTTGTGTTTGTTCGAAGTACTTTACATTCTGCCAATAAAAGTATTTAGCATAACAGGCCAAATATTTCTTATAACATTTCACAAAATGCCATAACTCCGGTTACAGATTCAATCACAACTTGGTCAACAGCTTTGTAGGGTCGCCATGGCTAAAATACGATGCCATGGTCCAGTGCAAATTGCAATATAGGAATAAACACAACAAACAAATGCAAATAGCAGTTAATAAGCAAAGTATACAGAATTCCATATGAAATCATTACAAGTGCAACAGTGTTTGCAGAGTAGTCTCTATTCACACATAAAAGCACATAAAGTGTTTTAATTTGACCTGGCTGTGAACTCCTCTTTTCGTTCCTTACTTCTAGTGTCATCAGCAGGCAGGTCATCTTTTTGTGCAACCCATGAATTGACGTAGGGGATGGGGTTGAACTTCTTCACTGGTGGGCCAACGAGGCTTATGAACAATAAGGATGAAATGGTGTCAGAATGCATGGGTGCTCTTGCTGATGTGCGGGTAAGATTGAACCCTTGTTCCCATTCAGCAGTGGAGACAGCAATAGTGTTCATTGCTGTCATGCTGATGGAATGTTGATGTATGCATGATGGACATCTCAGGAGAATGTTGAATGAGTCTTGTTTATGAGTGTTCTATGAATGTCAGTTGGGGGTCTGAGCTGGGAGTGAGGGAATGGCCGGTCAATCTATCCCTATAGTAGCAACCTGTCTCTATCTGATCCTGTGATGTACATACTACAAGTAACTGGATATGTACATATGTAACTTATGTATAATAAAGCAACCTGGATTTACTACAATGGCTCCACAGCTGGTCTGTGTACTTAAAGTTAGAGCCTACCCCACATTTTACAGCCTCGCTCCCGTCCCATTGTAGCTTCGTTGTGCCCAGGTATTCTACAACAGTTTGAAATAGCAACGAGAAAGGGGGGCGGCGTCTGGTTGATAGTTTAATGCCGTATAAGCATGCGATTGGCACAGAGCACAGAGTGGGCAGAAAGGTTATTTCTTAAGGAACAGGCGGGACTGGTGGACTTCTGTTGCTCCCCGTGCCACTTGCACATTTTGGAAGCGTTCTGTCCCGGCGTATGCTATGGATGTATACTTGGTTGGTGCTGCGTTCAGCACCCGATGGACTACTAAATTTGCTATAGGCTTTGTTTTATACCTATGCTTTATTATATCATATTTTAATCCCACCTATTTTTTTATGCTTTTATCTTATTGTTGCCTAAATTGGGTTTACATTAGGTAACATTATAATCACTGTTTTTACTCTACTGGTGTCTCTTAATCTTAGCATGTATGTCAAAGAGGAAAGCGACGACTGAGGCCTCCCCAAAGGAAATTTCCAAAAGGACACTTTATAACATGTTAAAACCCATTAGGGAGGTCAACCTCTTATCTCCGAAATGAGTGACCGGTTGTGCAATACAGACCTGCAACACTTAATCATTGGCATACCTGGTCGTCGCCATGTGCTCCTATTCAATGTGCCTAATCGCCCAGACGCTAAAAGAGCTTCTGGCACTACTTAAACTTACAGGAATGGGTAACTAAATGGGAGTTGACCATGGGTGGACGATTCAGGCTAATAGTAGTGGGGGGTTTAAACCTGCAATGGGAACCAGTCAGAGAATTGGAAGGCTTATGGGGAGATGAGGATGAGGCTTCGGGTACAGGTATGCTCGATGCCCCCCTGCTAAAAAGATCCCATGCTAGTGCTGTGGACACAGTCCGTTCCCTATACGGTCTAGGGTAACGCCCATGTAATGGTCGTTTTCCATCGGACCAACCGGCGAAGGATAGGATACGTATCATGGCCCAATGGTAGGTCTTGGGTTGATAACGCTCTTATCCCTGTCTCAGGTTGGCCCTTGGTTAGTGATTTCCAAGGACTATCTCAGTGGGAAAGTGATCACAACCCCACAGTAATGACACTGACAGGCTTTACCTCTCCCATAATGTCAAGTGCTTCTCCCACCACAGAGGTAAACATGGTGGGGCGCTCCAGACGTTCAGTAAAATGATCAAAATGACTGTGCAATGAGCTAATTCCCATTATTTATGCTTCCATTTTTAACAATATCGAGCATCTCTGTTCCCAGGCATGCTTGGGTCAGGAGGTAGCTCTAATATTTGAGTACATTATGACTAAGCTACAGCCTTTTGTAACAAGCACCCAGAAAACCACGTACCTGATAGAGAGCTAAGGGGAATACCCTCCTCCAGGCTTGCATCACTCCTGTCATGTGGAAGGGTCATTCTGAATCCCTTTATCAAACTTTGGATGTGATTGAGTCTCTAGGCGAGTGTCAATCAGTAGATTGGAGAGCATAGACAATGGCAAGGGGCCCTATTTTCAGTTCTCAGCAAAAGGCTAGAGGACGCATTGAAATCCCTAAAGTCCGGCAAAGCAGCCGGCCCTGAAAAAATACCAGGAGATTTCTTCAAGGAGGAACCAACAATATGGGCTCGGTACTAATGAACGTATTCAATGCCATGGTCGCCCTGAGGAAGATCCCTCGGGCTTGGAGGTCTGCCGAAACAGTCCCAATTTCCAAAAAAGTCCGGCAAGAAAAACCCTGCAAACTATCGGCCCGTCTAACTTTTGAACGTTTCGGTGAAGCGGATTGCCAAAGTCCTGCTAAGATACCTACAGAAATGGGTTGATAGCGAAGGTCTCCTTACACAACTA
Source organism: Ambystoma mexicanum (assembly GCF_040938575.1). Lineage (NCBI taxonomy): Eukaryota > Metazoa > Chordata > Amphibia > Caudata > Ambystomatidae > Ambystoma > Ambystoma mexicanum. Next base: position 58,787,522 of record NC_090939.1, read on the forward strand.
CAAGCAGGCTTTAGGTCTGGCATGAGTACTGTGGACCAGGGATTTTATTTGTATTTTCTCATCCAAAAACACGTGGCGCTCACAACAACAAAACTGTATGTTGTTTTCGTAGATTTGTAAACCGCCTTTGACAGTGTCCTGCAGAGCCTCCTATGGAATGTGTTAATATCCAAGGGTGTCCCCGAGTCATTACTAGCGCCAATCCAGCTACTGTATTCAAACAACTCAGCAACACTAGGTTGGATTTCGGCGGGAGGCGTAACTGCACCCTTTTCCGTCGACAGAGGAGTCCGGCAAGGATGTGTTTTAGCGGCCTTGTTGTTTTGCATTTTCATTAACACAGTAGTGGATGAACTAACCCAGCATAACTTTGATGACCCGCGTTGGGGGCAAGACAAATTCCCAGCACTACTTTTTGCAGACGATGCAGTCCTCTTATACACCACAACTTCAGGGCTGAGAGGATGCCTGTCATGTTTTGTGAAGAGGTGTGCTGACATAGGTCTAGAACTAAATAGTGGGAAAACAAAATCTAGGATCTTTTCCCCAAAGAACACAATACCCAAATCTTTGCATCTGGAAGTGGGAAGCCCCAAAGTAGAGCAAGTTTCATGGTACGACCACCTCAGTATTCGTTTTGCCAGTAACTCTGTGTGGGTTCTACAATTACTCAAGTCTAATGTTGTCCGTGACAAAAGCTGTAGAACCATAAAATAAAATATTTTTAAGCACGGTGGTTGTGCAGTGCACTCTGACTGTATATTTTCAAATCTCAAGCCAAGGCGGCTGCTTCGTGCGGTGCGGAAATTGGGGGATTCTCCAAAAGTGAAGTATTGACAACATCGGAAAACTATTTTCTAAAGGGTACTTCTTTTCTCCCACAAATTGTACCGACACAGCTGTGCGTATGGAATGTAATATGTGTACAATTGCCGAAGAAGCTGCGTTAAGACCCGTTCTTCATTGGATCAGGTTATGGGGCAATCCTGCCCTTAGCAAATATCTTGGAGCCAAGCCCTGCTTGTTGAATATGGACCTGGCGGAATTTAAGGTGGTTTTCACATTAACAGTTTTTGACCTTACATGTTATTGGACCACCCCCAACCTTCTGTCAAAAGACAGCCTTCCCAGCGTGAAAAAGTATTGGACTGACTTCAGGTCAAGGATGATGGTAAATGCATGTTTCCCTTCATCTCATGGCATGGACTTCTTGTGTTCTATGCCATGAACCATACTTGGACATAATTTCCCCAAATTATGCAAGGGCGCTGTATATCGAAAACAGAATTGGCAGCGTAAAGGTCTGTGACTACACCAGCCATTGGAAGCACTCCACGGGTGCAAATTGTCTACTGGCCACATTCTGTGCTAGTGCTTATGTGCTAGTGCTTGGCCTTTGTGTGTCACTGTAGTTCGTCATTTCACGGTCTTCATCAGTGATACCACCCAGCCCCCCTCTGAGTGGAGTGCTTGCTGTCTTGATTTCTGTATGGCTGCCGGCACTAGAGCCGGCGGTCTCATCTAGCGCTTTTTCTGGTTCTTCACAAACACTATATTTGACCTCTTCTGTTTTAGAACCAGATTCCTGTTTACCTCGCTTACTTGTAGGGTCATCCGTTATGCATTTTTCACCACGTTTTGGAAAGTATTCTGTATTTTCTCATGGCCTCCATAAGACATTCTAGGGAAGGAAATTAGAAATAAGGGTAGATGTCATGGGATTCCTTGCAATAGGCACAATGGATACTCATATACCAAAATCATCACTTTATTGTGCCGCTGGGCCCGTAAAGCATTGATCCTCTTCTTGGTGTTCACAGAAAATTGAACACATGATAGAGTGGACTCCCTGCTCACTGTGCTCAGAGAGGCGCAGCTTCACCTCACTGATGAGGCCCAACAAGGCTGAAACACGTGTATGGGGTTGCTGTTGGTACTCTTGTTCAGAGAGGAATTGCCATAGCATTTCGGTGCTGGACTGCCCATGTGGGCGGGACAAAGACTGATATGCAAATAGATATTTCCCATCTGTGAAATGTACAGTGAGCAAAAAGCATGTGCCGCAAACTCTCATCTCAGAACAGGTTATCACGCCATGTTCTTTCTGGAGAGGAGCGCCTGCTACCTTTTTTGAAATATTTGCAAGGAACTTGGGGTTGGTCACCCTAAGTTACGTGGGGGCAACCAGACGTGGACTCCCTGCTCACTGTGTTCAGAGAGGCGCAGGTTCACCTCACTGATGAGGCCCAACAAGGCTGAAACACGTGTATGGGGTTGCTGTTGGTACTCTTGTTCAGAGAGGAATTGCCATAGCATTCCGGTGCTGGACTGCCCCTGTGGGCGGGACAAAGACTGATATGCAAATGGTTATTTCCCATCTGTGAAAGGTACAGTGAGCAAAAAGCGTGTGCTGCAAACTCTCAGAACAGGTTATCACGCCATGTTCTTTCTGGAGAGGAGCGCCTGCTACCTTTTTTGAAATATTTGCAAGGAACTTGGGGTTGGTCACCCTAAGTTGCCAGAGACTGATATGCAAATGGTTATTTCCCATCTGTGAAAGGTACAGTGAGCAAAAAGCGTGTGCTGCAAACTCTCATCTCAGAACAGGTTATCACGCCATGTTCTTTCTGGAGAGGAGCGCCTGCTACCTTTTTTGAAATATTTGCAAGGAACTTGGGGTTGGTCACCCTAAGTTACCTGGGGGCAACCAGACGTGGACTCCCTGCTCACTGTGCTCAGAGAGGCGCAGCTTCACCTCACTGATGAGGCCCAACAAGGCTGAAACACGTGTATGGGGTTGCTGTTGGTACTCTTGTTCAGAGAGGAATTGCCATAGCATTTTGGTGCTGGACTGCCCGTGTGGGCGGGACAAAGACTGATATGCAAATGGTTATTTCCCATCTGTGAAAGGTACAGTGAGCAAAAAGCGTGTGCTGCAAACTCTCATCGCAGAACAGGTTATCACGCCATGTTCTTTCTGGAGAGGAGCGCCTGCTACCTTTTTTGAAATATTTGCAAGGAACTTGGGGTTGGTCACCCTAAGTTACCTGGGGGCAACCAGACGTGGACTCCCTGCTCACTGTGCTCAGAGAGGCGCAGCTTCACCTCACTGATGAGGCCCAACAAGGCTGAAACACGTGTATGGGGTTGCTGCTGGTACTCTTGTTCAGAGAGGAATTGCCATAGCATTTCGGTGCTGGACTGCCCCTGTGGGCGGGACAAAGACTGATATGCAAATGGTTATTTCCCATCTGTGAAAGGTACAGTGAGCAAAAAGCGTGTGCTGCAAACTCTCATCTCAGAACAGGTTATCACGCCATGTTCTTTCTGGAGAGGAGCGCCTGCTACCTTTTTTGAAACACATGATAGAGAAGAATGCTTTCTGGGTGGTGGAGCTGCCTCGGCCATGCTCTATATGTACAATAACTATAACGATAATGATGTGCTATTTAAATAGCTCCTTTATCCAAAGCGATTTACAGAGCACATATTTACATACAATATCACCCAACCGAAATTGGTACTCATTTATCGACCTCAGAAGGATGAAAGATTGAGTTGGCCTTGCCAGGATTCGAACCTGCGACCTGCAGATCACGGTCAGATCGCAGCAGCGAGCGCTCAACCCGCTGAGCTATCTTACAGGCTGGCAGTCAATTATAAGCAGGCAGCCTTATCATATGTTTCCTTTTCTGTATGATTTAAGGCGCTTAGCATTGCCACACATTCTGGTTCGTGGAGTCCAATGATGGGGAGGAAAATAAACTTAGTGTCATGTACCATACTCTTTGGGCTTAAAATATTTCTATATTGATTTACATATTTGTCAGCTTGGCTTATTTTGTAATTTGTGTACATTTCAAATCATCTCTATTAAACCAGAATGTTCTTAAAGCCAAAATGTAACACACATTTCTAACAGTTACTCCTGAGAAGATGGAGTGGATGGGAGAAAAGCTCAGGAGCAACGTGCTTGACCTAAGAGGGGAAGCAAGAAAATGCCGACCTGCACTGGTTCGAAACCAGGTCCCATGTTTAGAGGCTGTATTCCGACATGATGCGCGATATAAGAAACCCAATTGAATTTTGCCTAAATTGCAGAACAGTCTCAAAAGCTAATAATCTCCAGTAGAACACAGGAGAGAGTCCATGCCACATCTACGATGCCGGATACGTATCACACTCCATGCTAATGCAAGATAGCGAAGGCACGGGTACACGACACATCGCACAACACCTCTGCCATTAGAATGCAGATTTCCCCTATGATAAAAATCGGTCTAGCTGGACACATAATGACTACCTCTCTCACATACTCTCTTGCCATCTTCAAAGCACCCATCTTCTTCCCAGCTCGATATAAGGGACCTGCGGGACCAGCGAGGTGAGTCTGAAGTCAGACTTGTATTAATGCATGGCTGTGATGCCTGAGGGTATGATGCAGAGAAATTGGGCCGGTCGAAGCTAGTTTTTGTTTCACGCTCAGAAATCTGAAGGGTCCATATTCTGTTCAGCTGCCCACACCTGTTTCCCCAGAGTGTCCTGCATTTTCCTTATTTGGCACATGGTTGTATGTGCTTCCGGGTCAGGTAGAAGGAAATAAATCGGGATTATCGCTGTGCTACCCATTGTACTTCTGTGACATTGTGCTTTAAATGGAAACACCTCATTTACATTGCCTCTGCCCATTGGGCACACTGGTGCAGTGGGCATCAGATATCACAAATTGGCATTGATGGGACCTTTAGTAGACAATTTCAGGTTATTAAAATACTACATTTTTCACAACTTTCTGTAGCATTTCGGATGTTTTGCTGCACCTCACTGTCGCAATCACGAAAAGGCCATTTATTTTATTTATTTATTTACATTTTCATAGAGCGCCACACGCCCGTGGGCCTCAGGGCGCAAAAAAAAAACAAATAACGAAACCAAGACAAAAAACAAGTGAGTAGCAGTGGGGAGGGAGGGGGGTCAGCAGAGGGGAGCAAGGCTAGGTTCAGCCTGGGTTAAGATTGAACAGGCACGTTTTTAATTCTTTTTTTAAAAGTGACACGTTTCCGGCCATGCGTATGTGTCCTGTGAGTAGTTTCTACTGCAGTGGTGCTTGGTTATTGAAGGAAGTTCCTCCAACATGGACCAGTTTGTATCTAGGCTGGATGAGTGCAGTTCCTAGCTGTTTCGGTGGCTTTGAACTGTTTAAATACAAATACTGGTCAGAGATGGGTTAATTCACATAGTCACTGGGGCACGTTCATATCTCTCAAGGGACATTTCATTTGCATTACATTTTTCATAATGATGGCCCTGTGGGTCGTACGACCATTTCCGGCATTTACGCCAACCAGAGGCAGCAAGCCAAGAACTGTTTCTCCAGCCATGCGGTTTCCCAATGTCTACCGTAATGTACCTCTGAGCTGCCACCACAGAAGGGCAATCAGGTGGTGAATACAGCTTCTCCTGCTCCACAGAAGATAATGGAAGGAAGCACATTCCTTGAGATCAGCGCATTGATACTTACGGGTTTGGGCGCTGTCAATAAATAAATAAATAAATAAATAAATAGGAGGCCTATCGATAAAAAACAAGCTAAAAAAGAAAGCCATATTTCTGCACAATCAATGGGAAACATCTTGCATACGCACATGAAAAGCCACTTAATGTTGACTATTGCCAACCTGGAGAATACACAAGACAACTGCAGCTGTTTTAACAGGCTACAGATCAGTGTAAGGCTCTTTTACTGCAAGGCTTGAATCTGATTCCGAGTCTTGGCCCGCCATTTTAGGCACCTTTTCTAATCCCACTTCCTTTGCCTCCCTTCAAAGGAACACTGCAAATGGTACACAGTGCAATGCATGTGATGAAGGAAGCGAATACCCAGAACAAAACCTAAGGTACTCAGTTGCGCGCGGCATGAAATGCAGTTCTGTAAACCACTGAAGGGCTCAGTGTATGTCTGTGCCTCCCCCACACTGCTGTGAACAGGGAATACCGTGGAAGAGATTCACACACAACTGCTTAAAGTATGTCTTTAGAAGCATGGTGCCATTGTTAGTTTGGGCTATTAGATGTCGCTTGCGACACCTCCAAGCCGAAACTATTGCATTGGAGTACAGATAGGGAGGCATGGCATATGAAGGGGGGGGGGCACAGTCTACAGGTGTTGTTTGATTACAAGCCACCCATGGCCATACTAATCCCTATGACCATTCCCACCCATTCCTGCCTCTGCCTGCCAAAAAGAACTGCTTCTGCGAACTCGCTGAGCTTGCTTTAATCAAGCCTTACCATCTTGCTTTGCAGTCAAAGTACCTGCCAGTGTTTGTTCAAAGCAGTGTTCTGAGAGTTAATGACTTAATTGGAGTTGTAAACAAGCTATTTTACCAGGACTGCCTTCAGCCACTCGGTTGATGAGCAATATGCGTGTCCTTCACTGAAGTTCTGTTTAAAACCAGCATTGGCAAAGCCAACCTCTTTGGCTTGTGCATACGTTTTAAGCCTATTCCAGGCACTGCTATTAGATGCCCAGGTTCTCTGACCATTTTGCACCTGCTCATGGACGTATTTACAACAAGGCTGACGAGGCCCAGGCCTAGGGTGGCAGATTGCCAGAGGAGCGGCATTTTATTGCAGTTTATTTTCAATTTACTGGTTGTCATTTTTTTAATATAAAGTACATTTTGTTTCTCAGAATCTGGCTGTTCCACAACACTACAAGTAATTTTGAGCTGTTAGCAGTCATTCTACTCTGACAGCTAAAGTCCTTCATGGCCAGACTTGTATATATGCTTGATATTTGCAAAATGTATATTATTAAATATTTTTGTTTTTTTATGGAAACGCGTACTAAACCCAGCATGCTTTAAGTATTGAGGGATTCAGTCTTACAACTCTCACAGACATATATGACCATTGGTTTTATTGGTTCCACTTCACATTATCTTTGGAGTTCGTTCTGATAAATACACACCGTGTTAAGTAATCACTTTATATTCAAGTACACGACTTGCATTTTTTAAACCGTTGCAAATATGAGGGTTTTCCCTTCTGAAAGTAAAGGTTAAAAATGATTAATCATTTTACAATTTTAAACGAATACCCATGTTTACGTCAAGCACAGAGTTCCCACAGGTGGCGCTAAAATGATGTTCAGAAGCAAGCACTCATTTTCCTCCCCGGCCCCACATTTCAGAGGTCTTTGGCCCCCCCAAAAGGTGCAAGCATGAAATAGATCATAGAGAAGTTAAAATGGCAAAGAGTCAATCTGAATGCACAAGTGCATCAAGAAGCCTGTGAAAGGATACCCAAAGCTATAGAAGGGTGAGAACAGAAACTGTGTGTGAAAGGTACACATGTTTCACAGCGTAAAGGTGTCCCGTAAAAATGTCCATTCAACCATATTTTCCGAAGCTGCTCAGTGCTAAGCAGGCAAATGGCATCCCTGTTGTGTTTATCAGGTGTCTGATGACATTCTGCTGCACGCTCAGCACTACCAGGAGAACCAGCTGCAAAGTATGTCACACAATGCATAACTGTGATGCTTATGAGTAATCTTTACATTCATTATATTTTAAATACAAGGTTGGACTTTTACTGTGAAACAGTCTATATCTATACCCACACATCTCAAAATGTTCCTATGTACTTTACAGTGCAAAAAACTCTACGGAATTAACAAACATTTTAAAAGACCTTAAAGGAATGGTTCGCACAAAAAATGTTATTGCAAAAACAGATGGGCAATAATAAAAAAAATCGATTGGCACTTTTTTTTTAAGTCCCTATGTAAAATTTTGAGAAAATGAAGCTCAAAATTTTAAAAAGGAAGCACATGAGGGCCTCCATTTTGTGAAATGGATGCCCGCCTGTCCTTGCTTTTGCGGAACTAATGAAGGAAAAGCCAGCCAGCTGTAGTAAACAAAAGCTACCACTGGGTGGCTTTTTCTTTCAATGGTTCCAGGACTCGGAGAACGCAGACCGGAGACTACAGGCAGAAAAGCTGCAGCTGCATCTCGGTAAGTGCTATTTATTTTTTTAAAAAATAAGCACTAGCTGCATTTTTTTTCCTAAGTTTCCGGGCTGGAGGAGCCCGGAAAACTTAGAAATAAAACCGCTGCTTTAAAAACATTGTATTTATGTGTGCGGTAGCTTTTCAAGCTACCGCACACATAAATACAACGTTATTGTGTTTGAAAACGCTGCGGTTTTTCTTTCCAAGTTTCTCAGGCTCCTCCGTCTCGGAGGAGCCTGAGAAACTTGGAAAGAAAAAACGCAGCATTTTCAAACACAACCGCGTTGGGTTTCTGCCTGAAGCTGCTTTCCCATTTGGGGCTTTCGGGCTCCCCACGGGGAGCCCGAAAGCCCCAAATGGGAAAGCAGCTTTAGGCAGAAACCCAACACGGTTGTTTTCTGAAATGCTAAACGCTGCATTGTTTCTGCCTAAAGCTGCTTTCCCATTTGGGGCTTTCAGGCTCCCCGTGGTGAGCCCGAGAACCCCAAATGGGAAAACAGCTTTAGGCAGAAACACTGCGGCATGGAAACACAACCATGTTGTGTTTCTGCTGCCTTGGCTTTCACTTTGGGTCTCCGGTGCTCCCGTGGGGGAGCACCGGAGACCCAAAGTGATAGCCATGGCAGCAGGAACACAAGCGGTTGTGTTTCAAAAACGTTGCAGTTTTTGTTTCCAAGTTTCTCAGGCTCCTCGAGAGGAGCCTGAGAAACTTGGAAAGAAAAACCGCAGCATTTTCAAACACAATAACGTTGTATTTTTGTGTGCGGTAGCTTCAAAAGCTACCGCAAACATACATACAACGTTTTTAAAGCTGCGGTAAAACTGCGGTAAAACTTAGGAAAAAAATGCAGCTAGTGTTTATTTTTATTTAAAAAATAGCACTTACTCGAGATCCAGATCACGAACTCGACCGACCCAAAGACAGCGGCAGCTTTGAAAACAGAACTGCAAAAATTCAACGCCACTGCTGAGCGAGAGGTCAAATTTTTGAGCCGCACCAGTCAAGTCCGCCAATATGGCGAGGGCCAAAAACCGGGTGCACTTCTGGCGAACCTAATCAGAGCCGACAATAAACAATCCCAAATCGAAAGGATCCGAACCAGACAAGGCGAGGTGATCCACACCGACGACAAGATTGCGGAGGAATTCAGACTATTCTACCAAGATCTCTATAGTGCGAAACTCCCAAATGATTCGAACGCCCCATTGGAATATCTAGAAGACACCGAGCTCTACTGGGTCGAACACCACCTACGGGAACCTCTGAATGAACTGATCTCGCAGGAAGAGATTAAAGCAGTCATAAGGGCCCTATCCTCTTCCAAGGCGCCCGGCCCGGATGGCCTAACGGGAGAATTCTATAAAGCATTTGCGGACTCCCTGGCCCCCCTCCTGGCGGCGGTGTACGAAGAGGCACTGGAAGTCGGGACTCTCCCTCACTCCACCTGCGAAGCCAATGTCATCCTGCTGCACAAACCAGGCAAACCGCCAGAAGATTGTGCATCGTACCGCCCTATCTCGTTACTTAACCTCGACAACAAAATACTGGCCAAGGTCCTAGCCAATAGATTGATGCCCCTGATGCCCGCCCTGGTACTAGCTGACCAGACCGGCTTTGTCCCAGGCCGCAACACGACCTTCGGCATCCGGAGAATGTTCAGCATCATCGAGGCACTAGACCCCGCAAGTCAGGCAGCTGCAGTACTTCTAGACGCAGAGAAAGCGTTCGATTCAGTGGAGTGGCCCTTTATGTTCATGGTCCTCACCAGGATGGGTCTGGGAGCCCGTTTCATCAAGCTCGTCTCTCTCCTGTACACCAAGCCACGAGCAAACATCATTGTAGGCTCCGCAAAATCAGCGTCAATAGACCTGCAAAGAGGTACACGACAAGGCTGCCCTTTGTCAGCTTTAATCTTCGCCCTGGTGATGGAGCCGCTCGCCTCTAACCTTCGGGAACACAGACAACAGAGGGGGCTTATCATCGGCCCACACAGGCTCATCGTCTCCCTATATGCCGACGATGTGGCCCTATTCATTCGTGACCCCGAGGTCAACCTGAACCCAGTCATGAGGGAAGTCATTAAATTCGGAGCGGCCTCTGGGCTAAAAATTAATCATTCTAAATCCGTCGTCTTCCCACTGACCAGGGCCACAAAACAGTTCACAGACAAATTCAATCTGATGTGGAATACTGCCAATGTCCGGTACCTGGGGATACAGCTGTCCCTGGACAAGCATGAGGTGTTTCGCAATAACTACGAGGAAGTGGTCAAGACCCTCCAGGACAAAGTTGCACGCTGGAAGACGCTTCCACTAGCGCTCTGGGGCAGAGCCTCCCTGGTCAAGATGGTGGTCCTCCCGAAACTGCTGTATCTCTTTAACAATATCCCCCTGATACTACCGAAAACCTTTCTGAAGAGGCTGAAAAGCTTGGCTCTCGAGCTTCTCTGGGCAGGAAAACCAGCCAGAGTGGCATACTCAACATTGACTCTTCCAGTGCCCAACGGGGGACTGGCCCTCCCAGACTTAGAGAAATACTTTTGGGCTGCCCAGGCACAATACCTCAGCCATTGGTATGCGACTCACACAATCCGCCCTCATGTACAAGTGGAGCGAGCCCTGGCATCGCCCAATCTTCTGACTGCAGTAATCCTTGGCCAGATTCCCGTTCCCAGCCACACTATGAACGCGATGCTCACGACGTACAAAGTCTGGTCAACCCTAGCCCAGAGTCTCGGGGTGCAAACACGGTACTCCCCTCTTTTGCCAGTCAAGTATATCCCGGGAATCCCCCTAACTTCGGAGAAGGTCTATCACCAATGGGTCGAGAAGCTTCATATTCATACTCTAGGAAACCTCTTCACGGAGGAAGGCTTTCTGACACCAGCCCAAGCAAAAATGAAAGGGGGCAACACTGCACTGGACGTTTTCATCTATTTCCGAACTCGCTATACATTTCAGTCCCTCCTGCCAGGCTTCCCGGACCAACCGCCTACCTGGCAACTGCTGCATGATGTTATTCAGGCTCAAGGCGACGGCAGGCTGGTGTCACAAATATACAAAGCACTAATCCCTAGCGCGACCCCCGCCACCGCTCGTGCAAAATCCAGATGGGAAAGTGCACTAAACACAGCCATTTCGGATGAGGATTGGTGCTACGTCCTGAAGCAGAATCAGAAAATCGCTCTTAATTCACGCCTCAAACTCATCCATTTCAACTTCCTCCATCAAACCTACCACACGCCCGAAAAGACCAACAAACACCACCCTGACGCGCAGGCAGAATGCAAGAGATGCGGTTCCCTATCCGCGAACTTCGTCCATCTGGCCTGGGAGTGCCCTGAAATAGCCCCTTTCTGGAACCGAGTGCTAGACACGACGACGGCGATTGTTGTTGAAACCATACATCCGAGACATACAGCCGCGTTGCTCGGCATGACGAGGCTGCTTTCCGCCCCATCCAGGAGGCTGACGGGGGTCCTGTTGACACTTGCTCGAAGAAGAGTGGCCATGTCGTGGGGCCGAGGTCCCCCTCCAGCCTACGCAGCCTGGCGCAAAGACTTGCTCTACTACCAGGATGTAGAAGCGGACTTCATAAAACTCCTACCTCAACACGCTCGCCCACCCGACATTTGGGGCCCGCTGACATCATTCCTGATAAGTGAGGCGGGGCCTCCCTCAGATGACACCTCAGAGTCAGGAGACACACCCCGACGGAACCTCTTCCTGGACAATCCCTCCTCAAACCATGGTTCGGGAGTGGAGTGACGAGCTTCTGAAGAGAGACTGGGCTCGGGCGGGGAGGGGGTGACGGGGTTGGCGGGATGTTCTAGGACGACGGCGCAAAGTTACTTTCCACCCTAATGTGGGTGTGTAGTTGTATAGTGTGTTAAACACCAAAAATAAAGAGTTTAAAAAAAATTTAAAAAAAAATAGCACTTACCGAGATGCAGCTGCAGCTTTTCTGCCTGTGGTCTCCGGTCTCCGTCCTCCGAGTCCCGGCACCAATGAAGGAAAAGCCATCTAGTGGTAGCTTTTGTTTACTACAGCTTGCTGGCTTTTCCTTCATTAGTGCCACAAAAGCCAAAGCAAGCACAGCGGCGGGCATCCATTTCACAAAATGGATGCCCCCATGTGCTTCCCTTTGTGCTTCATTTTCTCAAAATTTTACATAGGGACTTAAAAAAAAAAGTGGCAATCGATTTTTTTTATTATTGCCCATCTTTTTTTGCAATAACATTTTTTGGCCGAGCCATTCCTTTAAATGCAAGCTGTCAAGACCCATAGCCTAAATCACACCCACAAAAGTAATATTGTGCCAGAACGCACACTCCATGGCTCACTTTTACATTTGGATTGTTGGGTGTTTTGAACAATGGCGCAAACAGTAATGATGTAAACAGCATGTACCACTTCATTTGTTATAAAAGGTGCCTGGATTGCGCAGCTACGGGGAATGCTGTTGCTTCCCACACATGAATGTTCAGGGTTGTCCGTATCCATTACTCCACCGTGAGGATGCACGGGCAAAGATTCCAAGAACCTTCTCCAACTGTCTTTACTCTACTCAGGTGTTTATGCCCAGGAAGAGTTTACAAACTTCACTTGTGATGTTGCCATATTTTAATGGCGTTCCAGCCCAAGGGATTGGAGGTGCATCGTCTACAGCAGGTAACTTGCCTTATTTCCATTTTGGCCCCTGCTAACACCAGAGCTGTAACTAGGAGAAGGGGGTTGAGTTCTTTGTATTCAACATTTTGATAAGATGTGCCTGTACCATATGTAAACTTTACCATTTGACAAGGCCGGATGTAGAGATGTAGTTATGTTGCATTTATATTACAGACCAGTCTAGGTGCTTCTCATAGTGACAGCAGACAATTTGTCAGAGAAACCGATATTAGCATTGAAATCAGAATTCCTCATCCCAACCTTCTCTCACTTGTGTCCAGTTGGCAGAAAGTTTATGTTCTCATCACTTGCGCTAAAAGATTGTTTTTCGGACTTACCGGAAAGTAAACAATTAGCCGCAACAATTACCCCGAGTGCACGCAACTGTAGAACACACTGCCTTCTCCAAATCTTGGGCAGCAGAGAACTGTAAACACTCTTTCAACTAACATGACATAGAAGATGACAGGCTTCAATTAACAGAATAACTTTCTAATCCCTGCAACCATAAAAACATCCTTATAATATTATGGAGCCAAAATGGGAGCAAAGGGGCCAGGGACGTCATTCAGCCCTAGGCAACACCGGCCCAATTTAAGCACTCTGCACACCTCAGAGGGAGCTCTAGGCCCCCTGCTGTGGGTGCATACCTGAGAGGCTGCCTGCACCAGAGCCCAGTGCAGTGTGTCTGCACACAGCAGAGCGAGCACTAGAGCCTCGTGCACTGTGTCTGCACACCTCAGAGGGAGCTCTAGGGCCTCGTGCACTGTGTCTGCACACATCAGAGCGAACACTAGAGCCTCGAGCTCTGTGCCTGCACACCTCAGAGGGAGCTCCAGGCCCCCCTGCTGTGGGTGCATACCTGAGAGGCTGCACCAGAGCCCAGTGCACTGTGTCTGCACACAGCAGAGCGGGCACTAGAGCCTCGTGCACTGTAGTCTGCACACAGAAGAGCGAGCACTAGAGCCTCGTGCACAGTGTCTGCACACCTCAGAGGGAGCTCCAGGCCCCCCTGCTGTGGGTGCATACCTGAGAGGCTACACCAGAGCCCAGTGCAATGTGTGCACACAGGAGAGTGAGCACTAGAGCCTCGTGCACTGTGTCTGCACACAAGAGAGCGAGCACTAAAGCCTCGTGCACTGTGTCTGCACACCTCACAGGGAGCTCCGTGACCCCCTGATGTGGGCATAGCTGCGAGGCTGCACCGGAGCCCAGTGCAGGGTGGCAGCACACCCCACAACCTAGTTTCCTAGCTAGAAGCCCGAAACCACCCTCTTAAATCGCAAACAAGATCATGAGCTGCTTGCTGGCTGATGCCCCAGCTCATGAGCTGCTTGCTGGCTGATGCCCCAGCTCATGAGTTGCTTGCTGGCTGATGCCCCAGGTGGCAAATTAACGCTATAATGCATTTTGGCGAAGTCTTGTAGATGTGCAGTTTTGCGGGAGAGGAGGAATATCGGCGGGTTATAAACAGATTTTCTGGGAAATGAATGCTTGGAATTGCTTCTTTTTTTACCGTTAGTCTACACCAGTGAGTGCGCAATACATATGGCGACCCCCCTACAACCTCTAAGCACCTATTCTCTGCCCCCCTACACCCTCTAAGCCCCTCTCCTCTGCCCCCCCTACACCCTCTAAACGCCTCTCCTCTGCCCCCACTACACCCTCTAAGCCCCTCTCCTCTGCCCCCACTACACCCTCTAAGCCCCTCTCCTCTGCCCCCACTACACCCTCTAAGCCCCTCTCCTCTGCCCCCACTACACCCTCTAAGCCCCTCTCCTCTGCCCCCACTACACCCTCTAAGCCCCTCCCCTCTGCCCCCACTACACCCTCTATGTCCCTCTCCTCTGCCCCCACTACACCCTCTATGCCCCTCTCCTTCTCTCCCCCGATGCCCCGCACCAGGCGCGCAACGCCATTAAGATAAAAGCTAATCCGGCTTCAGCCCCCTTCCAGTCCCCTCAAAATGTGAGCTGAGGGGCGGGGCTTCATTACTTTTCTGTTAGTCATAGGGGAAAGAAGTCTTTCCTGGAACCGGCGACTTTAAAGTTTGACTTCGTTTGTGCATAAAAATGTATTTTTACAAACGCAGCAAAACTTTAGAGCTGGCAGTTTCAGGAAAGGCTTCCCTCACCCTCTGCCTAACATCAATGGATGGACGCCTCAGCCCCCTCCCCGCGGATGCGTGCGGACATTATATGCTCTTTCCCGTCTGAGGGGGGGGGCTGATGTGCACACTTGCTTCTTGTGAGGCAGAGACACGAGGAAAGCCTGTGCAGTGCATGTGAGCTCATTGTGTGTGCATGTGTGTGTGCAAGGAGTGTGTAAGTAATGTGTGTGTGTAAGTGTGCGTGTATGATGTATGGGGGCTGGGTGTGCATGTACACGAGCGAGTGTATGGTAAATGGGATGTTTAAATGAGGGAGGGAATGTGTATTTGTGTGCGCGCCTTTGTTTAATGCTGGGCTGCTATCATTTAATACGTGGGCCCCGTGCCAGACAACCCTTGGGGTAGAACAGAGGGGGCGGAGCCTCCGAGTTTGCCACGACCGTTTTCTAAAGTGGCCCATCACCCCCCCACCCCCGCCCCCCCAAATGTAGGTTTCGTCGCGCCTCTGACCCGCACTGATTATTTGGGCATGAGATTACCGTTCAGGGGTGCACACCGCCACCTTACAAGGTTCACAATGAGCGCCATGTGAGAAATAAAAGTGATACGTGGATTATGCCCCGTCTGTTCCTCGGAGCAGCGGATGCTCCCTCCGTGTAACGCGCACATCTCCCCCGTAGCTGTGGTTTCTGTTTCCCACACACATATCCCCCGCAACAGGTGCTTGGAACCGCGAGCTATTTACCTGCTCTTGCCATCTACACGGATAGGTCTCTGCAGTAGGTCCTCCGCCCACTGAGCTGTCTCACTGGGTGGCTGGAAAGTGAAGGACACGGGCCCCCTGAGTGCTTGGCCTATCACTGCACAGCACACTGCTGCCTGTTTATCCGCTCTCCTACCTGGGCTCAGCTGGTCCCGCAGAAGGCGAAGGAGGAGGCTCGGGGCTGGGTGCTCCTGGTGGGGGTGGAGAATGGACAGGTGCTGGAGACGAAGTGATGACTGGCACCTTGGGTGCATTTACTCCATCGGAAGGCACAGCTCTGATTGGCTAATGCAAGTGGCACTGCAGTGTGACAGGTGGCGATGGCAGAGCCAGCCCAGGCCTGCCACACTACATCTTCAGGGGAGGGGTGAGGAGGGCAAAGCTCCCTGGGGCCCTCCATAAAGCACCCCTTGCTTGCAGACGTGAACTCCAGCACAGCAACACTGGGAGATGGATGCATGCAGACATCTGGCATAGGGTGGCAGCGCCCAGTGCCCGCTCACAAAGTACAAGGACCACCGGGTCCAAGAACATAGCAATGGGCTGGGAGCCTGAGGACAATCCCGTGCAGGAGGGCTAGTGCCCCGAGAACAATCCCCTGCAGGAGGGCTAGTGGCCTGAGAACAATCCCGTGCAGGAGGGCGAGTGCCCCGAGAACAATCCCGTGCAGGAGGGCGAGTGCCCTGAGAACAATCCCTTGCAGGAGGGCGAGTGCTCTGAGAACAATCCCGTGCAGGAGGGCGAGTGGCCTGAGAACAATCCCCTGCAGGAGGGCTAGTGGCCTGAGAACAATCCCGTGCAGGAGGGCGAGTGCCCTGAGAACAATCCCGTGCAGGAGGGCGAGTGCCCTGAGAACAATCCCCTGCAGGAGGGCGAGTGGCCTGATAACAATCCCCTGCAGGAGGGCGAGTGGCCTGAGGACAATCCCGTGCAGGAGGGCGAGTGCCCTGAGAACAATCCCCTGCAGGAGGGCGAGTGGCCTGAGAACAATCCCGTGCAGGAGGGCGAGTGCCCTGAGAACAATCCCCTGCAGGAGGGCGAGTGCCCTGAGAACAATCCCCTGCAGGAGGGCGAGTGCCCTGAGAACAATCCCGTGCAGGAGGGCGAGTGCCCTGAGAACAATCCCGTGCAGGAGGGCGAGTGCCCTGAGAACAATCCCTTGCAGGAGGGCGAGTGCTCTGAGAACAATCCCGTGCAGGAGGGCGAGTGCCCTGAGAACAATCCCCTGCAGGAGGGCGAGTGCTCTGAGAACAATCCCGTGCAGGAGGGCGAGTGCCCTGAGAACAATCCCGTGCAGGAGGGCGAGTGCCCTGAGAACAATCCCGTGCAGGAGGGCGAGTGCCCTGAGAACAATCCCGTGCAGGAGGGCGAGTGGCCTGAGAACAATCCCGTGCAGGAGGGCGAGTGCCCTGAGAACAATCCCGTGCAGGAGGGCGAGTGCCCTGAGAACAATCCCGTGCAGGAGGGCGAGTGCCCTGAGAACAATCCCGTGCAGGAGGGCGAGTGGCCTGAGAACAA
Source organism: Ambystoma mexicanum (assembly GCF_040938575.1). NCBI lineage: Eukaryota > Metazoa > Chordata > Amphibia > Caudata > Ambystomatidae > Ambystoma > Ambystoma mexicanum. Next base: position 58,804,598 of record NC_090939.1, read on the forward strand.
TCCCGTGCAGGAGGGCGAGTGCCCTGAGAACAATCCCGTGCAGGAGGGCGAGTGGCCTGAGGACAATCCCGTGCAGGAGGGCTAGTGCCCTGAGAACAATCCCGTGCAGGAGGGCGAGTGCTCTGAGAACAATCCCGTGCAGGAGGGCGAGTGCCCTGAGAACAATCCCCTGCAGGAGGGCGAGTGCTCTGAGAACAATCCCGTGCAGGAGGGCGAGTGCCCTGAGAACAATCCCGTGCAGGAGGGCGAGTGCCCTGAGAACAATCCCGTGCAGGAGGGCGAGTGCCCTGAGAACAATCCCGTGCAGGAGGGCGAGTGGCCTGAGAACAATCCCGTGCAGGAGGGCGAGTGCCCTGAGAACAATCCCGTGCAGGAGGGCGAGTGCCCTGAGAACAATCCCGTGCAGGAGGGCGAGTGCCCTGAGAACAATCCCGTGCAGGAGGGCGAGTGGCCTGAGAACAATCCCGTGCAGGAGGGCGAGTGCCCTGAGAACAATCCCGTGCAGGAGGGCGAGTGGCCTGAGGACAATCCCGTGCAGGAGGGCTAGTGCCCTGAGAACAATCCCGTGCAGGAGGGCGAGTGCTCTGAGAACAATCCCGTGCAGGAGGGCGAGTGCCCTGAGAACAATCCCCTGCAGGAGGGCGAGTGGCCTGAGAACAATCCCCTGCAGGAGGGCGAGTGGCCTGAGAACAATCCCCTGCAGGAGGGCGAGTGCCCTGAGAACAATCCCGTGCAGGAGGGCGAGTGCCCTGAGAACAATCCCGTGCAGGAGGGCGAGTGCCCTGAGAACAATCCCGTGCAGGAGGGCGAGTGCCCTGAGAACAATCCCGTGCAGGAGGGCGAGTGCCCTGAGAACAATCCCCTGCAGGAGGGCGAGTGCCCTGAGAACAATCCCCTGCAGGAGGGCGAGTGCCCTGCGAACAATCCCGTGCAGGAGGGCGAGTGCCCTGCGAACAATCCCGTGCAGGAGGGCGAGTGCCCTGAGAACAATCCCGTGCAGGAGGGCGAGTGCCCTGAGAACAATCCCCTGCAGGAGGGCGAGTGGCCTGAGAACAATCCCATGCAGGAGGGCGATTGGCCTGAGAACAATCCCATGCAGGAGGGCGATTGGCCTGAGAACAATCCCCTGCAGGAGGGCGAGTGCTCTGAGAACAATCCCGTGCAGGAGGGCGAGTGGCCTGAGAACAATCCCGTGCAGGAGGGCGAGTGCCCTGAGAACAATCCCGTGCAGGAGGGCGAGTGCCCTGAGAACAATCCCCTGCAGGAGGGCGAGTGCCCTGAGAACAATCCCGTGCAGGAGGGCGAGTGCCCTGAGAACAATCCCGTGCAGGAGGGCGAGTGCCCTGAGAACAATCCCGTGCAGGAGGGCGAGTGGCCTGAGAACAATCCCCTGCAGGAGGGCGAGTGCCCTGAGAACAATCCCGTGCAGGAGGGCGAGTGGCCTGAGGACAATCCCCTGCAGGAGGGCGAGTGGCCTGAGAACAATCCCCTGCAGGAGGGCGAGTGGCCTGAGGACAATCCCATGTCAGATTATAGGGGAGGATAGGAGTCTGAGGGCAATCCCCTTCAGGAGGACTAATGCCATTAGAGAATCCCCTGTCAGAACATGGGTAGGACTACGAGCCTGAGGACAATCTGCTACAGGAAGGCTAGGGGGCTGTGGTCAATAGGAGCAACTAAGGGCATGACATCATTTCCATGTCAGAATATAGGGGAGGAACAAGAGCCTGGGGACAGTCCCCTGCAGGAGGACTAGCGGCCTTGAGGAGAATCCCCTGTATGAATATAGGGGAACAACAAATACATGATGACAATCCCCTGCCTCAATAGCGAGGAGTGCTAGGGGCCCAAGGACAATCCCGGCAGGAATGGAGAGGAGGGCTGCACTTGTGCCTTGCTCTGGCCTGATTCACAGCAACTGCTCTACCATTGGCACAGAGCAGGTTCAGAGGTCACAGGTTCCATCTTTGCAGCTGTAGTGACATCCAAGTCTATGTAGCATGGGGGCTGCATTTAAAATATGCACACGTGTTCCAAAAACTGCATAACATTGAATATCCTGTCTTCCTGGCATGCTAAACTTTAAATATAAGCCATACCTGAGTTACGGTATGGTGGACATTATCACTCAGGGTTATCCCTGCCACATTACATTTATACTGCACACGTGTCATTTCTGTGGGCCCAGTTCAATTGTGGAAGGGTTATATGTATTCCACCAGACAGGCCAGACCATCCCCTACTGGCAGGAATGTAGCCTGGTGGGATTACCTCTCTTTGTTCCTTTGTAAGGGCAGGTCACACCCTTCTCCCAGGGAACAGCCACTCCACAGTATGCTGACCTGGGAACAGGAATCAAAGGGCACACCCATTCATTCACAAAGAGCCAAGTTTCACAACAGGGGGTGCATTTCTAAAGGCCTTTCTTTCTATTTAGAAGGAAGGGGTGGGGTTAGAGTAGGCAGGGGAACTCTGTTCAAAGGTGAATCTCTCGTCCACTCTTTCCTGTCCACTCCACAATTATAATGACGAACTGGACCAATAGATCGAGGATGACAGTCTACTCTTACTCAATTATTTACTCAAAAAATTATTTTATTTCATCACATAGATTAGAGTACACAGTCAATTATTCATATCTAAAAAATGCTCACAATCTTTTATCCCATCAATCATACACATTCATACCTAGAATTTCTCTAGCTAAATCAATACATGGTATCATCATCGGTATAACCATCTAGCACAGTTTGATTAACACAATCTTCTTGAACACCCTTTCTTATGTACAGGTGTGTCTATCTGTGTATGCCACAGAAGATATACAAGTCGACACGTGTTTCAGTCGGTTATGCAGTGCTTAACATCTATTGCCCTTGTATTGATCCCAACTTCATCAGGACAGAAGCAATGTGCCAAATATGTCTGGCTTCAAAGTAGACGAAGTGAGAGACATCATCGATAAAACATAATAGTAAAACCTATTACCATCATTGTATATATTTGTCATCCTTGCTGGCATGTGTCCCCTCCACATCCAGTAGAACCAAGCACTTTGGGTGCCATGTCAGAAGGGAAAGGTCCATTCATTACAAGAGCAGGGATTGAACCCCTAAACGGGGCTAGCTTTAGTCCAATCGCCTGTGGGCCTTTGCTTTAAAAAGAAGGGGTCTCCCACCACTGCTTTGAAACATCTTGGGAATCATCTTTAAGCATCTTTGGATCATCACTTGAGAAGATTGCACTGGACCCTGGTGGGAGAGCAGTCCTTTCAGTTGTGAGGTGAAGGTAAGGGTTTGAAGGCTGTGGAGAGCTCTGTCCTCTAACCATCCCAATGGACCATTGGGGGTGATCTGGTGCTCCAACAGGACCTGCCTCTCCGCCAGCCACAGCGATACCCAGGACTTCACCATGCTGGAGGACCCCTGCAATTTTGTGCCAGCCTCTCCCGTGTTTGGGAGCCAGAGAACAAGGACCCATCCTGTCCTTGAGTCCTTGGAGTGGGACTCACAGCAACCTAAAAAATGACATGCTGCTGGAGAAAGACCACCTCTCTGCCAGCCACAGAAGTACCCAGGACCTCACAGGTTTAAGGAACCCTGCAGTGTGTCTCCACCTCTCTTGTTTTTGGGAGCACAATAAAAGGACTCATCTTGTCCCTGAACCCCTAGATTGGGACTCACAGCACCCTGAGAGCCAAGACAGCTAGGTCCCTATTGTTTTTCGCTAATGAACTGCTTAGAGTGTGTTTCAAGAACTGTCCAACACATTAGAACCAGCAGAACCCTCCGTTTCTGCCTTTTGCTCTTTCCCTTTGCACAGCACCAAGAAGTCTGCTAACTGCCCCTAGGACGCTAGAGACTTGTTAGGGTACGTTTAACCTTTTTTGCTAACAAGTACATATCCTTTTTAAAGAACATTGTTGCTTTTGCTTGCCTTTCACCCCAGAATCATCACCCAGAGTGCTGCACTTACTATCTCTGCTTATTCTCTGTTCTTTCCTCAGGGGTGGATTTTGTGTAGCTTGTTTCTAGGTAGTTATTATTGTACCTGATGTGTTTAAAATGTATACATGTTTATAGAACCTTGAGTTTTTTAACAAAGTGTGATACAACTTTACACACCATATTAGGTATACGCAAACATATATTACAGATTGAAGAAAACCTATACAGTTAAAATGTTGATATTATACATTTAGAAGCGTAGTGTACTCCTTCAATACAATTAATTGTGGAATTCCAAATCGTACTCAGCGCATTAGCTAATAGAAATGATTTGCCTGATACAGAGTAACTTCAAAATGGGTCATAAGTTATTTTATGTATGTCACATACAAAGTTATGCTCCGATTGGGGGGGGGGGCTGGTAGTCCAAGAAAATACCATCGCCCATCTCCGCAAATGTGAATAAGTCGCTGCCACTTGGTCTCCCTAAGATAACTAATTACTTAGAGGTGGCAACACAGGGTGATGCAAAACTGGAAACTGGTAATTGTACCTGCTACTGGATTGCAGGCTAGTTCGGGTAATACCTTGTGCGAAATTGCCAATAACAATTCTCTGCTCAACCTATGTCTATCGTTACAAGCAGACGTACAGCAACTCTACTTCAAGTTGCTCTAAGCAACCAGGCGAGCGGTGTGCAAATAAGATCAATGCTCGGACTAATTGGAATGTGTCTTTAACAAATCAAAGGTCTCACCATGTATGTCGGTCTCACCATGTTACACAGGTCTAATTGAAGACACAATATTGGGTCTCATTCTATGTCGGCCGGTCCGGTACAAAAAGTGCCGTATTCGTGGATACCAGCACTTTACCGGACATCCCGACTACAGGTTTGCTATGCTGGAGGTAAGCCAAGTGTCCTACTGGCAAAAAAGGCCCTCATTACCGGCACTGATACCCTCATGGAGTCCTATGGGACCCCTTCAATGGGGATTTTACACAGTCATCCGGGCGCTAGGAATCCGGCAGCAATGCAGCCGGATCGAGTCCGGGAATCAGTATCTCCATTTGCTGGTATCCTGCAACTCTACGGCCAGGATACCAGCAGTCTCGTAATGAGGCCCAATGTGCGAAGGGACGGCGTTGAGCCTCCTACGGTAAGAATGTGAGGAGTAGTCTAGCTCCTTTATCGATGTGGAAAACGAAGGCTTAAACTTGCAAAATGAGGCAATTAACTTTGCAGCTAAAATCCTGTTAAAACTATGTCGTTTTATATCTAATCAGTCCCAGTGACAAAGAAGGTAATACTGGCAAAAAGAAAACAATGTGTAATGTTATAAAACCAGTGGAACCGGTCCTTGCACTATTGGATGGTCAGAAGCAGAGGAAAGATAAACCATTGGAATCAACAGTGGTCAAGAGATCGACTGATCGCGCTCTGAAACACTTTTGTACAAGCGCGATAGAAATAAAATATCAATATCAATATCTGGAGGGGGGTACTGCGGAAAATGAGCCTAACTAGGACCATGTTCTGTCAAGGAAAGAGAGACGTAAGAGATTGAAGGTGGAAAAGGCAGGCCTCCATATCAAAGAAGCGTATATCTAAGCACATCTAAGACATATATCGGATATGGTACAACCCCAAGTGATTATACAAAATAATACCCCACTACAGAAGAAAGCCCGTAAGAAAGTGGCAAGGAGATTCAGAAGAAGGAAGAACAGGTCTGGGAATTTAACATTGTGGTTAATGAGCTGTGAGGATAAGAAAAAGTGAATAAAAAAGCAATCTGGAAGCGATCCTGTCACAATGCCCGAAGAGGGCTCTGATCACTCGGTACTGATGGGTGACGACGTATCTGACCTTTCAATCTCCGAATCCTGTATCCGAGCCAAAGTCAGATCGAGGGGACAACATGGCATGCCATCCGCCGACATCCTTTACTATCTCAAAGTTATTTGTTGATGGGGCCTTTCCGATAAACAATAGCTCATTATTTGATCTCTTTAGCCACCTACCAGCATTAAATGCACTTCAGAATTTGTGGAACAACTGGAAGGATACAGCATGGCTGTAACAAGAGTTCATTGTATGGATTGAGAAATTGCGCCATTGATTCAGAGAACTGCACCATCTTTATTAAAATGGGGCTTTGATGTAGATCAAATCCCAAGTCTAAAGGTAAACCAAGTAGTAGTTGGTAAAATCTTAGGGGCACCTGGTCAAGCAAGAGTGGCCACCTGGAGTAAATACTCAGATCATCTACAAAAGCCTTAATTTGAAAATCCAATAGAAGATCTTACTGCACAATCACCCTGGGAGTGGCTTTTATCCTTCCCGCTGGTGCCTAATCAATGTATCTAAAAGCAACATTTGTATCAGCTTTTGGAACACAAGAGGCCACGTACATCTATTCTCTGAAAATGGCTAGTATTGCCACCTCCAGAACTCCGACATAATATTGCTTCAGGAAACCCAGCTGACGGGGGAAGCCGCGTTTGATGGATATCCATGCTTTGAAACCCGTGCCAGAAGAGGGGACAAAGGTTGCCTCTTTGGTGGTTTGATGACATTGTGTTCTAATGTCCTGGAGTCGAGGCAAATAGTAACTGCTATTATTATTATTATTATTATTATTATAAGAAAACCAAATCTGTTGATAGTTGAAGTGGTATCATGTGAAGCAAATCTTCGTATCTTAGTGGTAAATCTTTACGACCCTCCTGGAGGCATATGAGACAATAATGTCAAATACAGATGTGTCTCCAGCAGGTGGTACCCTTATCTTGGGGCGGGGGCTTAATGTACCCTGTATTGATTGTACTGTGTCTGTGAGAGGAACAATGCCACTGAGGATATCTTGTAGTAGGAATGTGAAAGTAATTAGATCTGCGTACTCATGGGCAGAATTCGTCGACGATTTGGGAGTACAGATGCTTAATGGGTCCACGCAAAGACTAGGAGACAGTGTGAGGTGCTCTCTACCATCGATTAACTCTTTGGAAGTAGGAACCTGAACGACAAAGTTGATTCGATGAGTGTGTCGTTTACTGATTTTAGTGATCATGCCATTTTTAATATCCAATTGTCCTTGCCGGCAGAAGTGTGTTGTCATATAGACAACGTTGATGATGATGTAGTCAGTGGTGGACTGGGAACCAAAAAGGCACTGGAAATAATTCTCAGTTCAAAAAGACTTTTATTCAACACATTGTCATCCATCCACACTTACATAAACAAAAACACAAATTTGCCATTTTCAAATAACACGAGTGTACACCATTGTTTAAATTCTTTCATCATTACTGGAAATTCAAAATTCTAATAAATTGATTTGAACCATGTTAAAAGTACTACCAGCGTCTTGTAAGATCATATAAAAGGCCACCTTACGGGTTCACGTTGGGCCATTTTGAGCCTTAGGTCCCCCCCCATTTCACTAATTTAACACATTCGCCCTCGCTCGCCAGGCTTGAGTCAAATAGGTGGCAACACAGTAGACCACTTTTATCACGTCACATTTTCATAAGAAGAGGAGCGCAGAATCTACATTGCGTGCGCCATTTTCAATCAATAAGGGAAACAAGAGCCTCCTTCTAGGGGCATGGTAACCATTACAAAAAAGAGGAAGTGATGAGACACAGTCTCCTCCGGTGTCAAGCACATGGGGCATAGGTCGCTGACATTTAGGGCCCACTTCTTAATAATGCAAGCCAGATTTAAATTAGAGATTCTAAACCTTATATAATGGTTGTGCGAGTATTGAGGGTTTATCATATCTAAATAGCTCTCGGAAATAATTCTCAAAGTGGCTCCATATCACACTTTTTCAACAAAGCCAACCCTTTTCCTATGGGAAAATGTGGAAATACCACACAAAAGAGGCCCAGGGTGCAGAGGCCTACCAGGAAATTATCAAAGTTCTCTATAGGCCAGTCCACCCCTGGTTGTATGCATATAACTGAGTGGCTTGGTTAGATAGAAATCTGGAGGCCATAAAAAGGGATATGGAAGAACTTGAGGATGTGTACAAAAAACAAACCTGCCCTGATGAAATAATGAATTAGACTAGCTCCATCACCGCTTATCTCCTAACAAGAAATAGATGTCCCTTGTTTAGACAGGGGGGTAAACATCTACATCCCTATGACAAAAGTCATCATTCAAGAAAAACACAAATCCGAAGGCAAGCAATCCGGAAGGCGAGACATTATGGTGCAAGCTTCACAACCCGAGCACCAGCCCTCTGGAACGAACTCCCTGTTCACTTGCTCAATGAGCCTTCCTACCATGTATTCCCGGAAACTCGTCAAGACCCTTCTTTTCAATTAGGCAATTAACAATTACCATGTACCTCCCATCACTTTCTCCTATCGCAACAAGCACCTAGATGCCTTTGGGTTTTGTGCGCTCATACAACTATACAAAATAAACCAAATAAAATAAATACATTATAATATGGATGCACAGTCTATCCATGTGGCTGTTAGGTAGTTAAAAAACAGGTATGGAAGTTGGTTAAAGTGGAACCATAGGTCTTCCTGCAATAGCGCCTGGTGAACCCTATATGAGGCCATCAGGAAGAATGATAGTAGAGGGATGTGGCGCATATTTAATAGTAGAGGCAAACAACAACAGGTTGCCCTGACAATTCCTATGTCAGGCAAAACCTGGGAGTCATCGTTTGGGAAAATAATGTAGTGCGACCACATGCCCCAATCTGGCCTACTAGAGTCCATTGGGCTTAGGTTTTGATAAAGTTGATCTGGTAGGAATCCTTAGGAAAGTCAAGAATGCGAGAGCCCCGGGCCCAGACAGAGTTGCGAACATGGTTCTGAGAGGGAATCCCAAGTTATGGATAGATATATGACATACACTATTCATTCAAATTGGTAGAACGGGTAGAACCCCACTGTCGTGAAATAATTCCATGTTGTTCCTGTATATGGGCGCAGTAAAATTGACGATCCCAGCAACTATAGGTTACTATCATTATTGGATGGCCCCGGCAATGTTTTGGCCACATGCTTATTGCGTAAGATTGAGAAGTGGATTGGGGACATCATATATTGAGTTGATGCTAGACAGGCTTTCAGAAGGGCCTTTCTCCCATCTATAAAATCTTCATAACAAATTCATTCATTCGACAGGCGAAAGAAAAATCCACCTTAACGCTTTGAATTCTATTTGTCGATTCCCTTCAGGATTTGATATGATTGGTGGCCCAATGCTATGGGAAAGGTTGCAGAGCTTGAACATGCGTAGGCACCTTCTGCAGGCATGTTAGCTGTTGCATGAAAATAACACAGCTCACGTTAAATTAAATGGTGCTGGAATGTTGTTAGATACATTGAGAACCGGAGGGGAGTAAAACAGGGGTGTGTTCTTGCCTGTTTTATTTAACCTCTTCCTATCTGACATTGGGGTGTGCCTGTTGAAGACACACAACTTTCATCCAAAATTGTGTGACTCAAAGTTCTCGTTTTTTTCTTTTGCCAATTACTTCGCGATTTTTGATACAACATTCGTCGCCATCTGCAGAAGTCCAAAGCAATTATCGAATTTGCGAAGCAGAACAACTAAGTGATCCATTTTCGAAAATCAAAATGTATGAGATTTGGGAATGTTAAGAAGGAAAACAACTCCATTGTGACCACTGAGGGAAGTATGCATAAGGTCTTTAACTATTGTTACCTAGGGTACGATGTCGATTGACATTCCAGAGAAATGCTGCTTTTTAAAAACCGCCACACCAAGACAGTGGCAATTATGTTATCCATGAAAATGTTGTGTATATTGATGCAGGTTTCAGCCTAATAGGAATCGTCATGTTTTACCGTCAAAAATTGGTAACCAGTATTGCTTATGTGCTTGAAAGATCGTATTCAGATTGTGAGCTCTGGGCTAACACTCTGGAGGGCTACATTTGGCAATGCATATTGGGTCTTTCAAGTGCAACCCCTGTACAAGCCATCAGAATGGAGTTAGGACTAACCGCTCTGAGCACAGTGGTGAGTATGAATAGAGATAATCTTTCCATAAAGAAAATGTGTGCCGACGGCCTAATTCTGCGGTCGATTCTGATGGACGAATCACTTAACATTACATTACATTACATTACATTACAATATATTTATATAACGCACTATAGACCCGCAGGCATGAAGGCGCGGACGGCATAAAAAGAAGACAAAGACCAACTTAAAGTATGGGAAGCCTAAGTCAAGACATTAGAATCTACTCGTAACTCATTAGGCCCTAGACAGCAGGACAACATATTTCAAAGAAATATGCCTAGTATGACCTCCCACTCGGTTAATCTCAGACAAAGAGAAAGGTTTTAAGATACTTCTTGAACTTTACGAGACACCTAAGGTTGCGCAAATAGTCTGGAAGGTTGTTCCACAGGTTGGGCGCTTTAAAAGCAAAAGCGCCATTTTCTGCCTTAGACGTCCTAGTTCTAGGTTGCTCCAAAAGATTTTTTGAGTCCGACCTTAAGGATCTCGTATATACTTTGTCGGTGAAACGACATTGGAGGTACGGAGGCATCATCAGGATTCTGCACTTAAAGGTTATCACCAACATTCTGAATTTAATTATAGATTCCACGGGCATCCAATGGAGCCCTCGCCTGGCCTCTGATACGTGCTCACGCCTTGAGAAGCCAACTACCACTCTCACTGCCCAATTCTGGACCACTTGGAGTCTCTGTATGACCTGCTTACATGATCCCAATAAAAGGCTGCAACAGTAGTCTAACTTGGCCCCTATTATCACCCTCGCAATGGTTTCAGCACTTTTTTGGGAGATGAGTCGCCTCAGGTGTGACAACAGTTTTACATAGTAAACTGCCGAGGATAGAACCGAGGTACATGCGCTTTCATGTTGAGAGATTGATCCAAAGTAACTCCCAGTATTTTGGTTTTGGGAAGTGGATTAATGATGTCGTCCCCCAGTTTAAAGGAGCTATAAGAGGGTTTTAATGCCTTCAAAGAATGGGGGCTACCTATGATAATTAGCTCGGTTTTACTCCTATTGAGTACAAGGTAATTGTCCAACATCCACTTTTCAATCAAGCTGAAAATTCTATTTACTTCGAGCTCATCCTGTCCATGATTGCCTGTCAATGGAACTACGCATTGGGTGTCATCAGCATAGTTTGAAAAGACAACGCCCTCCTGCTCTAGCAAGACGAAAAAGGGAGCCATGAAAAGATTACAAATGCATGGCGATGTACTGGCCCCCTGTGGGACTCCATAGAGAACAGAGATTGGAACCACTTCTGACTGATTCAGATGTTCTGAAATTTGGTGATAGGCTACCCTATCCAATATTTTCAAAAGGAATGGAGTGTTTGATATAGGTCGGAAATTCAAGGGATTATCCCTTGACAGATCTAGCTTCTTGATAATTGGGGTAACCATGGTATGTTTCAGTTCTTTAGGTACTATACCCTCTGAGAGTGAGGCGTTGACAAACAAACAAACTGCTCTAATTATGGAAGGGGAGCAAGTCTTTATTATCATAGATGCACAAGCATCTCCTCTGCACTGCAATAGTTTCATTTGTTCAATGATCTTTTTTAATTCAGGTTCACCGACTGGATGAAAGTTGAAAATGGGGATGTCTGTGCTCTTTTTAAAGACCTTAGTGTTACCAGAGTCCAGACGTACTTGGTTCTGTGTCTTTTTTCCTAGCATTACAGACCGGATGTTAAGTAGCTTGTTTTGGAGCCCGTCTTGAATACGTTGACACCAATCCTTGTCATTTGTTTCCGCTAGACCTGACGGAGCCGGAGTATTTTCCTGTTCCTTTCGAATTTTAAACAATTCTTTAGTATCTGATTCGGCATTGCTTATGCGTGTGTTGTGAAAGTTTATTTTCGCCAAGAGAATTTTTCATACTCTCCTACTGATTTCTTATATTTCTCTAATGAATCTGGTGTAGGCTCACATTTACTTATCTGAAAAGTCTTTGAGGAACAGATTTTAGCCTCCTCAAATCCTCAGAGAACCAGCTCTTTTTGAGACCGGCCGCGCTCTTATTGAGCTTAGAACTGTTAATGAAATATTCTTTGGAAAGATTGTGTGAGTTCCTGATTGGAGCATTATTAGGCTTGTTCACAAAGAAATCCCTGGAATGGGACTCGGCTTAAAATCATGATCATGTGGGCAGATTAACATCTCTTTGCGCTTTTGCTAGATTATATTTTCCTTATCTGAAGGCCCAGAAATATATCTATCAGTTCCCCTGTCCCTCTATGAGGAGGACGTTTATGCAAATGAAACTGACATGTTATGGCGGTGAAGGGGCCTGGGCTGTGTACACCAGTGGCAGATCTACGCTGCCGCTTATGTGGAGTTCGTGATTGCATTGAAACACTCAGGCATGTACCTACATCCTGTAAATCTATGATAAAGTACTATATTAGTTATTAAGCGCATCTGGCCGAGGGTCTGTTGGATATACAGACTGAACTATTTTGGCTCAATGGATTATCAGGATGTAATGTTTGACAGAGTTCAGGTACGGCAGGCATTTGAGTATGATTTGACTAAGACATCACAGCATTGATAACACTCTATAAATCCCTAGGCGATGGACATTCTTTGAATGAAAATGGATATTGATCTAACAGGTGTTGCCTGATGTAAGGGAGGGGGGAGTACAAATGAAGGAGGTGCTGAACCTTGATTGTGATCAACCTCCACTGAACAAAAGTAGTGAAGATGAGTCACCAAGTGAGACACTAAATGATGCCTCGGTAGATAAATCTGCCCTAATGAAATCGGAGAAGAGGCTTAGTAATGATAGAATGATGGACCTATCAACAAAACACAGTCATGGCAGCTCTAACGATAGCTGTTGCACCTTTTCTCAAATTATACGAGAATATGAATTAAACCTTGCAAGGTCTTCTCATGAATGATTTAAAGTCAAAGGAGCAGATGAATGACCTGAACAGTTTTGTGAAAATAGTGAAACGGAGGCTAGATTCAGAAGCGAAACAAACAAGACAGTGGCAAAATCGCTTGAGCTACTTAGCAAGAAGCGAATCCAATGATAAAACACTTTCAATGGAGGCGGTCGTAGAAGACTGTAAATGGATGAGAAACATCCATAAGTCAGAAAAGGGCGGCCTCATTCCGGAAAAAATTGTGGGATTGCCACTAGACGGAAGTGGTAAAAATACAGAATGTTGGTGCTCGGCTTCTAATAAGGACAACTTAAATGATGGCTATAAAAACAGCATAAACAATGTGCCTAAATCTGGGCCGTTGCAACTTTTAAAGACCAAATCTAACACGATGAAGCAAAATGCTGTTGGAGGGAAAACAATGATCAAGGCTTAGGGGGGAAAAGATTTACCAATGCCAATGGAGGACTTGACCAAGTAAAGTTTTCCGTTCTTCCAGCCCCCTGAGGCTGGGGGGAAACAAAATGAAAACCAACCCCCCGGATCCAAAGAGAGGGAAAAAACTAAAAATCTAGCAAAAACTAGGAAACAAAATGGCTCAAGATCATTTTTAAGGAATATAAGATCACCCCCAAGTCTAGATGATCTGCCAAGGGCGAGAAAACCAAGAAGGGAAATGGTTTTAGACAATAACTGGCAAGATCCGGTAATACCGAAGCTATCGGATACAAGTAAGAAAATCCAAATAGACGCTGACTCAACGATCTCAGAATCCTGTCTGAGTGATTTGATCGACTTCTTGGAAGAAAACAATGAGGAGGAGGCTTGGGCTAGTTTTGGCTCCTCTGACTGGCTGGAAATTGAAAAGCAGGTCATTGACCTTTCAGAGGAAGGAAACTCTGGCCAAAATCCACCAAAGAACACCAAAAAAATGATATTGAAGGACAAAATAAAAAAAAAAGAATCGGGAAGAGGAGGGAAAAAATTCATCTGATAAAGATGAAAGAAGAACGATCGAGGCGTTTAGAGAACACTTGAAGATAAAAGAAAAGGATGTGTTAATGAAAATAAACTGAAACAGGAAGAAAAGGAGAAGGAGACAAAGCGCTTGGAGAAGAACTTAAGGCAAACTAATAAGAGACAAGATAAGTCAGATAATAAAAGGCACCAAAAGAATGAATCCCGGAAGGATCACAAAGTGAAACTGGAAAAGACTGTAAAAGACCCGAGGAAGACTTTGCTAAATCGTGAAAAGGTGATGTCCCTTTTATGGCAAGTCCCAGTCTTGCGACATATATCATCTAATGAAATCATAATTATTGAATTTGAAACTGAGCAAAGGCTGGACCTAGTGATCTTGCACTTAAGGTCCAACATGATTAAGGATTTGCTACTGGAAATGAAGGGGAAAGTTGCCCAACTTGGATTCAAACTGACAGATCATAGAGACTCAGAGAATCTGGTACCCCAAATAAAGGAAAGGGGCAAAGAAAAGCTGGTGGAAAAGGATCGATCGAAGACAATCGTAGACACAAGGTGAAGATCTTACAGGGATAAAGCCCAAGCCGAAACTGACAAATTGGGCTTTAATGGAAAAAAGGGAACCGAGACGGAGAAAAATGAGGTGGAAAAAAATCCACTAAAAAAGACACTGGGAAAAATAAAAAGGGCCATCCCCTCAAGAGATGAAGGGAAAACAATGAGTTTTACAATAGACAATTCTAGAAACTTGACAGGAATGAGAAAGACCCCTCAAAAAAAGGAACTAAGGGGAGTCGAATAGTTATGGATGGCTAAAGCCCTGGCGGCAAAGAAGAAGCAATAGATCGAAAAGGAAAATGGCCCAAAGAAAAGCCAAATTGCCTCATGGAACACGCAGGGTTTTAAGCACTTATACACTGGTGAAGATCGCTTTGCCATCAAGAGACTTGGGTAAGGGATAAACCAGCGTGTGAAGGCTACGAGGTCTTTATAAACCCCGCAAGAAAAGGCAAAAAGGGGAGGCCTTATGCTGCCCTGCTAACCTTGATAGGAATAAATAGTGACTTGCAAGTGATGGACTATTGTATCCCGAAACCTTACGTACTGATCCTTAAAAGCAGCAAAGGCACAAATCCTGAGAGTAAAAAGATCCAACTGATTAATACTTATTGGAGTGAAAAGAAATGTCAAATTAACAAATACATAGGAGATATCACGGAAGCGATTGATAAATCCATGATAGAGGACCCGAATCAGTTGATATTGATCTGCGGCGACCAATACATCAAATTGTTAAATAAGGAGGGGAAGCCAAAGAAGAAATTAGAACTAGAAGTGAAGGCTCAACGTTGGAAGACGGAGATGGATATTCACTCAATGAGGATGTTAAATGGCTCGATCAATGGGGACCTCCAAAGGGCTGACGCTTGGTTCTGTGGCAATAATAGTGCATGTCTTGATTATTGTTTTGCTGCAGGAAATTATGTGAAATATATTGAATCTCTAACAGTAAGAAAACAGTTAGTGAGCGAATATGCCCTATTGGACATTGTAATGGACTGGTCAGTAAATAAAACCAAAAAAAGGTAAATATAACCACAGTGGAAGTAACATAGGGTAGAAATACATTCTGAATAAGACAGGATATTCTCCCTAAATTTGTTGCTACGACCTCCATCTGGTTAAAAAACCGGTAGAGGTGGATTACAGATGGCTGCTGAAGGATTTTGAAATTCATAAAAAGTCAAATAAGACTCTGACTGTGATTAAGAACCATGCCTATCCAAAAGAATTAGTGGATAAAAGGAAAGAACATAGAGCGGCCTTCCGTCGATTGCAAAAGAGTGATCTGCCGGGGAAAGAGGAGGCGATTAGGAGAACTAAGCAATCCTATAAAAACTGGCTTAAATCCACAAAGGTTACAAGAATGCAAAATGATGCTGAAAGAATGCTAGCAGCGGTCCGTGTATGTAACCCGAAACATCTATGGGACATCATAAATAAAGGGGATGATTTTCAAGCAGCTGTAACAACTAATCAAGTGTCGGAGGAAAGATGGATCCAACATTATACATCCCTCTTTGAATGTAAGCACCATATTGAAGACATAGGGAAGAACCGAAATCCAAGTGAATGGGAAATAGAATTCGACCATCTTGAAATATTAGAGAGAATCAACAAACTGAGCTCTTTGAGGGCTGCAGGGCCCGATGGCGTCTCAGATCAGATGCTAAAGGAAAACAAAGAAAACTGGGCTGATATTGAACCAAGTGAAGAAAACAAGAACGGTGGCGCCCTCATGGAAGGATACGGTCATAGTCCCAATCTTGAAAAAAGGGGACCGCGGTGAACCAATGAACTATAGGCCAAGAGCCTTACTGGACTCTTATGGCAAAATGTTTGCGGGTATACTCTTACGGGATCTTAAAAGTTGGGCAATGAAGGAGAACATTTTGGATAAACGTCAAACAGCCTTCATCAGTGGAGTGGGCACATCTCTGAATCTATTCATTCTAAATCTTTTGAAACAATGAGTATTAGAATCCAAGGGGAAAATATGCCAAAGACAAACAATGGTGCACCAGCATCCAAAACGCCCTAGCAAACAAAATTAAAACTCTCCAAACAAAAATTGCCTTAGAAAAAGACTCCCTAACTCCCACTGAAACCTTGTTCACCACCATCCCTATGACCACCAACTCACCCTTTCAAATTCAAAAAAATATCCATCTCGGAAACCGAAATGATCATTGCATCCCTCAAACCCTCCAACTGTAAGGGTGACACCGCCCAGCCCAGTTAATCAAGGATGCCGCAAGAGACTTACCCCATTCATAACCAAACTAATCAATGCCTCCTTCTCCACCAACACCATCCCAAGTAACGTAAAAGAGTCCTGAGTCCTACCCCTCCTCAAGAAGCAAACTCTAGACCCTGCTATTCCCACCAATTACAGACCCATCACCACGGTACCATTTCTCCTCAAGATAATAGACAGAGTAGCATACCTACAAATCCAGCCCTATCTTGAAACCAACCAACTCTTAGGTACCCTCCAATCAGGATTCAGACCACAGCACGGCACAGAAACAGCCTTAATTGATCTTAAAGCACAGATTGACGAACTCAATGACAAGGGAAATACTGCCATGCTACTCCTCCTTGATCTGTCGGCAGCCTTTGATTTGGTGGATCACGCAGTCCTGTGCAAACACCTGGCATCAGCTGCCCACTTCTCAAATGAGGCAATAGCCTGGATCCAATCATTTTTGGACAACCGCACAATGAGAGTCTTCTCCACACTAGCATCAGTAGACCCCATCAAAATAACTTGTGGTGTACCCCAAGGTTCTTGTGTTTCACCAATTCTATACAATATCTTCACCAAGCCCCTATTGGACAAATTGGACAGACTGGGTGTCACCTACACTAATTACGCAGATGACACTCAGATCCTCATTCCCCTTTCAGGCAATTTCGATACGGATACAGCCTTGGTAAACAAAATACATCTCATCATTCAGGCATGGATGGCCACACATGGACTATGCCTGAATGATGACAAAACTGAAATTCTACTCCACGGATCCACTGCCAACTTAAAAAAACTCAGCCCTAACTACTCAGCATTCAACATTGATGGAAATAGAATCACAGCGTCCAAAACAGTAAAAACATTAGGCTTTCACCTCGACTCAGCCCTAACACTAAAGAAACAAGTTAACTCCCTTGCATCCTCTACAGCCTACACGTGCAAGCTGATTAGGGCTAGTAGAGCCTTCCTCACCCAAGCCAGCTGTATGATCATTGCCAATGCCCTAATACTTTCCAAACTTGACTATTGCAATGCTTTGTATTTGGGAGCCAGCAAATACATCATTGACAAAATTCAAACATTGCAAAACAACGCCCTTCGGACTGCCCTCAACATACCTTCTAAAGAACACATTTCCAACACTAGAAGAAAATACAAAGGCTCAAAATCAGTGTGATAATTGCACTTAAGACAGCATCACTCACCTTCAAATATCTGAATAATGCTGCTCCCCTTACCTGGCAGCTATAATTGTAAGAAAAACCTCCACTCGCCCCACCAGAACCACCAACTCCTACTGCCTTCAGATACCCAAATTTAGACTGAAAAAAACAGGCGGCAGCAGCTTCCCAGTTAAGGCAGCCCAATACTGCAATGCTCTCCCACTTGACATCAGAACAGGCCAGTCCTCTTATAGCTTCAGATGGAATATTCTTGCATGGCTACATTCCAATGACCCCCAAGATTAACCACGTACTATCCTTACCTATCAACCCGACTGTACATATGTATATCTCTCAGCTGTCTTATCATGTGATGTAATGTATATATTTATATTATGCCTGTAACTTTTTAAGTAATCTTGTTTTCCTGCACTCTGTAGCGCCTTGTTACCTTTGGGTTCGGTGGGCCATACAAAATCAATAAACAAACAAACAAACATACCTAGGATTCATAGATTTGGAACAAGCTTTTGATGGCATAAGCCGAGAATTGCTTTGGAACAAGCTAAAGCATTGGAAGTGCCAGGAAGACCTTCTAGAAGCTATACAAGCTCTATACACTGACACAATTGTACAGATCCAACTATCTAGAGATGGGACTACAACTAGGAAGATTCACACCTTTCGAGGGATAGAACAGGGGTGTGCCCTTGCCCCATTTCTATTTGCCCTTTATTTAACGGACATGAAGAACTTGCAACAAGAAGTAAGGGCTATTCCACCAAAAATGGAGGACGGTGAAATTATGTGTACCCTATACGCGATGATCTGGTTTTCATTGACCAGACCGCTATAAGACTCCAGAGACGATTGGCAGCTTTTAAGATCTACTTGGATGAAAATCAAATGAAGATAAATGTTGTGAAATCCAAAATACTAATCATAAAATCGGCATGTAGTGAATCGAAAATGCATGCCCCCTTTAAATGGGTCATCAAAAATCGACCACTGGAGGTAGTGGAGTCAATAATCTACCTTGGAATACGAATTAACAAAAACATCAATGAGATGGGGCATTACCTGTTGATTAGAGAGAAGCTACTAATAACTAATCAAGGTAGAGCACTGCACTACCGATATGGGTCATTCTCGTAAGTCCCTTTTGCTACCTTCTACAAACAGAAGGTATCAGCAGTACTAACATATGGAGCAGAGACCCTGGTTAATCTTTCTCGGAAACACTGGGAGATATGTGAAGGATACTTCTGGCGAAAAATTCTGAGACTGTCAAATTCTCTACCAGTAGCTTTAATTAGACATGAGCTGAGATTGCATTCATTAACATCGGAAGTCTTGTGGAAAACCATCTCCCTCTACAGGAAATGTATGTTACACACTCCGCCTGGTCCCTTTGAGATATTAATGGGCTTGGTAATAAAAAAGGATAAGAACCTTCAGAGGTGGAAGGATGGATGTAAAGAAATCTTAGATAGTACTAACATTGACCTTGAAACTCTTAAAAGAAATTCTGATCACGTGAAGAAAAAGCTCCAGGAAAAAGACTGGATTGAAACCACTGACCTAAAAAGGAGAAGCAAATTATGCTATAACATTATGTGGGAACGCAAGAAAGTGAATGAATTACCTCTATACTTGCTAAAATTTCATTCGGCCCATTATAGAGACTTGCTGCTACGATGTAGGCTTAACATCTTGGCATCGGGAGAAGTGATGCTACGAAGGAAGCAACTCCCACGGAAAGAAGCTATTTGTCGAAACTGTAAGGAGGTGAATTCAGTCGAAACGATTAGACACTTGTTGCTGAGCTGTCCATCCTTAAATGAGTTAAGGGAAAAGACAATGGAGATGCAGGCTCTGGACAGTGGTTCAAACGAGGAAGAGCAGTTATGGGAAGCGATTCTAACGGCAAAGAGATTGGGTCGGACAATTGATGCCCTAAAGTTTGTTGAGACTGTGCTGAGAAATTCTAACCTTGGAACTATACCACTAAGTAAATGACCCGTCTGAAGAAAAGGAGAATGTATTAACTAAATCGGGGACTATAAGTAAAGTGTGGTATTTGTAGAAAGAATGTGATGGATTAATATTTATGTTAAAGGTTGAAATTTAATTAACCAATAAAACTTTTCTTTAAAAGAAAATAGGTGCTTTATAGGTGTATTTTTATGGATTTATGTATGTCCATTTCTATTGTGTGTTTTATATATGTTGTATACTATTGTGGTGCTTTTGTTATTTTGTTATGTGAATAGTTCATAATGAACTGTAAAACAATAAAAATAATTGTCGAAAATAGAACTCCAATCTTTCAATAAAGCTTTCTTAGTAATTTGTGTTTCTAAACTGTGGTGCATCTCTCCTGTGCAAATTTGAAATCAATATCAGTGTAGAATTTCTGACATAATTCAACAAAGGGGTTAATGCAAGCATGGGAACTGCTGGTTGGTTCAAGAAATTGACCAATCAGACTTGGAAGAGTCATTTCAGAAGCAGATAACAGATAGTGATAAAAACACATTACATCTGATGTCTAACATTGTGTGCAGTGAGATCAAACTCAGTTCAATTCAAACAGCCTGCATAGGAGTGCTTTGTGGAAGTACCAATGCTGTTTCCACATTTTCCCCTCAAGAAGGTTCAGCCATTTGAAATAACAATGTACACATGTATCTAGGCCATACAGGATATATGGAACAATGCTTGTTGTATAGATGGTGATGAGACCCTCAATTGAAAATCTACATTAATTGTTTATACATTTCTTAGCCAATGAGAATGTGTTAAGTGTTCTCCACGTTTCTCTTCTACGTAATGCTTGGGCTTATTTTCTTGAACTAATAGTAACACCATGCTCCTGCCTTGAAACACTTGCGTATAGGCGCGTTATAAATGTCATATATCATATCATGCTAGATATAGTTCTGCACCCTTTTAACTAGATCTCTTTTAACATACTGTCGGGGTGATTTTCCCGGGGGCCGGCAGAGCCGTCCGCGGACCTCCGGGGCTGGGGAGGCCCCAACTCCTCCTGCGTCCCGAAAGGAGTATGAGACACACCCAAGAGCAAGGTAATAACTGCGGTTTATTAGAGTACCAGCAGGGATTTGCTTAGACCGTATGCCACCGGTGAAGCTCTCTCAGCATCAGTGGGCTTGCAGGCCCTTTTTACCGTAATATGACACGCTACTTGTGTCACCTGGGAAAATCGTCACAAAACCTAACGCCACTTCGGGTTGGCTCCCCGAGTGGTAGGGTTAGTATAGTTACCTATGGGAGGAAATATTAGTGGATAAGGACGGGTCAGGTGGTACACTTGGGCCGTCCCTGACAATTGCTACAACAAATCAATTACAAGGGGACACTTGGTGATTGGCTAACTAAGATGGCGTCAGTGATGAGCCCCTCGTATTCTGATTGGTTCCCTCGGAGCCCCCAAGCCTGGGACCATCGCCGTTCCCAGCTCGCGATGTATCTGGTGCTTGCAATAATGTGGAACTATGTTTTAGTGGTGGACTATGGACAGGTCTGACTAATGGCTGGTGTGCATGTCTTTCCCATCGCTTTAGGTGTCCAACTTGTTGCTTTGTTGTTGCAGACTATGTCCCAGACGTGGGGCCCTGGCGACTTTCTGTCTCGTGAGCTTGCCATCCTGTCAGTTCGGCTTGGTCACGTGTGGAGATACCATAGCTGGAGCAGAATTATGAGCATTAGATTTGTATTTCGGCTCTGAGGAACGTTTGGCATTGGCAGGTGTAACCTTGGCGCTGGGAGCACAGTGTGTGGGTTGCAACATTGCGGCCTTGGCTGTGAGCTCTCGTTGGGGCTCGTTCTGCATGATCAGCGCTTTGCTTTTTGTCTTGGGAGGATTTTTGTCTGAGAGGCTCCTGCTTGGGGACTCTTGCTTGCGGCCTACTTGGGCCTAATTTCTGAGTGGCGGTACATAACCCATAATATGGGGGAAGCGGGGCAACCGAGTGTCACATGCAGCATTAGGTATATATGGTGGCGTCTTCATAGAGATAGGTAGCGAGAAAGCATCAGCAAGCATATACTCGAGCTCTTGAGGTGTCTTGCGTTTTCTGCGGTGCTGTAGATGGCCTATGTGAAAAATAACAATGATGCATGTCTGTGGGTGTGTCAGTCACCTAAATCATAGCACTGAGTATGTTCTTCGTGTGGGTTGATGTGTGAGTGGCCAGTGTGCATGGTGGCACATGTGTTCTAGTGTCTTAGCTATGTCGTCATGGCATCTCTAACAATGACGTTGTTTTGTGGTTGCTGTCTAATCGGGCTGGTCCATGTCACAGGTGTCGGCTTGACCACGGCATGGTATGAGGCAGGCTCCCCGGGCGTGTGGGCCCTGGACGCAGGTAGTCTGGGCATCTGGTGAGGGGGTGAACTGGACGAACTCCTCTTGCGGGGGTGCTTGGGTCTTGATGTCCTGGGCCATGGTTTGAATGAGAATGGGAGGAGGGTATTTTCCCATTTTCCCACTTCAGTCCCCCCTCGGGTCGACTTGTCGACCACAAAATTATCCACTCTCTTGTCTCTGCGTACTCTCCATACCTTTGTTATTCCAGCCAGGTGTCCATACTGGTTCACATGATCTTCAAATGACCAGTACATGTAAACGCATCCACCACCAGGCTTGCAGTAAACCCACTTTCCAACATAACTCTTCTTGTTCCTTGGGTTCTCTACCTTCACCGATGGTGGGTACAAGTCTGCTTCTAGTATTTGCTGGAGCAATCTTTTACGTTCCTTTATAATCATGTCTGTGTGCTTGTCGAAATCAAATGAACACTGAATTGGGCAAAGTACATCACGGGTCGCAAAAAAAATGTAAGTCAATTTGTCGTGCGATTTGGATAATTCTTCATCAATGTTTTTGAAGAGAAATGTCAGAGCATATGTTAGTTTGTTATTTACCTCCGTAAAACATTCCTCCCACCATTCTTCCATGGTACAATGAGGTTTATTTGCCACAATTGATTCAAACAGTGTCATTCTTATCGAGGAGAAGGCTTTACAGGTGAGAATCAGATGTTTGGTGTTTTCTTCGAAGTGGTCACAGAATCTACATTTTGGATTCAGCTTCTTTAGACCATCACATAATTACTTCTTTGGTCTTAAATTGATTCAGCCTGAATTTCATGAGCAGAATTCTTTTTTGCTTATCTGGGCATTTTTCAAGATATTTGTAAGTTGAGTTGTAGGCTTTTCTTTCAAGAGGAACATTCTTCAAGAGTGAGTATTTCGCTCTATTTGTGCATGTACTTATCCAATCGTTTTCCCACAGCTTTTTCTTTACGGCGTCCGGGTTTTCCTTCAATGTGACTACGTCACTATTTATGTCCGTTAGGATTTGATGACATTGATTTATCCAGGCCGAAAAGACTGTGTTTGATTGTTTGTCTGCCAAATCATGCAGAATTTTCATTTGCGGTGCACCATTGGGCAAAATTATCTTGCGAAAGATTGATAGAGTGTTCCATGTAACCTTTGCATTTATTGAGATTAGCCCCAATTCGTATCTTACTACTGCTGCCGGTATCCCCCTAGCAACTTTCAAGATTCTGCCCCAAAAGATGTTTTCAAGGTTATCCCACAAGCTTGAGGGGCATCCAAAGGCTGTTTCTGCGCCATAGATTAAAGCCGGCACTGCTTTTTGTTTGTAAAACTTTAGTGTGGGAACCAATGAGAACTTGCTATATTTTTTATCAAAGGCTGTATCTTGAGCACTTAATTGACGACATTTAGCTTTTGTTTTCTCAGCCCAAGCATGATCATTTATGTTGGAATTCAACCACATGCCCAGGTATTTTACCTGTTTTACCTGTTGTAGTGGTTTGCCGTCAAGGTGCCAATTGAATTTCTTCAATGCACATTTGGCAAGATTTTGTAATCTTAGGACAACAGATATACTTAGATTTATATGCAACCCATTGTTTTGAACATATTGTTCCGACACATGAAGTTTTCGTGGTAAACCAATGGATGTAAGATCCATTATTACTAGATCGTCTGCATCTAGGATTCCATTCAAAGCAGAATCAACTATTTTAGGATCAAATCCTTTTGCTTCCCCAAGTGCTTCACCGATGTCAGAGATGAAGACATTGAAAATGATGGCTGCAAGAGGACACCCTTGTTTGACTCCACAGTGGGTGCTAATGGGTTTAGACAAAGTGCCACTTGCATCCAAACGAATGTAGATTTCAGTGTCGGTATGCAAACCCTTGATAGCATATAAAAGGCTATCGGGACAATTCCAGGTTTTTAATTTCGTCCAAAGGATTTCTCTGTCTATGCTATCAAAAGCATGAGACAGGTCGACAAATGCAAGGTACACTTTTGATCTTTTCATGATCATGTCCATTTTCATTAAATTAATGAGTATTAGATTTAGGCAAAAGCCAACGCCCTTCACAAACCCACTTTGTCTAACATCTATATGTTTAGTTAGAACTAGCCATTCCATCAATTTATGCTGAAGTTGAGTTGCATAAATCTTGCCTGTTACATCTAACAAGGCAATAGGCCTGTAGTCCATTGGGTTTGATCGATTGCCTTTTTTTAAAATAAGAACAACAATGGCTTTCTTCCACGACACCGGGGTAGCACCTTTCATAGCAATTTTATCAAATAGGACTTTGCAAAACTCTGCCCAGGCTTCTGGATCAGATTTTAACATTGCATTAGTTAAGCCATCTGGACCTGGTGCGCGGTAGTTCGAAAGTTTTTTAATGTTTGACAAAATTTCATCCTGATCAAACTGAATATCCCAGTGGGAGAGGGCTGGCATCGGAGGATCAGGAGTGTTACCCTTTTTTGAGAACAGCATCGAAAAATGCTCAATTCATTTTATTTCAGTGACCATGTTTTTGTTCGAAGCCAACTGTACTCCAGATTCGTTGTTGATAATTGACCAGAAATCTGAAGAGTTTTTCTTTTTTAGGCACTTCATTATCTTTTCTGCATCATGTTGTTCCGTTAAGGCACGATGTGCTATCAACCAATTCTTATAGTTTTGTTTGACCTTTTTCTTCATCTTGATCTGATCCACTTTACTGTCATTTTTTAGTTGTTGCAGGGCCCTGCGCTTTTCTCTTTTTCTCATGACAATTTCAGTATTGTAACTATGTGTGTGCTTATGAGACAGAGTACCATTCGGGTTTCTCAAGATCTTATATTGTTCTAGAAACGGAGTGTAATCTACACCCAACAAGTCAATGCGTTTCTCACATTTGTTTTTCAAGGTACTCACTTGCTGTGAGTTGAGTTTTAATCTATTTCCACTGCAATTTGGTATTATATTCCATTTCCATATTGTTGATGACAGTTGCTGTGGCAATTCGAGATGTGCTAATACCATGTTATGGTCGCTGACTTGTGTGTTATGAACTTCAAAATGTAAGATCCGTAATGATAGATTTTCAGATATAAAAAATGTAATCCAATATGGATTTTTGATTGTTCATTTGCCAGGTCGATTTGGCAGGTATGTTTCCCTCGGCATTACCATTTAACCTGAAAATTCTCCGTAAGGTAGTTCTTCAGACCATTTTTGCACCAGATTCTGTTTCCTTGGAGGTTCATTCTTACTTCTCTCTATAAGATCTAAGTTAAGATCTCTGCATAGAATTAAGCCGGCACAGCTATCTTTGATCATCAATTCATCAATTAAGTCCATGATTTGTTCAACAAAAGCCATAGTACCTGCCTTACACTGATGTCAATACAGATTTATGATGAAGAGTGTCAGATGTTTATTTTCATCATTACCACTCCTTGTGATGGAAACAACTTGAATATATGATGATATATTTCTAT
Source organism: Ambystoma mexicanum (assembly GCF_040938575.1). Lineage (NCBI taxonomy): Eukaryota > Metazoa > Chordata > Amphibia > Caudata > Ambystomatidae > Ambystoma > Ambystoma mexicanum. The sequence continues at coordinate 58,830,282 of NC_090939.1, forward strand.
ACTCCATCACTCTGCAACCAGATGTTTTTTTTTACAAGAGTGAGACGACCTGCACTTGGGTGACCTTTATTTCCTTTAATATCAGGATTAAAAGCTATTTCATAATTCTCCGCAATGGGACAGATGTCCAACCAAGTTTCTTGCAGACATATCACGTCTACCTCACTAACCCACTTTTCTTTGGAGTTGAACAAACGAGAAAAACCTCTTGTATTCCACGAGCCAATGGTTAGACGATCATTTTTTGGCTTCAATAGACATTAGCTTCGAGTGTTTTTTGCTAGAGTTGCTGCTAGCCAATTCCACTCGCTATGAGGTACTTGGTTTTCGTCTCTTCCATTTGTTTGTGAGGTTTGATGAGTATTTTTTAACTGTAATTCGGATTTGCTCAGCTTGTTTTGTTTTGAATTTGGCTGAGTTTCATTCGAACGTTGTTTTGGCTGACATTCAGTCGAGGAACCACATTATTTGCTTTTTTACTCATGATGGTAGTATCTACTTCGACAATGTCGAAGCCACAGGGTAGTAAAGCTGTAGCGCCCTGCAGTAAAGTTTCACACACTAATCTGGAGTTTACATATAAAAACACTCTATCCAGAGCAATGTCATCCTTGAATTCTACGGCCTGAATATCACTGGACTTAATAGTATGTGGTGTGCAGTCAAAGTACCCCCCCATTTCGGATAAAAAATCTTACAAAAAAAAATGCGACTTTTTTTTTACCTTTTTTTTCTCGATATTTTGACTTTCGACCTTTTGTTTTTCGATGTTTTGACTATGAACCATAGTACGTAACACGGGAACATGATGAAACAAACTTAATACATTTTTCCTGTTCATTATGAGTCCATAATGGATATTTAGGATTCTTTCTAGACTTAGGCAATATTTTGCCTTTATTTTGTTGATATTACTTTTCGCACCATTTGTGTTACCGTTATTTCCATGAGCTTTGGAAGGATTTCCCTTCCCTTTACGGGGATTACGGTCTAAGGGCATGTTGTTGGTCACAGATTTTTTTGTACAAAACAGATTATCTTCTTCCAATATTTTTTCTTCATCTGCAGGTTTGTCATTAGAAGCCGTATTCATCATTGGGGATATGTTGACTTGGTTTAACATCGTTAATGTGAATTTTCTTCTTTTTTCATCTAAGGTTTTGAAGTAGCTCTCTGTTTGTTCATGTGAGTCAGAGATGGTCATTTGTGGATCAGTCACCCATTCGCAAAGACGCCCAGTCGATGGTACATCGCCTTTTCTTATTGGCTCAACGGGCCCCGTCAGACTCTTACTCTGAGCCGGTTCAATCGCCACATTTCCCTTATCACATCCCATTTGTTTGACTTCCTGTGGGTCTTCGTATGTTAAGAGATCCATTAATGTCTCAATGTCGACTGCACCAGACTCTATTACTGAATCTTGATCCGAAATGGAGGACATGGGCGTTTCCTTTTGCGTTTCATGGGCTTTCATGGGAGTTTTATTTTGTTTTTCTTTATTTGAGCACTCATCCGAATTATTTAGCAATGTACTGCAACTATTAGCCGATACATTAACAGTAAGTGATTTGAGATTTCTTAAAAATGCTCAAGCCCCATTTGTTATTTTTCCTTTTTTCTGTTTTTATTTTTATTTCTTTTTTTGCAATACTCCTTTTGTATCTTGTTTTGATCTGTTTTTTGTAAATATATCAAACAGCCCTTTCGGTGCTTGTACATTATTTTCCTGCAGATCTTCTCTCTCACTTGAGGTATCTTTAGCCATTTTTTTTACTTTCTCATTTGTTATTTTTTTTGTACCATGAACTTCATTTGCGCTGTCATTAGCGCTTGTTTTTATCTGATCTTCGCTGACATTTTGTACATCTTTTATTTCAATTATTTAAATTATTTCTTCTGCTTGCGGCCTCTCCAAGCTTTCAATGTTTCTATTTTCAGTCGATTTGGGTTTTGTGACACAAACACGCCCTTTAGCTGATTAGTTCTTACCACTTTTAGGAATATCCAACCTTTTCTCTTGCAGAGCATCCACTAAGATCTCGTGCTCAGCCCTGGGTGCAGTAAAGGATTCCTCTGAAAGCGGGAGGCACCCATGCCAAGCTTTTTCCTTGTCCTTTTGTGCGAGCAGGATTGAATTTTCTTTGGCTTTTTCCAAGAGTGAGGGATCTTTCTTTTTCCGTACCAATTCAACATTTCCGCGCTCAGAGTTTTGTTGAACTGTTGGTAGATTATTTTTATCCATGGTAGGAGCATTGCAACAGCTGTACGGATTATCGCTGCCATTTGCACCATCCTTTGTGGCAGTCAAGTGAGGTTTGTTAAAAAGCTTTAGCGCCTCTCACGCAACTTCGGCTATTAGTTTTTTGTCCTCACGTGAATTTTGATTAGAGTCTAAGATTAGATTCAGAAAGTTGTCATTTTGAATTTTTTCCTATCTCAAATTATCATGATTTCTTTGTTGTTCAATTTCCATATTAGCAACTTTGGTATTTAACAAGGCTATTAGCGTTGTTAGGTCTTTAATGTTGACGTCCATTTCATCATATAATTTGAGATAAGGAGAAAGTATAATGTTCATAGTAGACATAATCACTGTTTGTAAATCCGATATATTTGTTTCCGGTGTAGCAAACTCCGCGGGTGCACTGAGTATTTGAATATAATAGCTCCACCTCCTGGCTGCAAGCTAAAGGAAAGACTTGAATCCAGGGATAAATAGTAATGCACTGTGCCTCGTTCCAAGACACACAAGACTCTGTGCCGACTCCGCCCGTAATCTTTATTACAATATCTAATATCACTGGCATGATTCTCTTACCTTTGCTGCGTTCCTGCAGCTTCTTATTTTTGATGATATAGATGCCTGCCTGAAAATTTCTAAAAAAAACATTCATTTGGTAGTTTGTTTATTCAAGCTCTCCCTATCATGTAGTCATTCAGTGCCCAGGCGAAAAGCTGTTCCCACGCTTTCCTTAGTGCCCTCAGCCTTAGGGCTGGTAAGTGCTTGTGGAGATGTGGGATGGATTGCTCTATAATCAAAATGAACGTGTTGTAATACACACACTTCTTTTCTTTAGGTATTCTGGTCTCTTTATGACATAAACAAATTGGTGTGATAATGCCTCTGGTGTGTTGTCGTCCGTGGGTAGCATTTACCTCTGGGCACTGATGTAGGCGTTAGTTTACTAAGTTCAATCTCTTTTTATAACATATACAACATTACTTTGAGAGAAAGAGAAAGAGAACATGCACGTGTCTACACAGTGTGGTGTAAATTTTCACATATTTTAACAAAGTTCTTTATTTAGGTAGTGACTGGGCGGGGCTTGGTGGGGCGGGGCTTGTTGAGGCAGTGTTTGTTTTAGTGTTCTAACTTGATGGGTCCGACTTGATGGTCGTGCAGTTATGTAATGCCTCCGTCCCCAAGTACCGCTCGAGCAGAATGTAAAATACTGCCCTAGCAATCTTTGAGACCACAGGTGGGAATGTCGTCGTCAGCCTGGTATCGGGAACGCCAGAAGGACCCCTGAGTACTGTAAGGCAAAGGGTTATAATCAAAGAAACACTCAAAAAGGCACTTGGCAATTGGCAGAAGGAGTAAACAAGATGCAGTGACACCAGCTTACCTAAAAGGGGTGGAGTGTAGGTAAGGAACCTATACAGGGGAACCCACAGCAGGCTGGGATGATGTAGTTGACACTCCTGAAAGCACCTGGTGGAGCAAGACTGAAGTCGTGGCAAAACATGAAGCAATCCGTGGGTTGCAAAAACAGAAGGGCAATCCAAAAGCAAGTCCAGAGTACAAATAGGTGTCAGATGTCCGGGAAATCAGAGAGCACGCCAGAGTCCAAGGGTAATCCAAGAGCAGTTCCAAGAAGCGTTCCAGGGTCGAAGCAAGGAGAGAAAACAAGAAGCAAAGGTAACGCCTGGCAGTCCTCCGTAGAAGTAGCTGTGAATCAAAGAGTCTTGTTTGCCGGCTTCTTTTGAAGAGGCGAGCGGTATCACGTGACGCATCACGTGACTGCTCGCGCACGTTGCGTGGAGCGCAACGCGGCCAGCGATTGGGGCTGTCGGTACGTCCTGGTATCCTGGCGTCGCCGGCTGTGCAGGAGGCGCCATGGCAACCGCCAACGCGGAAAAGGGCGAAAAGAGGCAGGTCCGCCCAACATGGTATCCCGCCTGCCGTGTTTCCCCCGCTGGTGTGAACGGGAAATACGACGGCGAGAAGCGCCTGATGAGGGAGACAGGTGTGAGGGGGGAAGTGAGAAATGGGTTGTGTGAGAGGGCGTGACAGAGCCCCCCTCAAAGGCCCACGACCGCGTGGGCTGGAAGGATGCTCCCGGTGAAACCGGGCCACCAGGCGAGGAGCGTGAACATCCCTGGAAGCAACCCAGGAGCGGTCCTCAGGGCCGTACCCCCGCCAGTCCACTAGATACTGTAATCCGCCCCTGTACATACGGGAACCCAGAATAGCCCGCACCTCAAATACATCGGGGGATGAGACAGAGACCGGGGCAGGAGGGGCAGCCAATCGGGTAGGGCCAGGGCATGGTTTAAGCAGGGAGACGTGAAAAACCGGGTGGATCCGCCAGGCGGGGGGCACCGCCAGGCGCATAGCCACCGGGTTCAGGACTTTGACCACCTCATATGGACCCACAAAGCGAGGGAGAAGTTTGCGACATCCAGGGATGTGTAAATGGCGGGTAGAGAGCCAAACCCGGTCCCCCACCTTGTATGCAGGTGCATCCGCCCTTCTCCTGTCAGCAGCGGTTTTCATGGAGGATTGGGCATCATGCAGGTGGACCAAGGTTTGGGCATGGACCGAGACCAAATCCCGAGCGCAGGCCGAGGCGGCGGGGGTATCAGAGGAGGAGAAGTCCGGAATAGGAAGAGTACGGGGATGTTGGCCATAGAGGGCGAAGAAAGGTGAGAACCCAGTAGCAGAGTGCAATGCATTGTTATAAGCAAACTCGGCGAGATGCAAGAGGTTAAGCCAAGTGTCCTGATACTGTAACGTTAGGCAGCGTAGATACTGCTCCAATGACTGATTGACCCTCTCGGTTTGCCCGTCGCTCTCTGGATGGTAAGCAGAGGAATAATGAGCATCAATACCCAACAGAGAGGTGAGGGCCCGCCAGAATCGGGAGGTGAACTGTGTGCCTCGATCGGACACCAAAACATGGGGCAGGCCAAAGAGACAGAAGACAGACCTAAAGAAATACTTTGCTAAGACCGGGGCTGAGGGTACCCCCTTGCATGGTACGAAACGGGCCAGTTTGGTATAGGAGTCGACAACGACCCAAATAGTATCGAAACCCTGTGTACGTGGCAGGTCGGTTATCAGGTCCATGGAGACTGTGTGCCAGGGACGTGGAGGAACCGGGAGAGGAAGAAGAAGACCCAAAGGTCGGCCCCTGCGTGACTTGCCCTGGGCACAGACTGAGCAGGTATTGACGTAGTTTTGTACGTCGCGTTTCATAGTCGGCCACCAACACCAGCGTTTGAGTAATTCCAGAGTACGATGCTGCCCGGGGTGACCATTAATGGCAGTATCATGAGACCACTCCAACGCCAGGTTCCTGGTTTCACTTGTGGGAAGAAAAAGCTTCCCGTGTACAAAGGGCAGCCCATCCTGCATGACCGGATCCCATTCAGTTAGTGACTGTGGATAGCGGGAGACCCACTGCCGTATGGTGGACTGTAATGAAGGTGATCGGTGTGCAGACACAAACTACATGAGTCTCACTCAACAAGGTTTCAGGGGAGGATGGGAGAACCTCCCCCCCAGGGGAACGAGACAGAGCGTCTGCTTTCCCATGCCCGACACCTGGTCTATGTTTGACCACGAAGTCGAACGCGGCAAAGAAGAGATGCCAACGTACTTGTCGGCTGTTTGTACATTTCAGGGAGGCCAGGTCTTGGAGATTCTTATGATCGGAGAACACCACTGTCTGGTGTTTTGCGCCCAGGAGGTGGTGTCTCCAGGTCTGTAGGGCGTCCTTAATGGCCAATAGTTCTTTTTCTGTGACTGTGTAGTGCAATTCGCTTGCCGTCAACTTACGAGAGTGAAACGCAACCGGATGCAAATGACCAGTGCCAGGACATGGTTGGGACAGTACAGCTCCTAGTGCATAAGAGGATGCGTCTGCCTCGAGGACAAACGGGAGTTCAGGGTCAGGGTGTTGTAACACCGGAGCAGTGGTGAACATAGTTTTCAGGGAGTCAAAGGCGTTTTGTTGTGTCACGGACCAGACATAGGGGACTGAAGGGCTAGTGAGCGCAGTGAGTGGTGCTACAATAGAGGAGAACCCAGCTATGAATCGTCGGTAAAAGTTGGCGAAACCCAAAAATGATTGCAGTTGCTTGAGTGTGGTCGGAATTGGCCATTCGTTAATTGCCCTGACTTTGGACTGATTCATAGAGAGACCCCCAGGAGAGATATGGAACCCCAAGATCTCAACCTGACTGGTGTGGAAAATGCACTTCTCGGGTTTAGCAAATAGTGTGTTGGCTTGAAGACGCAACAACACTTCCTTGACATGCGTGATGTGTTCATCAAGGGAGGAAGAGAAAACCAATATGTCATCCAAGTACACTACCACGTAAGCGTTCAGGATATCGCAAAATATGTCATCCATGAAGCGCTGAAACGTAGCAGGAGCATTACAGAGGCCAAACGGCATAACTGTATACTCAAACAACCCTTGTCGTGAGCAGAAGGCCGTCTTCCATTCATCTCCCTCCCGCATGCGTATGAGATTGTATGCTCCCCGCAGATCCAGTTTGGTGTAGATTGTGGCATGAGTGAGTTTGTCTAACAATGGGGTAATGAGAGGTATAGGGTAGCGGTTTTTTACCGTGATGGCGTTCAGACGCCTGTAATCAATGCAAGGACGGAGATCCCCTTCCTTCTTTGGCACAAAGAAGATAGGACTCGCAGCTGGGGATGTTGATGGGCGAATGTGACCCAGACGCAGGGCCTGCTGTAGGTATTCTTGCAGGACTCGCTCTTCTGTCTGGGTTAGGGAGTAGATCCGCCCCTTTGGGATGGGGGCGTCCGGGACTAAATCAATGGGGCAGTCGTAGGATCGATGCGGAGGAAGACTTTCCGCAGAGCCTTTGTCAAACACAGCCCGGAATTCAGAATACTCAGGAGGTATGTTGGTCGTGACCGCCCCTATCATGTGAGTGCCCTGGGCGTCAGATCTGTCTTCTATGGTTAAAGAAGCGACTACCCCTAGAATGTCTGCGGGACCGGAATCCCGAGGTGTCTCGAGCAGACAGTAGTATTGGCATGTTTCTGATTCAAAGGAGACCTGACCCGTGCCCCAGTTTATCAGAGGATTGTGCCTCTTTAGCCAAGGAATGCCCAGTATAACACCAAACTGAGGCGTGGCTATGAGATCAAATGACATGGTCTCTCTATGGACTTCCTGTATAACTAATTCCATAGGGGCTGTCTGTTGTAAGATTGGTCCAGAGGCTAAGGATGTCCCGTCTACTGCATGAACCGGTTCGGGGTGTTTCTTTTTGATCAGAGGTAAGTTTAGCGAACTGGCTAATGCTATATCTATAAAGCAGCCTGTAGCTCCAGAGTCGATCACTATTTGTACTGCATGGGAGACTCCTGCAGCTGGGTTTAAGGAAGCTTGTACCACCACAGGTCGGACGGGACCAAAAGCTGGATCAGAGGTATTTTGTATAGGACTCGCCCCAACCCCTGATCTCAAGGGCGAGTCTTCGGAAAACCCGGAACTTTGTTCCTTGGCCGGCGGGGACATTCCTTTACAAAATGCCCGTTGAGACCGCAGTAGAAGCAAGCGTTGCCCGCCCTTCTGCGCTCTCGTTCGGCATGAGTAATAGGGCTGCGTACCCCGCCGATCTGCATGGGTTCCGGTGAGGTGCCAGATGAGGTTGAAGGTGAGGTATGGGATAATCCTGCTTCCCCCTTACGTTCTGCCCGCCTGGCGTCGATTTGCAAGGTCAAATCGACTAGGTCGATATAAAGTCAGGGAAGAGAAGGCACCACAGACAAAGCATCCTTCATGGAATCACACAATCCCCGATAATAGATCACTGCTTTCTTGTTCTCTGGCCAGGAAGTCTCAGTAGCGAGTTGGTTGAACTTGGTGATATATTCAATGAGGGTGGATCGGCCTTGAGTAAGATCTAAGAGTTCCATGTCTCTGGATTGGGCTTTATATCTAGTGTCAAAAACCTTGGCCATTTCTTGGGTCAATAACTCGAAATCATACAGAGCAGGATGGTTGCCCTCCAACAATGGGTTAGCCCATGTGGCTGCCACACCCGACAAATGGGATAGAAGAAAAGCCGCCTTAGAGACCGGATCAGAGAAAGCCTGGGGTCGGCATAAGAAATGCAGTTTTCACTGATTTATGAAGGTGCGATATTTCAAGGGATCCCCCTGATACCTCTCAGGGGCTGCTAGAGGAAATGGGGTCTGAACCACCACAGACGGGGCTGGCAGAGTGGGTGGTGTGATAGGAATCGTGTTTTGGGATGGGGCAGCATCGCCGAACTCGGCGTCAACAGGTAAGGGATGTCGTGTGCTTTGCATGGCATCAAGACGGTGGTTCAGTGCAGTGGTGGCAGAGGCCAAGTCAGTGCGGAGGGCAGTGGTAGCAGCTGCCATATCCATCCTAAGCGATGTCACTGCTTGCATTAAAGCAATCACAGGGTCCCCGGCTGAGACATCCATAACTGGACGACCATAAGGCTTCACAGTCTGTTCTAACTTGATGAGTCCGACTTGATGGTCGTGCAGTTATGTAATGCCTCCCTCCCCAAGTACCGCTCGAGCAGAATGTAAAATACTGCCCTAGCAATCTTTGAGGCCACACGTGGGAATGTCGTTGTCAGCCTGGTATCGGGAACGCCAGAAGGACCCCTGAGTACTGTAAGGCAAAGGGTTATAATCAAAGAAACACTCAAAAAGGCACTTGGCAATTGGCAGAAGGAGTAAACAAGATGCAGTGACATCAGCTTACCTAAAAGGGGTGGAGTGTAGGTAAGGAACCTATACAGGGGAACCCACAGCAGGCTGGGATGATGTAGTTGACACTCCTGAAAGCACCTGGTGGAGCAAGACTGAAGTCGTGGCAAAACGTGAAGCAATCCGAGGGTTGCAAAAACAGAAGGGCAATCCAAAAGCAAGTCCAGAGTACAAATAGGTGTCAGATGTCCGGGAAATCAGAGAGCACGCCAGAGTCCAAGGGTAATCCAAGAGCAGTTCCAAGAAGCGTTCCAGGGTCGAAGCAAGGAGAGAAAACAAGAAGCAAAGGTAACGCCTGGCAGTCCTCCGTAGAAGTAGCTGTGAAGCAAAGAGTCTTGTTTGCCGGCTTCTTTTGAAGAGGCGAGCGGTATCACGTGACGCATCACATGACTGCTCGCGCACGTTGCGTGGAGCGCAACGCGGCCAGCGATTGGGGCTGTCGGTACGTCCTGGTATCCTGGCGTCGCCGGCTGTGCAGGAGGCGCCATGGCAACCGCCAACGCGGAAAAGGGCGAAAAGAGGCAGGTCCGCCCAACATGGTATCCCGCCTGCCGTGTTTCCCCCGCTGGTGTGAACGGGAAATACGACGGCGAGAAGCACCTGATGAGGGAGACAGGTGTGAGGGGGGAAGTGAGAAATGGGTTGTGTGAGAGGGCGTGACATTTAGTCTGGGATCTCATGACCATGGGGTGGGCAATGGGTGATTGTTCAGTTTTGTCTTTAAGGGGTTTTGGTGACTGGGACAGTGACTGGGCTGCGTTGCTGTTGTCGTTGGTTACTGTTGCTTGTGCGTTGGACCTGTCGTCGACACAAGGGCGTGTCTGATCTTTGTAGGGCTTGATGTTGTGCAAATGAGTCCAGACGTTCTTATCTCTTAGTTTCACGGCTCCAGGAGCCGTTTTTTCCACCAGGTGGGGTCTGGTAAATCTACGGCTGTTCCACCGGCGGTTAAAATTTTGAAGAAGGATGTGGTCCCCCTCTTTGACTGTCCACTGTGATGGTTGTTCCTGTTCTTCATTTGTTTCTTCTTGTTAGGTGTTCTTCGACCCGCCCCGCGTCCGCTCGGGCTGTTGAGAGATAAAGGTGACACTAGTAATCAAGGAAGACATATATTCGTACATTTCTTCACCAAAAACATTTGCGCAGGCATGGTAATCTGTCATAGCCCTTGATGGTGGTGTGAGTGGAAGGTGCATCTGACGTCCAGTCACCACCTCGTGGGGCGTGAGGTGGTGATCTGACCCTGGCCTATTCCTTAATTCAAACAGGGCCAAGGGGAGGCAGTACAACCAGCTTTTCTTGGTGGTTTGCTGAATCTTTGCTATTTCTTCTTTTAGGAGGCCATTCAGGCATTCGCAGACACCATTAGCCTGTGGGTGGTATGCACATGCAAACTTGTGTTTGATGCCAAGGAGGGTAGTTTTGTGTTGGAACATTTCATTGGCAAAGTGTGGGCCATTGTCTGACCGCAGCACTTCGCAAACCCCCAACCTCGGGAACACTTCCTTCACCAGGAGCTTAGCTGCTCTGAAGGCATCTACATGGGAGCAGGGTCCAGCCTCGATCCACCTTGAAAATGGGCATACTACTACAATCATGTATCTGTATCCTTGACATACATTGATCATGTCAACATAGTCAATGTGCAGGTGCAGAACGGATCCTTCTGGCCGGGGTATAGTACCTTGCGTGTGACCGGCCGTAAATTGTTGACAAGTGAGGCAATTGCTGATAAGGTTTGCAACGGTGAATTTAGTTTGGGACAGAACCATGCCTCCTTAATGCGCGCTGTAATCACCTCTTTCCCCGTGTGTGTGGGATGGTGTAGTTGGGCTAATGCTGTTTTCAAGAGGGCTAGGGGCATCACTATTTTGCCTGTGTTGTTCTTTTGCCATAGTGCATCTGTGGGGGACATTGTGCACCCTCTTTTGACCCACAGCTCTTTCTCTGCCATGGGTGCTGCTGTCTGCAATTCCATTATATGGGTTTCAGGGATGTGTGTGTACCCATCCTTCATCAACATCTGTCTTGCCCCCATCCTCCCCTTATCTTTTTTCTTTTTCTGGGAGGGTCCATATCTCGCCACAGTACACAGCATATTTTGCATGTGTGTCTGCTGTTTCATTACCTTTGGAGATTGGGTCATCACCGTTTGTGTGGGCCGGACACTTCACTAGGGCTGTTTCTCTAGGGTTGTCAAGTACTTCAATAAGTTCAGCAAGTAGGAGGGCATGCTGTACCGGGGTACCATCTGCTCATCTGAACCCTCTTCGTTGCCACTTTATTATCCCTGAGTGTACTGTTGATGAGAACTATGCACTGTCAGAATATATTGTTACTCTCTTGTCTTTGCTCTCTTTTAGTGCTAAAATTAGGGCCACTAATTCTGCTGCTTGGGCTGAGTAATGTGGTGGTAATTGGACACACCTTATTGGTACATAGGTCCAATCCTCTGTCAAGCGTACCACTGCTACTCCTGTCCTTCTTACCCCATCACTCTGGTCAATTGTTGAGGACCCATCAATGTACATTTGCTCTCCCCCCCTCTAGGGCATTTTCCTCAACTTTTCTTGTGCTGGAGTAAATTTCAATGGCCTGTGTGAAATCATGAACGTAGTCACCTTCTTCAACTACCTCTGCTATGAACCTTGCTGGGTTTACATTATTGCATCTTACAATCGTTATTTCTGGTCTGGATAAATGTATCTCGTACCCTGATGGCCTCTGTGTGGTCAATGTTGATTTGTGTTTGTTCAGTATTGCAAAAAGGGTGTGTTCCACGTATAGTGTGGTGGGGCATCCCATTGTTATGGATGATGATTCCTCTACCGCAAAGGCTGCGGCAGCCAGGCTCTGTTTGCACGGGAAGTGGCCTAACATTACAAGGTCCAAGTGTCCGCTGTAAAATGCTACTGGCTTGTGTCCCATGCTAGTTTTCTGTGTCAGCACTGCCTTCATTACTGCTGAGTCGCAATGTGAGAAGATGAAAAATTGGTGTTCATAGTTTGGGGTGGCCAGTACTGGTGCTGTTGAGATGGCATGTTTCAATTTGTCAAATGCCTCTTTCATTTCTCTTGTCCATCCCAACTTCTATTCTCCCGTCTGTGCTTCTCTGAGGGCCTCAAGCAGCGGTCCTATATATGAGCTCTAGTCAAAAACCCACGCCCTGCAGTTGTTGCATAGGCCCAAAAACTGCTGCAGTTCTCTCACTGTTTGTGATTGTGGTGTGTCTGTTATGGCTTGTGCCCTTTGCGGTGCAATGTTCCTTCCATGTTGTGAAATGAGCTGACCTATGTAGAGCACTTGTTCTTGGCAGTACTGCAACTTCTCTTTGTCAACCTTGTACCCTTTCTCAGCTAACACTGTGAGCATCTTGACAGAGTCCTTCCTACACCTTTCCTGTGTGGTGCTGCAGATGATGATGTCATCCACATATTGCAGCACCATGCTCTCCATTTCAATGTTACCCAAATCCATTTGTATCACTCTGTTAAAGATGGATGGTGACTCACAATACCCTTGGGGCAGCCTTGTGTGTTTCCATTTTGTGTTGCGGTATGCAAAGCTTGTCAGGTCTTGTGAGTCAAGGTGCAGAGGTATCGAGAAAAATGTGGTTTTGAGGTCAATCACAGTAAACCGTGATGCCTCTGCTGGTATGCCACATAGTATGGTGGCTGGGTTAGCTGCTATGGGGTACTCCGCTTCTACAATGTGGTTCAAAGGTCTTAGATCCTGTATAAAACGCCAAGACCCTCCTTTTGCTTTGCACACAGGGTACACAGCAGTATTGCATGGTGACTCTGATGGTATTAGTATACCTTTGTTTATTAGGGCTGTTATTGTTTCATATATGCCCTCATCTGCTTCTTTAGATAGTGGATATTGTTCTACTCTTGGTAACATTGCTCCTTTTTTCAGTTTTATTTTTAATCCTCCAATGCTTTTGATGCAGCCAACGTCATATGGACTGGTGGTCCACAGAGAGGTTGGTACTGCTGCCAGGTCATCCTCGTAAAATGGCACTGCTGTAGGGGCAGGTGCCTCTAGTGCCATGGCCATTTTTTTTGCCACTTGCTTGTATGTTACTTTCAACCAAATGTTAACGCTCATCCCAAACACCATCTCTCCCTCACCATTATCGTCAGAGAAGAGCTCCTCATCAGATACCTGTGTAAGTCTGCACCCTTCTGCCAGTGCTATTACAGCTCTCCAGGCCCTGCCCTACCTGTCCTGGGCTTGTACTACAATTTAGTCTGATGTTGCCATAATGTTTTCAATGCTCACTGAAATCATTTTCCCCTCCCTTTCACTGGCCGGTGTTTCTGGTCTGAAGAGGTAAGCTGCTGGTCTCCTCCAAATTTTGCCCTTAATTCCAGGTAACCATGCTATTGCCATGTCTATCCCATATTGGAAAAGGTCCCCATCTACTGGTTCTGCCCGGGCCACTGTTTTTCCACAATAAGCCTGCCGTATTTGCCGTGCTGTGAGCATGTTAATGCCTGGTGTGGAGCAAATTATGCCTTTCTCAGTAAAGGAGATGGTCATGTTCAATCTGCTCATGATGTCTCTCCCAAGTATGTTCACTGGTGATTCTTTCAAATACAGAAGTGGAAGAGACATATCGTGATCTCCTAGAGATAAGGAGATGTTATCAGTGAAGGGAACCAACCCCCGAGCCCCAGAGAATCCTTGAGTGTTCATAGCTTCACCTGACAATTTAAATCTCCCCTCCCTTATGCAAGACCTAGCGGCCCCTGTGTCAACTAGGAAGGAACATTTTTTGTCACCTATCGCCACCTGTATGCGTAGTTCCTCCGCAGGATTAGGTGTTACTGATGGGATGGGACACATCAAAGACATATGTGGGCTGTCCTATTGTGGGTATAGTGACTGACCGCTTCCTGTGTAAGGGTTGTGACCCAATATTGTCACCTTCCCCAGCTGTGTCTGCTGTTTAGGTGAATCATTTGTTGACACTGCATTGTCCTGTATTTGCGTGAGCTGCTGTGCCGTTTGTACTTGATGTTGTTGTGTGGCTATCGCCTGTTGCTGTGGTGGCGTGTATGTTTGTACCTGTAGCTGTGGCTGTGGTGGTGCCTGCTGTACCTGTTGTTGTATTTGTGGTTGTTGTATGCAGGCTGGTGTTTGTAGCTGGGGTTGTTGCAGTGGCGCTTGTTGTTGTGGTAGTGATTGCTGTACTCCTTGTTGTTGTTGGTAAGCTTGTTGTTCCCCCATAGGCCCTTGCTGCCCTTGTTCTCCCCAGGCTGCTTGGGTGGGCTCATCCTGCAAGTGCGTGACATGTGTCCCACCATTCCACATATCCAACATACTGGTGGTTCCCAGGCTTGCCATGGAAAACCCCCCATGTTGTCTTGGTACCCCTGCTGTCCATTTGGGTTGTAGCCCCGGAACCCTCCCCCTTGTTGTTGTGCGGGTGGGCCATAACCCCTCCCCCTCATTTGGCCGCCCGTCCCCCTTTAGTTGTTTAAATACCCGTTCCCCATTTGCATATACCCTCCCTGTGTCTGTGCGTATGCAGTGTATTTGAGCCAGAGCGGGATCGAGCGGTCGCCCATAGCCCTTGTGCGGCTTGCTGTGAGGCAGCCATCCAAGCCCTGTTGGGCTTCAGTAAGCCTGGTAGTATATATAAAAGAAGGTGTAAAGCATCACACACAATATGTCCACAGGAATTGCGCCTACACGAAAAATCCGTGTATTACCTACTTTACTTCGTAAAACATGTCTTTATTTGATTATAACACTCTTAAAATGATCATATCACATAAAATTCATAATCCAACACACAAGATATAAAACATATAAAAAAAGACTAAACTTCACAACACACATGACGATCCCAAAAATCGGGTTAATTCAGTTAATTTTTACATTAGCTCCGTGTGGAACTCCACACTGAAGAAATTTCTTTTTTATGTCGGTATTATTAGTGCTTTCTCAATAACCCAACTTGTACAAGTTTCTGTCCTAAGAGCACATATTAATGTGGGACATTCATCAGGGGTAAAGATAATATGTGTTTGTATCTCAACGGTGATGGTATTTCCTTCCTGTCACTTTCTTGTAGCCCTAGAATTTGCTAAGAAATTGACACCTGTGGAATAAAAACAACATATATTACTAAATTTGTATAGATGTTTTGTGTCTTATTAAATAGACTACAGACATCATCACCCTGATCCAAAAAAAGGGGTGTTCGGTATATATCTTTGTTTACATACCTTCTAAATAGTGGTGATAACTTCCACAACACTTCACCAAATCTTAAATTTTAGTAACAGACGACTTCCAAATGATTACAGAATGTCGTTCACAAACTTCCTCTCGAGTTCTATAAAAAGAAACACACACATAGAATACATAATCTCATTTTTAACTAAAGTGAGGACTCTATCTGGCCTGATATCTTTCAGCACCCAAGCCTTACTTACAGCACTTTCATATAAGCCAGGACTCCAGGTTAGAATAGGCCTCCAACTTGATAGATGGTAGGTTGAGGCGACAAGGACAAATCTCCCTATGGAATCAAAACAATGGGTTTGTGGTCTTGAAATCAAAGGATTCCACTTCCTACCTAATGTAATAACCACTTGTATCTGGACACTTTATTTCAAAAACCCATTATTTAAGGGTACTTCAAAAAGGAGAATAGATATTCCCCCAGACCCTTAAGACTCTAGGGTTACGGCAAATAATTAAATTCCAGATTATCTTACAGCTAGAGTACTGCAAAAGTTAATTGTATATCTATGCTATAAGCCAGTATATATACTACTTCTTACCTTAACAAACCGGATATGGCCACTAAACAGGTTCCAGGTATGTCTGTACCAATAGCACAAAAGCCAAGGCGCTTCTTGAATCATTCGTGTGACATCGTCACATTACACGGGACGTGATGACGTCACGCGTAGAGAAATCGCGTAATGATGTCATCACGTGTCGCGTAGCGTCCAAAATTCGCGTACGATAGCGTCTATGGAACCAAACACCAGAGGCATATGAGGGGGGCGTGCTGAAGCTCACTCTCTACCGCCCAAAGCTGCTGGGATATGTAGTAAAAAAGCAGAAATGGGTCATGCAGCAGGGAAGAGAAAATCTCACTGATCTTGACCCATAAAAGTCCATGGAAATTAACAGAGTATTATCATGGTAAGCTCAGTTTGTAAAAATAAGCAAGATAAGCAAAATAGCCCAATGAGCAAAGTAAGCACAAACCGAAAATTAGCCATACATTTTTCAAAAATACAGTCTCAACATCTCTTTAAACCCCCGTGTCAGCAGTGTACGATCAAGTTAATAGAAAATTACAGAACTTTTTCAAAGGTGCAGCCTAAACATCTCTTACATCCCTTATTTCAAATCTAATAATGGTGGAAAACATGCATTGTTTAACACAGTGGTGATGTTACTGCAATCTTTGATCAGATTTTAAATCATCAGTGTGAGGATCAGGAAACTTAGAACATATACTCATGGGGACCTCCTTACACCAATACATCTATATGTACAATTGTAAATAGAGACTCATAACAAGAATGACTGTATAAAGACGGTGTCCATTATGCATTATGCCACTCTATGTTTTCGTTTAAACCCTGAATATGGCTCTTAGTTTGGAAAATTAGTTTTTGCTCCAGACTCAAAAGCTTCTTGTTGGTCAAATCTTGTGTTTTGCCTTTTATATGTTTCAAAATAGTCCATTTTAAGTCTGTACTTTTATGATTTTTTTCCAAAAAATGCTTGACGAGTGGTGCTTGTTCTACCTTATTCTTAATGCAACTCTTATGCTCAGTCATTCTTATTTTACATTTCTGATTAGTTTTACCAATATAGATGTATTGACACGGGCATTTAATAACATATACAACATTCTCTGTATTACAGTTTGTATGCTCAGTGATATTCCATTCTTTTTTAAGACCTAAATCTACTTGGGTTGTTTAGTAGTCTGAGGAAGGTGCCAATAAATTGATTACAAAACTGACAAATCGAGGATATCCTAAACGTCTAGTTAAAGATGCAGCAAAGAGAGCATTCAACAACAACAGAGAAGCCCTATTTGACCACCAATTACACCAGAATAAGACACGCAAGGAGAGTCCATTAGTGTTTGTAAATACCTTCAGTAATCTATCCTATAAGATCAAAGGCATCATTAACAAAAATTGGAAGAAGGTGATGTCAAAGGAAAGTGTGAAACCACTAGTGGCGTTCAAGAAAAGCACCAGGATACATAATTTAGTGATGAGGAACGACATTGGAAACAATAGAAACAGAGAAACCCAACAGAGAAGACTGTGGGATTTACCTCCAGTAGTAGGACATCATCCATGCGGCAACTGCAGTATGTGTGCACAGACTACTAAAACAACCCAAGTAGATGTAGGTCTTAAAAAAGAATGGAATATCACTGAGCATACAAACTGTAATACAGAGAATGTTGTATGTGTTATTAAATGCCCGTGTCAATACATCTATATTGGTAAAACTAATCGGAAATGTAAAATAAGAATGACTGAGCATAAGAGTTGCATTAAGAATAAGGTAGAACAAGCACCATTTGTCAAGCATTTTTTGGAAAAAAATCATAAAAGTACAGACTTTAATTGGACTATTTTGAAACATATAAAAGGCAAAACACAAGATTTGACCAACAAGAAGCTTTTGAGTCTGGAGCAAAAACTAATTTTCCAAACTAAGAGCCATATTCAGGGTTTAAACGAAAACATAGAGTGGCATAATGCATAATGGACACCGTCTTTATACAGTCATTCTTGTTATGAGTCTCTATTTACAATTGTACATATAGATGTATTGGTGTAAGGAGGTCCCCATGAGTATATGTTCTAAGTTTCCTGATCCTCACACTGATGATTTAAAATCTGATCAAAGATTGCAGTAACATCACCACTGTGTTAAACAATGCATGTTTTCCACCATTATTAGATTTGAAATAAGGGATGTAAGAGATGTTTAGGCTGCACCTTTGAAAAAGTTCTGTAATTTTCTATTAACTTGATCGTACACTGCTGACACGGGGGTTTAAAGAGATGTTGAGACTGTATTTTTGAAAAATGTATGGCTAATTTTCGGTTTGTGCTTACTTTGCTCATTGGGCTATTTTGCTTATCTTGCTTATTTTTACAAACTGAGCTGACCATGATAATACTCTGTTAATTTCCATGGACTTTTATGGGTCAAGATCAGCGAGATTTTCTCTTCCCTGCTGCATGACCCATTTCTGCTTTTTTACTACATATCCAAGCAGCTTTGGGCGGTAGAGAGTGAGCTTCAGCACGCCCCCCTCGTATGCCTCTGGTGTTTGGTTCCATAGACGCTATTGTACGCGAATTTTGGACGCTACGCGACACGTGATGACGTCATTACGCGATTTCTCTACGCGTGACGTCATCACGTCCCGTGTAATGTGACGATGTCACACGAATGATTCAAGAAGCGCCTTGGCTTTTGTGCTATTGGTACAGACATACCTGGAACCTGTTTAGTGGCCATATCCGGTTTGTTAAGGTAAGAGGTAGTATATATACTGGCTTATAGCATAGATATACAATTAACTTTTGCAGTACTCTAGCTGTAAGATAATCTGGAATTTAATTATTTGCCGTAACCCTAGAGTCTTAAGGGTCTGGGGGAATATCTATTCTCCTTTTTGAAGTACCCTTATATAATGGGTTTTTGAAATAAAGTGTCCAGATACAAGTGGTTATTACATTAGGTAGGAAGTGGAATCCTTTGATTTCAAGACCACAAACCCATTGTTTTGATTCCATAGGGAGATTTGTCCTTGTCGCCTCAACCTACCATCTATCAAGTTGGAGGCCTATTCTAACCTGTTGTCCTGGCTTATATGAAAGTGCTGTAAGTAAGGCTTGGGTGCTGAAAGATATCAGGCCAGATAGAGTCCTCACTTTAGTTAAAAATGAGATTATGTATTCTATGTGTGTGTTTCTTTTTATAGAACTCGAGAGGAAGTTTGTGAACGACATTCTATAATCATTTGGAAGTCGTCTGTTACTAAAATTTAAGATTTGGTGAAGTGTTGTGGAAGTTATCACCACTATTTAGAAGGTATGTAAACAAAGATATATACCGAACACCCCTTTTTTTGGATCAGGGTGATGATGTCTGTAGTCTATTTAATAAGACACAAAACATCTATACAAATTTAGTAATATACGTTGTTTTTATTCCACAGGTGTCAATTTCTTAGCAAATTCTAGGGCTACAAGAAAGTGACAGGAAGGAAATACCATCACCGTTGAGATACAAACACATATTATCTTTACCCCTGATGAATGTCCCACATTAATATGTGCTCTTAGGACAGAAACTTGTACAAGTTGGGTTATTGAGAAAGCACTAATAATACCGACATAAAAAAGAAATTTCTTCAGTGTGGAGTTCCACACGGAGCTAATGTAAAAATTAACTGAATTAACCCGATTTTTGGGATCGTCATGTGTGTTGTGAAGTTTAGTCTTTTTTTATATGTTTTATATCTTGTGTGTTGGATTATGAATTTTATGTGATATGATCATTTTAAGAGTGTTATAATCAAATAAAGACATGTTTTACGAAGTAAAGTAGGTAATACACAGATTTTTCGTGTAGGTGCAATTCCTGTGGACATATTGTGTGTGATGCTTTACACCTTCTTTTATATATACTACCAGTCTTATCCATGTGGTAAGGAGCGTGTTTTATGATCCATTAATGCATGGTTTTTGCCGTTTGAGAAGAATATGGGCTTCAGTAAGCCTCCATTGATTATTCCATTCTGCCACTGTTTTGTTTCGTTGGCGCTCCGTGCGCGCTTGTGAACTACCTCTGCTATGAACCTTGCTGGGTTTACATTACTGCATCTTACAATCATTATTTCTGGTCTGGATAAAAGTATCTCGTACCCTGATGGCCTCTGTGTGGTCAATGTTGATTTGTGTTTGTTCAGTATTGCAAAAAGGGTGTGTTCCACGTACAGTGTGGTGGGGCATCCCATTGGTATTGATGATGATTTCTCTACCGCAAAGGCTGCGGCAGCCAGGCTCTGTTCGCACGGGAAGTGGCCTAACATTACAAGGTCCAAGTGTCCGCTGTAAAATGCTACTGGCTTGTGTCCCATGCTAGTTTTCTGTGTCAGGACTGCCTTCATTACTGCTGAATCGCAATGTGAGAAGATGAAAAATTGGTGTTCATAGTTTGGGGTGGCCAGTACTGGTGCTGTTGAGATGGCATGTTTCAATTTGTCAAATGCCTCTTTCATTTCTCTTGTCCATCCCAACTTCTATTCTCCCGTCTGTGCTTCTCTGAGGGCCTCAAGCAGGGGTCCCATATATGAGCTGTAGTCAAAAACCCACGCCCTGCAGTCGTTGCATAGGCCCAAAAACTGTTGCAGTTCTCTCAATGTTTGTGGTTGTGGTGTGTCTGTTATGGCTTGTGCCCTTTGCGGTGCAATGTTCCCTCCATGTTGTGAAATGAGCTGACCTATGTAGAGCACTTGTTCTTGGCAGTACTGCAACTTCTCTTTGTCAACCGTGTACCCTTTCTCAGCTAACACTGTGAGCATCTTGACAGAGTCCTTCCTACACCTTTCCTGTGTGGTGCTGCAGATGATGATGTCATCCACATATTGCAGCACCATGCTCTCCATTTCAATGTTACCCAAATCCATTTGTATCACTCTGTTAAAGATGGATGGTGACTCACAATACCCTTGGGGCAGCCTTGTGTGTTTCCATTTTGTGTTGCGGTATGCAAAGCTTGTCAGGTCTTGTGAGTCAGGGTGCAGAGGTATCGAGAAAAATGTGGTTTTGAGGTCAATCACAGTAAACCGTGATGCCTCTGCTGGTATGCCACATAGTATGGTGGCTGGGTTAGCTGCTATGGGGTACTCCGCTTCTACAATGTGGTTCAAAGGTCTTAGATCCTGTATAAAACGCCAAGACCCTCCTTTTGCTTTGCACACAGGGTACACAGCAGTATTGCATGGTGACTCTGATGGTATTAGTATATCTTTGTTTATTAGGGCTGTTATTGTTTCATATATGCCCTCATCTGCTTCTTTTGATAGTGGATATTGTTCTACTCTTGGTAACATTGCTCCTTTTTTCAGTTTTATTTTTACTCCTCCAATGCTTTTGATGCAGCCAACGTCATATGGACTGGTGGTCCACAGAGAGGTTGGTACTGCTGCCAGGTCATCCTCGTAAAATGGCACTGCTGTAGGGGCAGGTGCCTCTAGTGCCAGGGCCATTTTTTGTGCCACTTGCTTGTATGTTACTTTCAACCAAATGTTAACGCTCATCCCAAACACCATCTCTCCCTCTCCATTATCATCAGAGAAGAGCTCCTCATCAGATACCTGTGTAAGTCTGCACCCTTCTGCCAGTGCTATTACAGCTCTCCAGGCCCTGCCCTACCTGTCCTGGGCTTGTACTACAATTTAGTCTGATGTTGCCATAATGTTTTCAATGCTCACTGAAATCATTTTCCCCTCCCTTCCACTGGCCGGTGTTTCTGGTCTGAAGAGGTAAGCTGCTGGTCTCCAAATGTTACCCTTAATTCCAGGTAACCATGCTATTGCCATGTCTTTCCCATATTGGAAAAGGTCCCCATCTACTGGTTCTGCCCGGGCCACTGTTTTTCCACAATAAGCCTGCAGTATTTGCCGTGCTGTGAGCATGTTAATGCCTGGTGTGGAGCAAATTATGCCTTTCTCAGTAAAGGAGATGGTCATGTTCAATCTGCTCATGATGTCTCTCCCAAGTATGTTCACTGGTGATTCTTTCAAATACAGAAGTGGAAGAGACATATCGTGATCTCCTAGAGATAAGGAGATGTTATCAGTGAAGGGAACCAACCCCCGAGCCCCAGAGAATCCTTGAGTGTTCATAGCTTCACCTGACAATTTAAATCTCCCCTCCCTTATGCAAGACCTAGCGGCCCCTGTGTCAACTAGGAAGGAACATTTTTTGTCACCTATCGCCACCTGTATGCGTAGTTCCTCCGCAGGATTAGGTGTTACTGATGGGATGGGACACATCAAAGACATATGTGGGCTGTCCTATTGTGGGTATAGTGACTGACCGCTTCCTGTGTAAGGGTTGTGACCCAATATTGTCACCTTCCCCAGCTGTGTCTGCTGTTTAGGTGAATCAGTTGTTGACACTGCATTGTCCTGTATTTGCGTGAGCTGCTGTGCCGTTTGTACTTGATGTTGTTGTGTGGCTATCGCCTGTTGCTGTGGTGGCGTGTATGTTTGTACCTGTAGCTGTGGCTGTGGTGGTGCCTGCTGTACCTGTTGTTGTATTTGTGGTTGTTGTATGCAGGCTGGTGTTTGTAGCTGGGGTTGTTGCAGTGGCGCTTGTTGTTGTGGTAGTGATTGCTGTACTCCTTGTTGTTGTTGGTAAGCTTGTTGTTCCCCCATAGGCCCTTGCTGCCCTTGTTCTCCCCAGGCTGCTTGGGTGGGCTCATCCTGCAAGTGCGTGACATGTGTCCCACCATTCCACATATCCAACATACTGGTGGTTCCCAGGCTTGCCATGGAAAACCCCCCATGTTGTCTTGGTACCCCTGCTGTCCATTTGGGTTGTAGCCCCGGAACCCTCCCCTTGTTGTTGTGCGGGTGGGCCATAACCCCTCCCCCTCATTTGGCCGCCCGTCCCCCTTTAGTTGTTTAAATACCCGTTCCCCATTTGCATATACCCTCCCTGTGTCTGTGCGTATGCAGTGTATTTGAGCCAGAGCGGGATCGAGCGGTCGCCCATAGCCCTTGTGCGGCTTGCTGTGAGGCAGCCATCCAAGCCCTGTTGGGCTTCAGTAAGCCTGGTAGTATATATAAAAGAAGGTGTAAAGCATCACACACAATATGTCCACAGGAATTGCGCCTACACGAAAAATCCGTGTATTACCTACTTTACTTCGTAAAACATGTCTTTATTTGATTATAACACTCTTAAAATGATCATATCACATAAAATTCATAATCCAACACACAAGATATAAAACATATAAAAAAAGACTAAACTTCACAACACACATGACGATCCCAAAAATCGGGTTAATTCAGTTAATTTTTACATTAGCTCCGTGTGGAACTCCACACTGAAGAAATTTCTTTTTTATGTCGGTATTATTAGTGCTTTCTCAATAACCCAACTTGTACAAGTTTCTGTCCTAAGAGCACATATTAATGTGGGACATTCATCAGGGGTAAAGATAATATGTGTTTGTATCTCAACGGTGATGGTATTTCCTTCCTGTCACTTTCTTGTAGCCCTAGAATTTGCTAAGAAATTGACACCTGTGGAATAAAAACAACATATATTACTAAATTTGTATAGATGTTTTGTGTCTTATTAAATAGACTACAGACATCATCACCCTGATCCAAAAAAAGGGGTGTTCGGTATATATCTTTGTTTACATACCTTCTAAATAGTGGTGATAACTTCCACAACACTTCACCAAATCTTAAATTTTAGTAACAGACGACTTCCAAATGATTACAGAATGTCGTTCACAAACTTCCTCTCGAGTTCTATAAAAAGAAACACACACATAGAATACATAATCTCATTTTTAACTAAAGTGAGGACTCTATCTGGCCTGATATCTTTCAGCACCCAAGCCTTACTTACAGCACTTTCATATAAGCCAGGACTCCAGGTTAGAATAGGCCTCCAACTTGATAGATGGTAGGTTGAGGCGACAAGGACAAATCTCCCTATGGAATCAAAACAATGGGTTTGTGGTCTTGAAATCAAAGGATTCCACTTCCTACCTAATGTAATAACCACTTGTATCTGGACACTTTATTTCAAAAACCCATTATTTAAGGGTACTTCAAAAAGGAGAATAGATATTCCCCCAGACCCTTAAGACTCTAGGGTTACGGCAAATAATTAAATTCCAGATTATCTTACAGCTAGAGTACTGCAAAAGTTAATTGTATATCTATGCTATAAGCCAGTATATATACTACCTCTTACCTTAACAAACCGGATATGGCCACTAAATAGGTTCCAGGTATGTCTGTACCAATAGCACAAAAGCCAAGGCGCTTCTTGAATCATTCGTGTGACATCGTCACATTACACGGGACGTGATGACGTCACGCGTAGAGAAATCGCGTAATGATGTCATCACGTGTCGCGTAGCGTCCAAAATTCGCGTACGATAGCGTCTATGGAACCAAACACCAGAGGCATATGAGGGGGGCGTGCTGAAGCTCACTCTCTACCGCCCAAAGCTGCTGGGATATGTAGTAAAAAAGCAGAAATGGGTCATGCAGCAGGGAAGAGAAAATCTCACTGATCTTGACCCATAAAAGTCCATGGAAATTAACAGAGTATTATCATGGTAAGCTCAGTTTGTAAAAATAAGCAAGATAAGCAAAATAGCCCAATGAGCAAAGTAAGCACAAACCGAAAATTAGCCATACATTTTTCAAAAATACAGTCTCAACATCTCTTTAAACCCCCGTGTCAGCAGTGTACGATCAAGTTAATAGAAAATTACAGAACTTTTTCAAAGGTGCAGCCTAAACATCTCTTACATCCCTTATTTCAAATCTAATAATGGTGGAAAACATGCATTGTTTAACACAGTGGTGATGTTACTGCAATCTTTGATCAGATTTTAAATCATCAGTGTGAGGATCAGGAAACTTAGAACATATACTCATGGGGACCTCCTTACACCAATACATCTATATGTACAATTGTAAATAGAGACTCATAACAAGAATGGCTGTATAAAGACGGTGTCCATTATGCATTATGCCACTCTATGTTTTCGTTTAAACCCTGAATATGGCTCTTAGTTTGGAAAATTAGTTTTTGCTCCAGACTCAAAAGCTTCTTGTTGGTCAAATCTTGTGTTTTGCCTTTTATATGTTTCAAAATAGTCCATTTTAAGTCTGTACTTTTATGATTTTTTTCCAAAAAATGCTTGACGAGTGGTGCTTGTTCTACCTTATTCTTAATGCAACTCTTATGCTCAGTCATTCTTATTTTACATTTCCGATTAGTTTTACCAATATAGATGTATTGACACGGGCATTTAATAACATATACAACATTCTCTGTATTACAGTTTGTATGCTCAGTGATATTCCATTCTTTTTTAAGACCTAAATCTACTTGGGTTGTTTTAGTAGTCTGAGGAAGGTGCCAATAAATTGATTACAAAACTGACAAATCGAGGATATCCTAAACGTCTAGTTAAAGATGCAGCAAAGAGAGCATTCAACAACAACAGAGAAGCCCTATTTGACCACCAATTACACCAGAATAAGACACGCAAGGAGAGTCCATTAGTGTTTGTAAATACCTTCAGTAATCTATCCTATAAGATCAAAGGCATCATTAACAAAAATTGGAAGAAGGTGATGTCAAAGGAAAGTGTGAAACCACTAGTGGCGTTCAAGAAAAGCACCACGATACATAATTTAGTGATGAGGAACGACATTGGAAACAATAGAAACAGAGAAACCCAACAGAGAAGACTGTGGGATTTACCTCCAGTAGTAGGACATCATCCATGCGGCAACTGCAGTATGTGTGCACAGACTACTAAAACAACCCAAGTAGATTTAGGTCTTAAAAAAGAATGGAATATCACTGAGCATACAAACTGTAATACAGAGAATGTTGTATGTGTTATTAAATGCCCGTGTCAATACATCTATATTGGTAAAACTAATCGGAAATGTAAAATAAGAATGACTGAGCATAAGAGTTGCATTAAGAATAAGGTAGAACAAGCACCATTTGTCAAGCATTTTTTGGAAAAAAAATCATAAAAGTACAGACTTTAATTGGACTATTTTGAAACATATAAAAGGCAAAACACAAGATTTGACCAACAAGAAGCTATTGAGTCTGGAGCAAAAACTAATTTTCCAAACTAAGAGCCATATTCAGGGTTTAAACGAAAACATAGAGTGGCATAATGCATAATGGACACCGTCTTTATACAGTCATTCTTGTTATGAGTCTCTATTTACAATTGTACATATAGATGTATTGGTGTAAGGAGGTCCCCATGAGTATATGTTCTAAGTTTCCTGATCTTCACACTGATGATTTAAAATCTGATCAAAGATTGCAGTAACATCACCACTGTGTTAAACAATGCATGTTTTCCACCATTATTAGATTTGAAATAAGGGATGTAAGAGATGTTTAGGCTGCACCTTTGAAAAAGTTCTGTAATTTTCTATTAACTTGATCGTACACTGCTGACACGGGGGTTTAAAGAGATGTTGAGACTGTATTTTTGAAAAATGTATGGCTAATTTTCGGTTTGTGCTTACTTTGCTCATTGGGCTATTTTGCTTATCTTGCTTATTTTTACAAACTGAGCTGACCATGATAATACTCTGTTAATTTCCATGGACTTTTATGGGTCAAGATCAGCGAGATTTTCTCTTCCCTGCTGCATGACCCATTTCTGCTTTTTTACTACATATCCCAGCAGCTTTGGGCGGTAGAGAGTGAGCTTCAGCACGCCCCCCTCGTATGCCTCTGGTGTTTGGTTCCATAGACGCTATCGTACGCGAATTTTGGACGCTACGCGACACGTGATGACGTCATTACGCGATTTCTCTACGCGTGACGTCATCACGTCCCGTGTAATGTGACGATGTCACACGAATGATTCAAGAAGCGCCTTGGCTTTTGTGCTATTGGTACAGACATACCTGGAACCTGTTTAGTGGCCATATCCGGTTTGTTAAGGTAAGAGGTAGTATATATACTGGCTTATAGCATAGATATACAATTAACTTTTGCAGTACTCTAGCTGTAAGATAATCTGGAATTTAATTATTTGCCGTAACCCTAGAGTCTTAAGGGTCTGGGGGAATATCTATTCTCCTTTTTGAAGTACCCTTATATAATGGGTTTTTGAAATAAAGTGTCCAGATACAAGTGGTTATTACATTAGGTAGGAAGTGGAATCCTTTGATTTCAAGACCACAAACCCATTGTTTTGATTCCATAGGGAGATTTGTCCTTGTCGCCTCAACCTACCATCTATCAAGTTGGAGGCCTATTCTAACCTGGTGTCCTGGCTTATATGAAAGTGCTGTAAGTAAGGCTTGGGTGCTGAAAGATATCAGGCCAGATAGAGTCCTCACTTTAGTTAAAAATGAGATTATGTATTCTATGTGTGTGTTTCTTTTTATAGAACTCGAGAGGAAGTTTGTGAACGACATTCTATAATCATTTGGAAGTCGTCTGTTACTAAAATTTAAGATTTGGTGAAGTGTTGTGGAAGTTATCACCACTATTTAGAAGGTATGTAAACAAAGATATATACCGAACACCCCTTTTTTTGGATCAGGGTGATGATGTCTGTAGTCTATTTAATAAGACACAAAACATCTATACAAATTTAGTAATATACGTTGTTTTTATTCCACAGGTGTCAATTTCTTAGCAAATTCTAGGGCTACAAGAAAGTGACAGGAAGGAAATACCATCACCGTTGAGATACAAACACATATTATCTTTACCCCTGATGAATGTCCCACATTAATATGTGCTCTTAGGACAGAAACTTGTACAAGTTGGGTTATTGAGAAAGCACTAATAATACCGACATAAAAAAGAAATTTCTTCAGTGTGGAGTTCCACACGGAGCTAATGTAAAAATTAACTGAATTAACCCGATTTTTGGGATCGTCATGTGTGTTGTGAAGTTTAGTCTTTTTTTATATGTTTTATATCTTGTGTGTTGGATTATGAATTTTATGTGATATGATCATTTTAAGAGTGTTATAATCAAATAAAGACATGTTTTACGAAGTAAAGTAGGTAATACACAGATTTTTCGTGTAGGTGCAATTCCTGTGGACATATTGTGTGTGATGCTTTACACCTTCTTTTATATATACTACCAGTCTTATCCATGTGGTAAGGAGCGTGTTTTATGATCCATTAATGCATGGTTTTTGCCGTTTGAGAAGAATATGGGCTTCAGTAAGCCTCCATTGATTATTCCATTCTGCCACTGTTTTGTTTCGTTGGCGCTCCGTGCGCGCTTGTGAACTACCTCTGCTATGAACCTTGCTGGGTTTACATTACTGCATCTTACAATCATTATTTCTGGTCTGGATAAAAGTATCTCGTACCCTGATGGCCTCTGTGTGGTCAATGTTGATTTGTGTTTGTTCAGTATTGCAAAAAGGGTGTGTTCCACGTACAGTGTGGTGGGGCATCCCATTGGTATGGATGATGATTTCTCTACCGCAAAGGCTGCGGCAGCCAGGCTCTGTTCGCACGGGAAGTGGCCTAACATTACAAGGTCCAAGTGTCCGCTGTAAAATGCTACTGGCTTGTGTCCCATGCTAGTTTTCTGTGTCAGGACTGCCTTCATTACTGCTGAATCGCAATGTGAGAAGATGAAAAATTGGTGTTCATAGTTTGGGGTGGCCAGTACTGGTGCTGTTGAGATGGCATGTTTCAATTTGTCAAATGCCTCTTTCATTTCTCTTGTCCATCCCAACTTCTATTCTCCCGTCTGTGCTTCTCTGAGGGCCTCAAGCAGGGGTCCCATATATGAGCTGTAGTCAAAAACCCACGCCCTGCAGTCGTTGCATAGGCCCAAAAACTGTTGCAGTTCTCTCACTGTTTGTGGTTGTGGTGTGTCTGTTATGGCTTGTGCCCTTTGCGGTGCAATGTTCCCTCCATGTTGTGAAATGAGCTGACCTATGTAGAGCACTTGTTCTTGGCAGTACTGCAACTTCTCTTTGTCAACCGTGTACCCTTTCTCAGCTAACACTGTGAGCATCTTGACAGAGTCCTTCCTACACCTTTCCTGTGTGGTGCTGCAGATGATGATGTCATCCACATATTGCAGCACCATGCTCTCCATTTCAATGTTACCCAAATCCATTTGTATCACTCTGTTAAAGATGGATGGTGACTCACAATACCCTTGGGGCAGCCTTGTGTGTTTCCATTTTGTGTTGCGGTATGCAAAGCTTGTCAGGTCTTGTGAGTCAGGGTGCAGAGGTATCGAGAAAAATGTGGTTTTGAGGTCAATCACAGTAAACCGTGATGCCTCTGCTGGTATGCCACATAGTATGGTGGCTGGGTTAGCTGCTATGGGGTACTCCGCTTCTACAATGTGGTTCAAAGGTCTTAGATCCTGTATAAAACGCCAAGACCCTCCTTTTGCTTTGCACACAGGGTACACAGCAGTATTGCATGGTGACTCTGATGGTATTAGTATATCTTTGTTTATTAGGGCTGTTATTGTTTCATATATGCCCTCATCTGCTTCTTTTGATAGTGGATATTGTTCTACTCTTGGTAACATTGCTCCTTTTTTCAGTTTTATTTTTACTCCTCCAATGCTTTTGATGCAGCCAACGTCATATGGACTGGTGGTCCACAGAGAGGTTGGTACTGCTGCCAGGTCATCCTCGTAAAATGGCACTGCTGTAGGGGCAGGTGCCTCTAGTGCCAGGGCCATTTTTTGTGCCACTTGCTTGTATGTTACTTTCAACCAAATGTTAACGCTCATCCCAAACACCATCTCTCCCTCTCCATTATCATCAGAGAAGAGCTCCTCATCAGATACCTGTGTAAGTCTGCACCCTTCTGCCAGTGCTATTACAGCTCTCCAGGCCCTGCCCTACCTGTCCTGGGCTTGTACTACAATTTAGTCTGATGTTGCCATAATGTTTTCAATGCTCACTGAAATCATTTTCCCCTCCCTTCCACTGGCCGGTGTTTCTGGTCTGAAGAGGTAAGCTGCTCGTCTCCAAATGTTACCCTTAATTCCAGGTAACCATGCTATTGCCATGTCTTTCCCATATTGGAAAAGGTCCCCATCTACTGGTTCTGCCCGGGCCACTGTTTTTCCACAATAAGCCTGCAGTATTTGCCGTGCTGTGAGCATGTTAATGCCTGGTGTGGAGCAAATTTTGCCTTTCTCAGTAAAGGAGATGGTCATGTTCAATCTGCTCATGATGTCTCTCCCAAGTATGTTCACTGGTGATTCTTTCAAATACAGAAGTGGAAGAGACATATCGTGATCTCCTAGAGATAAGGAGATGTTATCAGTGAAGGGAACCAACCCCCGAGCCCCAGAGAATCCTTGAGTGTTCATAGCTTCACCTGACAATTTAAATCTCCCCTCCCTTATGCAAGACCTAGCGGCCCCTGTGTCAACTAGGAAGGAACATTTTTTGTCACCTATCGCCACCTGTATGCGTAGTTCCTCCGCAGGATTAGGTGTTACTGATGGGATGGGACACATCAAAGACATATGTGGGCTGTCCTATTGTGGGTATAGTGACTGACCGCTTCCTGTGTAAGGGTTGTGACCCAATATTGTCACCTTCCCCAGCTGTGTCTGCTGTTTAGGTGAATC
The DNA here is from genome assembly GCF_040938575.1 of Ambystoma mexicanum. Taxonomy (NCBI): domain Eukaryota; kingdom Metazoa; phylum Chordata; class Amphibia; order Caudata; family Ambystomatidae; genus Ambystoma; species Ambystoma mexicanum. The sequence continues at coordinate 58,860,721 of NC_090939.1, forward strand.
AGTTGTTGACACTGCATTGTCCTGTATTTGCGTGAGCTGCTGTGCCGTTTGTACTTGATGTTGTTGTGTGGCTATCGCCTGTTGCTGTGGTGGCGTGTATGTTTGTACCTGTAGCTGTGGCTGTGGTGGTGCCTGCTGTACCTGTTGTTGTATTTGTGGTTGTTGTATGCAGGCTGGTGTTTGTAGTTGGGGTTGTTGCAGTGGCGCTTGTTGTTGTGGTAGTGATTGCTGTACTCCTTGTTGTTGTTGGTAAGCTTGTTGTTCCCCCATAGGCCCTTGCTGCCCTTGTTCTCCCCAGGCTGCTTGGGTGGGCTCATCCTGCAAGTGCGTGACATGTGTCCCACCATTCCACATATCCAACATACTGGTGGTTCCCAGGCTTGCCATGGAAAACCCCCCATGTTGTCTTGGTACCCCTGCTGTCCATTTGGGTTGTAGCCCCGGAACCCTCCCCTTGTTGTTGTGCGGGTGGGCCATAACCCCTCCCCCTCATTTGGCCGCCCGTCCCCCTTTAGTTGTTTAAATACCCGTTCCCCATTTGCATATACCCTCCCTGTGTCTGTGCGTATGCAGTGTATTTGAGCCAGAGCGGGATCGAGCGGTCGCCCATAGCCCTTGTGCGGCTTGCTGTGAGGCAGCCATCCAAGCCCTGTTGGGCTTCAGTAAGCCTGGTAGTATATATAAAAGAAGGTGTAAAGCATCACACACAATATGTCCACAGGAATTGCGCCTACACGAAAAATCCGTGTATTACCTACTTTACTTCGTAAAACATGTCTTTATTTGATTATAACACTCTTAAAATGATCATATCACATAAAATTCATAATCCAACACACAAGATATAAAACATATAAAAAAAGACTAAACTTCACAACACACATGACGATCCCAAAAATCGGGTTAATTCAGTTAATTTTTACATTAGCTCCGTGTGGAACTCCACACTGAAGAAATTTCTTTTTTATGTCGGTATTATTAGTGCTTTCTCAATAACCCAACTTGTACAAGTTTCTGTCCTAAGAGCACATATTAATGTGGGACATTCATCAGGGGTAAAGATAATATGTGTTTGTATCTCAACGGTGATGGTATTTCCTTCCTGTCACTTTCTTGTAGCCCTAGAATTTGCTAAGAAATTGACACCTGTGGAATAAAAACAACATATATTACTAAATTTGTATAGATGTTTTGTGTCTTATTAAATAGACTACAGACATCATCACCCTGATCCAAAAAAAGGGGTGTTCGGTATATATCTTTGTTTACATACCTTCTAAATAGTGGTGATAACTTCCACAACACTTCACCAAATCTTAAATTTTAGTAACAGACGACTTCCAAATGATTACAGAATGTCGTTCACAAACTTCCTCTCGAGTTCTATAAAAAGAAACACACACATAGAATACATAATCTCATTTTTAACTAAAGTGAGGACTCTATCTGGCCTGATATCTTTCAGCACCCAAGCCTTACTTACAGCACTTTCATATAAGCCAGGACTCCAGGTTAGAATAGGCCTCCAACTTGATAGATGGTAGGTTGAGGCGACAAGGACAAATCTCCCTATGGAATCAAAACAATGGGTTTGTGGTCTTGAAATCAAAGGATTCCACTTCCTACCTAATGTAATAACCACTTGTATCTGGACACTTTATTTCAAAAACCCATTATTTAAGGGTACTTCAAAAAGGAGAATAGATATTCCCCCAGACCCTTAAGACTCTAGGGTTACGGCAAATAATTAAATTCCAGATTATCTTACAGCTAGAGTACTGCAAAAGTTAATTGTATATCTATGCTATAAGCCAGTATATATACTACCTCTTACCTTAACAAACCGGATATGGCCACTAAACAGGTTCCAGGTATGTCTGTACCAATAGCACAAAAGCCAAGGCGCTTCTTGAATCATTCGTTTGACATCGTCACATTACACGGGACGTGATGACGTCACGCGTAGAGAAATCGCGTTATGACGTCATCACGTGTCGCGTAGCGTCCAAAATTCGCGTACGATAGCGTCTATGGAACCAAACACCAGAGGCATATGAGGGGGGCGTGCTGAAGCTCACTCTCTACCGCCCAAAGCTGCTGGGATATGTAGTAAAAAAGCAGAAATGGGTCATGCAGCAGGGAAGAGAAAATCTCGCTGATCTTGACCCATAAAAGTCCATGGAAATTAACAGAGTATTATCATGGTAAGCTCAGTTTGTAAAAATAAGCAAGATAAGCAAAATAGCCCAATGAGCAAAGTAAGCACAAACCGAAAATTAGCCATACATTTTTCAAAAATACAGTCTCAACATCTCTTTAAACCCCCGTGTCAGCAGTGTACGATCAAGTTAATAGAAAATTACAGAACTTTTTCAAAGGTGCAGCCTAAACATCTCTTACATCCCTTATTTCAAATCTAATAATGGTGGAAAACATGCATTGTTTAACACAGTGGTGATGTTACTGCAATCTTTGATCAGATTTTAAATCATCAGTGTGAGGATCAGGAAACTTAGAACATATACTCATGGGGACTTCCTTACACCAATACATCTATATGTACAATTGTAAATAGAGACTCATAACAAGAATGACTGTATAAAGACGGTGTCCCTTATGCATTATGCCACTCTATGTTTTCGTTTAAACCCTGAATATGGCTCTTAGTTTGGAAAATTAGTTTTTGCTCCAGACTCAAAAGCTTCTTGTTGGTCAAATCTTGTGTTTTGCCTTTTATATGTTTCAAAATAGTCCATTTTAAGTCTGTACTTTTATGATTTTTTTCCAAAAAATGCTTGACGAGTGGTGCTTGTTCTACCTTATTCTTAATGCAACTCTTATGCTCAGTCATTCTTATTTTACATTTCCGATTAGTTTTACCAATATAGATGTATTGACACGGGCATTTAATAACATATACAACATTCTCTGTATTACAGTTTGTATGCTCAGTGATATTCCATTCTTTTTTAAGACCTAAATCTACTTGGGTTGTTTTAGTAGTCTGAGGAAGGTGCCAATAAATTGATTACAAAACTGACAAATCGAGGATATCCTAAACGTCTAGTTAAAGATGCAGCAAAGAGAGCATTCAACAACAACAGAGAAGCCCTATTTGACCACCAATTACACCAGAATAAGACATGCAAGGAGAGTCCATTAGTGTTTGTAAATACCTTCAGTAATCTATCCTATAAGATCAAAGGCATCATTAACAAAAATTGGAAGAAGGTGATGTCAAAGGAAAGTGTGAAACCACTAGTGGCGTTCAAGAAAAGCACCACGATACGTAATTTAGTGATGAGGAACGACATTGGAAACAATAGAAACAGAGAAACCCAACAGAGAAGACTGTGGGATTTACCTCCAGTAGTAGGACATCATCCATGCGGCAACTGCAGTATGTGTGCACAGACTACTAAAACAACCCAAGTAGATTTAGGTCTTAAAAAAGAATGGAATATCACTGAGCATACAAACTGTAATACAGAGAATGTTGTATATGTTATTAAATGCCCGTGTCAATACATCTATATTGGTAAAACTAATCGGAAATGTAAAATAAGAATGACTGAGCATAAGAGTTGCATTAAGAATAAGGTAGAACAAGCACCACTCGTCAAGCATTTTTTGGAAAAAAATCATAAAAGTACAGACTTTAATTGGACTATTTTGAAACATATAAAAGGCAAAACACAAGATTTGACCAACAAGAAGCTTTTGAGTCTGGAGCAAAAACTAATTTTCCAAACTAAGAGCCATATTCAGGGTTTAAACGAAAACATAGAGTGGCATAATGCATAATGGACACCGTCTTTATACAGTCATTCTTGTTATGAGTCTCTATTTACAATTGTACATATAGATGTATTGGTGTAAGGAGGTCCCCATGAGTATATGTTCTAAGTTTCCTGATCCTCACACTGATGATTTAAAATCTGATCAAAGATTGCAGTAACATCACCACTGTGTTAAACAATGCATGTTTTCCACCATTATTAGATTTGAAATAAGGGATGTAAGAGATGTTTAGGCTGCACCTTTGAAAAAGTTCTGTAATTTTCTATTAACTTGATCGTACACTGCTGACACGGGGGTTTAAAGAGATGTTGAGACTGTATTTTTGAAAAATGTATGGCTAATTTTCGGTTTGTGCTTACTTTGCTCATTGGGCTATTTTGCTTATCTTGCTTATTTTTACAAACTGAGCTGACCATGATAATACTCTGTTAATTTCCATGGACTTTTATGGGTCAAGATCAGCGAGATTTTCTCTTCCCTGCTGCATGACCCATTTCTGCTTTTTTACTACATATCCCAGCAGCTTTGGGCGGTAGAGAGTGAGCTTCAGCACGCCCCCCTCGTATGCCTCTGGTGTTTGGTTCCATAGACGCTATCGTACGCGAATTTTGGACGCTACGCGACACGTGATGACGTCATTACGCGATTTCTCTACGCGTGACGTCATCACGTCCCGTGTAATGTGACGATGTCACACGAATGATTCAAGAAGCGCCTTGGCTTTTGTGCTATTGGTACAGACATACCTGGAACCTGTTTAGTGGCCATATCCGGTTTGTTAAGGTAAGAGGTAGTATATATACTGGCTTATAGCATAGATATACAATTAACTTTTGCAGTACTCTAGCTGTAAGATAATCTGGAATTCAATTATTTGCCGTAACCCTAGAGTCTTAAGGGTCTGGGGGAATATCTATTCTCCTTTTTGAAGTACCCTTATATAATGGGTTTTTGAAATAAAGTGTCCAGATACAAGTGGTTATTACATTAGGTAGGAAGTGGAATCCTTTGATTTCAAGACCACAAACCCATTGTTTTGATTCCATAGGGAGATTTGTCCTTGTCGCCTCAACCTACCATCTATCAAGTTGGAGGCCTATTCTAACCTGGAGTCCTGGCTTATATGAAAGTGCTGTAAGTAAGGCTTGGGTGCTGAAAGATATCAGGCCAGATAGAGTCCTCACTTTAGTTAAAAATGAGATTATGTATTCTATGTGTGTGTTTCTTTTTATAGAACTCGAGAGGAAGTTTGTGAACGACATTCTATAATCATTTGGAAGTCGTCTGTTACTAAAATTTAAGATTTGGTGAAGTGTTGTGGAAGTTATCACCACTATTTAGAAGGTATGTAAACAAAGATATATACCGAACACCCCTTTTTTTGGATCAGGGTGATGATGTCTGTAGTCTATTTAATAAGACACAAAACATCTATACAAATTTAGTAATATACGTTGTTTTTATTCCACAGGTGTCAATTTCTTAGCAAATTCTAGGGCTACAAGAAAGTGACAGGAAGGAAATACCATCACCGTTGAGATACAAACACATATTATCTTTACCCCTGATGAATGTCCCACATTAATATGTGCTCTTAGGACAGAAACTTGTACAAGTTGGGTTATTGAGAAAGCACTAATAATACCGACATAAAAAAGAAATTTCTTCAGTGTGGAGTTCCACACGGAGCTAATGTAAAAATTAACTGAATTAACCCAATTTTTGGGATCGTCATGTGTGTTGTGAAGTTTAGTCTTTTTTTATATGTTTTATATCTTGTGTGTTGGATTATGAATTTTATGTGATATGATCATTTTAAGAGTGTTATAATCAAATAAAGACATGTTTTACAAAGTAAAGTAGGTAATACACAGATTTTTCGTGTAGGTGCAATTCCTGTGGACATATTGTGTGTGATGCTTTACACCTTCTTTTATATATACTACCAGTCTTATCAATGTGGTAAGGAGCGTGTTTTATGATCCATTAATGCATGGTTTTTGCCGTTTGAGAAGAATATGGGCTTCAGTAAGCCTCCATTGATTATTCCATTCTGCCACTGTTTTGTTTCGTTGGCGCTCCGTGCGCGCTTGTGAACTACCTCTGCTATGAACCTTGCTGGGTTTACATTACTGCATCTTACAATCATTATTTCTGGTCTGGATAAAAGTATCTCGTACCCTGATGGCCTCTGTGTGGTCAATGTTGATTTGTGTTTGTTCAGTATTGCAAAAAGGGTGTGTTCCACGTACAGTGTGGTGGGGCATCCCATTGGTATGGATGATGATTTCTCTACCGCAAAGGCTGCGGCAGCCAGGCTCTGTTCGCACGGGAAGTGGCCTAACATTACAAGGTCCAAGTGTCCGCTGTAAAATGCTACTGGCTTGTGTCCCATGCTAGTTTTCTGTGTCAGGACTGCCTTCATTACTGCTGAATCGCAATGTGAGAAGATGAAAAATTGGTGTTCATAGTTTGGGGTGGCCAGTACTGGTGCTGTTGAGATGGCATGTTTCAATTTGTCAAATGCCTCTTTCATTTCTCTTGTCCATCCCAACTTCTATTCTCCCGTCTGTGCTTCTCTGAGGGCCTCAAGCAGGGGTCCCATATATGAGCTGTAGTCAAAAACCCACGCACTGCAGTCGTTGCATAGGCCCAAAAACTGTTGCAGTTCTCTCACTGTTTGTGGTTGTGGTGTGTCTGTTATGGCTTGTGCCCTTTGCGGTGCAATGTTCCCTCCATGTTGTGAAATGAGCTGACCTATGTAGAGCACTTGTTCTTGGCAGTACTGCAACTTCTCTTTGTCAACCGTGTACCCTTTCTCAGCTAACACTGTGAGCATCTTGACAGAGTCCTTCCTACACCTTTCCTGTGTGGTGCTGCAGATGATGATGTCATCCACATATTGCAGCACCATGCTCTCCATTTCAATGTTACCCAAATCCATTTGTATCACTCTGTTAAAGATGGATGGTGACTCACAATACCCTTGGGGCAGCCTTGTGTGTTTCCATTTTGTGTTGCGGTATGCAAAGCTTGTCAGGTCTTGTGAGTCAGGGTGCAGAGGTATCGAGAACAATGTGGTTTTGAGGTCAATCACAGTAAACCGTGATGCCTCTGCTGGTATGCCACATAGTATGGTGGCTGGGTTAGCTGCTATGGGGTACTCCGCTTCTACAATGTGGTTCAAAGGTCTTAGATCCTGTATAAAACGCCAAGACCCTCCTTTTGCTTTGCACACAGGGTACACAGCAGTATTGCATGGTGACTCTGATGGTATTAGTATATCTTTGTTTATTAGGGCTGTTATTGTTTCATATATGCCCTCATCTGCTTCTTTTGATAGTGGATATTGTTCTACTCTTGGTAACATTGCTCCTTTTTTCAGTTTTATTTTTACTCCTCCAATGCTTTTGATGCAGCCAACGTCATATGGACTGGTGGTCCACAGAGAGGTTGGTACTGCTGCCAGGTCATCCTCGTAAAATGGCACTGCTGTAGGGGCAGGTGCCTCTAGTGCCAGGGCCATTTTTTGTGCCACTTGCTTGTATGTTACTTTCAACCAAATGTTAACGCTCATCCCAAACACCATCTCTCCCTCTCCATTATCATCAGAGAAGAGCTCCTCATCAGATACCTGTGTAAGTCTGCACCCTTCTGCCAGTGCTATTACAGCTCTCCAGGCCCTGCCCTACCTGTCCTGGGCTTGTACTACAATTTAGTCTGATGTTGCCATAATGTTTTCAATGCTCACTGAAATCATTTTCCCCTCCCTTCCACTGGCCGGTGTTTCTGGTCTGAAGAGGTAAGCTGCTGGTCTCCAAATGTTACCCTTAATTCCAGGTAACCATGCTATTGCCATGTCTTTCCCATATTGGAAAAGGTCCCCATCTACTGGTTCTGCCCGGGCCACTGTTTTGCCACAATAAGCCTGCAGTATTTGCCGTGCTGTGAGCATGTTAATGCCTGGTGTGGAGCAAATTATGCCTTTCTCAGTAAAGGAGATGGTCATGTTCAATCTGCTCATGATGTCTCTCCCAAGTTTGTTCACTGGTGATTCTTTCAAATACAGAAGTGGAAGAGACATATCGTGATCTCCTAGAGATAAGGAGATGTTATCAGTGAAGGGAACCAACCCCCGAACCCCAGAGAATCCTTGAGTGTTCATAGCTTCGCCTGACAATTTAAATCTCCCCTCCCTTATGCAAGACCTAGCGGCCCCTGTGTCAACTAGGAAGGAACATTTTTTGTCACCTATCGCCACCTGTATGCGTAGTTCCTCCGCAGGATTAGGTGTTACTGATGGGATGGGACACATCAAAGACATATGTGGGCTGTCCTATTGTGGGTATAGTGACTGACCGCTTCCTGTGTAAGGGTTGTGACCCAATATTGTCACCTTCCCCAGCTGTGTCTGCTGTATAGGTGAATCAGATGTTGACACTGCATTGTCCTGTATTTGCGTGAGCTGCTGTGCCGTTTGTACTTGATGTTGTTGTGTGGCTATCGCCTGTTTCTGTGGTGGCGTGTATGTTTGTACCTGTAGCTGTGGCTGTGGTGGTGCCTGCTGTACCTGTTGTTGTATTTGTGGTTGTTGTATGCAGGCTGGTGTTTGTTGCTGTACTCCTTGTTGTTGTTGGTAAGCTTGTTGTTCCCCCATAGGCCCTTGCTGCCCTTGTTCTCCCCAGGCTGCTTGGGTGGGTCTCATCCTGCAAGTGCGTGACATGTGTCCCACCATTCCACATATCCAACATACTGGTGGTTCCCGGGCTTGCCATGGAAAACCCCCCGTGTTGTCTTGGTACCCCTGCTGTCCATTTGGGTTGTAGCCCCGGAACCCTCCCCCTTGTTGTGCGGGTGGGCCATTACCCCTCCCCCCTCATTTGGCCGCCCGTCCCCCTTTAGTTGTTTAAATACCCGTTCCCCATTTGCATATACCCTCCCTGTGTCTGTGCGTTTGCAGTGTATTTGAGCCAGAGCGGGATCGAGCGGTCGCCCGTAGCCCTTGTGCGGCTTGCTGTGAGGCAGCCATCCAAGCCCCGTTGGGCTTCAGTAAGCCTCCATTGATTATTCCATTCTGCCACTGTTTTGTTTCGTTGGCGCTCCGTGCGTGGTTGTGCTGCCCCCTGCCCCCTCCCTCCTCCTCACTTCCTGGTCCGCCTCTGCCCTCTCCCTTCCCGCCTCCCTGCCCGCCCACCCCCCGTCTGATTGGTTGACTTCGTAGGCCCTCCAGGACTACGGGACGACCGCTCTCCACGCTCGCTTCTTTGTTGAGCCAGAGCGGGATCGAGCGGTCGCCTGTAGCCCTTGTGCGGCTTGTTGTGAGGCAGCCATCCAAGCCCCGTTGGGCTTCAGTAAGCCTCCATTGATTATTCCATTCTGCCACTGTTTTGTTTCGTTGGCGCTCCGTGCGCGCTTGTGCTGCCCCCTACCCCCTCCCTCCTCCTCACTTCCTGGTCCGCCTCTGCCCTCTCCTTTCCCGCCTCCCTGCCCACCCACACCCTCCCTCCCCTTCCTCTCCTTCTGCCCTAAATCCCACCCCCCTGGGCAGCCCCCTGCCCGGCAGCCCCCTCGGCTAAGGGCCCCTTAGGCAAAGGGCGGCTCCTATGGTTGCGGCTCCCTGTGTGTCTGCAGGTGTCCGCAGGGGACGCAGGTGCCGGTCCGCCTTTGTCTGGTTAGCTCCACCTGCTTGCCCACTCCCCTACACCACTTCAGTGTGATCCGTCAATTGTGGTAAACTAGGGCTTTTTCTCCCCTCGCAGGACTCTCAAACTTAGGTGGCCTCTACACTGGGTACCTTACTCGTATTTACTGTTACTGTTGCTCTATAATTGTGGTAAACTAGGGCTTGCCGCTTCATCCCTGTCTGCTTGCTCTCGTCTGTCTCCCCCCCCCCTCTGTCCTTATTCCATGGTGCTCTCTATCTCTCCTATCTTCCCTAACTGCTTCTACATTGACTATCCTGCTCTCCTCACTAAATCTGGTAGGAAAAAGTTTAAAAAGGATATCCTGGTCTCCAACCCAGGCCTCCCTATCGCTGACACCTACACCAGTGCCTCTTCCAAGGAAACTCTTACTGACATCCTCTTTTTCGTGCCTTCCCCTGACCAATGGACCCTTCATATGCTCTCTGTGCTCTCTCCCTTCTCCTCTTCTCCCATTAATGGTGGCACCCGTTGGGATGTCCTCTTGGCCCCCTTCCTCTCCTCTAAGGCCATCATTAATGTCTACGCTAACGGGACCGTCTTGGTCCAAGGCCCTCAGGCCAACCTCCACCCCTTTGATAGACGCTTCCCGCGCTTCATCAACTTCCTTTCCTCTCCTGCTGTCCCCTCTTCCCTGTCCTCGGCTACCTTGCCTCCACCCTCTCACCCTGCCCTCTCTCTGGCTCTTGCTCCTTCTTCTTCACCTCCACAGGGATTACCTCTGATCTGTACCCCTCCCCGGAGGTCCTTCAAAGATGGCAACCTTCTCCACATTGCCACTCTCAACTCTCGCTCTGCCGTCAAACATTCCTCTGATATCTGTCACCTTCTTGAGGAACTGGACCTTGACATCCTCGGTCTCACTGAGACATGGTTCACGGCCAGCTCTGTCACCAGCTTTGACACACTCCTACCTGACGGTTACAAGATCCTCTCCTTGCCCAGGCCCAACCTTGCTGGGGCAGGTGTGGCCCTTATCTTCCCTGAGTGGATTCCTGCCACTGTCACTCCTATGCAGACCTACTCCTCCTTTGAATGCCTTGTCTGCCGACTCTCTCTCTCTCCTAGCCATTCCCTTACTGTGGCTACTATCTATCGACCACCTGGTCAAATTTCCGCCTCTCTCCGAGAGGGCTGACCTCTCCTCCTCACTCCTGTCCTCAACCACTCAACTCCTCCTTCTTGGAGACTTCAATATCCATCTCGATGCCTCCTGTCCTCCCTCCGGACTCTTTCGCGACCTCTGCGACTCTCTCTCCCTCTCTATTCTCCCATCTGGGCCGACCCATTCTGCAGGGCACACTCTCGATGCTCTGATCTCTTCTGACCTTTCCCTCTCTGTCCCTCTCTCCACTCCTCTCTCCTGGAGTGATCACTTTCTCCTATCCTCCCACCTCACCTTCCCTACCCCACAGGCAAAGCCACCATCATCACTGCCACCCACCTTCACGGTTATCCGACCCATGAAGCGCGTGTCAGTTGAGGCTTTCGCTACCACCTTCTCGCCCCCTCCTCCCCCTTCGGCTGACTCCCACCCTGACACAGCCCTCTCTACTCTCCACTCTGCTATATCTGATACCCTCGATATCCTTGCCCCTGTCATGAGGATCCTCGGACAAACTGGCCTGCCGCCTGCTCCAAAGGCAATACCGGCTCTCCGTTCTCACTAAGAAGAGAGCCCTTATCCAAGCTTGCATCTCCGCGGCATCTAACAATTCAGCCGAACTCTTTAAAATCTGCAAGGAGCTGGCCAACCCTGCTGCAGTCTCCACCTCTGCTGTCCCCTCCCAGGCCCTCTGCACGGCACTGGCCTCCCACTTCATTTCAAAAACTCAGGACATCCTGTCCTCACTCTCCTCCTATCAACTCCCCCCTCTAATCCCTGCTCTCCCTCTGGCCCTTCTGCAGCCACCCCTCCTCCCTCCTTCTCTGCCTTTCCCCTTTTTTCTGCTGACGAGGTTTCAAGACAAGTCCGATCTATGAAAGTCTCGTCAAAACAGGTCCACCCCTGTTCCTCCAAAACTATCAAGGACCACATAGACTCCCTGGCCCCTGCCCTGGCTGACTTCTACAATCACTCCTTCGCCTCTGGAGTATTCCCTTCCCCCCTCAAGCACTCCCTTGTGCACCCCCTTCTTAAGAAACCCTCTTCCGACCCCTCCTGCCCAGATATCGCCCAATCTCTATCACCCCCTTCCTGGGCAAGCTCCTGGAGAAACTGGCTATCTCCCAGCTTAATCTCCATGCTGAATCTGTTGGTAGTCTTCATGACCATCAGTCTGGCTTCAGAGCTGCCAGAAGCACAGAAACTGCTCTCCTGAACATCCGTGAGGACCTGCTCTCTAACCTTGACTCTATCACCCCCCTTGTGTTCTCATTCTGCTCGACCTCTCTTCTGCCTTTGACACTGTCAACCACACCATCCTGATTAACCGTCTCCGTGATAACCTGGGTATCACTGGTCAGGCTCTGGCGTGGCTGACCTCCTTCCTCTCCAATCGACCTTCCCAGGTCCAACTGGGTTCCTTCCTCTCTGACATCTTTTTCTCTACCTGTGGTGTCCCCCAAGGATCTAACCTCTCCCCCTGGCTGTTCAACCAGTATCTGGCACTTCTTGCTCACCGCATCGCCGCTCTCTGTCCCAACTTTCAGTGCTACGCGGATGATACCCAGCTCATTTTCAGGCTACCCTCAGCCTCCTCTTCCCCTTCCCTAATCTCTGACTGTCTCTCTGCTATCCAGGAATGGTGTGCCGCCAATGACCTCTGCCTTAATGCCAGTAAGACTGAGATTCTACTTATCGGCATACCCACTCCCTCCTTCCCTGCAGCTCTCTGGCCGGCCTCCCTTGGCCCTCTTCCTGCGCCTACCTGCAAAGCAAAAAACCTTGGAGTCATCTTCGACTCCACACTCTCTTTCTCTCCTCACATATCTGACGTCTCTAAGAAGTCACACTACCAGCTACACCTTCTCAGAGGTATCCTTCCCTTCCTCTCCTTCCCCCAGAAGCTCACTGTCTCCAGAGCCCTGGTTCTCTCGAGGGTGGACTACTGTAACAGCCTCTATCTAAATCTTCCTGCCTCTACTCTCCGTCCTTTGCAACTTATCCAGAACAGGACTGCGAGACTTGTCCTTGGCCTCAAGCCCAAGGACCGTATCTCTCCAGGACTGAAATCACTACACTGGCTCCCAGTGCTGCGAGGATTAAGTTCAAAACCCTCTGCATTGTCCACAAGGCCTTCTGGGGCCTTGGGCCAAAATACCTTCAACTCTCTCTTCCGAAATATCCTCCTTCTCGAGCTCTTCGCTCATCCACCTCCAACTACCTCAGGGTCAGCCGCTTCTCCAAGCAACGAGCTGGGGGTAAATCTCTCTCCGCAGCTGGGACCTCCCTCTGGAACAGCCTTCCTGCCTCCCTGAAACTTGGGGAGAACCATCTCCGGTTCAGGAAGCACCTCAAAACCTTCCTCTTTGCCTCCGCTTTCTCTCCCTCTCTCCCCTGCTAAAAACACTGAACCTGGACTGAATTTGCTACTGGGCCAATCTCCGATCTCCGTCCTTGGCCCAGCCACTCTTCCCTCAACTGCCTACCTGCACTACGGGAATGTCTCAGTATCCTACAGCCCCTTCTCCCGGAACTTACCTTGCACTTGCCACCAGCTGGCCCTATTATGTATCTTGTATTCTACTAACCATCTCCTGCACTTTTCCTTGCACTTGCCACCAGCTGGCCCTATTATTCATCTTGTATTCTACTAACCATGTACAGCACTTTCCCCCTCTCCCTTCCCCTTGCACTTTTTCCCAGTCCCCTCTACCCTTGCACTTGCGCGATCTGAATGACACCTGGCCTAGTAGGATCGTTGTCTGTCTCCCCTTGTTCCCCCCCCTGCCTCGTCGCACCTTGAAACACTTGTGTATAGGCGTGTTACAAATGCCATATCATATCATATCATATCATATCGTATGGTGGGGGTGGGGGCATCTGCTGTGTCATTATTTGTGCTGGCTGCTGTAATGGTATTGTCTGCTGTTGTGTTGTCTCTTGTGTTGTTGTGACCTGTGTGGGGGCGGGGGCTGTTATTAGTGCTCCTTCCATGGCATATTTGGACAGTTTCTTCTGGACCAATTTTGCCTCCTCTGCCTTTCTATCTTCCTCTTTTTGTTTTATCTTTTCCTGCCACAACCTGCAGTGGTGCACTATTGTTAGTAGTATTTCTGGCCATGCTTTTGCTTCCATCCCCACTAACCTCTTCAACTGCCTTTGTACTTGCTCCGGGAGCCCTTGTATTAGTATATGGTAGAAAATTGCTAGTGTTTTATCCCATGGTTCCTGCGTTTCCAAGCGCCACTTCTCCTGAATCTCCTGGATGTAATCAACAGGATCTTCATTCTCACGCATCTTGCGTGATGTTATTGCTCCTATGTCTGATTTGTCAGGATACTGAACCCTCAATGCCTGCCAGAGCCCATGCCTACAGTTGGCAAATGGTGCTCCATCATGTGACGTGTCGCTTATTGTGACCCCTGGGAAGCCCGCCCTCTTCCAAATATCATCTGCAGCATCCCCCAGTATTGCAATTAGTAGCCCCTTCACATCTCCCACTGCTAGTCTTTGCCCTGCAGTGTGTTTTTCCATCTCGTATATCCACTTCCCAGCTCCTCCACTTAGTGATGGAAGTCTGCACTTTATATATTCCTTATCGGCATGCTTCCTAGGGACATATTGTGGTCTGGTGCCTCCCCTTTCTAGTAGTGGCATTAAATTGTACTCCCTCATCTCCCCCGGAGTCCTTGTGGTTATGTTAGTTTATTCATCATCTTCCTCCATATCATGTAACTCTTCAATGCTATCAATGTGACAGTAGTTTACTCTTTCACCTCCTGCGTCCTTCCTCCCTCTCTTGTGACTCTCTTGTCCCATCGTGGGCGTGGTTGGCCATTCTTCCTGCCTGCTTCCTGGGAGGTTACTAAGTCTGCCGACATATGGGGTGTGTGCGGGGGTTGGTGTCAGTGGGCGTGGTGTTTGTACTGGTGTTGGTGTTAGTGGGTGTGACGTTTTCCTGGTTGCCTCCCGTACCTGTATTTCTCCTGTGTTTTGTTCTCTGCGTCTCTTGCATGCCCATGGTGATTCGCAGTTAGTGCGCATTAGGTATAATTTGTCTAAACTCTCCCTATTGCCCTCTCTTCCACTGGTGCTTGAACCTCCTCTTCCTCACTGCAAAATCCATCTGAAAATGTCAATCCCCACTCTGTGCGTTTTCTCCCCACCATCACTGTCCTTAAATCTATTAAGTCTATGGCCCTCATTACGACCCTGGCGGAAATCGCGGTGCTAAATGCACCGCGGAGCATGGCGGAAAGCTGCCGATAGCGCCATGGGGGTTGGCGGATTTTCCGCCCCATGCCGACCTTGGCGGGGCGGTAAATCCCCATCCCCCATTTTACCCTTCCCCATTCCCATTTTTGCCCCATAGGGTATAATGGGAGTGGGGAAGGCGTTAATTACGCCACCGTAAAATACGGTGGCGTAATTAACAACAAGGTCCCGTAGCGCCATGGATTTCTCCGCCCGGAAAAACCAGACGGAGAAAGGCTCCATGGCGCTACGGGAACTCGTAGTAGGGCGGACGGGTCCGCCGCGAATAACGCTGGCGTAAACCCACTCCGCCAGGGTCGTAATGAGGGCCTATATCTTTGTAATCACCTCCTTTAACCGCAGCCCCCTGTGTTGATGTTGTTGCCACCTGTGAGTCCTGGCGTGTGTACTTTTTTGCTCCGTGCTCCACTCTCCTGTCTCCTCTCTCCTCTTGCTTCTTTCCTACTACTTCGCCGCCTATTTCTTCTCGTTTCCTGTGAAGTTCTTCCAATACCTCTGCACTCACCTCTGCTAGTATCTTGTCCTCGTCTTCCTTTCTTCCCCATAATCCCCTTTCCCTCTTTAATATGCTTTCTATAACCTTACCTTCTTCATACTTCCGGGCGCTTTCAGATATAATCTTCTTATTCCACAGTCCCATTTCCGTATCCTTCTCTTCCCTCTCCTCCTCCTTCCTTCCCATCAACCGTTGGTCCGCACGTGACGCCCTTTCTGCTATTGCCTGTATGCGCCCCTCCTCCCTCTTCCTCTCTTCTGTTTGCTCCTGCATCCTCGCCTGCTCCTCCCTATACGCTTTCCTGTCTTCTTTTCTTTCTCGTGTCTCTTGCTCGAGCTGTCTGATCAGTGTGCTTCTTACATCCCTTAATTCTGCCAACCTTTCCTGCAGCATCTCTTCCTCTTCCTGTGACAGTCGCCCTTCTCTTGCCTTACTCACCTTGTGCCCTGTCTGTACGTGGTCCATCTCTTCCATGCTCACTCTCCTCACTGCGTCCTCCTCTTCCCCTGTTAGTGTCCCCTGGAGCTTTATGAGCACCTGTGCTGCTATCCATTCATCTGGCCCTATGTTTGCGAAGTTTCCCAGAGTTCTCATCCCACCCCCGTGCCTGCCTGTGCTGTGTTCGAGTCTACCCTGCCTGCCGCCGTCACCCCCTTCTGGTAGCTATCTGTAGGGGCGTATGGTGGAGGGCTGTACGCGGGGTTTGAGTACCCATCAGCGGCTGCTAATTGCTGTCTGGTGGCTTCTCTTAGTTCTGTTATTGGATACAACCCCCCCTTCCTCCTTCTTCACTGCCTTCGCTACAGGCATATCTTCTGCCCCCTCCTTTTTCACCTTTGCTTCAGATACCGCAAACGATCCTTCTGTCTCTTCCTCGCTCCCTTCAGTGCTGGGTGGGTTTTGTCACGCCGTACACCTGCCCTCTCCTTTCGCCTTCTTCTTTTTTACTCCTTCTCTTCTCTCATCCACTTCTCCTCCTTTACCCGCTGCATTGCGAACATTCCCATGTCCCCTGGTCTGGCTCCCTGGAACATTTCCCATAAGTTAAACACCTCTATATGGTGTGCTAATTTCTTTCCTTTGTATGTATTGTGTAGGTATGTCAAGAGTGAGTGCTGGGTATATGAATCAAAGCTGCCGTTAGGCGGCCACGGTGTTCGTATTTTGTTGTCTGTCCCTTGTGTCCAGTCAATGCTGTACTTTATAATTTTCTCCTTGTGTGGTGATAGCGATGTACCCATAGTACGTGGCCATATTACAAGTTGTTTTTCCTCAATATAAACCTTTTACCTGGCCCCGTAAGTTGGGGACTTCCGAATGTCCGCTGAAAAGGAAGGCAATTGCAACTGTACAATTCTTTCTCTTTGTTCTTCGTTTCCCTTGATGTGACAACTATGGCCCCCTTCGGCCGTGGCGCACGAAGCTCCATGTGGCTGCGTGTCCTGTGTGGTGTGCTTTTGAGCCGCCCCACCTTCCTTTTTCGTCAGACCTCTCCCTGCCCCTGCTCAATCCCCCTTGTCGAGCGTGGCCGGCGTTCTCTGTGCGCGGCCACCTCTCCCCTTTTCGCCCCTCCCCTGTCGAGTGTGGCCAGCGTTCTCCATGCGCGGCATCCTCTCCCCTTCTTTCCTGCCCCCCGACCACCTCTGGATTAACACGAGATGGTCGCGGTGTCCTATACAAGCCCTGCGGGTGATGTCACCAACCTCTACAAGCTATTACCGGTATGAGAAATTGCACAATCAAAGAGCAATTTTTAAGACGATATGTCTTAACACTTTTGTTCCCCGTTAACCCCACAGCTGTCTTCTCACTACGTCTGGAGTGGAGGATGCAACAACAATTAACTTATTACAATTAAACTGCGCACAATGCGTCCCCTCGTGCGTGATACGCCCCCCCCTCCTTCGGGGAGCTTAACCAGCCAATTGTCTTCCGCACTTGGGAACCAACTAGCTACCTTCTGCGGGAAAACATCATCTACCTAACGAGCTTCAATACTCAATTAGTAGGGATCCTCATCTATTCATTGATCTATAACGTCAATTCATAGGAAAGCCACACCTCCCCATACAGGTGCCTGCGATCTGGACAGATCAGTGCCTTCTGACAACCACACATGGTAGCTTTGAGCTCCACCCAATCTACTTCGTGACGTGGTAGAAGGCGGCCCTCAAGCCTGTCCCACTACCACTCACACATCTATCACCACTTATTAATCAAATCTTCTACAACACACTGTAAACACCGCCCACCACCCTCGTTACAATTCCTCCCCCCTCCCGCACAACATTACATTGCTGGTTGGGCGTGTCATACTCACCAAGTCCTTGTGAGCTGGGGCCGCTCGACCGCGCGCACCCTTCCAAAGCAGCTCGCCACCTCCCCTCGTCTGGACCACGTCTGGATAATCGCCAACCGCGGGCGGAATACTTCTCAAGTCGGCTCCTGACGGCCAATATCCAGATTGTGCTGTCCGGTCGTCTCGCAGTTCCGCGATGGTCCTGTAGTCCTCAAAAGGGGGCAACGGCAGAGGGGCCACGCTGCCACGTTTCCTCATTTCAAGAGGCCTTGGAGTAATGTCCTCAGGTTAGGTAGACCTCAAACAGATCTCAGCAGTGCCTCCAACTTGTCGGGGTGATTTTCCCGAGGGTCGGCAGAGCCGTCCGCGGACCTCCGGGGCTAGGGAGGCCCCAACTCCTCCCGCGTCCCAAAAGAAGTATGAGACACACCCAAGAGCAAGGTAATAACTGCTGTTTATTAGAGTAACGGCAGGGATTTGCTTAGACCGTATGCATCCGGTGAAGCTCTCTCAGCATCAGTGGGCTTGCAGGCCCTTTTTACCGTAGTATGACACGCTACTTGCGTCACCTGGGAAAATAGTCACAAAACCTAACTCCACTTCGGGTTGGCTCCCCGAGTGGTAGGGTTAGTATAGTTACCTGTGGGAGGAAATATTAGTGGATAAGGACGAGTCAGGTGGTACACTTGGGCTGTCCCTAACAATTGCTACAAAAAATTAGTTACAAGGGGACACTTGGTGATTGGCTAACTAAGATGGCATCAGTGATGAGCCCCTTGTATTCTGATTGGTTCCCTCGCGAGCCCCCAAGCCTGGGACCATTGCCGTATCCAGCTCGCGATGTACCTGGTGCTTGCAACAATGTGCAACTATGTGTTAGTGGTGGACAATGGACAGGTCTGACTAATGACTGGTGTGCATGTCTTTCCCATCGCTTTAGGTGTCCAACTTGTTGCTTTGTTGTTGCAGACTATGTCCCAGACGTGGGGCCCTGGCGACTTTCTGTCTCGTGAGCTTGCCATCCTGTCAGTTCGGCTTGGTCACGTGTGGAGAGACCATAGCTGGAGCAGAATTATGAGCATTAGATTTGTATTTCGGCTCTGAGGAGCGTTTGGCATTGGCAGGTGTTACCTTGGCGCTGGGAGCGCAGCGTGTGGGTTGCAACATTGCGGCCTTGGCTGTGAGCTCTCGTTGGGACTCGTTCTGCATGATCAGCGCTTTGCTTTTCGTCTTGGGAGGATTTTCGTCTGAGAGGCTCCTGCCTGGGGACTCTTGCTTGCGGCCTACTTGGGCCTAGTTTCTTAGTGGCAGTTCATAACCCGTAATATGGGGGACGTGGGGCGACAGAGTGTCACACGCAGCATTAGGTATATATGGTGGCGTCTTCATAGGGATAGGTAGCGAGAAAGCATCAGCAAGCATATACACGAGCTCTTCAGGCGTCTTGCGTTTTCTGCGGTGCTGTAGATGGCCTATGTGAAAAATAACAACGATGCATGTCTGTCGGTGTGTCAGTCACCTAAGTCATAGCACTGAGTAT
Organism: Ambystoma mexicanum; assembly: GCF_040938575.1. Taxonomy (NCBI): domain Eukaryota; kingdom Metazoa; phylum Chordata; class Amphibia; order Caudata; family Ambystomatidae; genus Ambystoma; species Ambystoma mexicanum. The sequence goes on from NC_090939.1 coordinate 58,879,939, forward strand.
GTTCTTCGTGTGGGTTGGTGTGTGAGTGGCCAGTGTGCATGGTGGCACGTGTGTTCTTGTCCGTTAGCTATGTCGTCATGGCATCTCTAACGATGACGTTGTTTTGTGGTTGCTGTCTAATCGAGCTGGTCCATGTCGCAGGCGTCGGAATGACCAGGGCGTGGTATGGGGCAGGCTCCCCGGGTGTGCGGGCCATGGATGCAGGGAGTCTGGGCATCTGGTGAGTGGGTGAATTGCTCCTCTCGCGGGGGTGCTTGGGTCTTGATGTCATTGGGCCATGGTTTGAATGAGAATGGGGGGAGGGTATTTTGCCATTTTCCCACTTCAATACCATTTTAGTGTAGGTCTGATTATTTGTTTTCCATTGGACATGATCTTCGTCTTAGCTAGATTAATTTGTAATTTATTAGCATCAGTGTAAGGAGATAAGGGGCCTCATTACGAGTATTGAGGTAGCCATGCCCTTAATAAGGGCATGGCTGCCTCCATACCGAGTTCCAGGACCGGGTTCCTTCAATGAGGAATTACCGGGTCATTCCAACCTTGTAGGACCCTGTAATTCCTCATTGAAGGAACCCATCCCCATTCCCATTTGAGGCCCCATAGGGCTCAATGGGAATGGGGAGGGAGCTAATAACTATTAGCTCCCTGGTCCCCTTGCGGGACCCGCAAAGGACGTCTGGTCTGACCAGGCGTCCTTACCGGGTCCCGCTAGGGGACCTCGTAATAGGGCATCCCGTAATGAACGGTGCCGGTCCCGTACCGGCACCCTTCATTACAGGAGCGCCAGGGTCGTAATGAGGCCCAAAGTGTTTAATGAGTGTTGCAAGCCCACTGCTGTACACACGATCTGACTATGTCATCCACGTATCCCAGCCACTCCCAATCTGGGGGGAAGGTGTGCGAAAAAGACATGACTTAGTGTAAATCGGTGATGTAGAGGTTGAAGAGTAACAGAGCTAAAACACAGCCCTGCTTACAGGCTTTTGTTAGTTTTTATCAATTGAGAGAGCACAATGTCACTATTCAGCCATATTCTTTCTGACACCAGTGTCAGTATATCATAGCTCTCAACTCATACTCATTTGGCGGGTGTCACCTGCCTTGTAAAGGGCTGACTCACCCGCCAAGCCTCCTGCACGCCCATTCATTCCAAAGGGCGTCTCACCCGCCAAAAACTAAATCGGGTGATTTCATCCACCTTTGCGACACAAGTGGTTGAGGTATGGTATACAGGGCTTTAAGTGGGCCCTGTATACCATCGTTTTGAGGCGGGCCCTGCCGTGGCCCACTAATCTGCCCTGGCAGCCCCGGCCACTACATGAAAAGGCTTTTTTTTCCTAAAGCCTGAATCTCTCGCTTGTGTGCGAAAGCTTCAGGCTTCAGAAACAAAGGCCATAATCGTAGCACCGCAGCTGCGAGGCATCCCTTCAAGCAAGAGATGCCTGTGGGCCGGCGCCACCATTATGGCGAAAACGTGAGGCTGCTGGAAGCAGAGGCCTTGTTTTCTAAATCCTGAAGCTCCCACGTCCCCCAGCGATATTCCGTGAGCCCCCGGCCCCCACTGCATCAAAGACTCACAACGGAGACGTGCATCAGGCTCGGGCCTGGAACACCCCTTTTATTTATAGGGCACGCGGCGGAGTGCAAGGTAACCCTTAAAGGGGCAGCACCACACACCTCCTTTTTCATGAGGATAACAAATAACAAAATCAAACTTGGCATAACTATAGTTAACCCCGAAACACACTAACACCCTTAACCCAAACGCTTAAGTCCCCAACAAGCCCCTTTCTTCACAGCCACCCCCCCCCCTCTGGGGCGGACCCGTCCGGGTCAGACTCCATCATGGCTCCAAGACATAGGGCCTCATTACAAGATGGGCGGAATGGGATTAACGGCGCCAGTAATGGTGCCCGCACCGTTAATCCCATTCCACACTATTACGAGGTTCCCTTGCGGGACCCGCTATGGACGTCTGGTTTCACCAGGTGTCCATAGCGGGTCCCGCGAGGGGACCAGGGAGCTAACAATGGGCTCGTTATTAAGGGCATGGCTACCTCCAAAGTCGTAATGAGGCCCATAGTCACTGAGACGAACAAGTTTCCCTCGCCCTGTCCGCAGGGGGTACCTCCTGCTCGCCTCGGGGACGGGAGTCCTGCTGACGGCCGGTGTTCTCACAGGAGACCGAGGAAGGGGCTCCGAACCCCCGCCCTCATCGGGTATGTCCACAATGTCCTGATACAGGAGTGCCTCAGTCCTGGGCGCCCCCAGTTTCTTAAAGAAACTGACGTTCCTTGTGACCGAAGCCCGGCCGTCCGATGCAGTCACCATTGAACCCTTGACTGCTATCACGTCCAGCGGCTCCGGTTCATAGGTTAGTGAAAGCTTTCCCCGGGGGTGCCTGTTTCTTATTAGCACCTTATCCCCGGGCACAAGTTGTTGAGGTCGGAGACCTCTCCTTACATTCTCCTGCTCAGTCCGTAGTTGCCGCTCCAGCTCCACCCGTTGATCATCGATGACTCCCGGCTCCTTTTCACCCACCTCTGGCAGCAACCCTCTCGGGCACCGCTTGAACAAGGCTTCAGCCGGGGCCACCCCCGTCGAGGTGTGCGTCGTTGTTGGATAGACCCGCAAGAACTGATAGCGGGCCCTCTCCAAACACTGTCCTTGACCTTGCGCAATACGGAAGACTTTGTTCAGCGTGCGCATCAACCTTTCGGCCTCCCAATTGGCCCTTGGCCACAGCGGGTTGACCTTCCTATGATGCACCCCATACCCCTCCATCAGGGCCGCAAACCATTCACCTTGGAAGGGAGCCCCATTGTCAGAGCATTGTAGTGTGGGCAGGCCATGAGCAGCTAACACCTTCTCCATCGCCACCACCACGTATTCGAAGCCACCGATTGGATGAAGTCTACCTCCGGGTATCTGGAGTATTCATCCAACACCACCATGAAATGTGTTCCTTGCAACTTGGACCCAAAGTCAGTGTGGACAACCTCCCAGGGGCACGTGCCGTGGGGCATGGCCTCGATGGCAGGATCCCTCTGGGCGGGCGAGGCTGCCTGGCACCACACACATGATGCTACATAGTCATCCACCCGTCGCTCGAGTTCCAGGAACCACACCTTGAGTCGTAGCCGGGCTTTGGTCTTTGCAGCTCCTTGATGACTTTGATGGGCTAGGCCAATCACCTCTTGGAGTTTGGCCTGGGGGACCACAATCCGATCTCCTCTCAACAACAGTCCCTTCTCTGAGAATGACAGTTCCTCCCGCACTCTCCACAGCTGCTTGAGCACCACCTTTGCTTCCTCCGTACACCCTACAAGCGACTCCAGCACACTCTTCCACAATCCTTGTTGTAGTGCTGCTCTGAGGATACAGAAGCACTCGTCATTCGTAGCAGCCACCTCCAGTTCTTCGAGTGGCAGGGCATTCGGGGTGGCTGCTTCAACCACCAGCTGTATGTGATCATTAGCCTCTTGCACGCAGGCGTCCGCCTCGCCGTCATGGCGACCACCCGGATGGCGAGAGAGGTAGTCGGCTGCATTGTTGGCGCCAGGCCGATAAACCAACGAGACCCCATATTCGAGGAGAGCCAGCATCCTCCTCTCGATCCTCGCTGGTGGTTTTGAGGACAAGCCGGGCAGGATTGGCAGCATGGGATTGTGGTCCGTCACAACGGTCACCGACCTTGCCAGGATGTACAGCCGGAAGTGCCTGCACCCCCAGATAACGGCCAGTGCCTCTCGCTCTATTTGAGAGTACCGCTGCTCCGTCTCGGACAGAGCCTTGCAGGCATAGGCCACGGGGCGAACGCTGGAGTCTGGCCCCACCTGTGTTAATACTGCTCCCAGGCCAAACGGGCTGGCGTCCACAATGATTTCAGACTGCAGAGCAGGTTCGAAGAAGGCCATTGTGTCCTCCTCTGTGAGGGCACTTTTAATGTCCTCGAAAGCAGCCTGTTCCAACGGTCCCCACTGCCACACTGTCTCTTTCTTTGTTAGGGCCCGTAAAGGCTCTGACCTGGATGCCAGATTTTTGATAAAGCGGCCACAATAGGTGACCATCCCCAGGAAGCTGCGAACTTCTGACACATTCTCTGGAGGTCTGGCCTCCCTGATGTCTTTTACTTTCCTGGGGTCTGGAGACACCCCTCCCTCGTTGAACATGAATCCGAAGAACTCGATGTTCGCCCTCAGGAACTCACATTTTTCGCAGTGGAGCATCAGGCCCAATGATTGAAGTCTCTCAAATGTTTTTGCAAGTCTCTGCAGGTGGTCCACTTCCGACATGGCGAACACCAGGATGTCGTCACTGATGTTCAGCACGCACTCTAGGTTCGCCAGTGCCCCTCTGATAATGTTTTGGAAGACCTCAGCCGCGGAGGATACCCCAAAGCTGAGTCGCTTGTACCGGTACAGACCCCTATGAGTCGTGAAAGTCGTGATGTACCTCGACTCTGGATGCAGGAGGACTTGGTGATATCCAGCCCTGAGATCAAGCTTCGAGAAGAAGCGAGCCCCTTGCAGCTCCGCAATAATGTCATCAATAGTTGGTGTGAGATGGCGTTCCCTCCTGATCGCCTTGTTGGGGTGCCTCATGTCCACACAGATTCTTACCGAATCGGGCTGCTTGGGTTTCTTGGCTACCACAATTGGGGACACCCAGAGCATTGGACCTTCCACACTCTCGATGATGTCAAGGTTTACCAAGTTGTCCAACTTTTTGTCCACCAACTCCCTCAGATGGAAGGGTACCTTGCGGTGTTTGAGGGCAGTGGACTGCAGCAACTCATCAATATGTAGTCTCACCGGGTCACCAGCCATGCGTCCAATCCCATGGAACAGGCCTGCATATTTCTCCAGAAGTGTGTATGTCCTCCACTTATACAGAGTACGCGAAGCTCACCAGTCCGAGGGCTTTAGCCGCCGCACAGCTTAGTAAAGTGTTGGTGCTGACGGGTGTCACATAGAAACGTGCTTTGATCTTCGAACTTCCATGCCCCACTCGTGCCACAAATGCATCGTCCATGGGAATGGGATGTGAGCCCCCAAACGTGAAAATGCAAGCCTTCGGGGTTCACAGTTTGGGGAGTAGGGCATGGCGTCATAATGTTCACGGGCCATGACATTGACTGAGGCCCCCGTGTCCACCAGCACCGACACAGGTACATCATTGACTGCCACGATGCACCTCGGCTGTCTTCGGCCCTTGGACTGGAGGGCATCAATACTTGACACGAAAAAGATGTTCTCCTCTTCCTCCTCCTCCTCGTCAGGTTGGGTTCCTTCCTCCCCTTGGTCTACCTGGGCAACATTGGGAGGGCGAGATTGTCTGAAAAACCCAGACCGCGCTGTGCCCCTTGGCACCATCACTGGCAGGGACGCTCTGCACACCCTTACGGAGTGATCTGTCACGCCACACCGCCCGCATGGCTTCCCTGCAGCTGGGCACTCACCGGGGTGGGGCAGGTCGTACCCACACTTCTGGCATGCCTCTCCCGGCTTTCGGGCCCTGTCACGGAAGTTGCCAGCCGGTTTCCGGGCACCCCTGCCGCCACGGCCCACAGCGCAGACCTCCTCTGACTTGGCCCTGCCGGACCCCGCTTTCATCCTTGATGCACACACCTTGGATATCTTCTGGCAGCGGCCCAGCTACAAGATACGAGGAAGGGTGATCCCTGGTTCTCTCAGCACCTGTCTCCTCAACTTGCCTGAGGAACACCCTTGGATGAACTGATTTCTGACTATGTCATCAGCGTTGTCCCATGCGCATGCCACTGAGAGTCTCCTGAGACGACCGTGGAAGGTGTCAAGAGTTTCATCTTCTTTCTGTCGAGTGGATACCATGACGAACCGCTCGTAGCCCGCATTGTCCAGTTGAAGGAAGTAGTTATGCAGGGCTGTCTTTGCTGTGGTATAGGTACCATTTGCGGGCTGGAGGGAGTCAAAAATCTCATGTACAGCCGGTCCTGCGGCATACAATAATGTGGCCAGCTTGCTGTCATCACTGGTTTCCATTGTTGCCCAAAAGTACATGTCAAGGCGATCAACCCACCGCCTCCACCTAGGCCCCAGGCTGGATGGGGGGCCAGACAGGTCAAACTCGGGTATGGGTGGAAGGGCCGCTGGGGCCTTCATCTGGGCCATTGCTGGAGGTGGAGGTGGGGACACTCCTTGCTGTTGCGCATCTGCCTGCTCCCCGTCCTGATTCGCTGGATCACTCATGGGTCAAGCGCACAAGCACTCCTTCAGTATTGCATAGGAGCCGCAGCTCACCCTGCTTGATCTTCCACCTTCCCACCAGTTCGGCACCTGTGCTCACAGCACCCACCAGAGATCCCAGTGAAAGTAGTTGTCCAGTGGCAAGTCACCAAATTGTCCAGCACTGAGGAGTGTCCAAAAATGGAGCCAGGGAGGCCTAGGGTAGATGTCTCAGAATAGCCGGTTCTCCCCACAGTGCCTCACCGTCACTCAGTGATTTACACCTCGAAAATTGCATTAATTTGTAATTCCCAGGCATGTCCATGTAGGAGTAGCAGTCCGCTACTCAGGTGTCCAAAAATTGTGCCTGGATGGCACTCACGGGCCCCTCCGGAGCGCCGTGAAACATCCGTGATGTGAGGGACAAAATGGCCGACGCTGCGTGGGCCGCACCCTCCCCCAAGCGTGGAACGAGAGGAATCCTTCCCTCGTTCATGTGAAAAATGTATTAAATAATGTCACCGCCGGGTCCGAGCATTTCCTTGGCCTCGTAGCCACTGTTGTGGGGGAATCCCTGACCCCCCAGCGATATTCCGTGAGCCCCCAGCCCCCACAGCATGAAAGACTCACAACGGAGACGTGCATCAGGCTCAGGCTCCCCGGTCGCACTTCCGCAGCCGGGAACGCCCCTTTTATTTATAGGGCACGCGGCGGAGTGCAATGTCACTCCGCTGCGTGCTGATCCCTTAAAGGGGCAGCACCACAGTGCGGATTTGCGGGAGTTTCAGTCTTCAGGAAACGGTCTCAGCTTCCAGCGGCCTCACCCTTTCAGCCTTAATGGTGATGCTGCCCCTCCCCAGCTGGCGAGGGCCAGCACCACCATTAAGGCTGAATAGGCGAAGCACTGTCCCCTGCCAGGCAAGCCTTTAGAAAATAAAGGCAGAGATCAGCACCCTCTCTCCTAGGTGCTGGTCTCTACAAAAGGCTGCCTGGCAGGGGTGCCAGTAGCCCATTGAGCCGGGGCTCCTCAAGGGGGCTTGGCCTAACGGGCCAGCAGGTGACCCCCGCCATTAGGCCACGCCCCCTTGATGAGCCCCGGCTCATTTTGTAGTGACACTTAAGGCACTGATATGTTATGTTATGTTAAATGAACTTATATAGCGCACGTTCACCCAAAGGCATCATGGCGCTTATGGTATATAATTGGTGAATTAGACAGTAGTCCGGTGGAAATATTCTACTTCTACAGATTTGCCCACAGCAATTTCAGACATGCCAACATTCCAACTCACCTGGGCGGGAGATTTCATCAGAGAAATCAGGAGTTGCACATTTTCCCATAGAGATAGATTAGGGATAGAAATATTTTAGGCGGGAGAACGTGAAAAATAGCAATAAATCCTAAATCGGGAGGGTTGGCATGTTTGCAATCTCCGGTCGACTAATCAAGTGCAGTGGAAAAAACTGTAAAAGCTAGATGTAAGGACCGTTGTGTTGAAACTTGTGTTGGTCTGGTGACGAATAAGTAGTTGAATCACTAAAATCCTGATTTGAGTAGCTCTCAACCATTTCTGTCGCAAGGGTGTGTGAAAACACCCGATTTTGTTTTTGGCGGGTGAGAGCCCATTGAAATGAATGGGCGTGCAGGAGGCTTGGCGGGTGAGTCAGCTCTTTACAAGGCAGGTGACACCCGCCAAAAGCGTGTGAGTTGAGAGCTAGGTTTTGTCTAAAAGCCAGTCTGGGGCTGCGCAAAAATTTCTCTTTGGTTACCCACACTCTAAGCTCCTTCAATATAATATTTGGGAATAGTTTATTAGAAGCGTCCAGCGCATACTTGCTAACCCTACCGATTTAGGTGGTAGGATACCGCTTTTTAAGCAGTCCTACCGCCTACCGATTTAGTGGCAACAAATACCGATTTCTTGAAAAAAAAATTTTTTTTTTTGTTTTCTTTTTTTACCTGGCTGCCTGAGGCCCGGCACAGCATGATCAGCAACCTCTGGTGAAGAGCCGGCCTTTGTGGGGGGGAGCCAGGGGACCGCCCGGGACACTATGCCCCCCAGGGCACCATTAGCCCCTGCCACGCCAGCTCGGGGGAGTCTTTCAAGGGCTACCCCGCGCTGGCGTAGCGGGAGAAGGCGCGGCATGCGGGCTTTTGATGTAAAAGGCGCTCACGGCGGCGGGCTAAATGCGCCCCTACGCCGCGCGTGCCTTTGACAAAAGGCGCCATTAGACCCCCACCACACCAGCTCGGGGGAGTCTTTCAATGGCTCCCCAGAGCTGGCGTAGCGGGAGAAGGCGCGGCATGCAGGCTTTTGATGTACAAGGCGACCACGGCGGCAGGCTAAATGCGCCCCTCTGCTGCGGGTGCCTTTGACAAAAGGCGCCATTAGCCCCCCACCACGCCAGCTCGGGGGAGTCTTTCAAGGGCTCCCCAGAGCTGGCGTGGTGGCAGAAGGTGTGGCAGGTGCCTCATTGTCATTGAATGCACCCACGGCGGCGGGCTCATTCAATCACAATGGGCTGCTGACGCGCCCTATTCCTATCATTACCTCCTCGCCGGACTATTTTTGAAACTTTAAGATTCCTACAGATTTTTGGTCACAGAATGTTGGCATGTGTTGCCTTTTTGCTAGGCCCGAAAGGAGGACACGCACACGGAGTTCTTTGAACGAACACCTTTATTCTTCCTCAACATAACCGAAACTGGTGCTCTTGCGCCTTACCCATAACTCCCTGTTCCCCCAACTCCCACGTCATAAGCTCCGCCTCCCCAACGGCGGGGGCTGGGGAGTTTAACCCATGAGAGGCCGGTAACACCTCCCCCGAAAAATATGTCCAAACATCAACTTAGCACTCTTCAACAAGTCTCATAGGTCTCTTGACAGTTCGCCGTGGTCTCTCACCTTGGGCAACCGGCCCTAAGATATTCTGAGTCTCTGCTTCACGGCCTCAACCTCCACACTCTTCCACCGGCGGAGTCCATAGGTCGTCTCACGGAACTCGCGGCTCTGGGGTAGCCAGTCTCTGAGGGGTCTCCGTGCCTTCCCTCTTAACATAGTGTCTGAATTGTTGACAGTTCCTGGTGACGGCTCTGTTCTGATCTTCAGCTGTCACCATTGTACCTTTCACTGCGGTTACCCTCATGGGACTTAGTGTGGCAGGGATGACAATCCTGCACCCCCGGAGAAGACTATTGTTGTCCTTCACAGCCAGTTCCTTGTGCATCCTTGCCAGTCTCTCGATTTTCTGTTTGTTCACTCCTGGATGAGCCAGCATAGCCCTATGATGGTCTTTCCATTTGCTGGTCAAAGTGAGGCTGATTGCGAGGGCTGTTGTAGGGTCAGCGGCTGATGCTGCGGCGACTGTTTCAAGAGATAAAGCCTGTGGTAATGAGTTAGATGCTACGTACTGCACGTAGGCAACATCTCCTTTCCGGGTTAATGGGGCCCCGACCGGGTGCCGCGACAAGTAATCAGCAGGGTTGAGTTCGCTGCCAGGGCGATGTATGATGTCATAGTTGTATTCTTGTAAACGGATGCCCCACCGCTCAATCCTTGGTGGCATCTTGGTGTGCGGGTTCCCGAACAGGGACAGAAGTGCCTGGTGATTGGTGACCAAAGTGAACTTTTTTCCAATGAGAAAGTTGTGAAAGTGTTCACATGCCCAGACCGCGGCCAAACTCTCCTTCTCCGCCTGGGAGTAGGCCAGCTCTGGCGTTGACAACGCCCTGCTTGCGTAGGCGACCACGTGTCTGGGGTTGACATACTCGCCGCTGGTTTGGGCTAAGATGGCTCCTAGGCCAACCGGGCTTGCGTCCACCACCACCTGCGTGTGCCACGAGGGGTTGAAGTAGGCAAGGCGGTGGGCCTCCATGAGAGCCTGCTTGATGCTGGTGAATGCTTGTCGGCATGCAGGAGTCCATTCGAAAAATGACTCTTTTTGTAGTAGTCTTCTCAAAGGGTCAGTGAGAGAAGCATAGTGGGGTATGTACCTCGCACAGTATCCCTCCATGCCGAGGAACGAGCGGACATCCGCAACCTGCTGAGGTTCGCTAAGGTTGGTGATCGTGTCGACTTTGTCGGGATCCGGCATCATCCCTTCACTGGAAAAGATATGCCCGAAGAATTTAAGTTTTGTTTTACTGAAGCGGCATTTGTTGATGTTAAGTGTGAGGCCAGCCTTTTGAAGAGCCTCACAGGTGGCAGGCAACGCTTTGTCGTGGGACTCCTTAGATGATCCGAAGACAAAGATATCGTCTCTATAGTTCAAGGCGTCCCTTATGGGTATGATTATCTGGCGTATTGCTTCCTGGAAGATCTCCGCGGCGGACGAGATTCCGAAGTTCAGTCTCCGGTATCTAAAGAGTCTGTCATGCGTCGCAAAAGTTGTGATGGATCTGGAGTCCGGATGCAGCTCCAGCTGATGGTAGCCTTGGATCAGTTCGAGCTTGGAGAACATCTGGGCGTTGTTTAGCTGCACAATCATGTCCTCAATACACAGTCCTGGATGCCGCTCACGTTGAATTGCTGTGTTGGCTACCCTCATGTCCACACACAAACGAATCTTGCCCCCTTCCTTGGGCACAACCACGAGGGGGGTTACCCATGGAGTTGGCCCAGTCGCTGGTTCGATGATGCCCTCGGAGAGCAGTTGTTGGATTGTTTCTGACACTGCGTCTTGGAGGTGGAACCCCACCCTTCTGGAGTGCTGTGGCACTGGTTTTACCGAGGGATCAATGTGTAATTTAATGGGGGCAGGGGGCGTTGAGTTTTACCAGCCCTGTGCATAAATTAGGGAATTTCCTCATAATGTCGCCTTGTGTGATGAGGTCCTGTGATTGGTAGGACGCGATTGTGCCGACAGAGTCCTTCGGGTTCAGTCTGTTTGAGGTTGCGGTAATGGTGTCTTCCGCCTTCATGTGAATCTCAATCAGTCCCAGGCGGGATGCCGTGTGATAATTGAGTAGACATCGGCTCCTAGCAAGCAAGCGGATGACGTGGATCGTTGCATCCACTTGCCGACCATTCAGGAGGAGACGTTGTGCGAAATGTCCCACTGTCTGTAGGGGGATGGCAGCTCCCCATTGAAAAATTCTCGAGTATGATGGATGAAGTGTTGGCGGGTTTGGTATCCTGGCATAGTCCTGCTCACCCATGATATTTACAGTAGCGCCTGTGTCGACCATGAATTGAAATTGGCAGTTCTCCATTTTGATCGGGATTTTGGGGGCCTCCCTGGCCTCTTTGTTGTCAAGTATGAGATTGACGAACTCGTCCTGGTCGTATGGGTCATAAAGCGCGTTGTAGGCTGTTTCCTGATCATCGTGGTAGAATGTCTCAGGCCTGTATTCTGCTGGTGGATTATCATATTTGTCTATGAAATGTCTAGTCTGATCTGCCTGGTCGGGATGTGTTAGGTACCCCGGTGCTTGGTACTCATCAATTGCTCTGATGTATCACCTTTGCCCCTGCCCTTGTTGATAGTATCTTGGTTGTCTGTACTGTGGGGGGGGCAAACGGAGAGGCGTCCTGGTGGGCGCTTGGGGGCGCATCGGGGGAAATGGTATGGCTTCTCTGCATACGGAATGAAAGTGTCCTTCTCTTCCGAAGTTTGTGCATCGTTGAGATAGGGCCGGGCATGACCCTGAATGTGGAAGCGACATCCCACAGCGATAGCACTGTCTTTGTTGGCGTGGGACCTGCGTAGCTTGTGCCCTGTATAGTTGTGATCCTCTGTCGCCTTGACGAGATGGCTGTACGGCTGCGATGAGCTCATTGGTGTCTTGTTAGGGGTTGCCTGTGTTTCCCATGGATGAGGCTTGGGCATCAACCCTCTCATGTATGCGAGCAAGCTCACTGACTTCAGGGATGGTGAAGGTTTTTTTTAATAGCTGTTTTTTGAGTGCGGGGGAGAGGCATCCCTCTATGACCCTCAGCCGTATAACTTCTTCTAGGGAGAATGCCTCAAACTGGAAGTTTGCTCCCTTCACTCTTAGGCGAGTTATGAATTCATTGACTGTCCCTTGTGGCAACTGGGTGCATTGGTTGAATAGATATCTCTCGTAGTCACGGTTGACTTCGATGATGAGGAGTTTGTCTAGGGCGGCAATCAGGTTTTTGAACGTGGTTTGTTCAGCTGTGGGAATTGTTTTCACTATCGTCTTTATTTCCCCCCCAACCAGGTTGAGAAAGATGTCTCTGATGTTAGGGGAGTCGCCCACACCGGACCCCCTCACAAAGTGTTCAAAGTCTTCCATCCAGTCAGTCCATCTGGGCCCTTTGGTGGCTTGGGGCGTCATGGTGAATGGCGGGGGCAACCGCAGCTGTATTGCATACATGCCAACCCTCCCGATTTAGGCGGGAGACTCCCGATTTTTTGATGAAAAATATTGCTATTTCTAACTTTCTCCCGCCTAAAATAATTAAATCCCCAATGCAATCCTATGGGGAAATTCCTGTCTCCCGCTTCCTGTTTCAAAATCTCCCTCCCAGGTGGTCGACAATGTTGGCATGTATGGTATTGATTTCGCCGCACGGGGTGGCTGAGGGGACCCAGGGTTGGACCCAGGATTAGATCTAGGGTTGCTCATGCTGCCGTACGGATGAGGAACTGTGAGCGTGGTGCCAGCACGTGGAAACGGTGATTTGCTGTCAGGGAACGCTGGCCTTAAGGGATGGCTGTGCCACAGGCGTGAATAGTAGGCAAAGGACGTGGGCTTTTGCACTCACCCGAGTGTCTGGCAGTAGGAGTGGGCCACTGGGCCTCTGGTGACTTGGGGTGGAGGTTTCCACCAGCCTCTGGATAACTTCTGTGTCGTGGCCCGTGTGTCAGAGGAGGAAAACGCTGTTGCGTGCAGCTGCAGGCACGTGGGCGGGATCGCCGGCACGCGTGCTTCGAAAAGGCCAGATTCGCTCTTTCCGGCACTCACGCTGTTGGTCCAGATGCAGTGATGCGAGCAGCGGAGGAGGAGGAGAAGGACCAGGCGTGACGATGGAGGAGGCTCAGCGGGTAAGCTGCCGCTCGAGCGTGTGCGGCGGATCGCCGTGGCTCGCGATGCAGGAGGAGGAGGCTTGGCGGATAACCCGTCACGCGAGCATGGATGCAGCGGAATGCCACAGGAGGAATCCGGTACGCAGGAAATTAACCTTGTCGCCAGTGTTGCCTTTTTGCTAGGTCCGAAAGGAGGATGCGCACACTGAGGTCTTTGCAGGAACACCTTTATTCTTCCTCAACATAACCGAAACTGGCGCCCTCGCGCCTTACCCATAACTCCCTGTTCCCCCAACTCCCACGTCAAGCTCTGCCTCCCCAACGGCGGGGGCTGGGGAGTTTAACCCATGAGAGGCCGGTAACAGCATGTATGCTAGCGTGGCTAATAATCGACAGTTCACAGGGTCTGAATAATCGTGTTTTTTTTATCAGATTATTGGAGTTTTGGAAGTGGGCTACATTGGGGCTATGTCTTGACCTGGTTGGGCTACAGGGGCATTTCCTTTCCTAGCAGCTGCTCTATGGTGGCCGCTGCCCCACATGTGCGTTCCAAGCCTCGCTGTGGCCCTCGCCTGCCAGCTTCTTTCCTTTCTGGATAGCTGCTCTATGGTGGCGGCTGGCCCCACATGTGCGTTCCAAGCCTCGCTGTGGGCTTCGCCTGCCGGCTTCTTTCCTTTCCCAGCAGCTGCTCTGTGGCGGCCGCTGCCCCGCATGTGCGTTCCAAGCCTCGATGTGGCCCTCGCCTGCCGGCTTCTTTCTGTGCAGGGAGGCGCTGGAGCGGATTGGCTGGCGGCGGGATCAGCTGTGAGTAGAGTGCTGCCAGGAATGTGGGGGGCTGTGATTAATGAGCCCGTGCCCGAGGCTGCCCCCAGGGGGCAGGGGGGCACTGAATGCATCGGCTCTGACCCCCCGCAACTCCCAAGGGATCCTCGTTGCCGGGTCCGCTTCAGTGAGTGATGTATGTTTAGAAAAGGATCCTGTTGCTGCATTCATACCCGGAGTATTCCTCCAGTCCACGGGATTTGAATGGAAAGTTCCTGCGACCCCATAACTTTATGCATAGGACATCTGCACATAGCCAACTGGGGTGAGTGGGAACGGGACGGGGGGCACCACATGGGGAGGAGGATCTCCTGGCAACATGACCCACGTTAAGTCTTCTGTAAAGGGGGTGCGTGGAGAGGGGTGGATAACTTTGCACTTGTGTTAAAATGATGCACAGGGTTTTGGTCTCCTGTCCTTTTATAAGGGGGTCTCGAAGAACTTTTCATGCACATGAACTAGATGTCAAGAAGGATACATTGTACCCTACTGCTGCTATATGCTATTGCTTGTACATATCTTGCATACTCTGTACCATAAGAATGTATGTATATATTATCCTATACTTACTTTATATGTACCATAAGAATTATGTACATGTATATATTATCCTGTACTTCAATTGCTATGTATATGCATATATTATCTGTAACCATGTAAACTTGCCAAGCGCCCAGATGCCCCAGGGCAAGGCCGCACTATACAAAACAATAAACATTGTCAGGTGGGGTGGGGAGGCTGTTCCTTTGTAGCCTAGGGTGCTGTGTAGAGAACTGCCTCTGCCCTTTAACTGTCCCAATTGATGGTACTCTAGACTCTGTGTGTGTTGGTGGAGATGGATTTACACAGTCAGTCTAACACGTGCAGGGTTGCCCCCTCTCACCCCTTCTTTCTTCTTGCTGACAGATTGTATCCATCAGCGGTGGTGATTTTTGGATACGAGGCTTGAGCCCCATTACTCCATCCTCTGCGGTTGAGGGTGTAGTTATGGGTTTGGATTCTTCATGGTCTGTGTGGACGTCTCACAGTAGGGCTGGTTTCACAGGATCGTCACTGTGATGGGCCATGGGTAGTGGGCATAAGGGTTTACAGTGGTGGCAGTGAGTCTTCTATTCGGAGGATTTGGGTTCTGATCCAGTCCTTGGCAGAAGTTCTTGCTTAGCTTCAGTAGATGTTCATCCAACATCTCAATGTCCAGTTCTCTGTGAAGGTCCGCTAACCTTGGGAAGAGTGGGGCTCCAGGTGCTGGGCTGCCCCCATTGCTACATCAGTCCTTTATACCAGTCACCGGGTCGGTCTTCCCTCTACTCGCGAGTGACAGATACAGTTCCCCTTCCCCTAAATCCTTAAAAGATCTGTGGGTGAGTCATAAAGTGGCAATGGCTTAATGGCGTTGGCTGCCTCCCTTCACCAATGGGTGTACGCCGCGTTGGGTGCTGTGTGTCAGATGTACACACCTCATCAGAGCAAAACATGGTGAAGCGTTTGTATGTAAACCCTCAACCACTGATTTTTTTTTTTTTAGTTGCATCTAGAAACTATACACAGTGATGAAATCGCATCAAAAATGTTGCTTATATAAAACATTGCTGCAAAAAAGCTGTGGTTTGACCTGGTAAAGGTGTACTCCATTATACCATTGAAAGGGAGCGGGCGTTGCGGGGGAGCCCCCCCGCTCCTCTTAAATGGTATAATGGGTCCGGTGGTTGCAGGGGTATCCCCTGCATCCTTTACATGGACTGCGGTTTCAAAACCACAGATATTTTGTAACCACAACCGTTTTTGCCACAATTTTAACACATAGAACCCTAGAAACAAGTATTGACAATGCCAACAGTTTGGGCTTTTGTTTATGCATGGGAAAGGCTCTTGCCAGGCACAGCCGTATTGGTATTAACTGGTCAGTGATGGTAGAAGGTGTAAAATGGTGCGAGTAACTGGGCTTCTAATAGCAGTGCCTGGCAAATACCCAATACTTATACACAAGCCACAACTGTTGGCTTTGCCAATACTTGTTTTTGACAGGGACACGGAGAGTGTGAATAAATCAGTGGCTAAATGTACACCAGGTTAAGACATTTTTATTACACCAGTAGCAAGTTAAGTCATTAACTCTCAGAAGACGCCTTTAAAAAAACACTGGCATGCACTTTGCATATAAAGTTTGATGGTAAGGGTTGATTAAAGCGAGCTCAAAGAGTTCCCATGAGGAGGTGTTTTGGGCGGGGAGGGGCAGGAACTGGGTCGGACTGGCCATAGGGATTAGTATGGTCATGGGCAAATAACCAAACACCAACTAGCTGTGTGTACTGTCCTCGCATACCATTTCTCCCTATCTTTTACTCTAATCTGAGCCGGCTTTAGACCTGGGTGGTTTCCGGGCGCCACATTGCTTCAATCCCCCTCCCCCCACCACCCGTGAGGCTGATGCGTGTTGTGGCAACAGGCTGACTGGTGGCGGGGAGCAAGTTGGGTCCCCTCCTGTCTCTGGGCTGGGGCGTGGGGTATCCGCGTGATAATGATCAGTCTGCACATGGGCACAGCTGGCTGCTTGAAACATCAAAGGTGAATGCCGGTCTTCCGCAGACTCGGCCAGGTTTGCTTCCCAGGTCTCGTGCATGTAACCCGAGCCACTTTGGTAAGTGCTTTGCACGTGTAGTAAGTGCAAAACACTTACTACACTCATTGACCTGTCCTTATGGTCTAGCTGATCAACTTGCCAAATGTGTGTTTGGATTTATTTGGTTGATGGGTTTATAGCGCTTCGTATCATCAAATAACAGCTTCAGCCCGTTATCTACAGCCTGTTTACAGCTTCCAAACGAGGATGCGGAGACATGGAACGCAGATACCTGAAAACAGAAAGCGACATACTTGAATAGGGTGTGTGGCCGTGTGGGTGTTTAGCATGCAATCGCAGGATTACATGTGTGCATGCTTTCATGTAATGTGGGTTTCAGCGGAATGCTACGGAGTGGGGTCAAGAAGAGTAGAAGACCGATGTGCTGAGAGGCCGCCAAAGTGGCAGAAGAGCGCTATGAAACACAAGACCCCTTTACATTACACCTTCCCTGGCCAAGATGTCCGGTAGGTTTATATTCTGCAACTCTAAGTGCTAAAGGCGTCTATGTTCGTCCTGAATTCTCACAAGGACTCATTGTAGGCCTCGCCCACCCATGGCTGTCACATGGTGTGGTGAGGCCCGGGGCAAAACGTTTGGTGAGGCCCCCTTATAATTTTTTGCTCTGGACCAGCGGCACTGCCACCATAAACAGGAGACACGAGAAATCTCCCCTTGAGTTTGTGTGGAGGAACTCAAATATGGTTCATTATTATGACAGCAAATCAACTACAGAAAAGTGATGTTTCTGTACTGAAGACAAGTTCACTCCAGACTAACAGTTTTGTCATATGCATGAATATATATATAGGATGGCGTGACAATGTGGTGTGCGTGACGCCAGCTTTAGGGAGCGCCCTGCCCCATTGCACGCATTACAACACACATCATACATAGTGACAGGTAGATGATGTTGAGTGGTGGTGGATACATTTTTGAACTGGAGATGCCTAAATGTTTGCACCAATTATGTGGGATTGACTTATGTTATGTTACTTTGCATTTATATAGCGCCTTATATACCATTGGTATGGTCTGAAGGCGCTGTTAGGTTGAACGCCCTTGGGAATCAAAGTTCAATTCAGTAGAGAGCGTCGATAGAGTCAAAGGTGCGTGTGAGCACCGGATATGCGTGCAGCTGGTGTGGCATCTGTGTAATAGCTGCTTCTTAGCGGTAGGTGTGGTATTTGAGAGGTCAGGAGTATGTGTTCGTTCTGGCTGGATTTATCCAGACCGATTGTGGCTGCGTTAGGCTGAGGAGAGCGCCTGGCTGGGGGGGTGTAACCAGTAGTTAGTGATGGGGAGTATGAGGCAGATGTTGGTATGAGAACAGCTGTACCGAATGGTGTCATAGTATCTCTGTGTTCTAGTTCAATGGTGGTGTAAAGAAGAGAGTAAGCGTGGTAAAGTGATATGATGGGTTACATGCTCTTCAAACGTTGCATGCATTCCAAACCATTCCATGAAGTTGTGCAATTCTATGCACTCCAGTCCGCTCACGCACTCCACTCTGCTCCACGCACTCCACTCTGCTCCACGCACTCGAATCCGTTCCATGAATTTGTAAGTTGTTTTATGCTCCATCCACGCATTTCACCTGTGCCATCCACATACTTCCTGGTACCTTTCACATATTACACCAGAACCTTCCACATACGTCACCCATTCCATGCATATACTTCACCCATTCCGTCGGCCCTACGCACTCGTCGGCCCTATGCAGTCATCTGTCCGCTCAAGGCACTCGTCCGCTTTATGCTCTCTCACGCTCTACGCACTCATCCACTCTACCCACTGGTTTTACCCACTGGTCTGTTCTGGGCACTCTTCCGCTCTGGGCACTCTTCTGCTGTGCGCACACATCTGCTCTATGCACTCGTTCTTTCCACGCATTCATCTGCACTCATCTACTCTACCCACTAGTCTGTTCTACCCACTAGTTTGTTCTGGGCACTCTTCCGCTCTGCGCACCCATCCGCTCTATGCACTCGTTCTTTCCACGCATTCTACAAAGTTCTACAAAGTTGTTCGCTCCTACGCGCTGATCCGCTCCGCACATTCATCTGCTCTATGCACTCCTGCGCTCGACACACTCCTCCGCACTTATGCACTCGTCCGCTCTACACACTTGTCTGCTCAACATACTCAACCGTTCAATACACTCATCCGATCTATACACTCCTCTGTTCAACGCATTCATCCGCTCAGCGCACTCGTCCGTACCACGCGTTTCATCCATTCTAGAGATTTCATCTGCTCCATTCACCTCGTTCATTCATCATGCATTATCGATTCAGGCCATCCGTTCCGTGCTCTCTATCTGTTTCATGTACTGCACCCATCTCATGTACTTGAATCGCCTACTTTCCATTTATGCCATGCACTCATACAGTCGGTGTCATCTGGCTGTTTACTCATCAGTCTCTTGTATTCAACTTTCCATCCTCTTCTCTTTATTCATTTCGTCCATTTTGTTAATTTTGTCCATTGCACTCATTACATCCATTTCATTAATTTAATCCTCATTACTGTTTTTGTACGATTTTATTCTTTTTATCTACTTCAATGCTTTGAACTACTTTACTCGTTCTATTCTGTTTTGTCTTTTTAGTTTACATTAGCGGTTAGAAGTTGTCGATTTCTCGCATGGATCTTGATGTTGTATTATTGTTTGCCTAGTATTGTTAGTCAAGATCTAGTACATTGTTGGGTTGGTGTCATTGAGATGCTGTTATTCAGTTTGGGTTAGTTTGCGTACGGGTTGGTTTTAGGGGAAGAGCCTAGTTTTCAGTAGTCTGCGGAAAGACATTAGATCTTCAGTTAGGCGGATGTGGGGTAGGAGTGCGTTCCACAGTGTGGGGGCCAAGGCTGAGAATGATGATCCGCCTAGCCTGGCTGAGTTTGTTTTAGGTATGACAAGGTGGCCGGCTTAGCTTAATCTTAGAGTGCGGGGAGGGTGATAGGGTTTTAGCTTGTCTTGAAGATATTGGGGTCCGGGATTATACAATGCTCGATGAGAAATGCATAGGGTTTTGAAAGTCACCCTTCAGGCCACTGGGAGCCAGTGCAAAGTTTTAAGGGCTGGGGAGATGTGGTCTCTCGGGCCGAGCGCTAGTAGCAGTTTGGTCGCAGCGTTTTGTGCTCTTTGAAGTTTATTCAGTTGGTAAGCATGGACTCCGAGGTAGAGGGGGTTAGCGTAGTCCAGTCTTGATATAACAATTGATTGGACCGCGGAGAGTCTGTTGGGAAAGGAAAGATGCGGAAAGATGCGCCTAAGAGCTTTAAGGTGGTAGTGCAGGACTTTGAGACGTTGTTGACTTAGCGCGAGAGTGTTATGTCAGAGTCAAGGGTGCATCCAAGGTTTTTTACTGAGTTAGAGGGGGTCGGTGAGTTGCCCATGGCAGATGGCCAGGGTAGTGGGTGTGGAAGAAGTTCGGAGTTGCCACATGCCATGATTTCAGTTTTAGAGGGGTTTAACAAGAGGTGGCTTTGGGTCATCCAGAGCTCTGTCGAGCAGGCGAGGTCAGTCCGGCAGTTGGTTTTTGAGTTCAGGAGTTTTAGAATTAGTTGGGTGTCATCAGCATAGTTCTAACACGGGATGTTGTGTGAACGAATTATTGGTGGGAGGGTGATCAAGTACAGATTGAACAGGAGGGCAGATGGACATGCTCCTTGTGGAACTCCTGTGTCGACCGGTCGGGCTTGGAAGGAATAGGTGGAGAGTAGCGTTATTTGTTACCTATCTTTGAGGTATGAAGCTATCCATTTGAGAGCGGTTCCACTGATTCCAAGGGAGCGGAGGCGGTCAAGGAGGATTGAATGATTGTGTCGAAGGCGGCAGATAGGTCAAGAAGGATTAATGCGGCGCATCCTGCGGAGTCTGCTGTGATTTTAAGGTCATCCTAGATTGAGGTTAGGGTGGTTTCAGTTCCGTGTCGGGCTCTGAAACCTGATTGTGCCGGGTCTAGGAGATTGTTGGCTTTGACAAAGGCATTTATTTGGGAGTAGGTGGTTCGGTCAATGAGTTTGGCAAGAAACCTGGTGTTTAGATGGGGCGGTAGTTTTTGGGTTCGAGAGGGTCGAGGGAAGGGTTTTTTTTTTATTAGAGGTTTGACATGAACCATTTTGAATGCGTCGGGGAAATATACTAGAGGAAAGGGAGTAGTTTATGATGGATCTTGCGTGTTCTCCTGAGCAGGTAGAAGCAAACATTTCTGTGAGGGTTGTGGCCGGGCAAGGGTCTAATGGGGAGCCGGATGGTTTGCGGGCAGAGAGAAGTTTGAGAAATTGGTCGGGTGATATTGGAGTAAAAGAGTCGAACGTTGGTTGCACAGTGGTTGCAGGCGGTGGGTTGGCCGGTATGGGGGAGGGTTGCCTGGTGGGTGTAAGAGAGCCAATTTGGTGGTTAGCGCATTTGTTCTTTCGAGAGCAGTGGCATAAAAGTGGAGAGGGAGTGAGTCGCGCAGTGATTGTAAGGGGGTTGGGACGGTGGTAGTGCATGCAGGTTTGGTGAATTCGGTGATGATTTTGTGAAGTTTTGCTGGGGTTTTTGCAGTTTAGGATTCTGTAGTTGTAGTGGGCTTTTTTTGCCTTCCTGATTTCGGTCTTGTACTGATGAAGGTGTCGGGCCAAGGTGGCTCTGCTCTCTTTGGTTTTGTCTTTCTGCCATTTGCATTCTAGGTATTTAAATAGTTGTTTTGTCGTCTTCAAATCTGGTGGGAACCATCTAGGGAACAAGCCACAGCGGGCTGATGGTTTGCAAGAGGGTGTGAGCCGTATTAGTGAGGTCTTGAGCCATAAGTCAAAGGCTTCAGGGGTTAGTTTATTGAGTTGGCAGGTAGGAGGGGGAGACTGCAGGAGTGCGTTGGCTAGGTCAGGAACGATTATTCGTTTTTTCCAGCATTTGTGTAGATTCGGAGGTTCAGGTTCAAGGACGGGAAGTGGGTCGGGTGAGCGAATGGCGAAAGAAACAATGAAATGATCGGACCAGATGATAGGGGTCGGGGGGTTTAGATGTATCCGGTTGTGGGAGCTAAAGATGGCATCAAGAGTGTGTCCTTTATAGTGAGTCGGGCCGTTTAAGTGGGGTTGGAAGTTAATCGCGTCTAGACCGTCGACCAGAGAGTGTCATAGGGTTGGTGGGGATGTCGAGCCATATGTTTAAATCTCCAAAGAGGGTGAGGTTGGGATGGTTTAGTTGTAGGGTGGCAATAGAGAGAGTCGCAGAGGTTGTTTGAGAATTGTCTATCGTAGCCAGGGGGTCTGTAGATTATTAGGAAGCTGTGTGAGAATGACGGGGAGAGGGATAGATTAACGAGGAGTGATTCGCAGGAAGGAATGGAAGGCTGTTTGTCGATGATTGAAGCGTGGAAGTGAGACTTGAAGATGAATGCTATTCCCCCTCCTCTAGAGGGACGGTTCAGTGGGATGAGGGAGTAGTTGGGGGGGGGGGGGGGGGGGTTGGGGACGGGGTTAGGGGGTGGTGGTGTGTGGGGGGGCGGGGGTTGAGGTGGTGGTGGGGGGGTGGGCTTTAGGCTTCATTGGCGATTGGGGCGAAGTCGTCAGAGAACCAAGTTTCGGTGATGAAAACCATGTCTGGTTTGTCAGAGACGAGGAGGTCAAAGATGCTGTGGCTGTTTTTTGCTACGGATCGGGCATTAAATAGGATGCAATTCACTTCGGTAGGTGAGGTTGGTGTCGGACCGGAGGGGGTCGGGGGGGACATAGCACAGTGAGGAAGCCCAACCAAAACAAGGGGTGTTTGAGATGGTTTCTCATCCCAAAATTGTTTTGAAACCAATGAAAATGGTGCATTTCACAGCACTTTCTTGAAAAATTAGGTTAAAAAGCCATAGAGTTTGCAATGGGTTTTGTACAAACATGTATGGAAAAACCCAATAGATGTAAGACACGAACCGCGCACAGGAGCATTTTCCATTACATTTCATGCTGCCTTTTCCCACAAAATATGCCAGTATGAATTTTTTTTCATGTTGGCTGTATACATGTCCATGCATGCTGCACCAACATATGCCAGTATTACCTATAAGGACTCAAATCTGGTAGAAAATACCATGCTACAAAAGTATATCCAGACTGGCTGTGCCCCATAAGTGTTATTACTGGCTAGACTGGGCAGTATTCAATGCAGGCCAGACTAGCCACCTGATAACACTTATCTTTTCTTTACCTAGGCCTGGCTGAAGATGCGTTGGGGCCCATTTCAAATGAACGGTTGGGGGCCCCCAATTGCTTAGAACGGAAAACAGACTGAGGCACCCATTGGGTGCATACTTTATAATGGAGACAAAGAAATTCATGCATGAGTTAATAGACACTGATTATTACAAGACGGCCAGCCAGCAGGGAGCTGAAACACTAAATGCACACTGAAATTCTTTAAATCGCCTTTGTCAGAAGTAGGCTGATGTGGAGGAACCAGTGTCAAAAGGTAACGAGGTGATAGTTCTTATGTGTGCCCCAGGGAAGTGACGGCCGGAAGGGCTTCATCAATCGCAGCCTGTAAGGCGAGCATTTGAAAGCGCTCATTTCAAGCCCCAGAATAAAAGGAATACAAGAAGAAAGGAATATATTGCTGTGTTACAAGACTGATGACTGGCAACATGGGGGCATTTGTTGTGGTCCCCTGAGGACCCTTTCAACTGAAAAGTCTGAAAGGCCCTGACGCTGTCCCTAGCTATACCCTTATCTTTGCTTTATCCTTGATGCATGGTTCCATGCATCCTGGGTAAAGCAACCCAACAGCCCCCTCCCCTTAATTTAGGGGTGGGGACTGGCACATACAACACTTTCATCCACCAGTCACACAACTCCTTGCATGCACGCATACATAAAAACAAACACATAATTGTCACCGACATATATGAGCACATACATACAATTAATTGAAATACACATATACACACACACCCAAACACACATTTAATTTTAAAACAAAACACTTACCTCCATAGAGCAACCCAGCAGCCCCCCCACCGCTAAATGTATTGTCCCTCAGGGCCAGTATATTTAGGTGTAGGGGCTGGCACATATATAACTTTCACCTACACATTCACCCACCAGTCGCACAACTCCTTGCATGCATGCATACAAATAAACACACCATTGACACAACACGCACACGCACACACACGCACACACACATACACAGTTAATTTAAATACACACATATATATATTTATATTATATTCAATGAAAAAACGTTGTTAAAGGGACGTTATGGTTACAAGTAAAACCGAAAAACCCGTGAAATTCGCCAGTTATGGTAAGCTAAGCAACCATAACTCGCGCCACCAACGTGCACTGCTAAGAATAACACCCATGACATCAAAGCTGACATCACAAATATGATTGATGACATCACATGTGCATTTAATTTTCATAGGAAGTCCCTACAAGGGGTTTTGAGTGTAATGTTGGCAAAAGAAATGTCAGGGGTCATCTGGAGATGTGTGATGAACTACATACTTGATTATGCAATGTATTGCTCCAAAGAACATTCCAGTGCAGTGTTGTTTCTAGAACAGGAACCTCCTCACACAGGAACATAGGCATTGGCTGCAGCATACACCATAGAGATGTACTATTTCTAATGTTCCCATGTTGGATAGTAAAACGGTGAATGCTTCTGTATCACACTTTTGCGTACTGTGAAACATATACGAAGTAGGTAATAATGCATCACTTACGAAATGCCTGTACTACTACACACAAAACATGAAGAGACCACAATGTATCCAAAGATGGGGCTATACAGGGAGAGGAAACAAGAGGCAGTATCACGAGCCACTGTGTATAACCAACATGATCATCTGGACGCATAGAAATGATGGCTGTATTTCAGGCCTGCTTCTTCCCCTATGTATGTGTATCATAAGATGCGATTGAATTCTAAGAAAAGTACTGTAAGAACATGTGAGAATAGCAACGTCTACAAATGAAATACCTTTTTAATTTAAAGTTTTTCACTGTTGGTGAATAAACTCACCTGGCCTAGATATGTCAATGAACAAAAAAAGAAGGGGCTAGACATGTAATGTCATCAGTGATGTCATCAATCATATTTGTGATGTCATCTTTGATGTCAAGGGTGTTATTCTTAGCAGTGCACGGTGGTGGCGTGAGTTATGGTTGCTTAGCTTACCATAACTGGCGAATTTCAGGGGTTTTTCGGTTTTACTTGTAACCATAACGTCCCTTCAACAATTTTTTTTCATTGAATTTCATAGATTTTTATTAGTCCAACTTAACCATAACGTCCCTTTTAACCAAGGTTAATCAGTGAATTTCATGGGTTTTTACCAGTGCATGCTATTTTCCTACAACTTACTAATATCATACTTACCAAATATAACAATATTTGTGTCCAATTTACAAAGTGTCACCTTAAAACTCTGCCTGCCATTTCCCACCTTCTAGGATCATTTTTAACACTTCTATACACTTTTTGCAACTATTTCAACTAGTTTTGCATCCGTAGACATCTACGAACATCTGACTTCATTGCGGACCTTCCGAACAGTGCCACATGACCATACGCTGGCGCGCGGCATGATGACGTGTCCGAGAACCCGTCCGCAGTGCACGATAAGATCCGTCTTTCGTGGACAGTTCGGAACTGCATTTTCTACTGATCTAGGAACTTTCAACTTCACAATTTCCCTAGCACACCCCCTTCACCTTTTCGTACTCCTTATCCATTACTAATCTAGTACACAGTACATACTTGGAAGAAATGTATCAAAACTGCTATTTATCTTAAAATTGGCATCAGTTATTGCCATCCCTCCTCCCCAAGAGCCACCACCACCACCAGATGGAGGACCTTCACAACAAAAATAGCGCAGTACCTCCAAAGACAATGAAGAGGACCAAGAAGATGAGGTAGAGGAAGTGCCTACTTCTAGCACCAAGATCAAATCATGGCTGTGCCAGTTCTTTGCTACTGTTGGGAGTGTACCGAAGGCTAAAGCTACCAAAGTGAAATTACCGGAGTGTAATTTTTTACTCAGTCGCAGACTACCTGGACAGTACTCCTCCGGGACCACCTCCATGCGCCGCCACACCAAATCCAATGAATGCAATGCTCTCAGAAAGGTTATTCCTTTCTCAGCAAGTAGTAAGCTGTCTTCCTCCACCTCATCGTCCTCAACAAATACTGTAACCACACAGCCTGATGTCTGCAGGCATTGGTGCGTTATAAATAAATATATAAATAAATAAGGAGGGCTACGGACCATTATCGTCCATTGCAGCCCCTGAAATGGGGGATAAAGGCCATTAGCACCGCTGGTTCCCAAAGCGAGAACCCAGGGTTGCTATGCTAAAACATAGATTTTTCTTTAGGAAGGAAAATCCTTTTCCAAGACAGCCAACATGGAAAGAGAAGGCAGGGCTCCGTACACAGCCCCTCTACACTTGCCATGGCAGCCTGCAAAACCCTATGAACATATTACCACAAGCACTTTTTTCCCTTTCAAACCTATCCTACCTTCGAATAACTTACAGCCGGTCCCAGGTAGACATAGCCACTTTAACACAATTTTTCGTCCCTAGCAGTCATGGCCAGTAGCCAGATTGTCCGTGTCATAACCTTATGCCATGACCCAGACAATCTGTCAACTGCCCACGGCCACAGATTATATACCTCAGTCTCCAAAGGTATATGACTATTTTTTGTACCTACATTATTACACTTGTCAAAAAATAAAACATGGGCACATTTGCAAAAGCATGCTTTAATGTCCTTGCCAATGCTTCTCACGAGTTTGCTCGAAATCCGCCCATGTTTTATTTTTTAAAAATTGTCAAAATGTATGTACATATAATAGTCATATAACTTAGCCCGCACTTGACAAAATCCTTTGTCTTTACACAAACATTGATGGTTAGGTCTATAAACTTTCTCAAAACCTTTGTTCACATTCGTCAAATAGCAACAAAGTTATAAGCCATCAAAACATGTTAAAACCACCCTCTAATTTCACCCCCTCTTGAGAAAATCCCACCAACATTAGAAAACCATTTATGTGTAGATCCAAAATCGTTTTGCCAAATGTTGTGCAGATTCGTCAAATTACACCACATTTATATGCCTTTACAATATTTTGGGACCCCCCTCTGATTTTGCCCCCTCTTGACAGAATCCATTCAGGATTAGTTCTAGAATAAAATGGCAAAATTACATGCAGTTTCATTGACTGGCGCAAAAGTTAAAAGCCATCCAAAAACTGCTTTTCCCCAACCCTGTAATGCAGAAATAGGTACAGATGTCCTAGGACATCTGAAGTGTCCACGAACACCACAGGACTGCCCCAGGACATCCAAAGTGTTTGCAGACTTTCGGGGGATGAAACAACCCGTTTTTTGGCTTCTTATGGCCATATCCAATCCAATCCCACCACATCCCCAGAGTTTGTTTGTTTGAGTTTGACAAGTGCAATGCTGCTTTTAAAAAAAAAATATTTTCGCCGCGTTGTACGCGGACTCCAAAAAAGTCAGCAAATCCAAGATGGCGGGCGTTTTTAAGGAAACCGACGCATTTCACGTTTTCGCAACATCCAATCAGCGGCTGCATCCCGATCTCCATGGACCACGCAAAAGTCTGCAAATATTTTGGCCCAATCAGAGGCCAGTCCGCAGACAGCGCGACCAATCAGAGGCCTGTCCGCGCACGGAACAGGGAAGTGAGTCCGCGGACAGGACATAGATATTACACATTTTTTATGCCTTAAGTTTTGGTCGTTAAAAGAAAAAACTACTAGACGGATATACACCGAAATTAACAAAAGCACGCTTTTGTGACCAAGCCGTCGCTCCTGCGCAAATTTGGTTAAAATAGGTCCAGCGCTTTGGGCTGTAGGCGTGAGCAAAGTTTTTTTTCCCCATTATGTCTATGGGGAAAAAAAGAAATTTTGGGACCCCCCTAATAACTTTGCCCCCGGACCAAACCTCACCAAACTTTGCAATAAAATTCAGAGTGGGCCATATACCATTTTTGCAAAGTTTGGTGAGGATTCGTCCAGGGGGAGCGAAGTTATAGGCCGCCCAAAAAGTGCTCTTACTTTGGGATTAGCAATTTAACCATAACTACATGGAGATATATATATATATATATATATATATATATATATATATATATATATATATATATATATATATATATATATATATATATATATAAAAACACCTTAGCGCCAGGCACCCTTCTTCATACAAGCCGGCGCAGGGAGGATGGGAGGGCCCTCCCGGGCCCTCCCTCCTCTCCAGCACCTTGACACAATGTCTGACAGGAGAAGATCAGTCAGCGTGTTCATGCGCATTAGCAGCGTCTGTGGGTCACGTGGGCCCGTCTGGCATCATTTCTGCCACTCTTTTGTCCGTGTATCCACTTTTTGATAACATTTGTGGCAAATGGCATTTTAACACACACTACAAACGCGCAAACCTGCTCTGCACGCAGGGAACGATCCTATTCCATTTCTCTCCAGATCCTGCCCTCAGAATTCCAAGGCACTGTGCAGCAAATTACGCCCACCCTCAGATTTGCTGTTGTATTGACATCGGAAGTGACATCACAAAAAAAGCCATTACAAGGAGTGCCTTTATTTGATGTAAAAGTCAAGTAATGACAATTTGCTTAGGACTAACCCAGTTCATTGGAAAAACCATTAAGCAAAAAGTGAATAAACATTTTTTGTACATGTTCAGATATCTTTGTGAAAAGTTTTATATTTATTTTCACATAATGTTTTCCCACTTTGATGCTTCTGTCTGTACATGTGCTTTTAAATGCCATGATTACTAAGTGAGTAATTAACGTGGTCCCTCCATTCCCATGAGTATATATTTCTTTATGAATGAACGACATTTTATTCTTTTGGTACTGACTTTTTGCATACTGTTTTATCAATGAACTAGGTCAGTCATAAGCAATTTTGATTGGCATTTGTCTTTTTACATCAAATAATTACTCATGTAGGTTTTTCCTAGACTTCATCCCATTATAAACATTGGTGTTATTAATATTGTATTTTTGCTCTAGCGTGTGTGGGTTAAGGGGAGCTGCTACATTTTTGTCTGATATTACTCTGATACGCGGGGGCTCAGGAGTAGTGACTTTTAAAAGAAGTTGCTATATGTAAATAACCTTGTGGTCTGCAAGACCTGAATTCTATATGGAGCAATTCTGTAGAATAGGGAACCACGTTGGATGCTTTTTAAAATGGCAAAAACTGCAAACTGAATAACTTTTAGAGGCTCCCAATTTTGGCAGGTGAGGTGCAGTGACATTAAATCATTTGCCCAGGATCACACACTTTGCATAAGTTGTGAAACAGGTTTTGGCCAACCTGTGTTTTAATTAACGACCAGATATCTTCCCAGTTTTATTTCACATAAATATTTGTTAAGATTTCGGTTTCAAGAGCTTTAATAATTAGTTTTTTTGAGATTCTGCGAAAAGTACCCAAATCACATAACAAACCTACCCAAAATATAAAATCGTTATAGTAGCATGTTGCACTAAACGAGTGCGATTGCAGCTTATTTCCCTATTCTGAATGGAAGATTACAGCCGCAGCATGCAACATAACGAGAGCCAACATCACAACTAATGCACAGTAAAGGCAAATGTTATATATGTCCGCTTGCCATCGTTTCAACCATCCTGCTGCATTATTCACCCCGCCAATGTCCTAGCATCTACTATTCCCACCTCTTAAAGGGTAATTCTCTGTTCCAAGTGGCCATTCCTGGCTGTCTCGCTGTCACTGTTGTCACAGTGTGAGGCTTCAGGGGGAGCTGCCCTGCTGCTCTGCGCTTGAACAATCCATTAGAGCAAACATTGGCAATACCAACAGTTTGGGCTTTTTTGTAGGCTTGAGAAAGGCACTTGCCAGGCACTGCCGCAGTGCAATTGACTGGCCATTGATGGTAGCAGGTGGAAAATGGTGCGAGTACCTGAGCATCTAATAGCAGTACCTGGCAAATGCCAAATACTTATATGCAAGACAAAACCTTTTGGCTTTGCCAATGCTTGCTTTTAACAGGACTTCAGTGAAGGAAAGGCATAGTTCTTATAAATGCGGAGATGCAATGCAGGTAGTGGGCCTGTCTAATAGTGTTATGTATAAGTGTCGCTCCTGGAGAACACATGTGTTCGACAGGCAAATTCAGCAGAACAAATGGGAATTGAGGAGATCTCTTGGATCTCTTTTGAACCAATTCCCTAGTTCATTCAGTCGCAAGTAGAAGAGATGAATGTACAACTACAACCTCTGTTTTACAGGCCCTAGAGGTATTCAATCCGAAGGCGACCGCGAAATTATGCTAAAACTGTTACTAAAAAGAAGCACAAGTGAGTTTTGGAAGTTGCTTAATGGAAACGGGAGTGCTGAAGGACAAATGAGTTCTGTATCTGAAGTCACATGGATGGAGTACTTTACAGAAATATTTTCCATGCCAACGCATGAAAGAACATTGCTGCCTCAGGTGTCTAATGTGCAGTGGGGATTTGAAATGACTTGTGATATGATCAAAGAGCGTATTGAGAAACTAAGTATCTCGAGGGGCGGGTCCAGACGGGCTCTCTAATCTCACAATAAAAAGAGAACCTATATTGTGGGTGGGTATATTATATAAGATTTTCTCAGCATTCAAAATAAGAAGAAAGCTACCTTCTTGGAAAAAATCCTATATAATACCGATTTTTAAAAAAATACAAAAAAAAGAATTTAAAGAAGGGAAATCGAATTTGTCCGAGCAATTCTAGACCTATTGCCCTTTTGGACACGATGCGGTAGATCTTTGCATACTTTCTCTTAGAGAGGCTGGAATCTTGGAACTTTACTTCTAATAGAGTGGACAAGCTACAGTCCGGCTTTCGGATAAAACTCACTAAATGGCTTTATTCTTAAGCTATTTCAATACAAAGCCTAGACAATGCATAATACCCTGTATCCTGCCTTTTATAGAGCTTAGAGCAGCATTTCATAAGCTCCTAAGAGCTGGGGATTGCCCTTTTCCATACTGGGTCCCATTATAGCTCTTAAGACGGACACATCACTCCAAATACACCTAAATACAGAGGGGTCTTTGTCGGCAAGTGTTCCTACATATAATGGTTTACAGCAGGGTTTTGTTCTGGCCCCTACATTGTTCAGTTTGTGCATACCTGATTTGGGTTATTCTCTGCATTCCGTAATGGCATTTCCACCTAAAACGGGAAAGGGCCAGATCAAATGGTTATTGTACGCTGACAATCGGGTCCTTTTTTCTATGGTGCAGCGATTAGGAATACCAGAGATCTCAAAATATGGAACAGACTAGGTGGTCTTCTGTGGAGAAGGGTTTGGGTTTTACCACCTTCCCTCCCTATCAATCTCCTAAGATATGAATTGGGGCTGCCCTCACGTGTACCAATTGTATGTTGGAAAAACGTGATGCTATGTGTAAAGAGTTACAATCCTCCTGAGAATTCTATATACTCTGCACTTGAGGACCAAGCTTCTCAAGCTCTTCTGGCCTGGAATGGGGAATGTATGCACATATTGAGTACCGCTGATGTCCCCTTGGAGCTATGTATTGAAAATCCTCTTCTCACCAAGACAAAATGCCAGCAAATGGACTGGATTAAGACAAGAAATTAAATTGACACATTAAAGGAGGATCAATCTCTCTCATATATAAGAAAAACCCTTGGAGAAACTACTGGGATATTTGATCAAATTCCCAAAAGAAATATGGAGAAGATACTATGAGACTTTACTTCAATTTCTTCCCCGCGCCTAAAGTTCTGGAAACCAGAGCTAAGATGCCGAGGCCAGAGTCTGTAGGTTCTGCAAGAGCAGAGAGATTGAGACTTTGTCGCATTTATTTTTGCCGCGTGATTGTCTGGTACCCTTAAGAGAATTATATTTTGGCTCCTTTGTGCATGATTTTAATGCAATGTTGCCCAACGCCCTTTGGTCTAGAATGTTATCAGGTGTACTGACCTCTCTTGCGCTGGCTGCTGTTAGTTTTATATGATTAATTTTCAAGGATAATGATTTAAATGATTTTTTTATTGAATAATTGGAATAAATCATGTTTGTATAATTTATGTATATGTCTATTATTTTTGCTGTTTTGATAAATGTGTAACGTTTATTAATTAAACAAATGTTCAATAAAAAACGAGTGCTTATAAATCAAGTGGCTGAAGGCAGACCTGGTTAAGCCATTCGTATTACACCAGTAGTATGTTTACATCACCAGTTAATTAACTCTCAGAAGACTGCTTTGGCTTTGAAAAACACTGGTAGGAACTTCAAGTTCAAAGTTTGATGGTGGAGCTTGATTTAAAGCAAGCTGAAAGAGTTCCCATGAGGGAGTGTTTTTGGCGGGGAGGAGATGGCCATGGGGTTTAGCATGGCTATGGGCAGTCAATCAGTGGGCAAATAATCAAACGCCCTCAAGCTTTGAGTCCCTCCTAATATGCCATTTCTCTCTATCTGTATTCTAATGCAATTGTTGCGGCTTATAGATGGTGTTACCACCTGATAGTGCATAGCGCAAACTAAAAAGGTCTGGGAACAGCTGATCCTGCAACATGGCAGCAAAGTTGGGACTTTTCCCTGTCCCGGACAATGTGTTTGTGGGACGCGGGCCACATCCCTTTTACAAACTTGACAGTTGAATGGAAGCGTCCCCAGAAACGCACCCCCCTTAGTGAGAGGCAATAATGGACACTCCCCAGAAGGGGAATGAGACCAGGACCAAGTGCGGGTGAGATCAAAAGAGATTTATATAGATCAATATAGGGCATGCAAAGGACTCTGCAAACTCCGAGAGCACTCTGTTTGACAGGCCTACTTATTTCCAGAACACGTCATGGGTGACACAAGCTATAGGGGACACATAATCGTGGGGATTGGGTGGTGATGTCTAGGGAGTATACACAATAGGTAGCTGCTCCTCCAGGATTGGCTGACGTTGGTGCTGCGCCACGTGGGGTTGGAAGGTCAGCTGGGCTCATCTTGGTTGAGTGCCGGGCCGGACATGCCTTATAACGATGATTGATAACTAAACTAACATTTGCCCTTTTGGCCACACATTCACACCCATTCGTCACACTTTATGCTTTCCGTTGGTTTGCAACTCTTGTAAGCGCTGACCTTAGATCAATATGCAGACAGGAACATTGATATGCGATCTGAAGTGTCCCAATACATCAGTTTGGAGGATACCTTAGGTTCAAACAATCTGGTCTCATGTGCATAGTCCGGGGCATTGGAGGGGTCACTTGACCACCTTGACTTGGTAGATTAGGTGAGGGATGGTATTACGATCTGTTGGTACATGTGTGGGCGCCCCCCCCTTTTTAGGGTCATTAACCTGGGGTCGATGGAGATACCACTGGCCTGTGAGGGACATGTGACTAGTGCCTGAGAAACGGTGGGATTTAGGACCAGGTAGCTCGTAAATCATGGAGTCAAGCTGTGGTGGCCTCTGACATGGGGGAGGCGGATGCTTGAAATGGGTCCAGCAGGGTCGGGAGGGGAGGCGAGGCTGTGCTGTTTGAACACCAGCTATCTCTGGAGGGCCTGGGCGGGAGGAGGGGGAGATGGCCTTGCAGCTCTGTGCGCGGCATCCTGCATAAGGCGGTATACTGTCCCTTGGGTGAGGGGCGAACAACAACACGTGGGGCCTCTAAGAGGATTCGTATGCATTTGCATTAGAAGGGATAGTAACTGGGGGCCATACCCTTTATTACAACAATTCACATTTATCGTTGACATACGAACATGAGGTAGTGTTAGGCAGGTGTATATATAAAGAGGGCAACACATGTTATTGCATATTGTCATCAGCTAGCCAGTCTTCGTACATCTCTACATTATAAACAATATCGGTTGCATATTACTCTTTACCCATTCTTCTTCACATTAGCAGCGAACGTTAGTCAACATGACATATATTACATAAATGGTTTCTACACGTTGCAAGAGTTTTCGGGGTAGGTAGGGGTGTAAGGCGCCACACAGTCTAACGCTGGGGGCTTGGTACAGGGTCAGGGCCTGTAGGGTTTGGGCTGGTTTCAGTTACTTCCTAATGTTCCCGTTCATGGCTGGGGCAATGACGTACTGCGGAAGGTTAACAGCTACAGTGTTTTATTTTGTTGTTTGTCGTGTCTGGTGGCTCGTGAGAACGAGTCCTCAGCGGATCTGCCATGCGGTGCGGGGTGGGGGAAGCGTGGGCCTTTGTGAGCGCGGTCGAGTGGGGGGTCAAACAGCAACTTTCAGTTTGCACATTGGCTCTGCCTGAGTTAGATCTGAACATTTCTAGCAAAATGGAGTTGGCTTAGTACAAGATGGCATCTGTTCTCTGCCACATCACGTGGTGGTGTAGCCTCACGTGTCGTTCTGCAGCCGCCCTGCCGCCTGGGCCCGTGGGCAGGTGGGCTGCCGACAAGTCATGAGTCTTCACCAGGGTGGAAGATGCAGTGGGAGGGGGGGTCCTATTGACCTATCCTCCCCTACATTTCCCCCCTTTCGTTACTTAAGTAACGAATACCTTAGCTTCCCCCAGCTGCTCACGCTCCTTCTCAGCTAACACTGCCTCTTCCCAAGCCGGCGTTCCCTTTATTGGCATCCAAGCTCTGCAAACCCCACCCCGAGGCTTTCCCCCCCCTTCTAGCGTACTCATCTGGTGTGCAGGTCATATATATACATCCCCCCGTCTCCCTCCAGGTCCACCCATACCTCTGTGTACCATTCTAGTTCAAGGGGCTCCTTTATTGTGGTATGATATAACCTATCCACTATATCCCCGTCATAATATATAGGTACCATTCTATACTTGGGCTCCGAATTCTCACCAGTTTGTATGTGTGCTTCCTGTTGCATTCGTACCCCTCCTCTGGCGTTGCCCATCGTCACCGTCATCATCGTTCCATTTGGGACTGCGTTTGCACACTATCGAAGACCCAACTGGCACACACAAAAAATCACAAGCAAAAATACAATGAGGGGCATTAGTAGTTTCACTGCGAGCCCCATCCAGGAGGGTACCCATGAATAAATGTCGAACCATGTGCTTGATTCTGCACCACCTTCTTTCTTCATGCGTTCCCCTAGGTTGTGCACTGCAGCGATGACGTGTGATAGTGTCCCATTATCAGCATCTTCAGAAGGTACGAAAGTGCAACAGGCACTTCCGATTTTTCGGCAAACGCCTCCATCCATCGCCGTCAACAGGTCTAAGAGATAGCTGTTTTGCATTGTCATTAGTCTTAGAGCCCTTAGCTTCACCTTGATCACATTGAACCCTTCTTCAGTGTCGTTAGCCAATTGGATCAGCTCCCACCGCGTAATCTGTAGCCACTTTGCATTTGCCCGGGCCTGAATGCTTGGGATGAGGGAGGCGAAGAAGGTTTCCGCCGAGCTGAATAGCCTGTACCTGTCTGGGATCTGTGCCAAACGTTCTGAGGAGGCCTTTGATATGTAGTTTGACGACCTCCGTTTTCTGGACACGATTCCTTCGGCATTCCCTTCTGACAGGACATACAGTGGTGCCTCTTCAGTGGGTGGGGCGTTGGCTGCTGCTTGGGTCATCGTCCTGCCCCCTTCTCCGATGTGGCTTTCCGGTATTACCATTAGAGCTGAGTGCAGTGTCGCCAGGGAACACGTGCCCCTCAGTGATGGTGTGAGGTGCATATACGCCCGTTTGCCACAGACCCAGTAAGTGTCCATTAGGGCTGCTGTTCCTTTCTTTATATCTGGGATCATTAGGCTTTTACTGCAGTTCGTGTTTCTTCCCATGTCGATTTTCCCTTCTCCCAAGAAGCAAAGTTCGTTTGAGATTTCTTTCTGTAGTTTCAATGCTTTTTCTATTGCGCTCACTCAGGTCAATTTTGCTATATGTTCTGACCAGACTGTGGTACACGTTTTTGCAATCCATTGTAGTTTTTCGGTCGGTAGCCCTCTCAGTGCTTCAGCCTTGCACGTTACCACATCATCTTTCCATTTGTTTTCCGAAAATAGTGTTCCTTTTATTATGAAGAATGGTTCTTTTAAACACACCACTCCTTTGGCTCTCGAGTAGCATGTTTTCTCGTTCTGCAGCATTTCAAAAGATACCGTGTGTGCCTGGAAGGTGTTCTTATTTCTGCACAGGGTGAGATGGAGGAGACACCGGGCATCTGCGAGAGGCAATTCTTGTGGCATTAAAACTTTAGGTGTACCTGAGGCATGGGGGATCAGGGAGCACATGTAGCAGCTTTCATTAGTTGTTTGTTTAGCTGTGGAGCTCTGGTCTGCATACCGTTTATTCGACTGGTGTGGGTGCCTGGGATCTTCTATTGTATCTAGTCCCAGGCCATAGTATTCATCATATCTTTTCCTACCTGCCTCCCTCCTTCTCCTGTTTCTAAGAAATGTTTTCGCATTTCTGGCTGCATGCACTAGGGACTCCCTCTCCCTGCCCCCCCCCTTCTCCCACTCCTCGTACAGAGTCATAAATTTGTCAGCCATTTCAGTATTCTCTTTTATTCTCTCTGTGGTGTAGTGATTTTCTCTAGGAGTATTGGTTGTCACTGTGGGCAGGGTAGCAGTAGTGTCATATAGCCATGATATAACGGATGGATGCCGGTCATTTAGTTCATGTACACTAAAATTTATAGCATTGTGTTGGGGCTTCGGAGGGGTGGTTAACTCGTTTGTTTTGCTCTCCAGATGTGCACGGACACTTCATCACCAGTACATGTCTAGAGCAAAGAAAAATAATTTGAACGCAGGTAGGCGAAGCAATAACTTGCAGCCAAATACGCAGTTAGTGAAATAATGAGCACTTATATGGCTATTTATTCATAGCTTGGAAGCAACAAGTGATAACACAGAAATAAATCACAAAAAAAATACGGAGAATTCAAAAGAAAATACATCACCGTGGGCGTAACTGAATCCCTCATCTCGCCAGAAGCGGCTGGAAGACCCCGGTAACAGCCAGGCCGAGAGCACAACAGCCCACAGGTATGTCGGACAAAGGCGTCCCCCTTCCGACTGAGGTCTTTGTGCTTATCTCGTCTGACCGCTGAGGGGTTCCGCATATATGCACTCCTCAAACAGGGGTGTCAATTTCTCGAACCTTCTAGCAATGCACTTGCGCATTGATAAGTGATCGTTGGTTGCCAGCTGGGTCAACCGACAGTAACCTCAAGGAGCAAAGCGCTTCCCTCCTCTCCTAAGAACAAACGCCACGGAAAACAGTTCCCTAACTCATAGCAAGACATAACAAAACCAGCTGTCCCAGCAGAATGTCCTTGACTGGCTTCATACCAGGTTTGGAAAGAATGTTTTTTTCAGCAAAGCAAATTCAGCTCTCAGCAAAGTAAGTACAGCTTTTCACTGAGGCATGGAATAAATATCCACTATGGCTCTGAGTGCCCCCAGAATGCTCTGCGAGAGAGAGAGAGAGAGAGAGAGAGAGAGAGAGAGAGAGAGAAGCGCTTGGGGAGGGGAATGAACGAGAAAGAAAGACATGTTATTTTCATTTA
Organism: Ambystoma mexicanum; assembly: GCF_040938575.1. NCBI lineage: Eukaryota > Metazoa > Chordata > Amphibia > Caudata > Ambystomatidae > Ambystoma > Ambystoma mexicanum. The sequence goes on from NC_090939.1 coordinate 58,917,137, forward strand.
CTACTGTTTCACATCTTGCCATAAACTTTGTTATAAAACAGTTGTCATTCAGTAAACCTTGCATGCTCATGGGTGTAAATGTTTTATTTTTTTATTCAATTACTGTCTTCTTCTTGCACAATTTCCCTGACAGGGCCCTCTGCACTTTCTACTGGTCCCACATTGTCATAGGCTTTTCGGACGTCTGTCAAATGTATCCAATATCTCAAGTCCTTCACTTTCACCGCCGTGGGCATGCAAAACACTACCTCGTATGGGCCATGAAATCTTGGAGTATTCCACCTACGAACGAAACTCCTAACATATACCATCTCACCTGGTTCCAGCTGACCCGTTGGGTTTTCTTTTTCTGGAGTATGTGTTTCATTTTCCCCGTCACTTATGAATGGTGGTGAGAGTTGTTTTGCTATAATGCGTGCTGCCTTTGTGAGCTTTGTCAGGTAGTCGTTGAATTCCTCTCCTAGTACAGTAGCGCTTCTGTGTGCATCTGAATGTCTACGGAGAGGTGAATGTGCTGTGTGCATTCGTCTCCCTGTCACAATCTCATGGGGTGACAAATGGTGGTCTTTGCTGGGCTGATTCCTCAGCTCAAACAAGGAGGTGAAACAGAGTTTTTAGAGTCTCCCTTTTAGTAATCTGTTTATCTTTTCTACCATACCGTTACTTTGCGGGTGACAAATCGAGCATAATTTGTGTTTGATTCCTAGCATTGATGTTACTTCCGTGAAGAGATCGTTCACAAAATGTGTGCCGTTGTCAGAGCGGATTACCTTGCAAATTCCCCAGTGGGGGAATACTTCCCGCACTAGAAACTTTGCAGCGCACTTTGCGTCTGGGCACAGGGACCTGCTTCTACCCACTGTGAAAAGGGGCAAACTACCACTATCATGTGCCTCACTCCCTTGCACCTTTCACCCATGTCTGCATAATCTATATGCAGCTCTCTGAATGGTCCTACCGGCTTGGGTATCGTTCCCCTCAGTGTTCTTAGAGTCATGCCGGAGTTTTATATCTGGCATGTTGTACATTCCATTGCTAGCTTAGAGAGTTTTTCCTGTAACCCTGGAATGAACCAGTGTTCCTGTATCTCGGCAGCGATGTGTTGTCTTGCATTGTGCGCTGGGAAATGTAGCTGCTGGAATGCTATAGTTGGCATGACTACTTTACCTGTGTTGTCTTCCCGCCATAATAAATCTGTGGCGGACTGGCTACACCCTCTTTTTGTCCACAATTCTTTTTTGTCCTCAGTTGCCCCTTCCTGTAGCTCCAATATTCGAGACACTGGCATGGCATTGTACCCGTCTGGAACTTCGTCCTCCGATTCTTTCCGCACTAAGTACTCGCCTGTTTTTTCTTTTGTTAGATATGATGCTTCTTTGGCGGCTGCGTCTGCTGCCGCGTTTCCCAAAGAGACAAAGTCTGTATTATTGGTGTGGGCCTGGCATTTTACTATTGCTACCATGGTGGGTTCTTTCAACGTTTCTATGAGTTCCTTTAGTAGTTCTGCATGTTGTACGGGCAAACCGTCTGCCCTGTTGAACCCTCTTCTTCCCCACCTTGCAAGTCCTCCGTGTACTGTTGTGGCCATGTATGCTGAATCTGTGTAAATTGTCACTGTGCACCCCTTTGCTGCACGCAGTGCTTCAATTAATGCTACCAGTTCTGCTGCCTGTGCTGAGAAATGGGCCGGCAGTCGCTGCTGGATTAGGACCTCGTACTCACCTTCTTCCATTCGCACGACCGCTACTCCCACATGTTTTTCTCCAGTTTCTGAATTTATGGAAGCTGACCCGTCTATGAAGAATACCTCTCCTTCAGCCAGTGCGTTCTCACTCACTACAGTTGTTCCATTCTCCTCGCCCTGATATGTTGCACAGTCATGTGCCTGTACATCCTCACAGTGCAGGGTTCTGAGATGAATCTTGCGGGGTTGACTACCTTGCACCTTACTACATGTATATTGGCGCTTGACAGTATTACCTCATATGCAGTGGCTCTCTGTGTGGTCAGTGTGCTTTTTGATCGCTCCAGTATGACGAACAATGAATGTTCTACATACAGTGTCAGTGAGCACCCCATTACTATGGTGGCACTTTTTTCAATGGCGAATGCGGCGGCTGCGAGAGCCTGTTCGCACGCGAAATGTCCCTGCATTACTGCATCTAATGTCCCCTTGTAGTATGCCAGAGGCTTGTGACCTAGTGATGTTTTCTGTGTTAAAACTGCTGTCATGTGTGCTCCCTTGCAGTGCGAGAACAGGTAGAACTCGTGTTCATAATCTGGGTTTGCGAGCACTGGTGCGCTTGAAATGAGTTCTTTGAGCGATGTGAATGCATTGCATAACTCTGAATCCCACTGTATCTCTGTATTTTCCTTCTGGGCTTCTTTGAGTGCCTGGAGCAATGGGCGCATATATGCAGCATAGTCTCATATCCATGCCCAACAATAGTTGCATATCCCTAGGAATTTCTGCATGTCTTTCACTGTCTTTGGTCTCCCTACAGCTGAGATGGCTGCTACTCTGTCTGGGATTATTTTCTTGCCATCTTTTGAGATCAATTGCCCTAGGTATAGCACTTCACGTTGACAATATTGCAACTTTTCTTTGTCCACCTTGTAGCCCTTTTGGGCTAGTAATGTCAAAAGGGCAATGGAGTCTTTTCTACACTCTTCCTCTTTTTTCCGCAAATCAACAAATCGTCCACCTACTGTATTATCGTGCTGTCGGCTGTCATGTTCCCAAGATCTTCATGCAATATTCTGTTGAATATGCTGGGACTTTCGCAATAACCCTGGGGCAATCTGCAGTGTTCATACCTCCTCCCCCCCTAGTGTGAATGCTGTCAGGTATCTGCATTCTTCTTGCGAGGGGTATTGAGAAGAATGCGTTTTTCAAATCCACCACGATGAAGTGAGATGCGTCTTTTGGGATGCTGCATAGAATGGATGCTGTGTTCGGGACCAAAGGGAACTCTTTTTGGATGACGTCATTTAGTGGGCGTAGGTCCTGGATCATCCTCCAGGCCCCTCCTTTCGCTTTTTTGATTGGGTAAATACATATGTTACACAGGGAGTTTGAGGGTACTATTATCCCCTGTGCGAGTAGGGCATTTGTTTCTTTTATTCCCTCTTCTGCTTCCCGGGACAAGGGGTATTGTTTGACCCGGGGCAGAATTGCTCCAGGCTTGAGGCTGATCTTCACTGGTGTGACTCCGCGTAGTAGTCCTACGTCATGTGGACCTGCTGTCCACAACTGCCAGGGCACTGACTGCATGTCATCATTAAAGAACGAAGGTGGGGCCCCCACTACTGCCATTAACTGTACTGGCACCTGCCTCTGCTGTATCATTATTTCACAAGGGATGGCTATGTCCATGACTATTTCTCCATCACTCTGACTCTGTGAAAAGTTCCTCGTCTGACAAATCTTGGAGTGCAATGTCGGCGTTTATGCATAGTACCGTACACCACTCACAGCCATGTATGTCCATTGCAATTACAGCTATTCTTTTGGCTGCGATTTGTACTGCATGTATGTCCAGTGACATCACTGTTCCTGGCATTATCTCGGGGCAGGCTATTGGGCGGAAAACAAATTCTGCAGGCACTCTCCACTCTAGTTTTTTCAACTCTGGGACCACCCGTGCCAATGTTTTTAACCCATAGATGAACATATCTGGGTCTACAGGTATGCTGCGCACCTCTGGGCATGTTGCTCTTGAATATATCACTAGCATCACACGCATATAACACATCCCTGGGGTTGAGCAAACAATCCCTCCTCTCTTGGTAAATGAAATGGTCATGTTCAGCTTGCTGAGGAGATCCCTTCCAAGCAGGTTGATGGGGGGATTGCTCATAATACAAGAGGGGTGCTCTTACTGTTTTCCCCCCACTGTCACGTCCAAATCTTCTGTGTAAGGAACTTCGACCACCGCCCCAAAGAACCCCTGCGTCTCCAATTTACGATTAGATAGCGGAAACCAGCCTTCACGTATGCATGATTTTTCGGCTCCCGAATCTACCATAAAGATGAATTGTTTATTTCCTATCTCTGCCCCTATCAATGGTTCCTCGTTTGCATTGAAGGTTGTCGATAGGATTGGATACGCAAGTGTTCTCTGTGGGCTGTCCTATGCTGGATGCCTGGTTGTACCCCCCTGGCTGATAACGTTACCTGAAACTACTGCTACTCCTCCATATGGGGCAGGCGCACCGTTTGATGTTGTAGTGAAGGGGTTGTTTTGAGTGTAGGGAAGGTGCTCGCTGCTTTGTAGATGTTGTTGAACGTTGTGTGGTCGTTCCCTGTATTGCTCTTGCCCCCTTTGATCTTGCTGTTCTCTTCCCCCGTCCCGGGGCAACCCGTATGGGCTCCCTGGATGGGGGTGCCCGTAATATTGGTCATCGTGGTAACTTGGGTTAGGCCTTCTTCTGCACTCGCGTGAGAAATGTCCCCACCTCCCACAATTCCAACAGTTTCCTTGGACCCCTCTGGGTCCAGGCCCCCCATTTCCGCCATTACCTCCGTATCCCTGTCCACCTCCTCGTCGCCCTCTGTATCCACCTCTCTTGTTGCTGGGGTGCCACACTTGCCACTGCTGTCCTCTGTATTCCTCTTGTCCATTCCACTGTCTGTGCCTGTTGTCTGCCCAATTTGCAGCCATCCTCCCCTGTATCGCTACCAGTCCCTCCTCCTCCTCCTCCTCCGTGTCTCTATTGTGTGGGAGTGCTGCTACAGCTGCAGCGACCTTCACCAGTTTCGTTTGTACTAACTTGGCTTCGTCTGCTAGCCTTTTTTCTGCCACCTCCTTCTCCCTTTCCTTGATTCTTTTGCAATGGTGCGCTATTATGCTCTGTATCTCTGCGCATCCTTTCGCTTCAATTCCTGCTATTTTGTCAAGCGCTTTTTGCACTTCTCTTGGGAGCCCCCTCTTTATTATGAAGTAAAATAACAATGTTGACTGGTCATATGGTGTACCCATTTCAGCTCCCCACATCTCCTGTACTCGAAAAATGTAATCCATAACCTCTTTCCCATCGTTCATAGTGCATTGTATTACCGATTGTAAATCTGGTGTGTCTGGGAATGTTTCCCTTAATGCGTCCCAAACGCACACGCGCACTGTATTGAAGGCAGCGCCATCATGTCTGTCACTATCCAGTGTTATTCCCGGGAAACCTGCTTTTGCCCACACCCAGTCCGATTGGTCCCCTACTGCGGACACAAGTAAACTTTTAACATCTCCTATGGCCAGGGGCACCCCTGCGGTGTGCTTCTCGAAGGCATATATCCACTTGCTAGCTCCACCTGAAAGCGGGGGCAGTGATTTTAGTAAGTTTGCCTTATCCATCTGTGCCCAGGGTATATAATTTGGTCTTCCCGCCCCCAATGTATTAGTGGGAGTTGTAATCGTCCCTTACTTCCTTTCCCAATACTCGCCTTCGTTCCTTTCTTCCCCACCATAGCTATCCTTCCCGTCCTGTTTCTTAATCTCCCTGTCCACTCCTGTTCCATTGTCCTCCCCAGTGGTGTTTCCCCGAATTCCACTAAACTACCTCCTGCCGCCATTCCCAATCTCCCAGCTTCCTGCTCGTCTTCTTCTGTCACACCACAGCTCTTCTCTCCCATCACCTTCCACTTCTCCTCCCTTTACACTTCCTCCTGTATTGTTCGCTCCCAGTTCTACTATCTGGGTGGGCTCCTCTTGTATTCTGAATAGTATCTCCCCTTTCTTCCACCCTTCCTCATTTGACTTCTCTAAGGTGTGGGACCGGGACAATCGTTCTGATCTTGTTGTACTGGGCTCACCTTGTTCACATATGCTTTGTATCCTAGACAACTCTTCTCTGGCTATTGAGAGCCTGGCGTCTAGGTCTTCTGTTAACTTACATATGTTTACTGAGGGGGTACTCGCCTGTCCATTTGATCGGGGGCACTCAAATTGTGGTGGTGCAGTTGGCCGTGCTGTGGGGGCGGGGGTACTAGTGGGCACGTATGTGGGATCACTGTATCCTTCGGCAGGTGGGGGCTTATTCAGAAGTGGGTACAATCGAGTCACCTCTATCACTTCTTCTTTCGCCCCCGTCCTCCTTGCCACCCTCTGCTCATGCTGATGGGGTAGCCGTGAGGGCAGCTTGATCAAGTGTGGTGTCCATTTTCTTTGGTGGAGGTATTTCCTTGAATAATTGCCATAGATCTAGTATCTCTCTCCTGTTATGAAAGTGTTTTCCTTTGTATTTTAGGAATATGCAGGTGGCTACCATGTCCAGAACACTTTTATCAAAGGACCCTCCTTGTGGCCAAACCTGGGGGAGACACTCCCCCCCCCCCTTTAGTTCCGTGACCCACTGGTCATGGTACTTATTCTTTCTGCATGTCCCGGCAAACATTTACAAATGTGCGCTAAGGGTGTCTCCGCTCCCATGCCTAGACCTGTGTTACTCTATTCTCTTGTATCAATCTTTTCTGTCACTATGCGTGGGTAACTGTGTGCATGGGGCTTTAGTCACTTTCAGGTTCTAATAATCAATTTACACCTTTACTCAACAAAAGGCGCTGCTTTGTCAATTCTTACCAGGTCACACTTACATTGACTTTACCCCCTAGAAAGTACTTAAATCAGTACAATTATATAGAGTCAATTGAGTGCAAAAAACCATAAACACACGATGTGCACAACACACAACAGACATTCATCATACCTCCGCATACACATAGCATTTACCCTCCTTGCCTTGCCCTTCGCCTTCTACGGCGACCCCCTCTAACCCTCACACAGCTCCTTTTGTGTATATATATATATATATATATATATATATATATATATATATATATCATTATTTTTGTTAGACCGTATTTTACCCCAGAGGAGAGGAATTAGAGAATAAAAGCTAGTCCTAATGTATTTTCTGTGTCTCTTCACTCAGACACCCTTAATTTATTCTTTCACTGTTTTTACTTATTCCCAGCACTAGTCGAGATAGCACTACGCTGTGCCGCCTTATACCCCCTTGCAGAGTTAGGTTCCCGTCCTCTTTTCCCTTTCTCACTTTTGTATCCTAATGGCCATATGCAAAGAAAGAGAAAGTATTAGAAGTTAAAAGTCCCCTTTTAGTATCGCTCGCACTTAATACTCACGTGCCCGTCTTGATCCGAGACTCTCCGGATTTGGTCCGTCCAAGCGGCGCGGCCTCGCACTCAATGGCCCCACCCGGCTCTGGCGAGCGTTACTAAGGGTTTTTTCAAACGGGACCCGTACCCTCGTCCTAACTGCATGCGCACGACTCTGCGTACCAGTTGCCATAGGTGGGCGGCTCTGTTGAGTGGGCGCGCCGTGCGTCTACACTGCGACCGGGGCCGTCTTGTGCCAAGGGGACAGGTAAAGAAATATATCACGTCTATGGGGTCACCACTGAATGGAAGCGTCCCCAGAAACGCACCCCCCTTAGTGAGAGGCAATAGTGGACACACCCCAGAAGGGGAATGAGACCAGGACCAAGTGCGGGTGAGATCCAAAGAGATTTATATAGATCAATATAGGGCATGCAAAGGACTCTGCAAACTCCGAGAGTGCTCTGTCTGACAGTAGCAAAGACAGGCCTACTTATTTCCAGAACACGTCATGGGTGACGCAAGCTATAGGGGACACATAATCGTGGGGATTGGGTGGTGATGTCTAGGGAGTATACACAATAGGTAGCTGCTCCTCCAGGATTGGCTGATATTAATGCTGCGCCACGTGGGGTTGGAAGGTCAGCTGGGCTCATCGGGGTGGAGTGCCGGGCAAGACATGCCTTGTAACGATGATTGATAACTGAACTAACATTTGCCCTTTTGGCCACACATTCACACCCATTCGTCACACTTTATGCTTTCCTTTGGTTTGCAACTCTTGTAAGCACTGACCTTAGATCAATATGCAGACCCAATACATCAGTTTGGAGGATACCTTGGGTTCAAACAATCTGGTCTCATGTGCATAGTCTGGGGCATTGGAGGGGTCACTTGACCACCTTGACTTGGTAGATTAGGTGAGGGATGGGATTACGATCTGTTGGTAGACGTGTGGGCGCCCCCCTTTTTAGCGTCATTAACTTGGGGTCGATGGAGATACCACTGGCCCGTGGGGGGCATGTGACTAGTGCCTGAGAGACGGTGGGATTTAGGACCAGGTAGCTCGTAAGTCATGGAGTCAGGCTGTGGCGGCCTCTGACATGGGGGAGGCGGATGCTTGAAATGGGTCCAGCAAGGTCGGGAGGGGAGCGAGGCTGTGCTGTTTGAACACCAGCTATCTCTGGAGGGCCTGGGCGGGAAGAGGGGGAGATGGCCTTGCAGCTCTGTGCGTGGCATTCTGCAAAAGGTGGTATATTGTCCTGTGGGTGAGGGGCGAACAACACCACGTGGGGTCTCTAAGAGGACTCTAATGCATTTGCATTAGGAGGGATAGTAACTGGGGGCCATACCCTTTATTACAACAATTCACATTTATCGTTGACATACGAACATGAGGTAGTGTTAGTCAGGTGTATATATAAAGAGGGCAACACATGTTATTGGATATTGTCATCAGCTAGCCAGTCTTCGTACAGCTCTACATTATAAACAATATCGGTTCCATATTAGTCTTTACCCATTCTTCTTCACATTAGCAGCGAACGTTAGTCAACATGACATATATTACATAAATGGTTTCTACACATTGCAAGAGTTTTCGGGGTAGGTAGGGGTGTAAGGCGCCACACAGTCTAACGCTGGGTGCTTGGTACAGGGTCAGGGCCTGCAGGTTTTGGGTTCATTTCAGTTACTTCCTAATGTTCCTGTTCATGGCTGGGGCAATGATGTACTGCGGAAGGTTAACAGCTACAATGTTTTATTTTGTTGTTTGTTCGTGTCTGGTGGCTCGTGAGAACGAGTCCTCAGCAGATCTGCCATGCGGTGGGGGGTGAGGGAAGCGTGGGCCATTGTGAGCGCGGTCGAGTGGAGGGCAAACAGCAGCTTTCAGTGTGCACGTTGGCTCTACCTGGGTTAGATCTGAACATTTCTAGCAAAATGGAGTTGGCTTAGTACAAGATGGCGTCTGTGCTCTTCCACATAACGTGGTTGTGCAGCCTCACGTGTCGGTCTGCAGCCGCCATGCCGCCTAGGCCCGGGGTCAGGTGGGCTGCCGATGAGTCATGAGTCTTCACCACGGTGGGAGATGCAGTGGGAGGAGGGTCCTATTGACCTATCCTCCCCTACACAGTGTGCCACACCAGTGAGTACAAGGGGTTGCGTGAGATACAGACATGTTGGTGAGAGAACATGGGGAAGCGAGTAAAGAGAAATTGCTACAACCAATTAGAGGGGGCTGGGAGTAGAAGCTTATAACCTAATACAAAAAAACAAATGAGAAATTACCTAATTTATTTGACCGAAAATAGTTGATATTTTGGTATTTGTATGGTAAATAATAGGTAGGTGGGGGTGGGCTAAGCGTATACGTTAGGGTGGGGGTGGAGCGTGAAGGGTGCAGGGGGACTCCAACGTAGTTCCAACACTACGTTATAGCTTTTGAGAGTAGAGGGAGACCATGGAGTAGGCTGCAGCAGGAGTTAATTTTGCAGAGAACTAAGCTGGGGATGAGGTTTGGCAGACTCTTCCAGCTGTTAACAAGGGCGACCCTGGCTGCAGCGGCAGCAGCTGTAATGAAGCAATTTAGTTTGAAGTCCCCAAAGATTGATGGCATAAGGTGCCTGGGAGGAAAGGAGAGTGGAGAGGGGGGTTGGCATTGGAGGCCGGGAGAAAGAGGACTTCAGCTTTTGAGGAGCTTGGCATCGGGCAATGTAGTGCTGTCCAGTGACTAGCGATGTAGAGGCAGTAGGAGCTGCTCTTATGTGTCGGGCGTGAAGGAGTGGGAAGAGAAGATCATATGGGCATGGGTGTTACCAACAAAGGGGGATAAAAGAAGCTGAAAGATGGCATGAGTCTATCAAGGAAAGGGGTGTAAGAGAGGACCAAGGACTCATCTTGTGTGATGCCTGCTGGCAGAGAGGAGTGGGACAAACTGAAAAGAAGAAAGGAGGCCACACATTGGGTATGGTTTCTTTGAAGTCTTTTGAGGATAAATAAGGGTGTGGGAACCCCTCTACTGAGAATGAACATGGGTCAAATCCCCAGTTCTGTGGGCTTTCTGCCAGTCAGGAGGGTCTACAACCATGTTTAAGCTCACTGCACCTTTCACGGGGTGTACATTTCTATTTGCATATCAAGTCTTTGTCCCACCCACGAGCTGTCCAGCACCAAAATGCTATGGCAATTCCCTTCTAAACAAGAGTACCAACAGCAACCCCAGACACAAGTTTCCGTCTTTGGGGGATAGTTTTCAGGAAGGAAGGATGATCCATGGTGTCAAAGTCGGCAGAGATATGCACAGAGTGGTTAGCAGTAGTGGAACCCTACACCAGGACTCAACGGCCTACAGTCAGGTCAGGGTATTGAACTTTACACCAGTGCAAGCCCTCTGGGATAAGGGGGGTACCGAAAGTGGTATGTACGAGCACCCCCTGAACTCCCGATTTGCAGACCTACCACCGACAAAGGAATTACTGGGCCCAACTACTCATGCTTTTGATCCAGTTGTAGGGGGTCTAATGGTTGCAGATGCAGTGGGTAACGTCGGGTCTGGCGAGGCAGGTTTAGGTCTGGAAGTTAGCGAGGTAATCTCAGCCAGGCTCAGAAAGGCTTAGATCCCAGCAGCAATGAAACACAGACTGCAAATGGGCCACTCTTCACAGTAGCGAGAAGCTGCTCTAGGTACAAACGTTCCTGGGCCAATGGCTGAGGATCCTCCAGCTCTCAAGCTTTAAGGCAAATCGTTGTCTGGTGCAGCATTGAAGCCCTTCGATGAATGGTCCGCCCCTTGGATTCTCCAGTGATACTTCCAAAGTCTGCCTATTGATATTGATATTTTATTTCTATTGCACTCATACACAAGTGTTTCAGAGCGCGACGAAGCAAGGGAGGAGAACAAAGAAGAACAAAAACAATGATCTTACTAGGCCCCGTGACATTGAGAACGCTCACGTGCCGGGGAGAGGGAAGGGGACAGTGCAGGGGGGAGAAATGGAAAGTGCTAAACAAAGGAATAAAAAACAAGTTGTAGTGGAGCCAGCAAGTGCTAGGCTTAAGGCACAGACAGGGGGTGTCTGATAAGTGCAGAAAAAGGGGGGGGATTTTAGGGTACAGATTCTGCAGGAAACTCAAACGCCAATAAGAAAATAATACTCCCCAACATCCATTCCTTCAATACTTAGATAAAATGGTTGATGCTACAGTGGACTTAATTAATATTGAAGAAGATCATTGCTATACTAAAATAACCTTTTTGGAAAAGCAAGGAATACAAACACACTTATCGGAAGAAACCAGCCTTAGACCAAAATCAGTCTTCACACCAGTCCTCTCCTCTGAAAATGTAATCCATATTTTTCAAAAAGCATTTAGTAACAATATTAGAAAAGACTATCTGAGCAACAATTACACAAAATCAAACAACAATTTAACCAAAGAAGAAAGATTAGCTTTTAACAAACTGGCAGAGGACAAAACGGTAGTAACAAAGGCAGCTGACAAAGGAGGTAAGATTTTCCCATTCAACAGAAGTGACTACACCAGGGAAAGTCTGAAACATCTAAATATAATAGATTGCTATGAAAAATTAACAGCAAATCCTGTACCTGACCTTGAAAAGGAATGGAACAGTATGATCAAAACTTGGCATGAAGAAGACCTTCTCAATGACAATGAATATCGTGGCCTACTGACCAGAAACTCAATTATGGCAGCAATGTTTTTTTTTACCAAAGGTCCATAAAACGTATGTAGATTTTCCACTACTCCGTCCAATTATCAATGGTATAGGCTCTATTACAGAGAATATTTCCCAATATATTGATTTACACCTTCAGCCCTTAGCAGCAGGATTAGCCTCTTTTGTTAAGGATTCAAACAATATTATTCAGTAAATTAACCATATTCCTTGGGAAGAAAACTACCTTTTTGTCACTCTGGACGTAGTTCAACTTTACACCAGCATTCAACATGAAAAGGGTCTAGAAAGTTGAATGTTTTTTCTGAAAACAAGATCGGTTTCCTTTTTAATGATCATTGAGATGTTGCATTTTTGCCTTTTAAAACAACATATTCAATTTTGATAACAACCTGTATAGACCACTCCAAAGCACCACAATGAGGTCAAAATTCGCCCCGGCATACGTCATTCTTTTTATGTTCTTTTTAACTACAACACGCTTGGAAACTTCCATCTTTTATTAACAACATTAAATTTTGGGGTTGTTTTATTGACAACATTTTGATTATCTGGGAAGGTGACACTGAGCAACTGGAAAAATATGTCGCCTACCTAAACAACAATGAATATATAACCTTTCCTTCACAAAAACAGCAAGTGCAATGAACATAGATTTCTTGGATCTTGAACTATTTGTGGAAAATGATCAAATTCAAACCAAGCTCTACACAAAACCTTTGGCCGGAAACAGTCTCCTTTTTGCCACATCTCATCACCCCAGACATACAATATCTCATATGGGGAAATTCTTAGAATCAAATGAAATTGCAGCGCAGCTCTCGCCTATCAAGGCTGCAAATGCAAGAATATAAAAAAGGCCATCAAGAAATCAGACGTGACAACAAGAGAACCTCTTCTCATTAACAAACCAAAAGCTCACACAATTAATCCAAAAACGATTTTACTAACCACATATAGTACTGAAGCAAAGAAGATTAAAAAAATCCTGACCAAACACTGGAGCATCCTTCTGACAGACTCAAGCTTACAGAAACACTTGCATACCCACCCAAATGTCTGTTACCGGAGAGCACCTACCATTAAAAATGTAATCAGTCCAAGCTTTCTCAGCCCGATTCCGATTATAAGAAAAACCTTTTTTCAAAATACAATTAAAGGAACACAGAAATGTGGGAATTGTAAATTATGTCCACTCGTGCAACAAATGAAAAGTGAAATTCACCTCCCAACTGGGAAAATAAAAGGGATTAATTATCTCATTAACTGTAACTTAATTTACGTCGTGTATGGAACCGATTGCACCTGTGGAAAACTTTATATTGGAAGCGCCATTAGAAAACTTAAGGTGAGAATCTTTGAACACTTGGGAGCCATTAGGAATAAAGATTTAAGATCCACCATATCGGTTCATATAATTATCCTATCCTGATCCTATCTATAATATAAATTAATATCAAAAACAAAAAACGAAAAATAAAAATGTTCTTATACCATTTTTTTACTCAAAACAAACCAGCCACATGAGACAGCGTTTGTTTGCACCCTCAAAATGGCCGCAATCACGTACGCACGTGATGGCGTCATGACACAGCAAAAAAGACATGCATGACATCACGTAGCGTCAATCATCTGCCATAAAAAGCCTGCATTCCCAATAGAATACCGCAAACAAGCCAGATCGTACTCCTTTGGCTTACCATAGCAGGGAGTGATTCTACCATGAGAAGGTAAGCTTTGATAATAATTATTTTTAAAAGAAGCCTCTTGTAGTGCTATGCAGTAGAGGAAGTATGTAAATAGAACTTTCCTCTTTTTCCTCCCCCTTCCCCTTTTTATGTTTTCGCCAGATAAATTAACATCCAACTAGGATGCAGTACAAAGATTACAATAGGATACTTTGAAGAATAAGTTTCTTAATCCTGAAAAGGAAAAAATACATATAATTTGAAGAAATATATTTTTGACAATTACATAACTGAATTGGAACAGGGCAAACTAAGGGTGTGACAATTTCTGATATAAATTTAAAAAATATTTATCTTGCTATACTTGGTCATTTAAGGAAGAAATGAGTTCCTTATATTGAACTATATGACTAAAACGAACACTACTACCTCTAAATAAGAAACCATTCTCATACTTTTTTCCACTTTTCCCTTTTTCTTTTTCTCACTCATTTTCTCCTGATGAACCATTGTGATTGGCAATGGGGAAACACGTGTTGAGAAGAAATGCTATATTCTTTTGAACTAAAGCTCCGAGTATATATTGGTGATATAACATGTGTGATGACAACACCTGGAGAAGTATTATGACCATTGGACATATATATATTTTGCATGAAACTAAAAGCTAACATATAGGTCATGAACAGGTATGATGACAACACCTGAAGAAGATTTATGAATACATGATATATATATTTTTTTGTGAATAAAACATTTCTTTGCTAATTAAGAAGGAAATCCTTTCGTATTTGGACTCACCTATGGACTATATACGACAAAGGTTGGCACATTAGAGTTAATGTTTCCCAATTTCTTCGAATTTGGGATTTTAGGGTTACAGATGCAGACCCAGGAGTCAGTGCAGGTGAGTGGCAAGGTGGGCAAGTACCAGGGCCCGAAATCAGAGGGTAACCAGGTGCATGATGCCAATGGCAAGACAGCAGTGCAAGGCATGAGACTGGTTGTGCCCATAAGTCGAGGGCAGGTGGGCATAGACCAAGGTCTTCCTTGGTCGCTTAAGAGGTTCCCTGGTCACTGGCATTTTCAATTGATTCTCTCAGCAAATGCCCTTATGCTCTTCTCTGTGATCTCTTCTTTCTTCAGAATTTTGGTTCCAATACACAACCTCCAAACCCTCTCCTCTTATCCAAGATCCGGGCTGCGGGTTGCCCCAGGACATCAATCAGTGGCCATCCAATCACGGACAAGGATCACATGGCTTCAATCCCAGTTCTGGTCACACAAAGCGCTGACCGCGAATCCAAGGCTGGGTCCCTGCCAAGTGCATTACCTTACATGGGAGTTTCTGGCGCCCAAGTGCAGGAAGATGGTCAAAACACAAAATGGCAAATTGACATTTTGACTATGATGGTGAACATTGCATTATTGAGGTAAAAGCGATGGTGCATGGTAGAGCACCAGAAAAAGATGGAAAAGGCAGTTCACTGTGATCAGCCTGTCCTGTGTAGATATACAATGTGCCACAAATGTTGCTAGAAACAAAGACAAAGGGACCCAAGGTTTTCCTGCAGCACTCCAGTGAAGGGAGCTTGTGCTACAAAGGGAGAAACCAGAAAAAAATAAATGGAAGACTTGCTCTCCTTGCACTGCCAGCCTTAGGGACTGCACAAGTGAGTTGAGCAGGTGAGTGAGGCTATAGAGGTCTCACCTACCCAAAAGTAGCCAGGATATCAAGAGTGCTGCTGGGAGTTCCATGGAAATCATGGAGACGAAGTGACAAGAAGGAAAACCTTTCATAACACTTGCATAGGGAAAGCAGGGTACAGGGCTCAGGGGGGGCACAAACAATATTTGGGACAGTGTCTTCAGATTACGTCTGATCATAAGGAAAACGCTAGCAAACCCGTAAGCAGAAACAGTTCAAATACAATTCAGGTTCTGCGTAAGATGATGGCTTTGTGAAATGGTGTGAGTGTCTGGCTGGACCGTGTTCCCAAGATTCGGAGGATAAAGCTTGAGGTCTATTGTGTGTGTTCCAGTTACTGCTAAGGATGGTCTCCTAGCTGCATTTATTAGAAGAATCCAATTTTATAGGTCGGAAAAGTTCCGTTAGCCTTCCTCTGAACTGAATTCCCAATGGATAATTGCATTGTAAACATTAAAAGGCAGCTTCCATGTCCTTTTGTTAGGTGTCTGCTAGTCTAGTACTTTTTTTGGCAGATCGAGTACCATTTTTAAGGTACTCAACCCAGTGGTTGAGTGGCCCTTCTGAAATGTTTGTATATACAAATTGTCCACAACTGGCCTCCAGGTGGCAGCAGTGTACTATGTTAAATTCAAATTACTATGACGTCAAATCTCGGACAGTCTACCATTCAAGACTGTTGGGGAGGGCAGTTGGGGGGAGGGGCTCTTGAACAGCTTCAAGAGGGATGTGTACAGAGAACAAGGGAGCTCGTGTGGGGGTCAGCTTTCTTCTGCTTTCTCTAAGAAGAGATCACATCGGAGAGACCCCTCCCCATGTATGTGGCATTGATAAACTCCTGAACCCTTTCCCGCCCGTGAAGAGGCAATCCAGGAGTGTGTGTTGCCTATGCAGAGTCGAGAAGCATGAGTAAGCCCCGCAATCTCCATGCACCAACCTTCATATGTGTGCAAGCTCGAAGTTCACTACAGAATTCCCTAGCACTCTCGTCGGCACTGCCGGCTTCCTCTACTTCTCATCTGACCTGTCCACCCTGGGGTCTAGCGTGCAGTTAACATTCCCCTACCCCCCCCCCCTTTCCTCTACCCCCAACAAATCTACGTGGCTCCTCTGTAAAGTTCTAGCTTGGGGTACAGTTATCCTTTGGCATCGTGGTTGGGTGCATAGGTATTAAAGATGCACACCTCTCCGTTTTCAGCAACTCTGTGAACGATGACAACCCTTCCCTGTTCATCTTATTTTGTCTCCAGCAATTTAAAGGGAACCGAGGGGAATGCATATTAGGACACCCCTAGTACATGCAGAGGAAGTAGCCGCATATCCTAATCCTCCCTATTGGCACTTAATTGGTTGTGGGATTGTTGCATGAGATGTATTGATGGGTAATCATCCGCTTCAATGCTCATTATTGATAATGTTCCTGTCTCTCCTCTTCCTCTCACTCTATTGGAATCAATGTATCAATCAGTGGTTTATGACATGCGTATGTTATCTACTGTTCTAATCTTTTACTACTGCCATATCAGCCTTGAAAAAGACCACTACTAGGTCGAAACACGTGTTGGCTCTGTGGCCATTTCGCTTATTGTTAATTTCACAACCACCAACATCGACACTACCCTACCCATCCACTGGACACCAAACCTGCCACCACTGAGTGCCTGCTCTGCCCCACTGATTTCCGAGCCAATCACTACCAACCTAACCTCCCAACCAACGCCGGTCCTCTCTCGAAGGCCTGTGACCACCTGCTCCCACTTCCTGCACCCGACACACCACTCACACACCCCATCCATACTAACAGAACCCACCTTTGACCAACGCCATCCCTCCAGTAATACCGACCACCCCAGTCCCGTCAGCACCGGACACCCGGGGAAGCCTCACCCCAGCCACATCGCATTGTCTTCTTATCAACAGACACTGCATCTTTGATCTCCTAACCTCCAATAATCCTGATCTCGTATTTATCACTGCAACATGGTTCTCGGATGACTTCAAACTGATCCCACCCGACCACTCACTCATCAGCCACAACAGACCCTCTAGAGGAGGCAGAGTAGCCTTCCTTCACAAACCATCTCGTTCTCTGGAACTCGTCCTTGCACAGCTAACTGCGAATCTCCACAGGTCAAACTCTCTCCCCCGCCCACTCTCTCCCACAGCCCCCCCTGGATACAACCGAGATTTCGCCAACACCCTGTGCGACTCGCTAGCAGCCACTTTATTTACCCAACCAGCACTCGCCCTACTTGGGGACTTCAACATTTGGTTTGATATGCCCAACAACCCCATAACCAAACCCCTGGTTGACAGACTGGAAGTGCTCAACCTTACCCAGCAGATTACAGGACCCACTGACATTGCCGGCCATACCCTTGATGCAATTTCCAGCTCAACTGACCTCATTTCCACGTCCACCTCCAAACCCCTCATCTGGACAGACCACGCAGCCATCCCTTTCTCTCTCTGCACACCCCATCTGCCCCTCAAGTCTTGCTCTATTCCTCTCACAGTTCATGTGTTGGAACAAGGTCAAAATAACACCAGACCTGGCACAAGCCCTGCTCCTCGCCCTACTCTCACTCCCTGCCGCAGATAGATCTCAACCCATCGACCTCTTCGACTCCTGGCCCAACGACTCACTCCTTCCTCACACCCTGTCCCGCTCTGCTCCCACCCGCCAAGGACCAGCCCCAAAGTGGTTCACCCCCACCTAAATACGTGCAGAACTCGAAACCACTCCCTCACGCGCAAATGGCGAGCCTCCAGAACCCCTCAAAACAAATCAATGTACGCCCGCCATTACTGCAATTATAAATCGGAGATCTGCCAGGCCAAAAAAGCCTATTACAATACCAGAATCCTGAACTGCTGCAGAGCAGTAAAGAGCTCCACAGGATCATCAATGAGTTCCTGAACCCATCTTGCACCGCCGCCCCAGTCACCTCCTCCCAGACGCTCTGCGCCTACCTCTCTGAACACTTCCACAAAACAGCCCTAGACAGGACGGCCAATGTCAATGCCAAACTCTCCAACCTCACCGCCCGCCCAACACCCCACTCCTCAAGAATCAACCCTTATACCTGCAAAGACCCCTCTGTGCTGCTCTTCCATACCATTCAAACTGCTGCCCGACAGCCTACCTTTTCGGCTCTCCCTTCGACCCTTGTCCTGCCTCACTCCTCAAAGAAATCTTCACCTCTACATATGCAGGGAAACCGGCGAGGTCCATCCTTAATGACTCCCTTACCTCCGGCATCTTCACAGTACCCTACAAAATCATGCATGTCAAACCCCTTCTAAAGAAACCATCCCTCGACCCTCTCCAACCAACTACAGGCCCATTTCCAACACCCGACTCTTGGCAAACCTCATCGACTGCACTGCATACTCCCAGCTCAACTGTTTTGTGCAAAACAACTACCCCGTAGACCACGCGCAATCAGGCTTCCGTCTCCGCTACAGAACATAGATCTATCTGGGATGACCTCAATGCCAAATCGGAAGGTTGCGCCGCACTTATTCTTCTTGACCTCTCAGCAGCTTTTGACACTGTTAACCACACCATTCTCCTTCACAGATTACATTCCCTAGGAATCCGAGACTCAACGCTCAACTGGATCGCTTCATTACTCACTAACGGACAGCAAATCACCTACCTCCCTCCTTTCTTCTCCACTACATGCCCAGTGAGCACTGGAATACCCAAAGACTCCTCCATCTCACCCTTTCTCTTCAACGTTTGACCCCTCTGCCCAGGCTCATGCTCACTCGCAACCTCACCTGCTATAACTACACAGATGACACACAAATCATACTGAGTGTTTGCAAATCGACCTTCACGCTGACTTAGCACTATGCCTGAGAGATATTGACCTCTGGATGACCAGAAACCATCTCCTTCTCAACACTGGGAAAATGGAGATCATGGTGTGTGGTAAAACATCTCTTATTCCAACAGTCTCCCTTGCTCCCCCACCCTCACACCTCCCCCTTTATGAAAAAACTTGGCTGCACAATGCTCTCTGACCTAGCTCTGTCACATCACATTAACAATGTACCCAAATCCTGCCACTTCCACCTTAGGCTTCTGAAAAACATTTTCCCTTACCTCACCTATCCCAACAGACCGTTAGCAATTTTGTCCATTGTCATGTCCATGCTTGACTATGCAAACTCCCTTTACCTGTGTGCACCGGCCTACCAACTAAATGATCTCCAAAGAGTCCAGAACTCCGCAGCTGGACAGCTCTTTTCCCTTGGACGAAGAGATCACATCTCACTGGCTCTCGAATGGGCGATGGGCCACCTTCAAAATCCTGTGCATTACTCTCGGAGCGGTGCACAAAGCCGGCCCCAAATACTTGCACAAAGGATTACGCCTGGGGGGGGCACTGTTGCGCAGTTTACCAAGATGGCAGCTGCCTGAAAAGCTCCGGCAACAACCATCATATATCCTTTTTTCAATATCCTGTCCCCCTTACTCCCCGTCACTCAGGCACATCGGGGAAGTGTCTCTGGACCTCCCGGGCGGGCTGGTATTGGTGCAGCAGTGAGATCTTCCCCTTCGGAGGCTGTGGCTGAGAGGAGCAGTGCGGCGGGTTCAGGCAGAGTTGTTTGGGGGAAGGACTGTCTTCCCGGCTTCGGCGGGCCGCGTAGAGCGTGGTGTGCGCGGCCGACCCATGTGTCGAAGGACAGCTGGGACATGCTTTGGAGAAGCTGAGGGGAGCCCGGTGGCATAATATAGCTGCGGAGCTGGTGAGGAGTACGCGGCGCTGCTGCTGACGGAGATCTGGGCGGACCTGCCCGCTCCGGCCCTGCAGGCAGACAGTTACTGGTTGCTGTTGGCATGGGGGGGCGGCAGTGCGACCGGCGGTGCTCCCCTGGAAGACGGTGGGCGGAGGAGTGCTGTTGGAGGCAGCCTCTCCATAAACAGTGGAACGCTGCATCTTAGTAGTGCGGAACTGTAGGCGGCGGAAATCTTAATGTGATAAGGCAGCAGATGTGGGGCGCCTGCAGGGTGGGAGGCTTATGACTGTCTCCTCTAACAGCGCCGCATTCCATAGGCTTTACATTGAGCACGGATGTAATTGGATGAACTTGGAAATCCTGGAACTTTGCTTCCCATTTTTTGCATGCACTTTGGCAGTAATTGTGTTCAGTGCACGTCTGGGTGATAAACGGCCATAGAAATAAATACCTAACGAGGGCCAGCATAGAACTCTGCTGTTACTTACTGGAGCGCCGTGGAAACGTGCAGCAGAGATCGGCTCCCTGGGGTGCCCAGTACCTCCTGCTCGGAGCGGTGGAGGACGGCTGGAGGGAGGACAGTGGTGCTGCATGTTGCAACATAATATGGACAGGCTGCTGGCGGTGGGCCGCTGAGGTGGTTGCTGGTGACGGGACTGGCGCCCATATAGTGGTCTCTATTGGAAAAGGATCAACTGTCCTCAGAATTGAGGAGGGCTCGAGTGGGCGCTTAATCTCCTGTTTGATGTCACCGCTGGACAGAAGGGAGGGCAGTGTGGAATATTTTGTAGTGCCAGGGTGAGTGCGCCTAGACACAGCCCCAACAAGGTGATTATCCGGATATAGATCGGTCGGGGGTGTGAGAGTGACCAGTTGGGCTCTGCAAGGAGATATGGGCAATCGGAAGAAACAGGCGAGGATGGATCAGTTTGCTGGCGCAGACCAGGCCGCCGCTGCTCAGACGCCGACTCCTGAACAGGTGGATATGGCTGCCCTGAATCAGACCCTGTTGGCACTTAAGGGGAGCACGGACACGCTTGGGGTCAAGATAGAAGCCTCACTTGTAAGGTGGATATATCGGAGGTACAGATCGAGAAGCTATGCGGGCGTATGGAGGAGGCAGAGCAGAGAATCAGGACCGCTGAGGATAGTGTGGCGGTCCTCCAGCGCGAGGTTTACAGTCTACAGCAAGTGGTGAAGAAGATTGCGGCCAAGAATGAGGATTTGGAGGGGTGGTCGAGGAGGAACAACATCAGGGTTATAGGTGTTCCGGAGTCAACACACATCGATAACATGGAGAAATTTGTGGAACAGCTGTTGCTAGATGTACTTGATAAAAATGTGCTGTCCAGTATGTATATGGTGGAGCAGGCTCACCGTTCATCCACGGCCAGACCGCCCCCGGGTTCCCCGGAACGCCCCATTATTGCGAGGATCTTTTGTTACCGTGACAGGGACACTATACTACGAGTAGCCCGAGAGAAGGGGGAGCTGCGTTGGGGGGGGGAGGCTCCACCATATGGCTGTTCAGATTTCAGTCTGACTGTCCAGGATCAAAGAAAATCCTTTCAAGTGGCCAAGAATATCCTGAGGCGCAAGGAAATGAAGTACTCAATGATGTATCCGGCAAAGTTGCGAGTGCAACATAATGGGTCAGTGGTGTTTTTTACAGCCCCAGAGGCTGAAGAACAATTTGCGAGAGGCCTGCCGGATCTTAAGGGGTCACCACGGCACCTGGCTTGATATGATATTGATATCCTGTAACTTGGGAATTTACATGTATGTGGGGAAGTGTTTGAGTGACCTAACTTGGAGTGGCGGAGGATGTGGGGAGGATGCTTTACTCATGAGTCGTTGCCTTAAGGAGCGCTTGGGTTAGCCCCAGTTGCCGCAGATGCTGCAGTGTTTTTTGGGTTTGGTTGGACTTGTAGGGGGGAGGGGTCGGGGAGCCGGTAGGTTAATGTTTCTGGTGTGGGTGGGATGGGGGGGTGAGTGGTTTGTTGGGGGCTGTCTGTTCTGTCTGTTGGGGGAGCGGGGGGCGCTTCAACTTTGTACCAGAAGAGGGTTGTGATGTGTTGGCATGTAGTGTCCAATGGAGGTGCTGCTCTTGCAGGGACTGACCGCCTGGAAGGGGCTGGTCATGTGGTTAACTGGACTAAGGTTGTTCTCTTGAGGGAAGTAATGGGTGTAAGAAAAGCAGTATCCGGGTTGCTTGTTATTAATATGGGAAAGTGGGGTGTGCTTTCTGTATTCTGGGTGCATGGTCTTGGCCTCAACAAGTGGTAGCGTCGGGAAAAGTGTGGCAGTGATGTCCTGGAACATCCGGGGTCTTACTAACCAGAAGAAAAGATTGATAGCCAATTACTGTAGGAATCATGGGGTGAATATATTATGTCTTCATGAGACTCATCTTGCTAGAGGTGTTGCCCCTCCCAGCTTGGCGGGTTGGGGCTCCCATAGGTACTCCTCGTCCTATTCTTCTCACTCCAGAGGTGTTGCCACGTATGTGCACAAGTCGCTGCAATACAGATTCCAATGTCAGATATTTGATGAGGAGGGCAGGTTTTTAATGCTGGCAGGGGAAGTTATGGGTGTGAAGCTCCTGGTCGTGAATGTGTACGCCCCAAACGTGGACTCTCCAGATTTTTTTCATGCATGTGCAAGCCATCTCTGTAAATATCCTGGGTATGAAACAGTTTGGGCTGGTGATTTTAATGTGGCACTCACACTAGATATGGACAGATCCATGTCGGCACAGCGGAGCCTACCGCGTGCAGCTAGAGCATGGGGTAGTATCGCAGCGACCCATGACTTACACGATGTATGGCGCAAATTACATCCTGCCGAAAAGGAGTTCACATTTTATTGGGGAGTACATGGGAGCTCGGCTAGGATAGATTATGTGATGGCCTCTTGGCCCATGCTGGGCGCTGCCTGTGAGGCTCGTATTCTGCCTCGAACCTTGTTGGACCATTCTCCTGTGGTTGTCGGGTTTCGCCTCGCGCCACACTACCTAATTCTTTGCGTTGGCGATTCTGGGCGGCTGCGCTTCAGGATGGGGCGTTTCAGGCCGAGATAGAAAATGATGTAGATATATTTTTTTTTCAGTCCAACGTAGGGTCAGTCCCAGACCCTGGCATAGTGTGGGAAGCGTCTAAAGTCTATGTATGGGGTTGCTGCATATCCAGGGTAGGCGGAGTGTTGAAAGCCATTAAAAGGTCCATGAGGAAACTAGAGGTCGAGATCAGGGAGGGGGAAATGAAGCAGAGTACCCAGGATACTCCTGAACTTCGCAAGGAATTGAAGCAGCTTAGGGAGAGGCAGCAGGAGTTGGCGATTGGTGAGGATAGATACGTGGGAGATCCAATACAAGCAGTGAATTATGGGGAAGGAGAAAGACCTAGTAAGACGCTGGCCTGGGCTATTCTTAAGGAGCGACCGTCTACCGGCGTAACTGAAATAGAGGGGGATGGTGAGGTTTGTATACGGGATCTAGAGGGGATAAATGAAAGGTTCCGGCGGTATTATGAACAGTTATATATGTCAAGGCCCACGCCCAGGCATGATGCATTACTGCAGTATTTGGACGAGGTGGCGTTGGGCTCGCTCGATCCAGAACAGGGCGGCGCTCTTAACGAGCCTATCACGGAAGAAGAGGTTTGTGAGGCTATAGAGTCGCTTCCCAATGGGAAGGCCCCGGGGTTAGATGGCATTACGGCCGAATCCTATAAGGTCGACATAGACTTGGTCGCCCCTCACCTACTAGCCATGTATGACAGCGCCATGGCCAGTGGTATTCTTCCTGAGTCCACCAGATCTGCTCTGATCACTGTACTGTTGAAGCCATGGAAGGACCCGCAGCGTTTATCATCTTACAGACCACTTTCGCTCATGAACACAGACAATAAAATCCTGGATAAGGTTCTTGTTAAGAGGCTACTTCCCCATATGCCTGCCTTGGTACTGCCGGACCAGGCGGGATTTATCCCTGGGCGGTCTACACAAAACAATCTTCGGTGCCTAGCCACTCTGTTGCATAATGTCAACCCAGACATACCGATGGTGGTGGCCGCCTTGGACGCCGAAAAGGCGTTTGATTCGGTAGAATGACCTTTTCTGTTTGAAGTTCTCCGCCGGTCCGGCCTGGGTCTCACGTATATTAAATGGATTAAGCTCCTTACTCGGTGCCCAGGGCAGCGGTCTACACTAATGGTTTAGTCTCAGCGCAGATTTATCCCTTGCGAGGCACGAGGCAGGGGTGCCCTTTTTCCCCAGTGATATTTGCGCTGGCTATGGAGCCTTTGGCGTGCCATGTTCGAGAATTCCATGCTCAGAGAGGTGTATATGCATACACGCACCTGTGCATTATATCTTTGTATGCTGACAATGTTCTTCTTTGTTAAGCATCCGCGCCAGAACTTGCCCCCATTAATGCAGGAGGTGGCTAGGTTTGGGGAACTGCCTGGATTTAGGATTAATTCGGAGAAGTTGGAGGTGCTCCCCTTAACCCCGGTAGTTCAGAGGGAGGATGTGGGTGAGGAATTTCGGTGGTGTCCGGATGGTATTCGTTACCTTGGTATTAGGGTGTCCACGGTCAAAGGTAAGCTATATAACGATAACTACCTTTGCACGTTAGAGTGCTTGGAACAGAAAGTGGAGGCGTGGATACGGCTTCCTTTGTCTCAGGCCGCCCGAATCGCTTTGGCGTAAATGGTGATCCTGCCCAGGCTTCTTTATGTATATAATAATGTACCGATATGGCCCCCTGCAAGTTAACGGGCTCGCATTAAGAAATGAATGACGAAGCTGGTATGGGCTGGCAAGCAACCTAGGATTGCGTATGATACTCTCACTAGGCCGTATGGGGGAGTGGGTTTGGAATTCCCTGATTTATATCTTTATTATCTGGCTGCTCAGGTGCAATGCATCTCGGGTTGGGACTCTCTGGACACAGTGGCTCCGCACGCTAGGTTGGCCAAGGCTCTTGCTCATCCCTCCACTCTTCTGGGTATGCTGTGGGGGTAACAGGGACGCGGTACCGAAGGAGGAGGTTCAGCTGGTGGAGATAACCTGTAGGGCCTGGGAGAGGTTCAGCAGGTTGTTGCTATCCGTTCTGCATTGTGTGCCTGAACTACCAGTGTATGATGTAATAGGGACTCCACTCACGTTTGAGAGATCCTTTAAGGACCGGTTCCAGACGCTTGGAATACAAACCCTGGAAGATTTAGTACAGGACGGGCGGTTTATACTACGGGACGAACTTTGGGCCAGAGGTGGTATGGATGCATGGACCTTACTTCAGTACTACAGGCTGCGAGTATTCTTAAGGTTAAATGGCCCGGTTTCCCACAGGCTCCACCCCGCCAACCGGCCCTGTGCTCTATAGTCCACCATGCATCTTCTGTCAAGGTAGTATCTACTATTTACAAGCTGGTGAGAGAGGGGAGGGTGATGCGTGAGCTCTCATTCAAGACCAAATGGGAGGCCTCTCTTGGGAAAGCACTGGGGGAGGACCAATGGAAGCACATTTGCACACAAACGCGACCTAGCTCACTGAACTCCCGGTATAGACTAATTCACTACAAGTATGTACATCAGGCTTACCACTCACCGCTCACTCTTAGTCGATGCTTCCCGAATCATTAATCGGCATGTAAATGTTGTGGGGTTGAGCGGGCTGACTTTTATCACGTGTGTTGGAGCGGCCCAAGGCTTAGGACTTTCTTGGGGAAAATTGTAGAGGCCATGTCTTTGATGTTGCCATCGGTGCAAGTATATTTACCTGAAATTTGGCTTTTGCTGTTGATTGAGGGGGGTAGCCGCACTGAAAATAAACGCCTGAGTATGGCATCTGTGGTGGCTAGATATCTTGTGGCTAGAGTATGGGTGAAGGTGACCCCCCCGCCCCCCTACTTTTGCCAAATGGCTGAACTGTATTGACTTATGTGAACGACTGGAAGCCATGTTCACTTCAACGCTTCCAAGCGCTAGTCGGCTGTTCGACTATTGGGCTCCATATAGACAATATCAAATGGATATAGCACAGACCGTTCACTCCCCTGATACCACGCTGGACAGTTAACGGGAGGAGGAGCATATACGCTGCAGTGATGGACTACCCTGTGTAGGGGATTGGCAACTTGAGAAAGGGCAAAGGCGGCTCAAGGTGGTTTTAAATGGACACTGCTTGTGTTATGTCTTGGGATGGTGAAGTTGGCAGTCTTCAGTTGGGGAGGTGGGGGTGGGGGGGTAGGGGATTGATTGTTCATTCATCTGAGTGTTTGGTTTCTTGAAATAATAAAAAAAGTTTGAAGAAAAAAAAGAAAAGATTACACCTTACCTCCCTACCCGCACTCTAAGGTCAAGCACTGCCCTCCACCTAGTTGTCCCTGCCTCCAATTCACGCTGGATCAGAGGGTCGGCCTTCTCAACCCTGGCGCCAACAATCTGGAACTCACTGCACCACCTCATTCGACGCATCCAAGACTACATGGCATTTCGGAAAGCTCCCAAAACCTGGCTCTTCCCTGAAATGGTGCAAAGGACCGATTTGGCCTTTGCTCCCCCATAAAACCATGCCTCCCGACCAACCCCCTCAGCTAAGAAATGGCGTAGAATCCAACACTACGGGCAGGTAAGAATGACCGGGACACAGAACCCGGTTGCAAGTAACAATTCTTTTATTAGGATCCTGTTGGGTTCTTACATGTTGGGCAATGAATAAGGCAATAAGCCCCGAGCCGGCGGGCCACTACCGTATGAGGTAATGCCCACGGGGCCCATAGTTGCAGGGCCAAGCATAGCAAGGGCCTTAACAAAGGCCCCGGGTGCATTAAAGTTGTGCGGTAATGGGCCACCGGCAAGGCGCTTATTGCCATTAGTAGCCCGGCCCATTAGAACGGGGTACTAATGGTGTTTTATTTCAGTTGCGAGACGTGTTGCCTTTCGTAGCAGAAATAAAAAGAAAGAAAAATAGCCGCCGCGGACTGGGAAACATAGTCCATTCTCCCTTTCCGTGGTGCCCATAGTAAACCAAGAAAATGACTGCCATGGAAAGGGAGAAGGGACTACTCCCTTTCCATGGTGGCCTGAAGTAAAGAAGAAAAAAAACAAAGCCCAGCACGAGGGACGTGCAACAATGTGTGCTGTCTTAACGTGTGGCAAGTCTTGCAAACGCACCAATCTGTGCATTTGTTACATTTATAATAACCTGCGCCGGCTACTAATGCCTAGTAACACCTATGCTCTAACGTGTTGACTGTGTTTACCCTTTTATTTGTCTGGAAATTAATGCCCAGGACTCCAAACCTGGGGCCTAGTACCACTTTTGGTCTAACGGGATGATTGGCCTTGCTCTCTGTCTACTACCGAGTATGCACTACTCACTTGCATTAGGTGATGTCTCTGGCAAGTTCAGTTCTTGTAAGGGACAATGATGCAGTGTTACTCACAACTCAAACCATAAACTAGTACGGGAATACTCAACCATCCGCTGTAAATGAATATACCCGGGACTCGGAATGCACTTGGGTTCTAACATTATGACTGGGCCATCATTGTTTATCTGGCAATGTACTATGATCTTAAATCAGGTGAGGAATTTGGCGAGGCAAGCTCTTGTAAGGGACACTGATGAGCTGTTGTCTAATACTCAAACCGTGCACTACACCTGGAATACTCAGCCACCAACTGCACCTAAAATGTAGAGACAGGCACAGCATTAACAGAATGGCCTGGTTTTGACGCTCGACCTTTCTGATTCATTGAGTACCCAACCACGTATTTAGGAAGTACCCGTAATTTCGACAGAACAGAACTTGATGTAACTGCATATCGAAAAAAAATTTAACCTATAAGCAATTGCCTGTTCAAGTAGAGACAGTGATGGTAGACAGTAGATCTGTAATCACTTGGCCCAGTAAAGCACCATGACTGTTAACCACTAGAATGGCCACTACCCCTCGCTGCCCGTGCCATGCCTAGACCTAAACCCTCAATAATAACCCGGTACAGCAGGTTGGGAAATGGACAAACTCAACATTGATGATCTTGTTAAGCCAGGGAGAGATACGGCCATGCTTGGCGAAACAGAATTGACTCCACACTACACCGAGAAGTACCTGGAGATCTACAGCACCAAACCTCTATAATAGGGAGCAAAAGTTATCTCGGCAGGCACAGGAAGGAAATCGTGAAAAGGGGACCTCATCCAACTGCACAGATACTCGCACATACCTACCAATGTGCAGACTCTCTCCTCAGCACCAAAAAACAATTAGATTGCGGCTATCCCCCATGATTAACTTCGGCCTAGCTGCATACATAATTATACACCACCATGCACCCCTCAACGATCTTTAGAATGCAACTATACCCCACAAACAACTCAGCCTGGCTGCACACACAATCTCATACATAAACACCACCTCTGCTAGAACGCATTTACCCAAGACAATTCAGCCTAACTGCACACATACTACTGGTCTCGCATAACCTGTGCACCACTCCTAGTATTAGAGTGCAGCTACTCACTACAAAACCTCGGACTAGCTGCACACATGCTGAGTACACACACACACTACTTACCACCCTTTCCTTTACCATAGACTTAGACTACTGTCCCCGAGGGCGTGTAACCCTCAGAGCGTTGAGATCATACCTATGGTGAAAGGCGCAACACAAATGCCCAATAGCATCACAAGAAACCAAGCTCAATATTACTGACCATTTGGCTACTTTTGGTTACGGTCAATCTCAAAAATAATTGAAGCTCAACATCATTATGTCACAGTGTTTTATAATGTTTTCCTATGACCATTAAAAACCATATTGGTTATCAACTTAAAGATTATCTCGTGGCCTGCCCTTTTGTTTAATTACACTGTTTGCATCTAATGTGTTCTAGGTATACACAAATGACAAAAATAAGCATGTGCATGGACTAGGGTGTGATAACTATATTGTTTTATTAGAAATTAATGAGAATTTACAAAAAATCTCAGACATGAAATGAAATGCATGACAAGGTCATTGTTTCACGCCGCTTGTTCTGCATCCCCTTAATTTCTAATCCCCCCAACAATCGCCTTACATAATTTTAAGAAAAAGATGCCACAGCAATAGTCACTGCCAGTTAAATCTTTCCCATCATAATCACTTCCCGTTGTAAATAATCTGCCACTGAGACACATTGAAAGATCAGAGCTCACTAGCGGGGGGCCTGTGCAACCCTCGCTGTTTGTGGCTGAGGCGAGAGAGGCAGGGGGAGGGGCATTTGTCCCTTGTCCAACTGTTAAATACACCTCTGATTGCGCTCTTTAGAAAATATTGAAATACTGTATTTTTGTTTTAAAAGATCCAAACCTTTTTATATTTTGCCAGCAATATTACAGGAAACGCTCTCGCGCTTCTCTTGTGTTATTTTCCAGGTGTTTGATTAATCTTCTGACAGGCAAATGTTTAATGGGGGGTGGGAACAATCATCCCACCTTCTGCCATCCCTAGCGGGGTCCCACATCAAATGTCAATTTCTGACACTGCCTAAAGACCCAGCATGCAGGATTGACATCATGCTTTCCAAACAAGACCCACAATACACATGATGTATTCTGTTTGAATGCAAACTCTGTTAAGTTGCTCGAACAGTATGAGGTTATTCATTCAGTACTTATCCGTTTGAATCAAGAAAGGTTCTGGCAGTTCAGGCTACGCTTCTATACAAAGATGCATTCTGTGTAGGTAGTAATCCCACTGGCAAGTGCACATGAGAAGATCTGAAACTAGTCCATACTTTCCCTCCCAGCCTTGTCATTTCCAGGCATGGCCTTGTCAAACCAACTCAGTGAGGTGCAGCTTGATTCCCTAGGCATGGCAAACGGGGCACCCACATCTGGGCATATACACTTTCACTTACGGAGACCAGCTAATCCCCAACATGCATTGGCAAAGACAACAGCTTGGGCTTTTGATTGGGCATGGATAGGCATTTGCCTGGCACTGCCATAAGGGCAAGTAACACCTGGCCATAAGATGTGAACAGCTGGGAAACTGTGCGAATACTTGGGCATTTAATGTCGTTGCCTGACAAATGTCTAATACCTATACGCAAGCCAAAACTGTTGGCTTTGCCATTGCTTGTTTTAGACAGGACTCCCGCTCAGGGAACAGGGGCATTAACACAGATATTGCTTATAAAATCAACTGGCTGAAGACACACATTAAGAGCTGTTTATTACACCTGGAGCTCATTTACAGAAGCAATTAAATAATTAAACACTGAAAAGAATGCTTATGGCAGGTACTATACAGCATAACGATTGGTGTTACTATGTAATAGAGCTAAACTAAAAAAGGATGTATACATGTCTGAATCAGTCATAACCACCCGCGTTGCTCTGCTCAGCTTTCCATGCCATTGTCTGCAAATAAGCCTCGGCACTGCCACTAATGTGAGCAGCCCCGCCCAAACTGTTAGACTGCTGGACTACAAGGCCTAAAAATGCCTGTAGTTGCTTGTATTCCATTTCAGAGGGTACATGGCCTAGCAATTGAGACATAACTGCACCTCTTGGTGGGACAACCAAGAGTCAATTGCTAATGGCTTGTCCCCTTCTGTAATGACACAGATATACTAAAGAATTATGGCATGAAATGATGTGCAGAGCAATGATGGTGGTAATGTTTAATTCAAATCTTTGCGTCTGTCACTTTTTGATTTTACTACTCTCCCCTCCAAAATTACATTTTTGTTATTACCAACCTTATTTTTTCACTTATAATCAAGTAGTTAATTCAGCAGAATCTATATTTTCAGTGTAATTTGTAAGGTTCCCCAGTCTGTTGACGCACCTTCTGCAGAAATATGTGTGCAAACATGACATGTCATTTATTGTTTGCTGTAGTTAACGATGTTATTAAGCATGATGTGAAAAAATGCTATAGTCCACCAAAAAATAAGCATACTTTAAAATACAGAAACCAACGTTGTGATTTTAGGTTTGAGAAAAATTTTGTAAGCAGCCTTCTTGCGTAAGTGCTATCTCACTTAGAGGTGTGAATGGCCCTTCATCTCCCTGGTCATTGGTGCTTACATGGCCGTGGGGCATAAACAGTGCTGAATTTGAAAAGAAATAAGTGCCAGGGCCTAAATACTGTCCGGCACGCCTGTGACTAGGGGGGGGGGCTAACAGGGCTATAGCCCCAGGTCTTTTGGTTGTAGCCCTGGATAGAATCTGAGGGGCTACAACCAAAAGGCCAGCTAGCCCCGAGTTCCGACAGTCCAGACATTAGCCTAGCGTAGATCTTTTCCAGACCAAGCAACACCCCTGCCTGTGACACTGCTGACGAGCACTTACACCGCCACTGTTGCCACCACCCAAAGCTACTCCCCACAGTCTCGACCATATTTGTGGTTAAACTACAGCTCGCACCTGCTATTGGGCGGTTGATGGATGCACTGGCTATCACCACTTCATAATCAAACTTTGTCTGAGACAATAAGCGCCGGGGCTCAAAAATAAATAGCAGAGCGGATCCCTGGCAAACACCCCCACAAATTGAGCACTGGTCTAACTCTTAGCCTCTAGTCTCCGCTATACCCTGGAGTAACTTGGTGTAAATTGCTTTGCTTTGTCACTAATTGTCTCACTGTAAGTTACATTGCTTTTCTCTGTAAGACTGCTCCCTGAGGGGAACATGTTATGACTGCCTGTAACCACCTTCTTGTAACTAAGCGCCCAGATGCCTCAGGGCAAGGATGCTCTTTACAAATAAAATAAATACAAATACACTGGAAAACCCATTGCCCAGGACAGGCCTC
The DNA here is from genome assembly GCF_040938575.1 of Ambystoma mexicanum. Taxonomy (NCBI): domain Eukaryota; kingdom Metazoa; phylum Chordata; class Amphibia; order Caudata; family Ambystomatidae; genus Ambystoma; species Ambystoma mexicanum. The sequence goes on from NC_090939.1 coordinate 58,948,910, forward strand.
CTGTAGTGCAGTCTCTCAGATTGCCAATCTCTCTGCTGCACGAGTGAAATGACTCCCCACTGGCAAGGCCTCCTATCTAGGGGGGAAAGGGGTCGTCTTGGTGGGGCCTGGCCCTCTGCTGGAGCAGGGCCTGTGGTCTGATCACCTGCTGGACCGTGACCCCTGTGTAAACAGTGGCGTCACCGTGTGTGCACGGCTACACAGAGAACGCTCACGTCTGTCTTCAGTAATTTGGGGAAGTGAGAGCAGGGCCCAGAGTACGAGCCTGACTGCCCCCTCTGTGTTCAGTGAAGCACTTCTGACGCTGGGTGGCTCCGGGTGAAAACAAACCTGGGCCAGTTTCCTGCCAGGAGTCAAGGGCGGGGAATGTCTGCTTCCGGCTACAAATAACCCCCCAGACACCTGTCCCCTGCACGGCAGCTGTCAACAAGAGCAGGGCCGCCTCCCCGGCAGCCCTCTCGCGTGCCTTGCTGCCTGGCCTCAGTGGGTTACTCTTGAGAGTGGGGTCAGGCCACTCACAGGGTCTCCTCGCATATGGCAAGCTAAAGGCATGCCTGGCACAGAAGACTCACTCGCCGTGCGCCTTAACACGCAGGACTAGAAGAGTCCTTGTTTACTTAAATGCTGAAGGCTAACGGCTATGTGCCAGTGCACTGGGACCAGGGTTCACTGTGCATGTCTGCAAAGGGGGGGGGGGCTTGGCGAGGGGGGTGTAGTAGGGGGGAAAAAGTCTTCTAAACATTGAAGGGAAATATTCCCGCTTTTCTTTTGCGATGTTAGATTTTCTATCCTGGCTTTTCCCTTTTTTAACTCCATCTGTGATCTTTTTTTAATGGCGCTCAGCTGCTTGCAGGATATCTGGATTTTTCTAGAAATGGTGCAACATAGTTTGGCCGCGACACGTTGTGGATGTTTTTACACGGGCCCTTTCAACCTCTAGGCGCGTTGCAGATAAAGCGAATGAAATATTGGATGACCTTGTAAAGGGCAGTGCGCAGGAGCTTCTGGTTCTGTGGGAGCAACAGAGAGTTCGGAAAGGGTGACCGTTTCTGAATTTGATGTAGCGGTCTGGTTCATCAAGAGAGGCGTGGGGTTCTCGGAATTGGAAGTTTTGATTTGCAGAGTGCATAGAAGCCTACAGGAAGCTGTTTGTGGCTGAGATTTATTTGCAGAACTCACAAGTTCCAGAAGAGACCAGAGTCTGCCTTGCACGTATGGGATTAATAAAGCGTGACAGAGGCGAAGCCTGGATTGTCTAACAAGCGGGGCCTGAAGCTAATGTAGTTGGGCCCACTGCAGTGATATTAACATCTGTAAATGCCCACACAGCGCTGCTGAGTGGGCATTTGCAGATTTTGGGTCGGTCGTGCCCGCTCAGGCCCTACCCTGTCTGCGCCAGCCTGAGCCTAGCGCTGGAAAGCAACGGAGCCCCATACATAAAGGACGCACGCAGGGGTTGCATGTAAGAGTGCGAGGGTAGCAGAGAGACCGTGATGGATAAGGGGTAGCTTTCAGGGTGGAGCAGGTGGTGTCCAGAGGTACACACTCGGGTCGAGTGGAGAGATCCACAATTGGCGAGATGTTCTTTGAAGAGTAGGGTCTTCAGGTTATGAAAGTTTTGTATTAGGGTGGTCTTACCTGCCTTGTGTCTGGGTAGCGTGGTCCATGCAGAGGGCCTCGTAGGTGATGCATTGTTGACTGAGTCAGAGGGGTATCTTTGGGTTTGAGGAAATGGAAGTGTAAGGTTTCGGATTACTTTAGTTTTGATGATTACATACTTGCCAACCCTACAGATTTAGGCAGTAGGCTACTGCTTTTTAGGCAGCCCTACCGCCTACAGATTTCAGTGACAGATCCTACTGCTTTTTACAGTGGCAGGTAATTTATCTGACTCTAAGGCAGGCTGCAGGCCAAAGCATGCAACACATTAATTAGTCTGGCTATACAGTGGACTGACTGGTAGGTGAATACTGCACTCAGACCGATCCACTGACCTGACAGCTACTTGACTGAGTCCTGCACTTTTGCCGGTACAACCCTTAGGTGAACCACCAGTGAAGGCAATTGGCAGAGTGTAACACTATCACACAGCATCTGCCTATCAGACTGAGGGGGTTAACAGCCGCCATGTCATTCAGTGTTCAACTTGTCATAACTATGTAATGCTTCACTTTCTAGGCTGAAGATCCGCACATCTAACCTCCTCCCCCCCACCCCGAGCCTTTCCCTTTCCCATTCCATAACTCTCCGGTTAAGTTTGCCTGTTATATACAGGGCAAATGTCGAGGGTACACGTGGGTGGACGGAGTCCACCCACTTTTTTCAGAGGGTGGACGCTGCCCCCCCCCCAGCTAAAATGAGAAACATTGAAAGTCTTCCTTGAATTTATGAATATGAGAAACATTGAAAGTCTTCCTTGAATTGATGAATTAAAGCCGAGCTTGAATTGCTGTTGTCAGGTTTGCAGGCCGGACACTTCACCACTGCACTATATAACCTGATGAAAGGTAACAAACAACTAAAGATGAAATGCCTCATTTCGGTTCTGCATGTTCCAGGGAAAACATTTGTATTGGTTCTTGGAGTTTAAAACAGGCACACTGTTTAACGTTTTCAGAAACACTATTAGAAGAAAATATCCTCTCTTGGTTTTGTGTGTGTGTTGATTTTATGAAAGGCAAATGCCATTCGTCCTGTGCAATTTGGGTGTTTATGCAAAGCCAATTTAATGAAATGTGCATATTTCACCTTGATATGCTAATTTCTGCCGACGTCACATCCCATTGCGTTTTTTGATGAGTGCCCCCACTTTTATTATTATGACTTGACCCCTGTAAACTGACTTCATTCATGGGCATCCTAGAGTGTGCCTGTGAAATGCGTTCTGTAAATTAAAACCCCCTCCAAATGAATTATTTTGAGCGTTTAAAACATCAGTTTTATGGCTGAAGACAGAGGGATATTGTTTCTATTTCACCCAGTGATCTATTCCAATTAGGGCATGATGATGTCTCATGTTCTTTACTCCTAATATAGGAAGAAAAAAAAGCGAGCGTCGGCGGAATGTCTGTCTCTTTCATGAGCGCTTCATCACTTTGCCAAATTGGCCAACTATACATTTTTAACATTTGAACATCTTTCCATGTTGTGGTGCTGTTTGATGGGTTGTGTATGAATGCTTCAATGGTGCCAACAATGTTTTGTATTTTCCTGTGACGTCATGATTGTTATGTGAATTATTTTTGAAAGTGAAAAATCCTACATCTTTTTAGTCACAGAATGTTGGCAAGTATGTGATTAGGCCGGCCGAGTTAACGAATGTTGCTGTAGTAGAGGAGGGAGGGGGACGGGGGTGTTATTGTAGTGTCTCCTACTGGGTGCTCTTCAGGGTTTTAATGGGAGTCAATGTCCGAGTAAGTGGATGCTATGGATATGTTGTACTCGCCACAGAGTGTCTGTACGCTGTCCCTTTAGCGTTGATTGTGACTCTAGGCACTCCACTCACGCTTTCGTGGTTGACCTTGGATGGCTGGAGAGATTCTGGGTAATTTGGGAAGTTGGCAGTTTTGTGACATGGTTAACACTGAAGAACAGGAGTTGTGTTTTGGAGTAGTTTAGCCTAAAACAATTCCTCTTTCAATCGACCCCCGTTTTACATTTGTAATGTAATGGGGCACTTGTATAGCGCCTATTGCCATTGGGCTGTAGGTGATCCCCCTCAGTGGACCGAAGTCCGTTGTGTGAGAGATTAGTCCAGGGGATTGGGGAATTCAGAATGCGATTGTGCATTGAGCCAGTACGAAGGTAAGTAGGAGTGGCCAAGTCTCTGCCAGCGATCCAAGTTGAACTGGCATGTGGTTGGGTGCCCTGAAGGCTGTCGGGGAAAGTGTGCGAGTCAAGGAGACTGATTGTGTCCAGCTAGACGGACTCATGGGACTCAGCTCCATTCTAGTGGCAGAGGTGATGTGCGATACGGAGATCGAGTAGCGGGTGATTGCAGATGTTTGCGTATGGGTGTCCGTGCCTTTGGGAGGGAAACTGCCATCTTCTTTCGTGATGCAGTGCGATATGTACTCGAGAGTCATGAATGGTTACTTGTTTCCTTGATCGATTGCCAGTCTTATGGTCAGGTCAACGAGAATCCATTCTGTGCGTGCTTGGCACTTTCTTGGAGTCTCCTCACGTGACTCCTCAATGACCCCGCCTACCTGTCTGGGGGCAAAGTTCACCTGAAAAGCGGATTAGGTAGTCAAGACACAGGTGGGAAGAGCCAGGTCTTGAGCGCCTTCCGGAAGGCGAAGTGATCCTCTATGCAGCGGATGCTAAGAGAGATTGAGTTCCATATTGTGGGTGCCTGGATGGAGGAGGAGGATCCCCCTATTCTGGTTGATTAAGCGGACGGGATGACCAAGAGGGGAGATGTGCTTGATCTCAAGTTTCTGTTGGGTTTGTACGGGGGGAGCTTTTGTTGTAGATATTCTGGGCCTGTGTGGTGTAGCGCATGGTGGATGATGCACATGGCCTTGAAGGTGGCCTTTCTGAACATGAAGACTTTAATCAGTTTTGAACAGGGTTTTTGTACTGTGTGTTGTCTTTTGTTTTTCTTCTGAATAGGTTTTTATTTTTTTGTAATGTTTTTTTTTTCTCCCCAGCTGAACTGGTTGCACTGGTCCTTGATGATGTCGGCAGATATGAAGAGGCTGAACGTTGGCACAGTGAGGGCCTTGCCAAGGGGCACTGCCAGCAAGACCAGATGCCCCCTGTGCACAGAACCCTTCACAGATCCTCGGATTCTACCCTGCCTGCACACTTTCTGCATGGCTTGCATCCGGCAGCTAGAGCCCCTGTCCCCTATCGGATTCCGTGGTGGGGTGGACCAGGCGTCTAGCCCCCGAGAGAAGACTACACTGAGTGTCCTTTGTCCGGTCTGCGATGGCGAGGTTGAACTACCTCCCGGCGGAGCAAGGGCTCTGGTTGTGGACCATTTGGTGGCAAATGAGGTCCTGCTGGAGAGCTTGCAGAGGAACGGTGTAGGGCTGGTGTGTGACCTGTGCAACGAGGGCAGCGCCGAGAAGAGGTGCAACATCTGCAGAACCAACCTGTGCGAGTTCTGCTGCCAGGCCCACAGGTAAGAGCCTTTACAATCCTTAACCCTGCACTAGGCATAACAGGCCGCAGAGGGGCAGGTATGGGGAAGCTGTGGCAAGCCCATCACAGCACCAAGTATCAGAGATAGCAGACCATCCTTACCCAGCACTGGGCATCACAGGCCGCAGAAGGGCAGGTGTGAGGAAGCTGTGGCAAGCCCATCACAGCACCAAGTATCAGAGATAGCAGACCATCCTTACCCAGCACTGGGCATCACAGGCCGCAGAAGGGCAGGTGTGAGGAAGCTGTGGCAAGCGCATCGCGGCACCAAGTATCAGAGATAGCAGACCATCCTTACCCAGCACTGGGCATCACAGGCCGCAGAAGGGGAGGTGTGAGGAAACTGTGGCAAGCCCATCACAGCACCAAGTATCAGAGATAGCAGACCATCCTTACCCAGCACTGGGCATCACAGGCCGCAGAAGGGCAGGTGTGAGGAAGCTGTGGCAAGCCCATCGCAGCACCAAGTATCAGAGATAGCAGACCATCCTTACCCAGCACTGGGCATCACAGGCCGCAGAAGGGCAGGTGTGAGGAAGCTGTGGCAAGCGCATCACAGCACCAAGTATCAGAGATAGCAGACCATCCTTACCCAGCACTGGGCATCACAGGCCGCAGAAGGGCAGGTGTGAGGAAGCTGTGGCAAGCGCATCACAGCACCAAGTATCAGAGATAGCAGACCATCCTTACCCAGCACTGGGCATCACAGGCCGCAGAAGGGCAGGTGTGAGGAAGCTGTGGCAAGCCCATCGCAGCACCAAGTATCAGAGATGGCAGACCGTCCTTACCCAGCACTGGGCATCACAGGCCGCAGAAGGGCAGGTGTGAGGAAGCTGTGGCAAGCGCATCACAGCACCAAGTATCAGAGATAGCAGACCATCCTTACCCAGCACTGGGCATCACAGGCCGCAGAAGGGCAGGTGTGAGGAAGCTGTGGCAAGCGCATCACAGCACCAAGTATCAGAGATAGCAGACCATCTTTACCCAGCACTGGGCATCACAGGCCGCAGAGGGGGAGGTGTGAGGAAGCTGTGGCAAGCCCATCACAGCACCAAGTATCAGAGATAGCAGACCATCCTTACCCAGCACTGGGCATCACAGGCCGCAGAAGGGCAGGTGTGAGGAAGCTGTGGCAAGCCTAACACGGCATTAGGCACCAGAGGTAGCCGAGCAGAGGGAGAGGGAAGTGAGTTGTGGCAATCTTCCACAGGACCAGGTAGCCGAGCAGAGGGAAGGGCATTGTGGCAAGCCTCCACAGGACCATGTAGCAGATGGAAGGGAGTTGTGGCCGGCCCCCACAGGACCATGTAGCAGACGGAAGGGAGTTGTGGCCGGCCCCCACAGGACCATGTAGCAGACGGAAGGGAGTTGTGGCCGGCCCCCACAGGACCATGTAGCAGACGGAAGGGAGTTGTGGCCGGCCCCCACAGGACCATGTAGCAGACGGAAGGGAGTTGTGGCCGGCCCCCACAGGACCATGTAGCAGATGGAAGGGAGTTGTGGCAAGCCTGCACAGGACCAGGTAGCATCCGGAAGGGAGTTGTGCTAAGCCTGCACAGGACCAGGCAGCAGACGGAAGGGAGTTGTGGCAAGCCCCCACAGGACCAGGTAGCATCCGGAAGGGAGTTGTGGCAAGCCCCCATAGGACCAGGTAGCAGAGGGAAGGGAGTTGTGGCAAGCCTCCACAGGACCAGGCAGCAGACGGAAGGGAGTTGTGGCAAGCCCCCACAGGACCAGGTAGCATCCGGAAGGGAGTTGTGGCAAGCCCCCATAGGACCAGGTAGCATCCGGAAGGGAGTTGTGGTAAGCCTGCACAGGACCAGGCAGCAGACGGAAGGGAGTTGTGGCAAGCCCCCACATGACCAGGTAGCATCCGGAAGGGAGTTGTGGTAAGCCTGCACAGGACCAGGCAGCAGACGGAAGGGAGTTGTGGCAAGCCCCCACAGGACCAGGTAGCATCCGGAAGGGAGTTGTGGTAAGCCTGCACAGGACCAGGTAGCAGACGGAAGGGAGTTGTAGCAAGCCTCCCCAGGAACAGGTAGCAGAGGGAAGGGAGTTGTGGCAAGCCTCCACAGGACCAGATAACATCCGGAAGGGAGTTGTAGCAAGCCCCCACAGGAGCAGGTAGCAGAGGGAATGGAGTTGTGGCAAGCCTCCACAGGACCAGATAACATCCGGAAGGGAGTTGTGGCCCTCCCCAACAGAAGCAGTTGCATGATGCGGCTCACCTGGGGACTGGTTGATGGTGTGCTCTACTAGCCAGGTTGACCGTTCCCAGCTCTCACTTCGTAGAGAATCCTCTGGTCCATGGTCAATAATTAAAGCTCGTTATTAGGCAAGCCACTTCCTGAGTCGAAGGCGCATACTGGGTTGACCGACTAGTAATAGAGTGGTAACGGTTGATCCAGGGGCCACCTCTTGAAAATGAATTCTCCACTCAGTGCCTTATTGAAGTTCACTATGGCTGCCCCAAAAATCCCTACTTCTATGGATCTCCAGGTCCTGCAATATTCAAGCAGATGCAGCCCATGACTTCAATGCTGCACCCGACAGGTCAGCATGAGCGGAGGTACAGATTGAAACGGGCTCTCCGTATGGTCCTGCCTAATTTCGGGTATAGGTTCAAACGATAAGTCTCTCTTCCTTTGCATCCAAATGGAACTAATGGAGGCGATTGCAGCTCAGGCAGGGGGGATGTGAAAGGCTCTGCAGGGGTTGGCTCACAGACCAGCTGGAGTTCACCCTGCAGACCACCTTCGGGTAAGGATGAGGTTGGAAAGCTCACTGGTGGACCCTGCTGCTAGGCAAATCCTGGACTTTGAGGGCAAGCCTGCCATGACAGGGTGCCCCTCACTAGAGGTCACCACTAATTTTTGACTACCTTTACCCACGGTTGGCCAGCAGGGTCAGACTGGGACAAGAAATAGGCCTGGATACCCCAAAAAAAGTGGGCCACCCCTCAAAAAAGTGGCCCTCGAACCATCATCCAAGAATCGTGTCAATTCACGACCTAATGGAAAATGCTACTTATGGAGGGTTACTGTTTCACTGGTAGAGCCACCTACGCGTGTGCAGGAGCCATGACTCGTCTACATATACACGCTCAAAATTCCATACGTACGCAAACATTACACTTCAGGTGGTAAACCGTCTCATCAAATTCTCTTCTCTGTTATTCTCTAAACCCAGAGACTTTCTCCTGTATACAACTGGCTGCCCTCGTCCTTCCCAATAAAGTTGCTTTAGGTCAGTAATCAAATGTCTTGAACATCATGAATAACAACGAGCTGGAAGTTTGTGACAAAGAATCTGCAGATCTATCTATCTTTGTTTATTACACACACAACTTCTTGTATTACATGTCTTAAATCACTGGAAGTACAGTGGGGTTAACTAGATTTTTCAGGTTGACATTATCTTGCATTCTGGACTTCTAGTTTACCATTGAGGATCTGAACATTAAACCCACATGAATATTCTTTTGGTTTAATGGTTTAACCTGCTGCTATGAGGATGTACATGTTGTCATGTAGCGTTATTATGCAATTTGTGTTTTTTGTAAGTAAACTCTATGAGACTTTATTACTGTATTGACCTTGCAATCCAACAATTTGAGCCAAAGTTTGTAATCCTGGTCACCACTACACTCTCCCCTTCCCCCCTAGCCCCCCCCAATCTGTCCGACCATCCCACTTTCTCTTTTTTTGGATGCAGCCAGAGTACTCGGCGCTTATGTCCCAGTCCACCACTGCTGGGGGGGTGGGGGGAGGGCGGGATGGGGCACTCGCAGGCTCTGGGTATGGAAAGATACTTTTCAATACGGCATAATCGAAGAAAAAAAGGCTGTAAAACTAGGTCCGGCCAGAAGCTCCTGAAAGCGTGGGTGTTTTATGAGCCTTCGTTTTGATGGGGTATTTTCAGTCAGCTGTGTCCAGCAGTTTGCCACAGACAGAAAGCCCTTGCCTGAATATCGCTGTACGCAGCGGTGTGGCTGCAGCGATTAACCCCTTGGTAATGAAACCGAACTGTGGTGCCTCCCATAAACCGGCCAGGCCCCAGCATCTGAAGTTATGCTGAGTTAATGTAGATATATACTGTTCTGATTGGAAAAACCATAAATGTTCCCTTTATCCATCCTGCAGTTGCTGTGTTTACAGAAGAGCACAGGCCTCTCGTGAGACATGTGCACTGCAGAGCTCTGGCCATATAAAGCCTCCATGGGGACAGGGCTTTAACCTGCTGAACTTCCCTATGGAAGACTAGGAAAGAGCCCTGTTGTGACTATTCAACCATGAGAACAATGGTCCAAATCCCATCTCCCCCTGCTTAACCACACCGTGTGATCTGTGCTAATCCATTTTTCTGCACTGACCGCGATTCATTAACTGGAAAAAAGGGACCACTTAAAAGCAGTAAACGTGCCTGTTCACAGTGTGTGACACAGTGTTGTTTTCCAGCAGCGAGTCCTAACATTGAACTTATGGTAACAAAAACGGCTACAACCTGTAATTGACTGATAGAATATTGCAGATTTAAGAGTTACCCTGTTATATTAAACGCAGTCGTTGTATATAGGTCTCCGAGCCAAGCTAAATGAAACACCCTCTTGGTTCTTCTCCCGGCATCCTCACGTTGTTTGTTCTCTGACATATAACAACGTCTACTTGTCCTCTGTGTTACTCTACTCAAAACTGGGGCGCAGTATAAAATGTGTCATATTGCAAATGAACACCTTGGGCTCCCAGTGCACCACTAATTCAATGACGTACAGTGTTGTTCCCGTGCTAATGAGCTGCCTTGGGAGACGTAGCCGTGATACTCTTGTCTTCTCGTCATCACTTACATGAGATTTGTTGGGCTGAGTGCTCAAAGAGAATCATGTTTATACCATGAAATGCATCGTGGTCCAAGCTCTAAATAAATGCCTTATTAAAAACAATGTATGTTTTTAAAAGACACTTGCCGCTTTGAGTCGGGTGGTAGATGGGATTGGTATCAACCGCATACTCGCTTTTGCTGAATTGCCTCACGCGCACTGTCCCATGGTGCGTATTGTTTGGCTGTGTTTAGGATTGCTTCGAAGCCCTGTGGCATAACCGTGCACGTTCTCTCTGGTAGTCTGCTCACCCTTGCCTCCACTGCTCTGCATGCTGGATCTGGACGTCCTCTATACCCCTCACGCACTTGAGGAATGAGTGCGCGGCAGGCACCAAGTGGCAGAATGGAAGGCGGGAGCGTGAAAGATCCACACACGTCATGATCGGCCCACCCACCACCTGGGCCCCAGAACAATTTGTTGTACTTGCAACAACAACTTGGCAACTTCAATCACATTGCATTTGCAACAATGCACGAGCCGGCAGCCCCCTGGCATCACGCCGTCGTCCGGCGGATCGGCTCAGCTCAGGGGCACTGCCAGGCCAGCATGCCTACTCTCTATTGTGATGCATTCATCAAAGAAAGGTAAGACATGTGTCTTTGATGAATGCATTCGCTGTGCGTGCCACGACGAGGCGCGAGCTGGCTGCTGAGCGGGCTGCAACGTGCAGCCCGCTCAGCTAGGTAGAATATTGTAAGCTGCCTGGCTCAACACCAGCCATTTTGAGACCGGTCCCCAGGGCCTCGCCCTCCAAGTAGTGATCGGCCCGGCCACAGGCCGAATGGCCGACGGCCCAGTCTGACCCTGTTGGCCAGACAACTGGCACATGGGACCTCCTGCTAGAAAACTAGGATTTGTGAATTGAACGCTTGGATGCATTAGAGGGGGGTCTTTGGGTTCTCGGATTGAGAATTTGCAGGTTCATATTTGGGCACGTCCAGACATCCAGAGAAGTTCCACAATGAATCTCTCATGCTACAGTTTAGGACTTTCTGTCTTGCAATGTTCTGTTGGTTGCCAATGGGAGTGGGTGCAAGTGGCCGAGTGTTCGGGGGAGAGTGTTCGTGGGAAGTCTGGGATGGCACTGCCAATCATTTCCACATCGAGATATAATGATGATTTCTGCAAACCTTCTGAAGAGGGTGGATGATCAGCAGTAGAGTAATGCATTAATAATAATGAACAACTTGAGTGTCTTGTTAATGGAAACTCCAGCGAAAAATTAAGCAGTCGTTTTGTAAGCCGTCTGATGGGATGTGTTGCTGTTAACATGAAATAGCAGTCTCTAAGCATAACATAAGAAAGGTTTCAAGTATTGTTAACCTTGACCTGAAGGCCACATGGAGCCCTCATCACCTGCGACTGCAGCCCTATGCTACTTAAGTAGGTCACTTATGGGGTGCAGTAGTGTTGCTGTAGTTCTGGGGTGCAAAGCTGTATACCCAAAGTAGCAAAGTGTGTTCATGCACCTGCTGCTGAGGGCTCTGGTAAACCTGCATGACACATTTGGGAGTCCCTGCGGTTTTGCTGGGCCTCACCCTGTACTCTGGATTTTACAATGTGAGTTGAGTATTTGTAAAGTCTGCCAGAGACAGCACACCAACACCAATCCTGCAAGACTGATGATAAAGCCAATAGTTTGAGCTTCTGTATAAGCCTTTGTCAAGCATTGGCATTGTATGCTTAATACTTCCATGTGTCCACGTGGCACATTATATGCACAGGCAGTACCATCACGCGTCTGTTGTGGCCATTTTCTGTGGTTCCCCATTACATGGTAGCTATGGCCATTCATACCCGTCTCATGGCCAGGGTGAGGTCTCCCATGACCGACCAGCCTAGCTCGTCCCACTAGCCATGTTATACTCCCTTTTCTTATTCCTTTATGGGGCATCTTGGAATAGGTTAAATTTGCTTTAATCAAAAAGTGTTCGCCTTTATTGAAACATACCCCCAACCCCGTGTTAATGAAATCTTTAGTCCTTGCACGTTACCCACCAGGTTGCAGATTCTGTACTGGCGCACGACGCTGGAGCAGACATGAATCCAAGGACAGACTCTACAACCAAGACCCAGGAAGCGACCAAGCCCTAATCCCCACCCCATCCTCCCATGCTACCCTCCCTCAACTCACTTCTCACTTTTAAAATCTTGCAACCTTGCACTTCACCCACTCCAAATCCTACAACCCACTAGGTCTAGTGGGCTAAACAGACCCAGAGGCGTTGCTAGGGTCGGAGGCTGGGGGAGCTATAGCCCCGGACCTTTTGGTTATAGCCCCGGAAAGAAGTTTGGGGGCTGCAACCAAAAGGTTAGCTAGCCGCGAGTCCCAACATTAGCGTAGCCCCAGATCTTTTCCAGACCTAGCAACACCCCTGAACAGACCCCAGATCTTCTATCAACCACTCCAACAAGCGCTGCTTTGCAGCCGCCCTTCTGTCTAACCCGCCCCAGTATTTACAGTTTCTACATTGGAACAGAGGCAATGGATGCGTCCGACTTGCACTCGTCAACAGCACAGAGTTTCCGCATCTGCTTTCCCTCTAACCTCCTAACACCACTCCACCCATCCCTCTCACATAGCCACGTGCAGCGAGACCCGCATTCTTGGCAGAAGCACGCTATGCAAGAGCGCTTTGCCTTACTCTAGATGGGTTGCCTAGGGGCCAATGAAGACCATGACCTGGGAGCAGGTCAACCCTGGCAGTAACCATGCCCCACCACTGGGTAGTGCCCTAGATTCTCTAGGGCTGTTGCCCCTGCCCGATGCGCTGTTAGCGATTAGTACTAGAACATTGTTTGGCTAAAGGCACAATGGGAAGGCTGCAGCAAGACACAACCGTGTATTCTTGAACGAATAGCAAAAGCCGCCCGCAGGTAAATCGGCCATAACTAAACACTTGCCTCTCCCCATAATTAAAGAAAAGCAGAATTCAGGTGTTTTTCAATGGTCGGGAACAGTGGAGCTCTTTTTTTTTTTGTCTCCTCTATATTGGACCTCATTACGAGTGTGTCGGTGTGGTCATAACGTGCCGGTATTACTGCATACTGGCATGTAACCGCACCGGCACACTCCAAGACTGCAGGTAGGGTGGTGGATTTTCCGCCAGCTCTAAGCTGGAGGTATATCCGCCACCCTACCGGCAAAAAAACGCTGGTATTACCAGTGCCGGAATAACTGGCAAACCCCCCCCCCCCCCCCCCCCCTCGCCCTCCCTCCCCCATGGAGTCCTACGACGTTTCCACCACTTGGAATCTGCCGGTATTACAGTTTGCTGGTATCCCCCCGGTAATACTGGCAGACTTCTAATGAGGCCCATTGTCTGTACTCCGAAAGTGGCATCTGTGCTCGAGGAGAAGGGGGCACAGGTAACGCATAGAAATACTTCATCTGATGGCTGATAAAACAAGGTACTGAACAGCAATATTCTCTATGGTCGTCGGCTTCACCCTGGCTTTCTTTTGCTTTTATCGATATCTGACCTTTTTTTGCATCGATTTCCTGTTTTAGTCTCCACCCCCTGCTGCTACATTATGCTGCAGAAAGCATGGAATGCACCAAGCACTTCCTCCTCTTATTGCATTGCCTCGCCATCACACTTATGTAATATTCCTAATGAAGAGCCACTTGAATAGGTTATTGGCTCAGTCTGTTGTTGAGGCAGAATTTGCTTTTTTGGGGCGGTGGCTCCCTAATGTTTTCGGTCCCATAAACGTGTTGCTAGCCATCATGTCTTTTCAACATCCTCTCGTCGCGGAGGCACTTGTACTTTTTAGTGGTCCACACGGCTACTGGGGCATTTTCTAAGCACCCCGTTTTGGTCCCAGCTTTACTGTCGCCTTGAAAGTGTCTTATGAAGCAGGCTGGTTGCAGTTGTGATCTACTTTTGGCCACAGCTGGGTTATAGCCACTGTTACCACATTCACATCCTAATGCACCTGTGTGACAGCCATTGAGGCACTTATCCACATTTTTAAGCCCCGTTCATGGCTGTTTTGGACCATCCCTTTATGTGTGTTGGCTGCTAGGCATGCCCACACGACAGCCTGATCCCACACAGGCACCCCTTATTGCAGCTAAAGTCAGTGTAGACTCGTTCAAAGTCCTCTAGATGTCCTAGTCTACATGTTATGTTACTTTGCATTTATATAGCGCCTTATGTACCATTGGTATGGTCTCAAGGTGCTGGTAGGTTGAACGCCCTTGGGAACTGAAGTTGAAGTCAGTAGAGGGAGTAGACAGAGTGAAAAGGTGCGTGTGAGTACCGGATATGTGTGCAGCTGGTGTGGCATTCGTGTGATAGCTGCTTCTTAGCGGTAGGTGTGGTGGTTGAGAGATCAAGAGTATGTGTTCGTTCTGGCAGGTTGTTATCCAGACCGATTCTGGCTGCGTTAGGCATGAGGAGAACGCCTAGGCTGGAGGGTGTGTAACCAGCAGTGTTTAGTTAGGGTGATGGGGAGTATGAGGCAAATTATGGTATGAGAACAGCTATACCGAATGGTGTCATAGTATCGCTGTGTTATAGTTGAGTGGTGGTGTAAAGGAGAGTAAGCGTGGATATGGTAGTTTACCTTAGATGCTTGATATCGAGCCCATTATGTACTCCATCCGTTCCATGTACTCCGACTGTTCACGCATTACGACCGTTTCATGCACTCCAATCCGTTCTATTCACTCCATTTTATGCACTCCAACCATTTTATGCACTTCATATCGTTCCATGTACTCTATCATTTTTGTAGTGTCCATTCCGTGCCCTCTATCTGTTCTGTGCATTCCATCCGTTGCATGAACTTGCTTAGTTCTATGCGCACTATCAGTTCGATCAGTTCTGTGTTCCTTCTGATCAGTGCACTTCGTCCGATATATGCATGTCATCCCTTCATCATCCGGTCTGGTCCTTTCATTTGTTCTACCCGCCTTATCCTTTCTCCATGCATCATCCATCCACATATGTCCACTTCACCCGTTCTGTCCACTTCCACCCGTTCCACCCACTTCACCCGTTCATCCACCTACTTCATCCGTTCTACCATTTCACCAGTTCCGTCCACACACTTTACCCGTTCCGTCCACACACTTTACCCGTTCCGTCCACACACTTTACCCGTTCCGTCCACACACTTCACCCATCCGTTCCACACACTTCATTCACCCGCTCCACCCAGTTCATCCGCTCCACTCACATACTTCACCCGTTCCAACCCCATACTTCCTCCGTTCCAACCACATTTTTCACTTGATCCATCCCCTTCACCGGTTCCATCCACATACTTCACACGTTCCATTCAGCATACTTGACCCTTTTTGTCCAGATACTTCACCCGTTCCTTCCATATACATCACCCGTTTTTCCAGATCGATCCTCCGTTCCTTCCAACCACTTCACCCGTTTACTCCGCACTCTACATCCGCTCCACACGCTTCATCCGCTCCACACGCTTCATCCGCTCCACACGCTTCATCCGCTCCACACGCTTCATCCGCTCCACGCACTCCTCCGCTCCACGCACTCCTCCGCTCCACGCACTCCTCCGCTCCACGCACTCCTCCGCTCCACGCACTCCTCCGCTCCACGCACTCCTCCGCTCTACGCACTTCGTCCACTCCACCAACTTCATCCGCTCCACTCACTTCGTTCATTCATCCTGCATTATTGGTTCAGCCCATGTCACTTGTCGCACGCACTCGATCCGCTTCATGCTCTCCATCTGTCCCATGCACTACACCTGTCTCATGTACTCAAATCGTCTATTCTGTTAGTTCCATTTATACCATGCACTCTTACATTCCATGCCATCTGTCTGTGCACTCATCTGTCTCCTGTATTCATCTTTCCATCCTCTTCACTTTATTCCTTTCGTCCATTTTGTTCCTTTCGTCCATTGCAATCATTTCATCCATTTCATTAATTTCAACCGCTTTAATTCTATCATACAATTTATTCTTTTTATCTACTTGACTGCTTTGATCCACTTTAATCGTTCTATTCCGTTTGTCCTTTTTTAGTTTACATTAGAGGTTATTAGTTTTCGATTTCTCGCTTGGATCTTGATGTTGTATTGTTATTTGTTTTATTGTTATTTATGACCTAGTAGTTTGGGTTAGTTGAATTGCTGTTATCCATTTTATTCCTCACGTCCACATTTATCCACTTGTCCATTACATTTATTTCATCCATTTCATTAATTTCAGCCACTTTTACTGCTCTCGTACAACTTATTCTTTTTATCTACTTCGAAGGTTTGAGCCATTAGAGGTTATTAGTTTTCGATTTCTCGCTCGGATCATGATGCTGCATCATTATTTATGATCTAGCATTTGGGCAAAAGTCATTGAGATGCTGTTATCCAGTTTGAGTTAGTTTGAGTTCGGGGTCGGTTTTAAGGGAAGAGCCAAGTTTTCAGTAATTTGCGGAAAGACATGAGGTCTTCAGTGAGTCGGATGTGGGGTGGCAGTGCGTTCCACAGCGTGGGGGCCAAGGCTGAGAATGATGATCAGCCTAACCTGGCTGAGTCTGTTTTTGGTATGACTAGGAGGCCGGCTGAGCTTGATCTTAGAGTATATGCAGGGTGATAGGGTTTTAGTTTGTTTTGAAGATTGAGGTCCGGTTTTATGCAGTGCTCGGTGAGAAATGCATAAGTGAGTGCCTGCGTGTGTGGCGATTTCGAGGAAGTGCATTATCAGTGGAAGCCCATGTGCATTGCTTGGATTCTGACCGGAACTCCTGCAGGACTGCTGATTAGGATGGGCTGCTGCTGGGGATCCTGGCGTCACCATACTGGCTGGACACTGGATCCTTTGCCACTGCTCCTTCCCTGCTGGTGGAATCCCACCCTGGGTTTTACTTTGGCACCCTGCCATCGTCTGACCTGGCGAGACTGGATTGTCATTTGTGGGGAATCGTCCTTGCTCGCAGTGCTGCCTCCCTGCCAAATCTCTCTGGTCCATGATCATAAAGGTTTGGGGTTCTTCTGGCCTGGAAGTAGAGTGTCTTCCTGCTGTTCTGCCTCTGCTGCCTTTGTGAGAGATTCTGGGTCGCCGACTGCCACTACCCGCATTGTGGGACTGTTCTTGTTGGCTGACTGCTCCTTCCTCTTCCAGGAACTAACTTGGAACCTTGCTTGGGTTATTTCCTGCTTATGGCGCCATCTGTAGTTGCTAAATTTTCTGTCTCATGGGTCTGCCTTTCAGGGCGTTCTTTGTTGATCCTTTAGTCATTCTGAGCTTGCGGTGTGTTATGGGTTCACATCCTCTCTGCTTGGAGACCACACCCACAGATATCCAGACCTAAACCAGACCCCCAAACTCACCTGTGCACCTGCTGTTCCTGAGCTGAATTGTCTGCAACCAGCACAGTGAGTACTTGTCCCCAGCGTCCGGGGTCCTGTTCCAGTAGCTTGTTTCATCTGCCGGGGGGAGTGGGGGACTTTGGGCCTGGGTGTAGTGAGGATTTAAGCTTACCACACCTACTGTTTATTTCCGTTTGGTGTGGGCTTTCTGCGCTTAGGGTTTTAGTTTGTCTTGAAGATTGAGGTCCGGTTTTATGCAGTGCTCGGTGAGAAATGCATAAGGGAGTGGCTGCGTGTGTGGTGAAGCCCTCTTCAACCAGCTAATCGTGGCCTCTTGGGTCTGGCACTCTTGTTGGGGGTTCCCTCTGGTGTCCCTTCTTGGCTTGGTGCCTTTTTGTTCCTTATCCTGTGGGTTTAAATAAGAACTTACCTTTCCCCTATAACATTCCCCATAACAGCAGCAGACATTTGGGATTTGGAACACTTTTGGAAACTCCTCACGGTCCTTCAAAGGAACACGCATTTCTGCCTCGTCCACCATAGGGCCCTGATTTCAGGTTGTGCTAGTGATTTATTATAGAATTTGGTGTAGTAAATCATTGCAGTTTACTTCATGCACAGGAAAATATGGGGTTATAGTAACCACTAGTGGTAGAATTGTTTCGATTTCTAGGGCAGGGATCTGCAACCTATGGCCCTCCAAATGTTTTGGACAATGACTTCCATGATCCCTAACCATTGACTAGGATGGCTTTGACTGATGGGACTTGTAGTTCAATACCTCTGGATAGCCAAAGACTTCAGATACCTGTTATTGGGGGTGGACTGGGACCTATTGAGGCCCAGTACTGTACGTTTAAGTGTACCTACTGTCTGGTGGCCCTTTCAGCTGGTTTCCTATATAGTTCCAACCCCTTTCTTTCCTCATTTGTTAGTACTTGTACAGGACTAGTACTTACCTGTTAGGTTAGAGTCCTGCAGTAAAGTAGAATCCATTCACCTTTTCCCCTATGTACTTGCTTTGATGGTGTGTTTTAAAGTACTTACTTGACATTGCTGCTCACCTTAATGCCTTACTAAATAAATGTTTGTATTTTGTATGGGACTAATTGTAATTTGGTAGCAGCCCATTGCCTCTTAAGAGTCAACCCTGAATGTCCTGCTATGTTACCCATTGATAAAGTTTTGGTTTCAATTGGTGGACTGTCCCCTTACGAAGGACAGGTCTCTTTAAACCCCTAACCAGAGGGATTTAAACAGGAACTCTCTAACACTTTCCTACAGACAAGGATTTTTTTTTAGAAGAAAACTGGTGTTAATAGGATTTTGTTGGTGTGAGGTTGGAATGTCTACAAGCGGGGGTCTCTGTGAGAGACAACCAGGTCCTTTTCATGTCTGGCTGTCTTGATGGCTAATGATACTAATCGTAGTGACTAGTTACGCAGTGCACCACATAAACAGAATGTTGTTGTGGTGCTAAAAGAAAGGGTATTACCATGTTATCAATCTCTTCTGGTGAAATGTTGAGTCAGCCATGTTGGTATCCCACCTACAGCATACACCCTCCTGCCTGTAATGGATGCATAGACTTGCCGAGTACAAATTCTCAGACTGCAGTGACGAGACAGAATGGGAAATGGCCCATCTCACAGCATGAGTTTGAAATGAAATTACATTTTTGTTCAATTGTGGTAGAAGTAAAATCTGATGTAGAAAGTAACCTCATGCAACCATTTTGTCTTTCAGGCGACAGAAGAAGACCGCGTCTCATTCTGTAGTGGGGCTGAAGGACCTCAAACCCTGCAGCCGCATGGGAAAGCCTATTCAATGCACCTCCCACCCTTTGGAGGAGCTGCGCCTCTTCTGCGAGACCTGTGACCGCCCGGTGTGCCGAGATTGCGTGGTGGGTGATCACCGTGACCACGCCTATGACTTCACGGCCAGCATCATTCATAAGCATGGAGACTACATGCGGGAGCTGCTCAAGTGCACACAGCCTCACGTGGGGGCCCTGGAGGGGGCCCTGCGTGGGATTGAGGGAGCCGGTAAGGCGGTGGCTGACCGCCTAGAGGCTATAAAAGCTGAAATAGATAAGTTTGCTGATGGCTACGTCCAGGCTGTGGAAGAGCACCGGGGTCGGCTGTTGACCCGCTTGGAGGAGCTAAGGATGCAGAGGGAGCATGCCCTGCAGCTGCAGCGGGCACAGTTGGGGCAGCTGCTGTCTGACATGAGGACTGGCGTTGACTTCACAGAGCGACTGCTCACTGCCGGCTCTGACATAGAAATCTTGGTGACTAAAGGGGTAGTAGTCCACCGCCTCCGCAAACTGAATAAAGCTGACTACAGCGTCCACCCCAGTGTGGACGACTGCATGCGATTCTCCCCCAGTGAAAAGGCAGATCAGTGCTGTGGCTATGAGATGTTTGGGGCCATAGTCACCAAAGCAGTGGATCCCTCCAAGTGCACCCTGCATGGAGAAGGTATGTAGTGTGCCTATGCAAACGCGGTTGGAAAAGTGATTCTGTCTGAGAACAGATTTCTTCTGCCTTACATAGGACCTTGGCTGATTTCTAACCCTGCCCAATTGGCTCTATGTTGTCCTTCTAGGTGCACAGTCCAAAAAGTTACCTTTGGAAAAATTGTCTTTTGACTCTGCTTTCTTCCAAGCCATGTGCTTGGGTTCACAGTTCCAAGTTTCAGGTTTGTACTTTTCTCCCTGTCATGGGCTTTGCTTCTTGGTGTTCCAGTATATGCAATTGTGACTCTCATCCCTGTAGGGCAGGCCCAAAAAACGATTAATATAAACTCCTCCAAGGGGATAAGTAAGTGCACCATTTGCAAGAAAAACAAAGTTTTATTACATAGAAATATGGCCGAGAGTGTCAGTCAGTTCCGTAAAACTGACAACTGAAATCTCGCTCGACACGCCCAGTTCGTGTTACATCTTTTATAGCAGAAAACCGCCAATTAACTTATATAAGACATAGCAGATGCAACATAATCCCATGTTCTCCATTGGCTAACACCTATACAGAAATCTAAATATCCTGTATAGTTCCTTACCCCAATGGTCGTGCATATCCAAATGAAAACCCCTACAACATGACCTAATTATACAATCTGCAGTAAACACTGTGATGTGATTGGTCCTCTATATTCAGGTACTTTGTTGCAAGAATAGACTCTCCTTATTGATCAAGGTAACTTTGGCCACCTCGTGATGTGCGTACCTCCGACAGGACCCCATCGGGGAGTGAATGTGAACAATTAAGTCAACCCCACCTGATAATACAATGACTTCCTCATGAGACCAGCCAATCTGGCACTACCAGATAGCCCATTTGACCTTTCAGCTGCACTCTTTGGCATCACCTCTTGCTACTCCCGTCTTGGAACACGATACTTCCCTAGCATGCCTCCTATCTTATTCATCTGGGGGTTTAGGTTGTAAAATAACATTCCCCAGTCACCTGAAAGATATACCCAGTGCTCTACATAGTTCCCTAGGTCAGGTGGGGGATAAAGTGTCCCTGGGGGACCGACTGGATGTTCTAACCATACCATCTTGTTCTTAATTTTACCACTCTATTTTCCTGTCTGTCTGTGTGTGCGTGTGTTTTAAGAGAGGGGTAGCTTTACTTGTTGTGAGGGTTAGGCGGGACATCATAACTCCTTTAGGTAACGTCATGGGGCAGCATCACAGGACAAGCTGGAAGGAGTAAGAGACGTCCACTATAAGGACAACCATGGAAACTAGCTCTTTTATGGCTAGTCCCAACCAGGAAAAGGGCCCATGAAAATAACAGATCCAGCCAATCTTGCTCTCCAACTTCAGCTTCCTTCTCCATGGCAGCATGCACATTTGTTCAGGGCCCTTATGATGTGGGTCAGGGACCCATTTGCTGAGTCATTGGATGGGACATGGGTCCAACAGGAGCTCCCTATTTTCTTACATATACCCCCCTCCCTGGCCCCAAGGAGGTTGAGTATGTATCTGTTCTGCAGTGTCATTAACTGGATGGCCCTCAACACCTCTATGATTGAGTTGAGGCCATACTCTGTGTAATTCGCAATCTGGATCATCTCCCATCGGGTTATTTGCAACCATTTTGAATTGGAACGAGCAGGGAGGTAAAGAAAGTCTCTGTCTTGCTGAAAAGACTGTATTGGTCTGGTATAGCTTTACGCTCATCAACAGAGTCTTGGAAGAAATTATTTGAATGTTTACAGCTAGGTGAGCTCATTGATCAATGGGCACGCTGGTGGGGAGGTGGCACAGTTGTAACTGGGGGTGGCTGCGGCACATTTATGATGGTAAGGTTGGCACCGGGCATGATAAGGACAGCAGAATGTAACGTTGACAGGGAGCACACACCTTTCCAAAAGGGTGGAAGGTAGAGCTATGCAGTGCTCCCGCACGTCCAGAAAATGTCAGTGAGCACTGCTGTTTCTCGAGTCACGTATACAAAGTCTGATTGCAGTGCTCATTGGTGCCAACAGGCACGCTACCATTGCCTCTGTATCACAAAGAAAAGCGTGTAAGTATCTGTACTTTAGCAGGTCGTTCATTCATCTTTATACACGTTAACCTCTTTACGGATCTACTCATTACATCATAGTAGTTCTTCTTTGTGTACCACTACTTCCTGAGAGAACCTCATCAGTCCCTCAGCTCTGCAGCTCACCAGCCCCTCATCCCATTTTTTGTTAGAGAGCACAGCACCTTCCAGCTGTAGTTGCGGTCTGATTTGACACTGCACCTGCTCCTTATTCTCAGAACACTCACTGGTGTTTGCTTCTTGCACTGTTGCTTGAACCTTATGTCCTCGTACCCGATATGGGGCTAGGTTATGTTATGTTATGTTACTTTGCATTTATATAGCGCCTTATGTACCATTGGTATGAACTCAAGGCGCTGGTAGGTTGAACGCCCTCGGGAACCGAAGTTCAAGTCAGTAGAGAGAATAAAGGGAGTCAAAAAGGTGTGTGTGAGCACTGTATATGTGTGCAGCTGGTGTGGCATTCAAGTGATAGCTGCTTCATAGCAGTAGGTGTGGTGGTTGAAAGATCAAGCGTATGTGTTTGTTCTGGCTGGCTGTTATCCAGACAGTTACTGGCTGCGTTAGGCCTGAGGAGAACGCCTAGGCTGGAGGGTGTGTAACCAGCAGTGTTTAGTTAGGGTGATGGGCGGTATGGGACAAGTGATGGAATGAGAACAGTTATACCGAATGGTGTCCTAGTATCGCTGTGTTCTATTTGAGTGGTGATGTAAAGAAGAGTAAGCATGGGGTGTGATATGGTGGTTAGTTTAGGTGGGTGAGATCTCGCCCATTCCATTAGTTCATGTACTCCATCCGTTCCATGGACTCAAACTGTTCCATCCACATATTTCATCCATTCCATCCACATGTTTCACCTGTTTCATCCACATACTTTGCCTGATCATCTACATACTTCACCCGTTCCATCCTTCTACTTCACCCGTTCCGTCAACAATATTTCACCCGTTCAGTCAACAGGCTTCACCCATTTCATCTACATGGTTCACCCGTTCCATCTACAAACTGCACCCGTTTCATCTAATTACTCCACCCGTTCTATCTGCATACTCCACCCGTTCCATCCACATACTGCATCGGTTCTATCCACATGCTTCGCCCGTTCCTTCCACATACTTCCCCCATTTCATCACATACTTCACTCGTTCCATGCACATGCTTCATCATTCCATCTACATACTACACTCTTTCCTTCTACAATATTTCATCCGTTCCACCCTGTTCACCCATTCCCTTAGGGCATCCATTTCCCCTAGTTCATCTGTTCCACCCGGTTCATCTCTTCCATCAAGTTCCTCCGATCCGCCAGTTCATCCGTTCCGCCCAGTTTGTCTGTTCCACTCACATACTTCACCCGTTCCAGACTTCCTTTGTTCCGACCACATTTTCATTTGATCCATCGTGGGGACAAGAGGGACGTCGTATGGGGACTCCTGCACTGCAGTTTGAAGGTCGGCGGCAGCAATTGGCTTACACCAGATCAGTGGCACTTTGCAGTTTCAGCTACTCGCAAATAGCACCACCGTGGTTCTTGGACACCTTGTGGGCTCTCCTTGCTTCTGAGGTCCAGCACTCTGTTGAGGTGGCTCAGGCTTGGGTAACCCTGCTTCGGGAGGGTCCTCAGGATCTTCCTGGATCTCGAGTCCTGCTTAAAGACAATGCACTCGTTCCCAGTGTTCCTGTCCCCTGGCACTCGGTTCCAGCAGCAGCAAAGAAGTACAGTCAGCAGGAAGAGGGGTTGCAGTCAAGTTAATCTTGTGGTCAGTGGATCCCACCAACCCAAGGAAAGAAGTCGTCCGCTCCGGGCTTCTCTAGTCGATACAGAATTTGGAGCTTCAGCACTGCAGCAGGGCTTCACCGGGTAAACCAACGGGCCAGGAGGGTGCAGCAAGCTTCTCTTACAGTTTCTTCTTCGGTTCCTTCGTCCAGTGGTTGACTCTGCCTTCCTTGCAGGATTCTCCCATTAATTCGTAGCCTAGCAGTCACTCACATAGCAGGGTGGCTGTCCTGCAAGGACAGCCAGCCTGCCCATCACCTTTGGGTGCATTCCTGTAACCAAGGAGACTAAGCACATGGAATTTCGGGAACCTCCCTCGCTTCCTGACATGCCGGACACGCTGGAGGCCGAGGCGGGCTTCACCCCTGAATCCCGCCAAAGACAAAACGAACAAAGGGACCAAACCTTGTTTGGCGCGCACAGTAAAAACCAAGAAAGACCTCACAAGCAAGAAATGGCGAAAAAAAGACCAGGCCTTTTTGGCAAAATGGGCACCCATGGGTGCAATACTGCAGCTGCGAATGCAGCCTGCAGTAAAAAATGAACAATGGTAGGAAAATTAAACCACTGCTACCAGCCATTAATTGTAGTGAGGGTAACATTAAAATGTTACAAGAGAAAGTAGACAAATGGGATACTAAGTAACCCCCAGCACTCTGCGTAAGATGGTGTGTGCTGGGTCTACAAAGAGAAAAAGCTAAGTAAAGTCAATTTTACTTTTCTACTTATGGAAACAGTTTATCCAAGATAAGGTATTTAAACCTTAAGAGAAATCCAAAAGCCTTCTCTGTGACACTGCACTGAAGGTGCTGTGCTGTGTGTCACAAACAAAAGAGGATGCCTATGGAGTTTGTCAGACTCCAAAAATCAAAAAAAAAACAAAGTCCAAATCAGATAAAAAATACTTGAGCGAGTGAGAAAAAGGTCTTATCACCCATAGATGCCTCTCCCACTCTACACCCCTGTATCGGTCAGAAATAATTCACTGGGTAAACTCACTTAGACCCAAGCGGGCACAGTACTCCCACCAGCTCACGGTCCCTACCTTTAAAAGAGCCAAAGTCAGAAAAGCAAGCTTTCCTGTGCTAGCACCCAAAAACTGGAACGCTCTGCCACTCCCATGCAGGAAGGAAACCTCCCTCACTGCCTCCCGAAGAGCTCTGAAAACCAAGCTCTTCATCTAGGCATCTCCTTCAGCCAGTTCCCATGTAACCTTGGAATTTACCATTTCTAATTCTGTAAATGTCTGTATAAATGCTCAGCTCGGGTCTGTATAAATGCTCGGGTCTGTTTTTCTGCACCATACTGTATCTGTATGTACCCAAGTGATGAATCTTCTGTAAAAGCACCACGATGCCTCAAGGCCGTTCCTCGCTTTATAAATTCAAATAAATCGTTTACACATTTTTTTTAGTGCTTGATATCATGCTTTTTTTGTTTTTTTTATTTTGATTTACTTGTTGGGTGTTGGAAGCTTTTGTTATTTTTCCTTTTTTTTTCCTTCAAGAGAGGAAAATCTTCATAATGCATCCGAGGGTATTTCAGGGTTCTCTATGTCAGCTCTTATTTCTGAGTTTGTCGCACATTTTACAGAGGTGAACTCAAAGACGTTAATGATTTCGCAGCATATAGATTTATCTGTGCTTAATTCATCGGTGGTAACTGCTTGTGTTTCATGTGAATCTTTCTTCATGTTGATGTCGGATATAAAAGCTGATGGCTGGATTTCTGAGGGAGTCCCTCTATGACACTCTAATAAATCGGTCACATTTCTTGACCAGGTCTTGACCGATTGCTAGCTGGTCATTGAAAAAAAATTCTATTGACACTTGATTTGATGACAAACTGCATAAGTTCCAACTTGGAGCATATATTTGCATAATTACTTGTTGTTCGTTCATTTTCTTGTCTAGGTTCTCAAATAATTTGGTTAAGCTATATGGGATACATTACTCACCGTAATCGTATTTCTGATGCTTGTATCTGCTTAGATTCACATGCCGTGCACAGGCTGACATCCAGTGGAAGCCGCGGAGTACCACAGCCCGTCCCTCGAAACTCGTAAATGGTGCACTAAACACTGTGCTATCAAAGATGGCATTTCCATGGGAATAAACAATCTGGGACTGCCAGTTGCGTGTGGGATCAGGGAACATATGTAGCAGGACCCCTTTTGAACTTGCCCTTCCCACCTCCCGCATATGATTATACCAAAGGTTATCCGTGTCGGGGGTGATGCACATCTGCAACAGTGTCCAAGAGAACCCCTGATATTTATTGTCCCTTCTGCTTCTGGGCACGGATGCACTCCCATTTTCTGACACATGTGCTACATCAGTGTCATTATACCCCCCTATATATACCCTCACCATATAACTCTAGACAAAAGAGGGAGAGAGAAAAACATACAATACACATATTCTTGATGTGATCCGCTGTTCCTGGAAGCTATGAGGAAGAGTTAATATTTGTGTGTCCCGAGGGACGCATCCCATACAGAAATGTCATAAACATATTGGCCAAACTCCTCTTTTAGTGCTGGCCCACCAGTGGGTCCTGGGGAAGAGGGCCGGTACTGGTGTCGTTTCTGACGTCTGTGAGGTAGATCCAATACATTAGTCCTTCAACCTTGACTGCAGATGGCGTAGAGTAAATAACAACAGAAATGGGTGTTCCACTTCCTGATGAACACACAATCTCCTGGAAAGAGCTGAGGTTGTTGCAGAGATGCTGGGTCGACCATATCTGTTGATGCCGGCTGTTTTGAACAGGGTGCAAGCTCTTGAGAGATAACTTTAACACATTTGGTTAAATCCCTAAGCTAGCCCTCAAACTCCTCCCCTAATACATCAGCTGTTCTGTGAGCATCTGAGGCTGTGCAGGCATGTGTGAGTGGTGTGTGTAGCTTTCTACCCGTCATTATTTTGTGAGGGCTCAAATGATGCTCCTTTCCTGGCTGATTCCTAAGGGTAAACAGTGCAAGTAGAAGACAGTAGAGCCAGTTCTTACCCAGAGAGTGACACATTTGAGATAAAAGCTGCTTTAATAAACCATTAAGATCCTCTACAACACTGTTGGCTTGCATGTGGTAAACTGAGCATAGTTTGTACCTTTTGCCAAATAGGGCAGTAATTTCTTTGAATTGCTTATTAAAAAAGCACCTCCCATTGTCTGATTTCACAAGATCACATATTCCCCAGCGAGAAAGTACCTTGCGTACCAAAAATGTAGCTGCTGATTTGGCATCAGGATGGGCACATGGTCCTACTTCAAGCCAGCGAGAGAATCAGCATACTACAACTATCAAATAACGATGGTTACTGCACGTGTTAACCATGTTGCTGTAGTCTTTGTGGAGCTCCTGAAAGGGCCCTGAGGGGCAGGGCAGTGTTCCCAAAAACGTTCTGATGGTATGACCGGTGGCAGGTGATGCAGTTTGCTACAAACTTGTTCATATATCCTGAAGATTGGGGACAAACCAGTCCTCCTGAATATCTGCTGCAATATATTGCTTAGATGTATGTGTAGGATAGTGCAGTTGCCCGAAGGCAACTGTAAGCAATTCCTGAGGCATTACTACTTTACCTGTAATAGGTTGTCTCAAAATCGGTCTGTCAGTGAAAGAAAACATCCTCTTTTGACCCACAAATCCTTCTCGTGTTGTGGGTCGTGTACCTGTAGTTCAATTATCTGTGTCGGGGGAACTGCTTATGTAAGGATCTGGCAGCAGCACCTGCTAGATTGCTATGTCAGGGGATGCAGTGAGATCTGGTACTTCTAGATCTGCTGTTTCTTTAGCTGCTCTGTCTGCTGCATCATTACCATAAGCAATTAGGTCTGTATTATTCATCTGGGCTGCGCATTTTACCACGACCACCACTGAGGGATGGATCAATGCATACATTTATCTTGCTAATAATGCTGCATGTTGTACGGTGCTCCATCTGATTTCTTTTTTTTTTTAACCCACCTGCGCCATCTGGAAAATCCCAAAGTAATGTATGTTGAGGCAGAAGAAATGGCAACTAAAGTACCTTGTGACATTTCTAATGCTTCTATAAGTGCTATGAGGTCTGCTGCCTGTACAGAGCAATGTGTAGGCATTCTCTTTTTTTTATCATGACCTTGTACTCCCCATCTACAAGGCTAACTACTGCTGCACCAGTGTGTCTTTGACCTGTCCCCTGATCAATCGTTGATGACCCTTCAAAGAAGTGCAACCCCCCCCTCTAAGTGTATCCTCCCTGACCTGAGGTGTCATCTTCAGGACCTTTGTATATTATGCAATTGTGCACTAACTCACCTTGCTGTATGGGTACTGCGATGAAGGTGGCTTGGTTCGCATGTGCGGCACCTGACAATGTGAATGTAAAAGTTGGACAATATGACCATGTATCTAGACACTCTGTGTGGTGAGGGTTCGTTTAGCCCTTGCAACAAGGGCTTGGTGTAACTAGAATAATCAAGAATCCATGACCTACAATAATTGCATAGTCCTAAGAACTGTTGCATCTCCTTTACTGTGGTCGGCTGCGGTGTGTGTTTTCTGGGGTTACTCTCCTTCCTGCTGTTATTATTTGGCCTGGGTATACTACCTCTTTCGGGAAATACTGCATTTAGTTTTTGTCTACTTTGTACCCCTTTTTGGCAAGTAATGTTAAGTGTCACTGAATCTCCTACACTGGTCTTCTGTAGGGCTGCAGACCAAAAGATTGTCTACATATTCAATTATTATGCTCATTACCTGTATGTTACCTAAATCATTTGTATTTCTCTGGTAAAAATACTCTGGGACTCGCAGGACCCCTAGGTAATCTTTTGTGCTGAAATATCTGCCCATGGTCAGTAAACGCTGTGAGATATTGGGAATCTGGGTGTAGCGGAATGGAGAGGAATGCATTCTTGAGGTCGATAACAGTAAAATGCATCGCTTCAGTTGGTATGTTGCAAAGAATCGTGGCGGGATTGGGGATCACTGGGAATTATACCTATACAATATTATTCAAAGGGCAGATGTCCTGTTTCATGCTCCAACCTGAACCCTTTGCTTGTTTACAAGTATATGACTTTGTTGAATGGGGACTCTGATTGCTGTATTATTCCTTGTTGCTATAATGCTACAATGGTGTTATAAATTCCTTTGTCAGCCTCTCGTGACAGGGAATGCTGCCATACTCTGGGTAACACTGGGCCTTGCTTCAGATTGATGCAGATGGACACTAGTTCTTCAATAGTCCTACATCATGGGGGTTACTAGTTCATAAGTTACTGGGTACCTTCTCCATATCCTCCTGCAAGTGTGATGGCAATGCCGTGGTAATGAGCATAGTGTGGGGTACCTCTCTGTGTCGATCTGCGATTTGGCATTTCTCCTGTGTCTTGCATCCTCGAACAGCTGTTCATCAGATAAGTCCATCAGGGGCTTTGTTGGGTCAATGCATAAAACTATGTGCCATTCGGCCTCTTCCTCGTCTGTACCTAGCAGAATTATCATTTTTCGTGTTCACTGCTTACAAATCTAATGTAATGATCATGCCCAGGGCATTTTCCTGGGGGACAGCTGGCCTGAACAGAAACTCTGTGGGTACATGCAGCATCCTATCCTTTATTCCTGGCATGCATACTAGCAAAACTGTCACCCCATAAAGAAACTTCCCTTGTGGCACTGTCACTGTAAAGCACTTGTTTAATCGCGGCAGCCCTAGCATGGTATATGTCTGGTGTTGAGCACAGTACGCCTTCCTTGGTAAATGCAATGGTCATATTTAGTTTACAGGAGGTCCTTGCCCAAAAGGTTGACTGGGGTATCTTTTGAATACAATAAGGGAGCTGACCCATCTTGCGTGCCTACTGTGATGGGTACATCTTCAGTGAAAGGAACTGGCATCATTGTCCCAGAGAATCTCTGCGTGTCCCATTATCTTACCTGACAAGGGAAGCCTTCCTTCACTAATACAGGACTTTGTAGCTCCTGTGTCAACCATAAATGTGAATGTTTTATTTCCTATCCGCACTCCTACCTAGGGTTCCTCTTCCGAGTCGGCACTGACTGACAGAACTGGGCATGTCAGAGCTCTCTGTGGCCTGTCCTAGTGAGGATAGGCGTGTGTTGTGGGAAGGGTTGCCTCTTAAAACGCTTGGTCCATTGTACTGCGTCACTGTACCTTTTATAGCAAGGGATTTTTGTCCCATGACTGTGTAGGGGTCTAGGGGTGTGGTGACTGCATGTATGGCAATGTAACGTTTGGGGCTGACTACTCACTTGGCTGCTTGTGTGTTGGGTTCTGAAGCTGCTGCAGTGTGTAAGGAAGGCATGGTATCAACAGCAAGACAGAAACAAGTGACCACAGTTCAAGGGTGTTTATAGAACTTTCACAAGGGTGTGATAAATGCCTATCTAAACCTAAATCTACAGATGGGAGCAAGCTACGACCGTCAAATAATTATAATAATGCAGTCCAAGTGGAATCTTATCAAAATAAAAGGGCTTATGCTAAAAACCTATTGCCAATCCTTGCTGCTAATTTACAAATAGTGTGGGGTAATGTTTATGAAAAAGAAAGCAGTGTTTACAAAAATGATGTCAGTGTGTTCCGGCCATTGGCCTCCCTTCCCCACGTTTTCAGCACGGGGCAAGGCGGTTCACTCGAGCAAAGCACACACTCTGGCTTCTTCAACATGAGGATACAGTTCTATTTCCAGCAACAGGGCTTCTATGCCCATGTCTCTCTTCTCATCAAAGTCTCTTGGTTCAGAGGGCCTGATGTACAAATAAAATTAAGATACACAGTTCTTTTATTCGTGCTTCACCCTGGACCCCCCCTTAGCCAGACTCGGATCCCTGTTATTTTACAATCAATGCTGCGGATCCCCCTCTTCCGGGCTCAGATCCCTGGAATAACAAAGTTCAGAGAATATTTGTTTTCTCAGGTGACTCACGGTACACCCCGGATGCCCCTCAGCGGGGCTCAGATCCTCTTCCTTTTCAATTAGTCTCCCTCAGCTTGGCTCAGACCAATTGTAGTTCACCTTGGTTTATCAAAGACTTTCGAATGTGCACAGGATTTAGCTTGACCCGTTGCAGGACCACTTGGATACAAACCTCCGTTTTACAATACAGTTGCCATTCAGTTGGATACTTAACAGAGACCTTCAAATGAGCACGGACGTGGCACTGGACCACTCTGTATACGATATCTCACTTGGCCTCCCAAAGTTCATTCACTCCTTTGGTTTCCAATTATATTTGTGTTGCTCATCACATGCGTTTCACACACTGTTCTCTTTGGATTTCTTCATACAAGGTTGCCACTTGCAACCTTGGTTCAAACACAAGCCGGTTTGGTATCAATCTCTCCGTCTCACCGGCTGTGCTGTCTTTACTGGTGCTGCTTTGTTGTAGGTGCCAAGGACAGTACCACAGTGTCAATTGCTCCTCGCTGCCTTGGCTACCGCTGCGGGAGAGCCCCAGATACCTTTGGTGCACAGTGTAGGTTTTTTCAGATTCTGTTCCAGGTCTTAGGCTTCTTACTTTCCAAGGTTTGCAAAAGTAACAGTCTTTAAAGGTCAAGGGCACTTCCCTCCCTGCAACCCTTTCTGGCCTCGCCGTCTTTCTCCTTGTATTAAACTGCCATCTTCGAACTGCTGTTTCCTTGTGTGCTTTTCCTCGATCAGAGTGTGCTTTCATGCTCCACCTTTTATCTGTGTTTGGAAGTGTGATGGAAGTCAGGTGTGTGTAATGATCAGTAATTGCCTGACCATGGTATCGGGACATGTCGGGTATATGGCTCTGGTGTTAGTCTGTTATCGCTCACGGTGAACTGTCAGTGAGAACATGTTTGTGTCGGGAAAGGGGGATGGCGATTGAGTTCCTAGGTATCCTACCTGGTAGGATAGAGAAAAGGTGTTGCAGTGAAGGGGAAACCGTGCCTCACCGTCTGGTGCCCCATTTCCACTCCCTGGAGACCCGTCATCCAGATGATCCTCCCACACTGGTCCACCCCCAGGAACTAAATCCAAAAGTGATGGTCGTGTCCTGGCCACCTGGATGACAGATCCCCAGGGACTAGCGGGTGAGACACCTTCAGTTTCTCACATACCCTTCCCCTATGCAATATCCAAACTAGTGGAGGATGTGAACTTTCTTCCTAGAGGTAGTATCTAAGGTGGATAATGGCCCACTCGATGGCAAGGGCCTCCAATTCAAGCAGAGTACTTTTTTCACATAGGAAAGGTTTGCGACTCGTAAACAAGATGGGATGTTCCAATCGGTCACACATTTGTGATGAGACTGCTCCTAGCCCTGTAAGGGAGGCGTCTCTTTGCAATACAAATTCCTTTGAGAAATCTACTACCTTTAGGATTGGGTTCTGGCACAGGGTTTGTTTTAGGCTGTTGTAACATATATCATCCTCGTCAGTCCAATGAAGCTTCTGGGGTTCGGCATTCTTTAGTTTGTCAGCTTAGCTGTCCTGTCTGAGAATTTTGGGATAACCCTACGATGATAACCGATTAACTCTAGGAATGCTCTGAGATCTAGTATCAGGTGTAGGGGTCTCTAGGACGGCCTTCACTTTCTCACGTTAAGGTTGCACATTATCATTCCCTACCAAGAAGCTGAGGTATTTCACGGCTGATTGGGCTAGTCTGCATTTGGATGGATTGGCAGTTAGGCCAATTCTCTGAGGGCTCTTATAATAGTAAAGAGATGGAAAAGATGGTCTTCCCAAGTTTAACTATAAATGGTGATATCATCAATATAAGCTCCACAGAAATCAGAGTAGGGCTGTAATATTTTGTCCATAAGTCGTTGGAAAGTGGCTGGAGCACCGTGTAAGCCGAAAGGGAGGACTTTGAACTGAAACAGTCCCAGAGACGTTGAGAAAGCTGTATTTTCCTTATCAGGCCATACACTGGGACCTACCAGTATCCTTTTGTTATAGCTAGGATTGATAGAATAGTGGCATTTCCAGGTTTATCAATTAGGTCATTGATGCGTGGCATGAGATATGCATCTAAGTCGTAAATGGCATTAACTTGGTGGAAATCTATGAAAAACCTCTAGGAATGGTCCGGTTTGGTGACCAATACGATAGGGGAGGATCATGGGCTTGAAGAGGGTTCGATAATATTCGCTCTTAACATTTTATTCAATTCCTCAACCACTATCTGTTAATGTGCTTCGGGAAGTCTACATGATTTCAGATGAACCACTTTTCCCTTAGGTGTTCTAATGTAGTGATGGGTGCCTTTCACTCTTCCTGCTTTCTCCGAGAATACATTGGGAAACGGTGTAATTAAATCTTTTAAATCCTCTTGTTGTTTATTACATAGACAACTTCTTGGGGAATGAATTCAAAGTTGTCTATCTCTTCTGGTACCAAACAGGATAGTATCACGGCATTGGTGGCAGACGGGTTTTCCTTCATCTCTTTTAAGAGATTTACATGATATAGATGGACCTTCTGTTTCCTGCCAGGTTGGGCTACCTTATAAGTACAGGTTCCTGTTCGTTCCAGTATTTCATAAGGCCCATACCACTTAGAGACAGGTTTGTTTTCCAAGGTTGGCAAGAGGACTAGTACTTTGTCCTACGTGAAACGATCTTAAGCTCACCTTTTTGTCATAAGTAGATTTTTGTTTGATTTGGGCCTTTTCCATACGAGTATAGACTAGATTCCGAACAAGCCTCATATGCTCTCTCAATCTGGTTGCCGTTTGTGAAAGGGGAATGGGTGCCTCTTCTCGTTCTTCCCAGGTCTCTTGGAGCATGTCCAGGACATCGCTAGGTTCTCTGCCATAAAGTAGTTCAAAAGGAGAGAATCCTGTAGATGCCTGAGGGGTTTTTCTCACTGCAAATAGTGCCCTGGGAATCATACGGTCCTAGTCCTTCCCGTCTTTATCTACCAACTTTCTTGGGATCATTGTAATTGTTTTATTGAATATCCCTACCAAACCATCTGTTTGGGGATGGTACACTGAAGTTCATAAGGTGGTAATATGGAGTAGTTCCTTGACTTCGCCCATGAGCTTGCTCATAGAATTTGAACCTTGGGAATAACTGCGTTTTACTCAAGCCTTCTTTCGATGTTTCTTTTCTATATAGAAATCGTTGCTTTAAGAAGAAAAAATAACTTCCCTTCTCCAGACCTTCGCCTTCCGGAATAGCTTGTAAAAAAGCCTCACTGAAGGCTGGGCCATTTCTTTGGGCGATGGCCAGGTCGGGATAGATGGTAGGCTCTTCTCCCTTTTTCTCTTCAGTGTTGGATGGTTCATCCGCTTCCTCAAAGCCTAAGGTACCTCTCTCCGTTTCTTCTAGTTCACTTTCTTTAAAATGAGTAAATAGAGACTTCCTTGGGCAATTTCGTCCCCACAATGTACTTCAAACAGGATTTCACCATGGTTCTGTAAGAGAACTTTTATGTCTCCCCGGAAGTCGGGATCGATGACGCCTGCGAGAAATATACCGAACTTCCAGTCTAGGCCAGATTTTGGGGGCAATCTTATAACTCCCAGGAGGGGGTATCAAAACTAAGTCTGTGGTAATCATTCCTCTTTTCCCAGGAGGGATAGTAGCCTCTCTACTGCTACAGAAATCGAAGCATATTGATTCTTTTGTGGCAACAGAAGGGTTGGAGGCTCTGACTAAGCTTATGAAATTGTAGGGTTATGATATGGAATTTCTAACGTGCCTATACACAAGTGTTTCAAGGAGCGAAATTTGTTCCCCAATTTGTTTGAATCGAGTCACATCCCACACCTGACACCGCATGTAAGGAAGGCATGGTATCAACAGTAAGACCGACACAAGTGACCACAGTTCAAGGGTGTTGATTGAGCTTTCACAAGGGTGTGATAAATGCCTGTCTAAAACTAAATCTACAGATTGGAGTAAGCTATGAGCATCAAATAATAATGCAGTTCTAGTGAAGTCTTGTCAAAATAAAAGGGCTTATACTAAAAACAACCTATTGCCAATCCTTAGCTAATTTACAAATAGTGTGGGGTAATGTTCATGAAAAAGAAAAGTGTTCGCAAAAATGATATGTCAGGATGTTTGGACCGTTGGCCTCCCTTCCCCACATTTTCAGTACGGGGCAAGGCGGTTCACTCGAGCAAAGGACACACTCTGGCTTCTTCGACACAAGGATACAGTTCTATTTCCAGCAACAGGGCCTTCTGTGCCCAAGTCTCTTTTCTAATCGAAGTCTCTTCATTCAGAGGGCCTGATGTACACAAAAATTAAGATACACAGTTATTTTCTTCTTACAAGTATTCAACTTGGGTGCTTCACACTGGATCCCCCTCAACCAGGTTCAGATCCTCTCCCATTTCAATTAGTCTCCCTCAGCTGGGCTCGGACCAATTGTAGTTCATCTTGGTTTATCGAAGACTTTCGAATGTGCACAGGATTTAGCTTGACCCGTTGCAGGACCACTTTGATATAAACTTGTTTTACAATACAGTTGCCATTCAGTTGGATACCTAACAGAGACCTTCGAATGAGCACCCACGTGGCGCCGGATCACTCTGTGTATGGTATCTCACTTGGCCTCCCAAGGTTCATTCACTCCTTTATTTTCCAATTAAATTTGCATCGCTCATCACATGCGTTTCACACAATGTCCTCATTGGATTTCTTCATACAATGTTGCCGCTTGCAACCTTGGTTCAAACACAAGCTGGTTTGGTATCAGTATCTCCGCCTCACCGGCTGTGCTGTCTTTACTGGCGCTGCTTTGTAGTAGAAGCTAAGGACAGTACCACAGTGGCAATCGCTCCTCGCTGCCTTGGTTATCCGTCCGGGAGAGCCCCTGATACCTTGGTGCACAGTGTAGGTTTGTTCAATTTTAGTTCCCAGTCTTAGGCTTCTTACTTTCCAAGGTTTGTGAAAGTAACAGTGTCTTTAAAGGTCAACCCTTTCTGGCCTTGCCGTCTTTCTCCTTGTATTAAACTTCCATCTTGGAACTGCTGTTTCCTCATGTGCTTTTCCTCACTCAGAGTGTGCTTTCGTGCTCTGCCTTTTATCCGTGTGGGGACTTGTGATGGAAGTCAGGTGTGTATTGATCAGTAATTGCCCGACCTTGTCTGACCATGGTTTTGGGACATGTCAGGTATACGGCTCTGGTGTTAGTCCGTTCTCGCTCACAGTGAACTGAGAAAATGTTTGTCGGGAAAGGGGGGTGAGTTCCTAGGTATCCTACCTGCTAGGATGGGGAAAAGGTGTTACAGGGAAGGGGATATCGCGTCTCACCGTCCGGTGCCCCACTTCCACTCCCCGAAGACCCCTCATCCAGGTGATCATCCGACACTGGTCCACCCCCAGGAACTGGATCCAAAAGTGATGGCCGTGTCCGGGCCATTTGGATGACAGATCCCAGGGGACTAGCGGGTGAGACACCTCCAGGTTTCTCACAAGTAGTAATGGGCTGTGGGTTGTGGTGGACATGGGACCTTGGGCGTATGTGGCAGCTGGGGGCAGCATCTTTGATGGCGGGTGATAAGTGAGCTCAGCCGCTAGTCTGCTAGGATAGGCGCGGGGATCATAAGAATAGGGTGGTCTGCTCCTGCATTCCCAAGCAAAATGTTCCATCTTCCCATAGGACTAACACTGTCCTCCCAACCTAGGCCTTATCCCTCCTAAGCCACCCCCTCTGCCTCTCTGAAACCATTCTCTTCCCCTATGAAAGCTTCCCATTTCCCTTCTATCGTCTGTGTACACCATGACCCATTCCTATGCTTGTCTCTGGTTGGGCTGCCCTTCTCTGGTGCTAGTAATTGTAGCTCCTTTCACGTTCAATTTAGCTAACTTCTGTACTAGTTTTGCTTCTGTCCTTTGCGTGCGTTCATCTTTCTCCTTCTCTTGTCTCCGTCTACAGGGATATTCTATATGTGCCTGAATTTTCGTCCCATCCCTTTACTTCGTTACCAACCACCTTATCTAAATCATTTTGCACTTCCTTGGGGAGACCCTTATGTAACATGTTAAAGGTATTTATATTGCGCACCGTCCCCAACCGAGTTGGTCCCCAGGTGCTTAGGCGGATCTGTAAAACAAGAAGGCAGGTGGGTTAGGTTAGTCGGTAGAGAGGGAGTAGGAGAGTGAGAGAGAAGTGGTGTGCTGTTGGCGGCTGCAGTTCGGTATCTACTGTGCGCTGAGCTTTGGTGTAAGTATCGGACCAGGGCGAGACCTCGTGTGCTGTTGATGTGTTGTTTATTTGTTGTTGCGGTGTGGTGAGGTGTGTGCAGTTTGTTGGGCGAGAGATGGGTGTGTGGATTTTCGCGTGAATTAGATATGCAGAGATTTGAAGTTTGGTTAGTGGATTGTAAGTCTTGTTCTGTTTAACTAGCATTCCTATGGGTAGGTTTAGTTGCTGCTTTCCTTTCTTGACCATCTAACTGTTGTGGGTGATGGCGCGACGCGTTTCCGGCTGTATTGTAATGAACTTAGTATAATGGGGTGGGGTAGGTCTAGTGCAGGGGTCTCCAACCTTTCTGTTAGCGTGAGCTACTTTCAGTGGAGGGCCAACAGCGAGAGCTACTTGCGGGTGATATCAGGGGTCGGGATGTTCATAATTATTGGAGCTTGTACTCTTTTCTTTTAGCTGTAATTTTCCTTTTATAAATATAGGGAATAGCATATCCCTTCACGATTATATTAATAAGTTCAAAAATCTCTTTATTGTATTCTTTTTTATTAGAAGTTGTCTCATAAAAAGACGTTCACAATGTAGGAAAATGGTTGTTGTGAGCACTTAAGCAAATTGGGATGTTTTATATTTTGTCCCACAAGGCCTGGACACAGCTATAACAGATGAAGGTCCTGCATCTATAATGGACCCACAGTGTTTTTGTGCTGTGTGTGTTAAAATGCCATCTGCCACTAATTTACCCCAAAAGTGGATGGGAGGGGGCGGGGGTGGAATCACACTATGGAACCACACGCACTGAAAGCCGCTTTCAATGGCTACCACTTCTAAAGTGTCCTGCAAAACCATGTAGTAAAGTTGCCCCCCCCCTACAGATAATTAGATGGGGGAGATAATGAACCCAGTTGGGAAAGGAGCAGGCATGCTCGGACTGGCCTATAGGTCAATACCAAAAACATAAAATGTTGGTGTGGCACAGTTTTTTGGGGGTCAAAGTGGGACGCTTTTTTCGCCAATTTGGTGAGTTAATTACCCCTGTGGCTCGTAGTTTTGACCAGTGTTGCTGAATAAATATATAAATTATTCTTTAAAATGCACAGTTTGCATTACACTTTATGAAAACACTCCTCTTTGGTTACTATCAGTGTCACAAAAGCAATGAATAGCCATTTGCAACTGTGGGCCCCTTGTTCATTGATGCTTCCAGATAATTGTATGGCCCAGTCCGACCCTGGGAGCAGGGCTTGCTCCCAGAGCCCTGCTGTTTCTAAATGTAGCCTCTGTAACTGAAAATTAGCCCAGGACGAAGAGGGCAAATGCCTCGATTTCGCCCGAGGCTAATTTTCAGTTACAGGAGCTCAATTTGGAAACGGCAGGGCGCTGGGAGCAGGCCCTGCTTATTTCTTAAGTGTGACAAGCTGAAACGGTGTCTGTATGACACTATCACACAGACACTGTTTCAACTTTTACACTTGCGAATGGAGCAGGGCCTGCTCCCAGAGCCTTGCCGTTTCCAAATTGAGCTCCTGTAACTGAAAATTAGCCTCGGGCGAAACCGAAGCATTTGCCCACTTCATCCTGGGCTAATTTTCAGTTACAAAGGCTAAATTTAGAAACAGCAGGTCTCTGTGAGCAAGCCCTGCTCCCAGAGCCCTGCCGTTTTCAAATGTAGCTCCGGAGGCAGATTATGAGCACAGGGCGAAAGGGAGGCATGCAGCCATCATGCTGAATGCCCCCTTTCGCCCTACGCTCATTTTCAGTCATATGAGCTACTATTAGAAAGGGCAGGGCTCTGGCGAGAAGTCCCGAGAGGGCGTGCTCGCCGGAGCCCTGTCATCTAAAAGTAGCTTACATGATTGCAAATGAGCTCAGGATGAAGCAGAGACATTAAGTATTATAGTTAAATGCCTCTATTTCACCCCAGGATCCGTTCTGCCGAGCTGCCCGTCCCTCTGACAGCTGTGCGCACAGCGGCTGCAGTGGCGAAGCAGATTAAAAAAAAAAACGTCCCCGATCCACCCGACCCGACTTACTTCAATTACCTCAGCAACAGAAGGTTTGCTGGAATGCCACTCGTCAGCTCGCTCCTGCAATCCAAGCCTCAGCCTGGGCAAACTGAGTAGCACAAAGGGAAACCACTGTGCAGCAACGAACGTGTTCTGGCCAATCACTAGGTGCAATCTATATGCTATAGAGATTTGCAGGCCTGTGATTGATCAAAGCACTTCCTGGCATCATTTTTTTTTTTCTTTCTTTTTTTTCCTGAAAGTCGAGCGCAAGTGACTTCAAAGGCTCTGGCGAGCTACTGGTCGTTCGCGATTGACTGTTTGGAGACCACTGGTCTAGTGAATCAATATGTGATTTAAAATATAGATACATTCTTGTCCCTAGCTTCCCCTGTCTCCGCTCGCCACATCTCCTGAATCTGATTTAATGTACAGTGCGGGGTCCTCATCTGCCTTCATGGTACGGGTCATGATTGAATTGATGTCTGGATATGCTACTCTCAAAGCTTTCCATAAGTGTTTGACAGTTGTTAAATGACGCTCCATCGCGATTGTCACGGTTGATCTGTACCTCTGAATAACCCTCGTTCCTCCATATTTCATCCGCCTGTTCCCCCAACAGCGCGGTGAACAAACTCTTCATGTCCCCTACAGCTAATGTGATCCCTGTTGTCTGCTTTTCTAGTGCATATATTCACTTGCCTCCGTCCTCCTAGTCTGTGGCATTCTCCCTCCCCTCTCGCCTTTTTCTATGGCCATTCGGCCCTTGCACATTCTAAGCCTTGTTCCCCATGGTGTCCATGGCCTCTGACTTGAACACACTCCAAGATGGAGATAGCAGGTTATTTCAGTATAGGAAATGGCCTCCAATACGGGTAAGTAAGCCTAAACGTTCCTAAAATAGAAGTGTAGGGTTAGTGTCTCAATGTTATTCAATAGACCATAGGCTAACATAGGGTGTTCCCGGTTAGGATTTTCAGTGTCCGAGTCCAAAGGACCAGTCAAGAGGAGTGTGTCATGTCCCTGTGAAGCAGTGGAGTCTTGTGAAGAGTTCCAGCAAAGGACAGCAGGCGAGTCTGTTTCTGTGAGGTGTTTACCGCGAAGAGGCCCTAAAGTGAATGGGCGTGCACACAAAGTGCATGAGCTCCAGCAACCCAAAACAAAGGGATAGCTGAGCCCAGTGGACCCTCTCAGGACTAACTCAAACAGCGGACGTGCCACAGACCAGCCGCAGCGGAGGATGCAGTGTTCCAAGGAGGTGTCTGATTTAGACCTGCCGTCTGTGAACAAAGGTAGTCCACAGCCTTCCAGAGGGGTCAAAGGGAGATCAGCAATCTCAAAACAGGTCAGAAGAGCCCCCGCACGAGGAGGAGCAGCAATGATGGCATCAGCAAGTCACTGATTGGGAGATTTTCCAATATCCTTATGTGATGTAGTCAAGTGGCGCGACGGCAACGTTCTGCTATCGCGCATTTTAAGAAATAAAGGGAGCGGTCCCGCAACACGCCATTGCGCACCGGGAGCCCGATACGTGAGGACCTGGTCTGAGTGTTCCTTCCAGGGACGGGTGGGGCAAGGCCTACATGCGGGGGGCCTGGGGCAACGCAGACCACAATATTGGCGATGAGGATGAAGCTGGGCAGGGGGAAGGTGCTCCGATGCTAATTACATCTCTGGCAACTTAATCCGATGCCTGTCGGGTGCATCGATCTCCACGGTAACGCAATCACCACCATTTTGGAGTCCCAACGGCAGCAGCTCCACACGTGGAGTGCTTGTGCGCCGTGTGGGCAATTTGTGGAACCCACAAGGGCCACAAGTAGGACCACAAGGGTCCTTACAAAAAAACATTTTTTTTAAAGAGCGACTTTTCCTTTTGTCTCCTATGTTTTCCACTTTTGTCTGCAATCAACAATTTTTGAGCCACACTGAAGTGCTATCTGGAAGGGCTGACGTGCCTCACATCAGGGCGTGGTCTCCTAGAAGGGGCAGAGTGTGACCATGACAGCGCTGGAAGTCCCAGAAGTGTTCCAGTGGGTGCAAATTGTGGCCTTCTTTCGCAATGAGGGTGCCTGTGCAGTTTGCAACCATGAACGGTGAGGATGACCTCCAAAGAGCCGGTCAGAATGCATCGTTGTTTGTTACTACTGTAGGAAACTTCTAACGCTCTGGTTCGCGTACCATTCCGATTGCTTACTGTATCTTTCTACTGGTTCTTCTCCTTCCTATTACCTTTTCACTTATCTAGCACTTCCTAGTTGCTTTCCGCCTTTTGCGTGCGGGTATATCGTTGGCTGTCAAGACTCACGGAGGAGGTAAGGTTTACCTGTCTATCTCTGTTACCTTCTGCGCTTTACTTCCTGCCTCTTTTTGTTTATTCCCTTTCCTTCGTTTTCTCTGCCATTTCTGTAGCCTTTTGTGTCCTTCTATCACTCTTCCTTGGAGCACTTTCATAGCACTGACCGCACGTCTGGCAGCTTCCGCGTGGGTTAGGCGGCTGTTTACCATCCTAGCCTGGACGGATCGAATGCTGCGTATCTTACCGGCCATCGAGGGAATTACTCTACGTTGTCTACGGCAGACCAAGACTCATTATACAATTCTATGCAACAATCATCTGTACTTACTTTCTATAATCAGAAGTTTGGTACCAGTCCAAACAACCACAACCTTCGAACTCCAACTTCTTACCTTCCATTCATCAAGAAGAAGGGACCTCATTCGCAAGGTTTTTTCCGGCAACCAGCTTTTTCCCTGTTTTAGGACTGGCTCCTCGGGGGGTCTTCGGGACCTGGTTCATCCTGTCATGACGGCCTCTAAGGAGCCACGCTGCTATTTGCATCGTACAAAGGACAAGAAGGAGAAGAAGGCAAGAAGACTCCTTAAGAAGGAGGCAGAACTGTCCACGGACTCAACAGAAGAGAGCGGTGAGGAGGAATTAAGGGAAGAGGTCAAAGACATTGTCCTGCATGACAGTATACAACGCCAAGTAGAAACCATGGCCTCCTTAGAGCAATTTCAGGAGATGCTAAACGCCATACAAAATCTACGAGTAGATATGCAAACACTCCAGATGGAGAATCGGGCACTGCGCCAACAAGTCACAACCAGAGATGAGTTAAGAAGCAAGCTGCCCCCCATGCTCTTTTCTCTCAATAAATATGACGGTAATCCAAGAGGAATGAAGGGATTCCTGGATGCCTGTCAGGTTTATTTTTCCTTTCGGAGGAAGACTTTCGAGACTGGCAGGGCTCGAGTAGGTTACCTGGTAGCCAACCTGACGGGTAGTGCTCTGTCATGGGCCACTCCTTTGGTAACCACAGATGATCCTTCGGTTAATGATTATGAGCTGTTTGTTCAGAACTTTAAGGGCTGGTTTGAAAGACCAGAAGTGAAGTACTCGACTTATGAAGCCTTTATGGATGTCAAACAAGGCAACCAGGATGTGCAGTCGTACGTTGCCTGGTTCCAACACTGGCTACCATGGCAGCATGGCAAGATACGGCCCAACAAACCATCTTTCGCCGAGGGCTTCACGAAGAGATTAAGGATGAGCTAGCTCGACCGGAGATGTTTTCTGATTTAGTAACGGTAGCCCTTCGGATAGTGTTCAGATTAAACGAAAGACGGAACGAGAGGAGATAAGGTCGAGGACATCCACCTGTTTATAATGCTCCGATTCCGTCTAAAGATACCGTCTCAATGGACGAACCAATGCAAATAGGGGCAACCAGAGGTCCACTAACTTCAGAGGAAAGAAGACGCAGATGAGATTTGAATCTGTGTATGTACTGCGGATCCTCGAAGCATCAACTGAAGGATTGCACTGAGACACCTTCCAGACGCCAGGGAAACGCACTACCTCGTATCTATGCAAGGGAGATAACGGGGTTATCGGCTCAAACCCTTGCAATTCAACCCGAGCAGGAGGAGAAGGTCTAGAAGACCACCGGGTTATGGTGCTACAA
Source organism: Ambystoma mexicanum (assembly GCF_040938575.1). Taxonomy (NCBI): domain Eukaryota; kingdom Metazoa; phylum Chordata; class Amphibia; order Caudata; family Ambystomatidae; genus Ambystoma; species Ambystoma mexicanum. The sequence continues at coordinate 58,991,688 of NC_090939.1, forward strand.
GTTACTCTTGCTGTACCTTCAGGAATCACGATTCCTGTATTGGCCATGTTGGATTGTGGTGCAGCAGGCAATTTTATCGATGTAACATGGGCCAACAAAGAGGGAATTCCGCTTCAAGACAAGAGTAGGAGCATACCAGTCGAGGGAGTTGGACGTGCTCTCTCTTCAGGACCCATAACCAAGGAAAGTCGTCCACTACAGATCACGATGGGTAGTCATGTTGAGGAGATCATCTTTGATGTCATAAGGGCAGCCCACTTTCCATTAATACTTGTAATTTCCTGGTTACGCCAACATAATCCTTGTATCGACTGGTGTGCTAACAGACTAAGTTTCAATTCCGGCTACTGCGAGGCGCATTGTTTTGGAAAGGCGAGGGAGAAATCCTCACCGCTCTCCGGATAGGACAGTCTTGCGTTTCCGTCTCCTCGATTCCTGAGCAGTATAAGGAGTTCGCTGAGGTGTTTGAAGACAAGGTTCCCAAACTACTCCCACTGCATCGTCCAGAAGATTGTGGCATAGGTCTCAAGGATCAGACCCCAGTACCCTTTGGATGTATGTACCCCTTATCTCAGCAAGAAAGGATCGCTCTCCAGGGGTATTTGGACTCTAATCTCGAGAATAGTCTTATTAGAAGGTCAGAATCGTCTGGAGGAGCATCCTTGTTCTTTGTAGCCAAGAGGGGTACCTGGGAACTGCGTCCTTCAATTGATTACAGAGGACTCAACAGTATCCCAATACGGGATAGGTACCCAATGCCCCTGATTAGAGAAATACTGGAAGCAGTCAAGGATGCTCAGATATTCTCCAAGATAGATCTTCGCGGGGCATACCACTTGTTAAGAATAAGATCCGGAGATGAGTGGAAGACTGCATTCAGAACACCGCTGGGGTTGTTTGAGTACTGTGTTATGCCTTTTGGTCTAGTCAGTGCCCCAGCAGTGTTCCAAAGATGTATGGATGGTATGTTTGCCGATCTGCTCAGTGTATCGGTAGTCTTCTATCTAGACGACATTCTGATTTTTTTTCTACAGCCCTTATCGAGCATCGATCTCAGGTCAAGGAGGTATTACGGAGATTACAGGAGAACCACCTCTACGCTAAACCTGAGAAATGCATTTTTGAAGCTTCTGAGGTTCCTTACCTGGGGTTCATTCTCTCTTCCACAGGAGTTCGAATGGACACCGACAAAGTAAAGGCGATTCTTAGGTGGCCAGAACCTTCTTCAGTTAAGGAGGTACAGAGATTCCTTGGTCTGGCGAACTTTTATCGCCGCTTTATTCCTCATTTTTCTGACATTGTTCTACCTATAACGTCTCTCCTCAAGAAGGGAAGCATTTTTGGATGGAACTTAAGTGCACAGGAAGCCTTTTCCAAACTTAAGTATCGGTTTACCACCGCCCCAATCTTGATACAGCCTGATCAGTTGAAGGCCTTTATTGTTGAGACTAATGCCTCAAGCGAAGCCATGGGGGCAGTCCTCTTACAGGAGGATCCGAAGGGCCAAGAACGTCCTATCGCTTATTTTTCTCGGACTTTCACAGCCAGTGAACTGAACTATTTGATCCTGGAAAGAGAGCTGCTGGCGATGAGAATGGCTTGTGTGGAGTGGAGGCATCTGTTTCAGGGGGTTACTTACCCATTTCTTATTCAAACTGATCATAGGAACCTGAGGGTACTCCAGCAGATGGAGTGTCGCAACTCTCGTCATGCCAAATGGGCTTATTATTTTTCAACTTTTGATTTCCGAATCACCTACATACCCGGAACACAGAACGGATTAGCAGACGCTCTCTCACAAAGCTGGCCGATGACAGAGGATCCGAAGGTCGAGGAGGAGGTCTAAATACCCAAGCAGAGGTTTATCGCCGTTATAAGCCACTATCTCCAAGGGGTTAGAGAGGAAAGCAGGTTTTGGAAGAACAACCATCTTCCGGAACAGTTACAGGAGAAGGAGGGTCTGTTGTTCCACGATTCCACCCTCTTCCTACCCACTCAAGAATTACAACATCAGGCAATGCACTTTTGTCACAACCTTCCGCTAGCCGGGCATAAGGGTCAGAAGGCTACGTTTGAGTTACTTGCAAGAAGTTTTTTGTGCCCTTCAGTCCGTTCCGATGTTAATTCCTTTGTCAAGTCTTGTCCGGTATGTGCCAATGGGAAGGTGTCCCGACAGAAGCAATTGGGCCTTTTACAACAACCCAGTCTACCAACCAGTCCCTGGAAAGACCTTTCCATGGATTTCGTTGTGGATCTGCCACCTTCACAGGGAAAGACGGCTATCATGGTCACTGTGAACTCGTTCTCAAAGTTGGCCCATTTATCCCCTCTAGCGGGCATACCTACATCTGCAGAGACTGCTTCTGTCTTTCTCAAGGATATAGTACATTTACACGGACTACCACAAGTTATCATTTCGGACAGAGGGGTCCAGTTTTCCTCTCAGTTTTGGTCTATTCTATGCAAGGAGTTGGGTATTCAAAGGGCACTTTCATCTGGATACCACCCACAGTCTAATGGGCAGACGGAGAGGCTCAACGCCAACTTGGAACAGTATCTTCGCTGTTTTTGCAACAAGGAGCAGGATAATTGGGCTACGCTGATTCCGATGGCCGAGTTTGCCTATAATAATACTATTCACACAACAATTGGCATTAGTCCCTTTAAATGCACCTATGGATACCATCCACGTTGGCTGCAAGAACTAGATCTGGTTAACACCAAAGCTCCTGCAGTTAACAAACTCTGGCTGACTTGCAAGGAATACATCAGTTAGCTCTCCAGACTTTGGAGGAGAGCCGTAGGGTCTATAAGAGATCCGCAGACGCCAAGAGAATACCCAGTCCCCAATGGAACTCTGGAACCTTGGTTTGGTTATCTACCAAATATCTGCCCAGATGGGCGCATATGGATAAATTCTCTCCAAGATGCATAGGACCCTTTCGAATTGAGGACAGGATAAATCCTGTCGCTTACAGACTGAAGCTGCCAGCAAGATTCAAGAGAATACATCCGGTATTCCATACCTCGTTACTCAAGGCTTACGTGGAAGACCCATTTCTCAGAGCAAGCAAGAGTACCAACAACCAGTCAAATACTGAACCGTAAGAATACGAGGTGGCCAGGTTGGTGGATTCACATTACAAACATGGCACCCTTCAGTACTTAGTCCATTGGAAAGGGTACACAATGAGAGAATGTGGGAACCCAAGACCCACGTACATGCGCCGGATTTGGTATCCAAGTTTCACCGGCTCTATCCAGGAAAGCCAGGAGGCCCGTCTCATCGGAGGGGGCATACTGTAATGCATCGACCATGGAAAGTATGGAGCCGATGGAGACACACCGAAGATGGATTTTGAAGTGCCAATTAGCGGTCTATGCCTTATTCCAAGATGGCCACCGCGATGTATATACGTCTCACGCATCTTTGCACCGATGCATTGTATATTCGTTTGTTACTCCTGTAGGAAACTTCTAACGCTCTGGTTCTCGTACCATTCCGATCGCTTACTGTATCTTTCTACTGGTTCTTCTCCTTCCTATTACCTTTTCACTTATCTAGCACTTCCTATTTGCTTTCCGCCTTTCAGGTGCGGGTATATCGTTAGCTGTCAAGACTCACGGAGGAGGTAAGGGTTACCTGTCTATCTCTGTTACCTTCTGCGCTTTACTTCCTGTCTCTTTTCGTTTATTCCCTTTCCTTTGTTTTCTCTGCCATTTCTGTAGCCTTTTGTGTCCTTCTATCACTCTTCCTTGGAGCACTTTCATAGCACTGACCGCACGCCTGGCAGCTTCCACGTGGGTTAGGCGGCTGTTTACCATCCTAGCCTGGATGAATCGAAGGCTGCGTATCTTACCGGCCATCGAGGGAATTGCTCTACGTAGTCTACGGCAGACCAAGACTGATTATACAACAATCATCTGTACTTACTTTCAGAAGTTCGGTACCAGTCCAAACAACCACAACCTTCGAACTCCGACTTCTTACCTTCCATTCATCAAGAAGAAGGGACCTCATTTGCAGGGTTTTTTCTGTCAACCGGCTTTTTCCCTGTTTAAGACTGGCTCCTCGGGGGTCTTCGGGACCTGGTTTATCCTGTCACGACGGCTTCTAAGGAGCCACGCCCCTATTTGTATCGTAAAAAGGACAAGAAGGAGAAGGCAAGAAGACTCCTTAAGAAGAAGGAGGCAGAACTGTCCACGGACTCAACAGAAGAGCGAGGTAAGGAGGAATTAAGGGAAGATTTCAAAGACCTTGTCCTGCATGACACCTTCCCCCTGCTCTCTAAGAAACTGGCTGGTGTGAAAGGAACTGGGAGGGGCACTCTGGCATGTTGCTCTGAGTGTAGACAATGGAGTCCTTGAACTGAATGGTAATGCTAATTCGGCTGTGACTGACATCAACTGCCTTGGCAGGAAGACAAGCCATGTGACTCTCTGACTCAGCCAAGCTTTGGAGGCTGGCCAGACTGAAAATATGGATTTGAAATTGGACTAAATATATGTTTAAGGAAAAGACTTATAAAATATTGTACCGAACTGACAAAAATATGAAACTTGGAGATTATTAAAATGAAAAATTCGCTCTCAGTTTAAAACTAATCTGGAATCTGTGAGACATTCAGAGACTGAACTACAACATTTTTAATATTGTAGCTATTGTGATTATGCTAGGAACATGAAAAATTACAGGAATATGCCCAGAGGGTATGTGCATGTATGTATAAAAAATCGTACAGATCCGAAAATGTGTAACCAACCAAAAGCGTGAAAAATTGTCATTTAGGAACCAAAACTCATAGGAAGGTAAGATTTTGACAGAAACGTACCTTAGGCAATCTGTGATGTGTATATGTATTATTAACAAGTTGTGCAGATTGAAAATATGTTTTTTGGGAAAAATAGATTTTCTGGGTAAAAGCAAAGGGGAGGTTCTTCCCTAGATTGTAAATGGCAGCATCACTCTGACACCTCATGACACACTGTTCCTTTCTCAAATCAGGGGACAGGGAATTCTCTGACCTATCAGATCCTTCGAGGGTGGGGCATAGACAATCAGCCTCCCCACCCACTTTGGAAAATGGATAAATAGGGACTGCTGAGGACAGGCAAGACACACAGTTCCACTCATCAACTGATTCACTGGTGAAGCACCCTGTAGGGAGATTCAGACTCCAGAACCTAGATCCAGACTCCAGATGCAGACTCTAGAACCCTGAAGCAGAGGCCCAATCCAAAAAGCTGAACCCTTTTTTAGCAGGCCTTTAAAAACCTTGCAAACCTGATTTAACCCCTAACTTCCATGCGGCCTAACCTAATCCATTCAACAGCCTGGCTGAGCTGTTTGTTGCTTCTGGCCAACAACCTTTCTTAGAACCCAAGATCCAGATAAGTCCAGCAGAGCTGTAACCCAGAACCCGTCCGATCCAGACCAAGAGGCCGCGCAGACCAGAATGCCTTGCTGAGAGCAGAGTCCAGGTGCCCTGATCCTGTCCGGTGGCGAGTGAAGTCCAAGCCAAACCTTTGACCAGATCTTTGATGGGTCCATTCCATTTAAACCAGAGTTGTGAGTATTTAGCGTAGAACTGTCCATACTTCTCTTAGTTTAAAGTAATCCATCCAACCCATTCCAACATATCCAGACTGCATTGTAGAATCTCTTTTGTCCATTCTGAATCCTTTCTCATCCATCTAATCCTGTGAGAATTGTTAGTATAAACCAACCTGTTTGTAATTCAAAGCGCAATTTCATTAGAAATTTTGACTCCTTTTGAGAACAATCGACTTCTACTAAAACCTCTGTAACTTTTGAACCGTATGTGCTAGGAACGAAATTTAAATGTCATTTTGAAGCCAACATCCTCAGCTTTCAAACGAACCCAAAATAGTTTTGCCGTAATCGCGTTTCCCACACGCGGTAAAGTTGCCGCGAATTGCATTTGGCTCAATTTCACCACCTGTAAAAAAACAGCTATTTCTTGTCAACTTCTGAATTTCATTTTCCATCTGCTAACCATTCAACAAACATTGCTAGTGTCTACTTGAACCAATCCAAAGCCACTCACTAGTTCTGAATCCCATTTAGCGAAATAAAATATTTTTAGCATTTTTAGCATTTTTCCCATTCAAAGAACATTTAAAAGCAATTGACCTGTTTTGAAATCATTACTGTTCTCTCTAAGCTTGCTGGGGGGAACCTATTCATATTGCATATTGGGGGGAGTGAGTAATAACAGGGGGAAAGAGTGATCACATTGTCTTTGGTTAAATTCATATCAAGTTTATTTTTGTGTTGCGTTCTTTCATATCACTGCATTTCATTCAACCCACACAAAGTATTCTCTGCTACCTTATCCTTCCTATTCCTACTCCTAATTGATTGAAGAGATTGTTGATATTGTAATATTACCCATTTCTGATCATTGGGCATATTCATAAGTGTGATATTCAGATATTCACATTCATAAAAGTGTAATCTATATATCATTCAATTCTTCAAATAAATCTTTTAACTTTGCAAAACAACCTTCTTCTTGGTTCAGTGAAACCGGGGGGATTCAAAGAGAGGGGCGTTATATAAGGGTACATCATCCAGAATGAAAAGAACTTTTGACATAAAAATATATAAATAAGGGTTTCCATTGGGAATCCCATACTAGGCATTGACTTAGTTGGAGTGCTGGATTGAAATCCCTTACAAGGCTTAGCACATGGCTCGCCTCGAGAAGACTTTGGAAAGAATCCAGACCTTTGGACTTACTTTACCACAGGAGAAGTGAGAGTTCCTGAAGGATAGCATAGAATTCTTCGGATTAGTTTTCCATGAGAAGGGAATCTCCCTGGACCTGCAGAAAATTTGCGACATTCGGGAGGCGTAACCACCAGGGAACGTGTCTGAAGTCAGGAGCTTCCTGGGGATGGTGACGTATTGCGGTCGCTTAATACCAAACCTGGCAGCCCTCTCCAAGCCCCTCAGGATGCTGACGAGAAAGGACAAAGTTTGGGAATGGGCCGCCAAAGAGCAGGATGCCTTCGAAACCATCAAAAGGGCACTCACTGGGAAGGCATCAATGGCGTTTTTTGACCCGCGGAAGGAGTCTGAGATCATAGTCGACGCCAGCCCGGTCAGACTGGGAGCAGTTCTGTTGCAACAGGATGCGCAAGGACAGATGAGACCGATTGCGTATTCCAGCAAGGTGCTCACCAACACAGAACAACGCTACTCCCAGATCGAGAGAGAAGCCCTGGACGTCCTATGTGGATGCCGGCATTGTCGTATATACATTTTGGGCAAACCCGTTACGGTAGTGACTGACCACAAACCGCTGCTTCCCATCATGGTGGGGTCCTCATCCAAGCTGCCCCCAAGGATCGTACGATGGATGCTGGCCCTGATGGAGTATGGGGTGGTACTGACCTACAGGCCCGGAGCACACAACCCAACTGGCTACCTCTCGCACCATCCGAGGAACGGAGGGGAGCAAGAAGACACAGCACCGGTAGCGGTCAGGGAACATGTTCGCTTGGCAGTGGAGGCCACCAAACCAGTTGCGCTCACCCTTCAGGAGGTGGCAGACGCCTCAAATGGGGACGAAAGTTTTAAGGTGGTCCGTGCGGCCATGATTAGGGCGAATGGAAGAACGTCCTATCCAACCCCAACCGCATGAGTCCAGAGGTGCAGCAGGACGTTGAGCAGCTGTGGCGGGTGAGACAGGAACTGTCGGCAACAGATGAAGGATTAATCTTAAGAGGACACCATCGAATTATCCCACAAGCACTGGTAAGTTTGATGGAGCTGGCACACTGTGGCCATCGGGGACCGGCCAAGACAAATTCAAGTGTACGTCTCAAGGTCTGGTTTCCAGGCCTAGAGGTGAAAGTGGAGGAACATGTCGCCGACTGCATCTGGTGTCAAGCGACTGCCCCAGTTAACAAAGAGCCAAGGATAGAGTCCATTCCCCCTAGTGACCAGCTGTGGGATATTGTCCACGCAGACTTTGGGTCCACGGGTAGGAGGATACACTTCCTAGTGATGATAGATCAATTGTCTTGATACCCCAAGGTCGAGCTAGTAGAGTCCACCTCATTTGACCAGGTGGTGCAAGTCATGGAGAAGATGTTTGCAACACATGGCTTCCCCAGGATCATATGCTCTGACAACGGACCCCCATTTCAAGGGGAGAACTTTGCGGAGTTCATGGCAGACTGCGGGACCACACACCAGAGAGTCACACCCGTCTGGCCCAGGCCCAATGGGGAAGCTGAATGCTTTGAGAACATTGAAGAAAGTGTTCCGCATAGCACAGGGCCCTCAGAACTAACTAAGGAGAACTCTATGCCAATTCCTGGGGGAACACAGAGCAACACCTCACTAGGCTCGATGGTGACTGCCGCCGATCAAAGGGGGAAAGTGACTCGTAATTCCAGTTTTTTTCGAAAAAGAGGGACTAAACAAACAAGAGGGAGAAGGTCCCCTGACAAGAGCCACAGGTGTGGAGCAAATGCCAGATGGTAGTGCGGATGATGCGGTGCCTACCCCAGGCGGGACAGAAGGAGATGCCATGGAGGAGCCAGCCAGAGGAAGATACCTCCACCGAGAGAGCAGAAGATGCCCTGCACGATTCTGAGACTATATGATGGGTGACTAGGTTTGAAAGGACCCCTGCCAAAGCAAGTCACCTAATGTTGCCCACGTTGGGCCCAACCCGATTTGGTATGTTACTATGTTTAAGTCTGTGCTGTTTACACTGACTATTTTGAAAAGCTGTATTTTCATTGTTATGAAAAAGGAGGAATGTAATGTAGTCACGTGGCTGTTGTGCATTGTAAGAAATAAAGGGGGCTGTCCCATAACACGCCAGTGCGCGCCAGGAGCCTGACGTGTGTAGACCTGTGTCTGATTATTTCTTCCAGGGACGAGTGGGGCAAGGCCTACATGCGGGGGTCCCGGGGCGTCGCTGACCACAATACCTTACTCTTTGGACCGTAAGGGGGCCCCTACTCCAAGAGCAGCCCCTGCCATGCTCAGATCACACAAAAGCAGAGTGCCTGGAGGAGGACTTTTTGTCTGCCCCAGCAGCATAAAATGCTGTCAGAGCAGGAGACCAGCACACAGCAGCAGCCACTCGGGTCGTGGCCTCCAGGCGATCCTCTGGGAAGAAAAGTAGCAGGCAGCTTTCAAGAATGTCTCAACCAAGAGAAAGAAGGATCTGTAGCGCCAGTGGAACAGGCCCAGTGTCTTCTCTGAGCAACCCTCCAAGGATGTCTGCAGCACGGAGCCCAAGGGATGTCTTGCATTGAAGAGGACGAAGTACCTGTCTGTCCCTGCCAGGTGAGGAAGGGAGCACCTTTGCAGGTTCCCTCTGGTCGAAGAATGAGGAGGAGCCCGGAACAGGAGATGTCTTGAGAATGCTGAGCTTCCAGGAATTCCTCGGGATGCCTCCTCTCAGCAGCTGCAGGATGAAATCCAGACTGTCGCCCAGGGAATGGTGTGGGATCTGCATTTTTATACACATTCAGACCCACACAGGAGCATGGAGGGCTCTACCTTTCTTCCAATCGCACACCATGCACCCATAGTGTATAGGACTGCTTTCCAATCAGTGGAATTATTTGCGTGTAAAACAGTGATTTGCGTGCCATTCTGCCTGCAAATCCCTGTTTGATGAATGGGGATTTGTGGGCAAAATGGTACGCAAATCCCTGTTTTACACACAAATATTTCCATGAATCGGAGTCTTAGGGCCAGATTCATGGAACTATATGCATGGAAAATAGGGTACTTGCGCAGGCAACTGTGCGCAAATCCGCCTTCTTTGATTCATAGAATCGAATGCGCTGTACTTTTCCTGGACTCGCGTTGAGTTTGTGCTGGCTCACCACGTCTGTGTGAGTCATCGAGGGCCTTGAGCGAGACACCACGCAGAGCATGGGAGTGGCTGACTTAGAGGGCTGGGAAGGGGGCGGAACACCGAAAATGGGGCAGAACATGCAAAAAATTGGGTGTTCCGAGCGACGGCCTGCAGGCAGTCCCTTGCACGGCCACTATTGCGTGGCACGAGACGTATTCATGGATTCGATCGCGCAACCTATCGGCTGGGAAATGGCCACGCCAGTTCTCCAGACGATCTGCCACCTGAAGGCAGGCGTAAGTACACTTGCACGTAGGATATGCAGCACAGAGGAGGGGTTGCATGTCGGATTTCGGGGTGCATGTACTCAACCGGGGTTCTGATGTAACTTAGGGGTGCGCGTAAGCAGTGTAGCAGGGTGCAGGAATGGTTCACGGGGGTTTGCATGCAGATTTTCTGAGTTAAGATTCTCCATACGCAGGTTGTCGCAGGGTGCCTGGGAACAGTTACGGTGGACCCTGCGCAGGGTCCCCGAGATGCAGGTATGATTATGGGGGACTCCACAAACTGTTTGAAGTGTGCATGTGTTTGTGCCGGGGGGAGCGAGCAAAAGTAGATCTGGCAGTTTTTGCTTTGTGTGTGGGAGTTTCAAGGGCGTTCCGGCCGCGACTTGCGAATACGGTTACTTTGCGCAAACAATTCCATAGATACGCATTTTTGTTCTGCGCAGGCTCATGCCATGTCCTTCTCGGCACGGGGCTGTGTGAGTTTTTTTTAGCACATTTGCATGAATCGGGCCCTATGTCTCGCCAGTGCCAGCCCATGTCCCTAAAACACGCTCCCGCTCTAAAGAAGGCAGCACATTATCAATGGCAGCACTTGCAAGATTCTGCAACAAGTTATCTGGTGTTCCGAAGGAAGCTAAAGTGTGGTTTATTTGCCATGCTTGTCTGCTTCCTGTATCTGTTGCAGTAAATGAAATTTGCCAAGAGGCCATTCAAATGTTACAGTTCCAGAACTTCTGAATAAATTGCAATACATAGCTGTGAAGTTAAATGTTACAGTATAAAGCATTTACATTAAATAAAAGGTTTGGCATGAACCCTCCTGTAACACAATCAAAATGCTTCCAAAACAGTGATACCCTCACCTGAATGAACCTATATTTGTTGTGTGTGCTATTGCGTGGCGCTTGCGCCACCTAAAACCAAAACTATTGCATTAGAGTACAGCTAGAGAGAAATGTCAAATGGGGCGACAGACCAAGCTTGTAGGTGTTTGGCTATTTTCCCACCCACTGACTGCCTATGGCCATGCTAATCCATAGGACCATTTCCACTCAGTTCCTGCTCCTCCCTGGCCAAACCACCACCTTCTGGGAACACTTTGAGCTCAATTTAATCAAGCCTCGCCATCAAACGTTGCACTCTTAAGTGCCTGCTAGTGCTTTTTGAAAGCAGGCTTCTGAGAATGAATGACTTAATTAGAGCTGTTAACTGACTACTATTTAAATAAAAATGTCATAACCAGCTCATTTTAGACACTCGATTTATAAGCACTATGCGTGTACTTCACTAAAGTCCTGTTGAAAACCTACATTGGGAAAGCCAACAGTTTGGGCTTGTGTATAAGTATTGGGCGTTTGCCAAGCACTGCTATTAGCTGCCCAGGTACTCGCACCATTGTGCACCTGCTTCCATCATTGGCCAGTTAATACCACTTCGGCTGTGCCTGGTGAGTGCCTTTCCCATGCCTACACAAAAGCACAAACTGTTGGCATTGCCAATGCTGGTTTATGAAGTGCTCTTCTACCATTGTAGAAGTAAATGCTGTGGTATTGTTCTCTCGCCCTCTCTAGACTTCCACAGCGGGCGTGAAGAGCAGACCTCTGTCTTCACCCTGATCTGCAAGGATGCATCTGCAGAACGCATGGGGCGTGGAGGGGAGCAGGTCCGTGTCGGCATTGTGCACAAGGACCGGAAGGACTGGTGAGTGTCCTGTTAATGCTGCTTCATAATGTGAGTGATGCCTTGGGCAGCACCATCTTTCCAGGCCATCCTCCCGTTGGATCCACTTGGTAAGTTCTGTTCTCTAACACCACAGATCGAGCACAACTGCGCCGGTCCTGACCTGTGGAATGCTTGCATCTTGGAGGATCTCAAAGGCAATCCTCCATAACCCAGACTCCAGCGAGCAATGATGGCAACATGTTTGGCCCCTTTGCTTAAGGTTATGGTGAATTGCATCTGCGAAATCCGGGTTAAGGGGCATCCCTGAGGACAGCAGCTCACAGGTTTTAATGATCGGGCTAATGAGTCAAACTACCACCTGCACCTCCTCAGAGGTGTTCTTCCTTTCCTCGCCGTCCCCCAGAAGCTCACTGTTTGCAGAGCTCTGGTTTCTCTAGGCTGGACTACTGCAACAGCCTCTTTCTAAATCTGCCTGCCTCTACTTTCCGTTCTTTACAACTCATTCAGAACAGGACTGCAAGACTTGTCCTTGGCCTCAAGCCCAGGGAACGTATCTCTCCAGCCCTGAAATCTCTCCATTGGCTCCCAGTGGCTGCAAGGATTAAGTTCAAGACCCTCTGCATTGCCCACAAGGCCTTCTGGGGCCTGAGTCCTTAATACCTCCAACTCTTGCTTCCTAAATACCTTCCTACTCGAGCTCTTCGCTCCTCCACCTCCAACTCCCTCAGGGTCAGTCGCTTCTCCAAGCAACGAGTTGGGGGCAGATCTCTTTCTCCAGCTGGGGCCTCCCTCTGGAACAGCCTCTCTGCCTCTCTGAAACTTGAGCAGAACCATCTCCGGTTCCGGAAGCAGCTCAAGACCTTCCTTGTTGCTTCTGCCTTCTCTCTTCCTCTCCCCTGCTGATCTCCCGTCGATACTGCACTGGTCACCTGGCTACCCTCTGAATTCGGGACCAGGTCCCTGCCCACCCAGTTGCACACTCGCACTGCCTCCTGGCAACCCCTGCACATGGGTCTGTTTCTGTAACCTAACAGTCCCCTGATCTGACTCCTGCTGTCCGCACTTAACGCTTGCACTTGCCACCTGTTGGCTGCACTATCTGTTGTTTCTGATCCCTTGCTCAGCACTTGCCATCCTCCCCTTCCCCAGGAACTTTTCTCCTCTCCTGGACCTGCGTGGTCTCAATGCCACCTTGCCTAGTAAGATCGTTGCCTTTTGTCCTCCCTGTATCCCTCCCTTGCCTTATTGCACCTTGAAACACTTGTGTATAGATGCATTATAAATGCATATAATTAGGCAATTCATCTCTTTGATTACAATTCTAGCATTATGTTAGCTAATAGTGCCTGTTATTCAAAAGTAGTTTTTTCACACTGCTTAATTGTAACAGCAAATGGCTGTGGGACTGCAGTTGTTAACTGACTAGGCCTGTAGAAGTTGAAGGGGAGGGCGGCGGGCCTGATTGCCGTGGTTACTCCAGTAGCTATTCCAAAGGGGGTCAGGGGTGCGCCTCTCCCTCTGTTCTGGATGGTGCTACTATATGTCTTTCCAGACTTCCTGTGGGATTTCTAGAGCTTCATATCCTTTGCAGCTATGGTTTACAAACGTGGATTTCCACACATTGCCCTCAAGGCCTCATTACAGAGGCAACGCTGAGGTGCCCTCTTGGAATTGAACACCTGAGTCTCAGCCCAAGGTACAGCTGTTTTAACGCCTCAAAGTTCACCTATGTTTCAAGTTACTCAGCATGAAACATAGGTTTCCAAAGAGTAAACCTTCTTTGCTTACCAAAGTGGTGCCGCAAATCCATGTACCAGTAATTTAAGTTAAAAACAAAAAGTGATGGCTGGACGGTTTTGAATTAATCTGAACATCTGGCATTGCTGGGTATGCCCAGACGTGGATCCAGCGCCTGCTGGGCCTAGAGACCCAAGCTACTCCTCACTGATGAGGCGCAACAAGGCTGAAACATTTTTGGCGATGCTTGTGGTCTCGTGCAGAAGGGATGTGACTAGGCAGTTCGGGCTGGACTTGCCCCTTTATGGGGTGGGACCAAGCCTGATTTGCATATGGTTTTTCCCCTTTTGTAATGGCTTGGCAGGCGAAGAACGATGGTCTGGATGGTTGCCCCATCCCCTCTTGATAAGGTCAGATTATGTCCTTTTTCACACAGGACTGTTATACAAGGTACGGAATCTTCTTTTACAGAAGAAATGGGCATGTGCCTCTTTCCCTGCCTTACAGGTGCAAATTAATTTTACCCAATCTACTTCAGGATAATCTCTTTTTTTAGTTCCCTGAAAGAAAATGTGTTTTTCCATGGTCGCTTGGGTAGATGCAAGGCTTTGGCTGTTTTCACCATCCTCACCAGATAAGAAAGGAAAGTTTAATGATGAGGCAGGTAACCGGTTCCACCAAAAGTCCTTCCAACAGTGAAAAGCTCAATCTTTTCTGGACTGATATTCCTCTCAGATGCACTTAAATATGCATCGCTAATTGGACTAGCTTCCTGCAGCTGTAGTTGATGAGTTTCCCATTGGCCCATAGAGTTCTGATGGTACAAAGTTCATTCTTTGCCTTTGTTTTACTCGTAGTATTTTGCCAAAACATTTTGGCCCAAAAAAACGAATAGAAAAATATGGGGTGGGTAAAAGTCATAAGGGTTAGGGGGTGGGAGGATAGGGCATACATAAAAGGGCAGAGGGGCTTGGGTGGGGGGGACACCCCAGATAAAACACATTTGATGTTTCTTTTACGGCAAATACATGTTGGCAAAAAAACTAAACTGGGAAAAAAAAGAAATGGGGTTCAATGAACATAGAACCATTCTGATGTGGCATGTTGGAGTCTGTGTGGCTGTGGTGTGCTGAAACAGCAGCTACTCTGGAGTTGCTACTAGCCAACAATATCTTCATACCACACATAGGAGGCACAGAACAGGTTGGGAGACCTGCCTTTGGGTGGCAAGCTCATCTTTTAACCTACAAGGCACATGCTCGATACAGCAATACGATAACTTGTGTAATCTTAGCATAACTGCATGTGAAGTTCAAGTCTATTTCTCGTTTCACTTCTGAAGGCTGATCAATGCTGCACGCTTCATATGGGTGCCTCGCCCCATAGATTCATAATCTTTTGAGATGTCATCCAGCTTCACAATGGTGCAGACATTCTCACATCCACTATGTGCCATTCTGAGGCACCGCAATGGCTCAGTCACAGTGTCCGTGCCACCCCATTCATCAGAAGTGATGCCCTATGTCTACACCCGCAGCCACATAAGCCCTCTGAATTTAGTTCCTTTTTCTGCGGTAGAGGTTGCTGGTTCTTTGAACAGCCACCACTTTTCTGCACGCATTACAAAACCCTTCTAAGTAGGAGATCAAGCCCTGTGAAGACTGTGGGAGAGTGATTCTCACCTGCATCAGTGCTGTGTGTGGTGCTGGAGGCAGGTGCACAGCAGAGAGTATTGTCCCCTGAAAAATCAGTGCACACCAAAAGCTGTGCATGAGCAAGTGGCCACAGTTTTTATAGTCACCAGCAAAAATGTTTGACAAGCCAACTCTGTGAAAGGTCCACTTTGAGCCTTTGGTTCCAGAATGTCCTTCTGGATCCAAGGAAAAAGAAAAGAAGCATCACTTGAGCTGTTGGAGCGAGTGATCAAACACACTTGTCATCATCACTGAGTTAAGGACCTGAAATTACAAAGTACTCTACGATTAGACAGTCAGGATTCACCCAAGCAAAATATTTGGATATGCCCTTTAGTAGTCAACAATTTTGGTAGTAAATCTGACCACTTCCTGGGAAAATGTGAAGTCTCCAAGGCCACAGCAGACTCATTGAGCATGGTTGCCCTCCTCCACGTCATGTTTTGCATCCTCAGGGCAGTGGATGCTATAAAACGTACTTGTACCCTGATAGGGCTATGATTTCAGGTCCGAAATAGCAACAGCTGAAGAGGCAGGATTTCATCTCTTCAGAGTTAGGGGAGAACACTGGGGACAGAGACCTGACTTCGTTCTGGTGAGCACCCCTGCTGGAAAACCCCTTTAAAGAGCACTTTACCTTGCATTCTTCTCTTGGTGGGGGCAGAATAAGAAGTGTGGCTTGGGAAGTGTTACCAAAAGACCACTCAATCTTCTAGGCGTTGCTGTCTTCCAGAGCTGGAATCTCTACCCAGCCCCATCCTCCCCTTGTATCTATGCCCCCTCCAGAAAGAGGTCTTGCAGCTTTTGATGAAGGGAGCAGTGGAGCTGGTGCAATCTTCTGAAGTCTGAAATGTCTGCTACTCGAACAAGGATTGCATGCTCATGGCTCACTTTGGATATGAGGCTACAAGCTTCGCCAGAAGGAAAAGGTCAAGATGGCCATACTAGCCCTAGCCACCAAGCGGTGGAGGTGCAAGATTGGCTTGTTTTATAATATTTGAGGGACATGTATTGTCATGTCCTGTTTCTCCAGAAGTACCTTCAGTTTGAGGAACGCTCCCTACTACTTTGCTGCACTTTGGACTCACTTTGGCCCAGGTTGTTCACAAATGTAATGGCTGTAGGTGGTGGCCCATCTTTGCAAGGTGATGGTTCATTTTGTTTCCAGCTAAAGCGACCCCCTCCACAAGGGTCACCTTGCCCTCAGCTTCGGCGTGCAGCAAATACGGAGATTAGACACAGACTGATCGGTAAACCAACCTTGTATTAGATAGAAAATACACAGCATATGCGCTCAATAACTCCTCAAAAGTGAAGAGGGCATATAGACACGTCAAGGGCCAATTGGAGGCTCTACGCACCAAGCGAGCCGAAAGACACCTCTTACACCGGAGGCACTGGTACTACATGAAGTCGAATAAGGCAGACAAATTGCTAGCCAGACAATTGCGGGGCAAACGACAAGCCCAGTCGATAAAAGCCCTGTCAGACGAGCATGGCCAAAGATGCACTTTAACTACTGAGATGGGGAAGATCTTTCAACAATACTATCAAAAGCTATATGCCACAGAAAACCCGAGAGAAGCAGAACAGATCACATATTTGAGTAACGTGACCCTCCAGACAGTGACGCAAGAGGAGAAGCAGAGACTGGATGAGCCTATATCAGAGGAAGAAGTGGAGAAGGCGATTAAGGAACTACCCAAAAACAAAGGACCAAGCCCGGACGGTTTCACAGCACAATTCTACAGAACATATATAAGAGAACTCTCCCCGTATCTAACAGAACTATTTAACACCTTCAAGGATCGCTCGGACATCACCCCATCCATGAACGAGGCAAAGATTTTAGTCTTCCACAAACAAGGGAAAGACCCGGAAACCCCGAGCTCTTACCGCCCCATAGCATTAATCAATCTGGACGCAAAGCTATATACCAAAATCCTGGCCAAGCGCCTAACGGAGGTACTTCCCAAGCTACTCCACAAGGACCAGGCGTGTTTTATCCCCAACAGAATGACCCACGACAACACCAGACGGATCATACATCTGATTGAAAAGGTTGGACACACCGAAACAGCGGCCATTCTCCTAACACTCGACGCAGAAAGGCATTCGACCGTGTGGAATGGTCAAGGCTATTCCACATCCTAGAGAAAATGGGTCTGGGAAGGAAATACATAAAAATTATACGAGCAAACTACAACAATCCATCGTCTCGAATAGCAGTGAATGGGTAACTCACAGACTCATTCAAAATTCGGAGAGGCACCAAACAGGGGTGCCCGCTTTCCCCGCTGCTCTATGCCATCTTTCTGGAACCACTCTTGCAGAGGATCAGAGAAACCCCAGAAATACAGGGTATAGATATGGGAGGAATAACACACAAAAGAATGGCATATGCAGATGACATGCTCCTCGCTCTGTCGAACCCTAAGGAATCCCTTCCGACACTGATGAGGGAAATGGAGATCTATGGCTCCATATCCGGACTAAAAATCAATAGACATAAATCAGAAATCTTAACCATAGCGGGGAACAACGAAGATATCCAAAATCTCGCAGCAGAGCTCCAACTAAAAAACAGCAGTGAAGGGGATCGAATACCTCGGAGTAACCCTCACAAACAAAATTGCCAATCTCTATGCAGAAAACCTCCCGCGCCTCCTAGAAAAGATCAAAGGAGATCTTGCAAAGTGGAACCCACTCTCAACTTCGTGGTGGGGTAGAATGTCGGCAATAAAAATGATAGTCCTTCCAAGGCTACTGTACAGCTTACAGGCGCTCCTGATCCGAGTTCCCCCCCTCCTTCTTTAAAGCCCTCACAAAGGCTACATCGAGATACATATGGCAGGGTAAAACCCCGAGAATATCGAGCCATACACTAAATGCACCAAGAGAATGGGGGGGAATGGCCCTGCCACACTTCAGAAGATACTACGAAGCGGCCCAACTGTGGGTCCTCAAAGAATGGATCCCCAACACCTCACAAAAGATATGGGAGGCACAAGACGGAGCGGTAGCCAGAAACTGACTCCACAAAGTACTGTGGACAAAGCCGGAGAATAGACACCAGAATGTACGCATTAGCAAGGTACTGAGTACTCCACTAGATATATGGAACAAATCGACCTGAAATGAAATTCTAACAATCGACCCAGCTCCCTTTATGCCGATGCTAGACGACCCAGAATTCCAACCAGGCATGGAGAAGGGGGCCTATCACAAATGGGAGGAGGCAAACTGCATAAAAGTCGGAGATGTTCATAGGGCAACAAATGAGATCATTCTCGGACTGCAGAGACCTATTGGGGCTGTCAACAAAGGACACATTTAAATATGATCAACTTTGCCACTGGCTCTCCTCTCCACAGATAAAACTGGCAATGAGCAGAACCTTAACTCCATTTGAAAAATACATCCTGACAAATCCCGGAACCAATAAATTTGTATCAACCACATACAGATTTCTCAATACACCGGCAGAAAATGTCAAATGGCTATATATGAAAAGATGGGAGACCACGCTGGGGAAAGAGATTCCAAAAGAACAATGGGACCACCTATGGAACATCATCCCTAAATGGTCTAAAGCCATCCAGGTGAGGGAAGCGTGGATCAAAATCATGATCCAATGGCATTACACCTCTGGAAAAATTACACAAAATGTATCCGTCCACGCAAAGCAAATGCTGGAGGGGCTGTCCCTCAGCAGGGAACTGGAATACATCTGGTGGGATTGCCCAAAGCTATCACAATTCTGGACAGATGTAAAAACCCACATGCAAGCCATGTTGGATGGGGCCGGGAACCTGAAGGAAGAGGTATGGATGTGTGGCTTGTGGAACCCTAAAGACAGGACAATGACGATTTCCCCAAAAAAAGAATTTCATGGGACTCTTGACAGCGGCCTGGCTTGAAATAGCCCAAAAATGGAAACAATCTCCACCGTCCAACCTAGAATGGCTCAGACGAATATGGTCCCATATCGCCATGGAAAGAATCACCTACAATCTCCAGGGAGAAGCCCAAAAGTTTAGCACAGTCTAGGTACCGCACTAGAACATCTACAGAGTGACTATATGTTACAGTGCCCCCACAAAATCCGTATCATGGACCTGCTTACCTAAACTAGAACTTTAAAGAACTTGAACCCGCATCAGAGACATATCAGCATTCCGACGGGAGGGGAGGTGGGGAAGAGAGGGGGAAGAGTTTAGGACTGACGTTCGGTCCGGTTTAGTTTGTTTACACATAAACTACAGAACGATTTGTAAATGTATGCCTGTATTTATACAAATGACAATAAAAACATGTTAAAAAAAAAAAAAATACACAGCATACAAAGTGCTCAGCTGATAAGCAGGAAAATACAGCAGGGCAAGTGGCGCCCAGTTGGCACTCTGAGCTCTCAAGGGACAGCTCTTAGAACGCAGGCTATATAGCATATGCAATGCGGTTTAAAGTCATAATGTCGAAACCAATAATGTCGAGTCATTTTTTCGAGAAAAAAAATGTCAAATTTTTTTTTTTAAATGCATTTTCTTTTCGAAATGGGGGGGTTCCCCACCCAACCCCCCTTTTTTAATTTTTTTTTTTGTTTTACCCATTTTTTTATCCCGAACCCCAAAATAAATATATAATTTAAAAAAACAGAATTCGACATTTTTTTCCAACATTATTTTTTCGAAAAAATGACCGACCACCATTCTATGCAATAGCTAATATATTATAGCAGTCAACATCTCTCTTGTGACCTTGTGACAAAGCCTTGCGGGGACATCGTGTTGTACTATGGATAAGCAGCATTCACAGAAACCCTACTGTTATCTACCATATATGGTGCTAATGCTATACTTGTAGAGAGTAAGCAGAAGAGAAGGTCTAACTTGTCCATTTGCCTTGTTACAGGGTCTTGGTCTAACCTGCTCCAGGGTGAGTTTGGGCATGTCAGAGGAGTGGAGTGCAAAGGGAGGCAGAGAGGAAACTGAGGGAAAGGCAATATGGAAGATATGACGCCTAAATGTATGAGGGAGAGCCTAATGTTGCATAGCATAACCATACTGCCACATCAATGTCTTTCGTTATCTCGACACGTGGTCCTTTAGGTCGGGTCAGAGAACCTGATGACTTGTTCCCGCCAACATTTCTAATGAATGGAGAAGTACATATTGACTTCTTCTGACCACCTCCATTTTGGTAGGGGTTATTTTGGACATGACGTTTCCTCTTTTCCAGAAGGCTGGACCAGCCCTCATGTAGCCAGTGGCCCCGTGGGGCCCAGCTAGAGTGGCTGCATGTCAGTCCCCTGAAAGAACACCTAGACGCCAGGGTAATAAAAGTTTTTATTAAAAGTGGGGTGTATGTTTTATTTGTGTATGTATGCGTGGGCAGGATGGAATGTTTAAAAAGAAAGGAACAATAAAATAGAATTCCTCGGGCCAGAAAAGGGCTGCGCAGGGAAGTGAAAAGAATCCAGAGAGGATTTGAAAAAGACAGCTAGAAAAAGAGTTGGAGGATTGGAAGAGAAGGAGAAAGACTTACCTGGAAGGGTTGCTGCCTCCAGCAGCCGCCCAGGGCCTGAATCCAGATTATGGCACCAAGCAGAGCATGGGGCACCCGCCCAGAGACTGAACTAGGGGGCCGAGTTGGAGATGCAAAGGGCAGCTCGGCCGGCCCAGGGTCGTGGATCTGTCGGCCTGCATGGGAGTCAGACCGGACGGGTGAAGCAGTATCCAGGGCCCATACAGTGTGCTGGGGGTGGTATCCATGAGAACTCTCCCTGCTCAGGGGAAAGGAAGAGTACACCCTTGCATGGACCAGGGCTGGGAAACAGGGGCTACAGTTAGACCACAGAGGCACAGTTCTTCTCAAATTCGCAAGTTCCAGCTGGAATGTTTGAGACTGTGAGGGTTCCTGACTGGAGCTTTTTCCTTCGTTCCAGAAGCCAGACTGAGCATTTGATCACAGAAGTGACCATTGTGTAAGTGAGTGATTCCAAATGGCAAGAGACATGAGCCCTTGTGTCTAAGGCAATCAACAGATTTGCCAAGAGTGCCAACGTGGCGTGTTTCTGACCAATCTTCTTCAGGGTACTCTATTTCATCAGCCATGGCGATAGTTACATTATTGAGAGGGGTTGGGCCCGTCTCCTCCATTTTGTGAGCGGCCCGTGCGAAGGGAACAAGAGATCCTTTCACATCAATCATTTGGAATGAATAGAAATGTGCCTGGCATCTTCCTTGCCATCCGTCAGAGGGAGAATGTTGCAAGTGTTGCTTGACAATCACACCACCATGCTTTATAGCAGCAGGGTCAGTGTGGGGACGCGCCAGGTGTGTATGGAGACCATGCTCCTCTGGTTTTGGGCGTCCAGCGGCAAGATATCTATAACAGCGGGTAATCGGAATGTTCAAGGGAAAGCACTCATTCGATCAATGGTGGTTTTATTCCAAGTGGGAAATTCAATGGAGAGATAAGAGATCTTCTACAGGCAAAGCTGGCCTATTCAACAGGTTTGCTTCCAGCCAAACCACAAGCCCAAAGCTTTTTGATTCAGGAGAGTTTTTTCAAGGGGTTCCCTGGGAGGTGCACTGGCCTGGAGAATGGCCCCCCAATCGCCTTAGTCTGTACACAGCAGACTTAGTAGTTGATCCTGTTGGACATGCAGTTCTGCCCTTCTTGGAGGGTCCCGTGGAGGGATAATCCTCTGTTGCATGCTTGCGTCACAATATTTTGCCCTAATGCCAAGCAATAGAACTTTATGCCTGGATTTTGAGGGGCTAGTGTACCAGAACTATCTCTAAGGAAGTTCAGGGGTGAAGGTATTGGCTCATTGCCAATATACCCAAATCCATCTATGCTTGTTATTGGCACATTGTCTCCATTTGATGCCCTGAAAGGGCCTGATTTAGATCCGTTCTATTCTTTGGCTCAGTATGGTTTCTCCAATCTGCCACCAAAGCGGGCCTCAGTAATAATGTAGTTGTCTCTTTTGGTCCTTTCGGTTTTTAGGAGGGTCCCTATTTATCTATGCTGATAAGCTCAGTTTCTTAAAGAATTGGGGAACGCTATCACCTTTACCTAGCAATCCTTTGGTTACTCCATCATGGGCCCTTCATTTGAACTTGCTGTCATTCATGTCCTTAAAAACTACTTGCATTCAAAGTTAAGCCAGTGGAATGGTGTGTTCTATCAAATGTGTGTCATAAATGTATTCCATACAGCGCACTAATCATCAAGCAACGCAGCCCATTTAAAATAATCCTCAAAATACCAGTTCTGCAATTAGGAGACTATCAACTAATTAGGAAATTGCATCATCAGTAATGGGGCTCATGTTTATATACATAAGTAACCATCTACTTGGTCATTCTTCTTCAGCCAACACTCATTCTCAGAAATCCTCCAGCGTCTCCCTTTTTTAATCCAGCCATTCTTTGCTTGCTATCGATATCCAACTCACTTGAAATCTTCTTCTTCCTTGTTTTTGTTTTTAACCTTTCTTCTTAAAACCACTGCTTGTGATTCCTCCACACTAGTTACCAACAATAATTGTATATCCTCATTTATTTGCTTTCCTCTATATCATGGGTCCACAACCTGCGCGTCTGCACATGTTTTGGACTAGGGGTCCCATGATCTTTGCACCTCCGACTTTGCTGTGTAGCACTGATGGGAGTTGTAGAGCGAGATGTTGCATGCGCTAACCACGCACTCCAGAAAGGAATAAACATTGGAAATCTGTCCGGAATTGTATGGGTCATTCTACACAGCATTCCTGGAGATGTGCTAGGTCTCCTCAAGCGGAGGCCTGGTGACAATTTTTTTGTGTGGAACGTCATGACACCAAAAGGCCAGGTGGTAGAAATTGCGTGGACGACCTTTGTTGTCGCTGCACTGCTGTAGCCCTCTTCCACTCAGTCATTCCTGACCCTATAGCATTTGAAGAGTGTCACCAGAGAGCCCTTATCCAAGCTCGCATCTCTGCGGCATCTAATAATTCGGCCAAACTCTTTAAAATCTGCAAGGAGCTGGCCAACCCTACCTCTCCTGCCCCCTCCCAGGCCCTCTGCACGGCACTGGCCACTCACTTCATCTCTAAAACTCAGGACATCCTGTCCTCACTCTCCTCCTTTCATCCCCCTCCCTCTATTCTCTGCTCTTCCTCTGGCCCCTCTGCAACCACCCCTCCTCCCTCTTTCTCTGCCTTTCCCCTTCTCTCCACTGACGAGGTTTCTAGACAAGCCCGATCTATGAAAGTCTCATAAAAACAGGATCACCTCTGTTCCTACAAAATTATTAAGGACCACATCGACTCCCTGGCTCCTGCCCTGTCTGACTTTTGCACCACTCCTTTGCCTCTGGAGTCTTCCCATCCCCCTTAAGCACTCCCTTGTGCACTCTCTTCTTAAAAAAAACCCTCTTCCGACCCCTCCTGCCCGGCCAACTGTCGCCCAATCTCCATCACTCCCTTCCTGGGCAAGCTCCTGGAGAAACTGGCCATCTCCCATCTTAATCTTCATGCTGAATCTGTCGGTAGTCTTCATGACCATCAGTCTGGCTTCAGAGCAGCCAGAAGCACGGAAACTGCTCTCCTGAACATCCGTGAGGACCTGCTCTCGAACCTTGATTCCAACACTCCGTGTGTTCTCATTTTGCTTGATCTCTCTTCTGCCTTTGATACTGTCAACCATGCCATCCTGCTCAACCGTCTCCGTGATAACCTGGGCATCACTGCTCAGGCTCTGGCGTGGCTGACCTCTTTCCTCTCCAATCGACCCTCCCAGGTCCAACTGGGGTCCTTCCTCTGTCATCTTTTTCTCTACCTGTGGTGTCCCCCAGGGATCTAACCTCTCTCCCTGGCTGTTCACCCAATATCTGGCACTCCTTGCCTACCACATCACCGCTCTCTGCCCCGACTTTCAGTGCTATGCGGATGATACCCAGCTCATTTTCAGGCTACCCTCGGCCTCCTCCCCGCCTTCCCTCATCTCTGACTGTCTGTCTGCTATCCAGGAATGGTGTACCGCCAATGACCTCTGCCTTAATGCCAGTAAGACTGAGATTCTAATCATCGGCACACCCACTCCCTCCTTCCCTGCAACTCTCTGGCCGGCCTCTCTTGGCCCTCCTCCTGCTCCTACCTGCAAGGCAAAAAACCTCGGGGTCATCTTCGACTCTACACTCTCCTTCTCTCCTCACATATCTGACGTCTCTAAGCAGTCCAACTACCAGCTGCACCTCCTCAGGTATTCTTCCTTTCCTCTCCTTCCCCCAGAAGCTCGCTGTCTCCCGAGCCCTGGTTCTCTCGAAGCTGGACTACTGTAACAGCCTCTATCTAAATATGCCTGCCTCTACTCTCCGCCCTCTGCAACTTATCCAGAACAGGACTGCGAGACTTGTCCTTGGCCTCAAGCCCAGAGATCGTATCTCTCCAGGACTGAAATCTCTACACTGGCTCCCAGTGGCTGCGAGGATTAAGTTCAAAACCCTCTGCATTGTCCACAACGCTCTGGGGCCTGGAGGCTAAATACCTTCAACTCTCTTCCTAAATATCTTCCTTCTCGAGCTCTTCGCTCATCCGTCTCCAACTCCCTCCGGGTCAGCCGCTTCTCCAAGCAATGAGTTGGGGGTAGATCTCTCTCAGCGGCAGGGGCCTCCCTCTGGAACAGCCTTTCTGCCTCCCTGAAACTTGGGGAGAACCATCTCTGGTTCCGGAAGCACCTCAAAACCTTCCTCTTTGCTTCTGCCTTCTCCCCCCCTCTCCCCTGCTAAATTCTTGGCTGAAACTGCACGCTACCTGCAACTGGGCCACTCTCCACTTGCACTTCCTCCCTGGCAACCTCTGCACTACGGGACTGTCTCTGTATCCCGACAGCCCCCCTTTCCCAGCACTTGTCTGCACTTACCTTGCACTTGGCACCAGTTTGGCCCTATTATTTATCTGTTGTTCCACTACCCTATACTCCACTTTCCCACCTCCCTTTCCTCTTGCACTTTCCTTTCCCTTCGCTCCACCCATGCACTTGCGCGATCTGTATGACACCTGGCCTAGTAGGATCGTTGTCAGTCTTCCCTTTGTTCCCCCCTCCCTGCCTCGTCGCGCCTTGAAACATTTTTGTATAGGCGCATTACAAATGCCATATATCATATCATACCATGGTGCATATCTGTTTCCTGCAGCCCAGTTGGGTTTTCTGTGCCAATCAAATGGCACTCTTGAACACTACACAACACATCTTTGGCCTGACGGAGGCTCTGAAACTTCTTTCAAGGTTGTGTCTGCTGTTGCATGGTTACCAGACATTTGGTCGAATGCATTTGATCGAATTACAATATGGTCGAATCAATTTGGTCGAAAAAATGGTCGAATTATTATTTTTTTTTGGGGGGGGTTCCCCCCCCAACCCTGTTTTTTGGTGTTAAAACACCTTTTTTTTACCTATACTAGAGCAAAAAAAGAAAGTACTTTAAAAAAAAAATCGACCTTTTTTTTTTCGACCAAATTGATTCGACCAATTTGTCATTCGATCAAATATATTCAACCATTTGACTGGACAGCCTGTTGCATCACACGTAGGAGATTATGGAATGCCTCTGCATGTCCAACTTTACAATCCCTAAACCACAACGTTCATCTGCTTTTCAGCCCGTGGTGTGAATTGGGCCTTTACGTTAAATAGATGTTCTGGAAGTTCAAAAAGATGGGACAAATTAAACATTTTATGGAAATTAGCTCTGCAGGAAGGGCATTTGGTGGTTTTGTAAGTTCACTTTTAACCGGGCTGCATCCCCCGAGCCTCAACACCCATCACCAGAAGTGCTTCTGTCTACATTTCCTCATCCCCATTGAGACTAGACTGTCTGGTTCTACGTGCCCAGATGTCCTTGTACTGTTTAGCAGACCTCAGGCAGCAAGGATCTAGTGTTTTGCCGATGGGTGCCTATGGAGAACATTCTGAACACATTTGCAGAAAGGTTTACCACATTCCTGTGGGGAAAGAAAACTCAAAATCTGTACATGTGTAACCTCTAAACTGGAATGGTGAATAAAGATTTCCCTATCCCTTGCCAAAATCAAGAAACCAATTCTAGTGCACTCATTGTATTTCCCATATTACTCCGTGGTTTTTCGTTTAGTTTTGGCCTATACTGGTATTTTAGGAGCACCTAGTGGGGAAATAAGATTGTTCTAGAATTTAGCAAGAGGCTTTGGCATTATGTAGGCAGAAAAAGTCTGCATGTTTTCTCAAAGGTGGACCTTTTAGCCCTAACATACATGTTTGCTGGTGCTTTAGCTTGAAACCAAGGGAGCTAATGCTATGCTTATAGATAGGGTTTCCTGTTTTAGGGGTTTGTTTTTATTTACTTCCGGGGTGTTTTTCCAGTGTTTTCAAAAATGGTAAGGGTCTGTGTTTATCAGTGTTTTTCCATTTGTCCCCTTCAAAAAATCATGGATAACTGTTTTTTCCAGTGTAAACAGACAAATATTCTTTTATTGTTTAATCGCGTACATATGTAGAGTGATGTCTCTCAGAGCAAGATGTTATGAACACTTTCCTGAGAATAAATATGAAAGTGTTAATCCAGTAATATCTAACATTTCTACAAGTCAAAATTATTGTAAATAATGTTCAGGGACTCTTTGCCCATCCTTGCTCCTTGTCTTCCCGTGAAGACTTAGATTTGTGAAAACGACCTGTCCACATTGTAGAGACTTCTATTTTTAGCAGATGCGGCATAATGTGATAAAAGGATTTGCCAGGAAGCAGTCACTGTTGTTGGAGATGAGTATTTTTTGGGTGCTCTACATTGCCACTGGAGGTTGGGAGGCGACAGTGACACCAACACTGTTGCCTCACAAGAGCTTCGTGCATGGAAGCCTCACACAGCTTTTCTTTTAAAGCTGACAGGCAGCTGATACTTTGCAGCTCTCCTCCAGACAGATGCACATACAGAGGGACTGTGGCCACAAACAGACACTGCAAAATCCATGTTAAACCATTTGTTGTAAATACAAATGTTTGTCAGTGGTCAAGGACTGTCTACAATACCTCAAAATAGCTCTGACCACATACAACTCCAAATATATATATATATATATATATATATATATTTTTTTTTTTTTTTTTTTTTACATAGAAACCGATGTAACATTGAATGTGCACTGTTTTGAATAAGGTCAGGGGACTGGAGGGGGAGCAATGGGAGAAAGCAAACAACATACATAGGGTGGAGTAGGGCCCTTTTCCTATTGTCTGGCAAGCCCCGCCTCCAGCCACCCTTTCAATCCAAACCTCCTCCCATCCATGCTCATACTAAGGCAACACTGGGATGTTTTTCAGTTTAAACATTGGAGTCACGTTTTCTTCCGGGGTTGTTTTTCCGGCGTTTATCGGATTTCACTGAAAGCAGGAAAGCCTAGTTATAGATATGTGAAATGCAACATGCAGTGCACACTGAAAGGCACCTGTACAAGAGTTGGTGGGGGTATGGAGAGCACAAGGACACTCCACTGGCGGTGCTCTGTCGGCTATTCAGCTCTACGTGCACCACACTCCTCTCCTGTGACTATGCTCCGTCGGTTATGCAGCTCTGCATGTACCACACTCCTCTCCTGTGACTATGCTCCGTCGGTTATGCAGCTCTGCATGTACCACACTCCTCTCCTGTGACTATGCTCCGTCGGTTATGCAGCTCTGCATGTACCACACTCCTCTCCTGTGACTATGCTCCGTCGGTTATGCAGCTCTGCATGTACCACACTCCCCTCCTGTGGCAGTGCTCCGTCGGCTATGCAGCTCTGCGTGTACCACCCTCCTCTCCTGTGGTGGTGCTCCGTCAGCCTTGCAGCTCTGCGTGCCAAAGAATTTACCTTGTAGCAAAGTCAAAACTCTTGGCTTTGCTAGCACTTTTCTTTAGCAAACATGTCTGCCCTGAACCAAGTGAAAACATATTCAACTTTAAGATGTTGCAGAGATGGAACTCTGCTGCCAAATAATGTTGGCGCCATCAGAATGGTTTATGTGAAACCAAGCCTCTACACACCTGCTTGCGTTACTACAGCAAAACACGTGTACAATTGGAAAGCTCTGTGTACAAGGCAGCCAGATGGAGTTACCTTTTTACATTTGTTTGTTTTCTTCAATTCACTTTTATTTTGTATAAGGCTGATATTTTGTGTACAACTTAATATGCAGGTACTACTTGAAGTTGATGCACTCTTTAATATTAGGGTAATTTGCGTGTTTGTGTTGTGTGCAATGTGTCTGCGCTAACAGCCGCTGATGCTGTGCTGAAGAGGGCTGACATGGCTGCGTTTCATGGCACAGCACAGCACAGCAAGACGTCTGCACGCTCCCAACATGCCTTTGGGCATTGAAGGCGGGGCTTACTAAGCAATCTGCATATTGTACAACACATCGACACAAGTGTCTCAAGCGTTTGCTAGCTTTTGTGTGCTCTTTTTTTTTTTGCAGTGTAATAAAGCCCACCATTCAAGATAACAACGATGGGACATACAGCGTGTCGTACACACCCCACACGCCCGGCATGTACACTGTGGGGGTGTGCATCAATGGACATCATGTACAGGTGAGTTTCTCCAGATTGTTGACAGGAGTACACCGTGGGCGTGCATGTGTATCTGGGTAGCATATCCATATAATATTTCAAAATGGATGTTTGTGTATGTATAGCGAGCAAGTACAGGTGAGGTTTCCCACTTGCAATCTGAAAGTGTAGAAGTGCCAATATATATAATCGCTGTTGCATTGCTTTATTTGCCGTTTGGCATAAAAGTATCAACTTACATTCATAAAACAAAACCATACAATCTCATTATAAAAGGCAGAATAGTAGGATATCAGTCAATCTTATAACATTATCCGTAAAAAATTGCCTCCAATTTGAGCACATACATTTAAAACAATATGAGGGCCACAGGGCATAAAATAACCAGGACACACCGCACCAGCTCTGTCCCATCAAAGTTGAATTGATAAGTAGAAGTTTTTGAACAAATCAGTTGATATAAAAAGCCAGATGTGTGAACACACAGCCCCCAAGTTTCACCCACATTGATCTTCTCAGCCGTGCCCAATGTAAGTATTTTGAGACGTAAAAAACAGCATTAAGATCACTGGTCTTCTTGCAGAAGTCCTGTGCCCAACGAATGGTCCTCATGTTTTTTATCCTGAATGGTGATATGGTATGATATATGATACGATGTGGGAGAAGATACTCCTTCCTCAAGCCAATAAAGCCAACACAAAAGAGGAACACATAGATAAGTAACTGTCTCTACTGCAGTACCACATATAATTGGTAACAAGAAGAGTTAAAATAGCCACGCCTCATGCTTGGTGTGTACATGGGCTGCATGAACAGGTCGTATTCCCTGCACTAGAATGGGGTGTGTTTGTTTGGATGTCTCATCACTTGCCAGTTTTTGAATGAGTTTTAGCTGGACCAGTGAACGTAAAGACATTTTGTAGAATTTGAGGGTGTGGATTTGATGCTATGTTTAGAGCGCTATTAGAACCCCTAGCAATATACATGTTCCGTGACACAGGGCTGCTCGTCAATGGGGTTACACATGTCATATCCCTTTACGCAGATGACATCCTTCTGTTCATACAAAATCCAGAAGAGACACTAGGATTATATCTCGAAGTGCTAGATAACTTTGCACGCCTCTCGGGGATAGCCATTAGTAAAGCCAAGTCATGCTCATTTCCCCTAACAGGCTGCGCGGGGAACGCCGCAGAGCAACTCCCTCGCTTGAACTGAAATGGAACACCCGCACATTCCGCTACTTAGGTGTGAACATACATCATTCCTTAGAAGATACACATAAGGCCAATACACTGCAAGCCAAAACATCATAGCCGCCTCTATCAAATTCTGGGAGCAGATCCCCTTGTCAGTGGAGGGGCGAGTATCCCTAGTAATGATGATTGTACTACTGAGGTTATTGTACCACTTCAGTAATGTACCCTACCTCATCCCGAAAAAGTTTTCACAGACCTTAACACAATACCACACTAAGCAGCTTCATATGGGGAAAGGGGAGGAAAAGAGTAGCCATGGAAACACTCTGCAGAGAATATGCTGAGGGAGGACTGAGGCTTCCACATTTCGAGCTATACTATCTTGCCGGACAGCTGCAGCATGTAGCCAACTGGCTCGCAGATACAGCAACAGTAGAGCACACCCTCCTAAACAAGGCTGTGTCCCCATACCATCTAAAAGAAATGTTATGGATAGAGAACACAATGATCCCACACACCCCCATGCTTCTGCGCTTAGGGAAGCAAATATGGAAGAGAACATGGAAGCTACTGAAACTCAAGGAGCCGTACCCCACCTAACCCCACCAGATACCACTTGCAGCACTCAATGGTACCACAAGAGTACACCTTCAACAGAGAAGAAGTCACTGGCAATCAAGAGGAATTATCACAATTAAAGACCTAGGGCCAGACGGGAAGAGAAAAGAATTTCAAGAACTGACAGTGTCCCACGACCTGCATAGAGGTCAATATATAAACTACATAAGGCTTGTCAAACAGTTGGACAGTAGGTGGCCGACCCCTGTTGCAGAGCGGCAAACAGAAAACCCAATTCTGGGACTCCTCTATGATGTATCAGAGGGAGGGAGGACACATGGTATCTAGAATTTATCAGATGATTGCAGAAGAACTCCCCAAAGATAAAAACTAAGGGAGACAAGTTTGGGAGCGGATACTGGGGAGAAAAATAACAAAGACTGGGAAAAGGCGAAGCGCTATCCAATAAAAAAAAAAAAAAAAAAAAAAAAAAACCTATCAAAGATTGCCAGGTTAAAGCAACTGCAATTCTACATACTTCAGCGAGCATATCTCACCCCGGAGTGAATATCCCGCTTCCCGGATGCCAACACACAAAGATGCCCAAAATGTGGAGAATAAACTACCAATCTAGGGCACATGTTTTGGCACTGTCCGAAGATTCGACCATACTGGGGAAGAATCGAGCAACGCTTAAGAGACAAAGGAACTAAAGGGAAAACATGGACGATAGAAGCCTGTCTGCTAGGCATTTATAATTTTCCAAATAAGAATAAAGCAATGGCAAAAATGATAAATCTGGCATGGGCACTAGCCAAACGGCGGATAGCAATGGGGTGGACGACGGCAGAGGAACTGAGCATAGAGACATGGTGGAAAGATCTTCAGAGATGGACCACTGCAGAGACAGCGGTCTGTCAAGAGGCACTATGAACTGGAAGAAGGGAATGTTCCATAGATATAACGACCTGGAATATGATACTACAGGACCTATTCGTCTCTCCAGATGATAGACCCCATTTAACCAGATCCCCCTGTGAACATTTGAGCAGCACTGGATGCGCAGGGTGCAGAAGAAGAATCACTGTCAGACACACATCGACCACGAGGTCTCCCATGGCGTAGCACGTCCGGACGATTAATCGCCTGTGACCAGTTTATGTAGCATTTTCATGTTTGGGCTGGGTTTACGTTAATGTTGGGTTAAGGGGGGAGGCGGGTTGGGTAAGAGTAAGAAGACATCGAGGTATATTTCAATGCTGTGTATTTTGTGATTCATTAAACTTGGAAACTAATAAACAAATAAAAAAACAAACATGTTTAGAGCGCTAGAGCCTGAAGAAGGCAGTGAGCACTTACGTTAGTGACCGTCGGTGTCCGTGTGAGATTTCCACTGGTGCAAGCTATGCATGCTGTCACTAGTGCATCAAGCTGGA
Organism: Ambystoma mexicanum; assembly: GCF_040938575.1. Taxonomy (NCBI): domain Eukaryota; kingdom Metazoa; phylum Chordata; class Amphibia; order Caudata; family Ambystomatidae; genus Ambystoma; species Ambystoma mexicanum. The sequence continues at coordinate 59,023,711 of NC_090939.1, forward strand.
CGTGTGAGAAAATGAGATGCCACGTCCATCTTTTGCATCTCGCTGGAGAGGCTACACACGTGAGAGTTCTTCCCTGCTCGGCTCTCTGGATGGTTCAGATTTAATTCCTAGCATTTGAGGATCTGAGATTAGGGAGTTCTGGGGGTGGTGGTTATTAGTTGCCATTTGGGTGTTTATATGAAGAATCTGGTAGTGGTGCTCGATGGTTGCTGGTGGAGGCTGATCTCCACTGTGCCCAGTTCCTTACTTGCTGGGATGGGCCTGGCACGGCACACTGTGGCTTATTATCCATACTGGGCCACTAATAGGTGGAAACTGGGATTCCCCCATTCCTCCTTGTACAATCACATATGTGCCTTTCTCCTACTTGGCAATTTCATGTTGCGTGTTATTTATTTCAGTTCATTATAAGCAGCCTGGCTATAAACTCACTTACAAAAGCTTCATAAAAGGAGGAACAAAACAGCTGCAATTAATTGCAGATCATATTACTTAACTGAAAGGAACCAGAAGCGAGGGCACGCTAGCCATTTGCTTGACTATGTTCTGTATCTCTGCGCTGGTTTCAGTACCCAGAGCAACAAAAAAAAGGCAACGTCTATAGCATGTCTCTGAAAAATCCTGAAACTGGTTCTAGTTCTTAACAAGTCAGCGCTATGACCTGAGTGGGTCTGCAGAACATCAATCTGTCCACCCCTTCCACTCCCCAACCTAATGGTATTTAAAGTCTACCTCCATACTCTCTGCTGGACCTCATTAGATCTGATGGGGCTGGCATAAACTGAGCTTCCACACCCCCACATTGCACCCTAGCCTCTTTAACATCCAAGTCACCCCCTGAGGAAAGATGGAGGCTTAGCACCTCCTTAGGCTATCTTTCTTATGCACTAATCAGCCCCTTCCTTCCGCCTCAAACTTGCCGAAGCCTTCTAGTCATCCTCTCCTACGACAAAGCCACTAAAATAATGGTGCTCTTTGCACTGTAACTTAGATCATGCAAGCATGATTTCCCCTAAGCCGTCCAAAGCCTCCTAAACTATGGAGCTGAAGGACCGCCTGGATGAAATCCCAGGGATCCCACTAATTATAGGTTTCTATAACTGCATGCCCCCCTGGTTCCTGGTGAACCTGAGAGTTTCTTTAAAAGTCCTTACTGCTGTAGGGTAGCCTTCTGCTGCATTGACCCTATACACCTCCAGAACACTCCTCTTATTGTTACCAAGGGGCCCCCTATCCGTCATTTCAGCCACTATGTACTCGAAAGGCCACAGTGGCTTTTCCTGATAAAGAGCTTCGATTTCCAGCCTGTTATAAAGTGGATTTCTTCAGTAAAGGACATCATAACATATGTCTTCAAATTCCATGATAGAAAGAAACGTAGCTTCATTTACATATGTAAGAAGGTTCCAGTTACTCTTAAATGTAAGTTGCAGGGGTACACCCACCAGCCATCCCCGGGCATCTCCAGCTCAGGTCTCCACTGGCATCCAATGAACTGTCATGCATCATCAAACATTCACTGAACTGTCCATCACAACACTCACCAGCATTCCAGCAACCCTCTGAATGGCAGGCAGGGAATCCACTCAAGACATAACACACCACCTTCTCTTTACGCATCAGACACAAATAATACATTACCACAAGACACAACACAGCCTTCGGTTAGTTTAAAAAACAGGATGATCTGAAGACCTTCTGGTTTAAGTTACCAGGACCTACAAGCCGCAGCCCCCTGCCGGATTGCTCTGCATGCGAAGGTGATTTACTTTGCGGCATGCATAATATCCCCTCTTTCCCCTCTTTCCACTGTGTTGCTGATAAAGAATGAGTGGATCTGATGGCACGCAAGCAGAGCTATTACCCTCATTGAATAATGTTGCCAACACTTTTTCTATTTCCAGGGCTCTCCGTTTCTCCTGACTGTGAAGAGCAAGTTCCGCAAACATCAGGGCGTGTTCCACTGCTGCACCTTCTGTTCCAGCAGAGGTCAGAAGGATGCTCGTTGTGCCTGTGGGGGATCCATGCCAGGTATGTAACATTGGTGGTCTGTCCTAGCTTTCCCGAAATGTGCCCTTTTTGAATAGGATATGAACTTCGTAATTGACGAGCTGCGATATTGCCACCTGGCTCACTCATTAGGGGTTAGACTCCATGGACTGGGTCGATGCAGGCGAGACCTTGGGTACTGAAACCTTGCTGCTGCTTTAATTTATTTAGGGTTTTTGTGAAGTGGTTTGCGTGGTTCTATGTGATCTGGCTGAATCTTTTTGATCGTAGTTGATTGTGTCGAACTTTTTTTCTTTTCCCAGGAAGATTTTGCCACAAATCTATGCGGGGAGACCCCCAGCAGCCGCCTCCCTTAACCCCACTACATTGCCTATGGGCTTCGGAGCGTAATAAATATATACATAACATAAATGATTCTCCTAAACCCACCACCCACATATATTTGGGGCGAAATCCGATCAAAATAATTCAACAAAATCTACGTGGGCGAATTCTACTGCAGCAAAAACTCCCCATCCCCTTTGCAGAGCTTTTGTGCTCTTTCTGAGCACTAAGCGAAGCATAACAACGGGGCCAAAAATGAAAGTGCCAACCAATCTGCTCCGAGCCCAGCATGAAAATCCATCTTGGGGTTGGGATGGCTGGGCGAGGGGCGTGAGATCCACATGCAAGCTGGGAAACGGGTACAATGGGAAGAGCACGTCCATCCTGTTCCCAGATCCCTGGACTAACAGATTACACACCCAGGTTATTTTGCCAGCACTATACAGCCGTTGCAAAAAAATGGCAAAGTGGACCTTTGTTTATTTTGAAAATGTCTACAGTGCACTATTACCCCAAGGTAGAGGGTGCTGTACAACAATTGCAGCCTTAGTACATAGAACAACACAAAATGACTAACTGTCCCCAGTCCTTTACATTTGGTGAGGAGAGGTATGTGAGGAGTCAGAAATGAAACTCGGATACAAGCAGACATGGTTTTGACTAAAGACTTTTATTCATGAATAAAAGGGGTTGGAAACGGGCCTCTTTCCCTGCACTAGAGGCGTTTCCCTATCTAAACTCAAAACTAAGGATCTGTCTGTGTCAGAAAACAAAACCGTCCTGTGTCCAAAGTACAATTCTGACCCTCACATTCTAAAGAAATTAACTTTAAAGTGAAAAGTAGAATGTCTTCGGCCTTCAATGTTCTAGACATGTTCAAATGGAAAAAGAAATAAGTAAGTGCAACAAAAAGTCTCTCAAGGATATTGCTCCTTACTCCAGAGGATGTCTCCCTTCCCCTGGATTCTTTTTCACGTTTCTTATGAATAATAGTTCTGGTCTTTTCTCTTGATTAAATATCAAAATCTTAACCAACTATCTTTGCCCTTTGTTTTGTCAGGATACCTTGGGTACTTGCCTGCCAGGATTTCTCTGTTCTTATCTTCTGTTTAACAGTCCTTTTCCTAGTCCTGATATTTCCTTTCAGGACTTCTTTTGCTTTGATAGATTTCCGGTGACTGCCTGGTATACTCTTGCCAGGGCCTCTTGTATTCACAATCATCCACTTGTAATTACCCGGTATGTTTTCCTGCCAGGCCTACTTATATTCATACACTTTATTGCCTGGTTTACTAACCTGGCAGGACTTCTTGTAATTTACATGCTTGTAATTTCATGGTATACTCTCCTGCAAGGATTACTTGTATTCACGCACTTGTAATTGCCTGGTGTACTCTCCTGCCAGGACTTCCTATAATCCACACACTTGTAATAGCCTGGTATGCTCTCCTCCCCAGGCTTCTTACTCATGTGCCTTCATCTACACTTCCAATCTTGATAATTCACCACGTTAGCCCATTTGGCCAATTCATTTTGGCCATGGAATATTGACTCGCTAGTGTTTTTCTCACACTTGCACACTTGGTAATTCACCACCTTAGCCTTATTGGCTAGTTCACTCTGTTATCTACTGACTTGTTAGTGTTTCTTATATGCATATGTGGCACATACTGACAAGCTTCACAGACTCCCTTCTTTAGAAGATGCACTTTCACTTTCCTTCAGGTTAACTAAACATCTTTCTTTCTCTGCTTTGTTTGTTCAATTCTCCAGCATTGGCTCTTTCATGGATTCACATGCTTAGAATATTCCCCGTCGTCAGGCTGGGAACCCTCGGTATATTTATAAAGACGTTTCCTATAGGAACAATTTTGACACTTCTGTGTCCTATCTACGTCGTTTTCGGGCTGCGTACGCCTGACCCAATAGGACGTAGGGGTATAAATGGCCCCGCCCCCGCGGCTCCCTTCAGATTTCAACCGTCTCCAAAGTAGGGGGAGCACCTCGTGTTTCTACTTCGGTACAAGGTTGAATTCTACCCTTGAGAGTTTTTTCGTTGAAATGTCTGGAAAGGTGTTGTTCTGCCCATGTGCCACGTGCGGACTGAAAAAAGTCTATGAAGGAGATGGGCACATGGATTGCTTGTACTGTCTACACCCACATGACTCAGTGGACAGTTGAGATCTGCAAAGGTTTCTCACAGAAAACGCTAAAGGATCGGAACAGACGTCTGGTGACGTGGCTAAATGAAGGAACCTATCCTTCATCGGAGGTAGGATCGGCGCGCAGCCTAGCATCCAGGCCTAAATCATCCAAGGCAGAATCCCATCGCCGGTCGGTGTCGGCAGAGCCTCCGCCGAAGAAACAGCAATATATGGAAAAATGCCCCTCTGAAAAACACCATGCGAAAGACTCCTCGTCGAAACATGGGCAGGATCGCCATCAAGGAAAGTCTTCATCTTCGTCGAAAAAAAGAAAAGACCCTTTGAAGACCTCCTCCTCAGGAGACCATCACAGGTCGTCCTCGAGTAGAGACTCGACGAGGCATAAATCTGGCTCAAAAAAGGCGGGATCGCCAACGGAAGCTGCGTCACAGCCTACACCATCGTCGACTGAGGCTCAGTCGTTGAGGAGATCGGTTCCCCCGGTGAATACGACGGCGACGATGGACGTCGCCACATTGACATCGTCGACAGTGGAGCCTTCAAGGGCGTGGCAGGCGTAGGTGTACGATGCGGTTCCTCCAGAGACCTTACTACAGCTGGAGGCAGCCTTCTCAATATCATCCATGGAGGAGGATTGAGAGCAGATCGTGGGGCCAGCAGATCTGGGATTGCAAGCGATTGGTTTGTCGACGATTGCGGGGGCGGGGGCAAAGTATCCCTGTTGCGGCGTCGTTATTGAACCCTCAATCTGTATTATCCTTGCAAGTGTTGTCCACACTACAGTCTCTTCTGAAGCAGTTGGATGAAAGGTTACCCCTTGTAGGCCCACCTTTGGGGATCCCAGCGAGACCTGTTGATGACGAACCGGGTCCTTCTAAGCGGGTCACGGAGAATCCAACCTCCCGTCGCGTGAGTGAAGAACCACCATGCTCCTACCCAGAGGAAGGAGAGTTACAAGATTCAGAGTCGGAGCCTAGAGACTCTTTTTCAGAGGTTTCCTCATCCCCTTCGAGGGATCCTACATGGGAGTGGGAAGCGGAAATGGAAGCACCTAGAAGCCCGGCTCAACCATCAACGCCGGACGACGTCGGCGCTTTTCGCACGATGATGGGCAAAGCTTGTATTGCGTTTGGTCTGAGCCCTGAAGAAGAAAAGGAGTGCTTCTTGTTCGACCATATGGGGAAAAGGTCAGTCTTTTTAGTTCCCATTCTAGACCACGTCTGGCAAGAAGGGTTGAGGACCATGCACCATCCATTTTCAGAACCAGCAATAAAGGGCAGGTTGGAGAAGAAATTCAAAGCTCCAGACTGTACGCCTAAATGCTTGACCACTGGACCTTCTCCAGAGTCGGTAGTGTCGGCGGCAGCAGCTAGAAAGGCCAGATCGCAACACAAGTGTTATACCCCTACGGATAATGAGGCTAGAAGACAGGACACGTTTGGCAAGAAGGTTCTATCCATAGAAGCGACGACGGTTAAAGCAGCCAACTCGCTGGCAATTATGGCAAAGTACGACAGAGATGTGGCATCGTTTGGCCCCTAACCTAGAACACCTTCCTGAGGAGCATAGAAAGTCGGCCATGTTGCTGGTCCGTGAGGGAGAAGAGGCATCGAACCACTCAATTAACATCGCCGTGGACTTGGCGGAATCCGCGTTCAAGCAAATGAACAACGGAGTGGTTTTAAGAAGGCAAGCCTGGCTGAAATGTACTAACTTCCGACCGGAGGTTCAGTATAAGGTGGTCGATATGCTGTGTAAGGGAGAACAACTGTTCGGAGAGAAGGTGGCCAAAGCTTTGAAAGGTATGAAAGAGGATACGGACACGGCCAGGTCGTTGGGAGCCCTTCAAAGTGGAAGAGCTTTTCGATCCTTTCGTCCCTTCCGTGGAGCATCAGAAAATTCCTGCTTTGCCGTATCTAGAGATCGAAACTTCAGCAGGCCTTCATACTCCTCCCAAGGTTATAGGCGTGCGGTCCAGGCAACCCGAAGAGGTCGAAACTACCAGACTTCGAGGAGAAGGGGATATTTCTCGTCAGCAAAAGACAGGCAGTCAGGCCCAACAATGACAAGTTTCAGGACGTCCTGGGAGGAAGGATGGCCCGTCGCGTCGACAAGTGGGAAAGTCTAAAAACAGACCTCTGGGTATTAGACACAATAAGACTAGGTCACTCTCTGCAGTTCAAGGAAACACCGTCACAAATTCCACCTGTGTACTCAGCGCAACCCCATCTTCGCATAGTACAGCAGGAGGTGGAGCCTATGCTGCAAAAAGGGGCTATAGAATTCGTCCCGGCGGCCAAGAAGGGCCAGGGAGTTTACTATCGTTACTTCGTGGTCAAAAAAACCAACGGCAAGTGGCGACCCATTCTGGACCTTCGGGCTCTCAACAAGACCCTAAAAGGTTTGAAGTTCAAAATGCTTACGCTTCAGGAGGTCATCCAATCCGTACAGCCGGGAGAAGTTCTAGCGTTGTTAGACCTACAAGACCAATATTTTCATATACCGGTGCGTCGACGACACAGAGTTGCTGAGGTGTCGGTCGCAGCCATTACCAGTTCAAAGTACTTCCTTTCGGACTAAAGTCGTCTCCCAGGACGTTCACAAAGTGCTTGGCTTCAGTGGCAGCGTGGCTGCGAAGAAAGGGTCACCATGTTTACCGTTACCTGGACGATTGGCTGATGAGGGGCTCATCGCCGAGCATAACACAGGCAAGCCTAAAGGCTACCATGCAACTTTTGAAACACTTGGGGTTTGCGATCAACTTCGAGAAAGCCTCGTTAACGCCCTCAAGGAACTTAGTGTTTCTGGGTGCAGAGTTTCAAACTCAATCAGGGTTAGTGAAGACCTCAGTGTAAAGAATTCAGAAACTAACTCAACAGGCAAAAGAATGGAAAGTGGGCACCAGGGTGTCAGTCAGAAAATACATGTCACTGCTAGGGGCCTTGACGTCCTGTATTCCATTGGTGAACAATTGCCGTCTCTTCATGAGACCGGTAAAGGAGTTTCTGGCAGACCGATGGTCCCAGAGTCGAGGTTCATGGTCAGACAAATTGAGCATCAACAACAAACTTTTGCGGGTACTTCAATGGTGGCAGCTCTCGGACAATCTGACGAGGGGAATGCCCCTGCAGGAACCAGATTTTCAGGCGACGGTGGTGACGGATGCATTGTTGAAAGGATGGGGAGCCCATCTAGGGTCCCTGCAAGTTCAAGGTCAGTGGTCCCCAGCGAAGTCTACTCTTCACATCAATGTGCTGGAGTTAAGGGCAGTACGTTGGGCTCTGAAGTCCTTTCTGCTGCGCATACGGGCATCGATCGTGAGAATACTAACGGACAATACAACAACGATGTTCTATCTCAGGAAACAAGGGGGCACACGCTCCAGGGCGCTCTCCAATGAAGCTCAAGAAATATGGCATTGGGCCCTCGAACACAATGTGAGCATAATGGCTTACCATCTTCCAGGGGTAAAGAATGTACAAGCAGACTCACTCAGCAGGGAAAAGAATTAACTGCACGAATGGGAGCTGGACAATCATCAACTAGCAAATGTCTTCAGGAAATGGGGTCATCCATCCCTGGATCTGTTTGCAACCCGAGAGAACAAGAAGTGCGCACGGTTCGCTTGCAGGTGGCCACAGCCCGGATCGATGGGGGAGGCATTCTCCTTCCCGTGGATGAACAAGTTCGCTTACGCGTTTCCGCCATTTCCACTAATCTGGCGGACACTCCAATGGATTCACAAGTACCCATGTCGGGTAATTGTAGTGGCTCATTACTGGGCGAGACAGACGTGGTTCTCCGACCTACTACAACTGTCGATAGCGGAGCCAGTAAGGTTCCAGAAGATTCCGAGCCTTCTATCTCAAGACAAAGGAGCAGTTTGGCATCACAATCCAGACTCCCTCAACCTGACGGCTTGGCTCCTGACTTCTCAGAGTTCGGGGATTTGAACATTCCCTCAGAGTGTCGACGAATTTTACAGGTGGCACGAGCTCCATCCACGAACGCTTCATATGCAAGTAAATGGAAAAGGTTCTGTGTGTGGTGCAGGGATCATCAGGGGATAGATCCCTTAAACGTCGGAGCAGAACAGATTCTTCCATATTTGTTACACTTGGCGCAGCAAGGATTGGCTTTTTCCTCCATCAAAGTCCATTTGGCGGCCATCTCGAGATTTACTTGAAAAAGACATTGAACGCCTCTTTTCATTCATTGATTGACTGGTAAAACATTACCTGAAAGGCCTGTTTCGGACTTTTCCGCCAGCTAAAAAGTTTCCACCAAACTGGAGTCTCAATCTAGTACTGTCGGCACTAATGAAGGCTCCGTTTGAGCCAATGGCATCGTCGTCGTTGAAGTATTTGTCATGGAAAATGCCCTTATTAGTAGCCATTACATCAGCAAGAAGGCTTTCGGAATTACAGGCATTGGTCATTGATCCGCCATACTTGCGGTTTTTCAAAGACAAAGTTGTATTAGCAACCAATCCTCACTTCATTCCAAAAGTCCCTACGACATTTCTCAAACATTCTTCTATTGTTCTACCAACATTCTTCACAGCGGCTTCTTCTGTAGCAGCGAAAACTCTCCACACGTTGGATGAAAAAGAGCTTTGAAGTTCTATCTCAGTCGTACCCAAGGTTTTAGACGTTCAAGGCAACTGTTTGTAGCTTATGGACCTTCGGTGAAGGGAAAATAGATCTCGAAACAAGGACTGGCCCGCTGGGTGTCGTTGACGATTGCTTTTTGTCACTCTAAAGCAGGAAAGCCTTTGGAAAGACGTCCAAAAGCTCATTCAACAAGATCCACCTCGTCATCGGCGGCGTTATGGTCTTGAATTCCATTGGTGGACATCTGTCAAGCGGCATCATGGTCGGTGCCGCACACGTTTACTCTGCATTATTGCCTAGAGCAACAGCATGCGGCGGACATGCAGATGGGACGGGTGGTCCTTCGGCATCTGTTTCAGTAAGGTAAGCCCCACAAAGGGGTGTATACTCTTGTCAATATGCCATATGTTTAGTTGTTGTCAATGTACCTTGATGGGGTTTTTTCGTATACCCAAATGCATATGTGGCTTGGATGGTCTTGGTTTGCATTGCACACCTCCATGTTATGGGTACTGCTGTATAATCTATTCTAAGCATGCGAATCCATGAAAGATCCAATGCTGGAGAAGGAAGTAGTTTCTTGCCTGTAACTCCATTTCTCCAGCGTTGGTATCTTTCATGGATTCACATGTGCCCTCTGGCCTCCCCTGAATGCAAACTCTGTATGTCCCCTCTACTTTGGGGGTTAAAATCTGAAGGGAGCCGTGGGGGTGGGGCTATTTATACCCTTACGTCCTATTGGGTCAGGCGTACGCGGCCCATAAACGACATAGATAGGACACAGAAGTGTAAAAATGTTTCCTATAGGAAACGTCTTTATAAATATACCGAGGGTTCCCAGCCTGACGACGGGGAATATTCTAAGCATGTGAATCCATGAAAGATACCAACGCTGGAGAAATGGAGTTACAGGTAAGAAACTACTCCCTTACTCACATGCAGCATGCTCACCAATATGCCCCAGTGTCCCTTCGTCCCAGCGTGGACTCACCGGTTCTTCGTGGCATTCCTTGTCCTTCTTGTAGCTTGCTGGTAACAATCTTCGGGTGCTTTCTTCCTCGCGACCATCGGCTTACCACGTCCCTGCTTCCCACGGTTCCAGCTGGGCTTCTCAACGGGTCACTGGTAAGTATCTTGCTGCTTCCTTTCACCAGCAAACGCCCAAGAGCCCTGCGCTGGATTCTGGCGTTCCTACAGCCTGTAGTCTTCCTTGCGCAGCTTTCTTCTTCTCAGCACCCGGGCCAGTTGGCCCCACTGTCTTTCTTTCAGCCGTTGATCACAGAGTGGAGCAGCTCGCTCCCACGAGCAGTCTGCCTTGGTTTCTGGCAGTCCTGATTTAAATGTTCCGGGCACAAGTGTGCGCTCCCAGCAACTAGAGCGCTGCCTATACTCGGGGCTTCTCATGCTCTACATTCCTCCAATCCTTGTCCTCGTCGCAGTGTTAAGGTGTTTCTGGGAGCAGTAGTCCCTTTTGGATAATTTGCACGAAAATATTGGATGAAGGTTCCTAATAGGTTTTGGTGGCAAGTTAGTTATGGGGGATTGATATGAGGAGTTATAGCAGAGGACTACAGCAGATTTACAAGGCAAGTCAATGTCTAAGAGTTGGTTTGCAGAATGGTACGAGAGAGATTCAACACTCTCCATTGCAGGATTAGGGGAGAAGTCACAATAGGCCCTTCGAATGTTACAAATGGGAGGTTCATCCTGTAAGGGGAAAGTGGGGGATACCATCTCTCATTCAACGAAGCCATGACGTCTTGCTGGAGTTTCTCTTCACATGTGATCCTCCCTCATTTAGCCACCCCTAGGGTTAGGATCAGGTAACGGCTGCCGTCCCCTGGCCACATGGAGGAGGTCATCACCAGGAAAACAGTGATGACTCTGTCGGATTCATCACAGGAAGGAGAATTACAAGAATAAGAAATGATGCAACTTATCAGTACCATAAAGTAAACCAGTGGATCTTCAAAGCTTCTGAAAACTCAGTCATATAGGGAAGATGATGAGTAAAGACTGGTTGGTGAGTTCCAGGCCTGTGGTCCTACCAATGAGACGCAAGAATGTTGTAACCTAGGAACAGTTATTTTCAAAATCTATCTTTGCAGTTTGTGGTTCTAAGGTTGCCTGATATGCAGTTTGGTAGCCATCTGAGCTGGTTGAACCGGCATCTGTGCCTTGTAGGTACCCAGTGAAAAAGAAACTAAGTAAAGGCGATGTGCTCAATGTCCCAAATGCCATTGATTAGAGAGTATGAAGAACAGTATTTGAAAGTGACAAGAAAGAGGCTGATCACCCCATCCAAATGGCTTTTCCAACATGGGGTCGAGAAGGCATCAGTAGTTCAACTGTAGCACAGAAATCAGACGGTGGAACAAAAGCTACCATCTTTTTGATGAGCCGGAGCTGAGAAAACACCATCTGGCAAAATGGACAATATGACCATTTAGATCAGAAGCAAGAGTCATTCCTGAGGTCGTAGAGAGCAGTGATCTGCCTAGGATTTCAAGAAGTCTGTGCGCTTTTTCGGTTTGGAAGGCATTGACCCTACGTTTCGAGAACAAATGCACAAGATTTCAGGAAGCGGCAAACTTCAAGCAAGTTCTTGGTCGACCACATGTGGGGGGGTGGGGGGGTTGGGAGCAAGTTAAAGTGATCTCCTGTCCAGCATTGCTTTTTGCTTGAATATTTTTCTTAAGTCTGTCATAGATGCATAGCTTACTGCAGCTCTGTACTGCGTAACCTAGGAAGCAAACCTTACCATTTTTGGGCAATGTACACCTTCTCCTGCTCTCAGAATGTTTTACTGTTACAAGGGTCACTCAGCCGCATTGGAACTTTGTACCGGTGAACTATGCATGGCGAGAAACAAATCAAGACTGAGAGCAAGGTGGTGGTGGTGGGGTGGGGGGGTCAGAGGGGAGGGTTAGTACAACTAGGATAGCATCTCGGACTAGCCTCTAGCCACTCTGGACCTTGTGCGTATTTCCTCCCACGCTCCACGTGGTACATTATTTGAAAGGATGGTTTCAATAAATTGTCCTGAATCTTCCAAGACAACTTGTTTTGCTTGTTTATGCAAAAAGAACTGTTTTCCATAGTGTAGCTTAGCATGGACCATTTTGCCATATCTAGCAATCGTTGCCCGTGTCTGGAGAGCGTTATCCGTTCTAGGCTCTTAGAGCGCAAATATGGGTGGGAGGAAAGAATATAATTACTGTGAAGTTGCACCATTGTTTCCTAAATACCCACATTCATTGGTCTCTTCCTGCAATCTGGCGTCTTCATGGATGAAATTGACACACCCTCTGACATGTAGCTCCACATCATGGGCCTCCCGGGCCCACTTTTCTCTGCGCTTCGGTCTCCTAGAAGGTTGCTAGCAATTTTCTCGTGTTTTATTCAGCTCCTCCTCCTTCAAGGCTGAAGGAGCTTCTAAACCGCTGAGCTCTTTATCTAGGCTTCTGTTCTTGTAATGTTAATTGCGCATTGCTGTAAGTCATGTCAGTTTCAGAGGGATGGCTGCTTGTGGGTCTGTCGTGGGTCTCAGTTCTAAGTTTGGTAAGCCTCGTCCCACCCCTGTGCTCCCCTTTGCCTGGACGTCCACTGGCCTTCCATTCGTTGACATGCTCAGTGCCGGGGTTGAGGTTGTTCTTTAGTGCATGAATTGCTTTCATAAATATTTCAATAGCTTGCTTTTGTAAGAAATCAACAGTCTTCTCCTAAGTGTTGTTTCACTAGGGTTTGAGTTTAGGGTTGGATGACCATCTTCTGCCTCTTCACTTTTTTGTGACCTTTTCCGAGGTTTTGTTCTGTGAGTCTGTTCAGATAACACCCGTTGGGTTTGGGAACTGCTCATGAATCTGATTACACTGAGACGGTAAGATCATTGAGCAGCTGTCCTGCCTAGCTCCTCATTTCACCACTGATGGTGGAGGAAGCCAAAATACCTGTCCTTTCACATTGCTCACTGTTCTGACTGGTGTTGGATGGCATACAGGGATTTCACATTGCTCCCTGTTCTGTCTGATGTTGAATCACATACAGGGATTTCACATTGCTCCCTATTCTGTCTGGTGTTGGATCACATACAGGGATTTCACATTGCTCCCTGTTCCGTCTGATGTTGGATCACATACAGGGATTTCACATTGCTCCCTATTCTGTCTGGTGTTGGATCACATACAGGGATTTCACATTGCTCCCTGTTCCGTCTGATGTTGGATCACATACAGGGATTTCACATTGCTCCCTATTGCGTCTGGTGTTGGATCGCATACAGAGAATGCTACGCTGTGCTCTGCCCCTTCGGAAGTTTGCAATATTGGACATTGTATTTTACTTTGCACCCTACCTCCACTATCCTGCAGTGTTTGTTGATTGTCAGGTTGCACCTCTGCACCATCTAGCAATTAGGATGCCCCAAGGAATGCTGCATCGCGCCCTACTTCTTTCGTGCACTCCACACTTCTGTGATTCATAATATCATGCAGTGTTCTGTTCCTTCATGACCCCACCTACTGTTTCTGGGCATACGTTGCATGTTAATCCGCACACTTTCAGTGTTAAGATATTGTTCTACAGATAGTGCTTCATGGAAACAATGTTGCTTAACCCCCCCTCCCCAAACCTTCTAATACATGCCTTTGTATACTAATTTCTGTGTTCTGATTTTTGGCAGGTGGGTACCAGGGTTGTGGCCATGGGCACAAAGGACATCCAGGACGTTCACACTGGTCCTGTTGCGGTAGGACGCAGGAGAGTTCTGAATGCACCGGGCCCGCAGGAGCTGCTGGACACCGGAGCCTGCTGAGGACTGTGGCCTTATAATGGCTTGATCGCAACATACATTTGCCCTGAGGGTGGCTTGGCCATCGAGCCACAGCGGACCAATGACGACCAGCTGTGCTGTGCTTCAACCATAAAGCTGTGAACCCCTCCACACGACGTGCCTTGGGCTGGGGCTCTCTGATCTGCCCAGCCCCCCTCCCCTTCAGGCAAACCAGTGCCTTAGAGCTGGAACACGTCTGCCGTAGAGTCAGATATTCCGAATTCTATGGCGAATGCCAATGCCAAGATGTTTTGTGTCATGCTCAACTGTCTTTAGCATGACCTTTCAGTGCTGAATATTTGCAAAACAAAAGAGATGATGGCTGGAAGGTTTACCAATGCTCTGGGCAAACCTCCAGACCATCAGAAGGGGAAGGACCATGTGGAAATCAGGAATGGCCCCACCCCAAAAGGGGCAGTCCAGCCCGAACTGCTTGGTCACATCCCTTCTGCGTACGACCACAAGCATCCCCAGATATGTTTCGGCCTTGTTGCTTGATTTGCATATGGTCTTTCCCCTTTCTGTAATGACTTGGCCGGCTAAAGAACAATGGTTTGGGGGGGTTGCCCAAAGCTGCGCCAAAGGTTGAGATTTATTCCAAAGGATCCAGCCATTATCTTTTGTTGTGCTGTATATTTGTACAAAAGTGCAGTCACTACACAGCTCATGGATGCACTAATGATGATAGGCTGTCACCTACAGCACTGCAGCAAAATGGTGTCTGGATACATTAGAAGAAAAAAACAAACCTGGCCTTAATAAAATTCAGGGGCCCCCCAAAGAAGATTTCAGAGGTCATGAGAAGAAATTGACTTTCGAAGAGAAGTGCCTAAAAATCATTTCATTTAATGGGATCACCAAAGGATTTGTGTGGATGTAAGGGGAGGCTGAAAGGTGCTTGATGTATAGTTGTGTTCATGTCAAAAAAGCAAATGTCTGTTGAAGCCATCAAGGTGTTCAGGGGAGGGAAACTGAGGGACCTCTGCAGTTATGCGGTAAATTGAGGATCAGAAACACACACACTTCTTCTGAGGTGGTCTTTCAAAGTACCTACTTATCTCGATGAGACAGCCAAATGTGATATTGTGAAAACCACCAAAGGTTACCATGGTAGCTGTGCTGGTACAGGTAGTTAATGAACTTTGAGTCTGTTGCGAAGGCCAGTGCATCTGGGGCAACCAACCCTGTTTCGCGGATTTTGTTTTATAACCTCATGCAGCACTTACGATCAGTCTTTATGGAGAATATGACCACTGCAGCCACTATGATCACCCTAGCCCCCCCCTCTCCGTCACTCTTCTGTTCCCTCGCCTCTTTTTTTCTCTCAATCCCTCTACTTGGCTTGCTCCCCATGCTGCTACTTTCCTTCCCTCGTTTCCCCTCACCTCCTCCCTTCCCGTCGTCCTCTTCCCTCGCTCTTTTACTCCCTCCCTCGTGCCCCTCTTCCTTCTTTTCAGACCCTCCCTTTACCTCGGCCCCTTCCCTCGCTCTTTCTTTACCAGCCTGGGCCGAACTGTTGAATGGCTAAGAATCCTACCAGCCTCCCCCATGCTGATGAGTGAACCGGGGAACGAGAAAGGGGTGTTGGAGAACCAGTAGTGACAGCCACAGTAAAGGTCTGTGATGCGAGTGCTCAGCCAAGCGGGGTTCTGCCCGAAGAGGGGGAGCCTTCCAGTGAGTCCATAGGATTTCGCCTGTCCTGCCAGGAAATGTAATCAAAGATGGCTCTTGTTGGTCCTAAGGCAGTGCAATGCACTAATGCGTGTCATTTAAACATTGTGCGTGATGTGGTTGGTCAGAAAGATCGTGCGATACTGTGCCAACCTCTCCTGTCACCTAGCTCACTCCTTTGGAAGATTGCTGCAGCACCGATCTGTGCACCATGCCATGTTGGCATGCTCAGCTGAAGTGCATTTCTCAGTGCCTGCTGCTGAGATCTGTGTATATCTTTCGGGTCACAAGGGGGCATCCCATCAGGGTCGCCTCAGTATGGGAACCTTCTGCCTTTGGCAAAGCAATTGCTTGAAGGTCTTACCCAACATCAAGGAGTTCAAGCACCAAGAGACCTTTTCTGAGAAGGTCACAAATACCTTTAAGGCATTTTCTATATGCTTTGTGTGAGTGAATGGAGTCACTTCCAAACTAAGCTTTTGGTTTTTGTTGTGGGGCAATCAATTTGCTCTCATACCATCTTCTCCAGTAGCATGTTGGGGAGGGGGGGGGAATTCAAAGTAGGTCTCTATAGATGGCTTGTATAGTGCTTAACGCTGCTTCAAAGAGTTGTAGTGGAAAGGGAGAAAGGTGGGCAGATGATAAGATGGAGAGCGGCGTAGGCAGTGAGGTTGGAAGTGGCAAACTGGGTCTGACAGGAGGTTTTGATAGGGACTATAGTGTCTACTGGCCCTCCCTGTTGCCCGGGACATGGATGGCTGCTTCCTTGTGGCACCTGATTTATAATTGCGGGTGACGAGATGTAAACCCAGACTTCCCAAGTGGCCATCATTGGAAGGTCTGGCCAACATTCTACCCTCTTATCTCCCAAGGAATCATCCACAACAATGCATCGAAGCTGGATCAGCGATTTAATGCCAAAGCGCCCTCATGACCACTTTGAAGGGCTCAGAGCGAAGGGTATATCTCATGGGCACATCATAGCTCTCCTCCCCCATACACTCATGCACAGCCAACCTGGCTAGTGCGTCCTCCCTGCCTTTTAGGTTTCCATGAGCCTTACTCACCCACTGCCAGCCATCGCCTCTAGCTCTACCCACTGCCAGCCATCTCCTCTAGCTCTACCCACTGCTAGCCATCTCCTCTGGCTGCCAGGTTGGGCACTGTTTTCCACACTCCTGTGAAGATGATGAGAAACCTCATCCTTACTTTGTGTCATTTTAGAATCATTGAGCTCTCGAGTGAACTGCTAATATCCTATGTGACAACAATTACCTCTTTTTGGAGTCCATATAATGTCACCTTTACATGTAGCCTATCTGTGTGCCTTCCCTGGTGCACTAAATGCCATCTACAGAGACTCTGTGTTTTCAGTTGCATGTGATAATGTCGCCTGGAAAAAGTCGCCAGGTAGGTGACTTTATTTTTTCGGACCCCTAAAATACTTTCCCCAAATATTCTACGAGGGGTATAATCATATATTGTGAACTCCAAACCCAGAATATGTGTGCAATGTGTTTGATTTTACAGAGGGTGCCTTTTTTGGGAAAATGTTGCCCCCTGGCGGCCATTTGCCAGGCAACATTGTCCCTGGACGCCATGTTTTTATCATGTTGCACGTTAACCTCGAGTGGCGTTTGCTAGGATTTCATGTTTCCTTTATTTTCATGTGAGCAATTCTGTAGCCCCTGAGAACCAATACGTTTAGGATTCTATGCGAATTTGGATCCTCTTGTTATCATTTGGTTTATTGTATGCTTTTGCTCATTTCATCATTTTGCCATTTCCATTGGCCTGTGTTCCCAGTGTACCCAGTGTACCCTTTGTACTGGAATCTCGTGGCATTGCCCGAGCAGCCAATCCTTTGGTGAAGCCTTGTTTCTTTCGTACCATACTATCTTCGATGCAGATTTTCCTCACTAACGTAGTGGAACGTCCCTAATTTGATGAGCGTGCCACAGTGGCTGCTGTTCCTGAACTCCTTGCACCATGGATTACAGCAAACTACATTTTCCCTGACCCTTATCCTGGGAATCAAAGTACAATCATGTCAACAAAATGACCAGTCGCGGTCCCACTCTTGCCTCGATTTGATTAATCCAGTCACTCCTCCATCACCGATGCACCCATATTACTGACCACGCCACAAAGAAATACTGCATTTCCGGGAAGCTCATTTTCAAACTTAGGCCCAGCTTTCTGGACCGGTCCTGGCAGTACTTTACACAATAGTCACGCTCTGGGTGGTCCAATAAACATCAACGGGAGCTATCTTTTGCACTTCATTTCACACATCCTTCAAAGCAAGTGGTGTTATACTATTAATCTGAGTGGCCCTTAATAAAATCAAGAGGTTCCTCTAAATTTGAATGGGAAATATGCAGTTTACCGTCACACACTGGGGCTTATTTGTATTTATTTAGAATTTATTGAGTGTTTTATGCCAAAGCAGTGTACACATTATCACTTTACAGTACAATAAAACAGTAGTTACTGTTAGGTTATATTTTCATATTTATGCTAAATCTCCCTCACCTGTGAGAGCCCCAGCACCTTTTGCTGGATTTGTGGATTCTTTTTCTGTGTTCCTGAGTGAGGGGGGATCTTTATCCTCACTCACCCTTGCTTTTCCCCACTCACCCTTTCTTTTTCTCTTTCCATGGAAGCCGTTTTTGTGACTCTGCATACTTTACTTTTGGAATCATACTTTCCTATAACTGTTTGGGCATCTACAATGTATTATTGCAGCACACAACACTTTCTGTGCAGCGTTGCTGAGAACCCTTTTATTATTTTCTCTGAGTTACTTTGTGTGAACTATTGTTCCCAAGTGTAGGACACTTTTTATCCTTTCTACAATCCCTATTGTGAGATCAGCACACCCCACCTTATGTGGAGTGCTTAGGAGCTCCACGGTATCCTCTTTCTCACTGCTCGTGTAACATTTCTGTTTCAGTGACAAGTGTACCTTTATGGCTGGTGGCAGACGACATGTTCTACAGGCTTGTGTGATTTTTACTCTCATGCTGTCAACCCAGCCGTGGTAATGCACAGAAGGGTCACTATTCACCTAGAATGTGGCTGTATTTTTGTTTCGCCATTTCTCGTGTGATTGTCTTTTCTTTCTCCTTCTGCCGTCCTGGGGGGGGGGGGGTCCTGATTTGATTTTTGTCTTCGGCGGGAATCCTTTGTGAAGCCCGGTGAAGCTCCAGAGTGTCTTTGAAGATAGGAAACGAGGGAGGAGTCTGAAACTCTACAGCCTGTTGTCTTCTGGCATGCCTGCCTGAAACCAGTCCTAACTGTTGGATTGTCTGGGTTCCTGGATAAATGGCCTGGATCTGGAAGATGAAGACAAGTCAACCACTGGTGCGGAATCTGATGAGCAAGAAGAGAAGAAGTCTCTAGCTGATTCCAGCGACCGGAGCTGCCTGCTGTGTAACCGCTGCCGGTGCTGACCCCTTCCTTCCATGCAACAGAGGAGTCCTGAAGACTCTGACCCATGGACTGGTGGGACCAATCAGTCAAGAGGAGCTGCATTCCGAGCCATCCCACAATGAGCTGTGATCTTCCTGGGCTGCAAACTGCCAATACCCTCGGCCCTCGAGGCTGAGTGCTGTGCATCCTCTTCCCATGTACGAATCTCGCTGAAACTTCAGTGGACTCCTGTTGGACCTCCAGAAGCAAGATTCCTAAGATGCTAAACCGAGATAGTGAGGCAAATCAATGAGACGACAACCATACTTCATATTGTCTTGAAAAGGGCACCAAAACCACAGAGCCGCGAGAAGCAACACAGACTCCTCTGCTGGGAGCCTTTCCTCTTGACTGCTGCTGCAATTTCCCATCCAGTGTCCTTTCTTTCGTCACAACCAAGAATCCAAAGACTGGGTGCTGTGCTGCTGCATTGTGAAGGCGCCCGTCTGCAACATTCTTCACTGCTGAGGTACTGTGTGTAATACCTAAAGTAGTTCTGTCGCTCCTGTGTGGCTACGGTGCCGATTCGTGTAGTTGGGTGTTTGCCCATACCATTCACCCACGCCTAATGGTGGAACGCATCTAGTGAGTCTTGTATGAAGTCCCAGAACCATTTTGCTGACTCTAAAGTACTGTACCTAACTTGTTCTAAGCCGCTATCTTCTGGAACTCCGATTTCGTACAGTTATGTCTGATCCTTTTCTGCCTGCTGCTGGCCACTGGACCACCAGTGTCCCCTTCTGCCTCTGCGACCACTCATGCCCTAGATCAGGGAAGGGCCGCTGAAGCAAAAGGCTCTCTGGAGGAATTCCTACAAGTGCTGCAAAGCACTTACTTGCTATGTGTTGGAACTCTCACTGTATATTCCTGAAATAGAATAAGTTACAAAGTTATTACTTACCTGAGAAGAGCATACTGCCATTCTGAAAAGTATAACAAAGATATTGCTTACGTTTGAATTGTGTTCCACTATTCTAGAAAGTAACATTGTTGTTATAACTGTATTATTGCTTGAAAAAGAATAAGTGTAACAATGTACAACCAATCGGGTCTTCTTACCTTGAATGACATACTGCTATTCTAAATGTGTTATATACTTTGGTTTGCTTACCAGTAGTATTGTGTTGATTATGACTTATATTAGTGCTCATGTTTCTAAAGAATTCTCTTTGCCTGTGTATATAAACAATAAACCATGATGTATACAATACATCAGTGTATGTGTTTCTTTGGGCTATATGCATGCTACAAGCTCGTTGTACCTTCCTTCAGCTCTCTCTCCTTCCTAAAATAAACCTGGCTGCTCTGCCATAGCTACCCCTTTCCTGAGTGGTACAGGCCTGTACTAAGAGTTGGAGTTAGTGTATTGCCAAGGTATAGTTTTATAAAGTCCCTTTGGGTGGACTTTAGAAAAACTGCCCTAACAGTTACAATTAATAAAATCCAGTTAGAGAAGATGTGATTTGAGAGCGCGGAACAAAAGAGTTGCTAAGAAGACATGGCGCACACAGAAAGGGGAAGAGCGTTCCAGTGTAATGGAGCATGTGAAGCAAGAGTATGAAACCAAGACTAGGTACATGGGAGACACACAACAGTTAAGAGAAAAAGAGCTTGAGAACAATGTGAACGTGAAGGACTATAGAAAGAAACCAGTGAAGAAAGATCAGGACCCAATCGATTTAAAAACCATACAGAGAAAATGTAATTTAAGACGAGGGAGAAAAGACAACCACCCAAGAGGCAAGAGTGAAGAAGAAATAGACACAAGGTGAAAGAAAACCTAACAAACGACTAGAAGAGATTTAAGATGGGCAAGCGCAAGGTTGGCAAACCAAAAAGAACACAAGAGAAAGAAGATGAATGAGAAAAAATAAGTGATGAAATCAGTTTACCAGCTTTAAAGGTGAGAAATGGCCTGGCTTTGCAAATATTAAAGAGATGATGCTGACAAAAGCGTGAGAGGGGTGAGATATGGTAATTAAAAGAAAAATCAGACTGAAGATA